>NC_083096.1:80345609-81545609 GCF_949774975.1 Lagenorhynchus albirostris
GGCAACTGGAAGGCAGGTGCCCCCAAGATTCCATGACCGCCCCCCCACCTACCAGTTCTGTTATTGCAACTCCAGACGGTAACGTCGCATGCTGGGTCCTCCTCTGTCACTCCTGTCTGAGTGTGAGCTATAGACGGTGCCTTTGGCTCTGAGCGCTGGCATAATGAACCTTGTTTTTGCGGTTGGAAACCCTCAAGTTTCTCCCAACAGTAAGTTAAGAATTCCAGTTTCTGTCATCCCTCAGTCCTGATTAAACTTATGTGATTTCACATGTTTTTAATCCATCATATGTTTGGGTTTCTTCTCCCCAGTCCCTGGCTCTACCTTTTCTGCCACATGTCACCATGGCAGTATCTCTTGGCCCTTTATCTGATCTGAGGGTAGAACTTACACTCACGCAAATCAACCAGGAGCTTCAGTTGTAGCTGGCAGAGAAGAAGCAGGACTTCCAAGACCTCCCAGAGAAATTCCTTGTATCCCAAGCTACTGCCTACTCCCTGGCCAACCAGCTGCAGAAATACAGTTAAGTCCTAGGGGTCATGGTCACCAACGTGATGAATGATCATGGTCTTCCCTCTGAGAAACAAAAACTCTCCAGACTTGGTCTCCTATTCCCTTTGTCATTTTGAATTTCATTCTGACCACAATCCAGGAAAGGTAGAAGTGGCTCTTTTACCCTCAGTTCCCTGAGGATGGGAAGACTCAGGCACAAAGAGTTGAGCCACTTTTCCAGGTTTGCGGTGAGTTGTAGGGTGAGATTAGAGTTAAAATCCCAGATATTGATTCTTGGTTCAGGCACTGAACTGCCTGTTTCTCTCAGGAACAAGCTAAACTGTGTCAATTGGAATCTTTTCTCTTCTGTATCTGATCCTGCATCACTGTTGGCTAAACGACTGGGACTGATGAACTCCATCAGTTCAGGTTTCCCTGAGGTCCCATTGGCAAAGCCCTGTGCTAGTTACACTGGGGTGCCATGGTGGTTACACACTGGGGGAAGCAGGGGATAGTACCTGCTTAAAGGGAGCTTAAGGATGAGTCTGCTCCTCTCTGAAACCATGGGCTACCTGTTTGAGTTGTAATGAATAATGAGGAAATTCGGACAAAGCTCTGACAATAGTCCCTGGCACAGTATAACACAGTAAGTTCAAGTTCTACTATGTCTAATAACACAAACTTTCATAGTATTTGGGCACATTTTTTCCCAGGTCCTTATGGTTTCATGTATTCTCTTTCACACAAGTGTATCCAGGTGAGTTTTTTTACCTTTGAGATACTTGTTCATTACTGAAATCCCAGCACAAGGGAACCATCAGTCCTATAGTCCTAGGGGTCTTCCCAACCACACAGGAATCACCAGGAATGGCCCTGCTCAGCGTTTCACCTAAGAGGCTGCAAGTATTGGTAAGTGGCCCAGGATTCAGTGTCAGTTTGCCAAACACCAGTTCATCTTGTCTAGTTACTTTCTGTGCCCAGGAGCTTCTGTTTCCTCAGCTCTAAACCAGGGAGTAACCAAATGCCATGCAGGTGGGAGGCTGAGGAATCAGATGTGGAAATCCCTGTGTAGAGCCTGGTACCGAGGTTACATCTGTCCTTGGGATGGACCCTGCCTCTTCCCTTGAAGGCAGTGACCACAGCAGCCTGTCCAGCTTTCCCCTGAGGCAGCGTCTCTCTTTCCTCAGAGTATGAAGCATTTAAGGACATCATTGAATCTGTGCTGGGGGAGAAGCTGCTGTTTGAGGTGCTGAGGCTAGCAGAGAAGCTGGCAGAGAAGCCCACGCAAGCTGAGAAGTGAGGTAAGGAGGGCAGAGATGTTCATGGCAGGCACATGGCACAATATTTATAAACCAGCAGAACACCAATTGGTGAATTACGGACTCCAATTGTTATTCAGAGACTCATTTACTCTGCTTTTAAAAACACTATTGACTTAAAATCACATATCATGAAATTCACCAAATTCAAGTCAACAACTCAGTGGTATTTGGTACCCTCACAATGTTATGCAATCAATACCTCATTTACCTTTAAATCACAACCCCCTCCTGACTGACTACACCTTGTCATCCATTCTTGACCCTGTCATTCTCATGTTTTTTTCCAATTCACACCAGCTGTATCTGTCCACACTCCTTGGGGATGTTCTCACAGAAATCCCTAATAGTGTGTCATCTTTGCATTTTAAAATTGTATCTTCTGTCCCACCTTAGGACATGTGATATCCTAACTCGAAGTCAGGCACGAGAGCTGACCCAGTTACAGCGGACATTACGGGAAGTGAAAGATGACTCTGTCCTACTCCAGCAGCACCTCAAGGACCTCCTCACCCACAACGACCTTGACAACCACCAGGGGCAGGTCTTCTAAGAGCGGCTGACTGAGGGACACAGGCTGGCAGAGCACCTTGCCCACAAGCTCAGCCCACCTAAGGGGGCCACAGTACCTGATAACATTGAGCTGCTCCAAGGTCCCCTGCTCACAAGAGACTCCACACCTGCACTAGGAATGTTTTTTATCAGCTTTCCTGTTTCATGTCCCGTTTAGGGCTATGATAGGAGCAGGACTGGCTGAGTGGGAGAACAGAGGAGAAATGCACAGGGTGGAGGGCATAGTATTCCAACTGTCTGATTCCTCCCTGATGGACCATGGCCTTTGGCGCAGGAGGCAGCATCCGCCCAGTGTTAAACCACAGAAAGGACGATGTGACAGGAGGCAGCTTGTTAGAGTGAAAAGAGCTCTGGACTAAGCATGAAAGTTCCCAGGGTCCAGCCTGAGGGCGGCTGTCTTTAGTAACAGTGAGTGAGTGATTGATTTTTCCCTATCCCAGTATCTGTTTCCTCTTCTGTAAAATGGATCAACTAATCTGTTGATGGTAGCTGTAGTGATGAAATGGGGAAATATTTACGAATGCACTGCAGAAAAAAGAAAGCCCTTCACTGTGTGGTGCCAGATAAGGTACTTGATGTGGTCAGACTTGGTGTTGGGAAAGTTGTTTAGACTGGACCACTTTCCATAGAGAGACTTTCCCTTGATAACCAGCAGAAGCCACCTGGAAGAGCCCAGGATGTTCCCAGGTGGAGGGATGTGGGACATGGTTCTTCTCCTTAGAGAAAGGAGGGGATCTTGTGAGAGCTGTGAAGGTTCATAGAGCCTGTGTCTTTGGCAGAATTTGTGGCAGGATGGATGATCCAGCTGTAGAAGCCAAGATGGAAGGTGGACAAGTATGCAGTGATATAAGGGAGAAAGGACACTTTAAATGTTTGTCCAATTCCAGGCAGAAGGTGTCATGATGATGATCCTCTGGTTTAGAGTCAGAGTGCCTGATGGATCAGAAATCCATGCTAGGGCAATTGTTTAAAGACAATGCATTAGAACTTCCATACAGTACTAATTCATACCTAGGTATTTATGAGTCTATGACCATGTGAGTTGCTGTGTTGGTAGTGAGTGACGTGGCAAGAAGCTGTCTTCTTGGATATTTCTGAATTTGCAGAAATTCGTGAAGATGAGGAAGATGAACAAGCACAAGAGATACTCACATCTAGGTAACAGTGAACTAGCAGGAGCTGGTAATGGGTAGGTAAATTATGGACAGGGTCACAGAAACAACAGTGAGGTCAAGAGAGTCACAGATGCCAGACACAAGGAGAAGCAGAACTGCAGACTGTATTGATTTACTTCACTCAACCCACATGGAAATGGCCGTGTTAACTTGGTCGTCTGTTGTCTCTGTGCTACTTGTATGTACGACCCAAGGTGAATGCACCACCCTTAGGATTTCCTGCACACACAGAGAATATCTATTCTCTCCTAAAGGAACTCCAAGGTGAGATAAATATCTACTCCTACACAGTTGTTTTAGGTCCTTGGGAGGAAGGTACCTAGCAAAGGAATTAGTAGAGAAGTAACCAGAAAAATTAAGCATCAGGACAACTATCTAGAAAAAAAATTGGTTGTCATGTGACAGTAGTAAGAGAAAGAGGCCTCGGAGGGCTTTCTATTCCTAAAAAGAAGGCATAATATCTCTGGGAGTCTATAATGCCTTAATAGCCGTATTCACTTGACTACTTTATCTTAAATTGAACATGACTTAGGACCACGGGGGTAGCATCTGGTATGGAAGTTCTTTTGTGTTTCATGTTCCTGAAGGTACCATACTGGGATGGTTGAGTCTCACTCCTCATCAGATGTTGTGTGGCCAGTGCACGGAGCACCTGCTGGTCTCCCTCTCCTGCCCCATGGCAGTCACACTCCACCTCACGTACGGGAGGATAGTTCCTTCCCTCTTTAAGGGGACTGCCCTTTTGGTTTCTCTGACACTCCCGATGCCTCCCATCAAAACCAGGCAGGGCAGCTTGGGGTCGGATCCTCTTTGTTTAATTTTCTGTCATCCCTCTCCCACCTGGCACAGCGTGGAACTGCAGGAGGTTGAAAAGAAGGAAGTGCCTCAGGAATCCCAGGATGAATGTGTTTTGACTCCTTCAATTCTCCAAGGAAGTTCTGACTGCAACCAGCCTTACAGTGATGGCAAGTTTGCATTTGATGAATCAGAAGTGGGCCCTGCTCCAGATGGAGCCTGTGGTTGCTCCCATGCTGAAGAGGATGAAATTCCAACTGATCTCCCAAGTAGCCTCCATATTTGTTCCCCACACCTGTGTAGACTGAGGAAGGTCATCTCTGAAGATAGTCCCTATAGACACATCTTGCTTAAATCAGGGAAAAGGATCTATTATGAAACACAGACATCAGGTGGCTCAGGGAGCCTTTATCCCTTTCTAGGCCCCAGTCATGCCTTTGTCACCCTGGCACCAGTGTCAGGCATTTGGACCCAAATCAGGTGTGACAAACTCTCATCCACCTTGGGTGGAAATCTACAGGAGGTGTTTGTCAGACCTAGTTTGGATCAAATGTGTCTTGTCACCTGCAATGACCTAATTTTTGTTTTTTTGTACAATGTCCCTGGCCCTTCTATCCTTATCCAGACACAACGGCAGACTTGCATATACATCAGGAGAGGTTGTTTCCCTGGTTTCACTGCTCTCAGTCCCAGTCTCCATCTTCTCTATGTTGGCTTCTAACTGTTAGCTAAGCAGTCATCTGAAAACCAGGACAGACACAGCTGTACCATTGCCTTGTTTGGATGTTTCCATGAAGCAAGGCTGGGCTCTGGCAGTCCCTCAGCTTTGAATGGGGATGGTTTCTGTGTCGCACCAAAGATTCTTTTTTGGTTTGAGGGTTTATACAATTCATCCATCACTCAAGTCTCAAGTATAAATTCCTCTAAACCATCAGCAACCACATAATCTGATGGGACTAACCAATACTGTAGAAACAATTCTAGAAAATAACTCAGCTCATTTTCTAGGATCACTGGGGAAAATATATCATTAACTATTTATACAGGCTCAGAACAAAGGATGTTGGGAGAGCACTCTACCAGATCAATAAGAGAATTTCCCTGATGGGTCTGGGGTCCAGTCTAATTCTAAGACTTAAGTGTCCTGGAATGTCTCTGCTAATGTATTATGTTCTTGCACTGAGAATATTCATGTCCTTGTGGTGTGTTCACTGAGTAGGTATGTGTGAGACGTGATTTGCTTATTGTGACCCACTGTCTCTGAATTTCTTGCTAGACAATCAAAATTATCATAAGCAAGTGGATGGACAAGAGCCAGTGTCCCCCAGGTAATTCTGAAGATTTGTGGGCTGTGAATGTCAGTAGTGACAACAGGAGACCTCAAATCCAGGGAAAAACAATTACTAAATGTAACTCTTTCATCCATTCAGTCAACAGTCAAATATCCCTTTTAACAACGTTGTCTATTTTTATTGCGGTAGTTGTGTGGGTTTCAATTTATTAATCCTTCAAGTATAGTAACGTACAGTGAGTTGACCCTGGTGAAATAGCCAAACTTGGGGGTTCCTGTAATTAAGTGTTCTCTCCTGTGTGGTTAACAGCAGGTGAGATTCATATCTCCTTGTGCCTGTTTGGCATCAGCATGTTGGTAAATATTTGATAGCAAGTGAAGAAACTAGAAGAAATTCATATTATAACAAAATATTGAGGAAATAGTTCCTGAAGGCAGAATATCTAGAGTCTATAATTCCTCAAAAGCTGTATTCACTTGGGCACTGCATATACAGATCAACACAATATATGCAAACAAGTTGGAACCACTATCTTAGTCTGTGTGTGCTGGGGCTCATGACTACAGCATGCAGGGAGAGTTCAGTCTCCTCCCTCAACAGCTGGTTGTGTGGCCAGAGCATCTGCTGGTCTCTCCCTCTCCCAACCCATGGAAGCCACACTCCAGTTCACATACAGGAGGATAATTATTTCCTTCTTTAGGAGGACTTCCCCTTTGCTTTCTGTGTCCACTCCCTATGCCTCCCATCAACACCAGCTAGGACAGCATGCTGTCTGCTCCTCTTAGTTTAATCTTCTGTCTTCCCTTTGCCACCTGACACAGCGTGAACCTACAGGATGTTGGAAAGAAGGAAGTGCTCCAGGAATCCCAAGATGAATGTGTTTTGGCTCCTTCAACTCCCCAGGAAGGTTCTAACTGCTACCAGCCTTACAGTGATGAAAAATTTGCATTTGATGAGGAGAAAGTGGGGTCTGCTCTGGATGGAGCCTGTGGTTGCTCCCATGCTAAAGAGGATGAAATTTCAACTGGTCTCCCAGGTAATCTCCATTATCTTTGTTAGTATACTCAGAGAATTAATCTGCTTAGATAGACTGTATGCTTACATATTGAAGCCTGGTTTGAACCAGACTATACAATTGCATTTAAAATAAGACATTCTACAAGTTAGTGAACTTTTCTCAGTTCCTAGTCTTGTTTGTCCCTGTGGCAAATCACTGGAACGAAGGCAGTCCTGCCAGACTCACATGTACATTGTGGCACAGGAAGTAACTTTGAGGCCTCCTAATTTTAAATGAATGTCTTATATCACACGAAATTCTCTAATTTTCATTCCTGAGCAATGTCCCTGAGTTCCCTTACGTGTCTGAGTCTGATGGCAGTCTTGTTTCTATCTTTGGAGATGTCACTACATTGATTCACTTCTGTTAACCCACAGTCTACCTCCTTTCATTTGTGTTATCTTGTCCAGAGTCTTCTGAAACCAAAATATAAGCCCCACTGTCACACTTGGTACATTTCTCTGAAGCAAGGCAGGGCCCTGGAACTTCCCAAGCTGATGAATGGCCATTGTTTCTTTGCAGCTTTGAAGATTCTTTTTTTTTTTTTTTTTTGGCTTTTATAAATTTATTTATTTATTTATTTATTGGCTGCGTTGTACCTTTGTTGCTGCGTGCGGGTTTTCTCTAGTCACGGTGAGCAGGGGCTACTCTTCGTTGTGGTGCACGGGCTTCTCACTGCGGTGGCTTCTCTTGTTGCAGAGCATGGGCTCTAGGTGCACGGGCTTCAGTAGTTCTGGCATGAGGGCTCAGTAGTTGTGGCTTGCGGGTTCTAGAGTGCAGGCTCAGTAGTTGTGGCGCACGGGCTTAGCTGCTCCGTGGCACGTGGGATCTTCCCGGACCAGGGCTCGAACCCGTGTCCCCTGCATTGGCGGGCAGATTCTTAACCACTGTGCCACCAGGGAAGTCCCTGAAGATTCTTTTGACTTGATGGTGTGTAGATTCCACTCCCATCTAATCTCAATGTATAATTCATCTAACCCATTAACAAAGAGTATTTCAGATAGAAAAGCCTGACTATTACAGCAACGCTCTAGGATGGTAGCTGGGCATTTCCCCAGGATCTGTAGGGAAAAGGATTTGTTTAGCCATTTGCACAGACTCGGGACATAGGATACTCTGAGGATGACCTGTCATATCAAGGAAATTTGTCCAGTGGCTCAAGGAGGAAACCCAGTGCCTTCTTATGAGGCTCTCTTTGGGGCCTCCTGGGCTATTTCTCTCACAATAGCCTGTTATCACACTGTGAAGATTGGCACAGGATTGGGCATTTGTGAAGGAGTTTTGCCTGATGTAACTGTCCTGTTAATTTATTTGTAGAAAACCAAACTGATCACAATGACCTTCAAGGACCAGTGGCTATTGCCACAAGGTAATTTTGAATATTTGTGGGCCGTTAATACAATGATGACACCTGCAGGTCTCTGGTCCAGGGAAAAGCAGAAAGTGCTGAATATATTGTATCATCAATTTTCCCAACCACGAATTATCATTTTTTGTAATATTTTCTGCTTTCATTGTGGTACTTATATTGTTTCCCATTTCTTATTAACTTCTCAAGTTTATAACCCAAGCCAGTTGACCCAGGTAAACTAAGTCAGAGTGATTTTTTGGCACTCACTCGTTATCTCCAGTGTGGTTTATAGAGTGAGATGCATATTTGTTTTCTGCCTGTTTGGCGTTAGCATGTTGGCATGTATGTCATAGCAAGAAATGTAAATAGACCATAATATTACTATACCATGCCACAGTATTTAGAGAGGCCTCGATGGCATGAGATTTCTGGGATACCAGAATGTCCCAAAAGCTGTATGCACTTGCCCGTTCCATGTGACACTCAATGCAACGTAAATGAAAGGGTGAAAGCCACTGGTACGTGACTCTATATGTTGTGAGTCATGACTGTACCATCCAGAGATAATTCAGTCTCTTTCTTCATCAGCTTGTTATTTGGCCAGAGCACTGAGCACCTAGTGTCCTTTCTATCTCCTGCCCCTGTGAAAAAACACACTCTGTCCCACACACAAAAGGGAGTTTTTCCCTCTTTAAAGGATCAGGCCCTTGGCTTGCTTCACCACTCCCTTAAACACGCCATCAGAACCAGGTAGGACTCTACGATTGCTGATCCCTCTTGGGTTAATCTTCAGTCCTGCCTCCCCACCAGGCTCAGCAGGGAGCTGCCACAGATGGTAGAGAATGGTGTCCCACGGGACTCACTGGATGAATACTGTTTGATTTACTCAATTCTTCCTGGTCTGTCAGACTCCTTCTGGCCTTATACAAGTGCTGCCTTCTTCTCATTTGAGGAAGTGGATGTCTCTTATGCTTGGGATGTAACCACTGAGTATTCTTTATCAATGTGATAAAACTCCAACTGGACTCCCAGGTAGACTCTGTATTCTTTGTATCCCACGCCTCAGGCAGTGCTGAGATGTGTCATCCCTGTGTACAAGCTCTGTAGACATAGTGATTTGAATCAGGCTCTATGACAGAGTTTTAAGCACAGACATCAGGTGGGTCAGGGAGCTGTGCTCTGTTCTTCATCCAGGCCAAGCCTATGGGTCAGACGCCAAGTTAGATAATGGATCCAAGGCAGGTGTGACAAACTCACTCACCTGCAGGTGTGCAAGTGCACAGGGATGACTGTCTTTTTTCCTGATTCCCATGAAATGTCTCTTCTTACATACAAGCCTCCCATTTTCATACCCAAAAAATGTCCCTTGAATTTCTGTGCCTTTCCAGAGACGTTGACAGCCTTAATTCCATCTTTGGATTGTTGTTTCACTGGTGTCACTTCTGTCATCCCCAGTGTCTGTCTCCTCTAAGTTGGCTGTCTTAGTGAAGCAGTCATCTGAACACCGGGACACGAAGACCTCTACCATCACCTTGTTTGTATGTTTCCATGAACCAAGGCAGAGCCCTGGCATTTCCCTACCCCATGAATGGCCAAAGATTCAGTGTAGCAACAAACATTCTTTTTTTTTTTTTTTTGCGGTACGCGGGCCTCTCACTGTTGTGGCCTCTCCCGTTGCGGAGCACAGGCTCTGGCGGCGCATACTCAGCGGCCACAGGCTCCGGACGCGCAGGCTCAGCGGCCATGGCTCACGGGCCCAGCCGCTCCGTGGCATGTAGGATCTTCCCGGACCGGGGCACGAACCCGTGTCCCCTGCATCGGCAGGCGGACTCTCAACCACTGCACCACCCTGGGAAGCCCAAACATTCATTTTGATTCAAGGTTTTGTAGATTCCATCCATCATTCTGCTAAACCAGCCAGTGTATGATGATAAAAGCCTGAATATTACACTATTCTGTTGGAATGCAGGTGAGCTATTCCCCAGAATCTGTGGGGAAAAGATGTGTTTAACTTTTTACTCAGACTTGGAAGAGGGTACTGTGGTGAGGATCTACCAGGTCAGGGAGATCTTGGCTGATGGCTCAGGAAAGCAAACCAAGGCAGGTACATAAGACACAACCTGAGGCCTCCTGGAATATTCTTCTTAAAATATCCTATCGTCCCACTGGTGATGTTTTTGTCCCCATGGTAGTGTTGGATACTGGATTATTATCGTACACAGGATGATCTGCTTAGTGTTTCTGGCCCGGTCTGAATTTTTTTTTTTTTTACATCTTTATTGGAGTATAATTGCTTTACAATGGTGTGTTAGTTTCTGCTTTATAACAAAGTGAATCAGTTATACATATACATATGTTCCCATATCTCTTCCCTCTTGTGTCTCCCTCCCTCCCACCCTCCCTATCCCACCCCTCCAGGCGGTCACAAAGCACCGAGCTGATCTCCCTGTGCTATACGGCTGCTTCCCACTAGCTATCTATTTTACGTTTGGTAGTGTATATATGTCCATGCCACTCTCTCACTTTGTCACAGCTTACTCTTCCCCCTCCCCATATCCTCAAGTCCGTTCTCTAGTAGGTCTGTGTCTTTATTCCTGTCTTACCCCTAGGTTCTTCATGACATTTTTTTTTCTTATATGCCATATATATGTGTTAGCATACGGTATTTGTCTTTTTCTTTCTGACTTACTTCACTCTGTATGACAGACTCTATGTCCATCCACCTCACTACAAATAACTCAATTTCGTTTCTTTTTATGGCTGAGTAATATTCCATTGTATACATGTGCCACATCTTCTTTATCCATTCATCCGATGATGGACACTTAGGTTGTTTCCATCTCCTGGCTATTGTAAATAGAGCTGCAATGAATATTTTGGTACATGACTCTTTCTGAATTATGGTTTTCTCAGGGTATATACCCAGTAATGGGATTGCTGGGTCATATGGTAATTCTATTTTTAGTTGTTTAAGGAACCTCCATACTGTTCTCCATAGTGGCTGTACCAATTCACATTCCCACCAGCAGTGCAAAAGTGTTCCCTTTTCTCCACACCCTCTCCAGCATTTATTGTTTCTAGATTTTTTGATGATGGCCATTCTAACGGGTGTGAGATGATATCTCATTGTAGTTTTGATTTGCATTTCTCTAATGATTAATGATGTTGAACATTCTTTCATGTGTTTGTTGGCAATCTGTATATCTTCTTTGGAGAAATGTCTATTTAGGTCTTCTGCCCAGTTTTGGATTGGGTTGTTTGTTTTTTTGTTATTGAGCTGCATGAGCTGCTTATAAATTTTGGAGATTAATCTTTTGTCAGTTGCTTCATTTGCAAATATTTTTTCCCATTCTGAGGGTTGTCTTTTGGTCTTGTTTATGGTTTCCTTTGCTGTGCAAAAGCTTTGTAGTTTCATTAGGTCCCATCCCATTTGTTTATTTTTCTTTCCATTTCTCTAGGAGGTGGGTCAAAAAGGATCTTGCTGTGATTTGTCCTAGAGGGTTCTGCCTAGGTTTTCCTCTAAGAGTTTGATAGTTTCTGGCCTTACATTTAGGTCTTTAATACATGTTGAGCTTATTTTTGTATATGGTGTTAGGGAGTGTTCTAATCTCATACTTTTACATGTACCTGTCCAGTTTTCCCAGCACCACTTATTGAAGAGGCTGTCCTTTCTCCACTGTACAGTCCTGCCTCCTTTATCAAAGATAAGGTGACCATATGTGCGTGGGTTTTTCTCTGGGCTTTCTATCCTGTTCCATTGATCTATTTTTCTGTTTTTGTGCCAGTACCATACTGTCTTGATTACTGTAGCTTTGTAGTATAGTCTGAATTCAGGGAGCCTGATTCCTCCAGCTCCATTTTTCGTTCTCAAGATTGCTTTGGCTATTCGGGGTCTTTTGTGTTTCCATCCAAATTGTGAAATTTTTTGTTCCCTGTCTGAATTTATCTGTAGGAAATCATACTGTTCTTGAGGAAGAGGAAGACCAAGACCTTATCTGTTCTAGGTAACCATGAAGAAACATGGGTCTTAATTCAGTGGTGACATCTGGTCATCTCAGATGCAGGGAAATCTGAAAGTGCTGAATATGCCTATTTCTTCCATTCTGACAACCACAAAGTGTCCCTTTTAATAATGTTGTCTGCTTTCACTGCAGTACTTGTATAGGCCCCTTTATGAATCCCTCTCAATTATAGTAACCTACAGTCAGTTGATGCAGGGGTACTAATCAGCCACCCGATTTCTTGCAGTCTCCTGTTCTCTCCTTTCTATTAAAACCAGCATGAGATGCATATCTGCCTCTGCCTGTTTGGCCTTACCACACTGGCAGGTATTTGATGGCAAGGAAAGGAACGAGAAAAAAATTCGTGTCACATCTCAGTATTAGAGAAATTGGCCTTGGAAACACAAGACTTCTAGGAGCCCATTATGCTGCCAGAGCCTATTCACTTGGCTGCTACGTGTAAATTTCACCAAAAACTTATGCTATTGTTGAAGCCGCCTTTACGGTTTCTGAGGGCGTGTGTGATGTGACTGCTGTGTACTGGGGTAGTTCAGTCTCCTTCCTCCTGGGCTCGTTTCTGATCAGTGCTCAGAGCACGTCATGCTCACTTTCTCCCCCTCCCTCTCTCTCCCTTTCCCTTTGCAAGCACCCGCTGGCCCCAGATAGGAAAGGATTTTTATACCTCCCTTTATGGGGACTTTCCATTTCTTTTCTGTGACTGTTAGGCAGCTAGCTACAGATGAGCAGCAGGGGAAGGCAGAGGTGGAGACTCAGGATATGTGAGCCAAACAAGGAGGGGCTGAGGGACAGGTTGCGGTCAGCACGTCCTGAAGCAGCAGGAAGCACCTGGCCGAAGGGGAATTCCCTGAGGCACGCAGGCGCAGTTTGAGCCAAGCGATAACTGGAGATAACCCCAACTTCATTATGTCATCATTATAATAGAATTTACATGTGGTTTCAATCCCCCCCCTCCCCGCCATGGGCTTTATCTTAGCGAATTTGGGTAAAAACATGGAATTATGGGTAAAAGCATGAGCAATATAACCCGTCACTCACGTGACGAGACCTTGTCACTGGATCTTAACCCAACTCCTACCCTTAGGTTCAAAGCGCTTATAAACACCCCGCGCCCCTATAGCTGGGCTGGTTTCACTTCGCAGAAGCCAGTCTGCGCTCTCTCCGAGAGTGTGTCTATGCTTTAAGTAAACTTTGCTTTGAACTTACACCCGAAGTGTTCGTCTGCAATTCCTGGCTTAATATTACAAGGACCGAGATGGCTGGTCCGGATTCATCTATTGACCTCCTCGGTTGAAACCCTCCAACACAACGCACACCAAACCCATAACATGACCGGTCCCTTAACCCTCCCATCAAAACCCGCCAGGACTCCGTGTTCATGAATATTTGCTGTTTAATCATCAGTCCTCCCGACCCCACAAAGCTCAGTCTGGAGCTGCTGGCGTTAGAAGAGAATGAAGTCCAGCAGGACTCACTGGAGGAAAGTGATTTGACTGGTTCTATTGGCCATCGTCTGTCAGACTCCTGTACGCCTTACACAAGTGCCTCATTCCAATCGGATAAAAGGGAGGTCTCCACAGTTCTAGACGTAAATGGTGAGTACTCCCGTTATAAAGAACATTAAGATCCTGGTAGGTCACAAGGTAGCATCTGTATTCTTTGTATCCAACAACCAGTACAGGCTATGAGCGGCATCCCTGTAAACAGGTCCTCAGACTCATGTTGATTTGAATTACGTTCTTGGATTTAATTTTTAAAAGGCATCCATCATCTGCCTTTTCATTCTTCTTGTCCCAGGCTGACCTCTGTCACCTGGACCCCCCTCACCAGTGCAGGCATTCGGTATCAAGTCAGACTAGAGAGGGGAAGTGGAGGGGTAAGGGCAGGATCTGGGCTGCCACAGTCTCACCTGCACGAATTTGTGTAACAGACCTCTCTTTTTCAAGATAAGGATCCTCATACTCATGAAATTATGTTGCTAATTTTATTTCTTGAAGTTTCTTACAAAGTCTCTGGCTTTCCACACGTTTTCAGTCTGCTCCATATTTGCAGTGTCTGTTATATTGTTCGCCAGCTCCAGGCTTTTTCCCTGAGCTGCCTACCTCCCTCTGAAGCATTTGCATACCAGATCCTGAATATAAAATCCTGTCCATGCCCTGTGATTTCCAGGAAGCCACAGATCTGTCTCAGGTGTCCCATCCTTCAGAAATAGCCATGGTTCTCCTCCTTTGTGTAGCCACAATGAGCCTGCCATGTGTGGGTTATAGTTTCAATCGTGTGTGTAGTCTCAGTGGTATAATCTCATGGAAACTATCCACAACCTGTACACCTGATGGGGTTATTGACCTACTTTATGAGCAAGTTCCCCTTGGGCAGCAGTTCATAGGGCGTGTAGATTAAAACCTGGTTTGCGTTACTTCTCGGGCTATGTTTTTGACTTTTCTTCTATGAGAAGCATTTGCATTGTTAGAAGCTTTACTAATAAAATCATCTTGAAAAAGTAGAAGAAACCCCATTGTGTATTGGACTATATCTGTCTTCTTTTATAATTAAATTGGCCATGAAAAATGGTTCTTGTTCAGTGTGTGCCTTTTCACAGTGGGACCATCCTCTTTCCTGTTTCCCGTTCCTCCTGAGGTACAGAGAAGCAAAGGCTTTCTCAGGATTATAGTAGTTCACAAACCAGAAATGGAACACGTGGTTATTGTGCACCTGTTGTATACCATGCACCTTACTAAGCAAACTCCATGTGAGCCGTAACCCATTCAGTCCTCGGGGGACACTCTCAGGTAGGTGTGTTATCTCATGGTAGAGCCGAGGGCACTGAGGCTCAGCAAGGTCCCTTCACTTGCCCAAGGCTCCCGGCCACTGGGCTGTGGGACACTGGCCTCTCCTTGGCCTGACTCCCTGGCTCAGGCTCTGTCCGCTCCTCTCAGCAGTCGGACCCGTCAGCGACTACGTTTTCCTTTTTGCCCTGAACCAAATGATTTGAAACTATCTGAATCTTAAACACAAAGTTGCCAGACTGGCGCAGAGAACTCCTGTGGTCCCTCGCTCAGAGCTGCCAGCTCCTAATCCATCAGTGCACTTTGTCCCGTGAGCAGAGCTGGCTGCTCATCCAGCCCCTCCAGGCGAAGCCACAGCTCCACGAGCCTCTCTGTGGACAATCAGCAAGGGGTGAGAGGTCCATGTCTCTCAGTGCCTCCTGCCCCCAGAATTATCTGCTCTCACTCAGGGTCCAGGGAGGCCTTGAGTTTGGCTGTGCTGGTGCCCTTAAAAAGCTGCAGAGCTCTATCTCAGATACTCCAACAGCCGGGTCTGAGTTTCCATGAGGAGGAGAAGAAATTCTCAGACACACCTCTCAGAAGTGAGATGTGTGTGATATGGCGCAGCCCTGCCAGGCCATCACTCACAACGGGCCAGGAAAGGCCAAACTCCCCCCCAGATGGGCTGAGAGGAATGAATGGAACATGTAAATAGTACACAGATCCGCCTGTGTCTGGGTTCTGATGATAACCTGAGGACAGTGTGGCTAGCTGGGATGCAGCAGCATGGGCACAGGTTGTCGGGTCTGTCCCATCCTCTCTGTACAAGGAGAAACCCTGTAGAAACCGTACAAACACTAGATTTTTAAATTACCACTTGACCTTGTATTGGAGGCTTCCCCACACAGTAATAATATTGGTCAGTATTGTCGATGTTTGATGAAATGTTTTGTCCTTTTCCCATGCAAATGCAAAGAATATTCCAAGCATAGGTAGACAAATAAAATTACATGATGAAATTACGCAGTGAGAATTAAAAACAATCCTAGACATTGATTCAAAATCACATTGGAGAGTGGGGATACCAGGTTTTGACAGTTCTTTCACCCACCAGATTTATTAATTTAAGAGGTTTTACCCTTCAGCCCAATGTGAATTATCATAAAATCTGATTAAGTGTCCTAAAATTGATGATTAATGATTAATGAACTCTGCCTGGAAGAAATAGGAAGGGCACGCTGGGCTGAGAGAAGTGCTTGTGGAAAAGGTCCTGGAAGCTCAGAGAGGCTCCTGGTGCAGGGCTGGGGTCAGGGAGGGGCCAGCCGCGTCCAGGAGGATTTGTAGAAGGGAGTTGTGGGAAGTGATGTTGCAGAAGAAAGAGGGGCAGAAGGCAGGAGGACTACAAAGGCAGGTGAGGAGTTTAGAGTCTGTGTAGTAGAGGAGGGAGGATGAATTTCCACAAGCTGAGGAGCATGTGATGAAACAGGATTTGGGGGTAATAAGATAGGTGACCTTTCGTAGTGTGGAGAGGACAGAATCAGAGAAAGCAGTTAGAAGGAGATTGGATGAATCACTGATGAGAGTCAGACATGGATGCTCTCTGGAAGACTAAGTGGTAACAGATATATGAGAGACACTTTAAGGAAACAGTTAAACAAACCTCGCTGAGGATGAGGATGTATGGGGGGAGGTGGGGGGGGGCCACAGCAATGTGCAGCAGGTCCTGTGGGCCATGACCTCACCTGAGCCTGAGCTGGACTGGAGGAGGGTACTTCATACCTTTGGTTAGCCCACGTTCTGAGAATATGTGTTCATTTCACAGGAGAAATATCAAAATATTTGATTAGGAGCACTTTCCAGACCCCACTGGAGGGGTGGGTAACATAAGGAGTGTGCACTGTATTATCAGTCTAAAGAAACACAAATTCTGATTCTGCAGCACTTCTGTACCTAAGCTTCCAATGAGGGATTCAGGCCTCTACTACACTACTTCTATCTGCTAATACCATCCGTCCCCACTCTGCCCCATGTGGCAATAGAATATACACATGTATGGGTGAGTGGAAAGGTAGACAAAAGTTAAACGTAAGGAAGTTCGAAAGGTTCCAGAACTGTGAAACATTCTATTAACTTGGTCCATATACTGTAGATTCTCAATTCCTTTTTCTATTGGTACCTGAAGGCTTTAGGCCATACTTCTTCCCCTTTTCTTTTATTCTTGTGGGTAGATATCAACAACTCTTTCTCCCCCATGCCTTGAAGCCTGTTTAGAGCCTTCTCTCTAGGCTATAGGACTAAGGCTGATAGCTGAATAATAGGCGTGACCTCATATGCCATCCAAAGCCCTCTAGATTCAAGTGGGTGATTTTTCATTTCAAGGATGCTGCAGCCTAGCACCTGCCATCTCAGCATGCCCAGGCACAGCCATAAAAATGACATCTCCTTCATGTACGTGATGTCTGCCTTTATTGTCTGGGTTATTGGGTGGTTTCACTCATAGGCAGGAACATCAGAAATGGGTGTTCTGGGAGGGATTAGCTCAGGAAAACTTGGATTGGTCCTACTGAACCCTCTTTTCCTTTCAGGTGACACCTGGGAGGACTGTCACCAAAGGCCTTTGAGTTTCCAAGGCCCAGGGGTACAAACTTCACAAGCACAGCTGCAGAAAAGCACCCACATGACCAATTATCTGCAACTGCAGCTGGACCAGCATTTCAATTGTGGGCACAGCAAAGCCACACTCGGTCTTTCCTCCACCATTTGGGGCTTTACTGCCAACACCAATTCTGGAAGCCAAGGACCACTCTTCCTAGGTAAAAAATAAAAGGGGATTAGGAAGCTCAAGTTGTCTCAGGGTTGAGGGTGGAGGGGGCAATGGGGCCTTTCCCACTCCGTCTGTAGTAGGTCTGGTTGAAATCTGTGATGCTCTACCAGAGTGAGGTGAGCAAGAGCCTGGGATTTAGGACCAGCTCTGCCTCAGGCCCTGGGTTTGCAAACTCCTGATTGTTTCACTGGGCCAAGTTATTTATCTCCTTAGGTATTCACATCTCACATCCCTCATCTGAACTCTTGAAAAATTATATCCCCATTCCATGTTTGTTGGGAATATTAAGCAACATGATGTCCAGAAAGCCTGATCAGTAAAAATGGTTTGATAACAACTATGAATATATAGCATCTAACCATTGTGTCTTTCTGGTGCTTTAACACTTACAAAATGATTGCACATGTGTTGTTTCCTCTGAGGTAGAGCACTTTTTTGATCCCCACTTTCTCTGCGACCCGTGTTCCCTTGCTTCCTCAGAAAGGTAGGTTGGCCAGTATTTTCCTCTCCTTTCAACATCCACCCTCAAGTCAATTTTCCCCTGCTAGGTGCTCTCAGTAACAGTGTATTAGTAACATTCTGTAGCAATGTAAACCCTGGCCACACAACTCAGCCTCCAGTTAATTTTCATATCCAGGTTATTTTCCTTTTTTCCCCTCTTTTTAAAATAAAGGGCCACCCTCACCCATGAGGTGTACTGATCTGTCTATTTTATGCCACTCCATTTAGTTCATAATCTTCATTCATCTCCACGGCCATGTCCTCAGTTTTCTTCTCCTTGGGATCCACCTCTGCTCAGATTTTCTTTTTATTTTTCTTTGTTTGTTTGTTTTTGCGGTATGCGGGCCTCTCACTGCTGTGGCCTCTCCTGTTGCGGAGCACCCGCTCCAGACGCGCAGGCTTAGCGGCCATGGCTGATGGGCCCAGCCGCTCCGCGGCATGTGGGATCTTCCCGGACCGGGGCACGAACCCGTGTCCCCTGCATCGGCAGGCGGACTCTCAACCACTGCGCCACCAGGGAAGCCCGGAACTTTTTCTTTCTTTCTTTTTTTTTATCAGTTGTATTTTTCTTGACTTTTTTTTTTTTTGGCATTTGGGGACATGTTTGCCCTGTGGTAGTCTTACCAATACTGGGTAGTGTTAGGAAGATCAACAAAAAGCAAATACAAAAATGTCTCCATTGGTTTCCACTCACCACAGACTTTCAGATGGCCTTTCTTGTTCCTGGACACTTTCCTTACTTGATGTCCCTCCTGGGTGGGGAAGTAAGTCATAGTAAGATCATGCAAAACAACAGCTCCCGTTGGCTGTGGTTTTATCTTCAGAGCTGGGTTTGGATGCTTCCATTGGAATGAAGAACCCTCCCAAGCTGGAGGGTGAGGTCTTAGCTGCCAGCAAGCATGAGTGTCTGGTCTGTAGCAAGATTAATGCCTTAAGTGTCCTGAAACAGAAGATTATCACAAGAAAACTGCCGTTCAGCAAGTGGAGACTAGCGTGCCAATTCCCTGGCCTTCAAGCTTAGGGTACAGAGGTAATCGCATCTGAGGCTCTTATGTGTACTTCTTCCTTATACTCTTTACCTAAGATTATAGCTCAGTCTCCCACTATTTTTTCTCTTCCTCGTTTGTTTACTCAACAGCTGATGCTACCTCGTCTGGTCTTTCCTCTCTTTTCCATGGGGGCTGCCACCCTGCCAGGCCCTTCCATCTCCATCTCTTGTTTGCACTCTGAACTCTGTTGAGTTCCTATAGCTGCTGTCCTGATATTCCCTCTGACCTTTCCTTTTAGCCACAGGGAAGCCCAGATCCATGGTCCTCCTCATCAGAAGAGCATCATTTAGGCCACTGAACATATAGTCCTTCGCCTGATCTCACACACTTTCTTGGTTTCTTTGCCTTATTCTCCCTTCCCCGCTCCCAAACTCCACTGCCTATTTCTACCAGGATCATGTGTTGATGAATCACTTGTATGTGGGTTGGCTTTTGGAGAACCTTATCTAGGAAAGCCCTTAACCCTCAACTTCTGCACATGAATAAGAAGAAATGAAACAGGAAAAAGAGCCCTGATTACAAAAACTAAGTAAGAACCTGGGTCATAGGTGGGAGTGCTGGACTGGCCTGGAGTCACCTCAGCCCCAGGTGGGCAGTTCTGTGCTACTGTGCATGGGGCTTCCAGGGACTCACTGGAGCTGGCAGTAGGTGGGGGACAGTAGATGGCGCCCTAAAGGGACATTAGCCAAAAGGAGATGCAGAGGCCAGGTTTTCAATATGCATAAAAGCATGAAGTGCATAGGCATTCAGACCTCTCCCCTGTTTTCAAATTACTCCTTCTACATGTTCAGTAAAAATCCTGAAAAATGAACTCAGTTGGAATCTGAGGCCAAGGAATGTAGGAGAGCATGGTAGTGAATAAACTTTGGGCCAGATTTATGAAGACCCAGGGAAATACACAAGAATCCAATATAATCATTGCTTCAGACAAATCTAATTGAGAAGGCAAGTTATTTATATGAGAGTGCCAGAGAAAGACCAAAAAATCCTTAGGGCCAGTGGGAAAGAAATCTGTGCTGGAGTAGATGGAGAGAAGAAACAGAATGGTGTGAAATAGTGTAGGTCTACTGAGTAGTTCTAAATCATGCTATTATAAAATAAAAACTGGGTGAGTTTTTTTTTTGCGGTACGCGGGCCTCTCACTGTTGTGGCCTCTCCCGTTGCGGAGCACAGGCTCCGGACGCGCAGGCTCAGCGGCCATGGCTCACGGGCCCAGCCGCTCCGCGGCATGTGGGATCTTCCCGGACCGGGGCACGAACCCGTGTCCCCTGCATCGGCAGGCGGACCCTCAACCACTGCGCCACCAGCGAAGCCCCCTCTTTTTTTTTTTTTTTTTAAATGAGGGAACCGGCGGTAGGAGCTGGAGGGGCCCACCGGGCCCTTTAGACCCCCTAGTGGCACAGGATGGCTGCCCCACCCTGGGAGTGCCAGCAGCCTCCCTGCAGAGGCCCGAGGGTATGCCCAGGCTGCCCCCAGCGCAGGGCCCATGACACACTGGCTTAAATCTACAATTACATATATTCAATGATGACCAGCTGTACAAAACTCAAAGTTTCCTCAGTCAGCTCTTGATGAGTGGAGTTCATCCTTAAAGATTCCTGATGATGGAATGAGGACTCCCTAAGTATGGCATACTTAATACTTGTTTTCTATTGCTTTGATACATGGACAGCTTGACTGAATACGAAGGGCTTGTCTACAATGAATTTATTGATTTTTAAAATAATATGGTCTCGGTTTTTATGTTCTGTTGAGATGTAGAATATAAACTTATTTTCTTTACATTGATGGCAAAGGGTGGTCTGGAGCTTCACAGGAAATTTTTTCTTTTTTTAAAAAAATCTTTTAGCTCTAATAGGAGTTGACCATTCCAGTTCTGTTTCTCCCAAGTCTCTATGACTTTCTCTCTGATCCTTTCTCATTATCTTTTATTCATTTCTATTCTGTTTGATACTTTCATTTTTTAGTTCAATGTCCCTTATAATTTTAGATAAATATCATCCCTTATGTACCTTGTCATTTAGCCTCTTTTTCAGAGAATTTTCTGTTCCTTCAGTTTTTTCTAATCTCTGCCAATTCTAATTTCTCATTTCTTCTTTCTTGTCTACTTCTATTTTGTGCTGTGTATTTCTTATGTGAAATTTTGGAGCTTTTCCCCACATATTTGTGTGTGTGTGTGTGTGTGTGTGTGTGTGTGTGTGTGTGTGTCTACAAATGCTTTGTTCAGAAACAATTCAGATACGGATGCCATTTTACATTTTTCCTATGTTTTGTGATTGATTTTTGTGTGTGTGTGTGATTGATTTTGAAGGGAACGTTTTTATGAGCTGAAAATTTTGACTCTCTATGTTCTTTCTTCTTCTGTCACCTTGGAATAAATGCTGTATGATTTTCATTTTACCATGACTAGGTGTACCTGAATGAGAAACTGCAGTTCTACGTAGGAACAGATGAGTGCTTTGAGTGGCTTAGTCGATTTCTTAGGTCTAGATGTCTCTGTCTTGTGTAGTTACTCTAGCAGATGTAAGGTTTTGGGGAAAGCCATGGTGTGTCTCCTGATTCTGGGATTCTGTTTCTTCCAGTAGGATCTTTAATTTCTACCAGTTGCTTCATTCTTTTTCTTCACCACAAGCATCCAAAGGATGTTACCTTCAGCTTGGTCTCACACCTGATCCCAGTAACTGTACCTCCCCAAGACTGTCATGCTCTGGTCCTCTGCACTGTCGAACCCTTCCTGTCAATTCCCCAGACACCAGAGCTTTAGTCGACCAGGTCACGGGCATCCTCTGAGTTTATCCACATACTCTTTCTGTGAGTAATTTTACCAGGGTTCCCTCCTGAGTATGCCCTCCCTCTGACCTCTCCTCTATGTGCAGAGTCTTTGCTGCTCCCTCTACTGCTGTGTGGCTCCCAGACCTGGGTAAAAACAAACCAGTTGGAGTCCACAGTGCACTCTGGCCCCTGGTTGTTTGGGGCAGGGTTTTGAGTGGTGTCCTTGACTCTCTATGTTAGTCCCTAGCCCTCTGAAATGCATGTGGAGAGATTCTGCTGCCATTATCCTAGGTAGACCTGTGCTCTCCTATCATTCTTTTTCAAATGCAGATTTTAAATAGTACACAAAATAGACAGAATTATATAACAGAATATCCCCATCTTTGTCAGCCACGATCAACAAATACCAACTTATGGCTGAACTTGTTTTACTATAATCCACTCACTTACCTTTTCCTATATTCTTCAAAGCAAATCTCAGACATCACATTTCATCTGTAATTAGTTCAGCATGTTTCCCTAAATGAGGACTCTTTTTGAAAGTATTATCATCATAGCATTATAATTATTCATAAATTAATTCAAAATCTTTAATATCATAAAATCGTGTTCAAATTTCCCGTTATTGTTTTTGTTAGTATTCTTTCTTGGGATCCAAATAAAATCCACAAACTGTGATCAGTAGGATATGTGTTTAAGTCTTTTACATATGTTTCCCCTCAGTTTCTTCCTCCCTCCCTCCCTTCCTTCCTCCCTCTGTTCCTTCCTTCCTCCCTTCCTCTCTCTCTCTCTTGCTCTCTCGCTCTTGCTTTAGCTCTCTCTTGGTCTTTTGCTGTCCTTTTTTCTTTCTTTTTTAATCATTCATTTGTTAAAGAAACTGAGTTGTTTGTTCTGTAGCATTCTGACAATCTAAATTGTATAACTGGGTGTACTTTAATCACTTCTTCTGTCCTCCATTCTTTCTTTTTGGTGGTAGAATCTACAGCAGTGCTGTAATGTAATGAAAATGCAAGTCACATATGTAATTACAATTTTTCTAGTAGCCACAATGAAAAATAAAAAGTATAAGCACACAACAATACAAATATAATCTTCTACATAGCTAATTAATACTACACATTAAAGGAAATATAATTCTACCAAAGTTTTAAAGTTGTGTTTAATAGAAGAATATTGTGCATGTCTTCAGCTTTTAAGTTTACATTCACATGAATTATAAATTAAATATAATTAAAATCCACTTCCTCAGTCCTACTAGCTACATTCTAAGTGTTCAACAGCCATATGTGTCTAGTGGCCCCTATTTTGGACCTGGCAGATACAGAGACGGATGAGATTCACATTTGCTATCTTGGCAAGACTACCTCAGAAGTGGTGTGTGCTCTCTGGTCAGGAGGCACATCAAGTCTTGTGTGTCTCTTCTAATAATATTAGCAGCCCTCGGACTTCAAGGCCTAGATCCATTAACTGTTATGTGGAGTAAAAGGGTGATATTCCGTGGTCATGTATTATTTAAGTGGAACACTTCTATAAAAAGAAACTTCCCCTAAATACTGTTTAGTTACTTAGTGGTACCCTCTGTAAAGAAAACTGCAGCTTAATGAGCAATTCCCCAAGCATCCTCTGTGGTCACCAGTTAATTTCTTTTTTTTTTTCCCCTGTGCTAATATGAATTCAAAGTTTCAAACACATTGAAGTATTTCAATTCATGGCAATATAGTCTTTACTGATACTCCAATTATCCTCTCTTTCAGCAGTGAAAGTGACTTTAAGCTGGCTCCTTCATCCTTTTGATAAGATCCTAATAGTCTTTGAGACCTTTCCTGATATCAGTATGACAAGGTGCTTCTGTCTCATCCTGAATATTTTCTGCCCCTGAGTTGGACTCAGTCATTTCTCTAAGAATCTCTGGTTTCTTTTTATGCAAAACATTATTCTCAAGTCAAATTGTGTAACCTAAAGATACTCATTGGAATTGGTTTATTTCTAGGTCTTTCCAGTGGACAGAGCTAGGAAATACTCATATCTGTATTTATGTATCACATATGTCCACATTCACAATTCAAATTCAGAACTACAGGCTTTTTATTGAATGTCTATCGTACATCTGCATCTCTTTTCTCTAATACCAGTATTTTTGTTTTTAAGGACACTGGGCGTAATAGAAATACAATATCTTTTACAGTCTCCTTTGTTTTCTCCCGCATTATACAGACAAAAGAATAAAGAACTACCAACAATGCCAATAATAACACAACTGAGAAAAGCAGTTTTAAAAATTTTGTCACAGTCCTGGGGTATATATAAATTATTGTGTTTTATGGTCTTTTCGGAGAGTTCTTATCCATATGCTTGTTCCACAAAAGGCATACACAGGTTCATTTGTCACATTGTGTTTTCAATGTCTAGAAGTGACATTTAAAAGATTAATTTGATAATGATAAAAAATGAATGTGGTTTCCAACTCAAATCAAACCAAACAAGGCATATTCACTATAGTCTAGCCTTGACTTAAGATCTGCAAGTGTCCCAAAGGCCTGGGTGGAGGTGGGTCAGGGATCCCTGCTCTCCTCGGACACCGGAATCCTTGGTCTTCCTCCTTCTTCTGGCCGAGCTTGGAATGAAACGACGAGATTTCCTGGAGTCAAGGTTCAAATCTTAGCCTAACAGCGGCTTTCCTTATCCAGTTTAGACTTCGGAGTGAGAAATTCTGAAAAAAATCGGTACAAAATGGAATAGAATCAATTAAAATTCGGAATAAGGTAGGGCACCTGAATACAATACAGTACTTCCCATCCAGGTCTGGAACCCTCGACCCGAAAGCTAAGACGCTGTCACCCTGGCTGCTCAGCGACGTCACAGCCCCGCACCGCGACCCTTTTACTCACAGGGACACGCGCGCAGTTAGTTACAAGACGTGCGGTGCGAAGCCCCCTCGCGGGGCAGGACGCAGTGGGCGCAGCCTCTGTTTTTTGCCCCCGCGACCCAGTGTGACCCAACGATGGGGTACCACCGGCTCGGTCGCTGCGCGCCTGGCCCGGGGCCTCCGATGGCCAGTGACGGGCAGAGTCGCCGGGGCCCAGCGGAGATGCCGCAGGCTCGTCTCCGCACCTGCCCGCCCCGTCCGTATGGAGCGCGCGGACCGCCCCGTTCCGGGACGCGGGAGTGGGAAAGCACGTCCCATCTGAGGAGTAAAAAAAATCCCCTTCTTCTAGTTAAAGAGAAAGGCCCCACCGAGATTTGAACTCGGATCGCTGGATTCAGAGTCCAGAGTGCTCACCATTACACCATGGAACCCTCTGCCGCCTTCTCTGCGGCTCCCGCCACTGAGCCAGGCCGCACACAGCCCCGGGAACCCAGGAGCGGCCTCACGCCGAGCACTCTCGTTATCCCGCCCCGAACCTGCGATGGCAGGAGGCGCCTGACTCGCGTGTTCGCGGCCGTCTCTTTTAGGTTTCTACCTGGTGAAAAAGACACGAAATCCATTCCAAACGAACGATAAGGAAATGTGTTCAGGGCTTCTCCCCAGTCCACCTGCGCTGTGAGCGATCCTAGTTTTTTCTCCTGAGAAAATCCCCGCCCGAGAACACAAAACTTTTTTCTCCTTTTTTCCCGGGTGCTCTCTTCTCGCTGCTCTGGAAGGTCGGAACATGCTCAGACTTCGAGATGCCGTGAGATGTTCTTTTTGTTTGAGATCGCTGGGCGCTGCCAGTTTCGTTCAAGCAGAAAGTGTTTTATTTCTGTTAATATCGGATCGGTACCGGAAAACGTTTGATTATATGGTAGCCAGCACTACCGCTGTAATCGTGTGTCAGAAACACACTGAAAACAAATCCCACGGAGAAAAATGATTTATCACAGGGCCGAGTAGAAAAACACTTTTACACCGCCAGAGGCCAGGATAGTGAGAAAGCGGGGGATGGGGAAAAGAGGAAGGAAGCATACTGGTGACCTGAAAATTACACGGAAACAATGAACCGCACAACCCACTACTGCAACGCGGAAACTAAAAACAAGGGAATCATAGCTTAACACAACTTATTTTTGAATTTACTTAATGTATAATTTGTTTTGAGCTTATTTATTTTTGTGTTCGTTTCTTTTTTTCTGTGGGCCGGTAACTGCAGCATGGAAAGATTTTCTCAGTTACTGGACTGTACACATTTCAAACACGGGAATTCAATAGTTATAACAAGCCTATGTTGGTTCGCGGCAACTGAGTAATGTTGCTACAACTCCAATTTCTAGTTTTCGTACCAATAGATACATTCTTGGACAGTGGGCTAAGAAAAATATCGTTTGAAACGATCATTATGCTTCACTCTTTAGCCTAATTAGTTATTTCTTTTTTTATAACACCAATTGCTGGGGGAAAGCGCGCACGCAGTCCCCCACTACCACAAATTATGCAGTCGAGTTTCTCCCATTTGGAGAAATCGCAGGCGTCAGCACACTCGCAGTGCAATGAATGAGCCTCGTCCTGGGAAAACCACCTTCATGATCATGGTATCTCCCCTGCCAGGTAAGTATGAACTAGTTTCCCCGCCACCCAGTACAGCCTTAGACGCCTACACTGTACACACACGCTCCCCACCCACCCTCCGCACCCCCTCCCCTTCCACGCCTCTCAGCCCCTCCAAACTACTCTGCTAATAAAATCCAAGCAACTCTGCTAATAAAATCCAAGCAACTTCTCCGGAAAACTTCCACAGCCCGGGAAGTGGCTCGCGGGGAATTGTACCCATAAACCGCAAGATTTACATAAGCCAAGCCCCATTCCTGACCTCTAAGGCGGCTCCTCTCCTCCAACCCCCGCCCTATCCCCGCGCTGCCGAGATGACCAATGGGCGGGCCGACTGCTGAAGGGGAAGTGACGTCACCATGGCCGCCCACTTCGGGAGCCCACCAAGCCGAGGTAACACGCCTCTTACCCTTTATCTGAGATACAGCCGGATTTTGCCAGCCTCCTCGAATTCTTACCTTTTGTCCTGTGTTACACGCCGGGGAAAGGAATTCTGGGATCGTGTGTTACGCTGATCCAAAAATCTTTTAAGTAGTAAAGAAGTTGTAAAACAATGGATACAAGTATATATTTATGTATGTGTCTTGTGCGTAGACATGTAGATTCAGGGTTACATCTCAGAGTGCTACTCGGTGTATCTTCTGTGCACGTCCTTCCTACTTCATTCTCATGGTATTCCAGGGACCATGTTTTTCCTTTCCTCACCATACAGAATACAAGACATGAAGATTCTGAAAGAGAAGCTGATGACCAAGGGATGATAAGGGATAGAAAGATGACGTGTTTGCTTGAAGAGTGAGGTTTGTTCGTTTGTTTTCTCTTACTGGGTAAGACTGGGTTAGACCTGAGGGCGGGGAGCGGGGAGACTGCCGAAAGCAGGCAACTTGTGTTTTCAGACCAGAGAGCAAGGAGTGGCGTAACTTGATTCTTGGGGGTGCCTTTTGTTGTAGTTTCTTAGGACAGGGCCGAAAGTAAGCTCATTACACGAGATGGATTGTGCCAAAACACAGCAGTAGAGGGCTGCCGCTCGCTCAGGCAAAACAGCGCCGTCTGTCCTGCTGTGGTAACTTTTATTAAAGCATTATCTAGGTTTACACTTTAAGACTTGTTTTCTTAACATTTCAGAAGTGCCAAAGCAGCAACCTATGTTTTTATTAATTATACAAGCAATAATTGGCTTTCGTGAGCACCTGCCGTGCTTCGTCCTTGAGCGCAAGAACAGCACAAAGTTCCCACCATTATTTTGATTATACTGAAGTAGCACAAGGACATTTCCTTGCGTTCCCACCACTCTGATTATACTGAGGACATCTCATGGATCAGTGCCCAAAGCACTCAATGCTTCTTTTGCAGGCCCCTGGTTTGCCGGGGGGGGCGCTCGAAGCATTCAGAACTGTTCACAACTCTGGCTTATTCGCATGCCGCCGGTTTGCCGGGGGGGGGGGGGCGGGGGGGCCGCTCAAAGCAGTCAGGACTGTTTGCAGTTCTGGCTTATTCGCCAGCCCCCAGTTTGCTGGGGGGGAGGGGAGCTCATGGGTCACGTCTCCTTTCCATGTCCTCAGTTATCCTACTACAGCCTTTGGCTTAAGGGGGAAGCTGACTCTTCCGGAGAATCCTGGAGCTGACAGCAAAGGAACTCAGCGCCCAGCCAACTTCCAGGAAGAAGCTTCCTTTCTTCCCCCTGCTTTCCCTCTTTCCCCTCCTTTTCCTCTCTGCAGCCATCAGAAATAAGCTCTGGCTCGTTTCATCTGAAACATACTTTATTCCAGGGATAGTAATAGCTCAGAGAATCTCCAGCAAACTGGAGAACCAGACTGTACAAACAGGGAAGAATAAGAAAGGCCAATGGAAGGGAGCACACAGACCAAATGGGAAGGACACTAGTGCCCCCTGCTGAGTGACAGACCCTGTAGCTTTGCACAGGTGACACTACTGGCCCTGGACACTAGACACTGCCAATAGCTCCATGACTTCTGCTGCACCTGGTCGGTGTTAAACTAAGGATCTTGAGGTAGGGAGATTCTTCTGTTGCAGGGGACAGAATAAATTTCCCCGGGGCCTACTCCTTGTGTCTCTCAACTCCTGTCAAAGGCTGGAGTAGTTGTTGCTGATGGGGATTGGCCAGCTCTTGGTAATAGACCCCCATCTTAGCCCCTAGGAAAACTAAGTCAGCGAGTGCGTGATCCTTAAAAGTTGCAGAATGTGGGAAGTTTCTCATACAAACAAAGGGGGCTCAGATACTAGATGGCCTAGATATGACGAAAGACCCTCCTGTGCCCAACACCCTGCAGCCAGCCCTGTGGGGAGCATTATAAATCCCGCTCTGAAGCCCCTGCTACCCTGTCCCAAACATACACCCGTGAACACCCAATTTTGGATGGTGTTAGACTTTTACCCTGAGCACAGGGTGAGGGTTTCGACTCCTTATGTGGTGATGGTTGATATATCACTCAGTATTATTTACATTATCTACACTGAGAATTGAAAAGTTTGAAAGTTCACATTTCTGGGGATAGAGTAATTGTTCTAAAGCCATGGTAACAAATAACCACCAGAACTGGTTTTTAAATCCTCTCTATCTACCAGTGTCCACTGTAGGAGTTTCCTGTTGCTATTGTAACACATTACCACACACTTAGTGGCTTAAAACAACACACATCTTTTATCTTACGGTTCTGGAGATCAGAAGTCCAAGATGCATCTCACTGGGCTAAAATCAATCTGACAGTGGAGGTGAGGTTCTTTCTGGAGGCTCTAGGGGAGAATCTCTTTCTTTGCCTTTTCCAGCCTCTTGAAGATGCCCACATTCTACTCTCACAGCCCCCTTCCATCTTCATAGCCAGTCACAGCTGATCAGGTTATTCTCACAACACATTATTCTGAGACCAAATCTTCCTCCCTCTTTCACTTATATGGACCCTTGTGATTCCATTGGACCCTCCAGGATAATCTCCCCATCTCAAGGTCCTTAATTTAATCACACCTGCAAAGTCTCTCTTGCCATGTCAAGTAACATGTTCACAAATTCCAGGGATCAGGATGTGGACATCTTTGGGGAAGCATTATTCTGCCGCCACAGCCAGTCTCCTCAGTGAACACATTTCTGCAAACATATCAGTCAGTGGTGGCTCCTCTCTTCTGAAAGTCAGCCAGGTGAAAACAACTGAGTCCACTGCCTTTGAGTGTCAGCCAGTCAACAGCCGTGCCCCGTGTTGAGGCATTCGAGTCAGAGAGAGAGAAGGAGAAAGTCTGTGGGGAGAGGAATCTGAGGCCCCAGTGCCTGGGAAGTTCCCAGGGACCAGAGCTGAGAGCTGCAAACGCCTTCATGGGAGGAGGAGGCTGGAGAGGGTGTTAGGAACTGAATGTATGTGTTCCACCACCCGCCCCCCAAGTTCATCTCTTGAACCCTAATCCCTGTGGGGCTGTATTTGGAGAAGGGGCCTTTAAGGAAGTAATTAAGATTAAATGAGGTCATAAGCTTGGAGCCCTGATCTGACAGGATTAATGTCCTTAAATGAAGAGAGCTTGGGCTCCTGCCCTATCCCAGCTCAAGCAAGGAGAAAAGGCCATGTGAGGACCCAGCGAGGCATCTGCTGTCTACAAGCCAGGAAGAGAGCTCACAGCAGAAACTGAATTGGCAGGAACTTCCAATCTTGATCTTGGACTTCCAGTCTCCAGAATGTGTGAAAACAGATTTCTGGTTAAGCCACCCTGTCTATAGTATATTTTTCTGGAAACCCAAGCTGACTAATACAGATGGTCGCTTAGCCATTGGCCTAAGCAGCTTCTCCTACGTGGTCCTTTCTGGGATCTGCCCCAGTTTTGTTCATTTCTTGTAATTAGCACTCACCACCTGCTTTGCTCTTCTTAAGGGTGATCCATGACTTTGGAATGAGGATTGATCACCTGGTTTAGGATTTCAATAGCATAATTTGCCACATGTAGCAATGACCTGCACCAAGGATCTTCTTAGAATTTCTTTTGAATGAGTTTGACATCTTCCCAAATTTCAACCTAGCATGACTTGGACAGCTGGACTGAGATTCTGCAGAGTGACCCCGTGACCCCATGTGGCCTGCATTTCCTTTTCTCAGGAGAGATTTCCGTGCTTTGGACTCTCCAGAACCACAGACCAGGGTTTGGCTACTGGTAAGGGATCTGTGCCTAGCTCTGGGGAAACCTAGGGAGAAAGGAAAGATCCCCAGAATCAAGGCATGGGAGGCTGCTCTTGTGGGAATAAAGGAGTCTGGAGGATGAGAGAGGAGGCTGGGGTGTGTGTGTGTCCAGCATGAGGTCAGGGGAAGTTCAAGAGAGGGCAGCTGCCATTCTGGGACCAGAGGCTAGAACCTCCATGGCATTCACACTCTGGTCATCGTCCTCCTTATTCTTCCTCAGCTTCCGCCTCCCCCTTCCTTGCCATCCTCCCCTATCTTCTCCCCAGGCTTTTTTGTTCCCACTCCTCCTTCTTGTTCCTGCCCCTCTTGCTCCCATCCTCCCATCCCTTCCCCCCGACCCTCAGAGCAGGCCAACATGGGAAGGGACTGCCCCAGTCTGAGAGGACGACGAGGGAGTATCTTCCACCAGCCTGAGAAACACAAACAAACACATTGCTCTCTGGTCAGAACCTGGTTTGGAGGAGACAGAGCAAGATGGCTCTGCCTGAGGAGCTCATCCTCCACAGCCAACCCAGGCAGCACGGGCCTTAGGCCAACCCCGGGGATGTGTGGCCAAAAGTCAGGAAGCTCTGGACATGGATTGCTGACATCTGGTCCACAAGATTCCGGACAAGTTAATATCTTGGTGCCTGCCTTCTTTACAAGGCAAGTTCCAAGGGAAGGACTGTGGCTCCCCTTCCTGGCCGCCTGGCGAAGGCACACAAGGATCCCTCTGTTCATGCAAGGGTGGGTCTGAGAAAACCCTCCCATCTGTTCCACGGAGACCAGCTGAAAGTTCATAGTTAGAAGTTAGTGGCGTCCCAGGTGCACCGACTCTACCACCACCTTCACCTCCTCCACCACGCACTCTTTGTCTCGGATGAGATTTCTACCATCAGAGTCAGCCTTGGAGGGGGGAAAAGGCCACATTTTGGGGGAAAAAAAAAAAGATCTTAAGAGACTAGTACTTGTGCAATTTTATGGACAGCAGTGAAGCACTCCTAGGGTTCTAAGCTGACTTTATCTTGATTCACTGGTCTAGATTGTGCCTTCAGGTAGTGTCTTATTTTAACTAAACTTTGTTGAAATTAGAGAAGTTCTTTTCTTCATAGTTCCAATATTAGTTGGCATCTGAATTAATAGTTTTGTGACCAGCAGAATAATACTGCCTCCCCCAGGGTGTGCCTGCTGTAATTCCCCCACCTGTTCATATATTACACCACATAGGAAAGGCAACTTTGCAGATGTGATTCGGGTAAAGACCCTGTGATGAGATTATCTTGGGCCATTCAGATTATCTTGGGCCATTCAGGTGGGCCCCATGAAATTACATGGGGCCTTAGAATTGAGAGGCAGAAAAGGTCAAAATGGTGTGAAATTAGAAGGACTCTACCTGCTGTTCTGGTTTTGAAGTTGTAGGAAGGGGTCAAAAGCCAAAGAATGTGGGAGACGTCTAAAAACTTTCTAGGAAAGCAAGGAAAGAGATTATCCCTTACAGCCTCCAGAAGGTAAGGCAGTTCTGTTGACCCCTTGATTTTAGTCCAGTGAGATCTTTGTTGGACTCCTAACCTACAGAATTGTAATATAATAAAAGTGTGTTCTTTTAAGACACTAAAGTTATGGTCACTTGTTACAGCAGAAATAGAAAACCAATTCAGTAAATGTCTAGCATATTCACTTTAGCAGTAATAAGATCTGGGGGATATAATAAACCCTGTATAAATTCTGCAGGTTGTTTGCCTGTCGTAGGTTGACAGATCAAGAGATATTTGTACATGTTTGGGCTTCCCTGGTGGCACAGTGGTTGAGAATCTGCCTGCCAATGCAGGGGACACGGGTTCGAGCCCTGGTCTGGGAAGATCACACATGCCGCGGAGCAACTAAGTTCGTGTGCCACAACTAATGAGCCTGTGCTATAGAGCCCGCGAGCCACAACTACTGAAGCCCGTGTGCCTAGAGCCCATGCTCTGCAACAAGAGAAGCCACCGCGATGAGAAGTCCTCGCACCGCAATGAAGAGTAGCCCCCACTCGCCGCAACTAGAGAAAGCCCGTGCAGCAACAAAGACCCAACGCAGCCAAAAATAAATAAGTAAAATAAATAAATAAATAAAATAAATTTATTTTAAAAAGATGTTTGTACATGTTTGAAGCATTACATTAGGTACCTGCTGTCTTTCTTCCTTTCCATTTTTTTTCCTAAAGGGCTCACCCTATTTCCTGCACAGGACCCGACATGGTTCTCATTTGAATTATGGCAAGTTGGAAGACATTGGTGGTCATGCAGGTTGATTTTATTTTTAAGAATGAGTTCTGTTTCTGACATATAGAGGAAAAGAATGTAAGTTATAAAAAGTTAAATATTGGAGAATCTTCCATTCCAAAGATACATTTTTTGCAACTTCTTTAATAGGGTAAAGAACTACATTTCAAAGGGTGAAACACAAGAATGGCTATTGGGAATTTTCCCCATAAGTAATTTGTGACTTGATCCTGACCAGCTCTGAGATCTGTATGATTCATGTTGTTGCTTTCATAAATGTTATGTCCATAAAATGAAGTTCTTAGAAGCAATATTTGAGTTCTCCACTGGATTTAGGAAGAATTGCTGGGATGCTTGAATAACTGCAGAGCAAGAGGCCCTCAAATTTTCCTACTTTGTCTTTAAGTAATACTTCATAGTTTGGCTGACTTTTCATCCATTCTGCTGATTCTGTCAATGAGATCCTCTTTATTGACAGCCAAAGGCACTCATGGAAAATGCTTAAACAACCAAGTGTAAAAGGAGAAGTTGAGGTCACTTCATCTACTATGAAATTGGGGCATGTCTCTATCTCAGACCTGAGTCTGTTGATGGATGTGTTTGTTATTGTTGTTGGTGGTTGTGATCATGGTTGAATTTTTTGTTTGTGTTGTTGTTTGTTTTAATTTATTATTACCTCTAGGGTATAATTGTGGAATGATAGCTTTATTTTATTTTATTTTTTTTAACATCTTTGTTGGGGTATAATTGCTTTACAATGGTGTGTTAGTTTCTGCTTTATAACAAAGTGAATCAGTCATACATAAACATATGTTCCCATATGTCTTCCCTCTTGCGTCTCCCTCCCTCCCACCCTCCCTATCCCACCCCTCCAGGCTGTCACAAAGCACCAAGCCAATATCCCTGTGCCATGTGGCTGCTTCCCACTAGCTATCTACCTTACTACATTTGTTAGTGTGTATATGTCCATGACTCTCTCTCGCCCTGTCACAGCTCACCCTTCCCCCTCCCCATAACCTCAAGTCTGTTCTCTAGGAGGTCTGCGTCTTTATTCCTGCCTTACCCCTAGGTTCTTCATGACATTTTTTTTTCTTAAATTCCATATATATGTGTTAGCATACGGTATTTGTCTTTTTCCTTCTGACTTACTTCACTCTGTATGACAGACTCTAGGTCTATCCACCTCATTACAAATAGCTCAATTTCATTTCTTTTTATGGCTGGGTAATATTCCATTGTATATATGTGCCACATCTTTATCCATTCATCCGATGATGGGCACTTAGGTTGTTTCCATCTCTGGGCTATTGTAAATAGAGCTGCAATGAACATTTTGGTACATGACTCTTTTTGAATTTTGGTTTTCTCAGGGTATATGCCCAGTAGTGGGATTGCTGGGTCATATGGTAGTTCTATTTGTAGTTTTTTAAGGAACCTCCATACTGTTCTCCATAGTGGCTGAACCAATTCACATTCCCACCAGCAGTGTAAGAGTGTTCCCTTTTCTCCACACCCTCTCCAGCATTTATTGTTTCTAGATTTTTTGATGATGGCCATTCTGACTGGTGTGAGATGATATCTCATTGTAGTTTTGATTTGCATTTCTCTAATGATTAATGATGTTGAGCATTCTTTCATGTGTTTGTTGGCAGTCTGTATATCTTCTTTGGAGAAATGTCTATTTAGGTCTTCTGCCCATTTTTGGATTGGGTTGTTTGTTTTTTTGTTATTGAGCTGCATGAGCTGCTTGTAAATTTTGGAGATTAATCCTTTGTCAGTTGCTTCATTTGCAAATATTTTCTCCCATTCTGAGAGTTGTCTTTTGGTCTTGTTTATGGTTTCCTTTGCTGTGCAAAAGCTTTGAAGTTTCATTAGGTCCCATTTGTTTATTTTTGTTTTTGTTTCCATTACTCTAGGAGGTGGGTCAGAAAGGATCTTGCTGTGATTTATGTCATAGAGTGTTCCGCCTATGTTTTCCTCTAAGAGTTTGATAGTTTCTGGCCTTACATTTAGGTCTTTAATCCATTTTGAGCTTATTTCTGTGTATGGTGTTAGGGAGTGATCTAATCTCATACTTTGACATGTACCTGTCCAGTTTTCCCAGCACCACTTATTGAAGAGGCTGTCCTTTCTCCACTGTACATTCCTGCCACCTTTATCAAAGATAAGGTGTTCATATGTGCGTGGGTTTATCTCTGGGCTTTCTATCCTGTTCCATTGATCTATCTTTCTGTTTTTGTGCCAGTACCATACTGTCTTGATAACTGTAGCTTTGTAGTATAGTCTGAAGTCAGGGAGGCTGATTCCTCCAGTTCCTTTTTTCGTTCTCAAGATTGCTTTGGCTATTCGGGGTCTTTGGTGTTTCCATACAAATTGCAAAATTTTTTGTTCTAGTTCTGTGAAAAATGCCAGTGGTAGTTTGATAGGGATTGCATTGAATCTATAGATTGCTTTGGGTAGTAGAGTCATTTTCACAATGTTGATTCTTCCAATCCAAGAACATGGTATATCTCTCCATCTATTTCTATCATCTTTAATTTCTTTCATCAGTGTCTTATAATTTTCTGCATACAGGTCTTTTGTCTCCTTAGGTAGGTTTATTCCTAGATATTTTATTCTTTTTGTTGCAATGGTAAATGGGAGTGTTTTCTTGATTTCACTTTCAGATTTTTCATCATTAGTATATAGGAATGCCAGAGATTTCTGTGCATTAATTTTGTATCCTGCCACTTTACCAAATTCATTGATTAGCTCTAGTAGTTTTCTGGTAGCATCTTTAGGATTCTCTATGTATAGGATCATGTCATCTGCAAACAGTGACAGCTTTACTTCTTCTTTTCCGAGTTGGATTCCTTTTATTTCCTTTTCTTCTCTGATTGCTGTGGCTAAAACTTCCAAAACTATGTTGAATAAGAGTGGTGAGAGTGGGCATCCTTGTCTTGTTCCTGATCTTAGTGGAAATGCTTTCAGTTTTTCACCATTGAGGATGATGTTTGCTGTGGGCTTGTCATATATGGCTTTTATTATGCTGAAGAAACTTCCCTCTATGCCTACTTTCTGCAGGGTTTTTATCATAAATGGGTGTTGAATTTTGTCAAAAGCTTTCTCTGCATCTATTGAGATGATCATATGGTTTTTCTTCTTCAATTTGTTAATATGGTGTATCACGTTGATTGATTTGCATATATTGAAGAATCCTTGCATTCCTGGAATAAACCCCACTTGATCATGGTGTATGATCCTTTTAATGTGCTGTTGGATTCTGTTTGCTAGTATTTTGTTGAGGATTTATGCATCTATGTTCATCAGTGATATTGGCCTGTAGTTTTCTTTCTTTGTGACATCCTTGTCTGGTTTTGGTATCAAGGTGATGGTGGTCTCGTAGAATGAGTTTGGGCATGTTCCTCCCTCTGCTATATTTTGGAAGAGTTTGAGAAGGATAGGTGTTAGCTCTTCTCTAAATGTTTGATAGAATTCGCCTGTGAAGCCATCTGGTCCTGGGCTTTTGTTTGTTGGAAGATTTTTAATCACAGTTTCAATTTCAGTACTTGTGATCGGTCTGTTCATATTTTCTATTTCTTCCTGATTCCGTCTTGGCAGGTTGTGCATTTCTAAGAATTTGTCCATTTCTTCCAGGTTGTCCATTTTGTTGGCATAGAGTTGCTTGTAGTAATCTCTCATGATCTTTTTTATTCCTGCAGTGTCAGTTGTTACCTCTCCTTTTTCATTTCTAATTCTATTGATTTGAGTCTTCTCCCTTTTTTTCTTGATGAGTCTGGCTAGTGGTTTATCTATTTTGTTTATCTTCTCAAAGAACCAGCTTTTAGTTTTATTGATCTTTGCTATTGTTTCCTTCATTTCTTTTTCATTTATTTCTGATCTGATTTTTGTGATTTCTTTCCTTCTGCTAGCTTTGGGGTTTTTTGGTTCTTCTTTCTCTAATTGCTTGAGGTGCAAGGTTAGGTTGTTTATTAGAGATGTTTCCTGCTTCTTAAGGTGGGCTTGTATTGCTATAAACTTCCCCCTTAGAACTGCTTTTGCTGCATCCCATAGGTTTTGGGTCGTTGTGTCTCCATTGTCATTAGTTTCTAGGTATTTTTTGATTTCCTCTTTGATTTCTTCAGTGATCACTTCGTTATTAACTAGTGTGTTGTTTAGCCTCCATGTGTTTGTATTTTTTACAGATCTTTTCCTGTAATTGATATCTAGTCTCATGGCGTTGTGGTCAGAAAAGATACTTGATACAATTTCAATTTTCTTAAATTTATCAAGGCTTGATTTGTGACCCAAGATATGATCTATCCTGGAGAATGTTCCATGAGCACTTGAGAAAAATGTGTATTCTGTTGTTTTTGGATGGAGTGTCCTATAAATATCAATTAAGTCCATCTTGTTTAATGTATCATTTAAAGCTTGTGTTTCCTTATTTATTTTCATTTTGGATGATCTGTCCATGGGTGAAAGTGGGGTGTTTAAGTCCCCTACTATGAATGTGTTACTGTCGATTTCCCCTTTAATGGCTGTTAGTATTTGCCTTATGTATTGAGGTGCTCCTATGTTGGGTGCATAAATATTTACAATTGTTATATCTTCTTGGATCGATCCCTTGATCATTATGTAGTGTCCTTCTTTGTCTCTTTTAATAGTCCTTATTTTAAAGTCTATTTTGTCTGATATGAGAATTGCTACTCCAGCTTTCTTTTGGCTTCTATTTGCATGGAATATCTTTTTCCATCCCCTTACTTTCAGTCTGTATGTGTCTCTAGGTCTGAAGTGGGTCTCTTGTAGACAGCAAATATATGGGTTTTGTTTTTGTATCCATTCAGCCAATCTGTGTCTTTCGGTGGGAGCATTCAGTCCATTTACATATAAGGTAATTATCGATATGTATGTTCCTATTCCCATTTTCTTAATTGTTTTGGGTTCATTATTGTAGGTCTTTTCCTTCTCTTGTGTTTCTTGCCTAGAGAAGTTCCTTTAGCAGTTGTTGTAAAGCTGATTTGGTGGTGCTGAACTCTCTCAGCTTTTGCTTGTCTGTAAAGGTTTTAATTTCTCCATCAAATCCCAATGAGATCCTTGCTGGGTAGAGTAATCTTTGTTGCACGTTTTTCTCCCTCATCACTTTAAATATGTCCTTCCAGTCGCTTCTGACTTGCAGAGTTTCTGGTGAAAGATCAGCTGTTAACCTTATGGGGATTCCCTTGTGTGTTATTTGTTGTTTTTCCCTTGCTGCTTTTAATATGTTTTCTTTGTTTTTAATTTTTGACAGTTTGATTAATATGTGTCTTGGTGTATTTCTCCTTGGATTTATCCTGTATGGGACTCTCTGTGCCTCCTGGAGTTGACTATTTCCTTTCCCATATTAGGGAAGTTTTCAACTATAATCTCTTCAAATATTTTCTCAGTCCCTTTCTTTTTCTCTTCTTCTTCTGGAACCCTAATAATTCGAATGTTGGTGCACTTAATGTTGTCCCAGAGGTCTCTGAGACTGTCCTCAGTTCTTTTCATTCTTTTTTCTTTATTCTGTTCTGCAGTAGTTATTTCCACTATTTTGTCTTCCAGGTCACTTATCCGTTCTTCTGCCTCAGTTATTCTGCTATTGATCCCATCTAGAGTATTTTTAATTTCATTTATTGTGTTGTTCATCGTTGCTTGTTTCATCTTTAGTTCTTCTAGGTCCTTGTTAAATGTTTCTTGCATTTTGTCTATGCTATTTCCAAGATTTTCGATCATCTTTACTATCATTATTCTGAATTGTTTTTCAGGTAGACTGCCTATTTCCTCTTCATTTGTTAGGTCTGGTGGGTTTTAATCTTGCTCCTTCATCTGCTTTGTGTTTTCTCATTTTGCTTATCTTACTGTGTTTGGGGTCTCCTTTTTGCAGGCTGCAGGTTTGTAGTTCCTGTTGTTTTTGGTGTCTGTCCCCAGTGGCTAAGGTTGGTTCAGTGGGTTGTGTAGGCTTCCTGGTGGAGGGGAGTAGTGCCTGTGTTCTGGTGGATGAGGCTGGATCTTGTCTTTCTGGTGGGCAGGTCCACGTCTGGTAGTGTGTTTTGGGGTGTCTGTGGACTTATTATGATTTTAGGCAGCCTCCCTGCTAATGGGTGGAGCTGTGTTCCTGACTTGCTAGTTGTTTGGCATAGGGTGTCCATCACTGTAGCTTGCTGGTCATTGAGTGAAGCTGGGTGCTGGTGTTGAGATGGAGATCTCTGGGATATTTTCGCCGTTTGATATTATGTGGAGCTGGGAGGTCTCTTGTGAACCAGTGTCCTGAAGTTGGCTCTCCCATCTCAGAAGCACAGCACTGACTCCTGGCTGCAGCACCAAGAGCCTTTCATCCACACGGCTCAGAATAAAAGGGAGAAAAAGTAGAAAGAAAATATTAGTAGAAGTAGAAAGAAAGAAAGAAAGAAGGGAGGGAGGGAAGGAGGGAGGAAGGAAGGAAGGAAGGATGGAAGGAAGGAAAAAAAGAAAGAAAGAAGATAAAGTACAATAAAATAAAGTAAGATAAAATATAATAAAGTTATTAAAATAAAAATATAATTATTAAGAGAAAAAAATTAAAAAAAGACAAACAAAGAAAAAAACGGATGGATAGAACCCTAGGACAAACCCTAGGACAGATGGATAAAACCTTAGGCAAAGTTATACAGACAAAATTTCTCACAGAAGCATACACATACACACTCACAAAAAGAGGTAAAGCGGAAAAAATCATAAATCTTGCTCTCAAAGTCCACCTTCTCAATTTCAGATGATTTGTTGTCTAAAGGAGGGAAGGAAGGAAAGAAAGAAAGAAAGAAAGAAAGAAAGAAAGAAAGAAAGAAAGAAAGAAAGAAAGAAAGAAAGAAAGAAAGAAAGAAAATAAAGTAAAATAAAAGTTTTAAAATAAAAAAATAATTATTAAGGAGAAAAAATTAAAAAAAAAAAATGGACGGATAGAGCCCTAGGACAAATGGTGGAAGCAAAGCTATACAGACAAAATCTCATACAGAAGCATACACATACACACTCACAGAAAGAGGAAAAGGGGAATAAATCATAAATCTTGCTCTCAAAGTCCACCTCCTCAATTTTTCTTTTTCCATCCCCTCACTTTCATTCTGTATTTGTCCCTAGGTCTGAAGTGGGTCTCTTGTAGATAACATATGCATGGGTCTGTTTTTAATATCCATTCAGCAAGCCTGTGTCTTTTAGTTGGAGCATTTAATCCATTCACATTTAAGGTAATTATCAACATGTACGTTCCTATGACCATTTTCTTAATTGTTTTGGGTTTGTTTTCATAGGTCGTTTTCTTCTCTTGTGTTTCCCACTTAGAGAAGTTCCTTTAGCATTTTTTTGTAGATCTGGTTTGGTGGTGCTGAATTCTTTTAGCTTTTGCTTGTCTGTAAAGCTTTTGATTTCTCTGTTGAATCTGAATGAGATCCTTGCTGGGTAGAATAATCTTGGTTGTAGGTTCTTTCCTTCCATCACTCCCTTCTGGCTTTCAGAGTTTCTGCTGAGAAATCAGCTGTTAACCTTATGGGATTTCCTTTGTATGTTATTTGTCATTTTTCCCTTGTTGCTTTTGATAATTTTTCTTTGTCTTTAATTTTTGTCAATTTGATTACTATGTGTCTTGGTGTGTTTCTCCTTGGGTTTATCCTGCCTTGAACTCTCTGTTCTTCCTGGACTTGGATGGCTATTTCCTTTCCCATGTTAGGGAAGTTTTCAACTATAATCTCTTCAAATATTTTCTTGGGTCCTTTCTCTCTCTCTTCTCCTTCTGGGACCCATAAAATGCAAATGTTGTTGTGTTTAATGTTGTCCCAGAGGTCTCTTAGGCTGTCTTCATTTCTTTTCATTCTTTATTCTGTTCCACAGCAGTGAATTCTACCATTCTGTCTTCCAGGTCACTTATCCATTCTTCTGCTTTTATTATTCTGCTATTGATTTCTTCTAGTGTATTTTTCATTTCAGTTATTGTATTGTTCATCTCTGTTTGTTTGTTCTGTAATTCTTCTAGGTGTTCTTTAATTCTTCTATGTCTTTGTTAAGCATCTTCTAGATCTTTGCCTCCATTCTTTTTCCGAGGTCCTGGATCATATTCACTATCACTATTCTGAATTCTTTTTTCTGGAAGAATTCTTTTTCTGCCTATCTCCACTTCGTTTAGTTGTTTTTCTGGTGTTTTATCTTGTCCCTTCATTTGGTACATAGTCTTTTGCCTTTTCATTTTGTCTGTCTTTCGGTGAATGTGGTTTTTGTTCCACAGCCTGCAGAGTTGTAGTTCTTCTTGCTTCTGCTGTCTGCCCTCTGGTGGATGAGGCTATCTAAGAGGCTTGTGCAAGCTTCCTGATGGGAGGGATGGGTGGTGGGTAGAGCTGGATGTTGTTCTGGTGGGCAGAGCTCAGTAAAACTTTAATCTGCTTGTCTGCTGATGGGTGGGACTGGGTCCCTCCATGTTGGTTGTTTGACCTGAGGCGACCTGGCCCTGGAGGCTACAGGCTCTTTGGTGGGGCTAATGGCAGACTCCGGGAGGGCTCACACCAAGCAGTACTTCCCAGAAGTTCTGCTGCCAGTGTCCTGGTCCCCGTGGTGAGCCACCGCCACCCCCCACCTCTGCAGGAGGCCCTCCAACAGCAGCTGGTAGGTCCAGTTCAGTCTCCCATGGGGTTACCACTCCCTCCCAGGGTCCTGATGCACACACTACTTTGTACATGTCCTCCAAGAGTGGAGTCTCTTCTTCCCCCAGTCCTGTCAAAATCCCGCAATCAAATCCCACCAGCCTTCAAAGTCTGATTCTCTAGGAATTCCTCCTCCCATTGCTGGACTCCGTGGTTGGGAAGCCTGACATGGGGCTCAGAACCTTCACTCCAGTGGGTGGACCTCTGTGGTATAAGTTCTCCAGTTTGAGAGTCGACCACCCAGCAGCAATGGGATTTGATTTTATTGTGATTGCACCCCCGCTACCATTTCACTGTGGCTTCTCCCCTGTCCTTGGATGTGGGGCTTCTTTTTTGGTGAGTTCCAGTGTCCTCCTGTTGATGATTGTTCAGCAGTTGTGATTCTGGTGCTCTTGCAAGAGGGAGTGAGCACACGTCCTTCTACTCTGCCATCTTCCCATCATTTTCTCCCTTTATATTTGTTAGTATTTTTTAATGTATTTAGGTGCTCCTATATTGGGTTCATATATGTTAACGAGTGTAATATCCTCTTTTTGTATTGATCCTTTTATCATTATACAGTGTCCTTCTTTATCTTTCTTTATGGCTTTTGTTTTAAAGTCTATTTTGTTTGATATAGTATTCTTATCCTCGCTTTCTTGTCATTTCCATTTGCATGAAATATGTTTTTCCATCTCCTTACTTTCAACCTATGTGTGTTCTTCACCCTAAAGTAGGTCTGTTGTATGCAGCATATTTTTTTTTTTATCAAATGTACCACTCTATGTCTTTTGATTGGAGCATTTAGTCCATTGACATTTAAGGTGATTATTGATAGTTAGGTATTTATTGCTACTTTAAACCTTGTTTTCCATTTGATTTTGTATTTCTTCTTTGTTGTTTTTCTGTTTGTTGTTTGATGATTGTCTTACGTATTATGCTTGTCTTCTCTTTTTGATTTTTGTGAATCTATTGTATGTTTTTTTTGAGGGTATTAAATTGTTTATTTATTACACATGATAATGGATGATACACAAGATTCATTCCCATCTATATCTGGTACCATAATCCAATTTAGATATATTGCATAGGATGTGCCAACAATCATATATTAATAATCAAAAAAACTCCATGACTTGGCTTGGGTGACCCTTTTCACAGTGAGCTCCAGGTCACAATGCAGTAACTGTCAGTTCAACGACACCAAAGTTTCAGAAGACAATAGTTTCTCCACCAAAGCAGGTTGTAAATAAATTTCTTTTTTTTTTGTAAATAAATTTTTGATGGAACCTGGCATCACCCTGAAGGAATACTAACTTCACACTGTTGGGGTAGTTTACCAAAATGGTTTCAGAGTAGACTAACTTTACACAGCACATTTAAAAAAAAAGACACATTTATTCAGCGTCATGATCAGACTATTACATTTAGCAATCAACAGCATGGGTGCAAAAAAAAAAATCTACATTAAAACCCTTTGTTGGAATGCTTTACACTTGCCACAGGACAGAAACTAAAATAACCTGTTATACAATTAGTCACAAATACAATCCTCGAGTTTTTTTGCCCATACACATGAGTAATATCTAAAACATGTCTTCTTTGTAGCATCTAGGCCCTGCCACCACTGTGCTTGGCTGAGTTCACAAATCTGTTGTAACCTGTAGCTTCCCTGTCACTTCTCTGGCTCTCCTCTCCTGCTAAGCTTTGTTTCCTGGCAATAATCAAAACCTTCTGCCAGTTCCATAGCTACTGCTGCTGCTGGAACCACCATAGCCACCTTGGTTTCGGGGTTTGGCAAAGTATTGGCCTCCACCACCATAGGGGCCAGAACTTCTGCCTCCAAAGTTTCCTCCTTTCATGGGTCCAAAATTTGAAGATTGATTGTTGTAACTGCCAAAATCATTGTAGCTTCCACCACCTCCAAAATTACTTCCATTGTTACCAAATCCATTATAGCCATCCCCACTGCCACCATATCCACCACCACCGTGGCTGCCACCAAAGCCACCTCGACCACTGAAGTTTCCTCCATGACCAAAGTTGTCATTCCCACCAAAACCACCTCCACGACCACCACCAAAGTTTCCAGAACCACTTTGACCTCTTTGGCTGGATGAGGCACTAGCCATCTCTTGTTTAGATAGGGCTTTCCTTACTTCACAGTTGTGGCCGTTCACAGTGTGGTATTTCTGAATGACAATCTTGTCTACAGAGTCATGGTCATCAAAGGTTACGAAAGCAAAGCCTCTCTTTTTGCCACTGCCTCTATCAGTCATGATTTCAATCACTTCAATTTTCCCATACTGTTCAAAATAATCTCTTAGATGATGTTCTTCAGTGTCTTCTTTAATGCCACCAACAAAAATCTTTTTCACAGTTAAGTGGGCACCAGGTCTTTGAGAATCTTCTCTTGAGACGGCCCCCTTTGGTTCCACAACTCTTCCATCCACCTTGTGTGGCCTTGCCTTCATGGCTGCATCCACCTCCTCCACAGTGGCATATGTGACAAACCCGAAGCCTCTGGAGCGCCTGCTGTTTGGATCCCTCATTACCACACAATCTGTGAGCGTTTCCCACTGCTCAAAATGGCTCCTCAGACTCTCATCGGTTGTTTCAAAGCTCAAACCTCCAATGAAGAGCTTCTGCAGCTGTTCGGGCTCTTTGGGTGACTGACTTAGACGTGACGGCAAGTGGAGGAGGGGCGAGACGTCAACGATGCTTACTCGGCGGCGTCCACGAGCAGAAAAGCTATTCTATGTTTTTGATTTGTGGTTACACTGTTTTTCAAGTATATTAACCCATTACTATATCTACTTGCTTTAGACCTGTAGTCATATAGGCTCGAACGCATTCTAAAAAAAGATCTACATTTTCTTACTCTCCTCCCCCACATTTTATGATTTTGATGTCCAATTTTACAGCTTCATGTTTATCCCTTTTGCTGTTCATTGTAGTTACCATCACTTTCACAAACATTTTTTTTGATTTTTAAAAAATCTGTGTACTAGCTTATTTAAGTGATTTACTTTCCAGTTGTGATTTTCTTCCCTATAGATTTCTGCTCTTTTTCTATTTAGAGAAGGTCTTCCAATATTTTTTGGGGAAGAAAGCTTAGTATTGCTGAATTCTTTTAGTGTTTGCTTGTCTGAGAAATTCGTTATCTCTTCTTCTATTCTAAATGATAATCTTGCTGTGTAGAGTATCCTAGGTTGCAGGTTTCCCTTTCAGGACTTTGAGTATATCTTGCACTCCCTTCTGTCCTGCTACATTTCTGTAGAGAAATCAGCTGATAGCTCTATATGGGGGTTCCTTTTTAATTAACTCTTTGTATTTCTTTGCTATGATTAGAATCCTCTCTTTAACTTTTGCCATTTTAATTATAATATGTCTTGGCATAGGTCTGTTTGGGTTCATCTCTTTGGGACCCTCTGTTCTTCCTGTAACTGGATATCTGTTTCCTTCTTTAGGTTTGCGAAATTTTCAGCCATAATTTCTTACATTTTTGATCCCTTTTTCTCTTTCTTTTCCTTCTGGGATGCCAATTATGCATAGCTTGGCACACTTTATATTATCCCACCAGTCTAGTATATTGATTTCATTTTTTAAAATTTGTCTTTCTGTCTGCTGTTCTGATTGGGTGATTTTCATTATTCTATCTTCCAGATCACTTATTTGTTCTTCTTATCCAGCTTGCTATTTATTGCCTTTAGCTCAGCTTTTGTCTCAGCAAATGAGTTTTCTAATTTTAATTGGCTCCTCTTTATAGTTTCTAGTTCCTTCTTACAGTAATCTGAATTTCTGTCAATAGTCTTTCTTAATTCCTTCAGCATTTTCATTACCTCCTTTTTGAACTCGAGGTCTAGTAGACTGGAGAGGTCACTTTCATTGTTCTTTCAGGGGAATTCTCTTGATCTTTTAATGGGGAGTGGATCCTCTGCTTCTTCATTTCATTTATATTTCTCTGACTCTATGAGTTTAGGAGAAACAGCTATCTACTGTGGTCTTTTTTTTTAACATCTTTATTGGAGTATAATTACTTTACATTGTTTTGTTAGTTGCTTCTGTATAAGAAAGTGAACCAGCTATACGTATACATATATCCCCATATCCCCTCCCTCTTGCATCTCCCTCCCACCCTCCCTATCCCACCCCTCTAGTTGGTCACAAAGCACGAGCTGATCTCCCTGTGCTATGTGGCTTCTTCCCACTAGCTATCTATTTTACATTTGGTAGTGTATATATTGTCAATGCCACTCTCTCACTTCATCTCAGCTTACCCTTCCCCCTCCCTGTGTCCCCAAGTCCATTCTCTACATCTGAGTCTTTATTCCTGTCCTGCCCCTAGGTTCGTCAGAACCTTTCTTTTTTAAATTAGATTCCATATATATGTGTTAGCATATGGTATTTGTTTTTCTCTTTCTGACTTACTTCACTCTGTATGACAGACTCTAGGACCATCCACCTCACTACAAATAACTCAATTTTGTTTCTTTTTATGTCTGAGTAATATTCCATTATACATATGTGCCACATCTTCTTTATCCATTCATCTATCAATGGACACTTAGGTTGCTTCCATGTCCTGGCTATTGTAAATAGAGCTGCAATGAACATTGTGGTACATGACTCTTTTTGAATTATCGTTTTCTCAGGGTATATGCCCAGTAGGGGGATTCCTGGGTCATCTGGTAGTTCTATCTACTGTGGTCTTGAAGGCTGGTTTTTTTTTTTTTTTACATCTTTATTGGAGTATAATTGCTTTACAATGGTGTGTTAGTTTCCGCTTTATAACAAAGTGAATCAGTTATACATATACATATGTTCCCATATCTCTTGAAGGGCTGTTTTTATGTGGGGGCATCCCTGTGTAGCCTCTGTGAGTCTAATATTTTTGCTGCAAGGGCTATTTTTAGTATGGATTCCTGCCTTGTCTTTCCTCAGTGTGTGCTGGCCGTTATCCCCTTGATAGGGCATGTAATTGTTGTGGTGACCAGAGCTTGCACTGGATGTTTAGTGCGGCCTCCTCTTTGCTCTGTGGTTGTCACAGCCCTGTTCAACGCAGGGTCTCCTCCCCAGTTGTTGAAGTAGACACCCCCAGATCCATTTCTGAACTGTGGTGTGAGGTACGTGGGACTGGAGCACCCCTGCTGGGAGAGGAGCCACTGAGTATTCATCTTTAGAGGCTTTCCACTGGAAAGGGCACTCTGTGGTGTTGCCTGTCAACTCTTGTGTGGGATCACAAAGTACACTGTTTTTGAGACTGCCCTTGGCCTTGCTTCAACCATGGGCATTCAGGCAACTGGCCCAGGGGTCTGTCAGTCACTGTGCTCACAAAGCCACTAGCACAGATCCATTGGCACAGAACCGCTGAAGTCAGGCACCAGGACTACCACAGTTGTGTGCCTGGACCTGCTGTGGGAGCTACTGAGTCAGCTCAGATCCTGGCTCCATCTCCACATATATGTGACAGAAGAGCCTGCAGCCAGCCCATATCCCAACGCCCACCCTAGCCATAGGATAACCAGTAAACTGGTCAGATGTCCTGCAGGCGCTGAGTTTGTAAAGCCACCCGCAGCAGGTCAATCTGTGAATTGCACAGCCACAGGGAGAAGACTCAGATTTCAGCCCTACTTCTGAATTCCCACTTGGATCAGCTTGGATTTCAGCCCTGACTCCATGTGTGGGCCAACCTACCAGTGTTTGCGTGCTCCCAGAACTCTTAGAGGTGGAGCTGCACCCACTGTGAGCACACCAGAATGAGGCTGCCATGGCAGGCCCCGTCCCTTCCTTAGGGAGTGTGTTAACAGTGGGGCTGCAAGGCTGGACCCTGGGCTTCTTCCTGCCCATACTGCTGGTTGTGGCTTGGACCATACGCCAGCCCCTTCAGACTGTCTGTACACAGCCAACCCCAGTCCTCTCTCTGGGTCTGTCCCCTGAAGCCCGAGTTTCAGCCCTCTGCCCCTGTGTATACCAGCCAGTGTGTGTCTTGGGCTGGGGAGTGCCGGGAGGTGGCACAGCCCCTCTGTGCTGGTCTGTCTCTGTTTTGCCTGCTGCAAACTGGCTGCTGCACTCTTCTCTGAGCCTCTGAATCTTCCTTTCTGTCCTGGATGATCTCCCTACCAATGAAGGGGCTTCCTAAGGTGAGGGAACATTTCCTCTTTCACAGCTCCTTCCCAGGGACGCAGGTCCTGTCCCGATTTCTTTATTTCTTTCCTTTTGTCCTACCCAGTTTTGTGGTGATCTTTCTTGCAATTTTGGTTTTATGAGATCTTCTGCCAGCATTCAGCAAGCATTTTGTGAGAACTGTTCCACATGTAGATGTATTTTTGATGTATCTGTGGGACGTGAGCTCCACATCCTTTTATTCTGCCATCTTGACCCGGCCCCACTAGCTTCTGATTTTTAAGCCATTTTTAACACCTCAAGTTTCGTTCAAAGAGCTTGCTAGAGAATATGTTACTGTTTTAAATAAACATTAAGAATGTCTGCCATATATATAAAATCTTTCCCTTTAAGTTTTAGTTTTTATTATTACCATATTCTCTTTTAGATCAATAAGACCCAACAATTTTCTTTTGTGTTAACAGAAAAAGATATGTCCAAATCAAATTGCTTTCTTCACCATGACAGTATGCAGTGAAATCAATTTAAAAAGTTATATCTTGCTGTTATTATTTATTTATATTTTGCAGTACGTGGCCCTCTCACTGTTGTGGCCTCTCCCATTGCGGAGCACAGGCTCCGGACGCGCAGGCTCAGCGGCCATGGCTCATGGGCCCAGCCGCTCTGCGGCATGTGGGATCTTCCCGGACTGGGGCACGAACCCGTGTCCCCTGCATCGGCAGGAGGACTCTCAACCACTGTGCCACCAGGGAAGCCCCTTGCTGTTATTTTTTCATAAGGTGGTATAGGAAACCCCAGAACACAAGACAGGCCTCAGGATCCCTCTACTGAAAGCTGCTTCAGAGGCAGACCCCATATGTCCTCTGACCTCGAGAATCAACTGAACTGCATTTCTCCTCACTCCTGACCTGGCATAAAGGAGACAGAATTGGAATAAGGAGGGAAGATAATGACAAAGTAAGGGTCAACCGAGAGGTCAGGGAGGTTGCTGATTGGGGTGGAGGGCTGATGAGGATGGAATCTAGAGGGATGCCCATGAGGACCCGAGCTCCCACAGATGGACCAGACATCTGCTCCTGGAAGGTCAGAGCAGGTCAAGGATCACCTGCACACTCTGATGACAGATGGTGATAAGTTTGGGGCGGGCTCTATGGCTCCGACTGGTGCAGTAGTTTCCTTACCTCCAAATTCGTCCTTGCCTTCTTCAAAACATCGTGTGTCCTGGTCACTGAAACGAGAAAGCAGCCCCCAAGGCAGAAATTACCAGTGGGCCCACGCTTGCGTTGGATTTTTCTAAAACTTGTCTTTCTGGACACTCAGCTCGGGGTCTCCTGCTGCCCCTCCCACCCCGTGTCCCCTCCTCTGCCTCCACGATTACTGATGGCACAGGAGGTTTAGAGACGTCACATCAGTCTCCCCCATCCCCTAACCTCTCTGGTCTCTGTCCATTCACAGCACAGGTGGCGGACCTGGAAGGACCCCCATTTCCTGTCCCATTCCCTGGCTGGGGGCACCCACACTGGCTGAATATAAACTGTTCCATGCTCTCCTTCTGCTGGTTGGCGGTCTTCAGATGCTCAGCTGTGCTCTGAAGGAGACTCTCCTGTTTGGATAGTTTGGTTCTCAGTTCCAGAAGCTCCCTTTTCATGGACTCTCCCTGGGAAGAAAAACAGGCTCTGTCAACGGTCAGAAGGCCTAAAGCACCCTGTGTTCGGTGGCTCTTTACAGCTCCAGATAGGATTCTACCATCTTCTCAAGTAGTTTTGGAGCAGATTTCCCCCATTAAGGCCTCTCAATCCCTCCAGCAGGTGGTGGCTCAGGATGGGCCATGAGGTGGGACCACTGAGGACCTGGAAGCCCCCATGCAGATTAGCAGAGGCTACACTCCTGTTGCTGCAGAGAACCTGACTCCAGGCCACACTGAAGCTCCCAGCTGTGAACAGGAGCTCAGATTTCGTGCTGACATAGTTATATCACTTGGGCATCACAAGTAAGACTTGGTCGTTAGGAATATTACGCCTGGATATCACGCCTGGGGAGCCAGGGCTGGCCTGAGGTAGTCTGCTAGTTGGTTAATATTTGAATATTTGTGCCAATCTCAAGATGGCAAAACAGCCCTTTCTTTTTTTCCTTCCCCCCAGCACCACACGGCTTACAAGGCCTTAGTTCCTCCACCCAGGGACTGAACCTGGGCCATGGCAGTGAAAGCACCAAGTCCTAACCACTGGACTGCCAGGGAATTCCCCAAACACCCCCTCCTTTGGAATTAGCATAGTTGGGTTCCCTAAAGTATCAGCGATATTATTTGGGGGTTAGAACACCTGGGAGGGATCCTGAAACCTGCCTATCCAAGGTCACCAACCAGAAAGCAGTCTGAGATCTGAGAGCACCACGGGGAGGCTGACTCTCCCCAGGCCTGACCCTGAGACACAGATGTAAGTGATTTTCTGGGATTCCAGGGGGTGGCTACAAGAGGCCGGGTGACTCCTGGTGACATTCTGTGATCCTGCCTATGTGGACCTGGAGGTGGGGGTGGGCTAGGATGGGAAAGGAGATGTTGATTTTTTTTTTTTTTTGCGGTACGCGGGCCTCTCACTGTTGTGGCCTCTCCCGTTGCAGAGCACAGGCTCCGGACGCGCAGGCTCAGCGGCCATGGCTCACGGGCCCAGCCGCTCCGTGGCATGTGGGATCTTCCCGGACCGGGGCATGAACCCGTGTCCCCTGCATCGGCAGGCGGACTCTCAACCACTGCGCCACCAGGGAAGCCCGATGTTGATGTTTTAACATGGTCCTGAACTTCAGCGCAGCCAAACTTCAGAAAGTTAAAGAAACGGAACATTTAGGGGTTACCAGGGCTCTCGTGTCTCTGCCTCCTCCATGTCTTTTCCTTCTGCTCTTTGATTACTTATCCTGGGGGTCAGGGCTGTGGGGAGAGGGGATGGAGTCAGAGCTGCACTGAAAGCAGCCACCGCAGAGGAGAGGTCTGCCTCCATCCTGACAAAAGAACCAAGGCAAAAGGAAGGCCAGCTTATGCTACCAGGGGAAGAAAAGCGAGTATCTGCTCACCACATGCACACGCTCTGGGGAATGGGAACCTCTATCTGTGCAATGCCCTTGATCCTCTGATTTAATATGGCCCACTTTGGTTTTAGGGAAAACACTCTGCTTCCTGACACTCACTGTTTTCTAAATCCTCACATACTTTCTGTGCAGTAATCCGTTCTTGAATTTTGCCAAGGATCCACATCAAAATTTCTTGTGTACAGTTTTTAGTATATATTGTTTTCATCATATTGCAAATAGAGCTATCTGTCCTTTCCTGGTCTTGCAGCATCTCTCTGATCTTCATGGTTTCTCAAAGACTATTGACAGGGACTCTGAGAATAAGGCTCCGGGGCTGTCAGTCGTCTGGGGTGGAATCACCTGGGCCTGGCAGATTGAGCTCATTAAAATCTTACTGTCTTCTCACCTGGGAGGTCTGTCTGGTCTCTCCAGGCATGCAATGGTAATTTAGAAGTTCTACCTTCTCCCTTATCTATGGCCTTTGTTATCTTCCCAAGCAGTGACCTTTCCTCTCACATCTCTTGCTCTGAAGAGGCTAATTTAGAAATAACTCTTGATGTCTCTCTCCTTTTCCACAAGCAATCTTTCATTCTGGGCTTAATCCTTTGGACAATACTCTTAGTCTTTTATGACTATTCAATAAATATAAGTAAAAATAATTTGTTAATTATGATATATTGATTTGATTAAATCAATCAACACTTAGGTTGGACTTCGGTCGGCTCCCCAATCCCCCCTCAGCCCACAGAGGAAAGGATGCCCACCTGTGGATGCCCACTGAATAGTGTTGGGAAAGCTCTGGAGGATGTTTTGCTGGTACCTCCAGACACAACTGTATGGTCAGACCATTCAAGATGGCTGTTCTCTTGCTCTCTGTCCATTCTCTGCTGACCAGCCCCTCCTTCACCTACATGACTATCCAATCTGCTTAACTATAGGGCTTAATCAGTAACCACCTACATGCTTGCCCCCACCCCCAGGCTCTGGTTTCCCCGGTGAGCCTACTTGACATCAATTCTCCCTATAAATGGTCGCCTCCCTCACCGAGTAGTGAAGATTGCTGCCTTGTTCTGCCTGCTGTTTGCCGAACACTGTGGAGCGTCGCTCCAGGACCTTTGTTTAGGACTTGTAAGATTCTGTATCTGTTGAACGTTGTTTCTGTCACTGTCTATGGGCTGTTTCTCTGGTGTTGCAGCTGGGGAATTACAAGGCTTGCAGACCTGCACAGTGCAGCCCAACAATAATCGTGAGAATTAGTAACCAAAGAGGAGCCCTGAGTGTATGAGTAGGAGGTGGTGAGGAGATATGGGGATAGCAGATTAGCATGGGAGGGATACACAGAGCTGCAGCAAAGTCTGAAGAAACCTGAGAGAGTGTATAGGCCTCATGTTCCTTCCTTTCCTAGGTCCAAACTAGCTGTGAGTTGTGGGCAGGTAGAACAGGCACTAACTGGAATCTAGTTTGATAACTAATCACAGTATCCGCAGGGAGATTGCACAGAAGTGGTGGATTTCCTAGAGCCCTAGTGCTTGGAGCCTAGGAGTCTGAGGGCCCGTGGTTGGGAATTAGCAGAAAGTAGCCCTTTCTAGAGTGAGAATAGCTATGGGAGTTTGGGGTTGCTGGGTCTGGGTAGCTCTGTTCTCTCCACCTTGTCTCTTTGCTTCTCCAGTTGGTGACTGGTGTGGCCAGGGAGGAAAGGGGCCTGGGAGTGACCACCCACCTCTGGAAGCATGACTGAGCTGAGCCTGAAGCCTCTGGTTTTCTTCCCTAAGGACTCTGTTCTCATTGCAGAGCTGAGGTGTGGACTCCAGGCCTGGACTGTAGAAGTTAGAGGTGGGTCCTGTTCCAGGAAGTGCAAGCAGGCAAGTCACACATTTGGGTAATAGACGCTGTCTGTGTTGCTCATTCTGTATCTCCAAAGATACTATCCCAACCCAGCAGAAAACCCAGAGAACTCGCATCCTGGGCCTAAAGCCTGATGGGCTGAATGCCTGGCTTTCCTGTGGCTCCTCTGAGTGGGTTCTGTGCGTGCATTACCACGTGCCCTGGCTGTAGCTGTTCAGGAGGCCCTTTCCCCTAAATAGCTGCTGCTGAGGTGTGGGCAGGACAAGGGCGTATGGAAGGGACGGCTTCCAAGTGTCAGCAGCCTGGCGGGGGTGGGGGAGGAAGGCCACCTCGGTAAGCGGCCGGAGGAGGCCCTGCAGACCTGGCTCTACCACTTGCCAATCACAGGACCAGGACACAGAAGTCAGCAGGCAGATATGAGCAGATTCGGATGGAAGAGAAGTCAGAGGATTCTGGGGACCAGACCTGGTTAGACCTGCTGCAAGGAAAGTTACTCTCTGAGCTCAGATACAGCTGCAACGGGAGCATAGTACTTGCCCCCTGCCTTGCTGATGTAAGGAGCAAATACAGAAAAGCAGACCTCAGTGCTTTGAAATCTGCGAAGGTCTGCCTAGGGGTTGACCTCCAGCAGCTCCCTAATTACAACCAGAAACAGGAAGGCCTGGGCCTCTCCTACCGCTTCCGCGGGCAGTGGAGCTGAGCCTGTGTTCCAGCTGCTCCCGCAGGCGGTCGTTAATGCAGATGGACTCCTCCAGGCGCTGGCGCAGGTTCCGGATTTCACCAAGGTGCTCCTCTAGCAGGTCAGTCCCTGCAGTCACCCAGCAGGACAGGAGGAGGTGGGAGATGGAGAATCCTGGTCACTAGTGGGGCCCACATGGGGGGTGTGGGGTTTGGCCAGTGGCCTCTCAGCAAGATCCCTAAACATCACCGGTCTCTCTCACGGGCATCCAGGAGCTCAGGTGACTTTGTTTAAAGAGTAAATTGGCTTCAAACACAGGACAGCTGGTGCTAACCAAGCCCCATGGGCCTCCTCCCATGCAGGGGTTCGTGTAAGGGAGTTGTAATTGTACATGTACAGCTACCAGGGTAACTGGTAAGTGTAAGGGGTTTTACATGGTTTAGAAAAATCACTGAAGGCTGTGGATCTCAGTCTAGGACCTAGACAGGTGTGGCCATTTCCTGAGTTGACTTCGAGTATAATAGGGAAGGCCTCACTCTACCCTAATACCTTTCCTCTTACTGACCCTTGACTGAACATTCGTTAGCAAGGGACAAAGCCCTTCCTCCACCCTTAGAGTGAAGGCCTAAGGTAAAAGATAGTACCTCATGTCAACTCATCCTATGTGATTAATGACTAGTACCCAATGCTTCCCTCAAATTACTTTTAATCTGGAAAAAAGAAACAGTCTGCGCTGATCCAGGGATCTGAAGGCTGATGAGAGAGTTGGAGAAAACACCCTCAAGAAAATAAAAAAGATGCGGTAAAGAGCAGTGGGTGGGGTGCTAATGACCAACTACGTCAACTGCCTCATTTTGCTTTGGACGCAGCCTTTTTCTGAAAATCACAATTCTCTTGCTGTTGGAACTGGGCTGCATCCCAGCCTTCAGCTGTACAGCTATACCTCTCCAGCTGGTAAGATGTCTCTCAGACCTGACCAGGAGAGTTTGGAGGGAGAGGGAGAGTTTGGTTTTGTACACAGGATTTATGTAAGGGGTAGGGATCTGTGTAGAAATAGCGCCACCCCCCCTTTCTGTAACAACTCCTGATTGATGGAAGAATGTTCTGTGACTGTTCATGCCTGGCATTCTGGAAGGGTCTGAGAGTGGGCTGTGAGGGGACCAGGATGCAGGGACAGAGAAGATGAATGTGACAGCACAGAGGTAGCCACGGACTTTCTCATACCCTTGCTCAGCACCGAGGCCCTGGGCACAGAGGATAACGGATGCACTTAGGAAGGACTGAGCACTGCTAGGGCCCTTTCCTTTTATCCCCACTCTGTGAGGCAGATACTAGAGGAGAAATGGAAAACACTACCCAGATAGGAAAGGCATGGATCCTAACTGAGATTTCATTTCACTGGCTGACATGCTTGGCTTTGTGCTTTACCTGTGGGTTTGGAGTTAAGCTGGTACATGGGGGAGCCTGAAGATGGTTCCCCAGATATGCTCCCTTTCTGAGGCCTCATCATGTCCCACTGGCCTCTGCTGCCCAAGTACCCAGGCTCGAGGATTCTGCCCAGTCCTATGGTGCCCCTCAGAGGAGAGAGGGGCTGGGCAGGGTTGAGGTAGTGGGAAGAGCTGGCTTCTAAATGGTTGGTTGGCAATGTGGCTGGGGAAGTAGGATGAACATTGCTGACACCTGGGCAGAATGAAACATGCATGAGAACCAGTATCAGAACAGAAGGATCGGCAAGGAAGCATGTGATTGCTAAGAACAGACACTAAAGGGGACATGGCTATCAGAGGTCCCAGTCTGCTGGGAAATTCCAATTAGATGAGGATTCCCATCCTAGAGGCTATAACTTTTCACCCCTTGTATTTGCTAGCATGAGACACCAAGAGGTAGGGGATGAATAACGTATCAGAAAGTCACTAGTGTACACAAAAGGGAAGTCCAGTGGCCCTAATCCTGGCTCCTGTGATAATTCTTCATGACAGATTCCAGGGAAGTTCCAGAAGTAGAACTCACTGGGAAAATCAGAGGTTAAGAGTGTGATGGGCCATAGCATTGAGCACACCTGTGAACGGGAACATTTGTGTCCCTATGAGTACTTGCTGTACCCAGAAGCTAACCTGCCAGCTTTTGGGGTTGTCAGAAGAGGAAAGGGGTATAAATCCAGCTAGACATGGTGGCCCCAGTTACTCCAGAGTGAGGAACTTCTTTGCTGAGGCTGGGGGAGGTTCTAGGTAAGGCAAGAGGTGATTTCATTCTTACCCAACATGGTTCCAGGAACTGAAATATGTCATCACTCATGTCTAAAGTCATGAACACTCTTCCATGGGGGAGGGAGGGCCTTTCATTTCATAGGCTGGTGCTTTCATAGATCCTATGAAATCATGGGCCTTCCCATTATCTCTGCTTCTGTGTAAAAAGAAGCCCAACTTGGTGGAGAGAGGGAAAGATGTGAACAGGGCCATAGTTTAGGATATTCACATTCAGAAAACTACCTTCTTCCAGGGATTATCAATATGGGCAGTAGGTAGCTCCACCTAAGAACTAGGAGTGAGGAGTGAGGTCATGGATTAAGTGTTCAGTGGCTTTTATGGCCAAATATGTTGCTAAGGTTTCTTCCAAAATAATGTATTCTTATGCATTTGCTCGTTTGCAACTCCAAAGGCCCAAAGCCATATTTCCCTGTTGCCTTGTGGTCCTTGTCATCATCTTCAGTCAATTTAACCTGTAAATTGAAAGTCTCTATATCATTACATAATCTTAGAGATAGAAATATATGTACAGCTTGTTTACCTGAAAAGACTGCTGTTTCTCTGTGGACCAGCGGAGTTGAGCAGAATTCTTTTGTTCTCAATAAGTCATCTCAGATTTTTTTCTAGACAATGATGATTTTTCTATTCATGGTAACATTTTTATAAAGAACATATACTACCTTAGTTGAGTCCTATTGAGAAAATGGTTCCCATTGTACAAAATAAATCATCACTCTCAACTAGCTTTTCCCCACTGAGCAAGTTCTGGCCAACACTTCAGAGGTTTTTAATAAGCTTGGTAATAATTGCTTAATATATGGTATTAAGGTTATTTTTAATAACACTTCAAATAGATCAGTGCAATGTGACTTTGGGCAAGTCACTTAACTTTTTAGGTTTCAATTATCTCAGTTTAGGAAGAATTTGGTTAACTATTTTTTTCTGCTACAGATACACTTTTGAGTTTCCCCACACAGCAGTGTCATCCCTCAGTTTATATGGGAGTTGTGATGGAGGTGTGACCCCAACTTTGAAGAGCAATCTGCTCACTCCTTCCTTCACTTAGTCATGAATGCTTAGTGGAACACTTGGAAATTGTGGACATTGTCACTCTTGTGAAACCACCAGCCTAGCCAATCCCAGCAGAGTTATAGTGCGCACATATCAGGGGAACTTCCCACATTTCAGGCTCACAAACCATGGGATGATGTAAGTTAGAAGATGACTCTCTGTCTTGCCCACCTCTCTCTTCCTGACCCCAGCTGCTGTGCCTCTAAACGTTATTGTAACTGTGTGGAATATATCCTTTCCACCCCTGACCATGGCTTATATTTCCCCATGTACATCTGAAACACAACCACAGGTTCCTGGCATGTGCCAATCCAGGTAGATCCAGCACCTGTTGCATACAAACTGCCCTTGCATCTTCTCTTGTTGAATATACCGGTTGTCCAAAGGCAGATAAAAGTAACATCAGATTTACTACATGTATTCAAGGAGACATATGTGAAATTTTTAAATGCCTTTGACAAGTAGGAAAGAGATACTATGGAATTGTAATGAAATTCATAAGTTACGTATAGAGTTTAATTCTCATAGAAACTTAAAAATAAAACCTACAGTCAACAAAAGAGGAAGTAGGGGGATAGGCATGCCAAAACTGACTTCAAGTTATATAAAACCCAATATGTTGCCATGGGGGGAATTTGAATCAACATTATAATGGGATATATCAAGAATAATAAAGTTGGGAGGAATATACCTTTGCTAAATTAACTAGTCATAAGCTTAAGTGAAGTAGAGTATTATTCTCAAATTGTCTCCACGCTCAGAAATATATGAAAGATTGGTACAGACTAAAAGAAGAATGTGTACAATTTTACATTTTTCTTCGAGGAAAAGCACCAAGGACAATTCAAATAGAAACAGACTGATGAATGACCTGAATATAGCCCTCATTAAATGAAAACTACTGGGAAGTATTGCTGCCTTGTTGGTTTTCTCTGTACACACAAGACTGAACAAGGAGAAATTCTCAGATTTTAGAGTGTTTGCAAGGATCAGAAATTGCAGGAAGCCAGAAATTGAAAGGGGCTGTAGGGAAGGATGGTCTCCTTCATTGGAGGCCTTCAGAGAGGAGATAAAGAGCCTTTACTCTGAGTTATTGAGCCCTGTTCTCTGTGGCCAGCATTCTAAGGTGATGTGGGGTCTGATAAAGCTTCCTGACTTACAAGGTGTATCTCAGGGGGCTGCATTTAAACCAGAAGAATCACAGCCTTCTCATTTCCAGCATAATTCAAAAACACCTTTGTTTTCATTAGAGTTATTCACTGTTGCTTGTTTCTCTTCTCACACACTTTTGGATCCTTCACTTCCACCTCCTGGCTGTGCCTCTCTTTGTCCTCCCACCCACAAATGGCTCCAGAGCGCACATGGCTGAGGAAGCAGTTATCTGTATACCATTCCCTAGGGCTGACTCTTCACTTAGGAGCTGCTTGTGCTGCCATATTCAGATATGACCTCTTTGTCACCTGACCTCTTTATATATATATTTTAAATTTTAGTATATATATTTTTATAATATTGTGTTTCAGGTGTACAGCAAATTTATTCAGTTATACATATATATTTTTACAGATTCTTTTCCATTATAGGTTATTACAAGTTATTGAATATAGTTCCCTGTGTTATACAGTAAAACCTTGTTGTTTATTTTATATATAGTAGTGTATATCTGTTAATCCCAAGCTCCTAATTTATCCCTTTGGTAAATTTATCTCTTATTTCCTCTTTGGTAACCATAAGTTTGTTCCTATGTGAGTCTATTTCTGTTTTGTGAATAAATTCATTTGTATTATTTTTTTAGATTCCACATATAAGTGATATCATATAATTGTCTTTCTCTGACTTCACTTAGTACGATAATCTCTAGGTTTATCTGTTACTGCAAATGGCAATATTTCATTCTTTTTTATGACTGACTAATTTCCATTGTGTATATATTATATGTACCACATCTTCTTTATCCATTCATCTGTCGATAGACACTTAGGTTGCTTCTGTGTCTTGTCTATTGTAAATAGTGCTTCTGTGAACATTGGGATGCAGGTATCTTTTCAAATAGGGTTTTTGTCATTTCTGAACATACACCAGGGAGTGGGGTTGCTGGATCATATGGTAACTCTATTTTACTTTTCTAAGGAACCCATATTGTTTTCCATAGTGGCTGAACCAATTTTCATTCCCACAATCAGTGTAGGGGTCCCTTTTCTTCACATCCTCTCCAGCATTTAATATTTGTAGACTTTTTGGTGATGGCCATTCTGACCAGTGTGAGGTGATACCTCATTGTAGTTTTGATTTGCATTTCTCTAATAATTAGCAGTGTTGAACATCTTTTCATGTGCGTTTTGGCTATCTGTATGTCTTCTTTGGAGAAATGTCTATTTAGATCTTCTGCCCATTTTTCCATTGGGTTGTTTTTTGCGATATTGAGATGCATGAGCTGTTTGTATATTTTGGAGATTAATCCCTTGTCGGACACATTGTTTGCAAATATTTTCTCCCAGTCCGTAGGTTGTCTTTTCATTTTGTTTATGATTTCCTTTGCTGTGCAAAAGCTTTTAAGTTTCATTATGTCCCATTTTTTAATTTTTGTCTTTACTTTCACTACTCTAGGAGGTGGATGCCAAAAGATATTGCTGCAATTTATGTCAAAGAGTGTTCTTCCTATGTTTTCCTCTAAGAGTTTTATAGTATCTGGCCTTACATTTAGATCTTTAATCCATTTAGGGTTTATTCTTGTGAATGGTGTTAGAGGGTGTTCTAATATCATCCTTCTACATGTAGCTGTCCAGTTTTCCTAACACCACTTAATGAAGAGACTGTCTTTTCTCCATTGTATATTCTTGCCTCCTTTGTCATAGATTAGTTGACCATAGGTGCTTGGGTTTACCTCTGGACTTTCTATCTTGTTCCATTGATGCATATTTCTGTTTTTTTGCCAGTACCAAACTGTTTTGATTACTGTAGCTTATTACAGTAATATTAATCAATAATATTACTGATTATTATAATCTCAAGATGGGGAGCCTGATTCCTCCAGCTTCGTTTTTCTTTCTCAAGATTGCTTTGGCTATTTGGGGTCTTTTGTGTTTCCATACAAATTACAAAAATTTTTGTTCTAATTCTGTGAAAAATGGCATTGGTAATTTGATAGCTATTGCATTGAATCTACAGATTGCTTTGGGTAGTATAGTAATTTTGAAAATATTGATTCTTCCAGTCCAAGAACATGGTATATCTTTCGATCTGTTTGTGTCATCTTAGATTTCTTTCATCAGTGTTATAGATTTCAGAATACAGGTCTTTTGCCTCCTTAGGTAAGTTTATTCCTAGGTATTTTATTCTTGTTGATGTGATGGTAAATGGAAATTTCTCTTTGTGATCTTTCATTGTTAGTGTATAGAAATGCAAGAGATTCTTGTGTATTAATTTTGTATCCTGAAACTTTACCGAATTCATTGATGAGCTCTAGTAGTTTTCTGGTAGCATCTTTAGGATTTTCTATGTATGGTATCATGTTGTCTTGCAAACAATGACACTTTTACTTCTTCTTTTCCAATTTAGATTCCTTTTATTTCTTCTTCTTGTCTGATTGCTGTGGGTAGGACTTCCAAAACTATGTTGAATAATAGTGGTGAGAGTGGACATCCTTGTCTTTTTCCTGATCTAAGAGGAAATGATTTGTTTTTCACCATTGAGAATGAATATAGCTGTGGGTTTGTCATATATGCCCTTTGCTATGTTGAGGTAGGTTCCCTGTATGCCCACTTTCTGGAGAGTTTTTAGTATAAATGGGTATTAAATTTTGTCAGAAGCTTTTTCTGCATCTATTGAGATGATCATATGGTTTTTATTCTTCAGTTTGTTAATGTGGTGTGTCACATTGATTGATTTGCGTATATTGAAGAATCCTTGCATCCTTGGGATAAATCCAACTTGATCATGGTGTTTGATCCTTTAAATGTGTTGTTGGATTTGGCTTGCTAGTATCTTGTTGAGTGTTTTTGCATCTATATTCACCAGTGATGTTGGCCTGTAATTATCTTATTTGTGGTATTCTCTCTGGTTTTGGTGTCAGGGTGATGGTGGCCTCATAGTTGAGCTTGGGTGCGTTCCTTCCTCTGCAATTTTTTGGAATAGTTTCAGAAGGATAGGTGTTAACACTTCTCTAAATGTTTGACAGAATTCGCCTGTGAAGCCATCTGGTCCTGGACTTTTGTTTGTTGAAAGTTTTTAAGTCAGTTTCCATTTCAGTACTTGTTATTGGTCTGTTCATATTTCCTATTTCTTCCTGGTTCAGTCTTGGAAGATTGTACCTTTCTAAGAATTTGTTCATTTCTTCTAGGTGTGCATTTTATTGGCATGTAGTTGTTTGTAGAAATCTCTTGTGATCCTTTGTATTTCTGTGCTGTCAGTTGTTATATCTTTTTCATTTCTAATTTTATTGATTTGAGCCCTCTCCTTTTTTTTTCTTGATAAATCTAGCTAAAGGTTTATCAATTTTGTTTATCTTTTCAAAGAACTAGATTTTCATTTCATTGATCTTTTCTATTGTTTTCTTTGTCTCTATTTCATTTATTTCTGCTTTGATCTTTATGATTTCTTTCTTTCTTCTAACTTTGGGTTTTGTTTGTTCTTCTTTCTCTAGTTGCTTTAGGTGTAAGTCTAGGTTGTTTATCTGAGATTTTTCTTGTTTCCTGAGGTAAGATTGTATTGCTATAAACTTCCTTCTTAGAACTGCTTTTGCTGCATCCCATAGGTTTTGGATCATTCTGGGTTTTTTTTTTTGTTTGTTTGTTTGTTTTTTTCATTCTGTTTTCATGTCATTTTTCTCTAGGTATTTTTAAATTTACACTTTAATTTCTTCAGTGATCCATTGGTTGTTTAGTAACATATTGTTTAGCCTCCATGTGTTTGTTTTTTACAGGTTTTTTTCCTGTAATTTACCTCTAATCTCATAGAGTTATGGTTGAAAAAGATATGACTTCAGTTTTCTTAAGTTTACTGAGGCTTGATTTGTGGCCCAAGATGTAATCTATCTTGAAGAATGTTACTTGTGCACTTGAGAAGAAAGTGTGTTCTGCTGCTTTAGTATGGAATGATCTAAAAACATCAATTAATTCCATTTGGTCTAATTTGTCATTTTAGTCTGTGTGTTTCCTTGTTAATTTTCTGTCCAGATGCTCTGTCCACTGGTGTAAGTTGGGTGTTAAAGTCCCCCACTATTATTGTGTTACTGTCGATTACCCCTTTTATGGCATTAGCATTTGCCTTATGTATTGAGGTGCTCCTATGTTGGGTGCATATATATTAACAATTATTATGTCTTCTTCTTGGACTGAGCCCGTGATCATTATGTAGTGTCCTTCCTTGTCTCTTGTAAGAGTCTTTATTTTTTATTTATTTAAAAAATTTTCCACTCCCCCAGCTTTATTGAGATATAATTGACATATAATATTGTGTAAGTTTAAGGTTATATAATGTGATGATTTGATACATGTACATATTGTGATATTTTTAGTACATAATGTTGATGCATCCTTCACCTCTCATAATCACAATTTTTTGATTGGTCTTATGGTGAGAATATTTAAGATTTACTGAATTAACAGCTTTCAATATACAATACAGTATTAGTAACTACAGTCACTATGCTATACATTAGATTCCCAGAACTTTTTCATTGTGCAGCTGGAAATTTAGGTTTAGATTACTTCCATATCTTGGCTATTGTGAATAATGCTGCAATTAACATGAGAGTGCATATATTTCTTTGATACCTTGTTTTCATTTCTTTGGGCTACATACCCAGGAGTGGAATTGCTGGGTCATATGGTAGTTCTGTTTTTAATTTTTTGAGGTACCTTCACACTGTTTTCCATTATGGCTGAACCAGTTTACATTCCCACCAACAGTGAACAATTGTTCCCTTTTCTCCAACATTTATTATTTGTCATCTTTTTGATGATAGCCATTCTGACAGGTATGAGGGGATATCTCATTGTGGTTTTGATTTGCATTTCCCTGATAATTAGTGATGTTGAACATCTTTTCATGGACCCATTGGCCATTTGGATGTCTTCTTTTGAAAAATGTCTATTCAAGTCCTCTGCCCACTTTTATTTTATTTTTAACATCTTTATTGGAGTATAATTGCTTTACAATGGTGTTCTAGTTTCTGCTGTATAGCAAAGTGAATCAGGTATATGTATACATATATCCCCATATCCCCTCCCTCTTGCATCTCCCTCCCACCCTCCCTATGTTAAAGTCTATTTTGTCTGATATGAGTATTGGTACTCCAGCTTTCTTTTGATTTCTGTTTGCATGGGATATCTTTTTCCATCCCCTCACTTTCAGTCTGCATGTATCCCTAGGTCTGAAGTGAATCTCTTGTAGACAGCATACATACCAGTCTTGTTTTTGTATCCATTCAGCCAGTTTATGTCTTTTGGAGCATTTAATCCTTTTACATTTAAGGTAATTATTGATATATATGTTCCTATTGCCATTTTCTTAATTGTTTTGGATTTGTTTTTATCAGTGTTCTTTCTTCCCTTCTTCTTTTGTTCTCTTCTCTTGTGGTTTGATGACTATCTTCAGTGTTGTGTTTGGGTTGCTTTATCTTTTTTGTGTGTGTATCTATTGTAGATTTTTGGTTTGCAGTTACCATGAGGTCTTGATATAGCAGTCTACATATGTACAAAGTTGTTTCAAGTTGCTGGTATCTTAATTCCAAATGCAATTCCCAATTCCTGCATTCATACTCTCCTCTTCTCATGGTTGCTGGTTTTGAGATCATTTTGTGCCTGGATGATTTTCTATTACTACTTTATGTTTGCCTTCACTAGTGAGCTTTCCCATTTGTGATTTTCTTGCTTCTAGTTGTGCCCTCTTTTTTTCCCCTCCTAGAAAAGTTCCTTTAGCATTTGTTGTAAGCCTGGTTTGGTGGTACTGAATTCTCTTAGCTGTTGCTTGTCTGTAGAGCTTTCTATTTCTCCATCAAATCTGAACAAGAGCCTTGCTGGGTAGAGTGTTCTTGGTTGTAGGTTGTTCCCTTTCATCACTTTAAATATATCCTGCCACTCTTTTCTGGCCTGCAGAGTTTCTGCTGACAAATCAGCTGATAACTTTATGGGGATTCCCTTGTATGTTATTTCTTGCTTTTCCCTTGTTGCTTTTTATATATTTCTTTGTATTTATTTTTTGTCAGTTTGATTAATATGCATCTTGGCATGTTCCTCCTTGGGTTTATCCTGTATGGGACTTTCTGCACTTCCTGGACTTGAGTGACTTTTTCCTTTCCCATGTTAGGGAAGTTTTTGGCTATAATTTTTTCAAGTATATTCTCAGGTCCTTTCCCTTTCATTTCTTCTTCTTGGACCCCTATATTGTGAATGTTGGTGCATTTACTGTTGTCCCCAAAGTCTCTGAGGCTCTCCTCATTTCTTTTCAATTTTTTTTCTTCATTCTGTTCTGTGGCAGTGATTTCCACCACTCTGTTTTCCAGCTCACTTATTCGTTCTTCTGCCTCAGTTATTTGGCTATTGATTCCTTCCAGTGTGTTTTTCATTTCAGTTACTGTGTTGTTCGTCTCTGTTTGTTTGTTCTTTAAATCTTCTTTCTCTTTGTTAAATATTTATCTTTCCAGTCTGTGCCTCCATTCATTTTCTGAGATTTTGAATCATATTTACTACCATTACTCTGAATTCTTTTTCAGGTAGATTGCCTATCTCCTCTACATTTAGTTGTTCTTGTGGGTTTTTATCTTGCTCCTTTGTCTGCAACATATTTCTCTGTTGTCTCATTTTGTCTGACTTTCTGTGTTTGTGGTCTCTTTTCCAAAGGCTGCAGGATCATAGTTCCTCTTGCTTCTGGTGTCGGCGCCCCGTGGGTGAGGTTGGTCCAGGGGCTTGTGTAGGCATCCTGGTGGGAGGGACTGGTGCCTGCCCTCTAGTGGGTGGAGCTGAGTCTTGTCTCTCTGGTAGGCAGGGCCGTGTCAAGGGGTGTGTCTTGAGGAGGCTGTGAGTTCAGTATGACTTTAGACAGCCTGTCTTTTGATGGGTGGGCCTGTGTTCCTAACTTGTTGGTTGTTTGGCCTGAGGCTTTCCAGCACTGGAGCCTGCAATTGTTGGGTGGGGCCAGGTCTTGGTGCCAAAATGCAGACCTCTGGGAGAGCTCACACTGATCAATATTCCCTGTGGCCTCTGCTACTGTTGTCCTTGCCCCTACAGTGAGCTATAGCCCACTTTTGCCTCCCCATGAGATCCTTTAAGACCTCTAGGTAGGTCAAGCCCAGGTTCCTATGGAGGTACTGCTTTGTGCTGGGCCCCAGTGCACATGAGACCTTGTGTGCAGCCTCCAAGAGTGGAGTCTCTGTTTTCCCCAGCCCTGTGGAGCTCTTACACTCAAGCCCTGCTGGCCTTCAAGGCTAAATGTTCTGGTGGTTCTTCCTTATGATGCCAGACACTCAGACTGTCTTGGAGAGCTACTTTTATGTGGGAACTTCTCTGTGTAGCCTGTGTGGGTTTAACATTTTTTGGTGTGAGGGCTGTTTTTAGTAGAGATATCTGCCACCTCTTTCCTGAGTTATGCTGGCCATTATCCCCTTGATAGGAGGTGTGACTGACACTGTGGTAACCAGATTCCACACTGGATTTGAGCAGAGCCTCCCCTTTGCTCTGTGGTTGTCACTGCCTTGTCGGGGCGGAGTCTGTTCCCTATTTGTTGGAGTAGAGGCCCCCAGATCTGTTTCTTAGCTGTATTTTTGATCTGTGGTGTGAAGTAGGTGAGATTGGAGCACACCCACTGGGAGAGAAGCCACTGAGTGTTCCTTCTCTGGAGCTGTTCACCCATGGGTGTGCTCTATTGTGTCACCTTTCATCCATTGTGTGAGCTCTTGGATGACACTGTTGTTGGCACTGCTCTCAGACCCACCTTATCTGTGGTTATGCAGGCAATTGGCCCTGGTGTTTCTCAGGCATTGTTTTCATCAGGCCACCAGCGTAGATCTACTGAAGTCAGGTCCCAGGATTGTAGTAATCATGGATCTGGACCCACTGTGGGTGCTAAGGGGGCAGCTCAGACTCTGGCCTGGCCCAACTCCCATGTGTATGTGCCCACAATGTCCACAGCTGCTAAAGCTAGACCCGTCTTGGCTGCAGGAGCACTCATTGTCTGTTCAGATGTTCTCCAGGTGCTGAGTTTGCAAACCAGTTGCAAGGGTGTAAATCCACAGTTTGTGCAGCTGTAAGGAGAGATTTCAGCACTTTTTCCTTAGTTGAATGGCCCCTGGGGCTCAGCTGTGGTTTCAGCCCCACCTCTGCATGTGGGCCACCCACAGACATCTGCTCCTGAGGCTGCCCTGGAGCACACAAGCCCGCCCCAGTGGGGAGGGGGCATGGAGGAGACAGCAGCCTGGGGTGTGAGTGCCCACCCTGGTGGGAGCCCTTCTTAGTGCTGGGGAGGCAGGGGCTGGCATGTGGGGAGAGAGCCTACAGTGGTGTCCCTGCCCTTTGCATGTCACTCAACAATGACGCTTCACTTCTGTGGTGGTCCAGGCTTCCTCCACAAGCATTCCTGGTTGCAGAGCTCCTCACTCCTCTCCCTTCAGGCTGTCTCCTCATAGCCAACAGCAGTCCTCTCACCAGGTATGCTCTCCAAATCCCACGTTCTGGCACCAGGCCCCCGTCCACACCAGCGGATACACATCTCAGGCTGGGGCATGCGGGGCTATGGCACAGACCATCTGTGTAAGTCTCATTCTTTCATGCCAGCTGCAGACCATTTGCTGTGCTCTCCTCTGAGCCCCTGAAGCTCTCCTTCTGTCCCAACTGATCTCCCCGCCAGTGAGGGGGCTTCCCCAGATGCAGGAACCTCTCCTTTCCTTCAGCTCCCCCACCCAGGGTTGCAGGTCCCATCCCACTTCCTCTCCTCTTCTTTTTCTCCTTCTTCATTCTTTCATCCTACCCATTTATGTGGGGATATTTCTTGTCCTTTTATGTGTCCAAGGTCCTCTGCTAGTGTTCAGCAGGTGCTCTGTGATAATTTTTCCATTTGTAGATGTATTCTTGATGCATTTGTAGGGAGAGGTGAACTCCATGTCCTCCTACTCCACTGCTATCTGGACTCTCCTTCTATTTTTAGTTTTTAAAGGAACATCCATACTGTTCTCCATAGGGACTGTATCAATTTACATTCCCACCAACAGTGTGGAAAGGTTCATTTTCCTCCACACCTTCTCCAGCATTTATTATTTGTAAAATTTTTAATGATGGCCATTCTGACTGGTGTGGGATGGTACCTCATTGTAGTTTTGATTTGCATTACTCTAATAATTAGCATTGTTGAGCAACTTTTCATGTGCCTGTTGGCAATCTGTATATTTCTTTGGAAAAATGTCTATTTATTTCTTCTACCTATTGTTTGATTGAGTGGTACATTTTTATTGTTTGTTTCTTTTTTGTTTTTGAGCTGTATGAGCTGTTTGTATGTTTTGGAAATCAATCCCTTATCAGTCACATCATTTGCAAATATTTTCTCCCATTCTGTAGGTTTTCTTTTTGTTTTATGGTTTACTTTGCTGTGCAAAAGCTTTTAAGTTTAATTAGGTACCATTTGCTTATTTTTGTTTTTATTTCTAGTACTCTAGGAGACTGATCCAAAAAAATACTGTTGTGATTTATGTCAAACAATGTTCTGCTTGTGTTTTCCTCTAGGAGTTTAATAGTATCCAGTCTTATATTTAGTTCCTTAATCCATTTTGAGTTTATTTTTGTGTATAGTGTTAGAGAATGTTCTAATGTCATTCTTTTACATGTAGCTGTCCAGTTTTCCCAGCATTGCTTATTGAAGAGACTGTCTTTTCTCCAATGCATATTCTTGCCTCCTTTGTCATAGATTAATTGACCATAGGTGTATGGATTTATTTCTGTGGTTTCTATCCTGTTCCATTGATCTATATTTCTGTTTTTTGCAAGTACCATACTGTTTTGATTACTGTAGCTTTGTTGTATAGTCCAAAGTCAAAGAGTCTGATGCCTCCAGCCCCATTTTTCTTTCTTAAGATTGCTTTGGCTATTTGGGGTCTTTTGTGTTTCCATACAAGTTAAAAAATTTTTTGTTCTAGTTTTGTGAGAAATGCCATTGGTAATTTGATTGGATTGCATTTGATCTGCAGATTGTCTTGGATAGCATAGTCATTTTGACAATATTGACTCTGCCAATCCAAGAACACGGTATATCCTTCCATCTGTGTAATCTTTGATTTCTTCCATCGTCCTCTTATAGTTTTTGGAGTACAAGTCTTTTGCCTCCTTAAGTAGGTTTATTCCTAGGTATTTTATTCTTTTTGGTGTGATGGTAAATGAGATTGTTTCTTAATTTCTCTTTCTGATTTTTCATTGTAAATGAATAGAAATGCAAGAGATTCCTGTGTATTAATTTTGTATCCTGATACTTTACCAAATTCATTGATGAGCTCTAGTAGTTTTCTGGTAGTGTCTTCAGGATTTTCTATGTATATTACCATGTCATATACAAACAGTAATAGTTTTATTTCTTCTTTTCCAATTTGGAATTTTTAAATTTCTTTTTCTTCTCTGATTGTTGTGGCTAGGACTTCCAATACTATGTCAAATAAAAATGGTGAGAGTGGGCATCTTTGTCTTCTTTCTGATTTTAGAGGAAATCCTTTCAGCTATTCAACATTGAGTATGATGTTAGCTATGGATTAGTCATATATGGCCTTTATTATGTTGAGCTAGGTTCTCTCTTTGCCCACTTTCTAGAGAGTTTTTTTAAAATCATACATGGATGTTGAATTTTAGCGAAAACTTTTTCTGCATCAATTGATATGATCATATGGTTTTTATTCTTCCATTTTTAAAATGTGGTATATCACACTGACTGATTTGAAGATATTGAAAAATCCTTGCATCCCTAGGATAAACCCTACTTGATCATGGTGAGTGATCTTTTTAATGTATTGTTAGATTTGGTTTGCTAGTATTTTGTTGGGGATTTTTGCATCTATGTTCATCAGTTATATTGGCTTATAGTCTTCTTCTTTTGTGTGTGTATTATCTTTGTATGGTTTTGGTATCAGAGTTATGATGGCCTCATAGAATGAGTTTAGAAGTGTTCCTTCCTCTGCATTTTTTTTTGGAATAGTTTCAGAAGTATGGGTGTTAACTCTTCTCTAAATGTTTGGTAGAATTTGCCTGTGAAGCCGTCTGGTCCTGGACTTTTGTTTTTTGGGAGTTTTTATATTACTGATTCAGTTTCAGTACTGCAATTGATCTGTTCATATTTTCTGTTTCTTCCTGGTTCCACCTTGGGGATTGTATATTTCTAAGAGTTGTCCATTTCTTCTAGGTTGTCCATTTTATTGGCATATAGTTGCTCATAGTAGTCTCTTATGGTCCTTTGTATTTCTGTGGTTTTGGTTGTCACTTCTACTTTTTTATTTCTAATTTTATTGGTTTGAGCCCTCTCCATTTTTTACATGATGAGTCTGACTAAGGGTTTATCAATTTTGTTTACCTTTTCAAAGAACCATTTTTGTTTCATTGATCTTTTCTATTTTCTTCATCTCTATTTAAGCTCTGATCTTTACGATTTCTTTCTTTCTACTAACTTTGCATTTTATTTCTTCTTCTTTCTCTAGTTGCTTTAGGTGAAAGGTTAGGTTGTTTATTTGAGATTTTTCTTGTTTCCTGAGGTAAGATTGTATCACTATAAACTTTCCTCTTAGAATGGCTTTTGCTGTGTCCTATAGATTTTGGATAATTGTGTTTACATTTTCATTTGTCCCTAGGTTTTTTTTTTCTTAACATCTTTATTGGGGTATAATTGCTTTACAATGGTGTGTTAGTTTCTGTTTTATAACAAAGTGAATCAGTTATACATATACATATGTTCCCATATCTCTTCCCTCTTGCGTCTCTCTCCCTCCCACCCTCCCCATCCCACCCCTCCAGGCTGTCACAAAGCACCGAGCCAATATCCCTGTGCCATGCGGCTGCTTCCCACTAGCTATCTACCTTACTACGTTTGTTAGTGTGTATATGTCCATGACTCTCTCTCGCCCTGTCACAGCTCACCCTTCCCCCTCCCCATAACCTCAAGTCCATTCTCTAGGAGGTCTGCGTCTTTATTCCTGCCTTACCCGTAGGTTCTTCATGACATTTTTTTTTCTTAAATTCCATATATATGTGTTAGCATACGGTATTTGTCTTTTTCTTTCTGACTTACTTCACTCTGTATGACAGACTCTAGGTCTATCCACCTCATTACAAATAGCTCAATTTCGTTTCTTTTTATGGCTGAGTAATATTCCATTGTATATATGTGCCACATCTTCTTTATCCATTCATCCGATGACGGGCACTTAGGTTGTTTCCATCTCCGGGCTATTGTAAATAGAGCTGCAATGAACATTTTGGTACATGACTCTTTTTGAATTTCGGTTTTCTCAGGGTATATGCCCAGTAGTGGGATTGCTGGGTCATATGGTAGTTCTATTTGTAGTTTTTTAAGGAACCTCCATACTGTTCTCCATAGTGGCTGTACCAATTCACATTCCCACCAGCAGTGCAAGAGTGTTCCCTTTTCTCCACACCCTCTCCAGCATTTATTGTTTCTAGATTTTTTGATGATGGCCATTCTGACTGGTGTGAGATGATATCTCATTGTAGTTTTGATTTGCATTTCTCTAATGATTAATGATGTTGAGCATTCTTTCATGTGTTTGTTGGCAGTCTGTATATCTTCTTTGGAGAAATGTCTATTTAGATCTTCTGCCCATTTTTGGATTGGGTTGTTTGTTTTTTTGTTATTGAGCTGCATGAGCTGCTTGTAAATTTTGGAGATTAATCCTTTGTCGGTTACTTCATTTGCAAATATTTTCTCCCATTCTGAGGGTTGTCTTTTGGTCTTGTTTATGGTTTCCTTTGCTGTGCAAAAGCTTTGAAGTTTCATTAGGTCCCATTTGTTTATTTTTGTTTTTATTTCCATTACTCTAGGAGGTGGGTCAGAAAGGATCTTGCTGTGATTTATGTCATAGAGTGTTCTGCCTATGTTTTCCTCTAAGAGTTTGATAGTTTCTGGCCTTATATTTAGGTCTTTAATCCATTTTGAGCTTATTTTTGTGTATGGTGTTAGGGAGTGATCTAATCTCATACTTTTACATGTACCTGTCCAGTTTTCCCAGCACCACTTATTGAAGAGGCTGTCCTTTCTCCACTGTACATTCCTGCCACCTTTATCAAAGATAAGGTGACCATATGTGCGTGGGTTTATCTCTGGGCTTTCTATCCTGTTCCATTGATCTATCTTTCTGTTTTTGTGCCAGTACCATACTGTCTTGATAACTGTAGCTTGTAGTATAGTCTGAAGTCAGGGAACCTGATTCCTCCAGCTCCGTTTTTCGTTCTCAAGATTGCTTTGGCTATTCGGGGTCTTTTGTGTTTCCATACAAATTGCGAAATTTTTTGTTCTAGTTCTGTGAAAAATGCCAGTGGTAGTTTGATAGGGATTGCATTGAATCTATAGATTGCTTTGGGTAGTAGAGTCATTTTCACAATGTTGATTCTTCCAATCCAAGAACATGGTATATCTCTCCATCTATTTGTATCATCTTTAATTTCTTTCATCAGTGTCTTATAATTTTCTGCATACAGGTCTTTTGTCTCCTTAGGTAGGTTTATTCCTAGATATTTTATTCTTTTTGTTGCAATGGTAAATGGGAGTGTTTTCTTGATTTCACTTTCAGATTTTTCATCATTAGTATATAGGAATGCCAGAGACTTCTGTTCATTAATTTTGTATCCTGCCACTTTACCAAATTCATTGATTAGCTCTAGTAGTTTTCTGGTAGCATCTTTAAGATTCTCTATGTATAGGATCATGTCATCTGCAAACAGTGACAGCTTTACTTCTTCTTTTCCGATTTGGATTCCTTTTATTTCCTTTTCTTCTCTGATTGCTGTGGCTGAAACTTCCAAAACTATGTTGAATAAGAGTGGTGAGAGTGGGCAACCTTCTCTTGTTCCTTATCTTAGTGGAAATGCTTTCAGTTTTTCACCATTGAGGATGATGTTTGCTGTGGGCTTGTCATATATGGCCTTTATTATGTTGAGGAAAGTTCCCTCTATGCCTACTTTCTGCAGGGTTTTTATCATAAATGGGTGTTGAATTTTGTCAAAAGCTTTCTCTGCATCTATTGAGATGATCATATGGTTTTTCTTCTTCAATTTGTTAATATGGTTTATCACATTGATAGATTTGCGTATATTGAAGAATCCTTGCATTCCTGGAGTAAACCCCACTTAATCATGGTGTATGATCCTTTTAATGTGCTGTTGGATTCTGTTTGCTAGTATTTTGTTGAGGATTTTTGCATCTATGTTCATCAGTGATATTGGCCTGTAGTTTTCTTTCTTTGTGACATCCTTGTCTGGTTTTGGTATCAAGGTGACGGTGGCCTCGTAGAAGGAGTTTGGGAGTGTTCCTCCCTCTGCTATATTTTGGAAGAGTTTGAGAAGGATAGGTGTTAGCTCTTCTCTAAATGTTTGATAGAATTCACCTGTGAAGCCATCTGGTCCTGGGCTTTTCTTTGTTGGAAGATTTTTAATCACAGTTTCAATTTCAGTGCTTGTGATTGGTCTGTTCATATTTTCTGTTTCTTCCTGATTCAGTCTTGGCAGGTTGTGCATTTCTAAGAATTTGTCCATTTCTTCCAGGTTGTCCATTTTATTGGCATAGAGTTGCTTGTAGTAATCTCTCATGATCTCTTTTATTTCTGCAGTGTCAGTTGTTACCTCTCCTTTTTCATTTCTAATTCTATTGATTTGAGTCTTCTCCCTTTTTTTCTTGATGAGTCTGGCTAGTGGTTTATCTATTTTGTTTATCTTCTCAAAGAACCAGCTTTTAGTTTTATTGATCTTTGCTATTGTTTCCTTTATTTCTTTTTCATTTATTTCTGATCTGATTTTTATGATTTCTTTCCTTCTGCTAGCTTTGGGTTTTTTTTTTCTTCTTTCTCTAATTGCTTGAGGTGCAAGGTTAGGTTGTTTATTCGAGATGTTTCCTGCTTCTTAAGGTGGGCTTGTATTGCTATAAACTTCCCCCTTAGAACTGCTTTTGCTGCGTCCCACAAGTTTTGGGTCGTTGTGTCTCCATTGTCATTTGTTTCTAGGTATTTTTTGATTTCCTCTTTGATTTCTTCAGTGATCACTTCATTATTAAGTAGTGTATTGTTTAGCCTCCATGTGTTTGTATTTTTTACAGATCTTTTCCTGTAATTGATATCTAGTCTCATGGCGTTGTGGTCAGAAAAGATACTTGATACAATTTCAATTTTCTTAAATTTACCAAGGCTTGATTTGTGACCCAAGATATGATCTATCCTGGAGAATGTTCCATGAGTACTTGAGAAAAATGTGTATTCTGTTGTTTTTGGATGGAGTGTCCTATAAATATCAATTAAGTCCATCTTGTTTAATGTATCATTTAAAGCTTGTGTTTCCTTATTTATTTTCATTTTGGATGATCTGTCCATGGGTGAAAGTGGAGTGTTTAAGTCCCCTACTATGAATGTGTTACTGTCGATTTCCCCTTTTATGGCTGTTAGTATTTTCCTTATGTATTGATGTGCTCCTATGTTGCGTGTATAAATATTTACAATTGTTATATCTTCTTCTTGGATCGATCCCTTGATCATTATGTAGTGTCCTTCTTTGTCTCTTTTAATAGTCCTTATTTTAAAGTCTATTTTGTCTGATCTGAGAATTGCTACTCCAGCTTTCTTTTGGTTTCCATTTGCATGGAATATCTTTTTCCATCCCCTTACTTTCAGTCTGTATGTGTCTCTAGGTCTGAAGTGGGTCTCTTGTAGACAGCATATATATGGGTCTTGTTTTTGTATCCATTCATCTAATCTGTGTCTTTTGGTGGGAGCATTTAGTCCATTTACATGTAAGGTAATTATCGATATGTATGTTCCTATTCCCATTTTCTAAATTGTTTTGGGTTCGTTATTATAGGTCTTTTCCTTCTCTTGTGTTTCTTGCCTAGAGAAGATCCTTTAGCATTTGTTGTAAAGCTGGTTTGGTGGTGCTGAACTCTCTCAGATTTTGCTTGTCTGTAAAGGTTTTAATTTCTCCATCAAATCTGAATGAGATCCTTGCTGGGTAGAGTAGTCTTGGCTGCAGGTTTTTCTCCTTCATCACTTTCAGTATGTCCTGCCACTCCCTTCTGGCTTGTAGGGTTTCTGCTGAGAGATCCGCTGTTAACCTTATGGGGATTCCCTTATGTGTTATTTGTTGTTTTTCCCTTGCTGCTTTTAATATGCCTTCTTTGTATTTAATTTTTGACAGTTTGATTAATATGTGTCTTGGCGTATTTCTCCTTGTATTTATCCTGTATGGGACTCTCTGTGCTTCCTGGACTTGATTAACTATTTCCTTTCCCATATTAGGGAAGTTTTCAACTATAATCTCTTCAAATATTTTCTCAGTCCCTTTCTTTTTCTCTTCTTCTTCTGGAACCCCTATAATTCGAATGTTGGTGCATTTAGTGTTGTCCCAGAGGTCTCTGAGACTGTCCTCAGTTCTTTTCATTCTTTTTTCTTTATTCTGCTCTGCAGTAGTTATTTCCACTATTTTATCTTCCAGGTCACTTATCCGTTCTTCTGCCTCAGTTATTCTGCTATTATCCCATCTAGAGTACTTTTAATTTTATTTATTGTGTTGTTCATCGTTGCTTGTTTCATCTTTTGTTCTTCTAGGTCCTTGTTAACTGATTCTTGCATTTTGTCCATTCTATCTCCAAGATTTTGGATCATCCTTACTATCATTATTCTGAATTGTTTTTCAGGTAGACTGCCTATTTCCTCTTCATTTGTTAGGTCTGGTGCATTTTTATCTTGCTCCTTTATCTGCTGTGTGTTTTTCTGTCTTCTCATTTTGCTTATCTTACTGTGTTTGGGGTCTCCTTTTTGCAGGCTGCAGGTTCGTAGTTCCTGCTGTTTTTGATGTCTGTCTCCAGTGGCTAAGGTTGGTTCAGTGGGTTGTGTAGGCTTCCTGGTGGAGGGGACTAGTGCCTGTGTTGTGGTGGATGAGGCTGGATCTTGTCTCTCTAGTGGGCAGGTTCACGTCTGGTGGTGTGTTTTGGGGTGTCTGTGGCCTTATTATGATTTTAGGCAGCCTCTCTGCTAATGGGTGGGCTTGTGTTCCTGTCTTGCTAGTTGTTTGGCATAGGTTGTCCAGCACTGTGGCTTGCTGGTCGTTCAGTGAAGCTGGGTGCTGGTGTTAAGATGGAGGTCTCTGGGAGATTTTCGCCGTTTGATATTATGTGGAGCTGGGAGGTCTCTTGTTGACAAGTGTCCTGAAGTTGGCTCTCCTACCTCAGAGGCAGAGCCCTGCCTCCTGGCTGGAGCACCAAGAGCTTTTCATCCACACGGCTCAGAATAAAAGGGAGAAAAAGTAGAGGGAATTAGTAGAAGTATGAGGAAAGAAAGAAGGAAAGGAGGGTAGGAAGGAAGGAAGAAAGAAAGAAAGAAGCAAAGAAGGATAGAAGGCAAGAAGGAAAGAAAGGAGGGAGGGAGGGAGGAAGGAAGGAAGGAGGGAAAGAAGGAAAAAAGACAGAAAGAAAGAAGATACAGTAAAAATAAAATAAAGTATAATAAAGTTATTGAATTTAAAAATTCTTATTTTAAAAAAAAAGGGACGGATAGAACCTTAGGACAAATGTTGGAAGCAAAGCTATACAGACAAAATCTTACACAGAAGCATACACATACACCCTCACTAAAAGAGGTAAATGGGGAAAAATCATAAATCTTGCTGTCAGAGACCACCTCCTCAATTTGGGATGATTCGTTGTCTAAAGCAGGGAAGGAAGGAAGAAAAGAAAGAAAGAAAGAAAGAACGAAGGTAAAGTATAATAACGTTATTAAAATTAAAATTGATTATTAAGAAAAAAATTTTTTAAAAAAACCATGGACGGATAGAACCCTAGGACAAATGGTGGAAGCAAGACTATACAGACAAGATCTCACACAGAAGCATACACATATACATTCACAAAAAGAGGAAAAGGGAAAAAAATCATAGATCTTGCTCCTAAAGTCCACTTCCTTAATTTGGGATGATTGGTTGTCTATTCAGGTATTCCACAGATGCAGGGTATATCAAGTTGATTGTGGAGCTTTAATCCGCTGCTTCTGAGGCTGCTGGGAGAGAGTTCCCTTTCTCTTCTTTGTTCTCACAGCTCCCAGGGGCTCAGCTTTGGATTTGGCCCTGCCACTGCGTGTAGGTCGCTGGAGGGCGTCTGTTTTTTGCTCAGACAGGACGGGGTTAAAAGAGCCGCTGATTCGGAGGCTCTGGAGCACTCAGGCCGGCGGGGAGGGAGGGGCACGGAGTGCAGGGCGGGCCTGCAGCGGCAAAGGCCAGCGTGACTTTGCACCAGCCTGAGGCGCGCTGTGCGCTCTCCCGGGGAAGTTGTCCCTGGATCCCGGGAACCTGGCAGTGGCGGGCTGCACAGGCTCCGCGGAAGAGGGGTGTGGAGAGTGACCTGTGCTAGCACACAGGCTCCTCGGTGGCGGCAGCAGCAGCCTTAGCGTCTCCCACCCGTCTCTGGGGTCCGCGCTTTCAGTCGTGGCTCGCGCCCGTCTCTGGGGTCCGCGCTTTTCGCCGCGGCTTGCGCCCGTCCCTGGGGTCCGCGCTTTTAGCCGCTGCTCGCGCCCGTCTCTGGGGTTCGCGCTTTTAGCCGCGGCTCGCGCCCGTCTCTGGAGTTCCCTCAAGCAGCGTTCTTAAACCCCTCTCCTCACGCACCAGGAAACAAAGAGGCAAGAAAAGGTCTCTTGCCTCTTCGGCAGGTGCAGACTTTTTCCCCGGACTCCCTCCCGGCTAGGCGTGGTGCACTAATCCCTTCAGGCTATGTTCAAGCCGCCAACCCCAGTCCTCTCCCTGCGCTCAGTCCGGAAACCGAAACCCGAGCCTCAGAGCCTCAGCTCGCAGCCCCGCCCGCCCCGGCGGGTGAGCAGACAAGCCTCTCGGGCTGGTGAGTGCCGGTCGGCACCGATCCTCTGTGCGGGAATCTCCCCGCCTTGCCTCCGCACCCGTTGCTGTGCACTCCTCCGCGGCTCCGAAGCTCCCCCCTCCGCCCCCCACAGTCTCCGCCCGCGAAGGGGCTTCCTAGTGTGTGGAAACTTTTCCTCCTTCACAGCTCCTTCCCACTGGTGCAGGTGCCGTCCCTATTCTTTTGTCTCTGTTTTTTCTTTTTTTTTTCTTTTGCCCTACCCAGGTACATGGGGAGTTTCTTGCCTTTTGGGAGGTCTGAGGTTTTCTGCCAGCGTTCAGTAGGTGTTCTGTAGGAGTTGTTCCACGTGTAGATGTATTTCTGGTGTATCTGTGGGGAGGAAGGTGATCTCCGCGTCTTACTCTTCCGCCATCTTCAAGGTCCCCCGTCCCTAGGTATTTTTGATTTCCTCTTTGATTTCTTTAGTCATCCAATGGTAGTTTAGAAGCATATTGTTTAGCCTCCAGGTGTTTGTGGGTTTTTTGCAAAATTTTTTTTTTTTTTGTAGTTGATTTCTAGTCTCATAGTATTCTGGTCAGAAAAGATGCTTGATATGATTTCAGTTTTCTTAAATGTACCAAGGCTTTCTTTGTGGCCCAGCATGTGATCTATCCTGTAGAATGTTCCATGTGCACTTGAAAAGAATGTGTGTTCTGCTTTTGGATGGAATGGTCTAAAAAAACCAGTTAAGTCCCTCTGCTCTAATGTGTCATTTGAGGCTTGTGTTTCCCTATTGATAGTCTGAATGACTGTCCATTGATGTAGGTGGGGTGTTAAAATCCCCCACTATTGTGTTACTGTCATTTTCTCCTTTTATGTCTGTTAACATTTGCCTTACATATTGAGGTTCTTCTATGTTGGGTGAATATATATTTACAACTTTTATGTCTTCTTCTTGGATTGATCCCTTGATCATTATGTAGTATTTTTCTTTGTCTCTTGTAATAGTCTTTATTTTAAAGTCTGTTTTGTCTTATATGAGTATTACTACTCCAGCTTTCTTTTGATTTCCATTTGCATAGAATAACTTTTTCCATCCCATCACCTTCAGTCTGTATGTTTCTCTAGATCTGATGTGGGTCTCTTGTAGACAGTTTATATATGGGTCTTGCTTTTTTATTCATTCAGCCAGTCTATGTCTTTTGGTTGGAGCATTTAATCTGTTTACATTTAAGGTAATTATTGATATGTATGTTCTTATTGCCATTTTATTAAGTGTTTTGGATTTGTTTTTGTAGGTCTTTTTTCTTCCTTTCCACTTTTGTTCTCCTCTCTTGTGATTTGAATACGATCTCTAGTGTTGTTTGGATTCCTTTTTCTTTTCTGCCTGTATATCTATTATAGATTTTTGTGTTTTGGTGCAAAGAGGTTGTTTGTTTGTTTGTTTTTGTTCTGTTTGTTTTGCCATGCCATGCAGCCTGTGGGATCTTTTCCCTGACCAGCGATTGATCCTGGACCAAGGCAGTGAAGGCCCAGAATTCTAACCATTATGCCACCAGGGAACTCCCCACCATGAGGTTTTGATATAGTAGTCTATATATATACAACATTGTTTTAAGTTGCTGATCTCTTACTTTCAAATGCACTTCAAATATCTAGCATTTTTACTCTCCTCCTCTCATGATTACTGGTTTTGATATCATATTTGTGTGTGGTTGATTTCCTACCTTTACTGGTTTTTGTTGTTGTTGTTTGCATTTACCAGTGAGCTTTCTCATTTTGTAATTTTCTTGTTTCTATCTGTAGACAGATAGAACTACAGATAGAAAAGAAAAGCTCTTTTCTGCTTGGAAAACTCCTTTATCATTTGTTGTAAAGCTGTTTTGGTGGTCCTGAATTCTCTTAACTTTTGCTTGTCTGTCAAGCTTTTGATTTCTTCATCAAATCTGAATGAGAGCCTTGTTGGGTAGAGTATTCTTGGTTGTAAGTTTTTTTCCCTTTCACCACTTTAAATATATCATGGCACTCCCTTCTGGCCTGTAGAGTCTCTGCTGAAAAGTCCATTGTTAACCTTATGGAGATTCCCCTGTATGTTGTTTCCTTTCCCTTGTTGCTTTTAATATTTTCTCATTATGTTTAATTTTTTTCAATTTGATTACTATGTGTCTCAGAATTTTCCTCCTTGGATTAATCATGTATGGGACTGTCTGCATTCCCTGGACTTGGGTGGCTGTTTCCTTTCCCATGTTAGGGAAGTTTTAAGCTATCATTTCTTCAAATATTTACTGAGGCCTTTTCTCTCTCACTTCTCCTTCTGGGACTCCTATAATACAAATGTTGGTTCATTTGATTTTGTCCCAGCAGTCTCTTAAACTCTCCTCATTTCATTTCAGTCTTTGTTCTTTATTCTGTTCCATGGCAGTGATTTCCACCATATTGTCCTCCAGCTTATTGGTTCTTCTGCCTCATTTATTCTGCTATTGATTCCTTCTAGTGTATTTTTAACTTCAGCTATTCTGTTCTTCAACTGTGTTTTGTTCTTTATATTTTCTAACTCTTCATTAAAAAATTCTTGTAACTTCTTTGTCTGTGCATCCATTCTTTAATGAGTTCTTGGGTTATCTTTAAGATCATTACTCTGAACTCTTTCTCAGGTTGATTGTCTATCTCCACTTCACTTAGTTGTTCTTCTGGGGTTTTATCATGTTCCTTCATCTGGAACATACTCCTCTGCCATCTCATTTTGTCTAAATTTCTATTTGTATTTTTATGTATGTGGAAGGTTAGTTCTGTTTCTGGCCTTGGAGAAGTGACCCTCTGTAGGGGATGTCCTATGTGTTCTAGCAGTACACTCCCTTCTCATCACCCAAGGGCCAGGGGCCAGCTGGTCCCAGGGTAGTCTCTGGTATGTGTTTTCAGACTCAGTTCTGCAGACTGTGAGCCTGTAGTTTTCTTGCTTCTGGTGTCTACCCCCTGGTGGGTGAGGCTGGTCTAAAGGCATGTGCAGGCTTCCTGATGGGAAAGGCCAGTGCCTGCCCAATGAGGGGTGGAGCTGGGTCTTGGCCATCTGGTGAGCAGGGCCATGTCAAGAGGTGTGCCTAGAGGTGGCTGTGGGCTCAGGAAGCCTGTAGTCAGCCTGTCTGCTGATGGATGTGGTTGTGTCCCCACCCTGTTGGTTATTTGGCTTGAGGTGTTCCAGCACTGGAGCCTATAGACTCTTGGGTGGGGCTAGGTCTTGGTGCAAAAATGTTGACCTCCAGGAGAGCTCACACTGATGCATACCCCCCAGTACCTCCACCACCAGTGTCCTTGTCCCCAAGATGAGCCACAGCCATGCCCTGCCTCCTCATTAGACCCTTCAAGACCAGCAGGTAGATCTGGCCCAGGCTTCTGTGGAGTCCCTGCTTTTGCCCTGGGTCCTGGTGTGCATGAGAACTTGTATGCACCCTCCAAGAGTGGAGTCTCTGTTTCTTCCAGTCCTGTGAACCTCCTGCAGTCAAGTCCTGCTGGCCTTCAAAGCCACATGCTCTGGTGTCTCCTCCTCCTGATGCCATACCCCCAAGCGGAGAGCCTGGTGTGGGGCCCAGAATTCTCACTCCTGTGGGAGAACTGCATCCATATAATTGTTCTCCAGTTTGTGGGTCACCCACCTGCCGGGTATGGGATTTAATTATATCGTGAGTGTGCCCCTCCTACCATATCGTGTGGTTTCTTCCTTATGTCTTTGAAAATAGACTATCTTTTTTGGTAGGTTCCAGTCTTTCTTATTGATGGCTGTTCAGTAGTTAGTTTTTTGGTATGCTCATGAGACAAGATGAGCTCAAGGTCCTTCTCCTCTGCCATCTTGTCCAGGAAGTCTTGAGTGAGATGTTTAATGATCCCTTCCACTTTCTTATTGTTTCCATTTCTATGAAATATCTTTTTCCATCCCCTCACTTTCAATCTATGTGTGTCTTTTGCCCTAAAGTGGGTCTCTTGTAGGAAGCATACTCTAGGTTCTTCTTTTTTTTGAATTTGAATTTTATTTTATTTTATTTTTTATACAGCATGTTCTTATTAGTTATCAATTGGTGTATATATGTCAATCCCAATCTCCCAGTTCATCCCACCATCACACCACCACCCTCTAGGTTCTTTTTTCTTTAATCCAATCTGCCACTCTGTGTCTTTTGATTGGAACATTTAGTCCATTGACCTTTAAAGTGATTATTGATTCATTTGTATTTATTGCCACTTTAAACCTTGTTTTCCAGCTGATTTTGTAGTTCTTCTTAGTGCCTTTCTTCTTTTTGTTTTTCCTTTTGTGGTTTGATGGTTTTCTTTTGCATTATGCTTTAGTTCCTTTCTTTTCGGTTTTTGTAATTCTATTGTATGTTTTTGATGTGTGGTTACTCCGGTTTTCAAGTATGTTAACACATAATTATATCTACTTGCTTTAGATTGTTGATCATACAAGTCCAAACACTTTCTAATAAATCTACACTTTCTTACTCCCCTTTCTCACATCTTGTGATTTTGAAGTTGTATTTTACATCTCATATTTATCCTTTTGCTGTTCATTGTAGTTATAATCACTTTCACAAATTAAAAAAAATTTAATCTATGTACTGGCTTATTTAAGTAATCTTCAATCCTTTTATGTATTTTCCTTTCCAGTTGTGTTTTCCATTTTCTCTAGAATAATGCTTCTTTTTTATTTAGAGAAGACCTTTCAATACTTCTTTTAAGTTAGGTTTAGTATTACTGTGTTCTCTTAGTTTTTGCTTTTCTAAGACATTCTTAGTTTCTCCCTCTACTCTAAATGATAATCTTGCTGACTAGACTCTTCTAGGTTGCAGGTTTTTCCCTTTCAGGACTTTGAATATATCATACCACTCACTTCTGGCCTGCCACATTTCTGTAGAGAAATCAGATGATAGCCTTATGGTGTTCCCTTGTAACTGACTGTTTGTTTTTCTCTTGCTACCTTTAGAATTCTCTTTATATGTTTAACTTTTGCTATTTTAATTATGATATGTCTTGGTTGGGTCTGTTTGGGTTCATCTTGTGTCAGACCCTCTGTCCTTCCTGTACCTGGATATGTGTTTCCTTCTTTAAGTTTGGGAAGTTTTAAGCCATAATTTTTTCAAATACATTTTTAATCCCCCTTTCTCTTTCTTCTCCTTCTGGAATCCCTATTACATACAGGTTGCCATGCTTTATGTTATCCTATAGGTCTTGTATGTAGTTTTCATATTTTATTTGTCTTTTTTTTACTGAAGTATAGTTGATTTACAATGTTGTGTTAGTTTCTGGTGTACAGTAAAGCGTATAATATATATAATACATAATATTATGTTTTATCACAGGATATTGAATATAGTTCCCTGTGTTATACAGTGGAACCTTGTTGTTTCATTTGTCTGCTGATCTGCTTTGGTGATTTCCATTATTCTATCTTGCAGATCACTTATTTGTTCTGCATTATTTAGTCTGCTATTTGTTGCCTTTAGTTCAGTTTTTATCTCAGCAATTGAGTTGTCTAATTTTGATTGGTTCCTCTTTAGAGTTTCTAGTTCCTTGTTGCAGAGATCTGCATTTCTACAGATAGTCTTTCTTAACTCAGTATTTTTATGACATCCTTTTTGAACTTGGGGTCTGGTAGACTGGAGATGTCTGTTTCATTGTTTGTTCTTTCAGAGAATTTCTCTTGTTCTTTTAATTGGGAGTAGTTTCTCTGCTTTTTCATTTTAGTTAAATTTCTCTGTATGAATTTAGGAGAAACAGTTATCAACTGTGATCTTGAAAGGCTGTTTTTGTGTGGGAGTATTCCTGTGTAGACTGGGTGAGTCCAACATTTTTGGTGCACAGGCTGTTTTGGTATGGATGCCAGTCATGTCTTTCCTCAGCGTGTGCTGGCCATTATCCCCTTGATGGGGGTGTGTTTGGTGTTGTGGTGACCAGAGCCTGCACTGAATGTTGGGTAGGGCTCCTCTTTGCTCTGTGGCTGTCACAGACCTGTCGGGGGCAGGGTCTTCTCTCTGGTTGTTGGAGTAGAAGTCTCCAGATCAAGTTCTCAGCTGTGGTATGAGGTAGGTGGGACCGGAGTGCTCCTGATGGGAAAGGAGCTGCTGTGTATTCCTCCCCAGGGGCTGTCTGCCATAAATTTGGACTCTGATGCTGCCCACCACCCAGTGTGTGCACCCTCAAAGTCCGCTACTGCTGGCGCCGCCCCTAGACCCCCCCCCCAATGCAGGAACTCCAATAATCAGCTCAAACGTCAGGTCCACGTTTGTGCTGTCAAAGCCCACTAGGACTGAAGCTATGCCCCAACCTTGGGCACAGTGACAGTGGAGCTCCTATGGCAGACCTGTGCTCTGTCCTGTGCACACATTTAATGGTGGCCTGGACCACACTCCAGGCCTTTTGGGCTGTCTCTGTGCAGCCAAACCAAGTCGTCTTCCCAGGTCTGTCTGCTGCAGCTTGAGTTTCAACACCCAGCCACTCTGTGCACCAGCAGGCATGTGTCTCGGGTTGGGAAGTGCAGCAACATGGCAGCCGTCAGTGCCAGTCCCTCTCTATTCTGCCTGACAGCAAGCCAGCACCCACACACTTCTCTCAAGAAAATTCCAGACCATGTCAGCTTCCTATCAGTTGAAGTGGACCTTCCAACCAGCGAAGAATGTTCCCAGGGCTAGAGAACTGTTCCTCTTTCACAGTTCCCTCCCAGGAGTGCAAGTTCCATCCTTATTCATTTTTTCTTTTTTCCCCCTTTTTTCCTACCCAGGTACGTGGGATCTTTATTGCAGCTTTGGTTGTATAAGAGATCTTCTGCCAGGTTTCAGTGGATATTATGTGAGAATTGTTCCATACGTAGATGTATTTTTCATGTGTTTATGGGGGGAAGTGAGCTCCACGTTGTTCTACTCCACCATCTTGAACTCCTCCTCACCTGACCTCTTTAAACCATTATTTCGTTTCAGCTCATCCACATGGGCTTGGAGAAAATTGGGTCACTGATAAGATGCCTAATGCATCTCTTCCCCATCTCTCCCAATAGAAGAGGCAGTAACAAGGGTTTTCAAGAAAACATTCTTCCCCCAAATACTGACAACCTCCAGCACTGGGAGGAGAAGAGATAAGCTGAAGCTGGACTAAAAGAGCTAAAGGCTCAGATTGAAGAATCTACTGTGGGCCCTCGATGTAGGCCCTGCTTCCTGAAAGGGGGAAGTTTCTTGTGAAATGCCATCAGGGACAAAGGACTACAACAGCTGAGTCCTCCCTTGTTTGGAGTCATGTATAGGTCTTTACTTTCAGATAAAATTCACTACAATTGCACATATTTACGATTTCTTTTCTTCTACTAACTTTAGGTTTTGTTTGTTCTTCTTTCTCTAATTGCTATAGGTGTAAGTTTAGGTTGTTTATCTGAGATTTTTCTTGTGTCATGTGGTAAGATTGTATTGCTATATACTTCCCTCTTTGAACTGCTTTTGCTGCATTCCATAGATTTTGTATCATTTTCATTCATCTCTAGTTTTTTTTTTTTTTTTTTTTGCGGTACGCGGGCCTCTCACTGTTGCGGCCTCTCCCATTGTGGAGTACAGGCTCCAGACGCGCAGGCTCCAGACGCGCCATGGCTCATGGGTCCAGCTGCTCCATGGCATGTGGGATCCTCCCGGACTGGGGCACGAACCCATGTCCCCTGCATCGGCAGGCGGACTCTCAACCACTGCGCCACCAGGGAAGCCCCATAATCTCATGATTTTTTGTATCTTTGTGGTATTGGTGGTTATTTCTCCTCTTTCATTTATTATTTTGTTGTTTGTGTCTTCTTTTCTTCTTAGTGAGTCTGGCTAAAGGTTTATCAATTTTGTTTTTCTTTTCAAAAAACCAGCTCTTGGTTTCATTATCTTTTCTATTTTTTAATTGCTATTTTATTTATTATCTTTTTTGGGGGGCCCCACCGTGGGGCATGTAGGATCTCTTTTTTTAAATTTTTAATTAATTAATTTATTTTTATACAGCAGGTTTTTATTAGTTATCCATTTTATACATATTAGTGTTAAGGTTAACACTATATATATATATATATATATATATATATATGTATGTATATCAATCCCAATCTCCCAATTCATCACACCATCACCCCCTGGCACTTTCCCCCCTTGGTGTCCATACGTTTGTTCTCTGCACCTGTGTCTCAGTTTCTGCCCTGCAAACTGATTCATCTGTACCATTTTTCTAGGTTCCACATATATGCATAATATACGATATTTGGTTTTCTCTTTCTCACTTACTTCACTCTGTATGACAGTCTCTAGATTCATCCACATCTCTACAAATGACCCAATTTTGTTCCTTTTTATGGCTGAGTAATACTCCATTGTATGTATATATCACATCTTCTTTATCCATTCATCTGTCGATGGGCGTTTAAGTTGCTTCCATGTCCTGGCTATTGTAAAGAGTGCTGCAATGAACACTGGGGTGCATGTGTCTTTTTGAATTATGGTTTTCTCTTGGTATATGCCCAGTAGTGGGATTGCTGGGTCATATGGTAATTCTATTTTTAGTTTTTTAAATAACCTCCATACGCTATACTCCATACTCTATACTCTATAGTTCTCTATAGTGGCTGTATCAAGGTACATTACCCCCAGCAGTACAAGAGGATTCCCTTTTCTCCACACCCTCTCCAGCATTTATTGTTTGTAGATTTTCTGATGATGCCCATTCTAAGTTGTGTGAGGTGATACCTCATTTTAGTTTTGATTTGCAATTCTCTAATAATTAGTAATGTTGAGCAGCTTTTCATGTGCTTCTTGGCCATCTGTATGTCTTCTCTGGAGAAATGTCTATTTAGGTCTTCTGTCCATTTTTGGATTGGGTTGTTTGTTATTTTAATATTGAGCTGCATGAGGTATTTATATATTTTGGAAATTAATCCTTTGTCTGTTGATTTATTTGCAAATATTTTCTCCCACTCTGAGGGTTGTCTTTTCGTCTTGTTTGTAGTTTCCTTTGCTTTGCAAAAACTTTTAAGTTTCATTAGGTCACATTTGTTTATTTTTGTTTTTATTTCCATTACTCTAGGAGGTGGATCAAAAAAGATATTGCTGTGATTTATGTCAAAGTGTGTTCTTCCTATGTTTTCTTCTAAGAGTTTTATAGTGTCCAGTCTTACATTTAGGTCTCTAATCCATTTTGAGTTTATTTTTGTGTATGGTGTTAGGGAGTGTTCTAATTTCATTCTTTTACATGTAGCTGTCCAGTTTTCCCAGCACCACTTATTAAGGACTGTCTTTTCTCCCTTGTATATCCTTGCCTCCTTTGTCAGAGATTAGTTGACCATAGGTGCATGGGTTTATCTCTGGGCTTTCTATCCTGTTCCATTGATCTATATTTCTGTTTTTGTGCCAGTACCATATTGTCTTCATTACTGTAGCTTTGTAGTAGTCTGAGGTCTGGGAGCCTGATTCCTCCAGCTCCATTTTTTCCCTGAAGACCGCTTTGGCTATTCAGGGTCTTTTGTGTCTCCATACAAATTTTAAGATTTTTTGTTCTAGTTCTGTAATTGGTAATTTGCCATTGCTAATTTGATAGGGATTGCATTGAATCAGCAGATTGCTTTGAGTAGTACAGTCATTTTCACAATATTGATTCTTCCAATCCAAGAACATGGTATATCTCTCCATCTGTTGGTATCATCTTTAATTTCTTTCATCAGTGTCTTATAGTTTTCTGCATACAGGTCTTTTGTCTCCCTAGGTAGGTTTATTCTTAGGTATTGTATTCTTTTTGTTGCAATAGTAAACAGGAGTGTTTCCTTAATTTCTCTTTCAGATTTTTCATCATTAGTGTATAGGAATGCAAGAGATTTCTGTGCATTAATTTTGTATCCTGCAACTTTACCAGATTCACTGATTAGCTCTAGTAGTTTTCTAGTGGCATCTTTAGGATTCTCTATGTATGGTATCATGTCATCTGCAAGCAGTGACAGTTTTACTTCTTCTTTTCCAATTTGTATTCTTTTTATTTCTTTTTCTTCTCTGATTGCCATGGCTAGGACTTTCAAAACTATGTTGAATAATAGTGGTGAGAGTGGAATACTTGTCTTGTTCCTGATCTTAGAAGAAATGCTTTCAGTTTTTCACCATTGAGAATAATGTTTGCTGTGGGTTTGTCATATATGGCCTTTCTTATGTTGAGGTAGGTTCCCTCTATGCCCACTTTCTGGAGAGTTTTTTTTAAATCATAAATCGGTGTTGACTTTTGTCAAAAGCTTTCTCTGCATCTATTGAGATGATCATATGGCTTTTCCTCTTCAATTTGTTAATATGGTGTATCACATTGATTGATTTGCCTATATTGAAGAATCCTTGTATCCCTTGGATAAATCCCACTTGATCATGGTGTATGATCCTTTTAATGTGTTGTTGGATTCTGTTTGCTAGTATTTTGTTGAGGATTTTTGCATCTATATTCATCAGTGATATTGGTCTGTAATTTTCTTTTCTTGTAGTATCTTTGTCTGGTTTTGGTATCAGGGTGATGGTGGCCTCATAAAATGAGTTTGGGAGTGTTCCTTCCTCAGCAATTTTTTGGAAGAGTTTGAGAAGGATGGATGTTAGCTCTTCTCTAAATGTTTGATAGAATTCACCTGTGAAGCCATCTGGTCCTGGACTTTTGTTTGTTGGAAGATTTTTAATCATCGTTTCAATTTCATTACTTGTGATTGGTCTGTTCATATGTTCTATTTCTTCCTTGTTCAGTCTCAGAAGGTCGTGCTTTTCTAAGAATTTGTCCATTTCAATTTTATTGGCATAGTTGCTTGTAGTAGTCTCTTAGGATGCTTTGTATTTCTGCAGTGTCTGTTGTAACTTCTTTTTCATTTCTAATTTTAATGATTTGAGTCCTCTCCCTCTTTTTCTTGATGAGTCTGGCTAATCCTTTATCAATTTTGTTTATCTTCTCAAAGAACGAGCTTTTAGTTTCATTGATCTTTGCTATTGCTGTCTTTGTTTCTATTTCATTTATTTCTCCTCTGATCTTTATGATTTCTTTCCTTATACTAACTTTGGGTTTTGTTTTTTCTTCTTTCTCTAGTTCTTTTAGGTGTAAGGTTAGATTGTTTACTTGAGATGTTTGTTGTTTCTTGAGGTAGGATTGTATTGCTATAAACTTCCCTCTTAGAACAGCTTTTGCTGCATCCCATAGGTTTTGGATCATAGTGTTTTCATTGTCATTTGTTTATAGGTATTTTTTGATTTCCTCTTTGATTTCTTCAGTGATCTCTTGGTTATTTAGTAACATTTTGTTTACTCTCCAGTGTGTTTTTTATGTTTTTTTCCCTGTAATTGATTTCTAATCTCATAGCTTTGTGGTCAGAAAAGATGCTTGATATGATTTCAATTTTCTTAAATTTACTGAGGCTTGATTTGTGACTGAAGATGTGGTCAATCCTGGAGAATGTTCTGTGAGCACTTGGGAAGAAGGTGTAATCTGCTGTTTTTGGATGGAATGTCCTATAAATATCAGTTAAATCTATCTGGTCTATTGTGTCATTTAGAGCTTGTGTTTCCTTATTATTGTTTCTCTTTGGATGATCTGTCCTTTGATGTAAGTGAGGTGTTAAAGTCCCCCACTATTATTGTGTTACTGTCAATTTCCTCTTTTAGATCTGTTAGCAGTTGCCTTATGTATTGAGGTGCTCCTATGTTACAAGCATATATATTTATAATTGTTATATCTTCTTCTTGGATTGATCCCTTGATCATTATGTAGTGTCCTTCCTTGTCTCTTGTATCATTCTTTTTTTAAAGTCTATTTTATCTGATATGAGTATTGCTACTCCAGCTTTCTTTTGATTTCCATTTGCATGGAATATCTTTTTCCATCCCCTCACTTTCATTCTTTATGTGTCCCTAGGTCTGAAGTGGGTCTCTTGTAGATAGCATATATATGGGTCTTGTTTTTGTATTCAGCAAGCCTGTGTCTTTTGGTTGGAGCCTTTAATCCATTCACGTTTAAGGTAATTATTGATAAGTATGTTACTATTACCATTTTCTTAACTGTTTTGGGTTTGTTTTTATAGGTCCTTTTCTTCTCTTGTGGTTCTCACTTAGAGAAGTTCCTTTAGCATTTGTTGTAGACCTGCTTTGGTGGTGCTGAATTCTCTTAGCTTTTGCTTGTCTGTAAAGCTTTTGATTTCTCTGTTGAATCTGAATGAGATCCTTGCCAGGTAGAGTAATCTTGGTTGTAGGTTCTTACCTTCCATCACTTTAAATATGTCATGCCACTTCCTTCTGGCTTGTAGAGTTTCTGCTGAGAAGTCAGCTGTTAACACACAAGGGAACTCCCATAAGGTTATTTGTCTTTTTTTCCTTGTTGCTTTCAATAATTTTTCTTTGTCTTTAATTTTTGCCAATTGGATTACTATGTGTCTCAGCGTGTTTCTCCTTTGGTTTATCCTGTATGGGACTCTCTGCGCTTCCTGGACATGGGTGGCTATTTCCTTTCCCATGTTATGGACGTTTTCAACTGTAATCTCTTCAAATATTTTCTTGGGTCATTTCTCTCTCTCCTTTCTCCTTCTGGGACCTGTATAATGCGAATGTTGTTGCGTTTAATGTTGTCCCAGAGCTCTCCTAGGCTGTCTTCATTTCTTTTCATTCTTTTTGCTTTATTCTGTTCTGCAGCAGTGAATTCCACCATTCTGTCTTCCAGGACACTTATCCGTTCTGCTGCCTCAGTTATTCTGATATTGATTCCTTCTAGTGTATTTTTCATTTTAGTTATTGTATTGCTCATCTCTGTTTATTTGTTCTTTAATTTTTCTAGGTCTTTGTTAAATATTTCTTGTATCCTCTCGATCTTTGCCTCCATTCTTTTTCCGTGGTCCTGGATCATCTTCACTATCATTATTCTGAATTCTTTTTCTGGAAGGTTGCCTCTCTCCACTTCATTTAGTTGTTTTTCTGGGGTTTTATCTTTTTCCTTCATCTGGAACATAGCCCTCTGCCATTTCATCTTGTCTATCTTTCTGTGAATGTGATTTTTGTTCCACAGGCTGCAGGACTGGAGTTCTTCCTGCTTCTGCTGTCTGCCCTCTGGTGGATTAAGCTATCTATGAGGCTTGTACAAGTTTCCTGATGGGAGGGACTTCTGGTGGGTAGAGCTGGCTGTTGCTCTGTTGGGCAGAGCTCAGTAGAACTTTAATCCACTTGTCTGCTGATGGGTGGGGCTGGGTTCCCTTCCTGTTGGTTGTTTGGCTTAAGGCAACCCCAAACTGGAGCCTACCAGGGCTCTTTGGTGGGGCTAATGGCGGACTCTGGAAGGGCTCACTCCAAGGAGTACTTCCCAGAACTTCTGCTGCCAGTGTCCTTGTCCTCACGGTGAGACACAGCCACCCCCAACCTCTACAGGAGACCCTCCAACACTAGCAGGTAGGTCTAGTTCAGTCTCCTATGGGGTCACTGCTCCGTCCCCTGGGTCCCAATGCACACACTACTTTGTGTGTGTCCTCCAAGAGTGGAGTCTCTGTTTCCCCCCGTCCTGTTGAGGTCCTGTAATCTAATCCTGCTAGCCTTCAAAGTCTGATTCTTCAGGAATTCCTCCTCCTGTTGCCAGACCCCCAGGTTGGGAAACCTGACGTGGGGCTCAGAACCTTCACTCCAGTTGGTGGACTTCTGTGGTTTAAGTGTCCTCCATTTTGTTAGTCACCCACCCAGCAGTTATGGGATTTGATTTTATTGTGATTGTGCCCCTCCTACAGTCTCATTGTGGCTTTTCCTTTGTCTTTGGATGTGGGGTATCTTTTTTGGTGAGTTCCAGTTTCTTCATGTTGATGATTGTTCAGCAGTTAGTTGTGACTCCAGTGCTCTCGCAATAGGGAGTGAGAGCATGTCCTTCTACTCCGCCATCTTGAACCAGTCTCTCTATTTATTATCTTTCTGATCATTGTTATTGTTTTCCTCCTGCTACTTTGGGCTTCATTTGTTTTTTTCTAATACCTTTAGGTGATAGGTTAGTATGTTTATTTGAGATTTTTCTTGTTTCTTGAGGAAGGCCTGTAATGGTATAAATTTCCATCTTAGGACTACTTTTGCTGCATACAATAGGTTTTGGTGTGTACTTTCCATTTTCATTTGTCTGAAGGTATTTTCTGATTTCCTCTTTGACTTCGTCACTGAGCCATTGGCTTTTTAGTAGCACGTTGTTTAGTCTCCATGTGTTTGTTCTTTTCCCATTTTTCTTTCAGCAACTGATTTCTAGTTCCATACATTTATGGTTGGAAAAACTGCTTGACATAATTTCTGTCCTCTTAAATTTGTTGAGATTTGTTTTGTGGTCAGCATGAAATCTATCCTGGAGAATGTCCTATGTGCACTATGTGCACATCCTACTGTCTACAGTAGGATGTAATGTCCTACTGTCTGTTAAGTCCAGCTGCTCTATTGTATCATTTAAGATCACTGTTGAGTTATTAATTTTTTGTCTGGATGGTGTGTCCATTGATGTAAGTGGGGAATCAAATTCCCTTAGTATTATTGTAAATATCTCCCTTTATGTTGGTTAGTATCAATATTTGCTTTTATATTTAGTGGCTTCTGTATTGGGTGTGCGTATGTTAAGGAGCATAATATCCTCTTCTTGTACTAACCCCTTTATCATTATATAATACCCTTCTTTTTCTTTTATTATAGTCTTGGTTCAAAGTCTATTTTGTCTGATATGAGTATTGCTACCCCCACTTCCTTCTTGTATCTGTTTGCATGAAATATCTTTTTCTATCCATGCACTTTCAGTCTCTATGTGTCTTTAGCTCTGAAATGAGTGCCTCTTAGCATATAGAAGGTTTTTTTTTCCCAGTCAGCCACCTATGTCTTTTGAATGGGTCATTTAGTCTGTTGACATTTAAGGTAATTATTGACAGGTATGTACTTATTGCCATTTTATTGTTTTCCATTTGTTTTTGTAGTCCTTCTCTGTTCATTTTCTCTTCTCTTTGTTTCTTTGCCTTGTTTTGAAGATTTTCTTTAGCAGTGTGCTTTTGTTCTTTTCTTTTTAGTTTTCATATATCTTTTGTAGGCTTTTGATTTGTGCTTACCATGGGGTTCATAAATGTTGACCTATATCTGCTTGTTTTAAACTACTAGTCATTTAAGTTTAAACACGCTCTAAAAGATCTATGTTTTCTTCTCCTCTCTCCCGCATTTCATTTTTTGATGTTGTATTTTACATATTCATGTTTATCCCCTGTTTATTGTAATTTTAGTTGCTTTTATGATTCTTCCCTTTTCTTTTTTTCTTTTAAGCCTACAGCACCCAGTAGTCCCAGGTTGTCTCCCATCCAAGTACTAACCAGGCCAACACTGCTTAGCTTCCAAATCAGACAAAATAGGACATGTTCAGGGTGTTATGAAAGTAGACCTTTTCTCTTTTAATATTCATACTTAAGTGGTTGATCCTCAGTCCTTACTATATATTTCCCTCACCTAGTGGGATTTTCCCTTTAATATAGAGTCTTATTCCTTTTCCACTTAGAGAAATCTCTTTAACATTTCTTTTAGTGTAGTTTTAGTGTTGATGAACTTTTTAAGTCTTTGCTTCTCTGATAAGTTTTTTTTTTAATTATTTATTTTTGGCTGTGTTGGGTCTTCGTTGCTGCACATAGGCTTTCTCTAGTTGCAGCAAGTGGAGGCTACTCTTCGTTGTGGTGCACGGGCTTATCACTGTGGTGGCTTCTCTTGTTGCAGAGCATGGGCTCTAGGCACGCGGGCTTCAGTAGTTGTGGTGCACAGGCTCAGTAGTTGTGGCTCGCGGGCTCTAGAGTGCAGGCTCAGTAGTTGTGGTGCACGGGCTTAGTTGCTCTGCAGCATGTGGGATCTTCCCGGACCAAGGATTGAACCCGTGTCCCCTGCGTTGGTAGGCGGATTCTCAACCACTGAGCCACCAGGGAAGTCCATCTGATAAATTTTTATCTCTTGTATTTTAAATGATAATATTTCTGGGTAGAGTATTCTAGGTTGCAGGTTTTTCCCTTTCAGCAAAAAGAAAAGGGAATATATCATGCCAGTTATTTCTGAACCTCAGAGTTTCTGAGAAAAATCAGCTGATAGTCTTATGGTGATTCCCTTATATATGAGTCTTTGTTTTTCTCTTGTTGCCTTTAGAATTCACTCTTTATCTTTAACTTTTGCCATTTTAATTATGATATGTTTTGGTGTGGGTCTGTTTGGATTCATTTAGTTTGGAAACCCTCTGTGCTTTCTGTTCCTGGATATCTGTTTCCACCTTCATCTTTGGGAAGTTTTCAGCCATAATTTCCTCACATACATTTTCATTCCCCTTCTCTCTTTCTTCTCCTTCTGGGAACCTAATAATGTAAATATTCATTTACTTCATATTATCCCAGAAATCTCTTAAGCTGTTTTCATTTTTTAAATTTGTTTTTCTTTATGCTGTTTTGATTGGGTGACTTCCGTTATTCTATCTTCCAGATCACTTATGCCTTCTTCAGTATCACCTAGGCTGCTGTTTATTCCATCCTTTAAAAAATATTTCAGGTGGGTGGTTTTTTGAATCTGTGGATGCAGAACCCACAGATACGGAGGTCCATCTATGTCCATCATTTCTGTGTATTTCTGTAGTATATGTTCCTTTAAAGAAAATTGTTTGATTTAGAAATATATTAGTGAGTACATATCTAATTTTTCTAACTCCTGCCCTATTGCCTTACAAAGAAGTTTACCTAGTCATATTCCCAAGCATGTATGAGAATATCTTTTTTCTCCCCTCTTGCTAACACGATGGCTTTTACCTACAATTTATTTTGGCCAACAATTAACTTCTTATTGAGAGATTTCCTCAAATGTGTTTACATTCTTTGGTTTACCTTAAGTGACATCCTGGAAAAGCTGAAATGAATATAATCTTTCTCTGTTCTCTTCTATTTTACGCTGCATCAGTCTCTAAGATAATGTGAGCCAAGTGAAGTACAAACCTATCACTGTTGCTGGGTGGATGCTGCTGCCTGCTGCATTCACATTTTATTCTGGATTTTGAGGGTGAGGGATGGATTCACCAGAGAAATTTGAAGTTGGGTTGACTTGACTTCCTTTGACAGAAAGCCCAGGCCACAGCAAATTGGGAACTCACTCACTCTGAGGAGTGAGGTCTCCATGATTGGGCATGAGCAGAATAAAAATGGAAAACAGAGATATTTAAGTTTAAATTCTCATTAGGATAGGACTTTTAAAAACTAGATCTTTTCTTTTTTATGGCCAAAATAAGAGGTGAGGTTGCATTCAAAGAACTTTGTGGGAAGTTAATAACAGTGGCTGATCTATTCTCTTTGAGTTGGATCTCTATGCTGCTAACTGGTACTTGCTATAAAATCTTGTCTGGTGAACTCAGGAGAACAGAGAGCTAAGGGAAAAAAAACCTGCCATAGGAAATAGAGATAGATGATGGATTCACAGATAATGTTACACGATGTTAAGTGTTGTACCTCTGTAGTCTTTGAGAGGTTTGGTTGTTAACAATAAAGGGACATTATTTCAGCACCTGAAGTTTTCTTCATAGTGTCCTACATGTTACTAGGGCTTGAAAATAGTCACATGAAGGTGAGCACAAGCTTTTTACTGTGATTCTTTGATTTGTTTTGTTTGTTTGGTTTTGGTTTGCCTTGTTTTTCTTTACAGGGATTTGCATACATATTTGTAAAAATTAAAAAATCAGGAGAGTACAGATAAGCATCTAAATTTGTTCCTTATCACTGCATATTAACAGATTACAAAGAATGGTTTAAAGCAACACACATTTGTTATCAATCTTCTATATATCAAAAGTCTGGAATGACGTGGCTGTGTTCTCTGCTCACAGAAATGGCCAGTATATCCTCCCCCACCCCGAATAGGGTTGATATTGACCACATCATCGTTCTGACCATCTCCCACGAGGGGTTGCCCTCATGGTCTCATGCTCCTCTGGGATCCTCTTTATTGACCTGAATTCTATCCCCCACGATTTATTTCAGCTCACCTGAAAGAAAGTGGCTCAGGAGAAAGCCTAGAACTGTGGGGCCCCAGAACTGATCTCTGTCATCTGTTTCTTCAAGAAGTAGAGAAACAGAGATCTTCATAAAGAAATGATCCATATGAGGGCTGAGATGCTCCAGCGATTAGAGCAGAGGAGAAAACCTAAACGACAGTGGAGGTACTAAAAGCCCAGACTGGGAAAGCAGGGTCCTCTTTGTTTTTCATCTCAGGTGGGGACCCTTCTTGGGAAAGGGTACATTTCCTCTTGAGAGGCCATCATGACAAGGGACTTGTTTTGATCCAGCTGAGTCATTCTTGTTTCCACTAGGCTTTGGGGATCTACATTCTAGACTTTGTTTAATGGTCGGGCTTTTTCCTTGCATGAGAATCTCCCTGGAATTTTAGTCTGAGATGCAACTTTTTGGGCCTTATCTCCAGAAGTTTTTAACAGGCCCTGTAGTGACTGTAATGTAGGCATTCTATACTGTGCAGCTAGTACCCAGGGATTGGAACCCTGTCTGCTGTATGATATCACAGTTACTCATCTAAGGGTAATACTGCCTTCTCTGTTTTACATTATATATTCTTCTCTATTACACATGAGATCACTATGTTCAAAGAGAGTAATGAAATCATCATATGAAGCATACTTGGTACTTGGTGGAGGTGGTATTTGCATCTTGGACTGCTTTTCCTAGGACTGTGCTTTTATTGCTTTAACACTGACCTAGGATAAAATATGAATGGAAATATGGTTGGGACTAGAAGACATTGGTAAAAGTTAGTTACTCTTGGTACCTGGTATTTATGTGCTTGACAAATACTTACTGAATATTCTATCTGGCAGGCTCTTGAGGAGGCAGTGGGGAGGAAGGATGAAGAAGGCACACAGAGTGCCTGCTCTCAGGAAGTTGGCCTCTAGCACAGGAGCGAGATGTGTTACAGAGAATCACACACACACACACACACACACACACATACACATACACACACACACACACATATATATATATATATATATATATATACTGTGATGTATTTAATACTCATGTGTTCCTTGGTTCCATTGGCTCAGCAGGATTGAAAACTGAGTATAAATATAGGACTACTGAAGAGTGATAAAAAATTATTTTTAGGAATGATCCTTAGATATTTTTGTTTTAATGGTGGAAATATGTATTTTGATCCAATGTCCCCTGAAACTCAGCCATTGTTGGTTCCTGGTGCTTACGGATAGAAAAGATTGTGGCCAAGACTTACTTGTGTGGTGGCTCTGCTGCCACCAAGTGGTGTGGGAACTTGGGAAAATCTCCGTATTTCTCGGGGTGTTATTTTCCTCATCAGTAAGATAAGGTTGTTATTCAAATTTTCCAAAGTCCCTTCCTGTTCAGTTCTTTTCTGAGTGGATGAGGGACTGAGATGTGTGTTAAATGTGCCCTGGGAACTGCAGGCAGTTCCTTGTTTGTGTATCTCCTACAGGGACCTGAACTGAGCCCACACACTGAAAACACAGAACTGAGGCAGGAGACGGAAGAAAGAAAATCAGCAGGTTTGGAGGATGAGAAAAACCCAAAGAAAAGCAAGGTAATGGTGGAGGAGGTGGTTGCCAAGGAAGGTGAGAATAAGGACCAGCTGAGTTCAGAAAAGTCAAGAGAACGTGAGGAATGCACACAGCATCATCCAGGTCCTCAATGAGCAGCCTGAGCTGAGCAGGGAGGACTGAGAGAGTAACTTACTGCACAGTGAACTTGTGCACCTGCCAAGGAGATCCACAGGACGGATCAGGGCTGGTTTATACTGCTGGGAACACCAATTCCAGGAGGAGGAGGATGGGACCTTGATGCTCTGCCCTAGACCCCCCAAACCTCAAACTTGGAACTGCCCACATAGTGGATGCCCTCCAAGTAAGTGTGCACTAAGACAGATAAATAATGTTTGGAGAAGAATTACTCATTCTTACCAGGGACCAGGCTAAGGGGACCCTTGTTTCTAAAGCAGAGATAGTAATAATATTCTTCTGCATTTACAGTTTGGAAGGCTTTATACACAACATCTCTTAACTGTATGTTGAGTGCTTAATTTGCCTTATGCTGTGTTAACAGCTTGGAGTTCAGATATCAGTAATATTTCCATGAGGAAATTAAAGCAGTGAGAGGAAGAATACAAGTGCATAGTGTCAACAAAATGTGATGGCCCTCCTCAGTTGGGGTGTTGAGGCAGCCTAGAGGATGGGAGGGGGAGGCCAAGGACATCTCTTCCTAATGACAGAGTGAACCATTGAGAGAAATCCCTGAGGACAGTCGTGTCTTCATCAGAGTCACCACAGGTGAGTGTCCTAGGACAAGGATAGTGTAGGGAAGGCTCCTCTCTAAGGAAGAGGTTTGCTACATCCTGGGAGAAAGCAGAGCATCCTTGACAGGACAGTTGGGCAGGAATGTAGTTGAGATGAGTGGAGATTTGCAACCATGTTTATTCAGTCAGTGAACAAATGTTGCCGAGAGCCTCCTCAGTGCTTGACTCAGCGCCAGGAGTCATGCACACAGAGATGAATAAAATATTATCCCAAATTTCATGGAGTTCTCCATCTAGTAACAACAAAATCATGAGAAGTGTAGTGGTGGTGGGTTCATCAGACAAAGTGGTCAGTGCTGGCTAGGCCTGACCTCTTTGATGGTCCTGGTCTTCCTTCTGTTTTTTTTCCAACAGCTGCATGGTCTCTTCTGGTCCAAGAACCCTGGTTCTCAGTTAGCTTTGAGCCTCTCAGGATCCAACTAACACCTGGGCACCATGTTGCCTCAAAGCAATCAACATTGCCAAGGTCTCCAGAGAAAACTGCTAATAACAGTAGTTACTGACTATGTCCTGGCCAGCTGGAGAGATAACGAGGCAAGTTTGATACGTCTTATAGTACCACTCTTTTCATAATGATTCGTGGTTAATGGTTTTCTCTCTGAGAATTTAGATACTTTCCAGACTTCAAGATTCTCTCAATATCAAAAATAATTTGAATATCGACTATATTCCTAGAATTGAAGAACGTGGTGTTTTAACCCCAATTTTTAGATCAAATACCTAAAGTAAAAAAGGAGTAAAGCAAATTCCAAGTTTGCAGTGAGACTATAGGATGGTCTGGGACTAAAATCCTGGTTTTTGATATTCAAGTGTTTGAAAAACCCAGTGACTTCTGTTCTCTTGAAAAAAAAATAACCTAACACTTCCTAATTCCCTCCTCTACTTGTCCTATCAAGTTCTATAAAATATAACATTTCTGCTCATCTAGATAACTTGGATTCTAAATTAGTTGAGCTCCATGAAAACATTTACTGAGCCCTTATGGGTAAATCATTGCTAATTCCACCGGGGGATACAGAAGGTGGGTGTATAAATCTTTACTGAAAAGAGTTTAAAGTGACAGTTCCCAGCTCACCCTAGGTATCTGTAGGTGAGAACATCAGTAGCAGACGCCAATAGGCTCATCTTGGTCAAAGGGAAGGTCTGAGCAGGAGGAATAACAGCGCCTGGCTTTCTATTTCCTGAAGAGTCAGGTCAAAAGCATCTAGAGAGTCTCCTGCAGAAAGTGTCCTGGCTGCAAACTGTCATCTTTGACTGTCAGGAATCCTTAGTATGGTCTCCCGCCTTGTGTTTCATTTCATAGATTCTATTTAGATTTTAGCAAATTCAAGAGAAAAGGCAGAGGGATAGACTTGAAAAAATGAATAATGTGTGGTTGGGCAATGACTCTAAAAAATTAAGGTTCCACTTAGTAAGTGAGGTTTTAGGGAATACAATGCATGGGTGGGGTTTAGTGTCATGTAGTGAGAGAACATTTACTGCATTTAGCGCATCTAATGACTTGCGAAGGCGACAGGTTCCTCAAGTGAACCAAATGATGGCCCTACCTACCAAATGAGAGAGAGAGAAACTCATTTCCTTTGGTCTTACAGAAACAGGAGGCCCTTTAATGCACTTAAATAAGTCAGGAATTTCTGGACATGGATGGCTAACATCTGGTCCACAGGATCCCAGACACATTATCTTGGTGCCTGCTTCTTTACAAGGCAAGTTCCAAGGGAAGGACCACAGTTACCCCCTCGTGGTCTCCTGGGGAAGACACACAAGGATCCCTTTGTTCATGCTAGGGTAGGTCTGAGGAAACCCTCCAATCTGTCACATTCAGACCAAATGAAAGTGCATAGAAGTTAGTGGGGTCCCAGGTTCACCGACTCCACCGCGAACTTCACATCCACCACCACATGCTCTTTGTCTTGGATGAGATTTCCGCCAACATAGTCAGGCTTTGGAGGGGGGGGAAAAGCCACAACTGAAAAACAAGAAAGAAAACAACCTAATCTAAAAAGACTAGTACCTGTGCAATTTTGTGGACATCACGGGAACACTTCTAGGGTTCTAATTTGGCTTTGTCTTGATTTGCTGTTCTAGATTGTGCCTTTTTGTAGTGTCTTAATTTTACTAAACTTTGTTGACATTAGAAAAGGTGCCTTTTGTTGTTGTTGTTTTGTTTTTCATTCCAATAATAGTTGACACCTAAGTTAACAGTATTGTGACCAGCAGAATAATGACCCCCCAGGATGTCCCTGATGCAATTTGCGGAACTTGTGAGTATATTACATCACATAGCAAAGGAAACTTTGCAGATGTGATTAGGATAAAGACCTTGAGATGAGGAAATTATCCTGGACTGTTCAGGTGGGCCCCATGTAATTACATGGGGCCTTAAAGGACGGAGATAGAAGAGAAAGTCAGAATGATGTGTCATGAGAAGAACTCTAAAAACTGCTGTTGCTAGTTTTGAAGATGGAGGAAGGGGTCACAAGCCAAGGAATGTGGGTTGCCTCTAAAAATTTTTTAGAAAAGGCAAGGAAACAGATTATTCCCTAGAGCCTCCAGAAGGTAAGGCAGCCTTGTTGATCACTTGATTTTAGTCCAGTGAGATCTTTGTTGGATTCTTAAACTATAGCACTGAAATATAATAAATGTATATTCTTTTAAGCCACTAAACTTATGGTCACTTGTTACAGCAGCAATAGAAAACCAATTCAACTGTCTCGTTCATTCACTTTAGCAGTAATAAACCCTGTATAAATTCTTCAGATGGTTTGTCTCTCTTAGGCTGACAGGTCAAGAGATATTTGTACATGTTTGAAGCATTATATTAGGTAACTGCCATTTTCCTTCCTTTCCATTTTTTTCTAGGGGACTCTCACCCTGTTTCCTGCACAGGACCCAGTATGGTTCTTATTTGAATTATGGCAAATTTGAAGACATTGGTGGTCATGCAGGTTGATTTAATTTTTTAAGAATGGGCTCTTTCTCTGACACATAGAAGGAAAGAATATAATTTATGAAAAGTTAAATATTGGAGAATCCTCGATTTAAAAGATATATTTTTAGCAACATTGTTTTTTATTAGGGTGAAGTATTACTTTTCAAGGAGTGAAATGCAAGAATGGCTTTTAAGACTTTTCCCCCCAAAATAATTTGTGACTGGATCCTGACCAGATGTGAGATTTATATGTTGTTGCTTTCATAAATATTGTGTCCATAAGATGAAGTTCTTAGAAGCAATATTTGAGTTTTCTATTGATTACTGATTATACCATCAATGCCTTCCAGCTCTGGCAGCACAGAGATTTAGGAAGAATTGCTGGGATGCTTGAATAACCGCAGGGCAAGAGGTCCTCAAATTTGACTACTTTGTCTTTAAGTAACGCTTCATAGATTGGCTGACTGTTCATCCATTCTGCTGATTCTGCCAGTGAGTTCCTCTGTACTGACAGCTAAAAGCAGAGAAAATACTTAAACAACCGAGTCTAAAATCAGAAGTCAAGGTCACTCCATCTACTGTGAAAGTGGGGCATGTCTCTACCTCAGGCCTGAGTCTGTTGATGGATTTTTTGTTATTGTTGTTGTTGGTGGTGGTTGTGATGATCGTGGTTGAGTTTTTTGTTCAGGTTGTTGTTTTAATTTATTACTGCCTTTAGGATATAATTGTGGAGTTATAGCTTTATTTTAATTCTGGAAGGCAAAAGAACATAACTGAAAACTTTTCCCCAAGGAATGTTTTAAGATCTTTATGTCAACATTTATGGTGAGACTTATAAACTTTTCAATTAAAGTTTCTTAATTAAAGGAAAACAAATTTATTTATAGTTTTGTTTCAGTGTTACAGAATTATATGTTTTAAACTATGGTATGCAGCCCACCTGCATCAGAACCACTTGGGGGTGCTTATATGAAACATGCAGATCTAGGGCCCCACACCAATTAAGTCTCTTGGGATTGGAGCCCAGGATATAGTTTCTACAATTTCCACAGCTGATTCTAAGGCATCTTAACTTTAAAAGCCACTTCTTTTATATCTTTACACTGGTGGTTCTTACAAAATGACAAAGAGGGAAAAACATTCTTTTAAACTTAGACTTCAAGCATTAGACCATGAGCTTCTTTTTTTATTTTATTTTTAAATTCTTTGCTCTATTTCCACCCTTTTAAAAAAATCTTAAGCTCCTAGCTATCGTATGATTAGTGCTCCAAATCCTTTATAGTTATAGGAAGAATATTAGTCTGAAGTCAGACACCACGGTAGTAAAGGACTTCAAATAAAGTCAACCCAGTGAATTGTTATAATATCATTCTCATTAGAAACATATTGCCTGTTCCTAATCAAATTACCTTATAATTGTCAAGTTGTTCCCTTGACAAAGCTGTTCCTAGTATTTTCCCACAAATGGTACTAAGCTAACTAGCTTGTAATTATTTACTCCAGCTAATATTCTGTCTTTAAATAATGCTATATAAAAATTTCCAGACCTTGGGTATTTAGTATGCTACAAGATACTTTGGTATTTGGGATTAGGGATGCAAAGACCATGTATTGATATTATTCACTATCCTTGACTCCCTAGAGTCCAAGTGAGTGCTTGAGTCATAATAGGTGCATGATTAGCACTTGTTTTCCCTTGTCACTTTCTTTCTTTCATCATGTGGAGTTGGAACTCAGAGACTGACTACATGTATGTTATGTTGCCCCTTGGATCTCAAAATTTCACCTACATTTTCCCACTGAGCCCATTTCCAATGCTGTAACTCTTCTCATGGTTCCCCTGTAGTAGAAGGCAAGAGATATATATTAATATTAATAGCTGCAGGATGTTAGATATCCTGACAGGCTCTTTATGTATGTTATATCATTTTTTCCTCCCAGCAGTGCTTGTTTTTTGGAAAAAAAATATAGTTGATTTACAATATTGTGTTAGTTTTAGGTTTACAACAAAGTATTCAGTTATATATAGATGTAATTTTTTTCAGATTATTTTCCATTATAGGTTATTACACTATATTTAATATAGTTACCTGTGCTATAGTGTAAATCCTTCTTGCTTATCTATTTTATGTATAATAGTTTGTATCTGTTAATCTTATACTCCCTATTTATCCCTCCCCTCTTCCCTTTTCTTTTATGTAACCATAAGTTTCTTTTCTATGTCTGTGAGTCAGTTTCTGTTTTGTAAATAGATTCATTTGTATAATTTGTTAGATTCCACATATAAGTGATATCATATAATATCTTTGTCTGACCTATTTCACTACATTATTTTTATTGCTGAATAATATTCCAGTGTATATATATACTACATCTTCTTAACCTAATCGTCTGTTGATGGGCACTTGGGTTGTTTCCATGTCTTGGTTATTATAAATAGTGTTGCAATGAACATTGGAATACATGTGTCTTTTCAAAGTATGTTTTTCTCCAGATATATGCCCAGGAATAGGATTGCTGGATCATATGGTAGCTCTTTTTTTATTTTTTTAGGAACCTCTAGACTGTTTTCCATAGTGGCTGCATCATTTTACATTCTCTCTAACAGTTTAGGAGGGTTCCTTTTCTCCACACCCACTCCAATATTTATTATTTGTAGACTTTTTTTTTTTTGTAGACTTTTTGATGATAGTCATTCTTATTGGTGTGAGGTGGTACCTCATTGTAGTTTTGATTTGCATTTCTCTAATAATTAGCAAGGCTGAGCATCTTTTCATGTGCTTATTGGCCATCTGTATTTTTTCTTTAGATAAATGTCCATTTAAGTCTTCTGTCCATTTTTTTGGGTCCTTCAATATCGAGTTGTATGACCTGTTTTTATATTTTGGATATTAACTCCTTGTCAGTCATGTTGTTTGCAAATATTTTCTCCCATTCTGTAGGTTGTCTTTCATTTTGTTGATGGTTTCCTTTGCTGTGAAAAAGCTTTTAACTAGGTCTCATTGGTTTATTTTTGCTTTTATTTCTTTTGCTTTGGGAGACTGATCTAAGAAAATATTGCTATGATAGATGTCTGAGAATGTTTTGTCTATGGTTTCTTCTAGAAGTTTTATGATGTCATGGCTTATATTTAGATCTTTAATCCACTTTGAGTTTGTTTTTGTATACAGTGTGAGGGAGCATTCTAACTTCATGGATTTACATGAGGCTGTTCGGCTTTCCCAAACCACTTGATGAAGAGACTGTCTTTTCTCCATTGTATATTCTTGCCTCCTTTGTTGAAGGTTGACTGTAGGTGTGTGGGTTTATTTCTGGGTTCTCTACTCTGTTCCATTGATCTATATATTTGTTTTTGTGCTAATACCATGCCGTTTTGATTACTGTAGCTTTGTAGTATTGTCTGAAGTCTGGGAGGGTTATGCCTCCATTTCTATTCTTTTTCTTCAGGATTGTTTTGGCAATTCTGGGCCTTTTCTGGTTCCATATAAATTTTAGGATTATTTGTTCTAGTTCTGTTAAAAATGTTATGGGTATTTTGAGAGGGATTGCATTAAATCTGTAGAATTGCTTTGGGTAGCATGGTGATTTTGATGATATTAATTCTTCTAATCCAAGATCATGGGATAGCTTTCCTTTTCTTTGAATCATATTCAGTTTCCTTAATCAGTGTTTACAGTTTTCAGTGTATAGGTCTTTCACCACCTTGGTTAAGTTTATTCCTAGGTTTTTTTTCTTTTTTGGCAGGATGTTAAATGAGGTTTTTTTTTTTACTTTCTCTTTCTGATATTTCATTGTTAGTATAAAGAAATGCAACAAATTTCTGTATATTAATCCTGTATCCTGTTGCCTTGCTGAATTCATTTATTCTTATAGTTTGTGGAGTCTTCTGAGATCTCTATATAGGCATCTACAAATACTGACAGTTTTATCTCTTCCCTTCCAATTTGGATACATTTTATTTCTTTTTCTTGTCTGATTGCTGTTGCTAGGACTTCCAATACTATGTTGAATAGAAGTGGTGAGAGTGGGCATCTTTGTCTTGTTCCTGAATTTAGTGAGAAGGCTTTCAGCTTTTCCCCATTTGATATTACGTTGGCTATGAGTTTGACATAACTGGTTTTTTATTATGTTGAGGTATGTTCCCTCTATATCCACTTTGGTGAGTTTTCTTCATGAATGGATGCTGAATTTTGTCAAATAATTTTTCTGAAACTATTGAGATGATTATGAGATTTTGTCTTTTGTTTATGTGGTGTATCATATTCATTTGCATATGCTGAACCATGCTTGCAACCCTGGAATGAATCCATATTGATTGTGGTGTATGATCCTTTTCATGTGTTGCTGGATTCAGTTAGCTAATATTTTGTTGAGGATTTTTGCATCTATATTCTTTTTTTTTGCCGTGCTGCATGTCTTGTGGGATATTAGTTCCCCAACTAGAGATTGAACTCATGCCCTCGGCAATGAAAGTGTGGAGTTCTAACCACTGAACCAACAGGGAATTCTGAGTTATTTTATTTTATTTATTTATTTTTTTACATCTTTATTGGAGTATAATTGCTTTACAATGGTGTGTTAGTTTCTGCTTTATAACAAAGTGAATCAGTTATACATATACATATGTTCCCATATCTCTTCCCTCTTACATCTCCCTCCCTCCCACCCTCCCTATCCCACCCCTCCTGGCGGTCACAAAGCACCGAGCTGATCTACCTGTGCTATACGGCTGCTTCCCACTAGCTATCTACCTTACGTTTGGTAGTGTATATATGTCCATGCCTCTCTCTTGCTAGGTCGCAGCTTCCCCCTCCCCCTCCCCATATCCTCAAGTCCATTCTCTAGTAGGTCTGTGTCTTTATTCCTGTCTTACCCCTAGGTTCTTCATGACATTTTTTTTCTTAAATTCCATATATATGTGTTAGTATATGGTATTTGTCTTTCTCTTTCTGACTTACTTCACTCTGTATGACAGACTCTAGGTCTATCCACCTCATTACAAATAGCTCAATTTCGTTTCTTTTTATGGCTGAGTAATATTCCATTGTATATATGTGCCATATCTTCTTTATCCATTCATCTGATGATGGACACTTAGGTTGTTTCCATCTCCTGGCTATTGTAAATAGAGCTGCAATGAATATTTTGGTACATGACTCTCTCTGAATTATGGTTTTCTCAGGGTATATGCCCAGTAGTGGGATTGCTGGGTCATATGGTAGTTCTATTTGTAGTTTCTTAAGGAACCTCCATAGTGGCTGTACCAATTCACATTCCCACCAGAAGTGCAAGAGGGTTCCCTTTTCTCAACACCCTCTCCAGCATTTATTGTTTCTATATTTTTTGATGATGGCCATTCTGACTGGTGTGAGATGAATCTCATTGTAGTTTTGATTTGCATTTCTCTAATGATTAATGATGTTGAGCATTCTTTAATGTGTTTGTTGGCAATCTGTATATCTTCTTTGGAGAAATGTCTATTTAGGTCTTCTGCCCGTTTTTGGATTTGGTTGTTTGCTTTTTTGATATTGAGTTGCATGAGCTGTTTGTAAATTTTGGAGATTAATCCTTTGTCAGTTGCTTCATTTGCAAATATTTTCTCCCATTCTGAGGGTTGTCTTTTGTCTTGTTTATGGTTTCCTTTGCTGTGCAGAAGCGTTGAAGTTTCATTAGGTCCCATTTGTTTATTTTTGTTTTTCTTTCCATTTCTCTAGGAGGTGGGTCAGGAAGGATCTTGCTGTGATTTATGTCATAGAGTGTTCTGCCTATGTTTCCCTCTAAGAGTTTGATAGTTTCTGGCCTTACATTTAGGTCTTTAATACATTTTGAGCTTATTTTTGTGTATGGTGTTAGGGAGTGATCTAATCTTATACTTTTACATGTACCTGTCCAGTTTTCCCAGCACCACTTACTGAAGAGGCTGTCCTTTCTCCACTGTACATTCCTGCCTCCTTTATCAAAGATAAAGTTACCATATGTGCGTGCGTTTATCTCTGGGCTTTCTATCCTGTTCAATTGGTCTATCTTTCTGTTTATGTGCCAGTACCATACTGTCTTGATTACTGTAGCTTTGTAGTATAGTCTGAAGTCAGGGAACCTGATTCCTCCAGCTCCGTTTTTCGTCCTCAAGATTGCTTTGTCTATTCGGGGTCTTTTGTGTTTCCATACAAATTGTGAAATTTTTTGTTCTAGTTCTGTGAAAAATGCCAGTGGTAGTTTGATAGGGATTCCATTGAATCTGTAGATTGCTTTGGGTAGTAGAGTCATTTTCACAATGTTGATTCTTCCAATCCAAGAACATGGTATATCTCTCCATCTATTTGTATCATCTTTAATTTCTTTCATCAGTGTCTTACAATTTTCTGCATACAGGTCTTTTGTCTGCTTAGGTAGGTTTATTCCTAGATATTTTATTCTTTTTGTTGCAATGGTAAATGGGAGTGTTTTCTTGATTTCACTTTCAGATTTTTCATCATTACTGTATAGGAATGCCAGGATTTCTGTGCATTAATTTTGTATCCTGCTACTTTACCAAATTCATTGATTAGCTCTAGTAGTTTTCTGGTAGCATCTTTAAGATTCTCTATGTATAGGATCATGTCATCTGCAAACAGTGACAGCTTTACTTCTTCTTTTCCGATTTGGATTCCTTTTATTTCCTTTTCTTCTCTGATTGCTGTGGCTGAAACTTCCAAAACTATGTTGAATAAGAGTGGTGAGAGTGGGCAACCTTCTCTTGTTCCTTATCTTAGTGGAAATGCTTTCAGTTTTTCACCATTGAGGATGATGTTTGCTGTGGGCTTGTCATATATGGCCTTTATTATGTTGAGGAAAGTTCCCTCTATGCCTACTTTCTGCAGGGTTTTTATCATAAATGGGTGTTGAATTTTGTCAAAAGCTTTCTCTGCATCTATTGAGATGATCATATGGTTTTTCTCCTTCAGTTTGTTAATATGGTGTATTACGTGGATTGATTTGCATATATTGAAGAATCCTTGCATTCGTGGAATAAACCCCACTTGATCATGGTGTATGATCCTTTTAATGTGCTGTTGGATTCTGTTTGCTAGTATTTTGTTGAGGATTTTTGCATCTATGTTCATCAGTGATATTGGCCTGTAGTTTTCTTTCTTTGTGACATCCTTGTCTGGTTTTGGTATCAAGGTGATGGTGGTCTCGTAGAATGAGTTTGGGAGTGTTCCTCCCTCTGTTATATTTTGGAAGAGTTTGAGAAGGATAGGTGTTAGCTCTTCTCTAAATGTTTGATAGAATTCACCTGTGAAGCCATCTGGTCCTGGGCTTTTCTTTGTTGGAAGATTTTTAATCACAGTTTCAATTTCAGTGCTTGTGATTGGTCTGTTCATATTTTCTAAATGTTCCTGATTCAGTCTTGGCAGGTTGTGCATTTCTAAGAATTTGTCCATTTTTTCCAGGTTGTCCATTTTATTGGCATAGAGTTGCTTGTAGTAACCTCTCATGATCTTTTGTATTTCTGCAGGGTCAGTTGTTACTTCTCCTTTTTCATTTCTAATTCTATTGATTTGAGTCTTCTCCCTTTTTTTCTTGATGAGTCTGGCTAATGGTTTATCAATTTTGTTTATCCTTTCAAAGAACCAGCTTTTAGTTTTATTGATCTTTGCTATCATTTCCTTCATTTCTTTTTCATTTATTTGTGATCTGATTTTTATGATTTATTTCCTTCTGCTAACTTTGGGGTTTATTTCTTCTTCTTTCTCTAATTGCTTTAGGTGCAAGGTTAGGTTGTTTATTCGAGATGTTTCCTGTTTCTTAAGGTAGGATTGTATTGCTATAAACGTCCCTCTTAGAACTGCTTTTGCTGCATCCCATAGGTTTTGGGTCGTCATGTCTCCATTGTCATTTGTTTCTAGGTATTTTTAAATTTCCTCTTTGATTTCTTCAGTGATCACTTCGTTATTAAGTAGTGTATTGTTTAACCTCCATGTGTTTGTAATTTTTACAGATCTTTTCCTGTAATTGATATCTAGTCTCGTAACGTTGTGGTCAGAAAAGATACTTGATACAATTTCAATATTCTTAAATTTACCAAGACTTGATTTGGGACCCAAGATATGATCTATACTAGAGAATGTTCCATGAGCACTTGAGAAAAATGTGTATTCTAATGTTTCTGGGTGGAATGTCCTATAAATATCAATTAAGTCCATCTTGTTTAATGTATCATTTAAAGTTTGTGTTTCCTTATTTATTTTCATTTTGGATGATCTGTCCATTGGTGAAAGTGGGGTGTTAAAGTCCCCTACTATGAATGTGTTACTGTCGATTTCCCCTTTTATGGCTGTTAGTATTTGCCTTATGTATTGAGGTGCTCCTATGTTGGGTGCATAAATATTTACAATTGTTATATCTTCTTCTTGGATCGATCCCTTGATCATTATGTAGTGTCCTTCTTTGTCTCTTCTAATAGTCTTTATTTTAAAGTCTATTTTTTCTGATATGAGTATTGCTACTCCAGCTTTCTTTTGGTTTCCATTTGCATGGAATATCTTTTTCCATCCCCTTACTTTCAGTCTGTATGTGTCTCTAGGTCTGAAGTGGGTCTCTTGTAGACAGCATATATATGGGTCTTGTTTTTGTATCCATTCAGCCAATCTGTGTCTTTTGGTGGGAGCATTTAGTCCATTTACATTTAAGGTAATTATCGATATGTATGTTCCTATTCCCATTTTCTTAATTGTTTTGGGTTTGTTATTGTAGTTCTTTTCCTTCTCTAGTGTTTCTTGCCTAGAGAAGTTCCTTTAGCATTTGTTGTAAAGGTGGTTTGGTGGTGCTGAACTCTCTCAGCTTTTGCTTGTCTGTAAAGGTTATAATTTCTCCATCAAATCTGAATGAGATTCTTGCTGGGTAGAGTAATCTTGGTTGCAGGTTTTTCTCCTTCATCACTTTAAATAAGTCCTGCCAGTTCCTTCTGGCTTGCAGATTTCTGCTGAAAGATCAGCAATTAACCTTATGGGGATTCCCTTGTGTGTTATGTGTTGTTTTTCCCTTGCTGCTTTTAATATGTTTTCTTTGTATTTAATTTTTGACAGTTTGATTAATATGTGTGTTGGCGTATTTCTCCTTGGATTTATCCTGTATGGGACTCTCTGTGCCTCCTGGACTTGATTAACTATTTCCTTTCCCATATTAGGGAAGTTTTCAACTATAATCTCTTCAAATATTTTCTCAGTTCCTTTCTTTTTCTCTTCTTCTTCTGGATCCCGTATAATTCGAATGTTGGTGCATTTAATGTTGTTCCAGAGTTCTCTGAGACTGTCCTCAGTTCTTTTCATTCTTTTTTCTTTATTCTGCTCTGCAGTAGTTATTTCTACTATTTTGTCTTCCAGGTCACTTATCCATTCTTCTGCCTCAGTTATTCTGCTATTGATCCCATCTAGAGTATTTTTTTTTTTAACGGTACACGGGCCTCTCACTGTTGTGGCCTCTCCCGTTGCAGAGCACAGGCTCTGGATGCACAGGCTCAGCGGCCATGGCTCACGGGCCCAGCCGCTCCGTGGCATATGGGATCTTCCTGGACCGGGGCACGGACCCGTGTCCCCTGCCTCGGCAGGCGGACTCTCAACCACTGCGTCACCAGGGAAGTCCTAGAGTATTTTTAATTTAATTTATTGTGTTGTTCATCGTTGCTTGATTCATCTTTAGTTCTTCTAGGTCCTTGTTAAATATTTCTTGCATTTTGTCTATTCTATTTCCAAGATTTTGGATCATCTTTACTATCATTATTCTGCAGTCTTTTTCAGGTAGACTGCCTATTTCCTCTTCATTTGTTAGGTCTGGTGCATTTTTATCTTGCTCCTTTATCTGCTGTGTGTTTTTCTGTCTTCTCATTTTGCTTATCTTACTGTGTTTGGTGTCTCCTTTTTGCAGGCCGCAGGTTCATAGTTCCCGTTGTTTTTGGTGTCTGTCCCCAGTGGCTAAGGTTGGTTCAGTGGGCTGTGTAGGCTTCCTGGTGGAGGGGACTAGTGCCTGTGTTCTGGTGGATGAGGCTGGATCTTGTCTTTCTGGTGGGCAAGTCCATGTCTGTTGGTGTGTTTCGTGGTGTCTGTGGACTTAGTATGATTTTAGGCAGTCTCCCTGTTAATGGATGGGGCTCTGTTCCTGTCTTGCTAGTTGTTTGGCATAGGGTGCCTAACACTTAGCTTGCTAGTCCTTGAGTGAAGTTGGCTGCTGTTTTTGAGATGGAGATCTCTGGGAGATTTTTGCCATTTGATATTATGTGGAGCTGGGAGGTGTTTTGTGGACCAGTGTCCTGAAGTTGGCTCTCCCACCTCAGAGGCACAGCACTGACTCCTGGCTGCAGCACCAAGAGCCTTTCATTCACATGGCTCAGAATAAAAGGGAGAAAAAGTAGAAAGAAAGAATTAGTAGAAGTAGAATGAAAGAAAGAAAGGAGGAAGGGAGGAAGAAGGGAAGGAAGGAAGGAAAGAAAGAAAAGATAAAAGTAAAATAAAATAAGATAAAATAAAATAAAGTTTTTTAAAATAATTATTAAGAAAAATAAGTTTTAAAAAATGGACGGATAGAACCCTAGGACAAATAGTGGAAGCAAAGCTATACAGACAAAATCTCACGGAGAAGCATACACATACACACTCACAAAAGAGGAAAAGGGGAAAAAATCATAAATCTTGCTCTCAACGTCCACCTCCTCAATTTGGGATGATTCGTTGTCTATTCATGTATTCCACAGATGCAGGGTACATCAAGTTGATTGTGGAGATTTAATCCGCTGCTTCTGAGGCTGCTGGGAGAGAGTTCCCTTTCTCTTCTTTGTTCTCACAGCTCCCAGGGGCTCAGCTTTGGATTTGGCCCCGCCTCTTCGTGTAGGTCACGGGAGGGCGTCTGTTGTTCGCTCAGACAGGACGGGGTTAAAGGAGCCACTGATTTGGGGGCTCTGGCTCACTCAGGCCAGGGGTAGGGAAAGGCACGGAGTGCAGGGTGAGCCTGCGGCAGCAGAGGCCGGCGTGACGTTGCACCAGCCTGAGTCGCACTGAGCATTCTCCCAGGGAAGTTGTCCCTGGATCCCGGGACATTGGCAGTGGCGGGCTGCACAGCCTCCCCGGAAGGGGACTGTGGAGAGTGACCTGTGCTCACACACAGGCTTCTTGGTGGCGGCAGCAGCAGCCTTAGCATCTCATGCCCGTCTCTGGAGTCCGTGGTTTTAGCCACGGCTTGCGCCCCTCTCTGGAGCTCCTTTAAGCAGCGCTCTTAATCCCCTCTCCTCGCGCACCAGGAAACAAAGAAGGAAGGAAAAGTCTCTTGCCTCTTCGGCAGGTCCAGATTTTTCCCCGGACTCTCTCTCGACTAGCCGTGGTGCACTAACCCCCTGCAGGCTGTGTTCACGCCACCAACCCCCGTCCTCTCCCTGCGCCCCGACCGAAGATGGAGCCTCAGCTCCCAGCCCCGCCCATCCCGGCGGGTGAGCAGACAAACCTCTCGGGCTGGTGAGTGCCGGTCGGCACCAATCCTCTGTGCCGGAATCTCTCCGCTTTGCCCTCTGCACCCCTGTTGCTGTGCTCTCCTCCGCGGATCCGAAGCTTCCCAATCCACCACCTGCAGTCTCTGCCCGTGAAGGGGCTTCCTAGTGTGTGGAAACCTTTCCTCCTTCACAGCTCCCTCCCACTTGTGCAGGTCCCGTCCCTATCCTTTTGTCTCTGTTTATTCTTGTTTCTTTTGCCCTCCACAGGTACGTGGGGAGTTTCTTGCCTTTTGGGCAGTCTGAGGTCTTCTGCCACCGCTCAGTAGGTGTTCTGTAGGAGTTGTTCCACGTGTAGATGTATTTCTGATGTACCTGTGGGGAGGAAGGTGATCTCTGCCTCTTACTCTTCCGCCATCTTAACCAAATATCTGAGTAATTTAATTTTTGTAGTGTCTTTATCTGGTTTTTGTATCAGGGTGATAGTGCCTTCGTAGAATGAATTTGGGAGTGTTCTCTCGTCTTCAATCTTTTGGTATAATTTCACAAGGATATTATAAGTTTTTCTTTGTATGTTTGGAAGAATTCTCAGTAAAGCTGTTCAGTCCTGGACTTCTGTTTGCAGGGATTTTTTTTAAATTACAGATACCATTTCACTTCTAGTGATTTGTCTCTTCAAATTATGTTTGTTCTTGACTCAGTTTTGTCAGGCCGTGCACTTCTATAATCTTGTCCATTTCTTCTAGGTTGTCCAATTTTTTAGCATACGACTGTTCATAGTATTCTCTTATGATTTTTTGTTTTTATGTGTTATCAGTTATTATTTCTCATCTTTCTTTTCTTATTTTTTATTTGAGTCTTCTCTTTTCTTCTTGGCAAGCCTGGCTAGAGATTTGTTGATTTTGTTTACCTTTTCAAAGAACCAGCTCTTGGTTTTATTCATTTTGTTTTTAATCTCTATTTCCTCTCTGAACTTTATTATTTCCTTCCTTCTGCTGACTTTGGGTTTTATTTGTTCTTCTTGTTCTAATTCTTTTAGGAGTTTAGGTTAGGTTGTTTGAGATTTTTTTATGTTTCTTGAGTGAGGCCTGTATCATTATAAATTTCCCTCTTAGAACTGCTTTTGCTGCATCCCATAGATTGTTGAAAGGTTTTGTTTTCATTTTCATTTGTTTCAAGATATTTTTTGATTTCTTCTTTTGATTTCATCTTTCACCCATTGGTTTTTAGTAGTGTGTTGTTTAGTCTCCATGTGTTTATCCTTTTCCCATTTTTCTTTCTGTGATTGATTTCTAGTTTCATAACCTTGTCAGAAAAGTTGCTTGAAATAATTTCTCCTAAATTTGTCGAGGCTTGTTTTGTGACCTAGTATGTGATGTATCCCAGAGAACATTCCTTGCACAATTGAAAAGAATGTGTATTCTGGGGTTTTGGGATGTAGTGTCTTGTAGGCATCAGTTAACTCCAACTGGTCTATTGTGTCATTTAGGACCTCTGTTGCCTGATTGATTTTGTCTGGAAGATCTGTCCATTGCTGTCAGTGGAGTGTTAAAAGTTTCTACTGTTATTGTATTCCTGTCAATTTTTCCCTTTATGTCTGTTAGTGTTTGTTTTATGTATTTAGGTGCTCCTATATTGGGTGCATATATGTTAATGAGTGAAATATCTTCTAGTATTGATCCCATTATCATCATATAGTATCCTTCTTTGTCATTTTTTATGGACTTTGTTTTAAAGTTTATTGTGTCTCATATGAGTTTTGCTACCCCCACTTTCTTGTTGTTTCTATTTGCATGGAAATATCTTTTTCCATTCCCTTACTTTTAGTCTATGTGTCTTTCACCCTCAAGTGTCTTTCATAGGCAGAATATTGTAGTTCTTTTTTTTTTTAAATCCAATCTGCCACTCTGTCTTTTCATTGGAGCTTTTAGTCCATTGACAAAGTTATTATTAATAGGTATGTTCTCATTGCCATTTTAATCCATGTTTTTCAGTTGTTTTCGTAGCTCTTTGTTCATTTCTTCTTTTGATTTTTCCTTTGTGGTTTGATTATTTTCTTTTATAGTATGCTTGAGTTCCTTTCTTACTAATTTTTGTGAATCTATTGTATATTTTTTATTTGTGGTTACCCTGGTTTTCAAGTATGTTGACCCATAACTATATCTACTTGCTTTAAACTGGAAATCATACTAGTTCAAATACATTCTAAAAGATCTACATTTTTATAATCCCCTCCCAACATTTTATGACTTTGTCCTATTTTACATCTTTGTGCTTATCTTCTTACTGTGATTTGTATTTATAATTTAAAAAAATTTAAATCTCTACTGGCTTATTTAAGTGATCTTCAGTCCTTTTATATATACCTTTCCTATTGTGATTTTCCTTTTCTATAGATTCTTGCTTCTTTTCTATTTAGAGAAGACCCTTCAGTATACCTTTTGGAGTAGGTTCAATATTGCTGAATTCTTTTAGTTTTTATTTGCCTGAGAAACTCTTTATCTCTCCGTCTATACTAAATGATAATTTTGCTGGCTATAGTATCCTAGGTTGAAGGTTTTTCCCTTTCTGGACTTTGAATATATTATGCCACTCCTTCTGGCCTGCAAAGTTTCTATAGAGAAATCATCTGACAGCCTTATGGAGTTTCCCTTGTAATTGACTCTTTGTTTTTCTCTTGCTGCATTTAGAATCCTCTCTTTAACTTTTGCCATTTTAAGTATGATATGTCTTGATGTGAATCTGTTTGGGTTCATCTTGTTTGGGATCCTCAGTACTTTCTGTATCTGGATTTCTGTTTCCTTCTTAGGTTTGGAAAATTTTAAGCCACAGTTTCTTCAAATACATTTTCAATCCCCTTTTCTCTTTCTTCTCCTTCTGGAATCCCTATTATGTGAAGGTTGGCACGTTTCCTATTGTCCCATAGATCTTGTATGTTGCCTTCACTTCTTTTTTTTCATTTGCCTTTCTGTCTCCTCTTCTGATTGGTTGACTTCCATTATTCTATCTTCCAGATCACTTATTCATTCTTCTATGTCATTTAGTCTGCTATTCACTGCTTGTAGATTGGATTTTTATCCTGGCAATTGAATTGTCTATTTTTGATTGGTTTATCTTTATAGTTTCTAGGTCCTTTTTACAGTGACCTGCATTTCTGTTGATAATTTTTTTAAATTCAGTTAGCTTTTTTATTGAAGTATAGTTGATTTACAATGTTGTGTTAATTACTGCTGTACAGCAGAGTGATTGTTATACATAGATATACATTCTTTCTTATATATTCTTTTCCATTATGGTTTATAATAGGATATTGAATATAGTTCTCTGGGCTATACAGTAGAACTTTGTTGTTTATCCATTCTACATGTAAAAGCTTTCATCTCTAACCTCAACCTTCCACTCCATACCTCCACCAACCCCCTCCCCCTTGGCAACCACCAGTTTGTTCTCTATGTCCGTGAGTCTGTTCCATAGATAGGTTCATCTGTGTCATATTTTAGATTCCACATATAAGTGGTATCATATGGTATTCGTCTTTTTCTTCCTGATTTACTTCACTTAGTATGATCATCTCTAGTTGCATCCGTGTTGCTGCAAATGATATTATTTTGTTCTTTTTTATGGCTGAGTAGTATTCCATTGTGTTTGTGTGTGTGTTTGTGTGTGTGTGTGTGTGTGTACATCACATCTTCTTTATCCATTCATCTGTCGATGGACATTTAGGTTGTTTCCATATCTTGGCTATTGAGAATAGTGCTGCTATGAACATAGGGGTGCCTGTATCTTTTTGAGTTGTAATTTTGTCCAGATATATGCCCAGGAGTGGAGTTGCTGGATCATATGGTAATCTTATTTTTAGTTTTCTAAGGAACCTCCATACTGTTCTCCATAGTGGCTGCACCAACTTACATTTCCACCAACAGTGTAAGAGGGTTCCCTTTTCTCCACACCCTCTCCAGCATTTGTTATTGGTAGACTTTTTAATGATGGCCGGCCATTCTGATTGGTGTGAGGTGGCACCACATTGTAGTTTTGATTTGTATTTCTCTAATAAGCAGCAATGTTGAGTATTTTGTCATGTGATTATTGGCCATCTGTATGTCTTCTTAGGAGAAATGTCTATTAAGGTTTTATGCCCATTTTTTGATTGGGTTATTTGTTTTTTCATTATTGAATTATAGGAGCTGTTTTTATATTTTGGAAATTAAGCCCATGTCGGTTGCATTGTTTGCAAATATTTTCTCCCATTCTGTAAGTTGTCCTTTCATTTTGTATATGGTTTCCTTTGCTGTGCAAAAGCTTGTAAGTTTGATTAGGTCCCATTTGTTTATTTTTGTTTTTAGTTCTATTGGGAGACTGACCTAAGAAAACATTGGTATGATTTATGTCAGAGAATGTTTTGCCTATGTTCTATTCTAGGAGTGTTATGGTGTTATGTCTTATGTTTAAATCTTTAAGGCATTTTGAGTTTATTTTTGTGTATGGTAAGAGGGTGTGTTCTAACTTCATTGATTTACATGCAGCTGTCCAACTTTCCCAGCACCACTTGCTGAAGAGACTGTCTTTTTCCCATTGTATATTCCTGCCTCCTTTGTCAAAGATTAATTGACCATGGGTGTGTGGGTTTATTTCTGGGCTCTCTATTTTGTTCCATTGATCCATGTGTCTGTTTTTGTGCCAATACCATGCAGTTTTGATTACTGTCAGTTTGTAGTATTGTCTGAAGTCTGGGAGGGTTATGCTTCCAGCTTTGTTCTTTTTCCTCAGAGTTGCTTTGGCAATTCTGGGTCTTTTGTGGTTCCATCTAAATATTAGGATTATTTGTCCTAATTATGTGAAAAATGTCATGGGTAATTTGATAGGGATCACATTAAATCTGTAGATTGCTTGGGTAATATGGCCATTTCAACAATATTAATTCTTCCAATCAGAGAGCATGGGATATCTTTCCATTTCTTTGAATCATCTTCAATTTACTTTATTAATGTTTTATAGTTCTCAGAGTAGAAGTCTTTCACCTCCTTGGTGAGGTTTATTCCTAAGTAGTTTGTTTTTTGGGTTGTGATTTTAAAAGGTATAGTTGTTTATGTATTCCCTTTCTGATATTTCATTGTTGGTATAAAGAAATGCAACCAATTTCTGTATGTTAATCTTGTATCCTGCTAACTTGCTGAATATGTTTATCAGTTCTAGTAGTTTTTGTGTGGCGTCTTTAGGGTTTTCTATATATAGTATCATATCATCTGCATATAATGACAATTTTACATCTTCCCTTCCAATTGAATACCTTTTATTTCTTTTTCTTGTCTGGTTGCTGTGGCTAGGGCTTCTAATACTATGTTGAATAGAAGAGGTTAGTGGGCATCCTTGTCTTGTTCCAGATTTTAGTGGGAAGGCTTTCAGCTTTTCACCATTGACTATTATATTGGCTGTGGGTTTGTCATAAATAACTTTTCTTATCTTGAGTTTATTACCTCCTTTTTGAATTCCAGGTCTAGTAGACTGGTGAGGTCTGTTTCATTATTTGTTCTTTCAGGAGAATTCTCTTGTTCTTTTAATTGGGAGTAGGTCCTCTTCCTTTTCATTTTACTTAAATTTCTCTGTCTCTATGATTTTAGGAGAAACAGTTATCTACTGTGATCTTGAATGGCTGTGTTTATTTGGGAGTGTCCCTGTGTAGCTTCCATGAGTCTAATATTTTTGGTGTGAAGGCTAGTTTCAGGATGAATGCCAGCCATGCTTTTTCTCAGTGTGTGCTGGCCATTATCCCCTTGACAGCAGGGTGTGGATGGTGGTGTAGTATCTAGAGCCTGTGCTGGATGTGAGGTGGGGGTCCCTCTCTGCTCCATGTCATGGCCCTGTCAGGGGCAGGGTGTGCTCCCCAGTTGGAGTAGAAGCCTTGAGGGTTGGGTTTGATCAGCCTCTGTTGTCCTTGAGTACATGCCCTGCCCCAAAGGAAGTGAGTGTTGAAGAAAGTGAGGCCTGTGTGGTTACAGAGGACCTATGTTCCACCTGTGTAGGCATCTACAGCTCCACTCAGAGGCAGCCCAAGATTGTGTCCCCATTGTGTTTATCCCAGATCTAGTGTAAGAGTGTGGCATGGTGTGGGCTGGGCCTCGAGGTTGGGGGGTTGTGGCTGCAGGGACTGAGGTGGCTATGCTGCCACCTGAGATCTGGGCTGCCTCTGTGGCAGACCTCACCCAGGGCCTCTCTGCCCCAGCTCTAGTGCTGAGCTGGAAGACAAACCACTGTGTACTCCTAAGCATGTTCACAATGGCTGTCGCAGCCCCAACTGGACCACACCCCAGGCCCTCTGGGCTGTTTCTGCCTAGCTAGATCATATCCTCTCCCATGGCCTGTCTGCTCAAGATTCATTGCTTGGTGCTTGCACACTCCTGTTGTGCCACCGTGGACACACACTAATGTTTGCTGCATTTACACCTGTTGCCCTGAGCCCTTGCTGACTATGGCATCTGAGGCTACTCCTAGATCACACCCCAGATATCCTGGTCTGTCTCTGCATGACTAGATATAGTCTCTGGCAAGATTTTGTGCCAGCTTGTGGTGTGGAGTGAGTGGGGCCAGGGCATTTGCCCCTTTGGACTGGGAAATACAGCAAGGGGGCTGCTCCCAGTGCAACACTCTCTACCCTGATTGTCAGCAAGCCAGCATGCACTGCTGGTGAGTAGAGTCTAGTCTTCTCCAACCCTTCTGTCTCAACAGATTTCCCAAGAGGCAAGGGGGCCTGGCCACTCCATGCAGGACCCCAGGACTGGGATGCCCATATTGTGACTCGACCTGCTCACTCCCCAGGGCAAGGGTCTACCCTTGTGGACCTTCTCCTTGCAGATCCCACCAAGGAGCCCAGGAGCTGACCCAGGTCTTCTTTTTCCCCTTCCTACCCAATTAATTACACGTAGATCTTTCCTGCAGCTTTGTTTTCTAGTTCTGCCCCTTTTCAAGGAGGAGTGCTCCATATGTAGATGTATTTTTGATATGTCTGTTGGGGAGAGGAGCTCCATATCCACCTACTCCACCATTTTGATTCTGCTTCAGACAGTTAGCTTTTTAATGACGGTCTGTCTTTCCTGTTTTTACACACTCACCCTGAGGACTGGTATAGAAATTAGAAACTAAGCAGGTGAAGAAAACTTTATTTCTTTATACATATTTTGCTTTAATAGCCACCAAAAAGCCTGTTTCATTTCCTCCCACTGACCCTATCCACCAGTTATCTTAGCCTTCAACATATCGCTATAGCAACATATATAAATATATATCATACATTTATACACACATACACACATTCTAAAGCACTGTGAAGACACAGACTAGGCTTTAGCAACTGGGGGTTCCTCACATGTCACTTAAAAATGATCACTGATTTACTTTACACAAGACTTTCAATGGGCTTGGTGTGGCCATTAGTCCCTAGTTCCCAGAGAGAAGTTGGGATGACAAAATGGGACAGCATATTTAGAGTAAGGTCAGTACACTTTTTGGAGATCATAATAGAACAGAAATAGGAGGTCTAGGCTAAGCATGAGATGGCATCTGGGAATCACTGCTCTCACCACGTGGATTCAAATAACTCAGGTGCTGCAGTGTAGACCAATCCCCAGCCTGACTGTGACCCAGCTCGCTGGCCCAGGTTAGGTCTGCCAACACTGTCCTGCAGGGCACCGCAGCTCAGTCCTGTGCTTTTAGATCTGCTGTGGAGCTCCAGTGTGGGGCTCCATTGCTAGGAAGCAGGTCCTATTTCCCCTGAGTTGACCCTCAGAGGATGAGGTGAGAAATGTGCTGTTGCTGGTTCCCATCCCCCTGGGGCATTCAAAAGCAGTGTCACAAGGTCTTCTACAAACTATGCCTGTTTTGCTTAGTGCTGGGTCCAGTGGACCTTGGCTGGTTATTCCTCAACTGCAGGAGACGCCCTCTGCCTTTCGCCCTGCCCCATCAGGCCACATCTCTGACTCCTTTCAGACCTTCCAGCAGGTGTGGAGGAGTGGGGCCCAGATCCTCCTCAGCAGACAGGGAGCTGCAAAGCAGGGGGGCAGGCCCACCCTTCCTGCAGTTTTAAGGACCTCTGGTGGCTTCGCTTCTTGCTTGGCTCCTGGAAGGCAAGGGTCACAGGACTGGAGTGCACGGCAGAGCCCTTAGGGATTTCACCTGCAGACGAAAATAACACAAAGTAGGAGTCCATTATCAGGCACTGCTGGTGGCTAACTGAGGCTGGAGAGAGATCTGAGTGGTAACAAGCCAGGAGCACGGTGAGAGCCTGTCACGAGGATGAGCTGAGGGGACGTGCTGAGGTCTGGAGGAGCAACTGGGGCCACCAGGTTAGAGGAAAAGCTTCCCACCACCTCCTGTGGTCATATCTCTGCTCAAAGCCACTGCACACCAGGTGGCCGGACCCTACCACTCCCTCTTCAGGGGCCAGTTCACTCTCCAATTCACTTTGGAGCAAAAGGATGGCTTTTGCAATCTCCCAGGAAAGGAAATGCTTAGTATGAAACAGGCATATATAGAAGCAGCCTGTTGTAGGAAGGAGAGGACATTTTGCAGGGACATCCTCCTATTAAAGTTTATGTTCTGTTTACTTGATGAGGAGGGGGAGGGGCCAGGTCAGCAGGGACCTCAGAGATCATCTAACGCTAGTGCCCCCTCTTACAGATGAGGGTCAGCAGGCTCACAGAGACTGGGCCCAGCCAAAGCCACACAGCCACTTAGTGACAAGCCTGGGATTAGATCCCAGGCTTGGGGCCTTTCCAGTGGCCTAGGGGAAGTGGGAAGGATACTTCCAAACTGGGAAAGCCAGGAGGTATGAGAGGCTGTTGGGTTACCTTTGCTGAGGCAGGAATAAGGTTTTACAGAGGCAATCTTGTAAGTGTTCTTCTAAAAAGGCTCAGGAAAAAGAGGAATCATCAGAGAAAAACAGAAGAAATTAGCAAAACAGACAAACAAAACAGAGTTAAATTATGGCCCAACCCATTTTCATACTGTGGGGTCAACATTCTCTTAGGTTACAATTTAGGAACATTCCTAGGAATGTGCTTAATTGCTTATGGCAAAGCTTTAAAGTCCAAGGTAAAAGGTTTAGTTTTTGATTTTTAGGCCATTTCTAAGACCTCAAGTTTTTCATCAAAGCGGTTGCTAGAGAATGTGTTAGTGTTTTAAATAAAAGTAGAGAAGGTCTGCCATAGAGATAATATCTTGCCCTTTATGTTTCAGTTTTTACTTATTACCAAATGCTCTTTCAGATCAATAAGACCCAAGGATTTTCTTTTGTGTTGTTGCTTAAAGAAAAAGAGATATCAAAATCAAATTGCTGTTTTCAGCCCAATAGTGTGCAGTGAAATCAAATTATTAGGTTGCATCTTTCCATTATTTTTCCATATAATGGTATAGGAAACCCCCGAACACCTGACTGGCCTCAGGATCCCTTTACTGAAAGCTGCTTCAGAGGCAGACCCCATATGTCCTCTGACCTCGAGAATCAACTGAACTGCATTTCTCCCCACTCCTGACCTGGCATAAAGGAGACAGAATTGGAATAAGGAGGGAAGATGATGACAAAGTAAGGGTCAACCGAGAGGTCAAGGGAGGTTGCTGATTAGGGTGGAGGGCTGATGAGGATGGCATCTAGAGGGATGCCCATGAGGACCCGAGCTCCCACAGATGGACCAGACATCTGCTCCTGGAAGGTCAGAGCAGGTCAAGGATCCCCTGCACACTCTGATGACAGACAGTGATAAGTTTGGGGCGGGCTCTATGGCTCCGACTGGTGCAGTAGTTTCCTTACCTCCAAATTCGTCCTTGCCTTCTTCAAAACATCGTGTGTCCTGGTCACTGAAACGAGAAAGCAGCCCCCAAGGCAGAAATTACCAGTGGGCCCACGCTTGCGTTGGATTTGTGTTCTAAAGCTTGTCTTTCTGGACACTCAGCTCGGGGTCTCCTGCTGCGCCCCCACCCCGTGTCCCCTCCTCTGCTTCCATGATTACTGATGGCGCAGGAGGTTTAGAGACGTCACATCAGTCTCCCCCATCCCCTAACCTCTCTGGTCTCTGTCCATTCACAGCACAGGTGGCGGACCTGGAAGGACCCCCATTTCCTGTCCCATTCCCTGGCTGGGGGCACCCACACTGGCTGAAGATAAACTGTTCCATGCTCTCCTTCTGCTGGTTGGCGGTCTTCAGATGCTCAGCTGTGCTCTGAAGGAGACTCTCCTGTTTGGATAGTTTGGTTCTCAGTTCCAGAAGCTCCCTTTTCATGGACTCTCCCTGGGAAGAAAAACAGGCTCTGTGTCAACGGTCAGGAGGCCTAAGGCACCCTGTGTTCGGTGGCTCTTTACAGCTCCAGATAGGATTCTACCATCTTCTCAAGTATTTTTGGAGCAGATTTCCCTCATTAAAGCCTCTCAATCCCTCCAGCAGGTGGTGGCTCAGGATGGGCCATGAGGCGGGAGCACTGAGGACCTGGAAGCCCCGGTGCAGATTAGCAGAGGCTACACTCCTGTTGCTGCAGAGGACCTGACTCCAGGCCACACTGAAGCTCCCAGCTGTGAACAAGAGCTCAGATTTCATGCTGACATAGTTATATCACTTGGGCATCACAAGTAAGACTTGGTCGTTGGGAATATTACGCCTGGATATCACGCCTGGGGAGACGGGGCTGGCCTGAGACAGTAAGTTTATAAATATATCTGCCAACCACAAGATGGCAAAATGCTCCCTCCTTGGAATTAACATAATTGGGGCCCCTAAAGTGTCAGTGATCTTAGTCTGGAGTTGGAACCCCTGGGTGGGATCCTGAAACCCGCCTATCCAAGGTCACCAACCAGAAAGCAGTCTGAGATCTGAGAGCACCTGGAGGAGGCTGACTCTCCCCAGGCCTGACCCTGAGACGCAGATGTAAGTGATCTTCTGGAATTCCAGGGGGTGGCTACAAGAGGCTGGGTGACTCCTGGTGACATTCTGTGATCCTGCCTGACTATGTGGACCTGGAGGTGGGGGTGGGCTAGGAAGGGAAAGGAGATGTTGATGTTTTAACATGGTCCTGAACTTCAGCGCAGCCAAACTTCAGAAAGTTAAAGAAACGGAACATTTAGGGGTTACCAGGGCTCTCGTGTCTCTGCCTCCTCCATGTCCTTTCCTTCTACTCTTTGCTTACTTATCCTGGGGGTCAGGGGTGTGGGGAGAGGGGCTGGAGTCAGAGCTGCACTGAAAGCAGCCACCGCGGAGGAGAGGTCTGCCTCCAGGGACGCCCCCTCAGGTCCTCTTGGTCCCAGCTGCCCATTCGGCTCCTGACCTTCAGGATCTGCTGACCAAGGAGGCAGAAGGATATTTGGGGGCAGAGCCAGTAGGGGATGCTGGCTTCTTACCGCTTTGCTGTCCAGCGCAGGGCTGTGGGAACTTGGCAAGGCTGCTCTCCAGAACATGGTGAGGAGGGACGCCGCCTCCTCCAGTCGGTGGTGAAGGGCGTTGGCGCTGTTCCTGAGCTTGTGGATGCCTTCACTGCCCATCACCTGGGAAAAGGGGGAGGTAGCCATGGACATCCCCGGGGCTGAGACATCACTTTTTTTTTTGCTGAGCATTGGCCTCAGCTTCCTTTGTGGGTGAGGCGTAGACACAGGCCTGCTTAAACCTGTGAAATCCTTTTCTAACCTGGAAGCCAAAGTTCTCTGACCTCAGCAGGGACCTCTCTATTTGCAAGAATGCATTTGATTCCAGCTTTCCCCACATTCTTTAGCTTCTAGTCCTGCTTCATGCTCCAGAGTCTAAGGTCCCTAGTTTTGCACTGGCCCCCTTGTCCTTCCGTAAATCACACCTTATGCTTCAAATGGACTGCACCACTTGTAGCTCCAAGGACTGAGGTGCCGCTCCCTTTACCTGGCATGTTCTCCCCCGAGAACTTACATATCCCCTGTTGGCACCCCCCCATGAACCTGTTACTTTCCTTGCCTGGGATAACAGCTGATTCTGGGTTCATGCCCTCACACCCAGAGCCCTTGTAACCTTGTGCCTGGAGCCCCTGGTTATATTTATTTACTCAGGTGTGGGCATCCCTCTCTATCGTGGGGGCTCCTGAGGGCAGGGCTGTCCCTGCATGCCTGTGCATCTCCAGTATCTCAGACAGCACAGCAGCTACTACCTGGATCTCTCCCTGGGGAAGGGCTCTGAGAAGCCTTGCTGCTTGCTCTCCCGCCTTGCTCAGTGTGAGCAGAGAAATTCCATGGCTGCCACCCTCCTCACCCCTTCCACATATTTGGCCCATATGGACACAGATTCTCATTTTCCAGCCAATTGATTAAGTGATTTTATTCTGCCCACAGATGGTCATATGCCAGCATGACTTTAGCAGATAATAAGCTATCAAAGGGTACTCAGTACAGCATTGTGTGTATGTTGACACTTAACGTGCTCTACTGATGAGGACGGCAATGCTGCACATGCTTTTCTGTGGTTCTGAGGGGAAATAGCAAGTCAGCTACATCTGGAACAGAGCAGAGCTTGTAGTGAAATTAGCAGATGAAGATAAAAGGCCTAGCTGGATATCAATGGAAGATGTATCCTCAGCTGATGGGAGATGTGGAGCAGGAAAAAAAAAATAGAGGGAGAAGAAGCTAAAATCAGAAGAAGAAAGGGCCTAAGGAAAAGGTGCACCTAAAAGCTAAAACGTGATTACCTCTGTGCCTGGAGCTTCAAGGCCAGGGAAGTTGCAGGTTGATCTCATGAGCGACGCTATCTTCTTGACCAGCAGTCTGCCCTCCCCAATCTGCTGTCTTAGGGCACTGTAGTCATCAATGTGGCCAATGACATGGCGGCCATGCTTATTGGCAAAGGAGCCATCAGTAGCATCACCCTCCAGCTTGGGAGGGTTCTTCATTACTGGAGAAGCATCCAAACCCAGCTCTGAAGAATAAAACCACAATAACACAGAATCCACTGTTATACATAATCATCCTCAGTTCAATCCAAAATGGACATCAAATAGTGCAAGAGGCCAGAAACAAGAATGACAGTCTTGGAAAGTACAAGTGTGAAGTCCATAGATATTCTGGGTTCTATATTTTCATAATCTTTCTTACATCATCTCATAATGATAAAATTGCCAGGAGGCAAATTTTATCCTTATTGACAAATGAAATATTCAGGACAAATTTAAAAAAATTTTAAATTTGGGGGTTGAGAAGACACAGACAAGGAAATTAAGCTGGATACAGAGAGCACTTTCAAGAAGGAAGAGATTACAGTGCAATGAAGAAATACCAGAGCAATAGGAAAACCACAGGAGGAAGAATAATGACAAAAAAGGCAGCCACAGGAGGTGGAATGAGTAGGGCTAAAGGCCGTGGGACATGCAGAGAAAAATCTCTAAATTCAGATAATGTGCATATAGAGAACCAAAGGTTACTTGCTTTAGTCATTTTCCATCATTAGACCCTGAGTCCTGTAGTTGCCCTATTTACCATTTGTCCTATTGAAGGTTGTGGTCTCTGAGCCATGAGCAGCGGGAGAAGAGCTGGGGAAGACCAGAATTGGAGAATTCATGCCCACATCCCGAACTGGAGGGGAGGCAACTGAGTCTAGGGAGTAAAGATAACCACAACTTTAGGAACCCTGGAATATACTGCTCCTGAAACACATGCACAGCCTATCTTCACTACTGGAGATCTAAGGCAGCATGACTCTCCTCTTACATAATCATCACCCATGTACCACAGTCAAAACCAGTGGAAAACAAACCACTTAATTTGGAGCAAGATGTTCCTGTAATTGAATGCTGTTCCATGAGAAAGCAACTTATAGTTTGAAAAATTATTAGATATATTTTTCTAACCCCTGATTTGAATATAATATTGTATGCAGTGTGTCTAATACAACGCTTTCTAACTAAATATAAATACGTATAAATATATGTAGTATATATGTTAAAAATATTTGATCAAAGAACGAATGGATTTATGGGCGATTAAACTCAGCACTCTAATCACCATTCTGATGAGTCAGTGCTGGAAAATATGTAGTAGTATAAGAAAGAGACATACTAGAAAGCATGTAGTAGTATAAGAAGAATAGGAGACATAAGCCTTGGTGAGTTTGAAATGCCCTATTGGAGACCAGGCAGCAATCCTCCAGGGGAGGTATTGGAAAATATCACGAAGAGACAGAAATGACCCTGCTCAGGCAAATGTGGCTTAGAACCTGCTTTCCATCTCAGGCCTCTGTGCTGTATGCTGATGAGGAGGAGTGACTGAGCCAGTTCAGATGAGTCCTGGCTGGTGCTGTGGGGAGGCTCTGAGAGGGGAAATCATGAGAGGAAAGAGAAGCAACACCGAGACAGAGCATAGTGAGGTGGGAGGAACACAGAGAGCAGATCAAAACTTCTGCTTCGAATCTTCGACTGGCCTCTTAACTCCTGTAAACCTTAGCATGTCAGTTAATTGTCCCAGTGCCTACGTTTTCTCATGTAAAATACAGAGATAGTAAAATCTACCCTAGCTCTGATGAAATTATTTGAAAATTTGTTTGAAAACGTGGTAGATTTTAAAGCCCTCTGCAAATATAAAGAATAGGCATTAATACATACAGCTGTTAACTGCTGAGCACTTATTGCATCAGGCACTGGTAAATTATTTCACTTAATGCTCCATATAACTATGCACAGTGTATATTATTATTATCCTCATGTTAAAGATGAGGAAACTAAGGCTTAAATACCTGAGGAGTTTAAACACAAGGCAAACAACACGTAAGTGTCAAACTCAGAATCTGGAGCCAGATCTGACCCTAAATCCCACGCTCTCAAGGCACTGTATTGAAGCACCTTCGATTGCACCCTGACCTTAAGGAGCGTGGAAGAGGCGAGATTGTCCCTTCCACCGTAGACATCTTGGGGACCTCCCCACTGGCTGAGGGCTTCCTGATTCCCTTTTCCTTCCTACCTTGGAAGAGCAGCTGCTTGTTTCCAGGGTCAGTGTTGGTGGGGAATTTCTGGTTAACAGAGGAGGGGCTGAGGCTGGTTTTGCTGGCACCACCATCCAACTGCTGCTCGAGCTGTAGTCGCAGACAGTTGTTCCCCTGAATGCTGTGCTCCAGCTGCCCTCTCAAAGCTTGGATCTCTGCCACCAGGTGGCTCAAGTCACTGCTCAAAGGGACTTGGTGACAGGCATCCCAGGTGTAAGCTGAAAAGTAGAGAGAGGACGGAGGGTCTAGTGGCACTGAACCAAGTATTTCCAAGCATTTGTCAGAACACTCCTCTGACATTCCTTTCTGCCAAGGACCCCACTGTAATTTCAGGGTCCCAGGAACACACCTGTGATGGATATGTCACTTTTCCTATGCAGGGCCTGGTGCACACTGAGATGGCATACACTCCAGCATGGAGTTTCCTTGGAGGCTCAAATGACCCTCCTCCATCTAGAGGGCATTTGATTGGCAGATAAGTCAAGCCTATTATTTCACCTTATTAACGTCAGTCCTGCAGGCTAGACAGCAGGGTCTTCCAGGGCAGGAGATCAATACTGAACTAGAGAAGGGGAGGGGCTGAGGGAGAAGGAGATGTGATGACCTCCACATTTGGGAATCAAAGGGAGAGGAGGAGGAAGGCATCAGGGCTTTGGGCAGCATGTAAGAATGGGAGTGGGGTACCACAGACCAGGGATCATAACTAACTGGACGTCTCAATTTCTTCTAGTTTTTTTTACCTCCACTCACCACTCATAGCCTGTTTCTATGTACTGGGGGAAGAAGAGATCTAAGAAATATTCTACAAGACCACAATTGCTCATCTAAAAATGTTGAAGCCAAATGTAGTTAAAAAGATAGAATTTGTTTTGGTTTTTAGCAAGGCTATAGGATGCATATACCATATAATACATGCACCCAGTTGCATCAGGGCCACAGGCCTTAACCAAACACATTAATATTTCTGCAATGAGCTATATGAATATTCTCACTAAATGGGATAAATGAAGAGGAGTGCAGGACAAGATGGCAGAGTAGAAGGACCTGAGCTCACCTCCTCTCATGAAAACACCAAAATCACAACTAACTGCTGAACAACCATCAACAAAAAACACTGGAACCTACCAAAAAGATATTCTGCATCCAAAGACAAAGAAGAAGCCACAACGAGATGGTAGGAGGGGTGCTTTCATGATATAATCAAATCTCATACCCACTTCTACAGACTGGAAAATAATTATATTGCAGAGGTCCTCCCACAGGAGTGAGAGTTCTGAGCCCCATGTCAGGCTCCCCAGCCTGCGGTACTGTAAAAGGGAGGATGAGCTACCAGAGCATTTGGTTTCGAAGGCCAGTGGGGCTTGAGTGTAGGGTCTCCACAGGACTGTGAGAAACAGAGAATCCAGTCTTAGAGAGTGCAAAATGGTTTCATGAGCACTGGGACCCAGGGCAAAGCAATGACTGCATAGGAGCCTGGGCCAGACCTACCTGCAGGTCTTGGAGCATCTCCTGAGGAGGCAGGAGTCAGCTGTGGCTCACAGTGGGGACAAGAACACTGGTGGTGGAGGCCCCAGGGAATATTCAACAGCATGAGCTCTCCTAGAGGTCGCCATTTTGGCACTGAGACCTGGCCCCGCCCAACAGCCTGCAGGCTCCAATGCTGGGATGCCTCAGGCCAAACAACCAACAGGGTGGGAACACAGCACCACCCATCAGCAGACAGGCTGCATAAAGTCGTCCAGAGTCCACTGCTGCCTCTAAACATACCCCATGACTTGGCCCTGCCCACCAGACGGACAAGACCCAACTCCACTCACAAGTGGGCAGGCACCAGTCACTCCCACCAGGAAGCCTGCACAAGCCCCTGGACCAACCTCACCCACAAGGGGGCAGACATCAGAAGCAAGAAGAACTACAATCCTGCAGCCTGTGGAAAGGAGACAACAAACACAGAAAGTTAGACAAAATGAGAAAGCAGAGAAATATGTTCCACACGAAGGAACAAGATAAAGCCCCAGAGGAACAACTAAGTGAAGTGGAGACAGGCAATCTACCTGAAAAAGAATTCAGAGTAATGAAGTAAAGATGATTCAAAATCACAGGAAAAGAATGCAGGCACAGATTGAGAAGATAGAAATATTTAACAAAGACCTAGAAGAACTAAAGAACAAACAAACAGAGTTGAACAATACAATAACTGAAATGAAAAATACACTAGAAGGAATCAATAGCAGAATAAATGAAGCAGAAGAACAGAATCGTGGAAATCACTGCTTTGGAACAGGATAAAGAAAAATGAATGAAAAGAAATGAGGACACTTTAAGAGACCTCTGGGACAACATTAAATGCACCAACATTCACATTATAGGGGTCCCAGAAGGAAAAGAGAGAGAGAGAAAGGGCCTGAGAAAATACTTGAAGAGATAATAGCTGAAAATTCCCTAACATGGGAAAGAAAACAGTCAGTCAAATCCAGGAAGAGCAGAGAGTCCCATAGAGGATAAACCCAAGGAGGAACATGCCGAGACACATATTAATCAAACTGACAAAAATTAAAGACAAAGAAAAAATATTAAAAGCAACAAGGGAAGAGCAACAAATAACATACAACAGAATCACCATAAGGTTATCAGCTGACTTTTGAGCAGAAACTCTGCAGGCCAGAATGGAGTGGCACAATATATTTAAAATGATGAAAGGGGAAAACATACAACCAAGAATACTCTACCCAGCAAGGCTCTCTTCAGATTTGATGGAGAAATCAAAAGATTTACAGACAAGCAAAAGCTAAGAGAATTTAGCACCACCAAACCAGCTTTACAACAAATGCTAAAGGAATTTCTCTAGGCCAAAAAGAAAAGGCCACAATGAGAAACAAGAAAATTATGAATGGGAAAGCTCACTGGTAAGGCAAACATACTGTAAAGGTAGGAAATCATCCATACTCTAATGTGATATCAAAACCAGCAGTTGTGAGAAGAGGAGAGTACAGATGCAGGGTATTGGAAATGCATTTGAAAGTAAGAGACTAGCAACTTAAAACTTAAAAAAATCTTGTGTATATATATAGACTGCTATCTCAAAATCTCATGGTAACCGCAAACCAAAAATCTACAATTGATACATGCACACACACACAAAAATCAATCCAAACACAACACTAAAGATAATCATCAAATCACAAGAGATGAGAACAAAAGAGGAAGGGATGAACAAAGACCTGCAAAAACAAATCCAAAACAATTAACAAAACCGCAATAAGAACATACATATCAGTAATTACCTTAAATGTAAATGGATTAAATACTCCAACTAAAAGACATAGACTGACTGAATGGATACAAAAACAAGACCCATATATATGCTGTCTACAAGAGGCCCACTTCAGATCTAGGGACATATACTGACTAAAAATGAGGGAATGGAAAAAGATATTCCATGCAAATGGAATCAAAAGAAAGCTGGAGTAGCAATATTCATATCAGACAAAATAGACTTTAAAACAAAGACTAAAAGAAGGACACTGAATAATGACCAAAAGATCAATCCAAGAAGATATAACAATTGTACATATATATGCACCCTACATAGGAGCACCTCAATATATAAGGCAAATGCTAACAGCCATAAAAGGAAAAATCAACAGTAACACAATAGTGGGGGACTTTAACACCCCACTTACATCAATGGACAGATCATCCAGACAGAAAATCAATAAGGAAACATAGGCCTTCAATGACACATTAGACCAAATGGAATTGATATTTATAGAGCATTCCATCTAAAAGCAGCAGAATACACATTCTTCTCAATTGCACATGCAACATTCTCCAGGATTGACCATATGCTGAGCCAGAAAGCATGCCTTGATAAATTTAAGAAAATTGAAATCATATTAAGCATCTTTTCCAATCACAACACTATGATATTAGAAATCAACTACAAGAAAAAAATAAACTAAAAAAACACAAACATGTGGAGGCAAAACAATATGCTTCTAAACAACCAATGGATCATTGGAGAAATCAAAGAGGAAGTTAAAAAAAAATACCTAGGAACAAAACGAAAACATGATGATCGAAAACCTATGGGATGCAGCAAAAGCAGTTCTAAGAGGGAAGTTTACAGCGGTACAATCTTACCTCAGGAAACAAGAAAAATATCAAATAAACGACCTAACCTTACACCTAAAGCAACGAGAGAAAGAAGATCAAACAAAACCCAAAAATAGCAGAAGGAAAAAAATCATAAAGATCAGAGCAGAAATAAATGAAATAGAGACAAAGAAAACAATAGAAAAGATCAATTAAACCAAAAGCTGGTTGTTTGAAAAGATAAACAATATTGATAAACCTTTAGCCAGACTCACCAAGAAGAAAAGGAAGAAGGCTCAAATCAATAAAATTAGAAATGAAAAAGAAGAAGTTACAATGGACACCACAGATATATAAAGGATCATAAGAGACTACTACAAGCAACTATATGCCAATAAAATGGACAACCTAGAAGAAATGGACAAATTCTTAGAAAGGTACAATCTCCCAAAACTGAACCAGAAAGAAATAGAAAATATGAATAGACCAATCACAATTACTGAAATTGAAACTGATTAAAACACTTCCAACAAACAAAAGTCCAGGACCAGATGGCTTCAGAGGCAAATTCTAGCAAATCTTTAGAGAAGAGTTAACACCTATCCTTCTGAAACTATTGCAAAATATTGCAGAGGAAGGAACACTCCCAAACTCATTCTATGAGGCCACCACCACCCTGATACCAAAACCAGACAAAGATACCACACACACACAAAAAATTACAGGCCAATATCACTGATGAACATAGACACAAAAATCCTCAAAAAAAAAAAATACTAGCAAACCGAATCCAACAAATCATTAAAAGGATCATACACCACAATCAAGTGGGATTTAACCAAGGGCTGCAAGGATTTTTCAATATCCATGAATCAATTGGTGTGATAAACCACATTAACAAATTGAAGAATAAAAACCATATGATCATCTCAATAGAGGCAGAAAAGGCTTTTGACAAAATCCACCACCCATTTATGATAAAAACTCTCCAGAAAGTGGGCACAGAGGGAACTTACCTCAACATAACAAAGGCCATATATGACAAACCCACAGCTAACATTATACTCAATGGTGTGAAGCTGAAACCATTTCCTCTAAAATCAGGAGCAAGACAAGGATGTCCACTCTTGCCACTTTTAGTCAACACAGTTTTGGAAGTCCTAGCCACGGCAATCAGAGAGAAAAAAGAAATAAAAGGAAGCCAAATTGGAAAAGAAAAAGTAAAACTGTCACTTTTTGCAGATGACATGATTCTACACATAGAAAACTCCTAAAGATGCTACCAGAAAACTCCTCAATGTATTTGGTAAAGTTGCAGGATACAAAATTAATACACAGAAATCTCTTGCATTTCTATACACTAACAACAAAAGATCAGAAAGAGAAATTAAGGCAACAATCCCATTTACCATCACATCAAGAAGAATAAAATACCTAGGTATAAACCTACATAAGGAGGCAAAAGACCTGTACTCTGAAATCTATGCTGATGAAAGAAATCAAAGATGACACAAACAGATCAAAAGATACACCATGTTCTTGGATTGGAGGAATCAATATTGTCAAAATGACTACACTACCCAAGGCAATCTACAGATTCGGTGCAATCCCTATCAAATTACCAATGGAATTTTTTGCAGATCTAGAACAAAAAGTCTTAAAATTTGTATGGAAACACAAGACACCCCAAATAGCCAAAGCAATCTTGAGAAAGAAAAACAAAGCTGGAGGAATCAGGCTCCCTGACTTGAGACTAATACAAAGCTACAGTAATCAAAACAGTATGGTACTGGCACAAACACAGACTTATAGATCAATGGAACAGGATAGAAATCCCAGATATAAACCTATGCACCTATTGTCAATTAACAACAAAGGAGGCAAGCCTACACATGGATAAAAGGTAGTTTCTTCAATAAGTGGTGCTAGGAAAACTGGACAGTTACATGTAAATGAATGAAATTAGAACATCCGCTAACACCATACACAAAAATAAACTCAAAATGGATTGAAGATCTAAATGTAAGACAGATACTATAAAACGCTTAGAGGAAAACATAGGCAGAACACTCTTTGACATAAATTGCAGCAATATCTTTTTGGATCCACCTCCTAGACTAATGAAATAAAACCCAAAATAAAGATATTGGACCTAATTAAACTTAAAAGCTTTTGCACAGCAAAGGAGACCATAAACAAAATGAAAAGACACCCCACAGAATGGGAAAAAATATTTGCAATCACTGTGACTGACGAGGGATTAATCTCCAAAATATACGAACAGCTGATACAATTCAATATCAAAAAACAAAACCACCCGAGCAAAAAATGGGCAAAAGATCTAAATAGATATTTCTCCAAAGAAAACATACAGATGGCCAAAGAGCACATGAAAAGATGCTCAACATTGCTAATTATTAGAAAAGTACAAGTCCAAACTACAATGAGGTATCCCCTCACACTGGTCAGAATATCTATCATCAAAAAATCTACAAACAATAAATGCTGGAGATGGTGTGGAGAAAAGGGAACCCTCCTACACTGTCGGTGGTAATGTCCATTGGACATTCATATGATCCACCAATCCCACTCCTGAGCATATACCCTGAGAAAACCATAATTCAAAAAGAGTTATGGGGCTTTCCTTGTGGTGCAGTGGTTGGGAGTCTGCCTGCTGATGCAGGGGACGCAGGTTCGATCCCTGGTCCAGGAGGATCCCACATGCTGCAGAACAACTAAGCCCGTGTGCCACAACTGCTGAGCCTGCGCTCTGAGCCTGTGAGCCACAGCTACTGAGCCTAAGTGCTGCAGCTGCTGAGGCCTGCATGCCTAGAGCCTGTGCTCCACAGCAGGAGAGGCCACCTCAATGAGAGGCCCATGCACCGCAGGGAGAAGGGGCCCCCGCTTGCCGCAACTAGAGAGAGCCCACACGCAGCAGTGAAGACCCAGCATAGCCAAAAATAAATAATTAATTTCAAAAGAAAAAAAGAGTTATGTACCACAATGTTCATTGCAGCACTATTTACGATAGCCAGGACATGGAAGCAACCTAATTGTCCATTGACAGATGAATGGATGAAGATGTGGCACATACATACAATGCAATATTACTCATCCATAAAAAGAAACGAAATTGAGTTATTTGTAGTGAGGTGGATGGTCCTAGAGTCTGTTATACAGAGTGAAGTAAGTTAGAAAGAGAAAAACAAATACCTTATGCTAACACATATATATGGCATCTAAAAAATAAAAATAAAAAGGTTCTGACGAACCTAGGGGCAGGACAGGAATAAAGACGCAGACATAAAGAACGGACTTGAGGACATGGGGAGGGGGAAGGGGAAGCTGGAACGAAGTGAGAGAGTGGCACTGACATATATACACAACCAAATGTAAAATAGATAGCTAGTGGGAAGCAGCCGCATAGCACAGGGAGATCAGCTCTGTGCTTTGTGACCACCTAGAGGGGTGGGATAGGGAGGGTGGGAGGGAGACACAAAAGAGAGGGGATATGGGGATATATGTATACGTATACCTGATTCACTTTGTTATACAGCAGAAACTAACACAACATTTTAAAGCAACTATACTACAATAGAGATGTTAAAAAAAAAAGATACTGTAGGTGGGGGACCTTCAAGATAGCAGAGGAGTAAAACGTGGAGATCACCTTCCTCCCCACAAATACATCGAAAATACATCTATATGTGGAACAACTCCTACAGAACACCTACTGAATGCTGGCAGAAGACCTCAGACTTCCCAAAAGGCAAGGAAATCCCCACATACCTGGGTAGGGCAAAAGAAAAAAAGAAAAAACAAACACAAAAGAATAGGGATGGGACCTGCACCTCTGGGAGGGAGCTGTGAAGGAGGAAAAGTTTCCACACATTAGGAAGACACTTCACTGGTGAAGAGTCGGGGTGGGAGTAGGGAAAGCTTTGGAGCCACAGAGGAGAGCGCAGCAACAGGGGTGCAGAGGGCAAAGTGGAGAGATTCCCACACAGAGGATCGGTGCCGACCAGGACTCACCAGCCTGAGAGGCCTGTCTGCTCACCCTCCAGGGCAGGTGGGGGCTGGGAGCTGAGGCTTGGGTTTCAGAGGTCAGACCCCAGGGAGAGGACTGAGGTTGGCTGTGTGAACACAGCCTTAACGGGGCTAGTGCACCAAAGTTAGCGGGGAGGGAGTCCAGGAAAAACTCTGGACCTTCCTAAGAGGCAAGAGACCATTGTTTCGGACTGTCCAAGGAGAGGGGATTCCTTCCGCGTTTGCCCACAGAAGGCAGAGCACTGCCTAAACAAGCTCCAGAGACGGGCGCGAGCCATGGCTATCAGCTTGGACACCAGAGACAGGCATGAAACTCTAACACTGCTGCTGCAGCCACTGATAATCCTGTGTGCAAGCACAGGTCACTATCCACACATCCCCCCAGGAGCCTGTTCTGCTTGCCACTGCCAGGGTCCCATGATCCATGGACAACTTTCCCGGGAGAATACATGGTGTGCCTCAGGCTGTTGCAACATCATGCCGGCCTCTGCCACTGCAGGCTTACCCTGCATTCCAATTATGACTACCGTACCACTCCCTCCCCCTGACATGAGTGAGCAGAGTCCCCTAATCAGCCACTGCTTTAACCCTGTCCTGTCTGGGCAGGAACAGATGCCTGAGGGTGACTTACACACAGACATGGGGCCAAAACCAAAGCTGAACCCCAGCAGCTGTGTGAACAAAGAAGAGAAAGGGAAATCTCTCCCACCAGCCTCAGGAGCAGCAGATTAAATCCCCACAATCAACTTGATGTACCCTGCATCTGTGGAATACCTGAATAGACAACGAATCATCCCAAAATTGAGGAGGTAGACTTTGGGAGCAACTGTAGACTTGGGGTTTACTGCCTGCAACTGACTTGTTTCTCGTTTTTATGTTTATCTTAGTATAGTGTTCAGCGCTTGTTATCATTGGTGGATTTGTTTACTGGTTTGGTTGCTCTCTTCTTTTTTTAATTATTATTACTTTAAAAATTTTTTTATCTTAATAATTTTTTATTATTCTTTCTTTTCTTCTCCCTTATCTTCTGAGCTGTGTGGCTGGCAGGGTCTTGGTGCTCTGGCCTGGTGTCAGGCCTGAGCCTCTGAGGTGGTAGAGCCGAGTTCAGGACATTGGCCCACCAGAGACCTCCTGGCCCCATGTAATATCAATTGGCAAGAGGTCTCCTAGAAATCTCCATCTCAACACTAAGACCCAGCTCCACCTAACAGCCAGCAGGCTCCAATGCTGGACACCCCATGGCAAACAACTAGCAAGACAGGAACACAAACCCACCCATTAACAGAGAGGCTGCCTAAAATCATAGTAAGTTCCCAGACAACACAAAACACACCACCAGACGTGGACCTGCCCACTAGAAAGACAAGATCCAGCCCCACCCACCAGAACACAGGCACCAGTCCCCTCCATCAGGAAGCCTACACAAGCCACTGAACCAACCTTACCCACTGGGGGCAGACACCAAAAACAGTGGGAACTACGAACATGCAGCCTGAGAAAAGGAGACCCCAAACACAGAAAGTTAAACAAAATGAGAAGACAGAGAAATATGCAGCAGGTGAAGGAGCAATGTAAAAACCTACCATACCAAACAAATGTAGAGGAAATAGGCAGTCTACCTGAAAAAGAATTCAGAGTAATGATAGTAAAGATGATCCAAAATCTTGGAAACAGAATGGAGAAAATACAAGAAATGTTTAACAAGGACCTAGAAGAACTAAAGAGCAAACAAACAATGATGAACAACACAATAAATGAAATTAAAAGTTCTCTAGAAGGAATCTATAGCAGAATAACTGAGGTAGAAGAACGGATAAGTGACCTGGAAGATAAAATACTGGAAATAACTACTGCAGAGCAGAATAAAGAAAAAAGAATGAAAATTGAGTACAGTCTCAAAGACTCTGGGACAACATCAAATGCACCAACATTCAAATTATAGGGGTCCCAAAGAAGAAGAGAAAAAGAAAGGAACTGAGAAAATATTAGAAGAGATTATAGCTGAAAACTTCCATAACATGGGAAAGGAAGTAGTCAATCAAGTCCAGGGAGTGCAGAGAGTCCCAGGCAGGATAAATCCAAGGAGAAACATGTCAAGACACATATTAATCAAACTATGAAAAATTAAATACAAAGAAAAATATTAAAAGCAGCAGGGGAAAAGCAACAAATAACATACAAGGGAACCCCCATAAGGTTAACAGCTGATCTTTCAGCAGAAACTCTGCAAGCCAGAAGGGAGTGGCAGGACATATTTAAAGTGATGAAAGAGAAAAACCTACAACCAAGATTACTCTACCCAGCAAGGATCTCATTCAGATTTGATGGAGAAATTAAAACCTTTACAGACAAGCACAAGCTAAGAGAATTCAGCACCACCAAACCAGCTTTACAACAAATTCTAAAGGAACTTCTCTAGGAAGGAAACACAAGAGAAGGAAAAGCCCTACAAAAACAAACTCAAAACAATTAATAAAATGGTAATATGAACATACATATCAATAATTACCTTAAATGTAAATAGACTAAATGCTCCAACCAAAAGACACATACTGTCTGAATGGATACAAAAACAAGACTCGTATATATGCTGTCTACAAGAGACCCACTTCAGACCTAGGGACACATCCAATCTGAAAGTGAAGGGATGGAAAAAGATATTCCATGCAAATGGAAATCAAAAGAGCGCTGGAGTAGCAATTCTCATTTCAGAAAAAATAGACTTTAAAATAAAGACTATTAAAAGAGACAAAGAAGGACAATACATAATGATCAAGGGATCAATCCAAGAAGAAGATATAACAATTGTAAATATTTATGCACACAACATAGGAGTACCTCAATACATAAGGCAAAGGCTAACAGCCATAAAAGGGGAAATCAACAGTAACACAGTAATAGTAGGGGACTTTTACACCCCACTTTCACCAATGGACAGATCATCCAAAATGAAAATAAATAATGAAACAAATGAAATGATCCAAAATGAAAATAAATAAGGAAACAAAAATGACACATTAAAGAGATAAGGGAACATATGTATATGTATAACTGATTCACTTTGTTATAAAGCAGAAACTAACACACCATTGTAAAGCAATTATACCCCAATAAAGATGTTAAAAAAATGACACATTAAGCAAGATAGACTTAATTGATATTTATAGGACATTCCATCCAAAAATAACAGAATACACTTTCTTCTCAAGTGCTCATGGAATATTCTCCAGGATAGATCATATCTTGGGTCACAAATCAAGCCTTGGTAAATTTAAGAAAACTGAAATCACATCAATCATCTTTTCTGACCACAATGCTATGAGACTAGATATCAATTACAGGAAAAAAAACTGTAAAAAATACAAACACATGGATGCTAAACAATACACTACTAAATAATCAAGAGATCACTGAAGAAATCAAAGAGGAAATCAAAAAATACCTAGAAACAAATGACAATGAAAACACGATGACCCAAAACCTATGGGATGTAGCAAAAGCAGTTCTAAAAGGGAAGTTTATAGCAATACAATCTTACCTCAAGAAACAAGAAACATCTCAAATAAACAAACTAACCTTACACCTCAAGTAATTAGAGAAAGAAGAACAAAAAACCCCCCAAAGTTAGCAGAAGGAAAGAAATTATAAAGATCAGATCAGAAATAAATGAAAAATAAATAAAGGGAACAATAGCAAAGATCAATAAAACTAAAAGCTAGTTCTCTGAGAAGATAAACAAAATTGATAAACCACTAGCCAGGCTCATCAAGAAAAAAGAGGAGAAGACTCAAATCAACAGAATTAGAAATGAAAAAGAAGTAACAACTGACACTGCAGAAATACAAAGGATCATGAAAGATTACTACAAGCAACTATATGTCAATAAAATGGACAACCAGGAAGAAATGGACAAATTCTTAGAAATGCACAACCTGCTGAGATTGAACCAGGAAGAAATAGAAAATATGAACAGACCAATCACAAGTAATGAAATTGAAACTGTGATTAAAAATCTTCCAATAAACAAAAGCCCAGGACCAGATGGCTTCACAGGCGAATTCTATCAAACATTTAGAGAAGAGCTAACACCTATCCTTCTCAAACCCTTTCAAAATATAGCAGAGGGAGGAACACTCCCACTCATTCTACGAGGCCACCATCACCCTAATACCAAAACCAGACAAAGATGTCACAAAAAAGAAAACTACAGGCCAATATCACTGATGAACATAGATGCAAAAATCCTCAACAAAATACTAGCAAACAGAATCCAACAGCACATTAAAGGATCATACACCATGATCAAGTGGGGTTTATCCCAGGAATGCAAGGATTCTTCGATATACACAAATCAATCAGTGTGATATACCATATTAACAAACTGAAGGATAAAAACCATATGATAATCCCAACAGATGCAGAAAAAGCTTTCAACAAAATTCAGCACCCATTTACAATAAAAACTTTCTAGAAAGTGGGTACAGAGGAAACCTACCTCAACATCATAAAGGCCATATATGACAAAACCAGAGCCAACATTGTTCTCAATGGTGAAAAACTGAAACTACTTCCTCTAAGATGAGGAACAAGGCAAGTTTGCCCATTCCCACCATTATTATTCAACATAGTTTTGGAAGTTTTAGCCATAGCAATGAGAGAAGAAAAAGAAATAAAAGGAATCCAAATCAGAAAAGAAGAAGTAAAACTGTCACTGTTTGCAGATGACATGATACTATACATAGAGAATCCTAAAGATGCTACCAGAAGACTACTAGAGCTAATCAATGTATTTGGTGGAGTAGCAGGATACAAAATTAATGCACAGAAATCTCGTGCATTCCTGTACACTAATGATGAAAAATCTGAAAGAATAATTAAGGAAACACTCCCATTTACCCTTGCAACAAAAGAATAAAATATCTAGGAATAAACCTACCTAAGGAGACAAAAGGTCTGTACACAGAAAACTATAAGACACTGATGAAAGAAATTAAAGATGATACCAACAGATGGAGAGATATACCATGTTCTTAGATTGGAAGACTCAACGTTGTGAAAATGACTCTACTACCCAAAGCAATCTACAGATTCAATGCAATCACTATTAAACTACCAAGGCATCTTTCACAGAACTAGAACAAAAAAATTCACAATTTGTATGGAAACACGAAAGACCTGAAATAGCCAAAGCAAAACTGGAGAAAGAAAAACGGAACATGAGGAATCAGGCTCCCCGACTCCAGACTATACTACAAAGCTACAGTAATCAAGACAGTATGGTACTGGCACAAAAACAGAAATATAGATAAATGGAACAGGATAGAAAGCCCAGAGATAAACCCATGCACATATGGTCACCTTATCTTTGTTAAAGGAGGCAAAAATACACAACGGAGAAAACACAGCCTCTTCAGTAAGTGGTGCTGGGAAAACTGGACAGCGACATTGAAAAGAATGAAATTAGAACACTTCCTAACACCATACACAAAAATAAACTCAAAATGGATCAAAGACCTAAATGTAATGCCAGACACTATAAAAGTCTTAGAGGAAAACATAGGAAGAACATTCTTTGACATAAATCACAGCAAGATCCTTTTTGACCCACCTCCTAGAGAAATGGAAATGAAAACAAAAATAAACAAATGGGACCTAATGAAACATAAAACCTTTTGCACAGCAAAGGAAACCATAGACAAGATGAAAAGACAACCCTCAGAATGGGAGAAAATATTTGCAAACGAAGCAACTGACAAAGGATTAATCTCCAAAATATACAAGCAGTTCATGCAGCTCAATGTCAAAAAAACAAACAACCCAATCCAAAAATGGGCAGAAGACCTAAACAGACATTTTTCCAAAGAAGATATGCAGATTGCCAACAAACACATGAAAGAATGCTCAACATCACCAATCATTAGAGAAATGTAAATCAAAACTACAATGAGGTATGACCTCACACCGGTCAGAATGGCCATCATCAAAACATCTACAAACAATAAATGCTGGAGAGGGTGTGGAGAAAAGGGAACCCTCTTGCACTCTTGGTGCAAATGTAAATTGATACAGCCACTATGGAGAACAGCACGGAGGTTCCTTAAAAAACTAAAAATATGATGAACTGGGTGATTGGGATTGACATGTATACACTGATGTGTATAAAATTGATGACTAACAAGAACCTTCTGTATAAAAAAATAAATTAAATAAAATACAAAAATTCAAAAAAAATACTAAACTAAAAATAGAACTACCATATGACCCAGAAATCCCATTTCTGGGCATATACCCTGAGAAAACCATAATTTAAAAAGAGTCGTGTATCACAATGTTCATTGAAGCTCTATTTACAATAGCTAGGACATGGAAGCAACCTAAGTGTCCATCGACAGATGAATGGATAAAGAAGAAGTGGCACCTATATCCAATGGAATATTAACTCAGCCATAAAAAGAAACAAAATTGAATTATTTGTAGTGAGGTGGATGGACCTAGAGTCTGTCATACAGATTGAAGTAAGTCAGGAAGAGAAAAACAAATACCATATGTTAACACACATATGTGGAATCTAAAGAAAAAAAATGGTTATGAAGAACCTAGGGGCAGGACAGAAATAAAGACGCAGATGTAGAGAATGGACCTGGGGACACAGGGAGGGGGAAGGGTAAGATGGGATGAAGTGAGAGAGGGGCATGGACTTATATATACTACCAAAATAGATAGCTAGTGGGAAGCTGCCACATAGCACAGGGAGATCAGCTCTGTGCTTTGTGACTACCTAGAGGGGTCGGAGAGGGTGGGAGGGAGACACAAGAGGGAGGAGATATGGGGATATATGTATATGTATAGCTGATTCACTTTGTTATAAAGCAGAAACTAACACACCATTGTAAAGCAATTATACTCCAATAAAGACATTAATAAAATAAAATAAAAAAGAAACGAAATTGAGTTATTTGTAGTGAGGTGGATAGATCTAGACTCCGTCATACAGAGTGAAGTAAGTCAGAAAGAGAAAAAGAAATACCATATGCTAACACATATATATAGAATCTAAAAAATAAAATAAAAAAAAGGTTCTGATGAACCTAGGGGCAGGACAGGAATAAAGATGCAGATGTGGAGAATGGACTTGAGGACGCTCAAGAGGGACTTCCCCCTTGGAGGGGGAAGGGTAAGCTGGGATGAAGTGAGAGAGTAGCACTGACATATATACACTACCAAATGTAAAATAGATAGCTAGTGGGAAGCAGCTGCATCCCACAGGGAGATCAGCTCTGTGCTTTGTGACCACCTAGAAGGGTGGGATAGGGAGGGTGGGAGGGAGATGCAAGAGAGGGTGGATATGGGATATATGTATACATATCGCTGATTCACTTTGTTATACAGCAGAAGCTAACACAACACTGTAAAGCAATTATACTCCAATAAAGATGTTAAAAATAAATGTCTCAAAAGAATAAAAAGAAAAAAAAAGAAGATATGGTACATATATACAATGCAATATTACTCAGCCATAAAAAAGAATGAAATAATGTTATTTGTAGCAACATGGATGGACCTAGAGATTATCATACTAAATGAAGTATGTCAGACAGAGAAACAAGTATCATATGATATCACTTATATGTAGCATCTTTAAAAATGATACAAATGAACTTATTTACAAAACAAACTGACTCACAGACTTAGAAAGTTATAGTTACCAAAGCGGAAAGGGTTGAGGGGGAGGGATAAATTAAGAGGTTGGGATTAACATAAACACACTTTAATATAAAATAGATAATCAACAAGGACCTACTGTGTAGCACAGGGAACTCAATACTCTGCAATAACCTATATGGGAAAAGATTCTGAAAAAGAATTGATATATGTATAACTAAATCACTTTTCTGTACACCTGAAACTAACACAACATTGTAAGCCAAATATACTCCAATATAAAAAATAAATTTTAAACATTTTTTTAAAAGAGAAAAAAAAATAAAAAGGGAGCAAAGTATGAAGACTTACCCAACCTGATTTCAAAATTTACTATAAAACTCTAACAATGTAGACAGTTTGGTATTGGTGTAAGAATAGGCATATTGATTAATGGAACAGAATGGAGAATTCAGAAATAGACTCACACATATATTGAGAAGTGATTTTTTTTTTTTTTGCCTTGGCAATTGTTTTTCAATAGATTGCCAAGCAATTAGAAGATAGTCATGGTGATGAAAAGTCAATTGTGTTTCTATATCTTAGCAAAAAACCCAATTATTTGGCAATTGAAATAAAAATGTTATCCCACACACATGAGAAATATTTATGTATAAGTTAAAATATGAAAGATGAATATACTAAAAATTACAAAATATTATTAACAGAAGTTATGGTCACTTCATTGTCAACAAAGCTGCCAAGGTAATTCAATGGGAAATGGCAGTCTTTGTAACAGATGGTGCTGGAAAAACTTTAACCTTTTTCTCACTTCGCATACAAAATTAACTCAAAGTGAAATGCAGTCCTAAACATAAGAGCAAAAGCTATAAAACTGCAAGAAGAAGAATACAAGGAAATCTTTATGATCTTGAGATAGACAAAGATTTCTTAGCTAGGACATAAAGAAAAGCATAAATAATAAAACAAAAAATTTGATTAATTGACCTTCAACAAAATTTAAAAGTTTTGTTTTTCAAAGACACTAAAAAGACTTGGAGAATATATCTGCAAATTATTTTTCTGACAAAAATTCCAGAATAAAAATTTCTTTAAAAAAACTTTTCATTTTCTCACTGGGGTAAGAGCAGGTTTTCTGCAACATTGGCTGCATGGGTGGTCAGAATTCACAACATTCAAGACGTTTTCAAATGATGATATCACCAGGACAGTTCTGTGTAATTTTTTTTGAATTACTGTATAATCTGGACTTTGATTAACTTGTCTCAGACCATGCAGGTGGGTATAGTTTGACTCTTGTGGCCTATTTTTAAGGATGTCGAGGCTGGATCTTGTTCATGTCACCAACCTCTGGGCTTTGTGTGTGAGAGCTCCCCTCTCTTCTTATTGGGATCCTCAATGACTGAGGTTTTTTTTCTGAGACAGAGCAAGATAGGTTTCCAAGATCTCCACAACTCCCAAGGTAGAGACTTCACCAGGACCCTTAGCAAGAGCAAGAAGCTCAAAGGGTGGGGAAGAAGGGAAAACATACCTTTCAGCCCCTTCTTGGAATTGCCATAAAGTGCCTCGTAGATCTGTAGCTCTGACTGGAGGGACTGGAAAAGCTGCTGTTTCTCCTCACACTGTTGCTGCAAGAGGGCCAGCTTATGCTGCAGCCTGTCAGGGGAGAAGCAAGGGTCTGCTGAGCTGGTGGGGCCCCACCAGGGCAAGAGGCTGTGAGCCAACTTCTGCATCATAGAATTCTAGCCCTAGATGTCAACTCAGGGGTCATGAAGACCATCGCTTCTATTTTACAGATGTGGCAACAGAGGCTTGGAAGGTAAAGTAACTGTGCTTGGAGTCATGCCATTAGCTACCATACCTAGGACACACTACCTGGTATTCTTACTGCCTCACATTGCTCTTTTCATGTTGTCAAGCAGTTACAGGGTTTACGCTGGGGACCAGCATCATGGCTGGTGTAGAAGCTTCCTAGGTTATGGTGGGACTAATATCTTAAAACTAACTGGAAGCACGAGAATGTACTTTCTCCAGAATCTGATATGCTGAAGCCTTCCATAACAGGGTTTTACTCTTTCAACTCTGGAGTGAAAAAGACATTCCCAGAGAAGTCCTTCCTTCTGTTCAAAGTTACCCATAAATCCGGTATAGCGGAGGGGATAGTGAGGTTTCCAAAAACCTCAATGGCAAGACCATTAACCATCTTGCCAATATCCCTTTTGCTAAATCTGAAAATGGGCCACCTTCCTTATCAGTGGGCTCCCTCTAACCTGGAGTCTTTCTCCTGGAGAGATAGTCGTTCCTCCTCGAAATGCAAGATCTCCTGCTGCTTCTCCTTCAAGTCTTCCAGAAGCTGCTGCCGTTCCACCTTTTGGCGCTCCCTCTCCATTTCCAGCTCTTGAAGCTGGGATCGAGAGGTCAGCAGAGCCTCCCTCAGGCATTCTGTTTCCTGGGAGTGCTCTGGTGGGCAGAACACAGGAGTACATATATTGTAGGGCCAAAGGTCAGCAGCAAGATGAGCCCAAGCACATCCATCCTGACAAACAGAACTAAAGCAAAAGGAGGGCCAGCGTATGCTGCCAGGAGAGACAAAGTGAGGGTATGCTATCATATCCACACACTCAGAGGGATGGGAACCTCCTTCTCGGCAATGCCCTTTGATCCTGATTTAATACGTCCCACCTTGCTTTTAGAGAAAACACTCTGCTTCCTGACGCTCACTGTTTTCTAAGTCCTCACATACCTTCTGTGCAGTAATCCATTCTTGAATTTTGCCAAGGATCCACATCAAAATTTCTTGTCTACTGTTTTTAGTATATATTGTTTTCATCATATTGCAAATAGAGCTATCTGTCCTTTCCTGGTCTTGCAGCATCTCTCTGATCTTCATGGTTTCTCAAAGACTATTGACAGGGACTCTGAGAATAAGGCCCCGGTGCTGTCAGTCGTCTGGGGCAGAATCACCTGGGCCTGGCAGACTGAGCTCTTTTAAATCTTACTATCTTCTCACCTGTGAGGTCTGTTCTGCTCTTTCCAGGCATGCAATGAAAGTTTAGTAGTTCTGCCTTCTCCCTTATCTTATAATTTTTGTTATCTTCCCAAGCAGAGATCACTCCTCTCACATCTTCTTGCTCTGAGGAGGCTAAGTTAGAAATATCTCTTGATGTCTTTTTCCTTTCCCACAAGCATTCTTTCCTTCTGGGCTTAATCCTCTTAGCCACTATTCTCTGTCTGTTATGGCTATTCAATAAATATTTGTAAATAAAAATAATTTGTAATTGAAAGTATATTGATTCCATTTAGTCAATTAACACTAAGGTCAGCTGCCCCACCAGGCCGCACAGGAAATGATGCCCACACGTGGATGCCCACTGAATAGTGTTGGGAAAGCTCTGGAGGACATTTTGCTAGCATCTTCAGACACAGAGTCATGAGGACTGGTGACCAAAGAGGAGCCCTGAGTGTATGAGTAGGAGGTGGTGAGGAGATACGGGGATAACAGATCAGCATGGGAGGGATACACAGAGCTGCCACGTCTGGAGAAATCTGAGAGAGTGTATCGGCCTCATGTTGCTCCCTGTCCTGGGTCCAAACTAGCTGTGAACTGTGGGCAGGTAGAACAGGCACTGAGGTATGCAGTTTGATAGCTAATGACTGAATATCTGCAGGAGGGTTGCACAGAGGTGGTGGATTTCCTAGAGCGCCTTGTCCTTGGAGCCTAGGAGTCTAAGGGCCCGTGGTTGGGAACTGTCAGGAAGTAGCCCTTTCTAGACTGAGAATAGCTATGGGAGTTTGGGGTTGGTAGGTCTGGGTAGCTCTGTCCTCTCCACCTTGTCTCTTTGCTTCTCCAGTTGGTGACTGGTACGGGCAGGGAGGAAAGGGGGTAACCACAGTTTGCGGCTTTTGACCACTCACCTCTGGAAGCATGACTGAGCTGAGCCTGAAGCCTCTGGTTTTCTTCCCTAAGGACTCTGTTCTCATTGCAGAGCTGAGGTGTGGACTCCAGGCCCGGACTGTAGAAGTTAGAGGTGGGTCCTGTTCCAGGAAGTGCAAGCAGGCAAGTCACACATTTGGGTAATAGACGCTGTCTGTGTTGCTCATTCTGTATCTCCAAAGATACTATCCCAACCCAGCAGAAAACCCAGAGAACTCGCATCCTGGGCCTAAAGCCTGATGGGCTGAATGCCTGGCTTTCCTGTGGCTCCTCTGAGTGGGTTCTGTGCGTGCATTACCACGTGCCCTGGCTGTAGCTGTTCAGGAGGCCCTTTCCCCTAAATAGCTGCTGCTGAGGTGTGGGCAGGACAAGGGCGTGTGGAAGGGATGGCCTCCAAGTGTCAGCAGCCTGGGGGGGAGTGTAGGGAGGAAGCCCACCTCAGTAAGTGGCTGGAGGAGGCCCTGCAGACCTGGCTCTACCACTTGCCAATCACAGGACCAGGACACAGAAGTCAGCAGGCAGATATGAGCAGATTCGGATGGAAGAGAAGTCAGAGGATTCTGGGGACCAGACCTGGTTAGACCTGCCGCGAGGAAAGTTACTCTCTGAGCTCAGATACAGCTGCAACGGGAGCATAGTACTTGCCCCCTGCCTTGCTGGTGTAAGGAGCAAATACAGAAAAGCAGACCTCAGTGCTTTGAAGTCTGCGAAGCTCTGCCTAGGGGTTGACCTTCAGCAGCTCCCTAATTACAACCAGAAACAGGAAGGCCTGGGCCTCTCCTACCGCTTCCGCGGGCAGTGGAGCTGAGCCTGTGTTCCAGCTGCTCCCGCAGGCGGTCGTTAATGCAGATGGACTCCTCCAGGCGCTGGCGCAGGTTCCGGATTTCACCAAGGTGCTCCTCTAGCAGGTCAGTCCCTGCAGTCACCCAGCAGGACAGGAGGAGGTGGGAGATGGAGAATCCTGGTCACTAGTGGGGCCCACATGGGGGGTGTGGGGTTTGGCCAGTGGCCTCTCAGCAAGATCCCTAAACATCACCGGTCTCTCTCATGGGCATCCAAGAGCTCAGGTGACTTTGTTTAAAGAGTAAATTGGCTTCAAACACAGGACAGCTGGTGCTAACCAAGCCCCATGGGCCTCCTCCCATGCAGGGGTTCGTGTAAGGGAGTTGTAATTGTACATGTACAGCTACCAGGGTAACTGGTAAGTGTAAGGGGTTTCACACGGTTTAGAAAAATAATTGACCTGCTCGGCTTTGTGCTTTACCTGTGGGTTTGGAGTTAAGCTGGTACATGGAGGAGCCTGAAGATGGTTCCCCAGATAAGCTTCCTTTCTGAGGCCTCATCATGTCCCACTGGCCTCTGCTGCCCAAGTACCCAGGCTCGAGGATTCTGCCCAGTTCTATGGTGCCCCTCAGAGGAGAGAGGGGCTGGGCAGGGTTGAGGTAGTGGGAAGGGCTGGCTTCTAAATGGTTGGTTGGCAATGTGGCTGGGGAAGCAGGATGAACATTGCTGACACCTGGGCAGAATGAAACATGCATGAGAACCAGTATCAGAACAGAAGGATCGGCAAGGAAGCATGTGATTGCTAAGAACAGACACTAAAGGGGACACGTGGGCTATCAGAGGTCCCAGTCTGCTGGGAAATTCCAATTAGATGAGGATTCCCATCCTAGAGGCTATAACTTTTCACCCCTTGTATTTGCTAGCATGAGACACCAAGAGGTAGGGGATGAATAACGTATCAGAAAGTCACTAGTGTACACAAAAGGGAAGTCCAGTGGCCCTAATCCTGGCTCCTGTGATAATTCCTCATGACAGAATCCAGGGAAGTTCCAGAAGTAGAACTCACTGGGAAAATCAGAGGTTAAGAGTGTGATGGGCCATAGCATTGAGCACACCTGTGAACGGGAACATTTGTGTCCCTATGAGTACTTGCTGTACCCAGAAGCTAACCTGCCAGCTTTTGGGGTTGTCAGAAGAGGAAGGGGGTATAAATCCAGCTAGACATGGTGGCCCCAGTTACTCCAGAGTGAGGAACTTCTTTGCTGAGGCTGGGGGAGGTTCTAGGTAAGGCAAGAGGTGATTTCATTCTTACCCAACATGGTTCCAGGAACTGAAATATGTCATCACTCATGTCTAAAGAGTGATGAACACTCTTCCATGGGGGAGGGAGGACCTTTCATTTCATAGACTGGTGCTTTCATAGATCCTATGAAATCATGGGCCTTCCCATTATCTCTGCTTCTGTGTAAAAGGAAGCCCAACTTGGTGGAGAGAGGGAAAGAGGTGAACAGGGCCATAGTTTAGGATATTCACATTCAGAAGACTATTTTCTTCCAGGGATTATCAATATGGGCAGCAGAGTAAACAGGTAGCTCCACCTAAGAAATAGGAGTGAGGAGTGAGGTCATGGTTCCCTCCAACCAAGCCAACCCCCTTTGAGGGATTAATGCAATTGGCAGTTACCAAGTTTGATCCTCATTTATAACTGTTTCTCAAATTTGGCCACATACTGGAATCATCTGAGACAATGTAAAAGCATGTACTGGTGCCTTGACCCCCAGAGGTTTTACCTTAATTGGTATGCAGTGCAGCTTGGGCACTGGATGTTTTAAAATCATCCCAGCTGATTCTAGGAGGCAGGAAAGTTTGAGAAGTATTGTCATGGGTCTCCCCTTCCCCAATTTGAAAAATACTAGATATTCATTAGGATCACAGGAAGTTAAAGAGGGAGATGAAACACGTAAGTATCTAAACTATAGTCAGTAATTTTTTTTTTTTTTTTAGTACGCGGGCCTCTCGTTGTGGACCCTCCCGTTGCGGAGCACAGGCTCCGGACGTGCAGGCTCAGCGGCCATGGCTCATGGGCCCAGCCGCTCCACGGCATGTGGGATGTGGGATCTTCCTGGACTGGGGCACGAACCCGCGTCCCCTGCATCGGCAGGCGGACTCTCAACGACTGCGCCACCAGGGAAGCCCTGTAGTCAGTATTTTAAAGAATGTGCCTTCCTGCCTCTCTCACACCTCCTTCAACCCCAACCCCACACAGGCAGAGGGGGAAATCAGTGATTGTCGACAGTCAGCTTACTATCTCACCAAGGTCATAGGAGGTGCCAAGTCTATCGGTAACAGTGATCAGTATTCTCATGTTCCAGTCTTTCCGGTCACACGATACAGAGCACATGCCCTAAACCATGCAAAGACGCCAGACAGACTCTTGCACAAGGAAATTTTAGCCCCACAGTGGCCTGAGAAGCCGCCATGCACCACTGTCCACTTGGAAGCTTGTTTCAAAGCAGAGGAGGAGAGCTGGTGAGGACTGTGCTTGACAAGGCAAAAGAAAGGGCTACAGCCTTCCTCACCAAGGCTGGGACCACCCAAACTCTGGCCAGTGGCACAGACTGGATATGACTCCAATTCAACCCACATCACAGACCCTTTCATGCACAGTGCTCTCCTTCCTCCACCTTTCCCTTTGGGCAAAGACAAATGGACAGTGTGGAAAGATGAAGGAAAAGGTGTCAAGGAAAAGAAAGGTAATCTAGAGAACAGCTTTGCCTTTTGGCATGGAACAAATGTGTTATCCATCAGTTGTTGCTTCCAGGTGTGCTATAGTAGCAAGTTCTAGATCAGAGAGAACAGCAGCTTCCCCTCATCTCTAAAGAGAGAAAAGATTGTTGCAAGGGGCCTCCAGAGTCGTTCAGCCGAGCTCAGCTCTGTGCTCTGAGCAGGATTGTAACAAAACCATTCTAGATAGAGAAGGTATAATGGAAATGGGGAACTGGGAGCAGAGGATCTGAATTCAAGCCCATTTCTCCCAGTTCCTAGTGATCTTGAACAAGTAACCTCACTTCCCTGAGTTTTAGTTACTGCTCTGGCAGGGAACAGGGTAAAACCATGTTCCCGTTGGTAGGCAAACCTAGGCTGCTGTACCTGTGTGATGCTGATAAGCAGAAGGTAGCCTCTAAGACTTCACTTCCTGCAGAAAGGAAGATGTACAAACTCTTCTAAAAATAGACTCAGTCTAGCTGGTTCTGGAAGTCAAGCTGATGTCAGAGTAGACAGTGTATCCATTTTCAGAGCTGATAAATAAGCCAATCCGAATGACCTTTGGGGCTTCAGATATGCAGATTCCTAGCTGTGGTCTTAGGTCGTTGGACACCCTTTGTACAGTGACCCTACCATTAATTTGTGCCTCATCCAAGCTCTTCTTTACAGGCACAGAGTGTGGTTTTAAGGTAATTTCAAATTCCTTTCTAGTTTTTTTAAGCACTACTAGAGAGCAAATTCATCACGTGAGGTTCTTTTCTTATTTTAAGCTATAAGCGATAGCTTATAGCTTAAAATAAAACAAAATGTTTTATGATGTGGCATCCAGCCCATATTTACATCAAACCTTTCTCTGAAAGATGACCACATATTCCATGAATTCTGTGACTACATAACATCAATTATATCTGGGAGTTGACAGAATTCACAATCAGACATCACAGCCTGTGCTTCTGTTTCTAGCTGTCCTTGTGTCGCCTGTGCAGAAACAGAAATTAACCTCGTGTAAGGGGAAGAGAGGTTTGGCACCCCTTCTTTTTTTTTTTTTTTTTGCGGTACGCGGGCCTCTCACTGTTGTGGCCTCTCCCGTTGCGGAGCACAGGCTCCGGACGTGCAGGCTCAGCGGCCATGGCTCACGGGCCTAGCAGCTCCGCGGCATGTGGGATCCTCCCAGACCGGGGCACGAACCCGTGTCCTCTGCATCGGCAGGCAGACTCTCAACCACCGCACCACCAGGGAAGCCCTGGCACCCCCTTCTTAATCCCTCCTCCACCATCCTTTTAGCCCCGAACCTGATGATGTCAGAATTTGAACTTGACTAAAAACATTTCACAGAGGAGGATATAATTGCCATGGAAATGATCCCATTGAATGTGGCCATCTTTTTCTGGCCACTTCATCCTGCATTGGCAGGCAGAAAACCTCTCTCCCATGTCCTGCCAGTGAACATGTTGCCAATGTGTCAGGGCTTCAATACACTTGGTGGAAGGTACCCCACACTGTCAGCAGTGGGAGAGCACCAGGTCTAGGGCCTGATGAACATATATACCTGTTAACTGATGAGGCACACACATGAGAAAGATAACAGTAAATATAGTTCCCAAAGCGGCAAGCACAGCCCTCCCTCAGTTGCCCACTGATAATGTGTACCCCTATGTTATTTTTTAAAACTCTGCCATCCAGCCAAAGCCATGCAGAGAAACACGGTGTGGGTCCATCATTCGCAAGAACACAAATGCAGCAGTAAGTGCTCACTTTCTCCCAACTGCTTCTGCAGCATCTGCAGCTCCTGCTGAGCCTCAACCAAGGAGACCATGGGTGTCTCACAGCAGCCAAGGAGGGGAGGGCCAGCAGAGCTGAAAGGCAGGAAGCTGGGTGGAGCTGAGGGCAGTGGTGCCTGGGGAAGGCTAACCAGCGTGGGTATGGATTGAAAATGAAGGCCTAGAAACAGAAAGTTAGGGAGAAAGGAGATAAACCATTAGAGAGAAAGTCAGAGAAAAGAATGGGTGAAAGATTGAGAAGGTGAAACTATTCCCTGACCAAACATCTCCTTGGGGAGTGTCTATCATTCAATGTGGTGATGACTGAGATGGCCAAGGGTAAGCACTGTTACCCAGGATGCTGGCCTAGCTGACCCCCTCCTCCTTCTTCCCAGCCAGGGATGTATCCTGTACATGTATCTTGCATACACATTCTATGCTCATCTTGAAAACAATTGGCTACAAAAGGCAAGGTGGCACTACCATAACCCAGGCAGCCATGAAAGCCCCATCTTAGCCATCTGGACACGGATAGGTGAGGACGGCTGTGCCTGGATGCTCTCAAGAGCCCCTGCGGTGCTGCTACCAGCATGTGCTAGTCCTGGCCCTTGTGACAAGACTCTCCCTACACCTAGAAGTCCTCTTCTGAAAGCAACAGGACTCATCCTGAGGAGGGCAGAAGTAGACTAGGATAGTGGGGAAGTTTGCATGACTAATGCATGTAATTCAACACTGATGGAAACAAACTTCAGAATCCCAAATCAATGTGTTCATTCACCAAAGGAAAAATAAAAGCCTTGGCATACTGACTTACACACAATGGCTTGCAAATCTTTCTGGACATTCAAATAATTTAAGAAAGATTCTTAAAATATACGGGTTCTTTCATCCTTACTGCAATCTACTGAATCATAAACTCTGGCAGTAGGGCTTAGAAATTTCTTTCTAAAAAAATCTTCACAGGTCATCATTAGGCAGTCCATCTATAGACAGGTCTTTAGGAACCCTGGGAAGTTCTCATGTTTGAATCTGTCTCCTCTTCCTAAAAAGAGTTATCAGGCAGATGGCCCACAGAGGGAGAAGAAACCAAGACAGACCTGTGGAGAATGTCTCACATGAAAGACAATGATCACATTCTGAAAAACATCCCTTACCCCAGGATACTGACATAGTATCAGAGCAGTACAGCAAAGACCCCTGAATTACCAAGTGACACAGACCAGGCCTCCTTCAGGGAGGCATTCTGATTTTAAAACCCCTGACCTTCTGCTCTTTCTGATCCCAAAGCATTTACACAGATGTCTACAGTGCTTAGGTGAATAGCTTTTCCCCATGATTCCCTGGTTTAGCTGCTGCCCACTCTGGCCCAGAAACTTTGAGCCCAGGCTCAGAAAGAGTTGAACACATTCTTTTTCTTAAGATTTTGGTTGACTTGTCCTCAAGAGAGACAAGGGCGGCAGAAGGAAAGTGCTGTTCTTCTGGGGGCACCTCTACACGAGTCCGACCTCACCACAACCGCACTGAAGGTGGCCAGCCAGCCCATCTTGTTGGGTGGTAGGAGGTGAGAACAAGGTTTGCCCTTTCTCTGCCATTGCTGGTGTGGAGCTGTGATGGAACAATGCACCCCCTGGTAACTAAGCTGAGGCAGGTAAATGAAATGTACAACTACTGGTCCAAGATACACGCCATATACACATCAAGGACTACCAACCCATTCATAAACCCAGGAACGATAATGTAATATGAACAGAATCTTGTCTGAGGATACTGCAGCATCCTTAGCTATGAAGTAAGCTGCCCTACCTACTGTAGAGGCTCCTCTGCGGATAAAATGGGGAACACATATAAGGGAGCAGCGGATGTAAATTTCCCTTTGTTCTTTGGCTGCAGTAATCCTAGGAGAAGCATTTTGCCTCTGATTCTCAGGGTGAAATGAGAGAAAGAAATGAAGATGCTTCTTCTGGAATGATTAGCCAACTATTGGTCAAAATTGATATGCAGATCAAAGTCTATTGTGGATTATTTACTTTTCTAAAATATTTAAAACAAAGAGGAGTCAGACACTATTCGCTAATCTGGATGGTCTCTTGATTTTGTCTAGGATTTGATGTATTGATATATAAGCTCCTAATGATGCTTTTCTTGTCCCTGAAGAAAAGTCAAACAGGCAGCTGAGGAAGAGGAGATGAAGACCCTGCCCCACTGGCTGTTGCATACCTGGATGGGCCGGGCTGGCCTCCTTGGGGGGATTCTGGGGAGCTGGCAAGCTGCTGGGGCTGCTGCTGGGTTCGGCCTTAACCCCCTGAGACGCACTGGTTGCTGATGGTTTAGAAGACAGTACAGCAGAAAGACTCGAATGATGGATGGAATCTACAAAACCCATGAATGAAAGAACATGTTTGATGTTCTACAAAGAACTGGAATCTGGCCTTATATTTAACCAGGGCAGAGCCTGGTTTTCAGGGAGAGCGTCAAGCACAAGCGCTGGGAGCGGTGTTCATTCCTTACTGGCAGACAGCTCCTTCAGTGAGGAAAGCCACCTTAGAGGTGAGAAACCATGCTTTCAGAGCCTGAAACCATGAAAATGGCACCTCCAAAAATACCAGGCAAGTCCAGCAGCATCTGTGGACACCCACGGAAACTCCAGGGTTCAGGAACTGCAGCTAGCTGGAGGGATAAGATATCCCATCTTAAAAGAGGAGGTCAGTCAGACAGATGGTATGCTCATGAGGCAGTGGGGAAGAGAAGTCTCCGTAACCTCACCCTCCCCACTGTCATTCGCCGTGTCCAACAGCAGTATCCGTATGCTGGTGGAGACCCAGCGACAGGGGTAACTTGTAGAGTCAGGAGCATAGCAAAGATCCTGACCCACCGGGGCCTGTGCTTGGCATGGTTCGGCCTGATACACACCAAGGTGCCTCTATAAGGCCTGGATGTGGAGGTCTCCTCTCAGCCTAGATAGAGGTGGTTCCACTCAGAAAGTGGAGGCTACCTGAGTGACCGGGTGAAGCCTTCTTCTCTTCATAGTGTGTGTACTCGCTGCCTATGTCCATGTCAGAGCAGGCTTCCGGCTCATCAGACGAGAAGGAAGAGCTGCTGGGAGACCGGTGGGAGTCAGACAAGGCACGGCTGCTGGAGGGCGTTAGGGACCGCGCGTCCAACGTGGCCTGCAGGACTTCAATCACTTTCTCCTTCTCCTGCAGCTCCCTGCTGAGCCTAGTGGGGTGAAGGAGGACAACAGCTGAACCCAAAGTCACTGGACTAGCTAGTCCTGACTAGGGCACATGGGAAAAGCCACACAAGTCAAGGGGACCATTCCTGCAAAGGGTAAACGAAATTACCCATCTCTGATTAGGAGTGGAAAGTAAGCCAGGTGCAGAGGGAAGGAGAGCAAGAGCTACCCAGTGCACTGGCCACACAACACACTGAGGACTAGCAGAGGTTCAGCTAGTGCTCCAAGGCACTGCTGCTTAACGTATGGTCCCCAGTACAGCTGGAGTCCAAGAACTGTTGGTTCCCAGTAAGTACAGAAATGCAAGGTAAGCCTTGAGAAACATAGCAGTGTGGCATTCCCACAACATCTAGGAGTATGATAAGTAGAATCATCTGGTTTACTGAGACAGAGACAATGTGTGTGTCTGTGATGGATTAGAAAGGAAAACAAACAAAAAAAAATACTTTGTCCTTCACCGCAGATATTTTGAGAAGCACTGAGTGGTCTAAAGCACACTCACGACACAAAGGGGCGTGAACTAGTGACTACAAAGGACTCTGAGCCTGTATTTTATTGCACGTAATGAGATAACATTCAGTGACTCAATGAAAACTGGCTCCTAAGACGCTGTAGCCTCCCGGGATCTGCAACGTCAAGCACTTTTTTTAAATTAGGAACTGTAATACAATTCTTTTTTTCCCAAGGAAATTGTGTGGCCATTAAACTCGCGGCCAACTCAACTTGGGGTAAGCCAACTTGGCAAAAAGCACACCTTGGTCTTTAAACACACAGTGGGGAAGCAGAGGAGATCCTTGGGGTGCCAAGGACGCTTAAAACCTGGTTAGTTTACTTTTAAGTCAGACTGACTCTAGGTTACTAAGCTAATAATATAATAATAAATCTAGGTTACTAATTTGAATAAATATACAAACAGAAATCAATAGAACTATATCAAAAGAGAGTAAGGCTAAAAAGAACAGTGATGTGTTCCATGAATAAATGAATTCATTACAATCAGCGTTTTCCTTTTTTCCCCCTGATTTATGAAACTGCAGCCACCCTGGACCCCTTAGGCCTTGTTCCTGATTCCTTTACCAGATCCTATTTGAATTACCTCAGGGCCAGCGGCTCAAGTCCAGCTTGATCTTTCTCACTTTTATGATCCTCTGCAAACCAAATTCAGAAAGAAACAGTAAGAAATTAAACAGGTCTCACTTCACACATTATAAATGCAGGAGCCGATTTGGGTGCAAAATAGTGACTACTCTATGTATGTCCAGGATATGTGGGAGAATTGCTCTGGGAGACCTCAGATTGTATCTTTAGAGAACAGACCTGCATGTTCTCCTGAGCTCACCAGGCAGACCTTCCCTGACCTGGTAATCACCATCATGACTTCCTCTACCCTAAATCAACGCAAACAAAGTTTAAAAGGCACTTGGCTAACTTCCCTCTGGAACATTCCAGCCTCCAAGCCTGCCACAGACTGACTCCCAGACGGACCAGCTCTATGACCCATCACAGCTTTCATGTAGAACCTACTCTTGCTTTGAGGAGATGATAAACAGCCCTGTCCCACCTCTGCACCTGCCGCTAGGATGTGGGATGGTTGGCCCCCAAGACTGATCCTGCTGTTCTCCCTCGGGTGCTCTCAGGAAATTCTAAGTCAAGGGCTTCAATAATTACCAATATTCCTAGCCCTTGTACTATGATATTCAGTGCCCAAACCATGTTCAAAAGGGCATAGTGCTTCATCTGTATTTGAATTACATTCATGTGCAATACCAGGCAATAGATGAAGAAACAGAGATACCAAAAGGTTAAGTCATTTGCCCAAAGAAACTTAGTGGCAGCATCCAGGCTAGAGCTTGCGTACCGCAAGTCTCGGTTCAGGGCTCCTTTAACTACAGTGAAGTCCTCTGATCTCTTCTCCCTTTCTCCCCCTTAGCACTAGATGGACTCAGCCTCCTTCCCTAAAGGTCACATTCCATAAATGATGCTGTAATCACGGCCTCTCTGACCCTGTGGTTCCTCCTCGGTGCTTCCCACTGGCCAGTCCTGATTCTGTAATGACCCCTGGGTTAAATGAAGCAGAACCTGGGTTAAAAGGCTGTGGTGGAGGTGTGGCGGTCACCTGGGGCTGGGCTCTGGGAGGGACTGAGAGTGTCCAAAAGCCCTGTGGCCAACTTACTGGTGCTGAGTTTGCTGGTGAGCCTCTCTGTCAGCTGGCTTCCCTGAGCGAGTTGCTCCCGGAAGCTCTGCCCCAAGTAGTAGTCAATGTCATTGCTCCTTAGGAGGTCCTCGAAAGACTTTACTGTATCTTTCGCATGCTGGGTGAGAAGATAACAGATACCTCTCCCTTCTCGTATTTTCTGGCGTAGGTAGGATAGCTCTCGGGCCTGGTCCTGAATCAGGGAATCATATTTCCTAATGTAGGAAAGAAGAGGAAAGGGTAAGAATGGAAGAGAGTGAAAATTAAGTTATGGGGGCTTCTGTAGTCATTTCTGTGAGAACATCTCTAAGAGTTCCTCCGTTTAAGCTGAATTCTGGCCCAAAAACCAAAGGATGTATTTAAGAGTAAATTCTGTTCTGACAAACTTGCATCAAACAACATGGTATGCCACCATTCTTCCACGGTTTTATATGTGTTAGTCATGTGTCCAAAAATGAAAAATAAGTTCTGTGGGGGTAAATACAGTGCCATAGTTTACATCCCTTACAGCACCAATATAGTGAAGACTCACAGTTGTTACTCAATAAATACTAAATATAGTTATTGGGTAGATGCTCAATAAATACTAAAAATCCAGATAGGTCCTTTCATGTCTTCTACTTCAAAGACCATCTCTATTATGGCAGACTGTATTTTGCAAAGTTGGCCATTACTCAAGCTCCCGTTCCATGTGCTCCTCTATAATGTGGCTGTGGCCCTCTTTCATCATTGGGCAGAAGTTAGTCTCCACCTCCTTAACTCTGGGTGGGTTCTGTGACCACCATGACCAAGGTAACATAGTGGAGGTAACACTGCACCGAGTCCAGGAGTCGCTCTTAACTGGCCTGGCAACTTCCACTTGGAAGCCAGCTGCCATGCTGAAGTGAAACTACCCTGAGACCACCGTACTATGAGAGGCCCAGGCCAGGAGGAGAGGCCCCGGAAGACAAGGAGCCACATGGAGAAGGAGAGAAGCCAAGGAGCACCACGTCACCAGACACATGAATGAAGAAGCCGTGTCCAGGCACACATTTCAGGGACTCCAGCCCCAACCTCCATCTGACGGCAGCCGCATGAGAGACCCCAAGTGAGAGCTACACTGCTCAGCCCAGCCAATCGACATAAATTATTGCTTCAATCCCCTGAGCTTTGGGGTGGTTTGTTACTCAGCATAGATGACCCAGATGCTGAGAGGGCTATCTACCCTGGTGTTTTTCAACCACAAAGTATCAATAACAATAATAATTATGGCAAATAGTGTTGAGAGCTTTAATATATGCTAGGCATCATTATAAGCACTTGTATTAATTCATTTAAACCTAATAACCACCCTTTGAGATAGGTTTTCTTATTATCCTCATTTAATAGGTAAAGAAATAGGCTCAGAAAGACTGAGTAGGTTGCATAGCCTGTAAGTCCCAGAGCTAGGATTCGAACCCAGGAAGTCTGACTCCAGTCTTACCACTTATATCATATATCCTGTCACTTTAAGAATACATTCCTAAGGAGGAAATCCCAGGGACCTGGTATCTCCCAGCAGGGGTCACGTGTCTTTTCTTCAGACCTAGGGCTACCGTTTAAATAGGTGCTCCTCTGATCGCCCTGATGGGTTCTCTCTTCTACCTGCCCGGGCTACCCTCCTTCAAACATAAACTTAGACATCATCAATCAAGTAATGGTCCAAAGAGGACCCTCCTTACCCAGGCCACGAGGCTGATCTCAGCTCCTCGGCCAGCTTCCCTTCTGTTCCAGTTTTTGGGAGCTGGGCTTCCAGCTGGGACACCCTCTGGATCAGACTCTCCAGATCCTTTTTAGCCTGAAGCCCTGGGGGGTAGAAAGCCCCAGTGCCATCAGACAGCCACCCCTCGTCCTCATCAGTGACACTATGAGGTGAAGATCCCTCGAGGGTACCAACAGCTTTCAGCTTTTGGGGTCTCTCCAGACTAGATGAATAATCGCTTGTAACTGAGAGGGACCGGACCCGGCTCTTGAGGTTTTGAATGACCTTGTTGGCGTTCTGCAGCTGGGCCTTCAGATCTTTGATGTCCTTACATAGGACAGAGATGTCTTCTGACTTTCCATATGCCTGGAACTCCTCCTGCTTCCCTAGCTGGCTCTCCAAGGGCTTCTTTCCAGGGGGGCTGGCCAGTGTGGAGCTCAGATGTCCCTGCTCAGAGCACAGCCCCTCCATTAGGACAGTTTCCCTGAGGCTGTCATGCTCCTCACACTCTGAGAAAAGACAAAGACATCTTCCTGAGTAAAGCTGGACGTGCTGCTGAGGCCACTCCCTTCAAGGTCTTGAGGACAATAAGTACTAGAGCAAAAGTTGAAGCAGTACTTTATTCAGCGCTGGCACTGTACTAACATTCAAATGCAGTATTTCTTACCCTCCCAAGAGCCCAGCAAGTCAGGTGTGGTCACTTTCTATTTTACTCAAGTGTTTTCCTCCTTGATTTCAATTTGGTGGATGTCCCTATAGTCACAGTACTTTTTTTTTTTTTTTTGCGGTACGCGGGCCTCTCACTGTTGTGGCCTCTCCCGTTGCGGAGCACAGGCTCCGGACGCGCAGGCCCAGCGGCCATGGCTCACGGGCCCAGCTGCTCCGCGGCATGTGGGATCTTCCCGGACCGGGGCACGAACCCGTGTCCCCTGCATCGGCAGGCGGACTCTCAACCACTGCGCCACCAGGGAAGCCCCACAGTACTTTTATAATAGAAGAATATATATTTTTAAACTTATGGTTTGCCTATTCCCCCAAAGCTCATCTGGTCTTCTCATTAATAAATAGACCTTAGTATTTTTTCTATAATAAACAGTTGGATAGAACATTTTTTTAAATTAACAGCAGTATGCTGAAAACTAATTGTAGAAATTCAAACTCACACTCAGCCTCATTCTGGGCAAGAGTTCTCCTCCAAACTTCCCGTCCCTCTCTGGCCTTGTGTCCTCTTCAGTCTACCATGCCCCCTCATCCCTACTCCTCGTTGCATGTGGGACTCGCCAACGGCACCCAAATGTGAAGGCTGCCTCTAGGGAGGGAAGGTGAACCCCATACTTGTGCTCTTACCGGGACTTGTGCTCTCCTCCCGCTCCGCCTCATTCTCGCTTCGGCCACAAGTCTCATAGCCCAGGTCCTGGAGGTCCACCTGCACCTGCTTGCTGTCCTGCTTCACCAAGGATTCACCTGCTTAGGAAGAGACAGGGGGTGTTACAGAGTATCTGAATTTCCCACATACACCCTCACCCTCAGTGGCACATACCCTGGCCCTTAGGGTGCAGGGAGGTTAGGTCCACAGTGGAATAGATGCTTCTTTGGACTTAGGTGGGAGAAGAGACCACCTGCTCCAGACAGCAGGACTTCCCTCTGCCACGAGGAGCCTGTTTGCCATTGATGATCCTATCTACAGATAACGGGGCTTCGCTGGGACCAGACATTTTTAAGTCATCTCTAGAAGTCCCAGGGAAACTAGTAAATGCTTTGTTCACAGGGGCTCAGTAAATGTTTGAATGGAGCTGAACTCATTCAGAGTTTCAAAGACATCTAGATCTGTACTGTTCCGTAAGGTAGCTACTAGCCATGTGGGACTATTTTAGGTTAAACTGATTAAAATTAAGCTTAAAATTCCCAAGTTGAACTAGCTACATTTCATGTTCTCCATGACCACATATGACGTAGGTACAGAACATTTCTGTCACTGCAGAAGTTCTATTAGAAAGCGCTGATTCTAGACCAACAATGATGGTATATTTTTTAAGAATCTGATGTGGTGCAAAGAGGAGCAGAAGAGAAGCAGTTAGCATACGTTGAGAGAGGTAAGGCAGTTTGTTGACTGTACCAGAAATCAGCAAATCTAGGTGTTAGTCCATTTCCTCCCTATACTGTCACTGCAAACTTGATTTATTCATTTACTCTTCTCTGCCATCTGCAAATTGAAGTATCCACTTCCACAATCCTAGGGTTGTGGTCAGGATTAAATTTGGGGAAGAAAAGTGAAGTCTGCAAAGCATGTAGCTTCTCAGGGAGAAGACAGACACTTTGGTGACGTGAACTTAAGACTTACTAAACATGACTCTGTATTTCTCCAGCTGGTTGGCCTGGGCAAAGACAGTGGCTTCTGATATCAGCAGCTTCTCCTGGAGATCTTGATAGCGTTGTCTGCACTGTGCCAACTGGGAGCGCAGGTGCTTGGTGGATCCTGGGAGGCTAAATTCTGACTGAGGTCCAGAGTTACGGGCCTGGGGCTGGTTGACCAGCTGTGAAAAGAACCAGCACAGGGTCAGGGCAGTCTGAGCTCATCCCCCAGGCAGTGATGGCTGCTACCCCTTGCGAACCCTGTGGACTTTATTCATGTGTCTGTCACAGCGCTCCTCATCCCATTTGGCACTTACTTGTTTTCCGGAACGAGCTCCTGGAGAGCTGGGGTAATGTTTTATTCATCTCTATATCTACAACACATAGCATGGTGCCAATTGAATCTAACGAGGAGGAGCTCTCAGTAAATGTTTGTTCAATGATTGAAGAGAGAAGGGGTGGAAACCTCCACTCATCCCTCCCTGCATTCCTGCCCAGTTGCCCTCTCAGAATCCTCTGCACAAAGTGGAACACTCCCTAACATCATACACAAAAATAAACTCAGAATGGATTAAAGACCTAAATGTAAGACCAGACACTATAAAACTCTTAGAGGAAAACATAGGAAGAACACTCTTTGACATACATCACAGCAATATCTTTTTTGATGCACCTCCTAGAGTAATGGAAATAAAAAAAATAAACAAATGGGACCTAATGAAACCTAAAAGCTTTTGCACAGCAAAGGAAACCATAAACAAGACAAAAAACCGTCAGAATGGGAGAAAATATTTGCAAACGAATCAGTGGACAAAGGATTAATCTCCGAATATATACACAGCTCATGCAGCTCAATACCAAAAAACTAACAACCCAATCCAAAAATGGGCAGAAGACCTAAATAGACATTTCTTCAAAGAAGACATACAGATGGCCAAGAGGCCCATGAAAAGGTGCTCAACATCACTAATTATTAGAGAAATGCAAATCAAAAGTACAATGAGGTATCACCTCATACCCGTTAGAATGGGCATCATCAGAAAATCTACAAACAATAAATGCTGGAGAGGGTGTGGAGAAAAGGGAACACTCTTGCACTGCTGGTGGGAATGTAAATTGATACAGCCACTATGGAGAACAGTATGGAGGTTCCGTAAAAAACTACAAATAGAACTACCATATGACCCAGCAATCCCACTACAGGGCATATACCCAGAGAAAACCATAATTCAAAAAGAGTCATGTACCACAATGTTCACTGCAGCTCTATTTACAATAGCCAGGACATGGAAGCAACCTAAGTGTCCATCGACAGATGAATGGATAAAGATGTGGTAAATATATACAATGGAATATTACTCAGCCATAAAAAGGAATGAAATTGGGTCATTTGTAGAGACGTGGATGGACCTAGAGAATGTCATACAGAATGAAGTAAGTCAGAAAAATAAATATCATATATTAACACATACATGTGGAATCTAGAAAAATGGTACAGATGAACCAGTCTGCAAGGCAGAAATAGAGACATAGATGTAGGGAACAAACGTATGGACACCAATGGGGGAAAGGGGGAGGGTGGTGGGATGAACTGGAAGACTGGGATTGACATATATACACTAATATGTATAAAATAGATAGCTAATGAGAACCTGCTGTATAGCACAGGGAACTCTACTTCATTTTGCTGTACAGTAGAAACTAACACAACATTGTAAAACAACTATACCCCAATTTAAAAAAAAAAAGAATCCTCTGTAGTCTCCATTTTACTTAATCCTCAGCTCAGCTGCCTCCCTTTAGAGGATCCCGATAACTCCTTCTGAGGCTCAGGGACAGACACCTGTGATGAGCTGTGATGAAAATGGCAGTGATAAGGAAGAGATGTCATTACACACCACTTGTCTGGCTGCCTTAAAACCCCATGTATCCCTATATTGCATCCTATTGAAATGATCTGGTTTTGTGCCATCTTTTCCCACCATACTGAATACCTGAAGGACAGAGACAAAGCCTTATTGCCTGCTTCCAATGTCTAGTCTCTTATCTGGAAAATTAGGCACTCAAATATTTATGGAAAATTAATTATTCATGTAATATTTATAAGATAATGTTGTAAAAAACCTTTCTAAAGGTTGATGTGTGAGGAATATTATCACCACTACTTGTGGTGCAAAGGTGCCCTTCCCTTGGTACCTCCTGACCCACAGGGCAGAACTGCTTAAGGTAGAAACTGACATTTCCAACCCTTCTCCAAAGGTCTTGCATTCCATCTAATCCCACACTTACTTGGTGGGTATCCGCTGTGAAGGCAGTCCCAAGGTCAAGGCTCTGGGGTCTGGGGCAAGGCCTCATGGTCACACCCTCCTCTTCTTGGCATTGGTGCTTTCCAGAAGAGCGAACCAGCTCTGTGTTCATTCTGTCGATCTCCCTGGCCAGGTGCCCAAGGAGCTCAGGATTAAGTTTACTATTCCCTTCTCTGGTGCTCAGCACCAGCTGTTCTTTGAGGAGGTTGATGATATTGTGGGCATTCTTCAGTTTTCCCTGGAGCTTTCTGAATTCAGCCTGAAGGCTATTCTCATTCGGACCCCCTTTGGCAACCACAGTCTCCACCATCACCTCGCCCTTCTCCTTGTCTTCCTCAATCTCCCATCCATCAGACATTGCTTCTCCCATCTGCTCTTTCAGCTCTGCATTCTCAAGGCAAAGGCTCAGCATGGTGTTCCTACAGGAAACATACATAATCAGGGGCCAGGTCTGGTCTTGGCCTCGGTTCCTAATAGCCCCGTTTACCCACACCTCAGGCCATCAGAGACTCAGAGACACCCCAGAGCATGAAGAGACCTCAGAGACCTACAACAACTCCCTTATTTTATACACGAGGAAACCAAGACTCAGAAAGAGCAAGAGATTACCCGCACTCCCATAGCTACTTGGTGGCAGCATCATCACTAAAAATCTAGGACTCAAGACACCCAGTCTAGTTGTCTTTACTCATGCTTGCAGCCTCATGTTCTAATTTTCAGTGGCCTCCGGAATAAACAAGGGTAACTACACTGTTAAGAAAAAAGTAAAAAGGACATTGGGACAAATTTATTATTATGGATTCTACAGTTCTATTAATTATCATCAGTCACTTTTCAACTACTGGATGAGAAATTTGGACCTAGGAACACAGAAGAAATAAATAACACTAATCACAACTATCATCAAATGTACTTATGTTAATTATTTGCTTTACATCTGGCTCCTGTGATAGGAGATCATCTTCATAAGAACAGGGATTCTGCGTGTCCCATTCACCCTGTACCTCCAGAACCTCCACAGCACCAGCTGCGCATAAAATATTCAATTTGTTGAGGAAATAAAATGGACTAAATAACTAATTTTCACCAAGACATTCTAGACGCAGCCTTTCCTCCCACCGAATATTTCACTAGGATTGGGTGGAAGCAATAAAAAATATGGCTTTAAAAAGGCAATTTACTTAAAAAGGCAGTTCACTTAACCTCTAACACTGACCTAGTGGAGTTACTGGATGCTTACATGAAATTACATACGTGGTATGGCTGGCTCGGCGTCTGCAACAGAGAAGTCATTTAATCCTGCTCATACTAGCTGCAGACCTGAGGAATACTGACAGCAGAATCCTAGGAGGTGCCTGTTTAAAAAGCTTTAGAGCTACGGCCTACACATCGACATTTTACTTAAGTTCCACAGGTGATTCTTAAGCACGCTAAATTGAGAACTGCTGACCAGAAGAGGCAAAGGAAGTAATAATTCATAGCCTGAAGGACCAGCAGTTGGCTATGCCCCTAGACTGGGTTTCTCAGATCCTGAAGTTTTGGAATAGAGCACAGCTTGTCTAGCTTTCAATCAAGGATGAAAATGCCTTAGGACACAGGAATCAGAGAGATCATCTACGAGAGTTTCAATGGAGAAAAGTGGGACAGGTATTTTACCAAAACTGATGTGTAAAAGGGAAAGAAAGGGGCACACGTGTGGTATAAAGAAGAATATTTAATATTATGTCATAACTTTATATTTGCTGTGTTCACAATACAAACTAACAACAGCAATGTTCAACAAAATCTCAAAAGAGGGACTACGAATTACATAGATTCTATCTTCTACAGTATCAGTGGTGCTTCAGGTTGGAGGAAGAGTTCAATCAGTTTTAGGCTAGTAACTCTGAGGAAAAAGGAAAATAATTCATGAAGGTGCTACATTTGGTTGGATTGTATATTCAACTATAGGATCAAAAGAGATGTATTGTTCTCACCCATGATAGCACAACAAAGTTGACACATAACAAAGTTTAAGTCAAACTTAAGCTTTAACTTAAGTAGAATTTAAGAAAAGAAATATCATGATAATTCAGAGTAAAAGAACCAACATTAAGGATGATCACAAGACTATTTCAAAAATTGTTTGACAAAGTATACAGTATAGAAGAAAAAGGTTTATAATTTAATAATTGGGAGCCAGGGGTCTAGCCACGGACTATTATGCAACCTTGAGCAAGTTACCAGAACTTTTTAGGCCAGAGTTTCCTCAACTATGAAATAAGACATTATGCTGGATGTCAAGATCCTCTTCTGTACTAATATCATTCTATGATTCAGGGACATTTAAGTGGCACATAATAGGTAGGGAAACAATAGGGCATGAGTTAGAAGTTGTACATCTGCACAGCTGTGTTCTAAACAGCAGGCCATTATGATTATGACCCTCAGGGATGAATGAATAAGTGGATTAGCCCTATGTTATCAGCATGTTCCCCAAGCATCTTTTGAAAAAAAAGCCATTAAAGACAGAGTGGTCAATCTAGCCAATGAATAAGCTACTTACCACTTTTGCAAAGTAAATAAAACAGCAGAGATTATTAAAATTGCTATTCTGTGATTTAAGGATTTGTGCTACTGAGAGAGAGCTGAGTGGAGGTGGAAGGGCCTCTGTATAAATCCTTCTCCTCATGGACTATTCTGGTTCTGCATATAGCAGTGAAGCATCTTGGGTAGCAGAAGATTCCTCACATGTCACAGTCAATTCAAAAGAGCAATACGAGTCATACAACTAGGAGATTTCCACTCATGACAGTCATATATGTAAGCTAATAATGGACATTATTATACTGAATTAAGACCAGATTTATTTGAATAGTTTGAATGGTAATTATTGATAATCCCCATTATCCAATATTATTAACTTTTCTAAGAATCTGTAGAACAATTAATGCACGGAGCACGGGATGTGGATCAAAAAGCCCCACGGCAGCACAAATGCCTTGGCAGCAGCAAGGTGTGTCCCTTGGCTATGGTAGCCTCTCTGTCAGCAGGCTCCCCTTCTCTGGTGCACATCCTACCTGATGTGGGCCACAGAGGAGAATCCTGCTTCCTCGATTTGAGCCTTTAGCTCCTTCAGTTCCCCCTCAGCTTTCCTCTTCTCCTCTAAGAGCTGATGAATCTCAGCCCTCAGGTGGAGCATCTCCTCCTGAAGACCCCTGTCACTGTCCTCTCCTGTCGTGGACGGAGGGGCAAGAGATACGTTCTGGGTCTCCACAGCTGCCAGGCTTTTCTCCAAAGCTACCTTGATGAGCTGAAAGAAAATCACGGTTTAAAGAAGTTAGTGCATTGAAGAGGATCTACGAGGAACATCAGATCACAAAGGCAGCCTTCTAGGGGACCAAAACAGGCAGACCTAAAAGGAGCTCCCCCTCTAGGACTCCTCAGCCATAAGGGCCCTGGAGACTGGTTTGGGTGAGAGGACATACCACACAAGCAGGGAGAATTGTTGCCATGGGCAGAGGTGGGTGAGGAAAAAAACACAAGCACACAACAAACTTAAAACAAAAGCAAACAAATGAGGTTTAAACAGGACTGGAGAGTGTGGATGCTGTGATCCTTCTCTTTCTGAGGGGACAGAGTTCTCCAGGAGTCTTCTCACAGTCAGGAAGCTTCATCAGCTCAACACTTGAGTCCTTGACTGCAAAGATCATGGCTAAGATACCAAAGCTCAAAGCCTGAGGCTGTAACTCAGACTCCAAAAAGGATGATTACGAGGAAGGATCTGGGCACTCAGGAATCAGGAGTCAGAGTCAGAGAATTAGGGTATAGGCGGAGCTACAGTTAAGACAAAGCAACCTTAATTTCACTGGCAACAGGAGAATCACACTCTACAATTGCTGAGAAGTTAAAGAGAGGCCACCTGCCTAGCAACCAATTTCCCTTGTTGGTTATCACCCTATGCTGATGTTGCCAGCCAAACTCTCTCTACAAATCTAAGCACGTGAGAAGAAAACAAGCAGAAGCAATTTCCCATCACCTTTGTTTTTTGAGGATACTCTTGAAGTTACTCCTTAATATTCAACTAGAGCAGATTGTATAGTTTTTCCTCAGATAATATTTTAGGGCCTCCCTGGTGGCGCAGTGGTTAAGAATCTGCCTGCCAATGCAGGGGACATGGGTTCAAGCCCTGGTCTGGGAAGATCCCACATGTCACGGAGCAGCTGAGCCCATGTGCCAGAACTACTGAGCCTGCGCTCTAGAGCCCGCGAGCCACAACTACTGAGCCCACGTGCCACAACTACTGAGCCCACGTGCCACAACTACTGAAGCCCGCACACCTAGAGCCCACACTCTGCAACAAGAGAAGCCACCGCAATAAGAAGCCCGCGCACAGCAACGAAGACTCAATGCAGCCAAAAATAAAAATAAATAATTTTTTAAATTAATTTTTTAACTTTAAAATTTTATTGTTCGTCTTGGGCTCCTCTCCAGCTTTTCCCATGCTTTTAAAAGTGTAGAAACCAAAACATGAGTATGATAATCTACTTAGTGTATGACTAATCATTTTAGTATGTGAATTACTTGCCTGTCTGTTGAATATTAATCTTATATCCCAATGTCATATTGGCTTATTTTTCCTTTCAGTGGCAGCATTTTTGGGTTTTACTTAACTTCAGGTCAAATTTGACCTCCCAATTTTCCAACTCTCCCCACAGCTATTTCTGGGTCATATTGTTTTCTTTTATCTCTATAAATATAATGACTTGTTCCTGTCACAAATTCATTCCGGCTATACAGAATCATTTCACAATCATCAAAGTCATCAAAATATTTATGTGCATCTCCATAAATCATGTAGCGGCCACTTGACTAGGGATGATTTGTAGAATTAATTATGTGCTTTATTGCTTCAGTTAGGTCAGAAATATTGATATATTGGACAGAACAGGGCTCAGAGGAGCTTAAATGGATCAGTGATCAACAGCTGCTTGGCTTGGCACAAAGCCATTGACTGTTGCCTTGGACCTCGTAACAGCATGATAAAGTCTAGGTTTCAGGTATGTCCTGGGGTTGATTCATATGGCACGGATGTGTAAAAGCATTTAGTAGCATAGCAGTTGAGATTGTAAAGAGATGTGAGAGATACGCACCCACGTCAAAGAAGAAAGAGATGCCTCACACAGGTGCTCATTTCCTAGGCATCAAATCCCACCTGGGGTTGTAAGCCTGAGACTGAGAGGCTCCTGGGAATGTGTTTCTATGGTTCTACTGACAGGCTTAGTTGGACTGGTGGCCATCCCCACATGTGCCACGAAGCACTTGGGTCAAAATAAAGGAAGGGGGACTGGATAAAACCACTTTTGAAAGTTTATGACCTCACCCTTCATTTAAATTATGTGACATTACCTTTCTAAATAAACTCTTTGCAACTAAGTAAACAATGTCATCAGCTTTGAATATGGACACATTTATTCTTTTCTAAACCTTCAGGGTTCCTTCTGCTTAAAAATGTCTAACTTTAATGATACCATCTATTTTTAAAGTGCCTTCTAGATGTATGTTATCTTCTATTGATTTAAATATACCTACTTTCTTTAAAAAGAAAAAATAAGACCCATGGAATGTTAATACCAGAAGGGACCTTAAGGTTCATCTGGTCTGATTTCTTACTTTTAAATGAGAAAATAGAGGTCTGATTTGTTCCCAGGCTAATTTGCCTTTTCATATTTCCATGTCCAAGGGAGTTTACTTTAGCTGCCTTGTCTGTAAAATTTAAATGTAAATGCATGAAAAGTGACTCAGGATCTAACCTTTTTATTTTTTTCTTTAACATCTATGGAAAGCTAGTATTTCTATTGTTTTTCCTGAAGTAAAACCCCAGGGCTTCCAGTGTATGTGCTGGTAGTATGAATCCTTTAGTTCTATTGTTAATTACGTCTCTTATAGGTGGTTGTTGCTGTTGTTATTCTTCACATTTCCTAATTCATCTATTCTATTGCTTCCATGGTATAATTCAACTTTCATGTGTGCTGGTTTTTCATTTGCCCCATGGAGATCAATGTGCAGATCTGATCTCTTATTTGAATAGAGTGGTTTTGTTTTAGCCCTATTCCTTCATACCTCCCACGGTGTAATTCATTTCTCAGACAGCATTAGGGTATTAAAAATGATCTTTTTTCAAGTTCATCACTGACGCTCCTTTGCGGTTTTGCTTGTTGATTAACTTTTCTCCATTGCAAAAATTCGAACGAAGAAAGGCAATGATTGATTACTCTAGTTTCTTTCACAGGAACTAACTTCCTAGGTATTTGTTACAGATCTTACATTTGATTGGGAATGGAATTGTGTGAGAGGTTATCTGAGGACAATTACCATCACGGCCAGGCCTGGCACTTCCTGAGGAGGGTGAGTCCAAAATTAAAGATGAAGCAATCTGCTTTGGCCAAAAGGTGGTTCTTGTCTTAAGAGGCAAAGTTGGATGTGTTTGTTAGGGGAAGTGTGCGTATGCTTGAAGTGGGAAGGGAGCTTGGTGTTGAGGATAAGGTCTACCTCCCAAGGACACAACTAGGAGAAGCTCAGAGCTCAATCTTAAGGGACCAGTTCCCGGGAAACAAGCAAACACATTTTTGAGAATCTGGACACAAAACAGTTATGACAAAACAAGCTTTATTTAATTGGTAGCAGGAGAGTCACACAAACAAACCTCAGAAAAGTTGAAGTAAGTTTACAATGATTTCACACACCTCTTTCCCCAAAACTGAAGATTGATTTTTCAAGGAAAGGGGATACAGAGAAAAACAGTGCTTACCCAAGATATTTTTCATCCAACAGGTAAATACTTGTCTAACTTATTAAGTATCTCCTATGCCAGGTGATAGGGAAGACATTGCAAGGGAAGTACAAATGCCCCAATGTAAAGGTTTATTCCAGGCTTGGACTGACCTCAAAATGTTGTCTGATCATTTTCTCCATGCTTGGCTATAGAAAAGAAGGTTGAGGAAGAAGTGACTTTACAAACCAGTTTCCCTATAACTGAGAAGCAGAGTGAAGAACTCGTGCTATCAGGCATAGTTTGGACCACATCAGTCGGAATCTGGCTCTCTCCATATCCGTGTCTCCTGTTCACTTATTCTGAAGTTAACCCTGACCCAGAGTAGCAATAACCATCAGTGACCTGCTGACATCTCAATCTAGCTCTGTGTTAGAGTGGATATTTTCTCATCCTGCAGATCCTTCTCTCTCACCCAAGATCCTCAGTGAAATCAGGGAGTGAGAGGTAAGGGATCTGTCCAGAGGGGCAGTGGTGTACATAATTAAAGTTACAAGCACCGGTTAGGAGGACTCAGAATAAGCTGTCCAAGCAAAAGGAGAAGTGGAGTTCATGCAGGAACTCAAGGGAGAAGTTAGGGTCAGGTGTGTCTAGAGCAGCAAAAAGGGAATCTTGGTAGAAGGTAAAGAAACTGTGCTGAGGATGTGAGGTATTCCAGACAATTGCTTGTGTCCTCAAGAGTCAAAGACTGTGCCAAATCCTGTGAGATTTGGGGACTGCTCACTTGGGTCTTTCTGTTGGTTTATTAGACGTCGCCTCTTTTTCTTATGCAGGAGATGAAGAGGCAGACCCAGAAAGCCTCATGTCCCCTATAGTTTCCCTAATAGCTCCAAGGAGCCTATCACTGGAAAAGCCCAGCCAGCTGCTTCTGCAGAAGGACAGATACCAATGATCCACTTTCCCCTTAAAAACTCAGAGAGTCGGGCTTCCTCGGTGGCGCAGTCGTTGAGAGTCCGCCTGCTGATGCAGGGGACATGGGTTCGTGCCCCGGTCCAGGAAGATCCGACATGCCGCGGAGCGGCTGGGCCCGTGAGCCATGGCTGCTGAGCCTGTGCGTCCGGAGCCTGTGCTCCGCAACGGGAGAGGCCACAACAGTGAGAGGCCTGCGTATGGCAAAACAAAACAAAACAAACAAAAAAAACCTCAGAGAGTCGCAGGCCTGGTCCTTCCAGGACATGTGATTGCTAAATGTCACTGGGCAAGGTGAAGACACATAGGAGTTCCAGTGGGTGCTATGGGATCACTATTGGTGACTTAATCTCTGAGGTCTAGGACATTCTGCTCTTGAGCTTGAGAAAATGCTGGTTACACCTTCCAGTGCTGGTTGGTGGGAACAATGTTTTAGCCTTGGGTACCAAGTTCTGAGGTTTGACAGGGGCTTGCTCTTGAAGTGTCATCTGCTGGTCATTGACGTGTCACAACCTGGGTAGATTGTCAGGTTGCCCAACGAGGTTCTCTTTTATATAGTGAGACTTCACTGAGAATGATCCCTGCTTTGGAAGCATTCCGTTCCTCTTGGAGTTCCTCAGAAAACACTCTCCTGAAGCAGGTCCTAGGCCTGCCACCTCCCCAAGCAGCCCTTCGATGACTCCCTGTCTTCTGTGATGTGTTTCAGTTACAAAAGCCCAAGAGTGTAAGTGTTCAGGTCTTGTTGTAAGTAAAAATTCTTCTGAAGCTACAGCTATAGACGGTACATAGGAGCAAAGGAGGGTAGGAGGAGGCAGGGAGCAGGAACACAAGATACAAGGAGTAAAAAGGGTGGATTGGAAAGAAAAATGGAGTGAGGATAGGGGTTGGCAAGGTGGCTGGGAGGGCAGGAAGAAGACTGGGAAGTGGTTTATCTCAAAAGATAGCTTCTCACTCCAGGCCCACAAGGGCTGCAGGAGACCACCAGTCCGCAAAGGGCTACGAGCTCTGCACCCTGGGGCCCCAGTACCTGACTTGGACTTACTTGCTGGTGGCTATTGTGTGCAGCCTCCTCCTCGATACTGTCGGTGAACTCTGTGCTCGCATCCTCTGTGTCGTCCCCTGCAGCTGCACCTAGAAGTAGGTCCAGAAGACAAAGGTGACTCCCTTCACACGTGCCTTCCAGACAGCAGCTAAAATTACACTCTTTTTGCCATCCGCCTCTGATTTCTTCCCTTCCCCACATGGATGGCCCCCTAGCCAGCAGGGCTGACACGCAAAGCAGCACCGAGGTACCAACTCTGTAGAAAAGCTTCTTCACCATATCACTGATACCTTCTTGCTAACACTCAAGCTTAAACCTCAAAACATAAGCTGGCTTGACTGCACAGACCTGTACTTAAGAAGCAGACTGTTAGATAGAGTGGTTACCCCCCTCACTTATTTCCAGAAAGCCAGAATTATTCTCCTCCAGCCACTGACTGTCTATGTAATAACTTTCCCTGTTGTGACATGGGCCCAACGTGACAACTTTTTCCCACCATCGAGTGCTGAGAGGGTTCCTGATTTCCTTGGGATTAGGGCAGCCCGGCTCCTCTCACACTTTTCCATTGCTGGGATCAGTCATGAGTGGGGTGATAATCTCGCTGAGGAACCCTCCTCTAAGGGTCCTGTGTCCTACAGAAGCTCAGGTCTAGTCCAGCCCCGTGGCAGAGAACAGTTCAGCTGTTTCCTAACCCCTTCCTCTAACCTCCCCTCCTCCCACCTCCCTCAAACTCTTGTCCAATGCCAACATCCTGTGCCTGAAGGGTTTCCTGCACTGCTTTGTCCAAATGGAATTTAATCCGTTCTTCCATTCCCCAAAGGTGAACACAGTCACCCTGGGGTGCAAACATCTATGCCCTGCACTAAGGAACAAGTAGTTGCAGTTTATGGTCCAGGTAAAGGTCTAGGGCAGTGCTGACCAATAGAACTTTCTGTGATTTCATGTCTCTGCTGTTGAATTCAGTAGGCAGTAGTCACATGTGACTACTGAGGACTTGAAATGTGGCTAGCATGACTGAGGAACTGATTTTTTAATTTAATTTAAATTAATTTAATTCAAATACCCACACATGGCTGGTGGCTACCATATCAGACAGCACAAATCTAGGGCATTTCTTCTTCTCCACATCTGTTAAAATAAGGCCATTCATCAAATTTTAGATTGACACCTGTGGCCCACATTACTGATTTCTTCTGAAAGTGTAGGAATTTATAGTGGTTAATTCATTTGGAAACCAAAGAAAATCTACCGTGACACTCCCCGGGTCTTACAGAATCTGCCCAAGTTAGAGAATTTTGAGATCTAGTTCTGACCCTGGCCTCGGCAACCAACCTGTTAAAACTCCTCTTATGACCGCTGGGAAACCTGAGCCTCAAAGAGATTAGGTGGCTTGACCTAGGTTACGTAGCTACTTCTGGGTAAGAGCTGTGCGGAGATGGCATGTCTCTGGGCTTTCAGGCAGAGGCAACTCACTGTTCCCTCTGGTGACAAATCAGATCTTTGTCTCTTCCTCCAAGAGCAAAGAACCTGCTCTTGAGCTCAGACGTCTGTGAATGAAAGGCTCTGCATGAATAATGAGCATTCACTACCCTCAACAGGTAAGGTGAACAGGGCCAGTTCACACTTACGTTCCATCTCTTGGCATCTGCAAGTTTATACCAGGGATTTGCAATGGCCCAGGCCAATCTCATTAAAGTCCTAACAGCTTAATCTTTTGACTTAGTCCCTGGTCTTTACTGTGAATGTTGTGTTAACTTTGGACTAAGGCAGTACCCTATTCAATAAAGCCCTACTCACAAGGAGGCACCTTTACCATTCAGCATCTTTAGAGATCCTTGGCAGGCTGCGTATAGTAGCGATTTCCAATACTTACTTTTTCAAACCAGCCCTAGAACCATCTTATTCAGAACACTGGTTGTGTAGAGGTGAATGAACACACTTCCTAAGCTGTGGCTGTTTTGGAAACTCACTGAACCCAGGATGCTAATTCACTTGAGGACATCCCTATCATATTACGCTCATTTTGGAAAATCTTTCCCTGTACAGCAATAGAGATCAGCACAGTTTTCTCTCCCTGCAAAGAAAATGAATTGTCCCACTCAGTGATAGATTAAGAAAACACACTTTTCACATTGTTTCCCTTCTGAGTGTTGGACTAGAGAATGATCCTGTGGTTGAAGAAGGTTCAGCTCTATGAGGTCAGGATCCTCACCCCCATACCACTCTGGGCCCACATCCCATGATGATTCCTGTACTAGGTTCCAGAAGTAGGGTAAGTGGGGATTAGAAAGAGTGATTGTCCCTGGCCTTGAAGGCTTTTGTCTAACCCTTTCTACCCTCCACTTACCTTTGTCAACCTTTCTGATGCCACATCTCCATCTCTACATAATGTTCTCTCTTTAATTCACTCTGGGGCAGGATACCATGATTCTGACTTCATCAGGAGTTAAGTGGAGACAAAGCAAAAATGCCCGTTTCATCCTGACATTCTACTACTAGGGGTTTTGTTTTCCTCATTCATTTTTTCATCTAGCTTAGTCTGCCATACTTCCTTCAGGGCAGCTTTAAGGGTTGCTCAGCCCTTTACCAATCTGAATTAAAATGCTAAAGCCTTTTTTGTGTGTGTTTGTTTGAGGGGTAAAGTTAAAAAAAAATTATAGAAAACATTGGAATAAGTTATCCCACACAAGGTCCTATCTATAAGTTTATATAAGCCGTTCCTCTTTGTTTTTACCATTTCTGTTTTTTTTTTAAATGACAGTAAAGGACTTCTCTTTTGTGGAGGATACCCTTTTCTATGCTTTCACAAAGCAACAAAACACTGTCTTCAGAACTAAGTTGGAATAGTACTTTAAATTTCTAATTTAAAGGTACTATATATTGATGGAGTGCTTATGTTTGATAAATAAATAAAATGGTCTGCCACCTTTAGAATTTCTGAAAGCTAAGAATCTGTTTATTCAAATTTAACTTGCTTCTCCAGGTTTTATCTCCAGGATTAAGTTTTACATGTTAGACTGGAAATTTTATTAAAACCTTTTATTTGAGGCTTTGATGGTAGTTTCTCAAGTTGTGGTTCTTCCAAGTTTCTAGGCTCTGAACTACACATAATGGAGATGGTACCAAAACTTCCCTTTCTTAAGATTTAGAAAATTATTTTCTACCAACTACCTGACTCTATAAAGTGTATAGAAATAAACTTCTATAATACTATAAAATCCTTGGGCAAAAATTTAAGTGGTATGTAAAAACAAGGTCTTTTTTTTTCATCATTGAGGCAAAAATTCATACTTCTGTGCTTTCTAAATTGAGGATGGCATAATTATTGAGAACATGGACTCTGGAGCCAGATTGTCTAGGTTAGATTTTTGCTCCCATCATTAGATACGTGACTTTAGACAAATCAGCACCTTTCTGTAACTCAGTTCCATCACTTATTAATTAGGGTTAATAGTAATATCCACTCCATACACCTGTCAACTTTCAAGGGTTTGGTGCTTTTGAAGGGCTTAGAATAGTGGTTGGCATATACTGTGTACTCAGTATATTGCATTATTATTATTGTTTTAAATTATTGTTGGTAAACTGGTCTATGGGCTGAAAAGTTGAGGGTAGAAAAAGACCGTAGAATCTAAAAGTACTCAGCAGAAGAAAATTCTATACCTAATGTTTTTACTGGATGATCTTAACTGAGTCTATCTGTACTTCTTCACTGCTGAATATGTTTCCCCAACAGGAGGTTTGAAGTAACACTCTTATGTTCTCCCTACTTTGCAGGATAGTTGAAAAAACACAGATCTATCAGTAGATTAAGATGAACTCTTTTGAATAGGTTTTACAAATAGGATTCATCATCATTAAATAATAACTGCCTTAAAACTCCATCATGCACAAATAAGCCTTGAGGGAAAGTCATGAAGTGTTATTTTAATTCTCAGTAATGAGTCCCAACGGGGCTGCAACAAGACCATATTCTCCAAATTCTACTCTACCATCATTATTGTTTCCTTTTTAAGCCATTTATATGCAACCAACAGAAAAGGAGTAATATTTTCCCATAAAGTTACTCAGAACATAGGAGTCCTATTTGACTAATTTTGAAAGAGGATTCAAAGAGCTAAACTTTACAGCACGAACAAGTTTGCAGTGACGAGCGCCCGGCTGTTTTTCCCTCAGTGCCAGGCTCTTATGTCCTCTGGGCTCACCTCACTTTCACTCCTAGGCACTCTGCCATGTGCTCATTACAAGAACTCTCACCTGTTCACATCATGAACCAACTATTGATGACTTAAATATTATGATGCTACATGAGAGGATCCAAGAAAAAAGGTCTCCTATCAAACTGCAGTATTACCTGCATCCATTCCCTTCTGGACCATAAGAAAACTTTAAGATTTCATATAATCTTCCATAAGCTTCTGCCAAGAAATAAAATTCTTAAACTAGACAGATTCTGATATTGGAACTGAAGTAGCTAGAAATCTGTTGTCTGCAGTCAAGCCCCTTCATGGTATATCTTTGTCTTTAAATTGCAATATCTCTTAGGTACCCTTCCAGCTTACAAGCTTACAATTCAGAAGGCAACTGTTTTCAGTGACTTAAAAGTCTGTAATGTCAAGGAATTCTTCCTGCTTATGATCTCTTTTTTCCTCAAAGAACACAAGAAACAGGCCTTTCCAGGAATATACACAGGGACAGCACCACCCACCAAAACAATGGACTCCTCAAATTTTCATCCCACTTTCTACTACTCTCCTTCAGCAAGGAGAGCAAGAAATGTTTTTTGAAGGTAAAGTAGTCCATTTCACATTTCTGGGGGAAGCACAACGCTGTTTCTTTAGTCTCACTTCCTTGAGAGTAGAAAAATTCAGGTTTCTTCCTCATCCTTTAGTTAAATTTCCTGAGCCTTATTTGACTTGGAATTTTAGTACAATAATCAATAGACTGATTCTCCTATAAGAAAAAAAAAAAGATATGAGCTTTCTCTACTTTTCTCATAAATCTTTTAAGAATGAAACCAAATAGTTACTGTTTGGCCTTTGATAATTTTATTGGATCAGTGACAATTTTCTGTGTCTCAACTATAGCTGAAATTCTAACACTTATATATAAAAAAGTACACGCTCCATTTCAGCACAAATGTTAACACAATTTAACACAACACAGTGCCATGAAGAAATGAATTATTTACAGCTTGTTTTGGTGGGGAAATAGTCCTAGAAATAATCTAGCACCACCACGTTACTGGATTATTTAACACATCACTTCCTTCTTCATTTAAATTGTTATGAATCACTCTAATTTTTCTCAACAGCCCTAAGGCCAAAACTTTAAGTGGTAAAAGTAAACCTGCTTTTATTATCAAACTGATAGTACTTCATGGAAACAGACAGAAATTCATGGTTTATAAAACATACTTGTATATATACATGCCTCTAAAGTTCACAGATTGAGAGACAGGTTGGTATTTCAGAGCAGTGATTTTGATAATTGCAAAAGGAAGCACTGTATACTCATGTAATATACCAAAAACAAACCTACATGCATTTCCTAGACAATCATGAGTTCTCAAAGGGAACAAGGAAGTCCATTTGGTTCATGTACTTAATTAACAACCCTACTCTTCATATTACTTTAGATCAAATATTTTCTGATGTTGATGAACTTTCTATTTTATCCTTCCAGCTTTAGCAAGAAGAAAACAGTATGATACAGATTTTTATTTCTGGAATTTGACTTTAAACAACAAAAAGGGAAAGTAATGCAAAAAGAATTAGTATGTCACTTTATAAGTTTAATTATTCTTATTTGAAATATGATAAAATTAGTATTGTCAGCTCTACAGTTTTGTGTCCCTTCCACTTCCCATCCTTTGCTGGAAGCAAATTATAAATTTGCTTTATTTGGGAAATTTCTTTGGGAAATTCATCCTGGCTCAGTGATTACATAGAAAGAAGTTGAGAACTTACCTTCTGTCAATACTCAAACTACTTAAAAGCAACATGGTAGTCTTTCAATCATAATAAAAAAGGCTTAAAAAAGTTATTGCTCCAAAAGTCTAGTGGGAGGGTGGCTTAAATCCATAGTCCAAAAAGCATTAAGATGCAGAAACTATTACCCCACAGAAATCACTCTGATGTACTGTCCCACTGACCCATTCCTTCTGTTTTTTAATTGGGTTGCCTTATATGTGGCTCCATATTCCCAGCTATTCTTTCTACAGTACAAATGGTTCTATACTACCAAAGGGAGAAGAAAAGCTCTCTGAGCTCTACCCCAAAGAGAAATGAGAAAATACTCTATATGATTGTATCTCAGAGGATGTTAGTATCTGAAAAAAAAAGCTAACTTCATTTATCCCACCTCTAGCGCCATTTCTGTAAGGCAGGATGGAAAATGGACTTTAAAAGTGTGTGGGTCACTGTATTCCTTCCCGACTCCCTAGGAAGTTTGTCATATATCCCTGCACACTGCCTGCAGGCCTCTAGAATTACTACTGAGACCCTAGTTGAAGAGGCAACTTGAGTTTTTCAGGGACATGAAGACTCTGACTTCTTCAAATAAAAAGACCAAGAAACCAGAAAACAGTAACTTTATCCTAACAACAGGAACTAGAGTTTTCCAATACTAGCTCAAGGAAAGCAAAGGTATTAAATTATAGTTTCCTCTAGGGCTTACAGTCCAAAGGGAAGTGACTTTAGGTAGGTCAGTCAACCTTTATTCCTCAATGAAAGGAGCAATTTGGGGTGTAATCTGATCTATTCCTTCTTTCCCTAATCAGAAGACTCTAGATCCAACGAGAAGACTGAAGCAGAGAGAACTGAAATCAACTTTCTTGAACTGTTTTGAAGCTATGAACCAAACCTCTCAACCAGACACTGAATTAGAAGCCTAAGTAAGCATAAAACTGATAGGTCTTTTATATATATATCTGCCATTTATGTATAATCTGTGCAAGTAGAATAAACGAAAGAACCTCCTAAGGAAACTCGCGGCTTGGATCTAATATCCTATCCAGGGCAAGATTTTCTTGATCTTTAACAGATCTCTCACTATACATAATGACCAAGACAAATCTTTTAAAAATATGAAGGAGGAACCAAAAATGTTGCTACCATCCACAACTGAATGAAGAGAGGTGGGTGTGGGAGAGGGTTGGGTCAGGGGGGATAAGGATAGACGTACACCCCATCAAAGTAAGAGGTTGACAATGTTAAAATAGTCCCATCAGGCCTTTTCAGAAAAAGTTATAACTTGGCTAAATAGCTAAAAAGAGAACACCAGAAAAATGTCGATTTATACTAGGCACTAACCATCACCAGACTTCAATGATATAGTTTAAACCTGTAATAGAAAAGAGTTTAGGGGAAATATCTGTCAAAAGGACTCCATTTCACTCATTAAATAAATCTTTTTGGAGGTCCTTTTCAACTCTCTAGCTCTAAAAACTATAGACTTCAACTACCCTGACCTCTTACAACCATTACAACCAAAAAGGAAATGTGAGAAAGACCAAATCCATCAATATGCATTTTTTTCAATTTAAGTTCTATGCTTCCAATTAAGCATAGCCTGAGTGAGAATTTCATTTCATTTTCTTTCACGCTTTTTATTCAAGCACAAGGTTCTATAAGCACACAATGCTTTATCTAAAATTATTGTAAGGTTGAAAAATGCTTGGCAAAAGTAGAATAATTCAGTAAGAGAAAATGTCTGTGCCCCTGAAGAGAGAATGGAATCATATTATAGCATGCTAAATATGATTATATGAATGATGTGGCCAAAGCATCATCTATCTGTGGGATACAGAACAAAATTCATTAGAATCATGTTCTCTAATAAGATGCCAAGTTACCACACAAAATTGTTAGACCAGCAAGCTCTCTCCAGTTAGCACTGTTTGCAAGCCCCATTCCAGCTATGCAGACCAGAAAGTCAGTACCAGATTTTAGTCACATCTACATTATCAAGACCACACTTTTAATTTCTCTTGTGCCACTAAATCACCTAATTTTCTAAAATGTTTCCCGAGGACCAATATCAAAGGTAAGTAGCTATAGCACAAGTTACTCTATCTTTTCAAGATCCAAATCAGGACTACAATTCACTCACTTTCTCCCCCAATCTACGTATTTTGTTCATTGTCCAGTAGGAAGCTGAGTTTCTCATTATTCACCCCACTACCTTAATATTTCTAACACTTAGCAACTGTTCAAGATAACAAGGGAAATTCCTATTCTCGTTGGAGAATGACAGAAGTAGTAGTTTACATAAATTACTGTAATCACTATGAGCCATTAGAACCCAAATATCACCCGTGGTTGAATCTTAATAGGAAACTTAGAAAGTGTCATTGGTCTATTAGTAAAAATAAGGAAAGGCATTTCTTAAATGCCTTGTAATCATATGACAGGCTAGCCTTTGGTGGGGTGATATTTCTACAGCTCGATTACCCTCCTCTCTACTTCTACAATGTTACAGAGCTTTGTGCAGGAAAGGGTCACTAAACATTGGAAGACTAAAAAAAAATGGATGATTCTGCTTATACTTCCAATCTCCTTTCTTAAAGGACCCCTGTACCACCCAAAGCCTATTAAAACTGAAAAGCTTTTCATTAAGAGGAAAGCTTACGGCTACCAATCTTTTACAAACTATCAATTCTTAATCAGAGGATTCCATGGTGTTTCTCCAGTAGAATATTTTCTTCCCTGTCCATTTTAGAGTGACAGATGCTCTGTTACAGGCATGGCTAAGGTTACAGAAACTTGGACAGAATTTATAAGGTAAGCAAGCCATGTCAACACATGAATGTAAAAGAAATAAAAGTGTCATATGAAAAATGGAGGGAAGAAAGAAAAACCATTGTGCTCCACCTCGTTTAGAAAGGGTACTCGGTCACATTTCTGGGGCTGAAGAGCCTCAATCCCTATTCACCAAATTCCATGTTTAAAAACTGAAACCTGAGCTTCTAATCTAGGAAATTAATTCCAGCAGAAATAACAAACCTCATGGGTTAGCAAGGTTACCAAGTAACCTTGGTTACTTTTTATACTCTTGACATGTAAGATACCAGAAGTATAATCTCAAGGGCCCCCTTCCTTACATCTGTCATGTTGAAATAAGAAAGCATTGAGACAATGACCAAAACCTAGAAAGATCTGCGACATTTCTTTCTAAACTATTCAAACACATCAAAGCCAGAAGCCTATTACTTATTGTAATATGGAGAAATGCAAAAGCACTAAAAAGTAAAAAATACAGGACTCCATCTAGTGCCATTACCAAATGAAAAAAATACAAGAAATATTTTCTTCTAGTCATAATGAGTTATTTGGTGAAATACTGAATTTAAAAGGGGACATTACGTTTGAAATTATCTTTTTATATAGAGAATTCTGACTCTCGAAGACCTGGGAGCTTTCTTAAAGTTGTGTTCTGACTAAATACTATACCCTTAGTTTAAAGAAAAAAATTTTAATGGCATCTAATCTGCATCTAATCTAATTTCGCTGTTATTCAATAATCAACTCTGAAACAATATTAGAGGTAAAGGTTTACTATAAACACTTTAACAGTCTTTGCCTCTGCTCTTTAACTTGGCCTTCCGAATACTTTCAGTCTTCTATTGCAAGACTTGGGTTTGGTTACCTTCTGATAAGGATTATACCACTTTTGCAAAGTCATTCTTATAGGGTCTCAATCTCTTATCTCTCTCTTATCTTGAAACTTTGATTAAAAAATTGCTCGCACTCAAAGAGCAGGAGTTGATTGAATGGCAAAAATAATACACACGCATGCATTTATGACATGATATGGAACATATGAAATGGACTGTGAAAGTGGGGGAGGAATAAACTTTATTGGCCTGTAGAAGGGATGAGGGAAAAGAAGGAAGGGCTGGGGAAAAGAATGAAAACAGGTGGGAAAACTAAAATGGAATGATTAATAGTGTGCAAATATACTTTGTAACCCCCACGATTCAACTTGGAGACAGCTAGGTACAGTGAAATACAGGTAGACTAAAGTGAGTTTCACTTTGTAGTTGATGCTACTTGTACCAGTTCTATCATTAGTAAGTCACTGTTTAATTCTGCCAAAGTCAGACAAGGCTCTCTGGTTAGTGCAAACAAGGGTCTCCATCCTGGGCTGCAGTCTGACCCGCCAGTGCTCAGAAGGCATGCTCGTGACGAACTCGCACACTTTCCAGTTCCCCACCTCCAATGGCGGCCAGGGTCTCCAGCCTGCTTAAGCGCTCCAGGCTTCTTCCAAGAACTTCTTCTAGCCGACTGCGTATCACCTGGGCCCCTTCTAGTTCCACCTGCAGAGTTCGGTCTCTCTCAGAGCTGATTAAACATGCCATACATGGAAGGAAAATGGATTAGCCATCAATGTAATGAGTCCATAGATGCTTCCAAAGAGCCATCAGTGCCACTCTGAGCCATGAGACTTTCGGAGTAATTGTTCTCTAGGACACAGTAAATGAATGTGGTCTTTGTTGTGGCCCTTGTGTTCAATGCTGGTAGATTAGCAAGGCCTGTTTTCTGTAAAGTTTGTCCCTTTATCCTAGATTCTGGGCCAATCTGACATAAAATTATAGTTCCTAATATTTATCTCACACCCTTATAGCCCACTAAGAGAAATTTCATTTTTTAACTAAAAGCGTGAGTTTCTGTAAAGCCAAAACCCAGTAAAAACTAAATGCAAACTGAATCGATATTGAGCCAAGTAGGGTCGCTACTGAAGATATTTGTTTTCTCATTTGTTACCGAAAACTGATTCCAGTTCACAAAGATGCAGAGATTCTTTATAAAGTAACACACATGGTCCTATTTTACCTTTCCTCTGCCTTCATTTTCTTGAAGGAGAAAGAAAAAAAAAATTTTTAACTCAAAAATAAATTAGAAAAAACTGAATAGTAAAAGAATAAAAATTAGGAAAGAGAGAAAGGGGCTAGGAGGGAAGGCAGAATAAGAAAAAATAATTAAGGGAATATAAAATGAACCAGAAGGATATAATATACATGACCAAAAATCAAGAGGTACAGGAAAATAGATTCATCATGATGGCTATGAGTAATCCTGGGGTAATATTAGCCACAACAACAATTATATCTTCTTCAGTTATATTCAGTGACTATCAGTGCCCTTTACAGTCTTATAATGAAGCAGCCTTTAATAGGACATGGATTAGAGAGAGGAAAGAAACACACAATGAGTGCTTACTACATGCAAGCATTATTTTAGACACCTGACACGTCTCCTCATTTGATCTTTGCAATAGCTACATGAAATGGATGCCACTCCTGACTTAAGATTTAGACACTGAGGCTCAGAGCAATCCCTACAACTAGTGACAAGTCGGGTAGTCCCAGTTATGATTTTCTTTTTCTCCCTCCTTGTATACTGTAAGCATCTGCACTTAATGAGGAATAAAAGGAAAAACAGTGCAGTCACTCTCTTACCTCTCTGGATGGGCATGGAACCTCACGAGACTGCTGTAGAGCTGTCTCTCTGCTTGTAAGGCCTCATTGAGCCGACTCCGTTCATCTACCAGTCCTTCTAGCATCAGCAGCAACTGAGGGAAAAAGAATAGAAGCAACATGCAAATAGAGACAGGAAGCCACAGTTAATCCTGAGAAAGAGACCAAAAGAATGTATTAGCATGAACTATGACTCAAAAAGCTCACTATCTCATTACTGACTTAACCTTTCTATATATAGTATGTTACAGTTTTCAAGTCAATGCCATATTATCCTTTTTTACCTTTAAAACTCTATCGGGGGCTTCCCTGGTGGGTGCAGTGGTTAAGAATCCGCCTGCCAATGGAGGGGACACGGGTTCAAGCCCTGGTCCAGGAAGATCCCACTTGCCGCGGAGCAACTAAGCCCGTGAGCCACAACTACTGAGCCTGCGCTCTAGAACCCGCGTGCCACAACTACTGAGCCCACGTGCCACAACTACTGAAGCCCGCACGCCCAGAGCCCGTGCTCCGCAAGAAGAGAAACCACCACAATGAGAAGCCTGCACACCACAAGAAGAGAAACCACCACAATGAGAAGCCTGCACACCACAACAAAGAGGAGCCCTCGCTCGCCACAACTAGGGAAAGCCCGTGCGCAGCAACGAAGACCCAACGCAGCCAAAAATAAATAAAATAAAATAAATTAATTAAAAAAAAACCTCTATCAGGCAGAATTCAAATATGGGAGCAAGAAGAAGAAAGAGGAGAGTGAAGCCAGAAGGACAGGAAAGAGGCCAAGAAGAAGGAGTGGGAGAGAAAGCAAGGAAGGGCAAGAGGGAAACATACAATAGGACTTACTAGTACTCTTCATTCATTCATTAAACATTTATTGGGCACCTTCTATGTGCCAGACTCTGTTCTAAGGAGAAGCTTACTATCTAGTGGGGGGAAAAGACATTCATGAGTCACAGACACATGTCATTGTGAGCTACAGTAAGTGCAAAGATGAGCTAGGATAGTGCATAACCGCAGAGATCTATTTAAGTGAACTGGTAGAGTTTAAAAGCTAGCTTGGAATGAGATGAGTAGTTAGTGAGAGAGATGATAGTGGAGACAGGGAGGAGTACAGGCAAACAGGTCATTTTAAGAAGCTTGGCATTAAAGAGAGGTCACATATGGGGCAGCAGTTACAAAGGAACTACACATATGAGAAAACAGCATCTGTGGCTGCTACTGACCAAGGCAGGGAACTTTAGAGCACAGATTTTCTATGAAATTCCATCAACAGACACCTTCATAAGTAATTGAGATTGACAGCTTGTTCATTGTTTATCTCACAGTAAAAAATAAGGTTTGTAATTCAATAACTTACTTGTTGTCTTCGGTTTCCGGAAGTTTCCTGACCCTGTGATTCCACTGAAGCAACTTTTTCCCGAAGAAGTAAGACTTCTTGGGTCAGGCGTTCCATAGCTGGTATGTCTTCAGGATCAACCAGCTGCATTTGCAGGTCCTAAAAGTCAAAAACAAGTATAGTAATAAAAATATTGGGTTGCCCAAAAAGTTTGGGTTTTTCCATAAGATCTTATGGAAAAACCCAAACGAACTTTTTGGCCAACCCCATAAGTAATAAAAACACTATTCAGCACAGGAACAAAGTAACAAATCTCTTGAAATAGTTTGCTATACTTTAAGTGGGATATTAATAAGCCGTATGACGGTAGCAATAGCTTCTTTATGAAATCTTAGCAACTCTGACATAAACCAGAGAGAATATGTCAACATCAAGAGGCTCAAACTAACAGTGCATAAGAAGACTCAATGTATCCAAGTGTTGTCTGAAGATGCCCTACAGGTATTCTGAGCTGTAATCATTTCCAATAGTCTTTAAAAAGCTTTGAAAGACCTTTATGAGGTCTTCTTTAATCTGTATTGTCCTGGTCAGGGACTCCATATCAGCGGCCTGCACCTGCAGCTCTTCCTCTTGCACAGCCATCATGGACTGGAGGGCGGAGAGTTCCATCTGTGGAGAAAGAAATCCTGAAGTCAGTGGGCAGAGGAAACAATACGTGTCACAATTTCATTTTAACACTGAAGCAAATGCTTTTCCATATCTTGTCAGCCAGTAGTGCAAATAGAAACTAGAACATGAATAGTGCGCTACTGGATCAGATCAATAAACTGCACTGTGCAGTACTAAAAGGTGTTTCATGGGAAGTTGTAATGTGGTTTTAATGATATCCTCCATCTTTGTTAGCACTACAAAACATACCAAATTTGTTGAATTAATGAGTTTATTATATTACTTTAAAAAATGGGTTACCATTAGCAGATGCGAGAATAGATGTTTTTCTTTACATAAGTATTTCAGCTAAAAGATTAAAAAAAGACAGAATATCTCCATTTTTGCAAGCCTTAATGAATTAATAGAGGCATTGATCATCAATATCACAAGAGATCACCAAACATTACACACCTCCTGATGGAAGAACACACCACCACCTATGAAGAAGTCCTACCAAAAGTTAACACTGTAGGCCCTAAACGTTTAATGTTGTATCCTTCATCTCTCCTCACCAGAAAATGACAGCCAAATATTCGATTATGACAAATTTCACTAAAAATCATGATAATTTCCACAGCTGCTAACATTTACTAGGTGCTTATTACTGTGTTCCAGGCCTTATAAAAAATACTTTGTATATATTTAATCCTTTTAACAAACCTAATGACTTGGCTTCTGCCCACTTTTTCAACCTCAGTATGAACCATTTTCTACCTCATTCATGGTTTTCTAGGCACACTGGACTTTTTCTGTTCTAGGAATGCCAGACTTTCTCTTGACTCAGAGCCTTTGCACCTACTATTCCCTCTGCTTGAAATATCTTCCTGAGTTGCCTCCTTCTCATCCTCGAGTCCCAGCTTACACGGCATGTGCTCAGAGAAGCATTCTCTAGCATTCTATCTCAAACGGTCCCATACATGTTACTTTCTATTATTTCCCTCATATCGCTTATGACAATCTGTAATTGTATTATTTGTTTTCTGAATCTCCCCAGTAGGAATTAATTACATAGGGTCAGAGACTTTGTTGATTTTGTTCCCTATTCATCCCCACCACTTGCCCTGGCTTAGAGAAGGTACCGATATAGCTGATGAATGAAAGAATGAGTGAATCCTCCCAACAACCCTACAGAATAACTACTCTTCTACTCCTCAATTTACAGATGAGGTGACTGAGGCTGAGAGAAATTAAGGAACTTGTTCAAAATCAGAGCCAGTAAGTGGTAGATCCAGAAAGTAAACTCAAGGAAGTAGAGGCAAAGCCACCAGACTATGTCTTATATGCTTCATGGTAATGGCAAGTTATTTGTAAGTAAACATTTCAAGGAAATATTTTGAGATAATTTTTTTAAAGTAGTTGTGACAAGTGAAGATGGATGACACACAGCTAGTTTAAGGTGTACTCAAGCTTCCTAAAGGAAGCAGCACCTTTTTCCTTAAGTAATATAAAACGTAAGTTATAAGCAACAAAAATTTTACTTGTGTATCTTCTTTTTTTTTTCTTTAATAAATTTACTTATTTATTTTATTTTTGGCTGTGTTGGGTCTTCATTGCTGCGTGCGCACTTTCTCTAGTTGTGGTGAGCAGGGGCTACTCTTCACTGAGGTGCGCAGGCTTCTCATTGTGGTGGTTTCTCATGCTGCAGAGCATGGGCTCTAGGTGCGCGGGCTTCAGTAGTTGTGGCATGAGGGCTCAGTAGTTGGGCTCGTGCGCTCTAGAGCACAGGCTCAGTAGTTGTGGTGCACGGACTTAGCTGCTCTGTGGCATGTGGGCTCTTCCTGGACCAGGGCTTGAACCCGTGTCCCCTGCATTGGCAGACGGATTCTTAACCACTGCGCCACCAGGGAAGTCCTACTTGTGTATCTTCTAACTCCATCAATGCTTATAGAATCACTGTGTGGGCTTATGATGGTTTATAACTATACAAGGGTATTTGATGATTCTGGGCTACTGCAGCAGACTAGGAGGAAATGCTTCTCCTCATATTTCCTTCCTTGTTGAAGGAGCTCAGTTACTGTAACTCCTGACCTCTCTCCACCCCTTTACTCACTCAACCCTGGGCAGGCAAAGGGACTTAACAGTGGACTGGGGAAGAATAAACCAAGCAAGCTTGACCTAGTTCCACCTTTCCTCTTCTTGGGAGACAGCTGCCTGTAGGAAGTCACTGCTTCTCCAAAGGCAAGCTCTTCCCCACCATGCAGAATGGTCTGCTGAGGCCCAGCGTTGCCTGTTTGGGGAGATAAGTCTACCTAATTCTGGGGATTGGCCAGCAGGCCCACTTGGTTCTTGCATTAAATTCTCTATGTAAACCTTTATCAGTAATACAGTTGATAAAGTACCAAACTACCTGCCACTATTTTATTTCATTTCTCATTTTGTTCAGATCTTGGGTATGGAAAAGGGGGTGCTCTTAATTATTAGGCTCTCTTCAGAGACCTCTGCCATTTTATATCGAGGTAGTTGCACCACTGAAGAAACATGAAAACATGAAGAAAAAACATTATTGCAGCAAGCTAAAGGTCTGCAGTCAGATAGACACGGGTCTTACATCTTGGCATAATCTCCCGAACAAGGCAATTTAAACTGAGCTTCAGATTCTTCAACTGTCAAATGGGAATAATATCTACTTTTCAGGGTTATGTGAGAATAGAGAAAATGTATTAAAGTGCATGGCATATAGCAGGCAATCAGTGAATGATAACTATTATTACCACCACTACTATTATCTCAGGGGGGTAGGGGGAATGTTGAAAAATCTGGGAAAATCTATATGGCTTTGGTAAATACCTAATATTAGAGGAAATATGATAATGAAAATACATAGCATTGAATTGAGAAGTTGTAGTTGATTAAGAACATACAGACGTAAGCAATAGAGCTAAATATAACTCACTCAAAATACCGATTTTTTTCTTTTAAATATTTTTCTTCAAAATATTCATTTATAGTAATTATAATTTTATGATCCTGAAAACAGGACAAAACCAAAAGTAACATTACTCTTAATTGAGTATATGTGAGATAAATAGGAACAGCATGTGGAAACTAAATTATCTGACATGATAGTGGCTAGGGCAGAACCAAGAAAAAGGAGGGGAACTAGGGGATTTTTTAAACTAGTATTTTTTAAATGCCACACAATTTCACATCCTCAAAACTTGATTCATATAACTCCGTAAGGAGAAATATGGTAATGAAAAGAGAAATTAGAGGTACAATAAGATAATTTCATCACAAATATGAATGCAGGTTTTATATTATAGATGTAACTATGACAAAGAGGTAGAACAAAACTGAGGAGCTACACAGACTAGCCAGGTAAACTTAATTTAGGAACCCATGACACTGACCGATCTAAAATAGAGGTCATAGTAACATAAAGGCTTTCAGTTTTAGTCTATAACTCTATACTGTGGACCTAATGCTTCTTCTACATCATAGTACAAACAACTAGCTGTATAGGGAAGAAGAAGTGGAAGGGATCCTGTAAGGCTGAGAGGCCTCTTCTAAGAAAATTGATGAAACCTCTATTGCTAGAAATAGAACATATGAATGGGAAAAATTATCTGCTCCAGGAAATGACTTCTTAGGAAGTGTTTTGAGTCACAAAAGACTTGAGTTTAAATCTTAGCTTTAGCATTTTATAGCCATATAACTCTTCCCCACCTCCAGGTTTTAAAACAGTGTTTCAGCTTCTTCATCTATAAAATAGGGCCAATATGACTTACTTAGCAGAGCTGTATTAGTGCTAATTTAAGTATCCAGTACAGTGCACTGCATATAGCAAGTACTCAATAAAAGTGGGTCCTTCTCAAATTTCTCCTGTTTCATGTTTCTAAAACTAATTTCATGGCTCTAATGTCATAATTCTAAGCAGCAATTATGTAGCACTTCATTTTTTCACAAGTCCTTTGTAATTATTTTATTCCAGTTAGCAATGCGCAGAGAAAGCTGTGTCTTTTCAGCACTTAAAAAGTTTTAATGATCCTCATTATAAATAACAAGAGCATCTTGGTGAGAAATGTGTATATAAAGGGATTTCTATTTTTCTCCAGAAAGCAAAAAGGCTCAACCTGCATTTGGACCCAGATATTATACTTGGAGAATTTTACTCTTTTAAATATGAAGTATTTTGAAAAAAATAGGAATTAAGAAATTAGGCTTAACAAGAAAACTCACCCGACTTTCTCTTTCTTTTTTAGCCATGAGCTCAAGTTCCTCTTTGGCATTACTCAGTTCTTTTTCCAGCCCTGCAACTGTATCCAAGTCTCCTAAAAATGAATACATAATGCTAGTTATAATCACTATCAACATAATGTGATCTTTGCTGCCTTGTTTCTAAGGAATTTAAGATACAACCCAACAACAACAAAACACATATGCACAAGTTGTTCTTTGCAGCATTATTTGTAATAGCAAAATACTGCAATCAACCTACAAGCCTATAAAAGAATGAATAAAGCATAGTATATCCACACAGTGAAATACTATATATAGCTGTAAAAAAGAATGAGGAATATCTTTAATGAACTTACATGGAGTGATATCCAAGATATTAAGTACAACAAGCTGGGCACAGAAGAATACATCTAGTGAAGTATGTTTTATATTAGGAAAAGGGGAAATAAGAACATACACATACACATCACATATACACATAGAATTAATCTGCTTATTATTGCAAAAAGAAACACAGGAAGGGTACCTCAGAAATGAAACTGGTTGTCTTCAGGGGATGAGTAAAAATAGGAGAGAAAGGACAGGGAAGTAGATGGGACTTCGGAGTACACTTTTCTATATTTTTGAGCTTTGAAGCACGTTAATGTTTTATTATTAACGTGTAAAGTTAGTTCCACAATGAGGAAGCAAAAGCCAAACACTGAATACTAACATAAATAAATGAAACTAAATAGCAAATTGATAAGATAACCACCCAGAAGATAATAAAAAAAATTAATCCAAATAATTTTTGAACTCAATATTCTAACTGTACACCCTTGGTGGGAAATATTCTAAGGATAAAAAGAATTATAAAGAAATTTTAAACATTATTTAATAGATTTAGTGTTGATAGTGGTATTCATGTAGCCATACTGAAACTATTTTTGTGTACTGTGCAAATGTATAAATATAGTGATGTTACAGGTAACCAGGTTTCTCAATGTTGGGAGAAGGCAGATACAAATACAAAATAACGGAAAGAAAGAACTTGTATTGTTTAACTGGAATTAGAGGAATCAGTATCAAATGGAGATATATATATGTGTGTGTGTGCGCGCGTGTGTGTGTGCGCGTGTGTGTGCGCGTGTGTGTGTATATACACATACATATATATGTGTATGTGTATATACACACACACGCGCGCACACACACACACACACACACACGCTCACACATATACATATAAACATCCTTAGCTCTGTTCACTTAAAAGGGCCTAGAAGCAAATGACATACCTGTAGCTATGAACCTATCTTATATCCAGATACTAGTATATAAATGCCATTACCCACTAAAAGGAACCAGAGAGCTCCTTGAAGTAATGGATAATTTCAGGGCGGAGGTAGGCAAAGTAAAAGAAAATCACAGAACACCTTATTGTGCCAGAAAGTATGGAAGTGCTCAAAAACAGATGGGGAAATACTGAAAGGACAGAGGAACAGCTTGCAGGGGCTCCAACTGGCCAAATCCGGGATAATTTGGTTATCAAATGGAATAATGACAGAAATGGATAATACAATGATTTTTTTTAAAAAAAGAACCCAGTACTCCATACTGATATAAACAAATGGAGTAGGAAGAATAGGGAAAGGGCATCTCTTCTTTATAAAAGAATACACACTACTAAGCAAAGAAGGAATTTTAGAAATAGAAAATCTCTTTTTTAAACTACCAAATAGTGAGTTCCAACAAGCTGAAAGGATGCTAAAACCACTGGGTGAATGACTGTGGGAAAGCAGAACTACCAACATCTCAAGGCATTTGCTGGCAGATCATTTATTAATTACAAAGGGGAAAATGAGCCTTCAGAGTGGAGACATCTGGCAGATACAACCTTAACCAAACAACTAAACTTAATATCACCGAGCATAACACAAACTGATACCATGTGCTCCTGATGTGATGCACTGAGAAAGACATCATCCATGTAGTATTCTTGCCAAAGATGTTTAACTTGAATCTAACCATGAGGAAACAATCAGAGCCAAATTGAGGGCCATTAGCTGGCCCAGAGTTTTAAAAAATGCCAATGTCAGAGAACAGACTTGTGGTTGTCGGGGGGTGGGGGGGTGGGGGGAAGGGCTGGATTGGGAGGCTGGGGTTAGCAGATGCAAACTATTATATATAGAAGGGATAAACAACAAGGTCCCACTGTACAGCACAGGGAACTATATTCAATATCCTGTAATAACCCATAATGTAAAAGAATATGGTAAAGAATATATATATATATATAAAAAACTGAATCAATTTGCTGTACATCAGAAATTAACACAACATTGTAAATCAACTATACTTCAATTGACAAAGAAAGCCCATGTCAAAAAAGACAAAAAAGGCTAGAAAACTGTTCTAGATTAAAAGAGACTAAAGAACCATGACAAGTAGGTGCAATGCATGATCCCTGAGGGAAGAGAACAACCAGCTATCAAGAATATTATTGGGACAATGGGAACTCTGAATATAGACTGTACATTAGATACCAGGACTGTATTAAAGCTAAATTTCCTGAGCGTGATAATTATATTGTAGTTATGGAAGAGAATGCCCTTGTTCTTAGGAAGTACATAATGAAGTATTTAGGGATAAAGTGTCAATGATTTCTGTAATTTTTAAATGGTTCAGAAAAAAACATTATATCTGTGTGTGCGTGCATGCAAGAAATAATGCAAAAGTAGCAAAATGTTAACAATTGGTGAATCTTAATAAAACTGTATATGGGTATTCATTGTACTATTTTTGCCACTTTTCTATAGGCTTGAAATTTGCAAAATAAAAAATTGGGGAAAGATGCTTTTAAAAAAAGGTAAATACGGAGTAAATTAAACAAATCCAGCATCCTTTACTCTTTAACTAGCATAAAGTTTCTCACTAAAAAATGACTACTTGCACAACTTATCTATGAATTCCATAATACCCTACACTATAACACAAAGTTTATGCATTCTTAAAATCATTAAAAAAATCGTAAGTTAATTCTCCAAGTCCACAACATTTCTTATCATAGCACTATAATCACCAAGTCACTAACCATGGTGAGCCCCTATTTTTGGAACTCACTGGATAATAGTTTCTTTGATGCTTCCCTAGATCCCAAACTTTTGGTCTGTGAAAGTCAGAGACTTTAAGGCACCCATTTGAGTTTTGCTCAGTTGTTTTTAGGGAGTTCAAAGCCTATAACCATCCCTTGGATGGAGCGGAGCTTGGCACTGCCTACCCCTCCCAACACTGTCATGTGGGTTATGTCAATTTACAGTGAGCAGCCTCAGCCTGCTTAAGGTACCCAGGAGACAGCGTCAACCCTGTGGTCCTGCTGTGCAGGTTTGGAAACCCTGCCTCCCGCCTTCCTGAATCCCTGCAAAGCTAACTGAAAAAGAGAATTAGGATGCAGTTTCTCTGAGTCAAATCGTGTGGCCAGAGCAATACTTTTAATTCAAAATAAGGCAAGGGCAGTTCTCCCTAGAAGACACATGTCTTCAGCCTTTCGGTGGAATCCAAACTTATTTTTTCCATTATGGTAGGAAGAGAAAGAGAGTCTTGGCCAAACCTATTAACAGAGAGTTACAGGATGGAAAGACAGAGGTTCCTGAGTGAAATGAAATTTGATACTTACCTAACGCAGACCTGGGTATGCTAGTATCCCCTTTGTCAGTCAGTGAAGTGCTATCATCTCTGGAGGGTATAGGCACTGAACCCTAAAAATTGGAAGAGTCGGGGGATTTAGGAAGATACAGGAACCATGATCACAATGACAAGGACTTGGAACATTCTTGCACAACTTGATATTAAAATTATCACACTTATGCCTCAGATATAAAAAGAAAATGCAGTTGGCATAAACATCTATACAAGTCTATGGTCCTTACTTGATCAGTCTGCTCTGCAAGATGGGGACTGACAGAGGTAACTTCAGCTGGTTGGTTAGAGATGAGTGCCTGGGACGTCATGAAGTCTTTCCCTCCTAAATAGTGGCGCAGGGCCTGTAATTCCGAATTTCTTTCCATTAGGGCCTGTACCATCTTTTCTGCAGCAGCCTAGTAAGGAAATCACACATAACATTAGAGAGATATTCTAATAAAAAAAAAATTTGTGTTCTGATGTCATTGTTAAAAGCCAACCATTTAAGAAAAGCCAGTGGGGCCCTAAGAAAGTTTCCTTGCTTTATTTTATAGGAAAAACCATAGTCAGTGAGCAGAAAGAAAGTCTCTCATAGGCACAGTTATTGGAAAAACGGAATATAACACATCTGTTACAGATAAAATAATCTAAACTTGTTCTGCTAGAACTATCAGGCTAAGGTATTAAGATTCTGGTTTGAATTGGGTAACATGTCTTTCTTTACTTATGTGCCTTTGGCCTGAATGGTCTTTGCCCAAACATTTGTTTGGTACACTCCCTTAAGGTCTTTGCCAAATGTCAACTTTATCAGATTGGCCTAGTCTGCGTTTCCTATCTAAAACAGCAATCTCATCTCTACTCCTAATTCTCCCGTCATGCTAAATTCTTTTTACAATGCACTTACCAGTAATCAATATATCTATTTATTGTCTCTCTCTCTCTCCCCAGCCCCCCACCCTGCCCCAACTGGATGTAAGTTTTCTAAGGGCAAGTACTATGTTTTGTTCAGTGCTGAATCCAAAGCACCCAGAACAATGTCTGGCACATAGTAGGCACTCAATCCACAGGTACTCGAGACCTATTTATTGAATGAATCAATTACACAGAAACATTTTTATCAGACCACATGATCAGGAGAATCTGAACCTCAGAATCACCAAACCCAGTTTATTTCATTTCAAATCCCACAGTTTTCTAAGACACATGATGGTACGATAAGGAAAAAATTTAGAACAAACAAATGCTACCAAAGTCTGCATAGAAATAATAAACTAAGACTAAAAGAGGGTATAAGATGATGAATATATTAGCTATATTATAGCATCGACTGTCTCTGGGAGAATTACTACTATTTTAAATAAGAAGTTGAGCTCTTGTCATAACTTCTAAGGGAAATAAAAGAATAACCTTCCAGTTTTAGTATGTAAAATTCAGACTCTTCAGGGATTTGGACATAACCATCTTAGAGGTAACAGTACATTATTAATTTGCCCTAATAAAAATCTCTGTGAAATTATGAGAAGAAACAGAGTGAATAATACACAAGACATCTTGTGCCCTATATACGATCTATCTGGCTTGGTACTCTTTTTCTAGCAGTGCTGCTAAATAGCATTGCTCCTCCAAGTGTGGCTCATGGACCAGCAGCATCACCATCACCTGGAAGCTTATGAGAAATGTAAATTCTTGAGGCTACGTTTTTAAAAAGCTATTCAAGGGATTTTTCTGCATATAAAATTCGAGAAGCAGATTTAGAAGAATACAATCATTACACTTTTTCTTGCGTTGAAAATCTTTTGTAATCTCAGGCATCTCCTAGATTCCATTATTTTACTACCAGCAGTATATTAAGTGTTATAAGGCTAATTCTTTCAAATTACAAAGGGGTGAAAAAGAAAACTCAAAGACTTGTTAGCCTCTTGCCAAAGCCTTAAATAATTCACAATGATCTTGTTAGGTCTATTCCAGAAGCAATTTCTGCAGCACATGGCAGCATGTATCTAACAAAATGTGTATTTACTGCAGTGGGCCTAAGAATTGGATGAGTGGAATATAACCATCCCATAATATAAGGAAGCATTAGAGAATATTATTGTCAAATAACATAGGCAAATGATAAGAATCTAGTTCCCTCTGAGAACTGACTAGGGAGAATTCTGAGTGACTGGTCCCTGAAATGCAGCACAAGTCAACTATACCAGACTTTCTCTAGCCTTTAGGAGAAAGATACGTGAAAAGGAGGGTAAGTTAAGAATTTACTTTTGAAAGATTTGTGTACCATTATTTTGAAATTACTATATGCCATATTACTATGAGATTGTTTATTCTCATCATGGCCTTTGAAAAAACACAAACTTTTTTTTCTCTCTTAAAATAACTCAGATTTTACATGAATTAAGAGAAAATATGGAAAGTATAAGTTTTCCCATACCCTGGCTAGAAACAAAATATCACTCAAGTCTTGATCATTTAGAATCAAAATCAGAACACTCCAGAACCCTATATTCCTTTCTGTCAAAATTATCAGAACATTAAGGAAAAGAAAATGTACATAATGAATTTAATGAGTGGGGACATGTATTATTTAGGTACCCTCCAAATGCAAAGTGTTCTAGAAATATTTCATACTCTGATGACTGACGTAAAACTGTAGTCTAGTTAATAGGCTGAAGGAGAAGAACTAACAGAATGGACGGTAAAATGACGTAAATTTTACACTTTATAAAGTTCTAATGCTTCCTATAGTGCAGACTATAAACGCACTAAGTGGTACTCTTCTGGACTGGGCATTAGTCCTTACTTGGCTCTCCTGCTCCCTGCTGCTCATGGACTGAAGCAGGCCCTGAATCTCCATTTCATATTCCACCGCTTGTTTGTTTCGATCACTTAGAAGGTCCTGCAGCATCCTTTCCTTTCGCTGTAGACGCTGGCACAGCTCCTCAGCTATCTCACTCTGTCCTGGTCCAAGTTTGCAGAGCAATGTTGCACTAAGATCCTAATACAGGAGAGACAGTGTAAGGTTTGGAGGAAAGAATTCCATCTACTGTATATCAAAGGGCTTAAAAGAATCTATCATAGAAGAGAGAGCAAGTATGATGTTTTATTCATTTTTGTTCCCGCAGATCCAGCATAGGCCTGGCACATAAAAGACTGTCAATACATGCTCAGTGAATGAACACTAACAATACAGAAAAAAATACTTAGAATGGCAACTTACATATTGTTTTCTAAAATAAGTCCTTGCCCTATAATGCTCAGGGCACATAATAACGTTAGGTGCGGATAAATGGGCACTCGGTTCATTTATCTCATTTATCTACTCCCGTTTGACTTTATAGGGGGAACACGAAATGATCAGCTGAAAAAAATAACAAGCACTGTATTTATTAGCACGGTGACGAAGCTGCCAGTTCTACACTGGAGGTAATACATGGGGGTTAAAACTGTGGAGCCAGATCGCCTGGGGTGCACACTGGCTCTGCCACTTATTAGCTATGTCACTTTGGACAAGTTGCTTCACTTCAGAAGTCTGTTTCCTTGTCTGTCAAAGAGGAATAATAGTATGTACCTCATAGATTTGCGAGGATTCAATGAATTGACATCCATTAAGCTCTTAAGAAAGTGCATGACGCAGCATGAGCACCATAACAAAGGTTAGCTATTGTATTGTAGGTACATTTTCTAGATCTCATTAATTCTCACATAACTTCTTTGAGAAAGATAATTGTCCCCTTGAGTTTATAGGTATAGGAAAAAGAAGTCCCAGTGAAAGCCAGTGACCTGCCCAGAGACAGGATGGGATTAAAGACTTGGGTCGCCGGCCTCTCAGACCTCAAGAGTCCTAATGCAAGACTGAGATTATGTCATCACTAAACCAGCTGCCCTTAGGTTAACTAAATTCTTGCCTCCACTTCTTTGTTCCTGTCATGCAGAGATGTCTGTAGCTGCTGAATGATACTTTCTTGCTCCTTCTGCCAATGGCTAAATTTCGTTTCCATTTCTTCTTTCAGCCATTGGAGGTTTTGACAGCTGGCAGACAACTGTTCCACTTCCAGGCCTTTGGCCCTCAGGAGACTCTCCATACACTACAGTCACAAAGAAAGCAGCCGTTAAGTCAAAGGGCCACCCCACACTCCTCAGCATAAACAGGAAACCTGATCCACCTTTACATTATCTCCTAAGTTATCTATCAATTTCTTTTGCAAAAGGAAAAAACGTAGTATCTAATCTAACAATGTCATACTAGTCTATTTGTTGCTTTTAGAAACTCTCATCTAGTTTGTAGAGAGATAAGTATAATGTATGTGTTAAATGAAGTACTCTGGAGGAAGTGAAGAACTTCAAGAAGTGTCAGATGGTTAGATATTTAAGCTCTAAAATAAATATACAAAAATAGCCCAGAGTAAATATTAATAAGAGAAACAAGTGTTCTGATTGTGGCTGTACACAGACATGTACATAATATTAATGAGAAAAATACAATATAATAGCTGCATCTGAGCAACATTTATATAAAGGTATATAAATATTAGCAAGGATTAGAAATAAATTAGAACTATGTATAAAAATCCATATTCACTGCCCTCTCCCACAAAGTTCACAGTAGAAGTGCTAAAACTTCTCACTCCCTTATGTATAACGACAGAACTAATGACTGCTACTTTTGTTTGCTTTTGTATATATATTTTTTAATAAAGCAAATATCCTGGTTTTCAGAAAATGATGGAAGGGGTGGTGTTTCCAGTTTAGAATCCAAGTGGGAGAGGGATACCAAGTCGTGACAGATTTTGCTCTTACCTGCATGGTAGCTTCATTGGAGGAGAGGATACCGCGCAATCTCTCTAAGTCATGATCTCGCTCTCTCACGGCAAGACAAAGTTGACGCAGTTCTTTTTCTTTTTCTTCTAGACTGGAGAACTTCTCGTCTATAGCCCGCTGCAAGCAAAGTCAGCATCCCAAAGCTCCACAAGAGTCACTATTCTGATCACTCTTATTCAATAAGATTCCAAATATAAAGGAATGGAAAACCAACTCCCAAAAGCAGCAAATTAAGTAAATACATTTCCGAAGTCCCCCTGTGGATGAAATAATCCACAGCATCATAAGCAAAATTATGGTACATACCTCTAGAGCAACATCTCTATCTTGTATTCTTTGCCGAAGCTTCTCAAGCAACATTTCATTTGCTTCAAGGGTTTTGTCCGAGTTATTTCGATACTGCAGGAGCTCCCGAAATTCCTAATGAGACCAAAAAAAATTTTCCTTTATTCATTTATTCAGTATTAACTGAATTTCCACACCTTGTCAAGGAATTTGTTAGTGATTTGGGATAAAAAACAAAATGTGATCACTCTCAAGGGGAACACAGTTTAGCAGAGATGACAGACATACAGAATGTCAACTATTCTGCATCACATATACGCAGGTGTATACATACACGCATGTTGCAAGCTACTAGGGGAACATGGGCTGCATTGCCTAACTCTGCCTGAAGGTGTCACTAAAGTTCTCACAAAAGAGGTTACATTTGCTCTGAGTCTTAAAGGACTAGGAGTTTCCCAAGAGGCTGTGGGGTATCTCTATCAGAGAAAAAAACTGGTACAACATATGTATACCATGAAAAAATCATATGCTCAGCGAAATATAAGGGATCCGGTGTGACTAAAGCTTAGAGTAGGTGGTAGAACTGATCAGTCTCTTCTTTGGTGCTCCATTTTTTCCTATAACTTTCATTTTATCATCTATATAACTCTGGAAATTTCTATATAGAGGTCTTCAGTGGGAGTAGTGGACATATCTTCTCTTCATTTTCCTCATACCTAGCCTAGTATCTAACTCACAGAGGTGCTTAATAACTATTTGCTGAATATTTATTGCTTAACTGTTTCAGGTCTGTATTTCTTGTTTCCTACACTTGCTGGTTAGCATCTTGGTTGACGGATTGTACTTTCTATTTCTTCTGAATCCTCCTGATTCCCACCTCTTAATGTTCTACATGTAGCAGGTACTCAACACAGGTGGACTAATGTTTTGAGATGATATGAACATAAATTCCCGAGCTCTAGGAACCCAGTTTTACTTGAAATCATTCTGTGGACTCACCTGAAGCAGCTGCTCTTTGTGACTCAGACTGTGGTTGAGCTGCTGAATGTGTTGCTCTTGGGTGCGAATCTCATTGTATTTCTCAGCCTCCAGGGTATGAAGCTGTTGGCCCTTACTCTGCAATTCTCCTTGTAGCTGCTGCAAGGCTTTTCGCAATTCCTGAATTAAACAGATTCCCTTTTCAAACAATCTAAAATTTTCACATGGTCATTAGATATGGAGGCCTTAAAACTTTCAAAGCACAGAGAACAAAAAATAAAGTAGCAAAAAGTGCCATTCTTAAAATTACTCTAGAGATACTACTACACATGAGTCAAATATGATGTGGGAAATCATGGGAACCGTGGATGGGCGTAGGATGTAAATTTGATATTACAGTTCAATACTTACTTTTGGCTTAAAAATGATACATCTATATAAGTACTAAGTGGGACTCTGTTCTACCATAAACCTGGATCCTTTACCTTACAGTAAGCTCAAGGATACAACATTCCTACCTATCCTTTTAAATCTTAAAAAAAAAAAAAAAAGATGGTATTTGCTCTAACAAGAAACCATTTAAGAATTATGTGTTTTATTTAAAAAAATATACATGACTAATTGTGCACGCCATTCCTCTGACTTGGTTGTTCTTCCCACTTTTCTGTCTCGCTGACTCTTACCCACCCTTCAAGAATAATCTCAGATATCTCCTCCTTTGTGAAGCTTTCCTGATTCCCTTCCCTGGTCCCTTGTATATATTCCTACAGGACCCCTATATGCCTCTTCTACAGTATTTACCACATTGAAATACTGTTTACGTGACTGTCTTTCATACGATATTACAAGTAACTTAAGAGGAATAGAGCCTGTGATATTCACCCTTTTATTTCCAGAACACAGCCCCAATACCTGGCACATGGTATAAGGGCAACAAATGTTGAGCTGAATTACTTAGATTAAGTAAGTGACTCAAGGGTTCAACACAAGCTATCCTTATAAAAAGTTACTATCAGGGCAAAGTCTGCATTTACACAGTGCCACAAAATGATTAATGATTTACTTGGTTATGTTTCCAAGAAGCCTCTTTCTGCTGTTCTCTCTCCTGTGCTGCAGCCTCTACAAATTGCACACATCGTCTGGCATCAGCCAGCTGCCGTTCTTTTTGTCGTACCACCCTCTGGAGCTTCTGTATTTCAAGCTGGCTGCAGAATAAAGCGCTCTGAAGGTCAAGCAGAGCCACCTGTTGCTGAGCTGGGGAAGTACCCTCTGAGTTCTGAAAAGAGAGTGAGAATCATCATCACAAGGAGGGCAAGCACTGAGCAGCCGACAAGAACAACAAGATCAACACTGTGGCTGCGAGTGGCACATCCTCAAGTGATGCCTCCTGTCCCAGGTGACCCTCACATACATGAAGTTGTCCAAGCTGACTCTGGTGCAGCATTTCTCGAAGCTTTACCATTGTGTCATTTTGACCTTCGATCACCTGGTACAACTCCTCGGTCTGAAAACAAAGACAGGGAGTACCAAAAATGTTAGCAAGCTAAATATAAATTCCGTTATCTCGCCTGTACAGATTTTAGAAGCAGGACTATTCCAAAATTCCAATTTAGATGAGACTACAGTTTCTCTAGGCTAAGATCTGTTAGTCTGACAATATCCAATTCAACAAATTATAGAATACTTGTCTACTTTGATGGGAAAAATTGTTTCCTCATGGGTCCTTGACTGTCAAACATTTTACCTCATTTTCCCTGCTTTTCAGAGTTTCCTTGAGGTTTTGAATTGTACCATCTTGCTTCTGAGACGACTCCTGGGCGGACTTTAGTTCACAGCTCATTTCATTCAGTTTTTCTTGAAGAATCTGAATTCAGCAAAGAAAAACAGTTTGGTAGGTCAATGATTTCCTTTAACCTCAAATGCAACCATGAAGTTCTTCCTCAAATCTAGGTTTAAAGGATTTCTTAGGGAATATTACCTTATTAATTTTTCCCCACATAGCATAACCATTAAAGTCCTAAGTCAATCAGCAAGAGAAAGTAGCAGGAACTGTGAAATACTTCTTTTAATACTCAATTGCTTCAATTCTCATGCACTGTGCTTTCTCTATGACGGCAGCCATACTGGGGGTACTTGTCCTCATGAGTCACTGTGGACCTTTTACACGAAGACCAACGAGCTTCTGCTATCTACTACAGGACAGGACACAACAAGGGTACACAAAGCCAGGAGCACAGCATCCCAAATTGTGGGAATTTTCTTCTAAGCAGATGTTAAAACCCATGGGCTCTAAAGGGGTAAGAAGTTAAACCAAAATCAAAAGCATGAACCTCTTGTCTCAGTGCCTTATACAGTTGAAAACTGCACTCATGTTTTATTATCAGACCTAAAAGGCACCAGAAATTCTGATCTGTGCAGAACAGGCTAAAATCTTGATGAGAGATACAGGAAAGAACTACACTTTTAAGAATATATTCCACAGAGCACCAGGCATACACAGTACCCATCTCCCAGGTCCTACTCGGAGAGGTTAACGCAGACCCAGCTAGAGCCAGTCACATTCTCAAAAAACCCTGTGATCTCCGATACCTTGTTGGTGGCCTCTGTTTGCTGGATTTTTTCCTGGAGTTCTGTCAAATGGGAATCAGATACAGCCTGCTGAGTTGTACCGGTCTCACCTGAATTCAGCTTTGGTTGTCTGAGTAACTCTTCGGTCGTGGGCTAGGAAGAAGCAGTGAGACGATTAAGTTAAGTGTAGCCAACGATAAAGTTTATCTTCAAATGTCTTTGGCATCTTTTGCCAGAGACTTAGAAAACCAGCGTTGCTGAATGGCTTATCAGTAATTCCTGAAGCCAGTCCTGTTCCGCATTCTGAGTACTGATTCACTTCCTCTCTAGCTCCCCTCCCCACCTTTCTCTTTCTCTATTCAGTTAAAGTAAGTAATCCAGAGATTAAAGAGAGGATTTTTTTAAATGCTTATGATGACCAAATATTTGCTTTATCCTATTTTCAATCAGGGAATTCAAAAGGTCAAACTCACACCATCCCTAAGGGAGAAAAAGTTATAGTTCAACTATCTTTCTTACAACATGCCTATTCACATTATTGGAAAAATGGGTAGATTTCAAATATGGACCATATATTAGATAATAGTATTTAATCAATACTAAATTTCCTAACTTTGGTAATTGTACTGTAGTTATGTAAGAGATGTCCTTGTCTTTAGGAAATACATGCTTATTGAGCGTAAAGATGCATAATATCTGCAACTAATTCTCAAATAACTCAGGAATAAAAAAAATGTGTCTATAAACAGTGAGAGTGATAAAGCAAATGTAGCAACATATAGCAACTGGTGAATCTGTGAGTTCTTTGTACTTCTCTTATGACTTCTCTAACTTTGAAATTATTTCAAAATAAAAAGTAACAAAAATTAAAATAAATTTTAAAATCCATAGGGTCTGGGAAGGAGGTATGTTTTATAGGAATATCGATTCACCCAAAAGATTCAGGTGAAAAAAAAATCTATTTATATTTGGGATGATCAGACTAAGATTAAACTTACTGAACTGTACCTAATATTCATTATGAGCTAAGATACAAAAATAAAACTTTAGCAATTCACTGTGGCATTAAATTCCATCTCTTCTCTCCCTGCCTATCACCCCTCCCTTTCTCCTGCACTCCCATTAGGGAAAATACAAATCCATTAGGAAGAGAAAAAAGGCAGCTATATTCATTTTTTCTTTACCTCACATGTTTAAGTTCTGATTACCACCTTCTAGGCAGTGGGGTTTCAGCTTACCTTAAACCCCTTCCTGACCGCAACTGACTGGAAGTATAAAGATTTCAGAAGAAAAATCTTTTCTATTCTTCCAGGGCTGTTCATCATTTTTTAAAACATCTATGAAGTACCCCCTAATATGCAAAGCACTGTGGGATTTGGAGTGGGGAGCTAAATGATAAAAGAACAAGGAAATACACTAAATATAAGCTAGTGACAAGCCCTATGCTATAAAATAGGAAAGCATGACAAAGTTGTTAAGTTACTTTAAAGTGGTTGATGAGTGGAAGGTCTCTATCAGGCAACATTTAAATTAAGATCTACATGATAAAGAACCAGCTCTGCAAAATAAGAATAATCTTATTCAGAAGAATAATCCAGGCAGAGGATCAACTAACGGAAAAGACCTCGGGTAGATATGCCCCTGGGAAAGAGAAAAGCCTACATGGTTAGAGGAGCACTTTCCAAGAGAAATATAATATGAGCCACACATGTAATTTAAAATTTTCTAGTATCTTCATTGACTAAAGTAAAAATAAATAAGTAAACTTAATTTTAATAAAACATTTTCTTTGACCCAATATATTATACCTAAAATATTATCATAAGCATGTATTCAATACAGAAATTATCAAGATACTTTACATTCTTTCCATAATAAGTCTTTAAAATTAAGGTTATACTTCACACTCACAGCATATCTCATTTCGGACTAGCCACATTTCAAGTGCTCAGTAGTCACACAGGGCTAGTGGCAGCCTTTCTGGAAAGCACAGGGCTAGAGTATACTGGGCAAAGTGGATGGTAATACACGATGAGGTGGAAAGGCAGGGAGGGGCCAGATCTGGTGTACAGAACCTACATCGGAGGTAATGAAGCTGGATTTCATTCTCATTGAAATGAGAATGGACTGCAGGGTTTTTAACGGAAAAGTAATCAATCATATTTAAATTTTAAATAGCTGCTCTGTGATGAATAGATTGTTGGGAGCACCAATAGGAGTGGGAAGACCAGCTAGGAGGCTGCTGCAGGGAAGAGATAATAGTGGCTTGGATTATAGTGGTAGTAATGGAGGGAGAGAGAAATGGATAGATTTGGATATGTTTTGAAGGTAGAGTCAACAGGACTGGATGGTGAGACAGGGAGAAAGAGAAAAGTAGAAAGGATAATGACTCCTAGAAAAAATTGAGATATTTGTTGTTGTGGGTATAACAGGGAGCCTTGCCCTGAAGCGATGTGAATTATGTCACACCATGGGAGAGGTAACTATTTTAATAGATATTTACAACAATTCTGACTGATAAATAATTTTATCATTTATTTAACGATAAAACATTCTCTACCAAACTTGCCTTCTTACTTCCTCGGTGTAAAACAAATTTCCAACAACATCTATTACAAGATATTTTTCAAATTTAAACTATATCAAGCAGAATTAAATAGCTACAAGTTTTAAATGGTCATATTTAATCACTTTAAACCAAAGAATCTTAGAGCTGTGAAGGACACTTTATAAATTAGCCATCTGGTCCAATCCTATCTTACATTTGAGGAAATGGAGACTTAGATGAGTAATTTGTCCAAAGTTACACTGGAAATCAGGAAAAGGATCCAATTAAACCAAATGCAGTTAAGCTGGTAACTTCCTTTTCATCTTTATAAACCCATTGCCTACCATAATGCCCGGAATATTGTACGGACCAAAAGTTTTTGTTTAATAAAGTAAACAGAACAATAAAAACAAAAGCAAATTAACAAAAATAGGCCTGTCTCCTAATTCCCAGACCATTGCTCTAATCTCTCAGTGGTTCTCTTAGAAAAAGACCAGATATATAGATAAAAAGGTAGATGTTTAATTTACGCATTTCAACATCAACTTTAAATCCAAAGGATGCCACAGAAAAGTACATAATGAGTCTGGATCTCATCTGAACACATCTTGGCACGAATCATCACAGGAAACCCCTAATTTGGTAAATGTAATGTATTGACCTAAAGGCTAGAAGATGTTTGTTTCTCCTTTATTCATAATATTTTATTATTTTAAATCTCAGGAAAAAAAATGTCCTTTCAGATAAGTCTGCCAAAAGAGTACCTAGCAAAGTCCCACTGAGTAAACAGCTCATAATGAATCTTGTGAAATATCAAGTACATAAACCAACCACTCCTATGAAGATTTTGTAGAGCCTGAAATCAGTAATACTTGATTTGGTTGAATTAGTGTTAATCTCCATGCTATCAGTTACTAAAATCATGTTGTAATCATAATATAATTTTAAATTCAGTTGCTTTTGACTCAGGACAAATGCTTTTCAGCATCAGAAAAGAGAATTGCTTCCAGGCCTAAGGTTGCATAAAATAAGACCTTTAGGCTAAAAGGCAGTTATTTAGATCTTCTGGATTAACAGCAGTTTTCTTGACACTTTCATAGTCATAATAGAAAGTCACAGGGCTCAAACTACTATAATTTTCTATCCTATTGTTAGCAATAGGGGATACACAAGAACTATCAACTAGCATAAAATTAAAGGCCTAATCTTTCACCAGCATCTAATGCTTACCCCTTCCAAAGGGCCTGATCCGGGTTACATAGCTAAGCTATAGAGAGGGATAAATTTATCATAGCCATACAAGAGCAGACTCTGGCATTGCAAGGCTTGAAGCAAAGGTCTCTTACTCTCTGAATTTAGATAGAAAAGAAAACTGCACGTGAACCAGAGCTGAATTAATGTTTACCAAGGGACCACACCCCTTCTATGACAGCTTTTGTATTGTAGTTCAGGGCCAGACAATAAAGAAGGAAATTATCAGCTAGAATAAAGCTTCAAACCTTTCTTTAGATATTTGAAAACCTTGGGTCTTCAGACATAAATTCTGTAGGAGGCAAATAAATCAGTTTGCATAATGTCAGAAAATTAGTAAGCAGGAGAACTACACTGTTGCAGTTTTTCTTTAATATAAGAAAGAAAGAAGGAAAGAGAGAAAGAAAAAGAAGAAAAGCAACCAGGAGGCATTCTGATGGTGATATTTAACAGTAACCAGATTAAACAAAGGAATCAAAATGACCTTACAGAACAATCTCGCTCTTAGGAGAAGAGCTTTTCTTCATATTTGTAGCAGAATTTAGCTAAAGGAAATTTTTTTTTCTTTCAAGTTTTTTCTTTCTACAAACTAAAAAGAGAATTATCAAAAACAATTTACACTTATTTCTATTCTATCCACATTTGTTCAGAAACAGACAAAAATCAGTCTGCCTTTGTCCCACTTAGATCTGCTTTTGCCATAAAGCACAACAGGCCTTAAGGTGCTTAAAAGTCAAGACTTAAACAGTAGATCCAGAATCCAAAAGATACATTTTATCTACAAACACTTTGAGCCTAATTAATCTATTTCCTTCCACATTCTTAATTATTGGAGAAAACAGCACAACAATCAAATGCCATGATTCTGCAAGCTGAATGTTTTCTTCCTCCTCTCAATGTTTTATTATTCTACAAACAGTAAAGGCGGTAAGCCAGGTTACAGCAGAAAGGTCAAACACTGCTGTGTTAAAGGTCTGTATTTTTCTGATTCTAAATTTAGTGAAGAAAAGGGACTTGACCTAAAGGTACAGTTACCATATTTTAAATATGCTCATTAGGATGACAGATTTCTTCACAGAATTCCTAAAGAATCCTCCTGCAATCCTTAGGGTATAGAAAGAAGGTCCTGCACTTAAAACAAGTATTTATTTAATTCAATGTACATAAGACAATGTGGTTTAATGTACAGAATAAAAAGGTCTTGGCTAAGAATGGTTAGGAATCTTTGGCTCTGCCTGGGCTAAGTTATTTAAACCATGAGCTTTCCATATCTCTAAATTGAGAGACTGCGTGAGATGATCTTTAAGCTCCTTCCCAGCTCCAAAATTTTTTGAGCCCAGGCACCAAGAGAGTATTTTTAATTTAATATGGAGAACAAACTCCTCTTGTTTTACCTGTAATTTTCTAAGTCTTCACCTTTCTACAATATTGGCCATATTTGAAAGGGGGGAAGAAATGTTATTTCCCATCCAGCCTGTCCAAACTATTTTTAGATCCTAATATGAAAACACTATGTTTAATTTGTGACATCTATGTCTGCTCACAGAAATACTGTATTGTAAAGCCCAAATTTAGCTGCGAAGCGCAATGAAAGAAAAGGAAGCAAAAGAAAAGTACACAAGCGTTAGGCATACTAAACATTTTATACAAACGAAAACACGTTTTAAACTTTTGGATAGTCATATTTTTATGTAACACTTTAATATATGCTACTTCTGACAATTTTGTGCAAATTCAAAAATATTTCTCCCATTTCCTCTTTCTAATTGAGATGCAACTATTATACATAATAGAACTATTTTTTAAAAATTTCAAGTGACAATCAACAATTTCATTTAGAAACTGTAAGTTTCCCAGATGATGCTGACTGGTAGCAAGCTTTCCAAAAATGCCTTCTAGATTGTCCACCTTTGTAATGGTATCACTAGAGAATCTGTACCAAGTAGAACATGCCAGATGTTTCACAAAATTAATTGAACCTAGCATTTACTGTCGCTGTAGAAACAAAATAGCATCTGTCAGGTCCCTGTACTAGTAGCTGAATTTAAAAGGTTGGTATGAAATCAACTGGGCAGACATGAACAGCTCAGATTAAGATCAACTGTCATCTTCCAGTCATTAAGAAATTCATGAGTACAATGGATAAAACTCTCCTATCATCCGATAATGGATGAATCCCTACTTAATATCAAACTTCTTCAAACAGAGCTCAGTATACAAACTGGCTGTAAAGAGTTTTTGCCTTAACATTTTAAATGACGATACTTGACTGCCCAAGTCTGTTTTATGAGCGAGTCATCGTTAGTCCTCAAATGACCTCTTAATTTATTTTAAATATTGCCCAGATGTTACAATACTTTGGTGGATTAATAGGTTTTTCCCCAAACCTTTACCCTAAGCTCTAATCAGTTTGAGGCACACGTGCGATGAAAGGCTTAATGCTCTAGGGAGGGCTAAGTAGCAGAACTAACTCCCTTACAGAATAGGAAAAACATTCATAAATCTAAAAATGAAAATAAAAAAAGAAGGGGGTAGGGGATAGAACAAGGAAGTAAGAGGAAAGAGTTCTAGTGCCAGAAATAAGATTAAATGCTTTTTATAGGGTAAAGGTGAATTAGAAATCTTTCTCTTTTTGTCTTAAAAGGTGTGCAATTTTGATAATTAATGGGACAGCCAACAGATAATCTTATAAAGAGGATTGTGAAAAACAAATTATTTGAATGAATCACATTTACTAAAGGGGACACAAATGGGCTCAATGATTAATTTCCTCAAGTCTAGAATATTATTAACCTTCACCTAGACAGAAATCATGTGAAGCCTGAGGCCAGCTAACTTCAATCAGAAAGGCACTATGCAGCCATTTTGTATACCTGGACCCGAAGTGGCAAATAATCTTCACAGAGATCATCCCACAGCTCCTGGAGGTCTGAAATCTCCAAGGGATAACTCACGGATGTCTTGTAAAGGGGTTTCAAAGACCTGTTAAGGAAACCAGAACTAACTCCATCTGTCATGATATGGCCAGGCCTGGTTCCAGGTGGGCTGGATTTCACTGGAATAGGAAGCTTGCTCCCTCGGGGGCTCTGGATGGGCTTATAATCAAGACCTTTAATCATGCTAAGAGCTAGCTCCAGCTTGTGGTTACACATATGCTGTGGGGCCTGTTCATCTGAACAACAGTCACATTTTACAAGTTCCTTTGCACTTCTCTCAGGTTCCTCTTCCTTTTGCTGTGGAGGACTAGCCTGGACACTTGCATCCAAAGATTCCACAGAGGATCCCGGTGTCCCTTCTTCCATGCTTTCTCCATCTGGGGGTACCTTCACACTTGGTAAATCCGGTGGCCCAACCTCAGACAATGCTGGTTCTTCAGTGCAAATGCTGGTGGACCACCTGGTAGAAGGGCCATACGAGATACTTTTTGCCACTTTTCGAGGCACCTTACAAATGGCTTCATAGTCTGAATCAGCAACCCGCAAAGCTGCACAACCACGGCATCTCCTGGGTCGGTTTCCGGGGCCTTCCGAAGCATGACAGCTGTGTAGCTCCTGAGTCTGATCCTCATTTTCTACCCAGCACTCAAACCCTGAATAGGCAAAGTCCTCTTGGAGCAGTGCAGAGTATCTTACATCGGGTAAGCCGGAAATGTCAACCGTTCCATTCCCTGCCTTGGTCTCCGCGCCAGTGTCATCGTTATTCTTCCGATACATGCTAGCAATGCAGAACTTGAGGCGGTCCTTCTCCAGCAGCAGCTTCTGCAAGCGCTCGATAGAAAGGGCTTCGATCCGGGCAATGACGGTGTCGAATCTATAGATCCGATCAAGCATGAAAGCACACTTGCTGCAAGCAAACTCAGCTTTGCCATCCCGGGAGACATCCTTGCCCAGGACGTGCGACAGCAGAACCTGGAGGTTGAGCTTGGATGCCGTGTGGAAGATCCAGCGCCGCTGGTTTCCGCACAGCTCCCGGGCACAGATCCTGCAAATCTCCTTCATCTTCCCTCCTGCGGTTGCCGAGCTTCCCTGATGCGGCTGCTGCTCGCTGATCACTCACTAGCGCTTGGTTGCGTTCCGTCTCCCGCCCCGGTGGCCTCCGATCGGCATGGCACAGCCCGATGGGGTCCCCACTCTGCAGAGGCGCTTCGCTGCCACCCGCGCGCGGGCTCTGGGTACCAGAGTGGTCAGCCCCGCCCCTCGGGGAGGGGGCGGGCGAGGAAACACTTCGGGGGCGGGATGCTGAGTGACATCAGCGCAGGCCGCGCTGAGAACCTGCCATGTCTCCTCCAGCTGTCTCTCCCACCAGCCGTGGTGTCCTCAATGTCCTCCCTTTCAGCTGGCTGGGTTCGCGGTCCACAAGCGGCCGCCCGCGGCTGACGCAAAAACTCAGAGATTGAGGATCAGATTTCAAGATGGCGCCAGAGGCTCGGCGCCTGCGGCCTCCGGCAAACTCCTCTGGGAGCCGTAGTCCAGGAGGCCGGCTCCTCGTTCTGCGCATGCGGGGTGGCGAGCGCGTCCCCTCGCCCCCAAACGACTTAGTGCTGCTCGCGGTAGAGCACAGACCTGGCTAGCAGTGAGTACCGGAGTGGAGAGCAGGACGGATGCCGACCTCTGCTAGGCCACTTTTATCTGCTAAAATTTCACCCCCAAAGCGCACTAGTTCCCTCACGGATCCTCCCTTCCGCCCCTGCGGGATGTCCCAAGGCTCTGCTTGGGGAGGAGAAAGCCGAATCCCCTCCCCCTCTCTCCACGGGTAGTGCCACGTACTCTGGATGGAGCAGCCTGGCAGCGCCACTAGGTACCGCTGCGCGCCGCCTCCCTCCCTCCTGCAGCACCCCCCTTCCTCTCCCTACCCAGTCCGGTGCCTGGATTAAAAGGCCCCGGGTCTTCACAAGCGGCCGGGGAGAATGGGTTGATAAACCGGAGGTGGCAGGTAGGGCGGATTTTAGGAGGCTCAGTTCAACCTGCCCCTCGACTGTTGGGAGCACCTAGAAAAGAGGACAAGTGTTTCTCTCCTCGTGATGTTGCGGTTGAGTTTAGCAGTCCTGGATGATTTGCCCTTTTTTAGAAAAGAAATCGAGAGAGGGCACAAAGCAGTCACCTGAGAAGGAGTCCAACAAAAGCCACATGAATGCAGCTGGTTAACCAAGATTTTGATGATAACAGAGAAAATGAGCTTTTTCAAGAATATAGACACCTGAGAGTAGATTGCCATCACCGAATCCTCTTTCAGGTTCAGGTAGACTGTAGGCCTTATTTTGGGGGTGGGGAGGGGAGACAAACACGAGAACAAAAGGCCTTATTTATCTGAGCAAGAGTCCAGAGTATCAGAGAGTGCTGCTGTCTGCAGAAGTGGAGCTGGGAATTTCACTGACTTCAGTGAGTATCTTGTCTTATTCAGCATCATCTAGTAGTAAGTCACCCAGCCTTGGGTACAGAACTTAGATTGCACACACAGAGTGGAGGGAAGCTGGAGCTCTGTCTAGGTGGAATCGAGGTGTCAACGTCCGTTTATAATAAACAATTCTCTCCCTGGCTTGAGAGGTATGCAAACTCCAGATGGGAGGAAAAACAGTCCCACACAATCATCTGGAGTTTTCCCAGAGCAGGACGTTTCCCAATTACAATAATGCCAGATTTCACTAACTTGACTTTGTGAGATAATAAGGCCAGCAACAGTCAAAGTATTTCTGACCCTCATCTCCAGGGCACAGCCCATACTCCTGAACCTGGAGACATTCAGATGCCTTCGATGAAAGCCCATAATTAACCCCCAACTTCTTATTGAGCATTAAATGAGATGATTTGGGGGAAGTGCTTTAACAGATTTTGGCTCATATCGTGTCAATAATAATAGCTAATATTATTATTTTAATATAATGCAATATTTGAAAGTAATTTTAAAGCTTTACGGGGGGCTCTGCACACATAAAATTGTATCACTCTCTTATTTAATCATCAAAACAAAATCTTAGTAGCTCCATCGTGAGAGATTAGAACAGCCCTTAGAGCTTTGGCTTTAGTAGGCTACAGAACTTTGCATCTGTGATTTCACCTAAAGAGGCATGTTCTTGTCCCAAAACCAAGAATGTAAAATAGAGTTCCAAGGGCTTCCCTGGTGGCACAGTGGTTGAGAGTCCGCCTGCCGATGCAAGGGACGCGGGTTCGTGCCCCGGTCCGGGAAGATCCCACATGCCGCGGAGCGGCTGGGCCCGTGAGCCATGGCCGCTGAGCCTGCGCGTCAGGAGCCTGTGCTCCGCAACGGGAGAGGCCACAGCAGCGAGAGGCCCGCGTACCGCAAAAAAAAAAAAAAAAAAAGAACTCTGATACCCACAATATGAATGAATCTCAAAAGCATGTTACGTGAAACAAGCCATTTAACTATATCCTGTGTGATTTCATTTATTTTGTCTAACAACTTAAAGTCTAACCATTTCTATAATGATAGAAATTCAGAAAATGTTTATGGGGGGTGAGGATTAATTGCAAGGGAGCACAAAGGAATTTTCTGGGGTGATGAAAATGTTCTATATCTTGTTTTGGGTGATGACTATATGGATGTGTACAGTTTTAAAGCTCATTGAACTGACTGCTTATCTGTAGATTTTATATGTTAGTATAGTTCAATTAAAAAAGATAAGGAGTAAATTAGTATAAAAATATGTATTACCCATAAAGTTTTAATCTGAGGGATTTCTTTCGTGGAAAGTAACCCCTATAACTTTATCATAGGAACAGCTTTGAAAATTGGGAAAATATAGCCCAGAAGAAATTCTATAAAAGGCCCAATTGCGACTTCAAAACATCATAGTTCCTATCCATATGAGTGTTGGAAAATATTATTTTATATACATTTACACACCATACATTTACGATTGAAGGAAAGCATGTTGTTAAGGCGGGACCTAGGGCTTTTGTGATGATTTAGAATAGGATGATTACTTCTAAAACTTATCAAAAGTTACATAATAAAGGAAAATCTTACTGAGAACAGGTTTCATATTATGATAAGCGATAATGAGTTAAACAAATGATTAATTTTATATATCAGCAGTTTGCCCTCAAAATGGATTGATAAACGCATTCACAAGCACATATTTGCTGTCTATCCTAAGTCAAATCACTTATATCTGGCCCTTAATTTCCTAAGCTACAAAATAAACATATTGAATTTAAACAGTGGTTTTCAACCTTTGGCATGCATCAGAATCACCTGGAGGGCTTGTTAAATGGTAGATTTAACAAGTTTCTAATTCAGTTGGTCTGAGAAGGGGCCCAAGAATTTGCATTCCTAAGAAATTCCCAGAGCATGCAGATGCTGCTGAGAACCACACTTTGAAAACTACTGAATTAGAACTCTCTTAAAGTGTATTCAGACAAATGTCAGCCAAACGATCAGAAGGTCAGCAGATAAATGGAAAAATCCATTAATGAAGAACTCCGTACAAAATTGTTGAATTTAGAGAACTATATGCCCATTTGGAACAAGATTCCTAAGTATTATTATGGTAGGGATCTTTTGCACTATCTGTATTTTGATCTCTAGATTTGAGGGCCCAGGAAGATTCTCTTCGAACCGTACTTTTGTACTCCCTGTGTCGTAGTGTTTCTAAGACCTAATTCTGGGCTGGGAGGGAGTTTCCAAGAGGTGAAAAATCCCTATGTCCCAAACCAGTTGTATTAGCTTTCATTATCCTAGTTATGATGTTGGAAATAGCTGTTCTAATTACTAAAAACTATGCCACAGGGGGTGGGGGGAGTGATTCTGGCAGAGAAGCAAAAGCAGATGAGGAAATGCAAGAATATCAAAGTAAAGCCAGTTAGGCTTTATGGTAACACCACAAGCATGTTCATGATTTCCCTCTGTTGGTTGGAAATCTTTAAGAAGCCAGAAACAATCATGCTTTGCATTAATTAATAGCACAGCATTTCAAAACACTTGTTTTAAAACTGGGAGATTTCCAGTTCAACTACAGATTGCTATAATATGGTTATCAGCAAAATTGATTTTAAAATAGTAAACACTGCAGTCTTTCAAGTTATTAAATATCCACAGCTGTTTAAGTGAACTTCAAAATATTTGTTAATCAACTGATGAGCAAGAATTTATGCAAACTCAGTTTTTGTTTTGTTTTTTTTCTCTGTCTTCAGAGAGCTTTCAGTTTAGTTGAAGGGGAGAGAATGTGCATGCTACAATCAGAATAACTGATTGGTAAACTAAATGGTACCGACAACTTCAAAAAAGTTGCAGAAAAAGTTAAGTATGAGCTGACACAGGTGAAGGGGGCAAGAGTGGGACTTGAGATGGACCTTAGAATGGAGGAAGCCAAGGAAAGGACTCCAGAAAAAGAAAACAGCATCCTCAAAAGTCTTGGAAGTTCGGTTAAATATGATGCTAGCCTGTCAGTAAAGGGAAAGATTTTGTGGGATATCTGAGTGGCCAGGTGCATCCTACTCTATACATCTATACATACACTCTGTACATCTCAATAATTACTCATTCAAAGAAAATATATGAAGGGCCAACTGAAAGCCAGACACTATGCTAGGAGGGAACTGGCAACTAGAATTTGGTTAGTGTTTGAGAAAGGCAAAAGAATTTGGACTTTCTGTTATGAAGTTAAGCTAAGAATGGCATGATGAAAAGTTTGTTTTAGGAAAATTAGTCAGACAACAGGATGGCTTGGAGTTTCAGGGACAGGTTTTGGGATGGTTACAGGAAGACCTGTTAAAAATCCATTGCCTAGGGCTTCCCTGGTGGCACAGTGGTTGAGAGTCCGCCTACCGATGCAGGGGACACGGGTTCGTGCCCCGGTCCGGGAAGATCCCACGTGCCGCGGAGCAGCTGGGCCCGTGAGCCATGGCCGTGCATCCGGAGCCTGTGCTCCGCAACGGGAGAGGCCACAACAGTGAGAGGCCCGCGTACCGTGAAAAAAAAAAAAAAAAATCCATTGCCTAGAGACCATGCTTCCCAACAAGCCACCACAATGAGAAGCCTGCACACCTCAACGAAGAATAACCCCTGCTCACTGCAACTAGAGAAAGCCCACGCGCAGCAACAAAGACCCATCGCAGCCAAAAATAGTTTAAAAAAATCCATTGCCATTATTCACATGTGAGATAATAAAGGTCTGGTATAAAAACGGAAAGGAACTGGTAAATATGAGAGTCATTTTGAAGGAACGAGCAGCAGGACTTGATGACATATATGCAGAGAGGATGAAGGGAAAAAAAGGTTAAAAATAGAGATAAAGTTTTTGGCCTGGAAGACTGGTAGAAAAAAATTGCCTAAACAAACAGAAATGTGGGAGTTGAGTCCATTTGCAAAAAGATAATACAAAATTTGACTTGGGACATGCTGTATTTAGGGGACTGAGGAAAAAACTAAGTGAAAAAAACTAAGTTGAACTCTTCCACAATCAAAACACAGGTGAGAGGGGGACAGAGTTTCAGGAATGAGAGGGGTAGTTAACATTGTCAACATCTAGAGAAAGATCAGGAGAGAGGAGGTCAGGCATGCCATTTTCTACAATAGGGTAAACTTGTAAACTAAGGAGTTGTTACCTTTAACTTCTCAGAATCCTTCCCTGTCAAGCCAAATGCTAAATTCTTTTTGACTCTATTTCCAAACACCTCTAGTGTGTTCAGAAATGTTGTTTTGCATTTTCCCTACACTGTCCTTTTCGGGTTCTTAAAACCTGAAACCTGAATCATGTCACACAGCTTTAGAAGCTTACCCCTCTAATCATCCTGTATACTATTTCTAGAACATTCATAGTAAAGACCCATAATTGTCCACTACCTATAGCACGGGGTCCAAAACTCTTAGTTTGACATTTCAATATCTGTACAAAAAGATCCTAATCTACTTCTCTATCAGCTCATCTCACATTTCTTCTCTAACCAAATGGTGACAGGGTAAATTTTTGGATATAGATATGTTACTTGTATACCCCTACCTACCTCTTTCCTAGTCTGATGGTAAGGCCCTCAGCATTCCCTTGACTTGGGAGTTTTTGCAGAGCAAAGAGCGGAGATTGCCTGAAGTCAAATGCATTTCCTGACTTGGATAAAATTCTAAACGCACTTTGAAGATTAAGCCAGGTATCCCAGTGGGGAAGAGAAGAGAGTAGTGTCTTTGAGGTCAACAAGAGAGGAAAGGGTGAGATTTCACCCCAGATGGGAAGAGACTGGGGAGGGGGTGAAAGAGTAACAAGGACCCACCTCCATTATCAGTGCCCTGCAGAAGAAGCAGGACCTGTGGGGGAGAAGGCACTGGGTGACTTGGAGAGGCTAGACTCGAGGTCAAGGGGCTCCATAAAGAGTCCAATGTAGCAAGCAGTTAGGATTAGTAGAACTGTATGTGCTGGGGCGGGGTGCTTCAGTGGTGGACCAATGATCAGAGTAGTCTCCTTGATGCTTTGACACCTGATAAAGCCCAGGGACCTTCACCTTCACATAACTGAGAGAGTGGGGAGGAGGAATAACCGAATGAACGGAATTTAATTTCCCACCAGCCTGATTAGGATAGGGACTCAGGGTAACATTAAATTGATTTAAAGAAAGTAACTGTGATATTTCCTGCAAAACTAAATTTGTGAATTCAGAGTAAGTCATACCCACTATGAACTTTTTGTAGGTGTTCAATGAGGGTCAGTCCTAGGCCTTTTTCACCTCTATTCTCTTTCAATATCATCTCATCCTTTTCCACCTTTATATGAGTAACTTCCAATATGTATTTGTGATATTGTGATTTATAATATATATTTGGTTTGTCCCCCTTTCTGGCATAGAATCCTAAAACCCTTGGAATTTCTTCCTTTTTTTTTTTTTTTACATCTTTATTAGAGTATAATTGCTTTACAATGGTGTGTTAGTTTCTGCTGTATAACAAAGTGAATCAGTTATACATATACATATGTTCCCATATCTCTTCCCTCTTGCGTCTCCCTCCCTCCCACCCTCCAGGCGGTCACAAAGCACCGAGCTGATCTCCCTGTGCTATGCGGTTGCTTCCCACTAGCTATCTACCTTACATCTGGTAGTGTGTACATGTTCATGCCTCTCTCGCTTTGTCACAGCTTACTCTTCCCCTCCCCATATCCTCAAGTCCATTCTCTAGTCCTTGGAATTTCTTAAATGATGAGAGTGATAAAGGTCTTTTGTTAATGAGGTGACTTTTGGAATGTCACTAGGACACTGGGGGAGTGGGGGGGCGGGGCTTGGCGGTAGTGGCCAGAGGAACCAACCATGTGATTAGAGGGTTGGAACTTTCAGTCCCACACCCCAATCTCCAGGGAAGGGAAAGGGGCTGGAGGCTGAGTCAGTCGACAACGGCCAATGAGTCAATCATGCTTTTGTAATGAAGCCTCCATAAAATCCCAAGAGGACTGGGTTCAGAGAGCTTCTGGGTTGGTGAACATGGGGAAATTCAGGGAGGTGCCTGGTGAGGGCTTGGGAGCTCCTCACTCCTTCTCATATTACCTTGCCGTATGCATATCTCCCATCTCTGTTCCTGGGTTATATCCTGATACAATAAACCAGTGATCCAGTAAGTAAAATGTTTCTTTTAGTTCTGTGACCTGCTCTAGCAAACTAATCTAACCCGAGGAAGGGGTCATGTGAACCTCTAAATTTATAGACAGTCGGTAGTACATGTAACATCTGGACTTGTGACTGGTGTCTGAAGTCCAAGGAGGGGTTGTTGGAACCTCTAACCTATTGCTGGTCAGAAGCACAGGTGATAAACTGGGATTGCAACTGTTGTCTGAAGCCCAGGGGTGGGGAGGAGGGGGAGGGAGGGAGCAGTGGGAGGGGTGTGGAGGCAGTCTTATAAGACTGAATCCTTAACCTGTGGCCTCTGATGCTATCTCCAGGTGGACAGTGTCAGAATTGAGTTGAATTCTTGGACACTCTGTGTCTAAGAATTGCTCGGTGCTGTGTGGGAAGTGTCCCTGCTCTCAATACATGTGTTGGAATTGGTGTTCAGAACCAGTAAAAGAATATCTTTATTCCAGAATTCTCCTCTGAGTTCAACTCTCAAATGGCCAACTACCTATTTGTATCTGCACCTGTATGTGTTAGGGACATCTCAGAATTACCCCAGGAAAGATTGATTGATGTCTTCCCCTTAACTATAGTGCCTCCCCCTCCTTCCTCCTAATTCTCTATTAAGGATCAGGGAACTATGGATTGTGGGCTCAACCCGCCTCCCATCTATTTTTGTAAATAAACCTTATTGGAACACAGCCATGCCGAGTCCTTCATGTATTGTCTATGGTTGTTTTTGTGCTGCAACAGCAGAAATCTTATGGCCTGCAAAGTCTAAATTATTTACTCTCTGGCCTTTTATAGAAAAAGTTTGCTGATCCTTGCTCTTTTTTTTTTCCAATGTATTTATCACAGTTTGCAATTATTTGTTTGATCACGTGGTTATTTAACTAGCTCCCTTATTAGAATGTAAGTTCCCTGAGGGGAAAGACTCTGCCATGCTTATTCTTACTGTTTCTCCAGCACTTAATTTCACCACTGTCTGGCCATGGTAGGCACTCAATAAACAGTCATGGACTGGATTACATGAACGGATGAATGAATGAATGACTTATTATATCTTAAAATTTTATTTCGTTCTTTTGCCTTAGCACAAAACTTCCATTCTTGGTTACCCTCTAGTGACCTCATATCTTAATAGAGTTCCATAATAGTTAGTCCTCTCACCTTCTTTCTCCTCTACTCACTCCTCCTTCCAGACTAATCTTCCTAAAACAGATCTCAGATGTATCACTTTCTGGCATAGTAACCTGGAGACCTAATGACTTACCCACAAACATAAACTTCTTGACCTGCCATCCAAGGCCCTCTGACTCTAGTATCACCCTATCTTTCTAGCCTAAACTCATTGTCCCCCTGCATATCCTCACTATTCCAACTACTGCTTCCTTACCTGGAACTTCCCTACTGCTCTCTTATCTTCTTGTAATGTTCTTTCCCATTACTACCATCTCCTCTTGTCAAAATCCTAACCAACCTTCAAGTATTTTCTTTAAACTGCCTCTCTTAATCCCCTCAAAAGACATCTTTCTCTTCTTTGACCTTCCAAAGCACTTTTTATTCCTATAGTAATATGTGTGTCATTTTTCCATATTGCCTTCTTCCCTAAAGGGCTGGTAAGCTCCTTAAGAAGAGGAACCACACTTTACTCATCTTGTTATCTTCTGAGGTACTTTTATCAGTATGTTCCTAGATCTAAGTAAATAATCATTGAATGAGTAAATAAATTGATGCCTAATATTTTTATGTCTTATTAAAATCCTACTCATTCCTTACGGACCAGAGTCTTCACGGCCCACCCCAGGCCCTGATTTTTCCCTTTCTCTCCTGCCTTGTATTTTGTTTCCATCAGAGACTTTCTTAGCTTCCAATTAGATTGTAATCCCTAGAAGTCAGAGACTAAGCCTTATGTCTTTGTCTTCCTCTTCCTTCACCTTACAGTACCTGTGCAACTGTAAATGCTCAATAAATAAAGCTATGAAGAAGCCCCTCTTTTCTCCATCTGATAAAGTCTGTTTTTGAGACATGTTACCAGTGAAGGTTTGCCTGGGAGACAGTGACGTTGAATGAGGATTTGTAAAGGAGTCTCCAGCTTCAATATTCATCAGCTTAAGAAAGGGATATTGAAAAGCTGCTCTAAAAAAACATTCTCCTTACATGACGTTGGCTGAAGCTGCCTGAGCTGCTAATCCCTGCCAGGTTTTCAGTCTCTGCCTTGAGCATTTAGAGCGCATTCTTGCCTTAACCTCTACGTCAGATCTCTCCACGGTAACACTGGAATGTTTGCTATTTTAGGAAATCTGCCTCACTGCATGCAGTGCTATTTACATTAGGTTCCAGACAAGGCATAAATGCAATGGCTTGACGGTCTGCTGCTTTGTGTGAGTAGGAAGGTCCTGATGGCTTAATGGATGCCTCTCCCTAATTCTGTTGCCCTGTTTCATTTTTTAGGCCAACCACAGTGTAATTACACATTAATAAATAGTGCTTATATAATACTGGGGGGAAAGATGGAGAGAAAAAAGAGGAAACAAAACAAGAATTCCTCCAGACATTTCCTTTGCAAGTACATTACCTCCGCGCCACGCCACCGCCCCCCCCCCCCGCCATTGCCCCCCCACCCCCCCACCCCCCCACCCCCCACCTTCCTACCCTCCAGGTCTGGTTTCATTTAAAAAGTTCTTTGAGATAAAGCTTCCACCATACTGTAGAAGGGAATAATATCAATAACTGGAATGATTCCCAGCTTTTCCCTGCAATTCTGTGGATACCTTCAGTAAGGAAGAGAAAAACGCTTTGTAAACTGCACTTTATTAGATTTTCTGACTCCCTAGTAAAAAAGAGGTAGACAAGTTGCCGCAGCGTGACAGCGCCATCACAACGCTGAGCACTCTGGTCACCACACGCCGTCGATCCGAACGGCCATGGAGGACTGAGAGCATACATGGAGTGTTGTCAATCCGCGGCATGTCAAGCTTGTGGCATATTTTGTTGTTCTATGAAATTAATTATATAAAAGAAGTTCATGAGTATTCTACAGGTACACTCCAGCTAAAATGGATGCTGAACAATGTTTTGGTAGAATGGAAAAGGCAAACAACTAGAGGGATAATAAAATCAATTAAACCAAATAATCTTTATCAAAACTGTCTCTCTCATTTGAGGAAGAAAGGTTCTGAAGTAAAACTTCCTGTACTCAGAGACTATTTCCCAGTCCAGACTTTCATACTGGCGTCACGTGAGAAGTATTTATCTCTGGGAGGTGGAGTAAGATGAGTGTTTTTCATCTGGACAACTCACACCTAGAAGCGTATGACTTGTGGGCTCTCTTTCTTCTAAAGCCCAACTGTGGTGTCCCCAATTGTGAGGGGTTGGGGGGGTGGAGTTCAGGCCTCAGAACTCAAGCTCCTCTGTTCCCTAACATCTGTAAGGGGTTCCAGGGATGGCTTTGCTGGCGATGAGAGAATTCTTCAGCCTCTATGGAGCAGGCCCAGGGCTTAGAAATTGAACCTGTGCCTTCCGCATTATAGAGGTATGGCGCCTGTGGTGAGAAGTGGCATGGCAGACTAAGGTTTGAGTATAATACAGTAGAACTAAGATGCTGCTACTGTTAGCAAAGATAACACCCACAGCAAGGACTTCAGGTGTCACAAATAGTAAGTTGTCACACATCACTGTTTAGACAAAGTGCTTTATAATTGGCTTTACAATATTCTTTACCTTTATCTAATTCACAGAATGGGCTAGTTGAAGCAGTTACTAGCTGCATCAAACCATGATTTGCTATCTCAAAAGGTGACATCAATTATCTGCTCGGTCTTCTGTCTCAACAACCACCAGGATTGCCTTTGTATAGTGCAACTCATAAGCTTTTATTCCCTTTGCTTAATTTTTAAATTTTTAGTTCTTCATTGCCTACAACATGAAGTCCTTAGCTTGACATTTACGGGACTTTCCAGCTATATATTCCATCACTCTCCAACACTTATCATATATTTGAAAACATCAATTACTTCCAATTCCTTAAGTGTGTTCCACACCACTGTATATATTGTTCCCCTAACCTAGAATGCCCTTCTCCTACTTTCTGCCTGGTGTACTCAGCCTTTAAGGCCCCAGGTCAAGGCTGACTTCCAAGTGAGGCTTTCTCTGACTTCCAAAGATAGAGTTAATCCCTCTCATCTCTGGGTCCTCTTAGCACTATGAGTATACTTCTCTCTCTTCATTTATCACACTGCATTTTAGTTCTTTGTTTACATGCCAATCTCTTATTGGGCTTTAAACGCTTTGAAGGCCAGGTCCCCCTAGACCAGTGGTTCTTATCGAGCAGCCATATCCTAGAGTGCATTTTGGAAGTTTGCGGGGGCATTTCTTGTTTCAGTGATGAGTGGGGCTAGGGGGGCTACATAACTTGCAATGGGCAGGACAAAGCATTATTCCAAAATGTGAATGACTTTCAAATGTTCCACTGGGCAGTGATGCAGGTAATCAAACTGTTTATGTAATCATCTGGACCTAGGACTTAATTCTGTTATATATATGAACACAACGTTAATATACTCTGACTTTTCTATGAGTTAAACTGCTACGTAAATTAAAGGAATATTATTTAATTTATTTGTTTATTTGGAAATTTACCAAGAGTTTTTCACTTTGGCACTGCCACTGGATCATAACTAACGGCACTGTCCCTTACCATTTTTTTTTTTTTTTTTTTGCAGTACGCGGGCCTCTCACTGTTGTGGCCTCTCCCGTTGCGGAGCACAGGCTCTGGACGCGCAGGCTCCGTGGCCATGGCTCACGGGCCCAGCCGCTCCATGGCATGTGGGATCTTCCCGGACCGGGGCACGAACCCGTGTCCCCTGCATCGGCAGGCGGACTCTCAACCACTGTGCCACCAGGAAAGCCCCCTTGCCATTTTGGAGTTGCCAATATAACATGCCTGCACCAGACTGCATTTGAAGCTGTGACTTCCCATACAAGCACCTGCCTATTTCTTTATATCCTTTAATATAGTTGTGCCCAAGAATTTACATATTAAAATAAACATTCGTTTATTATAAATGAATCTCTTTTTATGTTTCATGTAGTTCAGTATCTACTTCACTGGATTGCTTTGAGGCTTAAACTAATTTGAATTAATTATATAAGGTATTTAGAGCAGCACCTGGTACATAGAAAATGCTACCATATTGTGCTGACGTTATTATTACAGAAAAGTTGTTGAATATTCATTGATAAATATTTTAAATTATATTTTGAATATGTATTTAAGAAATCCTGTGACTTTACTTCTAGGTTTTATATTATAATAATCTGAACCATTTGAGTGTGACTACATGATCCCAAGATGTTATAGAATGTGCTTCAATATTTCTTTTTGTCTAGGGGACTAAAGTGAGATATAATTCTCTTTGTGATCAATTTGCCCTGAATGATTCACACTCTGTTGTGGTCTTCCTGGGGAGCAATAACACAAATAGACAACTTTGAGTTTGGTCTTTGCCTATAAAACAGCTTTTCTATGTGCAAGGCTAACAGGTCCGGAGGGAGAACTGTGACCATTAATCTCACTAATACTGCTATACTGAATAATTTTGTCATTGTCTTTTGTAAGACAAAGATAGTTACAATGTGAATGAAGTTTACAATATCTGACTCATTGACTATGTCTTTTTTAGCCACTACTCATTTTAAGAACAGCCTTACTCTCTTTCAGGTTGTTAACAACAGTATTTACCATGGACAACAGTAGTTATAAGGACAACAGTAGTTACCGTGTTTCGAGCACTGTGCTAGGCACTTCACATATATTATTTCTAACCCTTACAAATAGATGAACATTACAGAGGAGGAAATTGTACTTGGAAGGGTTATATAACTTGTCCAAGGCCATACATGTAAAAAGTGTTGATGCTGACTGAGATCAAATTCCAAAACCTGAGCTCATTCTTTCATACCACTCTACTTCCCCAGATAAAATCCAGGAGACTTCATACTAGAATCCATTATTGAAGGACCAAGATCCTCTCGCTAAACTGGGACTTGAATGTTTCCTTCCGTTAAGTCAATCTGAACCACTTGAGCATGGCTCAATATTCCCAAGGTATTACAGAAATCATTTCAATCTTTCTTTCTGTCTAGGCCATAGAATATAAGATAGACGCACAGTGACCAAAACCATTTCCTTTCTTTTGGAATCTGGACACACATTGAGAGAAGGAAGTTTTCAGAGGATTATCTGAACACTCACTAGAAGGCTGACTCTCTGGCCAGGCTTCCTTGGGCTGTTTTAGAAATGATAATATAAAATAATTCTATGCACACTGAGAAGTACTTGGTGCCTAGTTTTTTGGTTTTTTTCTTCATAAGGCACAGACCCAAAGGGAGAAACTAGAAAATGAGCTGCGGGAGGCTTTCTGTCCTCCACATTTGAGAGGACCTACTGTCAGAGGCCCCCTGTGGCAGAGCTCTCCAGCTTGGGTATTCTGGCCAGTGTGCCTCAAAATGGCCCACCACTGTGCTGAGATGCCAGCCCCTCAGCTCTCAGGTGGTGGAGGCTCTGAAGGTGGACACAGGTAATCACCTCCAACCAGCCTCAGTCACTTTACTTCAGAGTAACGTAGACACATAATCAGCTCCTATGAAACTGAACTTTCTCTGAAAAATGTTGGGAAACACTGATTGACAGAATTCACAGCGTGATGTAATCAGGTTTATAAATGTACAAAGAGTTGGGCAATAACAAGAATAATAAATTTTTATAGGTACCAGCAACATTAAAGAAGCGTATCAATTTAGCACAATTTATGTGGCGATGTATTTCTTTCTTCTGCTCACCCAATGTTATTATGCTCTAGACGCTGTACTTAACCTTGTTCTAAGCTTTCCTTTAGGATAGATTGTAAATAATTTAGTCTCTTTGAAATTATAATTTTTCTGTTCTTCAAGTCTGTTTTAAAAACTGATGCCAAGTGAGAGAGTGGCATGGACATATATACACTACCAAATGTAAAATAGTTAGCTAGTGGGAAGCAGCCGCATGGCACAGGGAGATCAGCTTGGTGCTTTGTGACCACCTAGAGGGGTGGGGTAGGGAGGGTGGGAGGGAGACGCAAGAGGGAAGAGATATGGGGATATATGTATATGTATAACTGATTCACTTTGTTATAAAGCAGAAACTAACACACCATTGTAAAGCAATTATACCCCAATAAAGATGTTAAAAAAAAAAAAGCTGATACCAACCCACTTCCCCTTATTAGCATTGCAAATATTGAACTACATATACCCATTTCAGTGCTTACCAAAGATACTAATGAAAATAAGTATGTGTACCTAAATATGTTTCTATATGTCTGTAAATATAAAACTAGAACAATGAGAGTGATTTTATTTCAGAATTTACGTGAGTATTTTTCTTTCGAAGTGCTTACCTTGGGGACTATACACTTTCCCCAATGACGCTGGACTCATTAGAATAGAATGTCAAAATTGTAGGACACTTCGGAGATCGTCTGGGCTAATTTTCCCATTTTACACATATGGAGGCTGAGAGTGATGTATCCATGGTCATACAGTTAATAAAGAAAAAATCAGGATAGAAACCTACTTCTCCTAATTCCCAGCCAAGTTATTCCTAATTAAAAAATGTTATGGGATCTTCCATAGATTTCAATATGTATCTTGCAAAAAGCCTATAAACTTTAATTTTTACTCATGTCTATCAAATTATATGCATACACATCATTTCCTGAGTTTGTTAACCAGAGCTTTCCAACCAAAATGGATCCAGAGTCCAAGGAGTTTACAGTGTGGCCAAGATAGTGATTTCTTCTGCCCTCATTGTGGCCTAAGCACCCAGGATGGTCACTTTCAAGTGAGAAGCTCCATCCATTTACTGCTACACCTTATAAATATTATCATTCATTATTTTTTTAAATTATAATTAATGAGTAGATTTATTGCAGGGGCTCAATTTTAAAAATGTACAAAATCATTGCCTTTCTTCTATACTTATCATAGCTATTGAAAACTGTAATTCTTTTTTGCTTATTTGGATTTGCAGACTTTTAGGTAATTGCTATTTATTACTTGAGTAATAAAAAAGAGCAGTGGATAAGGAGAAAAATGAGAAAAAGTCACTGGTTTTAAGCAATTTGATTATGTTGTAAATCACGCCTTTTTCTACGTTTCTTATTATCATTTGCTATTTTTGTCACGACACAGGAAAGGTGAGGAAACACTGCTTTATACTAATTTTTAGCACTGCTCTTTTTATCCTGATTCCAACCTTTGTATATGTGACCAATAAATTAAGCTGCACATGTTTTGCTTTATCATTGATCTAAGATTTGTAAGAATACCTAGTAATTGTGTTTGTTGCTTGGGCACAGATACCTTCTGGGGTTCCTTCAGAAAGTATCGTTTTAGTAAATTAAAAGTTGAATAAAGGAGGGGAGTTCCCTCTGAGGTAACCTCCAAGAACAACAATACAGATTAATGCAATAATTTTCACAGCAGTGAGGGTTCTCTCTTCAATATTAAAACCACATTATACATTTGCTATAGTTATACATCACTAGAGTGGCAGGCAGAATCCTAAGATGGCCCCTGTGACCTCCACCTCCTGGTATCCACACCTGTGTACAATTCTTGAGTGTGGAGAAACCTGTAACTTGCTTCTAACCAATAGAATACAGCAAAGGTGAGGGATATTGCTACATAGTTATGCACTGTTATATGGCAAAAGTGAAGGGGTGTTGCTGCAGATGTAACTAAGGTCCCTACTCAGTTGACTTTAAGTTAACAAAAAGGGATAGTACACTGAGGGGCTTGACTTGATCAGGTGAACCTCTTAAAAGAGTGTCTAGAAGGGAGATAAGCAAGAGACTGTCTCTCTCCATGGCTGGCTGTGAAGAAGCAAGCTGCCATAACTTCTACAGTCACACAGAAATATTCTTCCAACAACCTGAGGGAGCTTAGGAGTGGAACCTTTCCTAAGCGAGCCTCTAGCTGAGAAAGCAGTCCAGCTGACAACTTGATTTCAGACTTGTGAGACCCTGAGCAGAAAACCCAACTAAACCATGCCTGGACTCTTGACCCACAGAAACTGGAATAATAAATGCATGCTGTTTTGAACCACTGAGTTTGTAGTAATTTCTTATACAGCAATAGAAAACTAATACATATAAATGTAAAGTAGGGCTCCTGAAAGCATGAAGCTTTGTGCCTCAGGAAGTACAGCCCAAATCTCACCTGTACTTCCATGTCAGCTGGCTCCTCCAACAGATGTAGCAGTTGTTGCTTCTCTTGAGATAGCTGTTCTGCAAGTTTCTCCTGTGCAGCCAGGCTCTGACTCAGTTCTTCAATTCTTCTGGAGCAAAGAAAAGGTAAGAACAATTATAGCCATGGTACTATTGCTACCTTTATTTTTCAGCCCGCTCCAAAGATAGCATGGTCCAGTACAGTAAGTTTTTACCTTTTGAGTCATTGAACTCTTTGAAACTTTTCTTCAGTAAGCCATGTATTCTCTGCCCCAGTCCCCAAATATATACACAAACGATTTTTTGCTTACGTTGTCACAGGTTCAGAGACCTCTTGAAGCCAATCCATGGTTCTATAGACCATAGATATAAAATTCTTGGAATAGGGGCCATAAGTTGTAGAGTTTTTAAAATTGTTATTGTTGTTCCATTCAAAAACAAATTATTAGGTAACTGTTATGTATATAACTCAATGCACACTACCAAGTACTGGGAATATAAAGTTGGAAAACACACAACCTCTGCTGTATAGAAACTTAAGTTCTTTTGGTGTGTGTGCCAAGAGTTTGGGAAATGGGAAGGCACAGCTACATCAACAGATAGAATATAATAAGTGCTACCACACCAGGGGTATATACCAAATAGTACACTGAGTGTTGCCATGGAGCTACAGGAGGAAAGATAAAGAAGTAATTCATTTGACTTGGAGGAGACTGTGGGGAAGCTCAGGAGAAGAGATTGTGAAGACTGGGTTATTTTCCAGGCTCAGAAGGAGGAGCTTAAATGAAGGAATGAAGATATGAGACATATGGGGAAGCGTCACTGGAAGGGAAAAGGGGGAAAGGCTGGTGGGAAGAGACAATGGCTGGAGAAGAGGCTGGAAATTCAGACTAGAATTCAGTTGTCAAAGACTATGCATGCTGTGCTGATGTATATAAACCACAGGTTCAACTCGACAGTCATTCATCGCCTACTACGTGCAGGGCATTATCTTGCTGTTTCTCTGTGTGTAAGTCTTTGAGTACTAGAGATACCTGTCCTAGGAAATGTGCTGGTACTAGATGAAGTGTTTCCGATTGTGCTTATGATTCCTGTGTATGTAAGATAGTGATAGCACCTTGGCAGGAAAATAGTTTGGCAGAAGGTGAAGGGTATCAGAAAGTCAAGTAGGAATCTCTTAAATTAAGGTATGAGGATTAGCTAAGATGTGGGGATCAGAAAGAACTTTAAAAACTTTATACAAATGCAAGCTATAATGATAATTATGATGATGAATGTGGACTCCATATCAACTTCCCCACAGTATCTGTGCTAGAATGTCTCTACTTTTCTCAAGTTCATATCTCATTCATCCCTTTGACCCTCAGTCTCTACAGATAATCTAGTCTCCTACTTTACAAAGCTACTCAAGGCCATCTGATATGAACTCCCTCAATTTACTTGTCAGGTATGCATTTGTTTCTTTTTTCTGTTTTTGGTTTGACAAGCATTTATTGGACTGAGACAGTCTCAGGGAACCTAGCAGGGAAGATCTGAAGAAAATACAACACCACACAGAGAACTGTACACTAATGGATGTGCATATAAAACAAAACAATAGGGCTTTCCTGGTGGCGCAGTGGTTGAGAATCTGCCTGCCAATGCAGGGGACATGGGTTCGAGCCCTGGTCTGGGAAGATCCCACATGCTGCAGAGAAACTAGCCCCGTGAGCCACAATTTCTGAGCCTGCGCGTCTGGAGCCTGTGCTCCACAACAAGAGAGGCCGCGATAGTGAGAGGCCCGTACATCGCGATGAGGAGTGGCCCCCGCTTGCCACAACTAGAGAAAGGCCTCGCACAGAAACGAAGACCCAACACAACCAAAAATAAATAAATAAATAAAATTTTTTTTAAAAAAGGCAAAATTCCTTAAAAAAAAACCCAACAATATAAAGACTTAATTCTGCTGTCACAAAAGCCTTCACAGAAGTAACCATTGATGCCTTAGTGAGTTCTGAAGAATGAATTAGGAGCTCACCAGGAAGGGAAAACACACGTTTCCCACAGAAGGAAGAGCATGAGCAAAATTCTGGGGACCTGACATAGCACAGTATGCTTCTGGAGGCGCTGTGCCTTTAGGGTTTTGATTCCAGCAATGCCTGAAGCCATGTTACATAACTCTCTAAATGCCAATTTCTTCATTTATAAAGTATAATAATCCCTATCTCATGGGACTGTTAACTTTATGAGAGAATTAAACTTTATGGGAGAATTAAACAAGAATGTAAAGTACTCAGCTCAGCTGTACAGCAAGAGCCCAACAAACCTTAGTCATCATTATTATTACTAGTCTGGCATCAGTGATATATGAAGGGGTCATGGTAGGGGATGAGTCTGGGGGAAATCAGGGGTCAAATCATAACAAGCTTTATGGGCTTCCCTGGTGGCGCAGTGGTTGAGAGTCCGCCTGCCGATGCAGGGGACACGGGTTCGTGCCCCGGTCCGGGAAGATCCCACATGCCGCGGAGCGGCTGGGCCTGTGAGCCATGGCCGCGCATCTGGAGCCTGTGCTCCGCAACGGGAGAGGCCACAACAGTGAGAGGCCCGTGTACCGAAAAAAAATCATAACAGGCTTTGATGGCCACACTAAGAACAGATTTTATCTCCTAAAGATGTTGGAGAACTTTCTAAATTGCCCTGCAATAATATGATCAGATTTGTGTCTCAAAAAGATCACATTGGTCACTGTGCGTACCTTGTGTGTTTTTCACCTATTCAGTTAAAAACCACTTAAGGCTTTTTATGCCACCATAGTATCATGCATTGAAGAGGCTAAATTATTTGTCAGTTTCATATTGTTGAATTTCCCACTTCAAAGCTGCTCTGAATTGTTAGATTGGGATGGAATGCAGAGGGTAGAACCGGAAGTAAAGAGAACAGTTAGGAAATTGCTGCAGTAACCAAGACACAGTGGTGGCCTCCACAAATGCCCACTTACTTTATGAGAAAATTCAAGTTCCTTACTATATACAAAGCCAGCACAATCAGACCCCCTATTCCCAATACAGCTTATCTCTCATTAGTCTTCCCCAGACCCTCTGCTCTGGTTACATAGCACTAATTACACGTCTTGAAATATGCCCTTCCCTGTATCTCCCCTCAATGGTGTCTCCTCCTGTACAGGACATTCCCCCACGCCACTCACCTCCTACACTCTTTCTTCTAACTCCTATTCACTCATCAAAACTCACCTCCGATTTCACCTCCTTCAGGACACTTTCAATGGCACCTTGCTCTTTTAGTCTGGAATAGATGACAATTCTATACGCCCCAGAGCATCCCATGTTACTTCTATCAGAGAACTTATTAAAATTGTGTAACGTGTGTCTTGATGACAGGAAGTGGGTCTTTCATCTCTGTAACCTGAGTGCTTAGCCCAGTGTCTGGCATATAGCTGGTGCTCAGTAAATGTGAATAAGTGAATCCATGTCTCTTGTTTGCTACCATTTGACCACTGTTCTACTTATACCTACTTAAGTCTCCTGATTGCCAACTAGTCAGTTCTGTTAATGGATACCACTAAAGACACAGCCCTAAAAAGAGATTTCTTTACTTGCGGGAACCATAAAGTCTTGGTAATGGTGAAGGTCCACCGTAAATCATTCAAAGGGAACAGTGCAGCTGCTATATACTCACACAGGCTCGAGAACAGGCAAAAGACAAATGGCAAATAGAGCACCAAAAGCACCTACTTGTCCCTTTGGGCCAGGGCCTCAGTGTATTGGTTGGGCTTGACCCGGTTTCCTGGTACATCTTCCCTGTCCTTGGTGACTCCCTTCAGTTTCTCTGAGAGCTCCAGGTTACACTCTTTCTCTGCTTCCACCAGAGCCGCCATCCGTGCGGCTTCATTTTTTGCTAGCCTGGATTCCTGCAAAAAGAACGAGAAAAGAACAAAACCTGAAAGGCTGCAAACATGGGTACTTTAGGGAGGGAAAAGGTGAATGCCAAGAGGCAGAGCAGTCAGAAAAGAGGCAAAAGGGGACCCCTAGCCGTGGATACTCACCTCCTGCAGAAGCTGGATCTTATTCTCCAGGAGCTCGTAAACATGCTCCGTCTCCTGCTGTCTCTCCTCAAACTGGCGCCGGAGCTCAGCTTCATTATGGCTGTTGAGATTCTCCACATCAGTGCTAAAACCAGAGCATTGGCCAGTCAGAGCCAGTCATATAATTTAGCAAGTGGACCCATTAAGGCTGTTTCAGTAATTCAGAGTCCCATTGATGAGAATAAAAATGAAGTATTTTTTTTCTCTGCAATTATTTGTGGAACTGCTCTTTCCAACTTTTCAGGTAATCTTTTAGGAACTCTGATTTGTGTTGCTTGTCAATCAGAATATACCTGACTCCCTAGAGGTTTCATTACTGCTATAGCTTCAAGAGAAGAATCTTGCATATGAAAGGCAGGTAGTCATCAGATGGTTTAGAACTCAGCATCCATGTTCACCATCATCTGTCCCCAGACTTTCCCATTAAGACTGCTCTCCCAGAGTGCTTTGCTAGTTCCCTGTTTGTCTTGCTATTTGAATTTAGAGTGTCCCTTCCATTTAGGTTGCTGGAATAGAATATCTATTTGGATAGCCACAGAAATGCTTTTCTCCTTTACAGCCAGTAACCCATAGACTGTCCTGAATCTGGGCTACCTACCCAGAGTTCTATCCAGTTTTCCCACAGTCCCATGCAGAAAGCAGACGTTTAAACTATGGAAGCTCAGGGTTCTGGCCCAGCTTTGCTTCTCTGATGTCCTTAGGAATGAATGCCCAGGCGCTAGCATGAAGCGGGTAAGGTGTCACCAGCTTATTTATAGCTAACAACAGCTGCCTTTGGATGTCTGAGGATTAGAAATTTGGGGGCAGTATCAGGTGCTGAATGATCTTAATTCCGGTTTGTTTTTATTCTTGTTTTAAGCCGTTTGTTAAGAACCATGGACAATCTTCTTGTTCTCAGGGCAGAGAACGATATTGAGCCTTCATAGGCTCATGATAAATCAAATACGACTGCTCTATCCAAGCCCAGTAGTATTTTAATATTTGGCCCAGAAGGTTGTGCCCATGGTGACCAAATGGAACTTCCCTAAAGATTATAGAATTCCTTGCTCGATACTGGACACTACTCAGCACTGTCCCAGAGACTATATTTATCTTGAGTTCCCATGTCATTATGCAGCCTTTTGGTGGTAGAAGGGTCTTTGTTGTACAAGGGACACAAGTCAAGAGAATAACCTAAGACCCTTAAATAGACCTCAGGAGTCATCAACTTTGACTCCATATTCTTTGATAAATGCAATAGACAACAGCTAACTACAATGTCTTGAGATTGGAAGTTATACATTTTCTGAGTAAGTCAGCCAGGAATGCCTGATTTAATAGGCTACAGCTGTTGTGAAGGCAGAAGAGCCTTGGACATGATGCCAGAAGATGTGGGCTCTGCCACTCATTTGAGAAGACTTTAACACTCTGTACCTTAGTTTTCTCATTGCTAAAAATAGGATAATGCCTCCTAATTAAAAACTGAAACGACATAATTTTTTTTAAAAATCACTACACAAATCTCAAAACTTGTAACTCAATTGTTATTATAAATTTTCCTAAAATCCATTAGTTCACTTAATGCCTTAGTAAGTATTGAGTAATTCCAGCATACTGCGTATGGTTGAGTCTGGTTTGAGTATTCTGATGTTGCTGGACTATCATTCTAAGCATCAAGAAATACTGTGGAGATAGAAGGAACGCCAGATCAGATTGGATGTATACTGATTCTAGGATATAATCTGAAAATTATTTTTAGTAACAATTTCAATAGTACTTGTCATTTAAAACTAAGGGTTTTTTAATTATAAAAACTGTAAATTATAAAAGTAACCATCTTAACAATACAGAAGGTATAGAAAGAAAAAAAATTGAAGTCTTCTCCCCATCACAAACTCCACTCTCACTCCCCTGATACAGGCAATGTTAAAGAGTTTGGTATGTAACCCTGCAGTTTTTTTCTATTCATATTCAAGCAAACACATGAACACATAGATTGTCTTTACCCAAAGGGGCTTATATGCTAAATATCATGCAGCACTTTTCCCCCTTACTTAGTCTGTCAGGGACTTTCCACCAGGATAATAATATAGAGCTAACTCATTCCTTTTAATGACTACATAATATTCCACAGTATGTTTATATCAAAATGTTTTCAACCATTGCCCTATTGATGTATAGTTGCTCCTAGTTTTTTTTTTTTGCCATTGCAAATAATGATGCAGTTAATATCCTTATACATTTATCCTTTCATACTCTTGCTTTTATTTATAAGGAATAGATTCCTTTTAGGAATTATTTGATCAAGGGAAGTGCTAATTTTTTATTTTGATAGGTAGTACCACATTCCAAAAATGTTATCACAATTCACACTCTCACCAGCACTATATGAGAGTGCCCATTTCTGCCGAACTCTATGTCAGCCCTGGATGTTATTAGTAGATTACTGACTGGGAAGTTTATAAGCTTAGGTCTGATGAATTTACCAATCTATGTCAACATCTCTCAGACTTATTGGAGCCCAAGGAAAGAAAAGCACATTGTTTCAGTTTCTTAACTGGATGCAGCATTCAAACGCCAGATTTGGTTCCAAATCTATTGCGCTCAGTTAATGAGCCAGACTGGAAAGGACCAAGAGCTCAACTAGTTCAAACTGCAACTCACCATGTTTTATCCAGATGCTGTTTCTTGTCCTGGAGTTCTCGTTTCAGGCTCTCTACTTCAACCTTCAACTCGATGTTCTGAAAAGTACACAGGCATTAATCGTCATTAGCTGCCACAGACCGTCGATCAGACAGAGAAAGACAAATATTATATCACTTTTATGTAGACTCTAAAATATGATACAAATGAAATTATTTACTAAACAGAAACAGACTCACAGACGTAGAAAACTTATGGTTACCAAAGGGGAAAGGTGGGGGGTGGGGCGGGGAGAGAAAAAATGAGTATGGGATTAACAAATACACACCACTGTATATAAAATAAACAACAAGGATTTACTGTATAGCACAGGGAACTATATTCAATATCTTGTAATAACCTGTAATGGAAAGGAATCTGAAAAAGAATATATATATTATATATATATATATACACACCTGAATCACTTTATACCTGAAACTTATGCAATATTGTAAATCAACAGTTCAATTTTTTTAAGTGTTCACTGTTATTACTTATAAAAACAACAGTTTTCCCTCCCTGACTAGGATAGCTGAAGTTCTCAGTCATAATCATATATTACATTAATCATATGTCATAGAAAGGAAAGAAAATTATTACACCAAAGGTGGGATATCCTAGGCAATCTGATCTGAACATTCTTCATGCTAGCTTTATTCTTCTACATAAGTAGAAAAGAGAAATGAAAAGGACGGAAAGAAAAAAAAGAGAAAAAATATAGTTACTTCTCTAGGCTTTAGCACTGTGTCTATTCAAGCAAATAGACAATAAAGTTTACAAGTCTCACAGAGAACTGCTAAAACAGTTTCATCCCACAAGGTTAGATCCTAAATCTTATGATCAATGATTCTGGTGGATCAAGGTAATTTCATGGGCATTACAAAATCTACCACATGGAAATGCAAGTACATTCCAATTTACATCATTAAATTCTAACCCTCTCTACTCTCTTTCTGCAGAAAAGTCACCGCATAGTTAATCACGTTTCTCCATTCTCCGTTAGTAACTATATAAATTGTTAAACTCCAAGAATAGCTGAAGTGGATCCAAAATTAACTGCAGTTGCTTATCTTATCAGCTCTTTGTCAAGATATCCAAGGAAATGCATGTACTCAAGAGAGGGTGGTTGGCGGGGCGAGAGCACCTTTCTCTCCTTTTACTCTCCAGAAGAATATCCACCCACCTAACCCAAGGAAAAGTTCCAATGATGAAGCTGAACTTAAATGATAAGCAATACAATAAATTTTCATTATGATATTAGTACCTAGAACTAGAGGACTGGGCTAACAATGAGTTATAGATTAACTGTGTTTAATCAGATTTTCTCTGTGTTGGTAGCTTGTTTTGTTTCAGGACACATCACTTGAACAGAGTCTTTATGCCAATCCATGTTAAACACAGGATTCTCCTAAATTGATTTCCACCCTGGTGTGTACTGCAAAGTTCAATATAGAATTGGGTTAAAAGAAACCAGTAACCAATTACCTGATTCCTTTCCAAGGATTCAGGTTTTTTTTTTTAAGACTCTATCCTTTTATTTAACATGCCATAACTTCTTTCCTCCCTTCCAGTTTTATTGGGATATAACTGACACACAGCACTGTATAAGTTTAAAGTGTTCAGCATAATGATTTGACTTATGTACACCATGAAATGATTACCATAATAAGTTTAGTGAACATCCATCATCCCATATAAATACAACATGAAGGAAATAGAAAAAATTTTTTTTCCAAGGCTTCGATTTTAACTCTGTAAATTGATCTACTGCTCATATAATCCACAATGTGCCTATCCCTTTTAAAAATAGAGATTTTCAAAATTTTGTCCCAGCAGAAGCTGTGACAACGAGAATCATAAAAAAAAAGAAACAAAACAAAACTGCTTTTTTAAAAAATCAAAAGAGAAACGGTTTTGCCTGACCACCTTAAGAAAAAAAAAAGATCTTAATGCAAAATGTATCAGCCCTTTCATCATTAGATTAGAAGCATTATTACCCATTATATTGACTAGATCAATAGTTTGCATACTGTGTCCCACCAGTATTCCACAAGACACTTCTAGGAGTGGGAGAGGGAGAAGTTTAAATTAAAGAAGTGTGGTCACAGCCAGGGAATGTTAAAGGGTCTGCTCTGACTCTTGCAGACCCCTCTCCTCCACTGTTAACAGCACTCTTAATGTGGAAAGGGACTTATCAGGTCTTGTGAGGAATAAAAGAGGTCTGACACTTGTTTCTTATACTCAGTATGCCTGCAGTCCAGTTGAGAGGAGCAAAATTCTGAGGTATGGATTTAAAATGCTAAAGGGGATCCCTGATGAGGAAGTTTAGGATATAGCCTAACCCAGGGAAGGTTTAATGTGTGAGATATACAAGAGTAGAGAAGGTCACTGTAGATAAGGAAATATGGTATTAAGCTAGAAATTTCTCTACAGTGCATTCAGGAGCTCACTTATTTCAAGCACAGATATCTGATACAGCAAAATTCTAGAATAATTTTTAAAATTTTATCCATGGATTGATAAACAGATAAACAAAATGGAATGTTATTTGGCCATCAAAAGGAATGATAGATGCTACAACATGGCTGAACCTTGAAAACATTATGATAAGTAAAAGAAGTCAGTCACAGAAACCACACATTGTATGATGCCATTTATATGCCAGAATAGGCAAAGCCAGAGAAACAAAGTAGATAGGTGGCTGACTAGGGCTGGGGGGATAGGGGAATTGGGAAGTGATGGTTAATGGGTTGGGTTGGGGGTTTCTTTGTGGAGTGATGAAAACGTTCTAAAACTGATTGCTATGATATTTGCACAACTCTGTGAATATTCTAGAAACACTGATGTGTACATTGTACACTTTAAATGAGTGAGTTTGTATTGGTATGTGAATTTTATTTCAATTAAATTATAAAAAAATGTTTGTAAAAGCCCTAGGAAGTTATAGTGGTTATAATTAAATGATAACAATGATTACATATTGCATATCACACAGGCAGTTAGAACAGTGTCCAGCACCTAGGGAACATCATTATTATATCTGAACTAAAGAGCAAAACTATACATTGCCTTCAAGCATCTCTAACAGAAGTTAGCACTGGGTAGTTCAAAATCTCTTTCCAATCTTGCCCCTCCTCTCCAGCCCCCATGGTTACCACCCTATGAGGTACTCCTTCCTTATCACTGGGATCAGAGTGAATAGTCTCCAAACTGATCTCCCCAACCTCAGTCTCTCCACCATTTAAATTTTTCCTAAAGCATATTTCTGATTAGTTTACTCAGAAAGCTTTTCATGGTTTTTAATTGCACAGCAATTAAATTTTACACTACTCAGCTTGAAAATGGAGTCTACTTGGGGCTTCCCTGATGGCGCAGTGGTTAAGACTCCGCCTGCCAACGCAGGGGACATGGGTTTGAGCCCTGGTCCAGGAAGATCCCACATGCTGTGGAGCGACTAAGCCCACATGCCACAACTACTGAGCCAAAAATAAATAAATAAGAAAATGGAGTCTACTCAAAATTTGACCTCAACTTACCTATCCGGCCTTATCTGCCATCACACTCCACCAATCTCCCCCACTAAAAGTCATTTCTTATGCCTCTGATGTTTCATAACTATCATTCTTTTTGTACTTCAATATTGACACACCAACTAATGCTCTACCTGCCCTTTTACACTTTTGAATTACAGACTCCCATGGGACAGAGAAAAATGACGGTGTGGTGGAACTAGCCAGGTGTGCTGGTTGGCAGCTTGTGCCTTTTGGCTTTGCGATGTTGGGACATGGGTTTCAGGACAGCAGACCTAGAAAGGCAGAAATCCGTTTCTGCCACTTACTAACTGGGTGACCTTTTTTGTGTAAGTTATTTAACCTCTTAGAACATAACTTCCTCATCAATAAAAAGGGGTTACAAAAATTACCTTGAGCGGTGTAGTGAGGGGTAAATGAAATAACCTAAGTACCCAGCATAATGCCTGCCTCAAATATCTAGCAGCTGTGACTAACTTGAGGCCCTCGGTGTTTTGCAACTTCGTGTGTAGTAAATGCACTGAATGAGTGAACCAACCAACCGACAGGAACAGATACACCTAGGCAGAAGTGGAACGACAATATGTTTGTTGAAGAAAAAAGGGATTGGCTAATGCTGCGTGATTATACAGAAAACCTTTTTATCTGAAGCCTTTAAAAGACCTTCTCTGTTTTAAATCGTGAATATTCCCTAAGAGGTATATTATTAACCCATTGAAGATAAAAGGTTGCTAAATCTGAGGCAGGAAAAGGAAAAATAACTTGCCGCAGGACAACTCAAGTCACTAGTAGAATTCCAAACACTGCTTAGAATTCCAGCCTCCTCTTCTACCTTTCATCCTCCCCCATAAAAGGGCCATTCTACTCTTGGGCCTAGTCTACTCTGAGACTCAGAGTTACTAATTAAGATCTCCAGACCTTAAAATGGACATTTTAGAGAGAAAGGTGAGCACGGACCAAGTATTAGATGGTATTAAGAAATTATCTTAAATTGGTACAGCCACTATGGAGAACAGTGTGGAGGTTCCTTAAAAAACAAAAAACAGAGCTACCATATGACCCAGCAATCCCACTGCTGGGCATATATCTGGAGAAAACCAGACTTCAAAAAGAAACACGCACCCCATTGTTCACAGCAGCACTATTTACAATAACCAAGACATGGAAGCAACCTAAATGTCCATCAACAGAGGATTGGATAAAGATGTGGTACATATATACAATGGAATGTTATTTAGCCATTAAAAAGAATGAAATAATGCCATTTGCAGCAACATGGATGGACCTAGAGATTATCATACTAAGTGAAGTAGTCAGACAAAGACAAATATGATATGATATCACTTATATGTGGAATATAAAAAATGATAGAAATGGGATTAACATATACACACTACTATATATAAAATAGATAATCAACAAGGACCTACTGTATAGCACAGGAAACTCTACTCAATACTCTGTAATAACCTATATGGGAAAAGTATATGTATATGTATGACTAAATAACTTTGCTGTACACCTGAAACTAACAACATTGTAAATTAACTATACTCCAATATGAAATATAAATTTTTTAAATAAAAAAAGACTATTATTACATTTAAAAAAAGAAATTATCTTTAAGTTTTTGGGTACAATAATGGTATTATGGTTATGGTTAAAAACAAAGACATTATTGGCTAGAGGTGCGTTCTGATGTCTGTCCAGATGCAGGTCTGTGGTGTCTGAGAGTTGCTGTGAGGAGAAGGGAGGACAGAGGCAGCAGAATGTTGGTAACTGTTGAAGCTGGGTGACAGGTACACAGGTCCCCAGTACTCGGGACAGGTACATGGGAGGCACTGTTCTCTTTATCTTTGTCTACTTTTGAAAAATTTCCTAATGAAAAGTTAGAAAGGGCATTTTCATCACAAAAAGGTAGATATACACATTCTTTTTTAATTTTTTTCCTTTTCACCTCTGGAATTCCCTAAACTATGGTCACAGATAGCAAAGAATGTTTGGCTCCCTACAGCAGCTCCTTTCAGCCACCGGACTTACATAAAACAGTGGTGCTGAGTCCATTTCCCAATACTGAGGGATAAAGAAAATAAACCTGCCTCTTAAACCTGGGGGACTCAGAATACAACTGGGTCATAGGGAGGAAGGAAGATCTGCAGAAATAAACGACAAACAAGATTCTTTTAGAGAGGAATCTGCGATTATCTTTAACTGGGCAGTCGGAGCTAATAAAATCACAAGTCTCTCACTTCACCTCCTACCCTCTTCCAGTCTCCTTCAACTCTCACATTGCCTCACACTCCCTCTTCTTCTCCCTCCCCTCCCCCCTCACTTTACCCAGCTGGAACTGCACCCTTCTGGTCTGACACTGCACTGCGATGACATCAGTCATTATCCAATGGCTATCTTTTCTGAAAACCAGAGTTCTGAGTGATAGTAGTTTATGGCAAGATAGTTTCCAAGACACCGATGGCCTTTGGTGGGGCCACCCTCTTCACCTCTAAACTAAGGGCTACTGCTGATTGAGAAATCAATCATGTAAGTACCCTTGGATGCCACCAAGGCTTTGCCTGAGTTGTTCTTAGCCTGTGATGTCTTCTCTCTTCTTTCTTTTTATTATTATTATCATTATTATTTTTTGGCTGCGTTGGGTCTTTGTTGCTGTGCGCAGGTTTTCTCTAGTTGGCTTCAGTAGTTGTGGCACAAGGGCTCAGTAGTTGTGGCTCGCGGGCTCTAGAGCATAGGCTCAGTAGTTGTGGCGCACGGGCTTAGTTGCTCTGCAGTATGTGGGATCCTCCTGGACAAGGGATTGAACCCGTGTCCCCTGCAATGGCAGGCGGATTCTTAACCACTACGCTACCAGGGAAGTCCCTCTTTTCTTTCTAAAACTGTTCTTCATTAGGGTTCAGTTCAAACACCCCCTTACTCCCCCTTCCAGGAAACCTTCCCTAATCCCCTAGTCAGAACTTAATAGTTCATTTCTCTTCACTTCTACTGTTTACAACTAAGATGACTATAATTTAGCATCCATACTGGGACTCTTCTGAAAGTGAAAAGAGGCACTATCACAATTATACCAGGACTGTCCTGAGTAAACCAGGATTCAGTCATCTGACATCTATCTCTAGTATAGCACTCGACTCACTCTGCTTCGATTAGTTATTTAAAATGTCTGGCTTCCCTTCTAGGTTTTAATATCTGGAAAAGTACTTTGCCCTCATTAGCTCTCCATATATGTTTATGGAATAAACACTTTACCATTTGTCTTGAATTGCTAACTTACTTTTTTGTTTTGGTATTTAACTTCGTGTGTGTGTGTGTGTGTGTGTGTGTGTGCGTGTGTGTGTGTGTGTTTCAACTGATCTTCAAGCACTTTTGATGACAAGGATTATGTCTTACTTTATATCTCATAGTTTGCTGCTGGGGGAAGAGTACTCAAAAAAAAAAAAAACCTTGACAGCATACCAGTATACATTCATTGATAACATCAGCAAGTAACTATGCACTGGAGATTAAAGCTTGCCAAAACCAAACTGCTTGTCGGTGTGATAAGACGTGAATTAGGGTCAGTGAGTGAAGGAAGTGGGTACTGCACCTTTGTTAGACAGTACGAAACAAGCCAGAGTAAAAGCAGGCCTTCCATGGAAGAGTTTTTTTTTTTTTTAACTTTTCCTTTTATATTGGAGTATAGCTGATTAACAAGGTTGTAATAGTATCAGGTGCATATCAAAGAGACTCAGCCATACATATATATGTCTCCACTCTCCCCCAAACTCCCCTCCCATCCAGGCTGCCATATAACATTGAGAAGAGTTCTCTGTGCTATAGAGTAGGTCCCTGTTGGTTATCATGGAAGAGTTTTTACTTGGGACAAAAATAAATATGGCCAGATCTTACTCTGAATCAGTTCTGTAGACTAAAGGAATTCAAAAAGAAATAGTTTAATAGGAGGAAGAGTCTCAAACTCTTGTGAGGAGATCCTCTTATAATTCCTGATTATTAACCCAAAATGAAAAGTCACTCTAGTGGATGGATTTTATTTTAAAATGTTTTCTTTTCTTTTTAGAACCATATCCTTTCTAGGAAAAGTGTACTTCAGAAATATTTTTGTTCACAGTGAATTTCTTTTCCAGACTTCTCTGAAACCACTGGGGCAAAGCATTAGCTCTATAAAACAGGGCGAAGTACTGAATATTTTCGTAAGGGGTTCTTCTATCTGTCCTGAACAAGGGGCAAGGGTTTGGTCACTATACAATCCCTGGAAACACATTTTAGTAGCTTCCAAGTGAGTTGTCTTGTAGATGAGATTTCTTTTCATTCACCTAGTTTTAAAGCAAAACTAAGACCCTAGAGGGTCTAACTATTGGGCTCTGTCATTAACTGTGTGACCTTAGACTAGTCACTCCCAGAGCTTTATGTTTTTATACAGTCAATTAATTTGAATCAGAGCCTCTCTCTCTTGCCCATAAGAATTATAATACCACCTGCATTGTTCATCTTCTCTGTTGATGTAAGACACCTAGCCAGAAGGTGTTCAAATGCAAATCATAAAAGTCCTCAGACCCTCAGGTCAAGGAAAGACCTTATTCAGAGGTGCAGCCCCTGCCTTTCCACAGATTCCAGGTTCACTGTCATCCACTAGTGTAATCAAGCCCCAAATTAGACACATAGGTTGCCCCAACATGTGACAAGAAGAGTTCATTGCCAGGGAAAGGAGAGCAGGGCAGTGTCCCCAGCCTCCGTAAGCAGAAGACTACAAGGCCAGGCACTCTCCTGCCAGAGACTGCTTTAGTGTCCAGTTCCCCAAAGAAGTGGAAAAAAACCAAGTGGAAAGTTTCCGTTTATACAATACCAAGTACAAGGATCTACATCCGGATGGCAGAACTCCTCTGTTCAGGCCACTCTTTCAAACCACGTTAGTCCTTAGTAGAGGCCTGAAAACAATACCAATTCCTTCCCAGCTCAGTTTACCTTGATTAGACAAACACAGACACCCACCTCTGAATAAGCACTGAGGCTGTGGATGAGTTCTAAGGTGGCCAGGTATTTGGACAGACACAGCCAGGGCTCACGTGTGTGTGTGTGTGTGTGTGTGTGTGTGTGTGTGTGTGTGTGTGTGAGAGATAGAGAGAGACAGACAGATAGACAGCAAGGGTACTCACTGGGCAGAAGACAGGTAGCTAACTTGTGAGATGGCAGCATTTATTTATTCACTTTTTTAAAATCAAATATTTATTGAGCATCTCCTTTGGATATGTAAGGCACTCGAATAAGTATTAAAAAGAGCAAGGCAGACACAATCACAGTCCTCAGGGAATTTACAGCCTATGGGGGCAATTAAACAGATAATTATAGTAGAATGTGATAAACAAAAGAGACCCAGAATCAAATAGCTGCATGGAAATACACACAGGTGGTAGATATAAATAGTAGCAGATACATAAATCAATGCAAGTCCACCCTATAACTCCTGGCTTTAGCCTCCAAAGAAACATTCCTGGACCCAACTCAACACGTGTTATACCTTGGGTTGCCCTTCCTCTCAGCTCCCTGGTTCTAATCTTTTAAGGGAGGAGGAATATAAATCTGAAACTACAGAGCTGCCAAGGGAAAACAAAGAATCTTGTGCTTAGGGCAGCAATATGGTGAAAAGCATAGACTTTAGAACAAAACTGGCCTGGGTTCAAATACTTACTATCACATGCTGTTAGGCTGAATCATATGAAAGTGCAGATATGCAACCATTTTTCACAGTTCCACATAATTCATCCTCTATATTCTAGAAGTCTGTCACTTCACCTAAGTTGTAGTTCCTTCAGGTGCTTATAATCACTACCTTTCAAGGATACTGTGAAAATTAAATGAAAGGATGTAAATGAAAATACCTGACATATAGTAGGTGTTCAATAAACATTAGTTTCCCCAAAGGTAGTAAGATGTAGGAATCACAAGCAGAGATCGGTATTTCTGGTCAACCTTGAGTTTAGGAACCCAAGAAAGATAGATTAAAAGGAGGTTAAATGATAAAATGATTAACTAAAAGCTTTGGGTTTTGACGGTGTGGGAGGCTGTGATTTGGGACAGGGGAAGGGGACATACGAGAATTTTCTGTACCTTCTGTTCAATTTTGCTGCAAACCTAAAACTGCCCTCAAAAATAAAGTCCATTTAAAAACATGGGGAAAAATATGAGTTGTTTTGGGCATTTTTTATTTACACTCTGAGCTCAGAGGTCCCAATATACGCACTGCGTCGGTGTTCACAATGATCAACTTAAACCCTTCTTAGTCACTCTGTTAAAATCTGGTCGAGTCCCAAAAGCCTCTGTTGATCTGGCCCAACTGAGCTGGCAAGTGAGAAAACATCCATATAAATACCAGTGATCTCAGTGATTCTCTCCCTGTCCCCAGCACATTCCTTAGCAGGACGAATCTCTCTCACTTGGCTGGAGCCTCTCTGTTCATAAATAGGACTGGCTGGGCTTAATTTAGAAAAGTGCAGGCCTCTTATGAAAGTCAGGGGTGAGGCTGGAGCCCCTACAATCCCAGGACACCTTGTGTGGAGACAGGAACCCGGCCCCACTGAAGGGGCTATAAAAGGGACGCTCAGAATGATTTATTTTCCTCAGCTATTTAGAAACTGGAGTTCAGGGGAACCATCCTGTGCTTTCCTTAACTTCCCTTTGGGTAGCAGGGATAGAATTGGGAGTTATAAAGTATAAAAATTATATTAATTTTAGGGGCTTCCCTGGTGGCGCAGCGGTTGAGAGTCCACCTGCCGATGCAGGGGATGCAGGTTCGTGCCCCGGTCCAGGAGGATCCCACATGCTGCAGAGCGTCTGGGCCCGTGAGCCATGGCCGCTGAGCCTGTGTGTCCGGAGCCTGTGCTCCGCAACGGGAGAGGCCACAACAGTGAGAGGCCCGTGTACCGCAAAAAAAAAAAAATTATATTAATTTTTCTACAGATAAATTGGTACATAGGAAACCTGAGGCCACCTAAACATTTTTTTTAAAGGATGTTTGCAGATGTAATTATTATTTTATTTATTTACTTTTGCTGTGTTGGGTCTTTGTTTCTGTGCGAGGGCTTTCTCTAGTTGTGGCAAGCGGGGGCCACTCTTCATCGCGGTGCACGGGCCTCTCACTATCGTGGCCTCTCGTTGCGGAGCACAGGCTTCAGATGCGCAGGCTAAGTAGTTGTGGCTCACGGGCCTAGTTGCTCCGCGGCATGTGGGATCCTCCCAGACCAGGGCTCTAACCCGTGTCCCCTGCATTAGCAGGCAGATTCTCAACCACTGCACCACCAGGGAAGCCCTAAACATTTTTAAATTATCTGTGGCATCTAACATGATCTGACATTTATCCCCAAATTCAGCTCTCCATTCTGGATCGGCACTTGCTTTGATCTACTCTCCAAAAAGAATAAAGCCACTCATTGGTATTCTGCAAAGTCCAGGACAGTTTTTCTTACATTGAAACTTTCACTACAAAATGGAATCTAAGTTCCAACACCCGGCAGTCACTCCTCCCTTGGAAGCCTATCCGTGACCTGAAGCCAGGTCCTATGATCAGGCAACTCCTCTGAAATAATACCTGTGCTTGAGACCAGGGGCAGCACTTAGACTGTAGACTCTAAGTTGTATCATTCAGGATGGCAGCCACGAGCCACACGAAGCTATTGAACCCTTAAGCTATGACTAGTCCAAAATGAGATGTGCTGTAAGGATTTCAAAGACTTAATACACACTGGATTGAAAAGACTAGCCACAACAAAAGAACATAAAATCCTAATGATTTTTTTAATGCTGATTTCATGTTGAAATGATATTTTAAATACGTTATTAACATTAATTTACTTTTCTTTTAATGTGGCCACTAGAAAATTTTAAATTACATCTGTGGGGACTTCCCTGGTGGTCCAGCGATTAGGACTCCTTGCTCCAGGGAACCAGACCCCGCATGCCACAGCTAAGATCCCACGTGCCTCAACTAAGACCCGGTGTAGGTAGATAGATTACATCTGTGGCTTACATTAAATTTCTGCTGGACAGTGCTGTTCTACAAAATGTTAGAAAAAAGACGTACTAGTTTTAAGTACACTACATGAAGACATGTCCTGACCTGCATCACAATTAATCCCATGGTCTAAGAGCACCTGTAAGAGTTTTATGGGGTTATGGTATTCATCAACCAACAAAATACAGAAGTGACTCTAGCTAATTATAAGTGAAGCAAAATTACCTAGGGGGTGATAGGCACCACACTGAAGAAGTCAGGTCACAGTACTACTCAAACTATGTTCAGACACTAAACTGCAAGTGTCAGGAGGGCAGGGACCCCCTCTATCTCCTTACCCTTGCATCCCTATTGCTAGCACAGTGCCCATACACAGAAGTGCCCACACATGGAAGATGATTATTTATCCAATGAATGGGTGTTGTTAAAAATAAAAACACAGCCCTCTCTTAAACCATTCTCACTGTCAAGAATTTCCTCTTCCTATGCTGTTTCTTTTCTCAAGTTGTTTGCTTCCTACTTCTGCTAACCCTTCTCTTGGAGAGATTTCTTAGTTCCAGGAAGAGTTGGAGGTTCACCTGGAGTGCTCCAAAGCCAGCTTGTGGGCTCTCAGGTGGAGGAGACATCAAAGGATGGAAAGGTGGCCTCCTGTTTCACATGTACAGATGAGCCTCACCTGCAACTTCCAGGGTGTTTGCAATCAATCAACACCAACTTTCTGAGTTTCTATTATGGGCTCAACAATGTTGAAGAGAATGTTGAAGGCAATAGAGTAAGTTTGAGATCAATCCAACCCACAAAGTACTTATAATCTAGAAGAAGAAATAAGCAAGGTACACATTGGAAAGATAATTGCCAGCCAGGGATTAAACACGTGCCAAATCATATATCTGAACTATAACTGCTGGAAGAGCCCAGAGAGTAAAAGATGGTTTCAGGGATTGATTATGCTGAAAGGCCCACCTGAGCAGGTAGACTCTAAGTTGGACTTTGACACCTAAGTAGGGTTTGGAATAAGCAGAGATAAAGGATACAGGTATTCCAGGTGTGAACAAGGATGTGTCAGCAGGAATTAGCACACATGAGGGAGACTGACTCACTCTAGGAATATATTTGAAAATACATAGTGAGAGAATAAAGCTTGCTTCCTACTTCATGGAGAATACTGAAGTAACTAGAAGAAAACCCCTACGGTCTCCTATCACCATATCTATCCATCATCTACTAGCATCTGTGCTCACAAACTGTCTTTCCGTGTGTGACCACAGATAACTACCCATGCTCCCATCTAAAGCCAAACCTTCCACTTAGGCATTAGGTCCCATTCTCTCTACTGCTCAAAAGTAGCAACCAGAAAGTCTCCTTAATCAATATTTCACTTTCTACTGGAAAATTCTACTGGTACACAAGCATACTATTATTCATCTACCTTTTAAAAAATCTTCTATGGACTCCTTACCTTTACCAGTTACTGTTCCATTTCTTTGCTCTCCTTTGCAACAAAACTCAACGTAATCAGTCCAATTCCTCTCCTCCCATTTTTTGTTAAACCTACTGCAATCAGACTTTTGCCTCTACCACTACCAAAACTACTCTAATCAAGATCACTAATGACATTCATGTTGTCAAATCCAAAGGTCAATTCTTAGTCATCATATACTTGAGCAATCAGCAGCATTTCAAAAGGTTGATCTCTCTCTTCCATTGTATGTTTTCTTTTCTTGGCTTCCAGAATCCAGATTCTCTTAGTTTTCTTCCCACTTCACCGGTTACATTTTCTCCATCTCCTCTGCTGGTTCTTCCTCCTTTCCCCAAACTATTAATGTTAGAGTGACCCAGGGCTTAGTCTTTGGTCCTTTTATCTTCCACCTCGGTAGGACTAACTCCCTTGGCGATCTGTACAGTCTCATGGCTTTTTTTTTTTTTTTTTGTCTGCATTGGGTCTTCGTTGCTGTGCATGGGCTTTCTCTAGTTGCAGCGAGCAGAGACTACTCTTCATTGTGGTGTGCAGGCTTCTCACTGTGGTGGCTTCTCTTGTAGCAGAGCATGGGCTCTACGTGCCTGGGCTTCAGTAGTTGTGGAGCACGGACTCAGTAGTAGTGGCTTGCAGGCTCTAGAGCGCAGGCTCAGTATTTGTGGTGCACGGGCTTAGTTGCTTCACAGCATGTGGGATCTTCCCATACCAGGGCTCGAACCCGTGTCCCCTGCATTGGCAGGTGGATTCTTCTTTTTTTTGTTGTTTAATTTACTTTTTGAATTTTATCTATTTTTTTATACAGCAGGTTCTTATTAGTCATCCATTTTATACATATCAGTGTATACATGTCAATCCCAATCTCCCAATTCATCCCACCACCACCTGCCCCGCCGCTTCCCCCCTTGGTGTCCATACGTTTGTTCTCTACATCTGTGTCTCTATTTGGCAGGCGGATTCTTAACTACTGCGCCACCAGGGAAGTCCAGTCTCATGACTTTAAATACCATCTATATGCTGATGACTCCCAAATTTATATCTCCAGCCCAACCTTTTCTCCAAAATTTCAGATTTATACATTCAACTACTTACATGATATTGCCACTGGAAATGTCCAACAAATATCTCAAACATAAATGTCCAAAACGGAACTCCTACTCTCTACCCTCAAACCTGCTCTATCTTCCCTATCTCAATTATGGCAACTCCATCCTTCCAGTTGCTTAGGCCAAAACCCCTGATGTCATCATTGATTCCTTTCTTTCTCTCACATTCCATATCCAATCCATCAGCAATCTTGTTGGTGTTACCTTCACCACTTCTCTCCACATTAACTGCTATTACCTTAGCCTGATCACCATCTCTTATGTGGACAACTACAATGACTTCCTAATAGCCCTTCTGGCTTCTACCCTTGCCTTCCTATGGGCTATTCTCAGTATTGTAACTACAACGATCTTTCAAACATCAGATAGGACTGTCACTGGCTGAGTGTCATCTTGTCACTCAGAGTAAAAGCTGAAGTCTTTAAAATTATCTACTAGGGTCTATCTGATGTGTACAATCTCCATTACCTCTGGGACCTCATCTCCCAACATCCTCGCCCATTCTTATGCTGTTTCAGTCTCCATGGCTCTCCTGCTCTTTCTCTACCTGGAATGGTCTCCTCCCAGTTATCTGTTTGGCTAACTTCTTCATCTCCTTTAGGCCATTGCTTAAAAACTATTTTCTATTGCATAGCCACTCTGGAAAACAGTTTGGTAGTATCTTATAAATTGAAATACATGATTATTATATGATCTAACAATTCTACTACTGGGTATTTATCCAAGAGAAATACAACAAAGACTTGTACATGAGTATGCATGTCATAATAGCCTTTAGTCATAATAGCCAATCACAGGACACAATCCATATGTTCATCAACAGGCGAATGGATAAACAAATTGCATTATATTCATACAATGGATTACTACTCAGCAATAAAAAAAGAGTAAACTACTGATACAAACAACATAGATGACCTCAAAATCATTGTGCTAAGTGAAAGAAGCCTAACACCAGAATCTATACTCCCTGATTCCATTTATATGAAATTCTAGAATAGAACTAAACTATAGACTGAAAGCAGATCAATGGTTTCCAGCAGTCAGAGATGTAAAAGGGCTGGCACCCGTGGGACACAGCAATTTTTGAGGCGATGGAAGTGTTTTATATCTCAGTTGTGGGGTGGCTATTTCATAGGTAGATATATATATATTTGTTAAATTCATCAAACTGTACACTTAATACAGTCAATTTAAACAAAAAAAAAAAGAGAGAGAGGAAAACAGAAATGGCAACACAGCCAAGTACAAAGGGTGAGTAAGGAGCTCAGCATAGAGACCACCAATCTGGGATGGCTTCATTGCCTCAGGTCAGCCTTATGGGGGCTATAAACGCTGTGACGGTAAACCCATGAGTAAATCTTCCTCCATCCACTGGTCATTCTCATGTTTATTGACTTCCCTTCCCATCTCATATCTGTATAATAAAGTTACAAAAAGATACAGGAAAATCATGTGGTGGACAGTCTCTAACAGGGCTCCCCATGATCCCTGCCTTCCAGTGTTCATGTCTTTGTGTAATCCCCACCCTGAGTACAGCAGGATGTGTAACTTGCTTCCAAGCAATAGTCTATGGCAAAGGCGACGTACTGTCACTCCTGTGACTACGTTAAGTCTTAAGAATATCTTACTAGCTGACTTGCTCTAGAGCTTCTCCTTGCTACCTTGATGATGTGAATGTGTGGGAAAAGTCCACATGGCAAGGAACAGTAGGTGGCTTCAAAGAACTATGGGCAATCTCTAGCCAACATTCAGCAAGAAGTCTGGGCCCTGAGTCCTACAAGGAAATAAAGTCTGCCAACAACTCAAGTGAGCTCAGAAGCAGATTCATCCCCAGTCAAGCCTCCAGATAAGAATTCAGCCTGGCCATTACTTTGGTTGTAGCCTAGTAAAACCCGAAGCAGAGAACTCAGCTAAGCTGTGCCTGGACTGCTGACTCATGTAAACTGGGAGATAATGTGTTTTAAAAACCACTTTCTAAATGTAGCCTCTCCTGACCACTCTTGAACGCTGCAAACTGCCCTCCATTCTTATACTTTTTGACCCCCTTACCCTACTCTAGTATTTTTTTCCCCATTAGGACTTACCACTTGCCAACATTCTAAATATGTTATTTAATATTTATTTATTGTCTGCCCCCTCATAATAGAATATAAATTTCATGAGGGTAGGAATATTCGTCTGTTTTGCTCATTTATATTATTATTATAACCACCTCCAATAGCATCTGGAACATAGTAGGTACTATCAATATAGGTGAATGAATATAGTAGGTACTACGAATATAACATAGTAGGTGTTATTGAATATTCAATAAACATTTTTAAATGAACGAGGCCTAATGCTTAGATTTCAACTAGGAGCAACCTAATTTTATTCTTGCAGGGACAGAGCATAGCTAATCACTGTCTGTCACATACTGAGACTTCTAAAATTTTCTATTAGGTCACCTCTGAGTTTGTTCTTTCCCAAATTAAAAATCCCAATTTCATTGCCCTTTTCTCATTTGCCTCATTTTCTAATTTTTAATTTTTGAGTCTGAATATTTCTCAATTTCCTCTGAATTTCTGGAGTTCTACACCAGACAGCACTAGTCTGACAGGGCAATGTACAGGGATAAGGACAGCCTGGTTTCTATTACATTCCACAAGGCAATTGCACCTGTTTCACAAGTAAAAATAAGGTCAATGCCACCTTTTAGGGCAGATACATCAATGAGACAATGCCACCTCTTCCTGCCACAATCTTGGTAAAAACCACCATGAAAATGGATATCATTTTACTAGAGCTCCTTCTTTTCTTTTTAGTCTGACCTTAACGCAATGTAGAGTTATTCACTAAAAAACATCATTTGCATTTGAACAGTGACTAACTTTAGTTTCTAAAGAATGTGCCAAGACCTTGCTTATTAACTGAAGAATTAGGCCATGTAGCTGCTAGGATACCAGGTATACACCCTGAGGCTATTAATGGCAAATCTGGTCCTGTGAAAAATGGGGACAACCAACTTCATAGGGTTATTATGTGGTTGGGATTAAATATATGTAAACTGCATAGCATAGTGCCTGGCACGTAGTAAACACCAAATGGATCCCCTCCTCCATAGGGTATAAATGTGAAGTATTTAGCATATATTTTCCATGTGTAAGCACAAATTTGGGAATAGAGGAGAGAGGATACAAGACAAAGAAGGACAGAATACTGATACCAAAAGGTGGGACAAGACCTGGGCCTAGAAACCTCTCCTGGAGATAAGTAGCCTAGAAATAGATAGAGAAGGAGTCCTCAGGCTATTTTCCTCATGACCATTAATTGCCCTCCATCTTATATCAAGACCCTTAGGCACTGGTGACATACTTTGACACCTCGAAGAAGTAGGGAGAACAGGAGAGGAAAGAGGGGAGAGAGAAATTCGGAAGTTAGCATTGAGGGCCAAAGGAGGGTAGAGAAAGCCTGAGGCAGAGTTCTGGTTCTAACTGACATCACCACCCTCCACCTGCAGCAATTCAGGCAAGCCCCCTGATGTGGCCCGACACAACGAAGCTTTCCACAGCTGAAGGGACCTTTCTGCTCTCACCCCCAGCTTTGTAGAGACTGGCAGGGACCAGTTACGACCATCCTGACTCTGAGTTCTCTGAGGCTTCAAATGGTTTGGCAGCAACCTGGGCTTCTCCATAATCCCACAAGCCTGGAAGGGATCGGAGAGAAAGTACAAGACTTCAAGCGGAGACTGCTCCCCACCTCTAAAGGATCTTCTCCTCTGAGACCCAGAGGTCCACTACCTTCATCTGATTTCTGTGCCAGGAAGACCCTAGGATCCAGCTCTAGACTCAGGAGCTCCTGACTTTGCAGCAGAGTGATGACAACACACCATGTCATCAACTGAGTTGTGTTAGGTGGGCAGGACAAGGTTTATGTTTGTACTGAGCATACGCTCCGCTTGACTAGAGAGAGTCTGGATGGGGGGGGGTCTGATGGAGTATTTCTAGGAGGGGCAGCCACCTCTGTGGCCTCAGAAGGAAGCTCTGAAACCTACCAAGGAAAAGTGACCTGGAAGGACTTGCTTACGTCTGGCCCTCAGCCAGGGCCCAGACTCTCCTTTTGCAGCTCTAGGTCATGGCCTTCATGCTGGCAGCCTCTGCCCACCCAGGGGCCTCAGAGGAGGGCTTCCTCCTCAAGCCTCCATGTGGGCTAAGGCTCTGTGTGTATAAAGAGGTGGCTTCCTGCCCGACACGCCAGTGGGGCCGTATGTGAGGTTGGGATGTAAAGAGCTGGCATGACAAGGCAGTCGGTGCCTTTCATTCACTCCCAACCTCTTTGAGCCAAGTTTCCAAATAACAGGGATGATAACTGCCCAGTGCGGCCCAAAGTCTGTTCTAAAGTTGCTTGGCAAAAAGCCACCTATTACTTAGCCCTCCACAGAACGGCATGTACCAAGTCAGATCACTGTCTTTTGGTGTGTGGGTGGATTAGCTGCTACTTAACATGATAGGGTGGGCCCCTTTCCAGTTTGCACCAGCCCCCTGCTCTGTACCTTCTCCATGTATAACACAGCCTCATTTCTCTGGGAAGTTGAACTTGCTTAGATGAGATGGCAAAGGCCAGAGGAGGAAGAAACCCCCCAGCCTCCCCCCCCCAAAAAAAGATCCCCATGGCTTTTGGAAACATATAATGATGAAACTCCTAGGGAAGGGGTACGTAGGCTGAGGAACTAAATATTTGGCAGCAGGCACAGGGTACAGAATCATTTATCTGTGAAGTACTCTAGCTTCTGCTGTGTATACTCTATTTTAGCCCAGGATTATCAATACAAAGAAGAAGAAAGTCTAAACTTCTGACAAGCATATAAATTCCTTGAACTTTTTGGAAGACCCAGGAAGTCACTACAAGTGCCTGGACAGGAAGCAAGGCCTTCTGGATTCTAGTTTCAACATGACCATTAATTTGCAATGTGTCTTTATTCCTGTTTCACCCCTAGGTTTTTCATGACATTTTTTTCCCTTAAATTCCATATATATGTGTTAGCATACGGTATTTGTCTCGGGGGAGGGGGAAGGGTAAACGGTGACAAAGCGAGAGAGAGGCATGGACATATATACACTACCAAACGTAAGGTAGATAGCTAGTGGGAAGCAGCCGCATAGCACAGGGAGATCAGCTCGGTGCTTTGTGACCGCCTGGAGGGGTGGGATAGGGAGGGTGGGAGGGAGGGAGACGCAAGCGGGAAGAGATATGGGAACATATGTATATATATAACTGATTCATTTTGTTGTGAAGCTGAAACTAACATACCATTGTAAAGCAATTATACTCCAATAAAGATGTTTAAAAAAAAAATATTTGCAATGTGACCTTAAGCGAGTTACTTTACCACTCTGGGTCTCCGTCTCTCTGTCTTTAAAATAAATGTTTTACTCATTAGGGAAAGCTGAGTGAATGGTATATAGGAACTCTCTATTTTTGCAAGTATTCTGTATATCTAAAGTTCCTTTAAAATAAAAAGCTTTCTTAAGAAGTGAAGTGAGGGGAACTTCCCTGGTGGCACAGTGGTTAAGAATCTGCCTGCCAATGCAGGGGACACGGGTTCAAGCCCTGGTCTGGGAAGATCCCACATGCCCCGGAGCAACTAATCCTGTGTGCTGCAACTACTGAGCCCACATGCCACAACTACTGAAGCCCACGTGCCTAGAGCCCGTGCTCCGCAACAAGAGAAGCCACCGCAATGAGAAGCCCATGCATTACAACGAAGAGTAGCCCCTGCTCACCGCAACTAGAGAAAGCCTGCGCGCAGCAGTGAAGACCCAACACAGCCAAAAATAAAATAAATAAATAAATTTATTTATTTTTTTAAAAAGTGAAGGGGGCATACAGACTATCTCCAGGATCTTTTGTAACTCTAAACTGATTCTGTGTTCTTATTTATCTCCTTTCAAGTGAAAGTAAGTCATTTTCCAGCTATCCAAATATATATCAAAGCAGAATTTTCAGATCCACTCCTCCTACCGCAGACGAGATGTTGAGTAGCCCAAGCAACAAACCTATTTTTTGCTTTTAACATACCCTATACCCTGGGCAAAAGCTGCATTCTCCAAAAACACATTAAAAACATTCCCTCCATATCCTCTTTGTTCTCATAAACAAATAAATTCATCCAGTTGGGAAAAGCTGTTTCTGGCAGCCCATGCTCACAGAATCTCAGTTTTTCCCTAGCAACTGGGCTAATTATAACTCCAGCTACCTGGTAACAGCACTAGAGTTTCCTAACATTGACAGGCAGTTTTAAAGCCATCTCAGCTCTGCTGGCATGTGCCTTCCTGAGAAGGCATCAGAGGAGCTGTGAGACTGGGAGAAGGGAAGCGACTACCTTAGTTAAGGTGAGGGTATCCAAAGGGGCTGCTCAGAATCACGGAACTTCAGAGCTGGGAGAGATGTTAGTGTCAATGCCAGTTCAGCCCACACGTTTTATACCTAAAGAACCAGAGACCCAGAAGAAGCGACTTGTCTTAGCCAGGATTCTGGCAGTCTTCTTGATTCCTTTCCATCAACCCTCCCATCCCATCAACCACCAAGTCCTACAGATAGTTGACCTCCCAAATATTTCGCAAGTCAGCTCCCTCTCCTCCACTCCTATTGCCATGGGCCTCATTTAGGCCCTCATCATCTCTTGGTTGGCCTATCTGTTCTCCTGACTTCCTGTCTTATCTTCCTTGAATCCATCTTCCCCACCCATCAGAAGGATCTGGCATGTTCCCTGCTGCTTAAAGCCCACCAGTGGCTTCCTATCCTCCTTAGGATAAAGTCTACACTCTTTAAAATGGCACAAAGGATTACGCCCTGCAGACCCTTCAGCCTCATTCTATGCCTAGAACTTAAATTTAGCAACACAAAACCACTTACAATTCTCCACACATACAATGTGGTTTCTTGTCTCTTAGCTTTTGCTTCTTTCTTTTAACCCTCCCCGCCCTCGCACCATTGACTAACCAATGCTTACTCTCCTTTGAAGACAAAGCTCAGGGGTCATCTCTTCAAAGACTCCTTAGTAGATTTTCCTTCCATCTCCTCTATTCAGTTGGGTTAGAGATGCCTCATTTGAGTTCCCTTATACTTCATATGATCTCTATTACTGACTCCTACCATACTCTGTATCACTTGTGTCTCATGCATCTTTGAAGCCTCAACGTCCCAGCATAGTACTTGGAATATAGTAGGTGCCCAATTAATGTTTATTAATGCATGAATGGCGAAATCCAAAGTTCTCCATGATTTGTCCCCTGCTTACCTTTCCAACCACCACCACAAGTCCTCAATATCATGTGTTCCAGTCATACTGAAAGATTTAAGTGTGTCAAGCACTCAATGCTTTTTCCTGTTTCTATGTCCTTGTAAATACTATTCCTTCTGCCTGAAATGCTTTACCCCGATCCTTGTTCTATTATTATTTTTTAAGATTCAATTCAAACTTCATATGCTTGACAAGGCCTTTTCTGGTGCATTTTACTGTTCTCCTTAGTACTATAGAGCAATCTGTACATACCTCTATAGTAGCCCTTATTATACCATTTTTATTTATTTGTTGATAACTTTCTCCACCAGCATCTAGCACAGCAGCTGGCATACAGCAGTCAATAGATGCTTGAATTAACGAATGCATGTGTAGAGACATGAGTAAATGAATGGCCAAGGTGATAATGTAAATAAGGTAAACACTTGAGACAGGGACTTACGATGCCTAGTCTTTCAACTATATTACGCTCCTTTTATCAGTGTGTAAACCTGGATGTACATAATAGGAAGAAGTGGCTTTCTGATAAGTCCATGCAGAAGTACAAATTATGTAGACATAGTTAAGGAGATAGTTGAAAGTGGTTTAAAATTAAATCAGGCTCCAGGATTTAGTTTTAGATTTGTTTCCTAGTGATTAAAAGAAAAGGTCTTAAGTATTCAAAGGAAAAAAATGTCCTCTTCCAAACAGGTAAGTATTATGACATCTAATTAAGAGCTCTTAAAAATGAGAAGAGTTGTGTTAGGTAAAAACAAAACAAAGCCAAAAGTTGTATTTGTTAAGGATTTCACAAAATTTTAAAGTAACTATGACAGTTATGGGAAAGTTGCTTTAAAAAATTTTAGTGGTAAAATATACATAATATAAAGTTTACCATTTTAACCATTTTTAAGTATACAGGTCAGTGGCATTAAGTACATTAACATTGTGTAACCATCCACCTGCAGAACTTTTTCCCCAATTGAGTCTATATCCATTAAACAATAACTCCTCATTCCCTACCTCCCCACAGCCCCTGGCAACCACCATTCTACTCTCTGTCTTTATGAATTTGATTGCTCTAGGTACTTCCTGTAAGTGGAATCATATAATATTTGTCCTTTTGTGACTGGTTTATTTCACTTAGTATAACATCCTTAAAGTTCATCCATGCTGTAACATGTGTCAGAATTTCCTTCCTTTTTAAGGCTTAATAATATTCCACTGTATGTATACACCACATTTTGTTTATCCATTTATCTGTCAGTGGACACTTAGTTTGCTTCTACCTTTTGGCTAAGTGAATAATACTGCTATGAATGTGGGTTTACAAATATCTGTTCGAGTTCCTGCTTTCACTTATTTTGGGTATATACCTAGAATTTGAATTGCTGGATCATATAATAATTCTATGTTCAATTTTTTGAAGAATTGTCATACTGTTTTCCACAGTGGCAGCACCATTTTACATTCTCAACCAGCTATACACAGGGTTCCCACTTTCTCCACATCCTGGCCAATGTATGTTATTTTCTGTTTTTGTTTTGTTTTTATCATAGCCATCCAAATGGGTGTGAAGTTTAAAAAAAATTTTTTAACCAAAAACACAACTATTGGTTACAACTATTTAATGAATGAAGTCTCCCTACTTTCTTCCTACTTCTACTCCCCCAAAGAAGAGGAAATGCACAAGCAAGCCTTCAAGAACCTCAGAAAGCAGAGAATGAGGTGTCAGCACACACACTATGTACAGACATGGACACACGAGACTCTAAAATAACATTTCCCCAGAAATGTTTAAAAATAGTTTGGCCAAATTCACCCTTATTTCTTTCTCTTTATTTACATTTCCCCCTTCCTTACTGTACACATTTCTTAAAGTTCACATAAGTAAAACATAGGGGAAAAAAACTTAGCAGCTGACTAAACAAGGTATCCAACTATAAAAAGAAAACAGTCAACTCTGTTAAATATAAGAAAACCACTTATTCTGCAACAGCAGCTGCAAGTTACTTTAGACAGTAATCTGAGAAGGTGCACACTCTCTAGTATGTGTCTCCAGGTATGCAGGATGGTCATAATCCTTTACATTTATTTAACATCTAACACATTAAACATGTTTATATATAGGGAGGAGGGCAGGGCGAGAATTCATGCCTCCATTTCGGGAAACTAAGGTTCAAAGAAGTTAAGGACCAGGCCAAGGATATGTAGTAGGAAAAGGTAAATTCAGAATTCAAGTTTTCTGGGAGTTCCCTGGCAGTCCAGTGGTTAAGACTTGATGCTTTCACCACGGTGGCCCGGGATCAATCCCTGGTCGGAGAACTAAGATCCGGCAAGCCATGCGGCGCAGGCAAAAAAAAAAAAGGAACACAGAATTCAAGTTTTCTGACTGAGTTCAAAACTTGTGTCCCTACATTTTGATATCCCTCAAAGATACTTGTTTTTCTGTAATTGCCTCCATTGGTTCAAGTCAAGGTTCCTAAATTATATGGCCTGATGGAGTTCCTTGGGGCTTCACTGAACTTTTGGATACTTAGCACTGTAAGTCTGCACGTATACTCTTACTCATCGTATTTCCCAAAGCCTAAAGAAATCAGGTTAGGACGAAAGAAAATCAGTCATTGAGCCAAAAAGAAATTCAATGAAGAGAGCAGATCTTGAAAGTTCTCATTCAAGGAAAAAAAATTGTAACCATGTGTGGTGATGGATGTGAACTAGACTTAAATACAGTGATCATCTCGTGACATATATATATAGAGTCATTATGTTGTACACCTGAAATTAACAATACGTTAATTATATCTCCATTAAAAAGAAAGCTAGGTCTTAAAAATTAAATAATTTAGAACCAGGCCAAGCTACAAAGTATTAAACCAAGGTGATAAAAAATTTTGAATCATAACCAAGCATAGTCATAATAATTTTTGTGAAAGCAAAGGACTTTGTATTATTACTAAATATTTTATTAAAAAATTTAACAAATCTAGCCTTTCTTGTTTATTTTTTTTGAAGAAACATTTGTATGTGAGGGTGATAGTAACTGTGCTGTAATAGGGACACTTCGATTATATTATGTTATTTATACATGGGCAAACTAAAATGGAGAATTGAGACAAATAGGCCAAATTATCCCAAATCCACTACTGAAGAAGAAGAAACTGATTTGGAATTCAAAAGTGGCCCAAATTGGATGTGTCCAGTAACTGGACTTATCTGGATAATTCTGCCATCTCCCAGTTTGTCACAACAGGGGCAAATATTGTTTGAGGGCTTACTACCATGTGAGAGGCATTGTGCTGGTTTCAGTGGATTGGCTCACTTGATATTGCTCCAGACCCTGTAAGACAGAAATTATTACAAGACCTACTTTAGCTCAGGGAAATTATAGTATTTGCCCAAGTTAACCCAGGTAGCAAGTAGTAGAACCAAGATTCCATCTCAAGCCTGTCTTATTCCTAACTCTTAACTACTACGCCCAGTGATAGCAGAACAGTAGAAATGACAAAAATTTGGTAGGCAAGTAAAGTCAGTGCGCTGTTTATCATGATTTTAAAAACCTAGCTGTGAAAAAAACCAAAAACCAAACAAACCTAGCTGCAGAAATAAGCTACGTATAAACTTCAAAGTTTGCTCAGGAAAAATATCTAGACTCAAAGATGAGAAACCACAGCTCAGAGAAGTCAGGCAGTTTAAAGACCACAAAACAATGGAACACAACTCTTTCAACTCCTGTCTAAAGGCCAAATCGACTTTAACTGTCCAACACCAATTGTGTCATATTTAAACATTGACTCTATCTGGTCCAGGAGGACAACATTCAGTTTCTCCTGTCGCTTTTGTTATTGGATCTGACCCTGTCAGGTTTTAAATTCCATTCTTAGAATGGAACCTTAGATCTTTTTCAAAGCAACCTTATATAATAATAAATTCACACAAGCTTAGCAAGTAAGTAGTCATCGTGTGGCAAAACATAGTGGATGGTGGTTTTGTATGCTGTTTGGGGATTGGGTGTTTATCACACAGCAGTGGATTTCACAAATTCCAGGGTTGGGCATATTTCTAGTGGGGGCACGCTCAGCTATCATGAGAAGATGCAGGATTAGATAATCAACAACAACGAGGAAGTCAGCCAAGTTGCCGCCCAGAAATTATTTACCAGAGCAGCTGCTGTTCAGAAATGCTAACAAGCCAGTCTTCCTGGGAGTGGGCCATGCTCAGCTGTAAACCACTCACAGTGTTTTCTCACTTTACTTTGCTCCAGAATCAGGAGCTCTGTGTACTGCAACGGTTTCTCCCTTCCTTGCTTTATATATTGTCTTCCCCCAAAACTGAACCTACAATTAATATTTGCTATCAAGAGGGGGCAGTGGTACCTAATCATGTAGGTATATACCCTAGTTGTTCTGTGCTGAGGGTAAGCAGCCTCCTCCTGTGTGTTTAAATATTTACAGAAGCTGAAGCTTAAAGGGTAGTTTAACTTAAACATTCAACCAGAAATAGCCAGTCTCGCAGAACCAACTCTTATGTATAATTTAATATTATTTTATTTCTGAATTCTCTGAGTATCTTGAAAGAGAGAAACCCTTGACTCCTTTTTTATTTACTTGCTCTGAAGTTGATACTTTTAGGCTTTTATGTAACTCTCTAGCTCTTACAACTTCTCTTACAATTAAACAGCCTTGTAGCTTCCTTTACAATGAAGAATTATGTATATCTACTTTAGTCTCTCCCTCAATCAGCTACATAAAGGAGGACTTGCCACTTGGAAAGAAAAAGACAGAACCCACTCTCCAGTCCTTTTCTCCTGCAGTTTCTCATATTTCCCTTCCCTGTAGTCATTATGGTGAAATGCTTGATTGCCTCTAAGACAGTAACTTTTTACTCTTCAGTACAAATATTTCAACAAAAGTCTGCAGTAGTAAAAATATGTGAAATGATAAAATAGTTACTATTCATAATAGAATTTTATTACATGTTTCACAAATACTGGTTTTCTTTAAGAGAATCCATGCATACAGCACCCAAATTATTGCAGATTCTCACTTAGTTGGGCATGATTTAATGCTTTTACTATATTTAAAGAGTCCTTCCAACACTAAAAAAAATCAAGCTAAGTTTAGTCACAGAACAGGGCTCTAAATTCTTATCTGAACTACCTGACTTACCATGTGATGCACTGCACATCACTCTCCCTGTCTCTGCCAACATGGCTGCTAATTAATTGTCCTAACCTTGTGGAGTCACAAAGGGACTAACATGGATGAACGTAAAACCCATTCATGGGAACATCTGAGGGTGAGATTAAAGGAACCAAATTGCTTTACCATTTTTAAATATCATAATAACTATTACTACTAGTAGGCATACAACTACTACCCTCTCATACCTGTAGGATGCTATGAAGTTTACAAAGTGCTTTGATTATGTCTTCTTATTTAATCTTTATGGCTGCTGTTTATTCATACTCTCAACAAATAATTTTCGGGGCCTATGGTGCTGTGCATAATTCTTTTTTTTTTTTTTTTTTTTGCGGTACGCGGGCCTCTCACTCTTGTGGCCTCTCCCGTTGCAGAGCACAGGCTCCGGACGCGCAGGCTCAGCGGCCATGGCTCATAGGCCCAGCTGCTCCGCGGCATGTGGATCTTCCCGGACCGGGGCACGAACCCGTGTCCCCTGCATCGGCAGGCGGACGCTCAACTACTGTGCCACCAGGGAAGCCCCTGTGCGTTATTCTTAATGCCAGTTCTACAGGGACTGGAACAGGCTCAGAGATGCTAAGTAACTCGCCCAGGTCTCTGATTGTCCAAGGCTCTTGATCTGTGGTTTTCTAATCCCTTGTTCTTCCATCAAAATGCAACTGTCCTGATTTCTATCAATTCCTCATCACTACATAGTGTGATAAACTAACTTCAACTACGATGTTCATGACTGATAACGGCTTTATGTATTCTGCTTCCCAAATAAGGGCATTTTAACCTAGGCTGTTGGTGCTTCCCAAATAATCGCAGCCAAACAGGATGAGTAATGTGACAGGCGAATGGAACAAAGGTATGGTGAGAAGGGAAAGGAGGGGACACAATAGTTTGAGATTCTCCATATTATAGGATGCCTGTAGCTGCCTGACTACTCTGCTCTTAGACCAGGAAGAGACAGGGCCATTTCTACTTCCTGAGTGGGACTAGTGGCAATACAGGAGTCTAACAAAGGGTTGTCACCTCTGCATGTGACAATGTCCTGTGGCCCACTTACCCCCACCATACCTCGGTGCAGCTCCTATAATCCTCTCAGTCACACTTCTCCAGGACAGCGACGGTACCCTCTCACACCCACCCAGAGTGTCCCCTTAGCCAGTGCAGAGCAGAGGGTGAGACCAACTGACACAAGCGATCATTTGATTCAAGCTAAAAAAATCTTTTCCCTCAAATTATCTACGAAATTGCCCCTTTCTTCTGTCTTGCTTTGGAGACAGTTAATGGGAAAATGTCCCTCCCTCTGCACAGTGAACAAATTCATTCACTATTCCTACTCCGAGGCAAATACTGCACTCACGCTCCCCTTCTCCCTCTCTCTGAGTTACCAACCCTCACTTGGCAATATCCCTCTCGACCCCTGGCAGCTCCACTGAAGCACATTCACTATATAGTCACATAAAAGACAAAAGATGAGTCTGGATCAATTTCAGGAAAATTCAGATTAAAACATGGAAATCCAGAAAAGTCAGAAAATAGAGCTAAATCCCTCAGATTTAGCTGTTCATCTTAGTTGAATTTACCAAACAGTGGTTTGGGTCTGAAACACCAGTTATTCCTCTGATCTAAAGTATTATCTAGCAGCCTGTAACGCTTCCCAAACTCCTTCTCGACAGGACAGGGCACACATAGATAATGATAATATTGGTATAGTCCTCTGGTGCAAACAGCTGGAGATTTAGAAACTGATAAAGTCAGAGGCCACGAGCTCCAGGTCGCTCAGGCCGCTTCAGGTCCTGCTAGCCCAGACACTAAGAAAGCTAAGGAAACCAACATTGTGGCAACCGGTTAGGAAGCTTAATCCTTGTAAACCATAGCCTAATGTCCTCTTCCCAAGGTGCTGTCTCATCTCACCCTCAACTCAGCCAATCCCCTCTGTCTTCCTTCCCAGCCCCACTCCCCCATCAATCAAGACAGCCCTCCCTTTCAGGGAAGCCGCCATTCCCTCTCCCACCCCACCCAAGGCCAACGGCTGTTCATTCCATCAATACCCTTTCTTCATTCTAAGGTGAACTATTCCTAAAGACGAAAATGCCTAAGACCCCGTCCTAAAAGCTCATCTGCATAATCATCTTCAAAAACAAACACGAATTTCTCAAGGAACAGAAACGTCCTCAGCCCCTGCCCTGTTCCCCATGGCATCATTCCCTGCCCCCATGTGCCAGGGCTAGAAGGGTCCCTTCTCTAAGCAGAGCGTGTGACTTGAAAACTACCAGCTTCAGTCACCTCCCGGGCTTGTTTAAAAATGCAGATTTCTAAGCTCCCCCTCCCTTACTAAATCAGAATCCCTGGGGGTAAGGCAGTAATCGACACTTTAAACCAGCCCCCAAGGTGATTGTTCTGCACAGTTCCAAACCAGAGGTTGAGAGCCTCTGATTTAAGCCAGCTCGCTCTCTTTACAGAGTAGGAAAGTAGGAAACGGGCACAGATGAGGTGAAATGGGCTTGTCCAAGGTCACACTGGCGTTAAGGTGACCAGGCCAGGCCAGGCCGGGAGGCCGCCTACCCCACTGATTCGCACAGCACCAGCTAGGAAGAGCTCGGAATCTGGATGTGTCCACCACCAGCCCCTGCCCCCCGCAAGCCGCAGGCCCCCGCACTCACCCTCTTGTAGATGTCCTCCCTGCTGGCCTCATACTTCTGCTGCATGCGCTCCTCCAGGAAGTAGATGCGCAGCTTGAGGCTGAAGTTCTCCTTCTTCAGGTCATTGAGGTGCTGGGACAGAGTGCGATATCCATTAGACATGGTGGGCAACCCATGGGGAGGAGCACATGCCCAATCGCCCCCTCAGCCCAGGAACGTGGTGCAGCTTCACCGCGGCATGAAGCGAGCCGGCGGCGACGCTGCGAGGCTACGGCGACATGCCCCTGATGGCTGGCGCTCTCTCCCGCACTTGGGCCTGGGCTCGCTGCTCTGGGTGCTGGAGCGCAGCGCGCTTTCCTTTTTTACCTCGGGAGATATTTGCGGAATCCCTGACAGAGGAACATGCTGCGTGAACTCAGACACAAGTGGTGTAACCCGACTCCAAGCTAGGACTCGGCTCTCACCCTCCCTCAGCCTCTCAGGCCCAACTGTAGGCAGTTAACAGTTTCTCAGAAAAGAGAGGGGGCTGACCCTCAGAAGCTTCCAGGAAATGGGGAATGGGAGTAATTCAAGGTGATGGTTGGGTTGCAAGGACACAGAATGGCCCACAAAATGGTGACCACGTATCAAATATCCCCCTTCTGTCAGGTGCAAATCTTAAAGAACGACTCATCAGAGGGGTTTCTAATTTCCTTGAATGATCCAGAAGCTCACCTCTCATCAGTTCCTTCCCAGTTTTATTCCCTGGACCTTTCCAGCCCTGAGGCAGTTAAAGAAATAGCCTTTATTACCATGCCCCTCCCCCCATACACACCTGAGCCACCTCCAAAGAAAGGGCCAATCTTCTCATTCAGTGGAATCTTTGCAAAAATCTGTTTACCAGTTACACAAGCTCCAAGAGGCAGGGTCAAAGGTTCCTCCCTCTCAGGGATGAGGGCGAAAAGAGGGTGGGAGGCGATGGAGGGAGGTGTCAGGCTGGAGCCCAGAGACTTTACCCAGTCACTAGCTCTTAACTCCGGCACCTGCCAAGTGGAGCTAGGCACTCATTACCAGATCCTGCTCCTAAAGCAATCTAAGATCCTTGAAGGACAGCTGCAACGTTGGCAGGAAGTATTATTTATACCACACCACACGGGACATTGAAGGTGACCGGGAGACAACGCCACAGCACAGATACCACACACAGGTTCTTGGTTGCAGTAATACTAGCTTGAAAACAAATTAACATTCACATCCAAAGTAAAGGAAACAAAAACTTTATACTTAATTCACGTAGAAGCTTCCTCCCCAACCTACCTGCTCTTCATTCTTCTAATTCTTTCTTCACTCTTCGTAATAATTCCAATCAACCTCCCTTTTTTGTACACAGCAGGTAGTATGTTGGGCATGAGGAATACAAAGATGAAGACAGTCCCAGCCCTCCAAGAGATAGGTGGCCGTAGAGATGTAGGTGCGTATGTTTTACACTATAATCCTCCAGGCCTGTGTTATTCAAACATTTTACATTTCACACTGCAATCCAGTGCGTGCACACACACACACAACTGAAGTAGAAGTTCCCCAAAGTAATGTTAACCATCACTATGTAGGATGCACTCTGATATTTCCTATTCCGTTTCTCTTTTTGGGAGTGACCCACTGAATTGATTCCATGACCCACTAATACGTTTTGTCCTAAAGTTTGAAAAATACTGGATCTGTGGGAACCCAGAAGAAAGAGTGATTCATTCTCATTAGGATGGTGAGAGAAAGAAAGCTTTGACTAGGAGTTGCACTTGCACTTTGCTTTGAAAGACAGAAAAAATTTGAGTGAATAAAGTGGCCTCAGGAGGGCATAATTAGAACTGAGCATTCTCTCAAATAGAGCTGGATTATAAGTAGGCAACACATTTCTTACCTAGACCACTGGTAACTTAAGACAATATATTCTTCATTTTTTTAAAAAAAGCACACATTTAAAATGCATTTAGCTAATTTCATTAAATCTGTGCTCTTAGAATAAATGAATTTCACCTAGGCTTAATTAGAGACAGTGAGGAAGAGAAAAGTCTGAGGTAAGACTCAAGAAGATCCTTTTCTGGTCCCAGCTTTGTTACTAAATAGACGTATGACCTTGGGAGTACACGTCTCCAGAGGCCTAACTGTCCTCATTTATAAAACGAAGTGGTTGGAAACGGTGATTTTAAGGCCCTTTCCTGGTCTAAGCTCCTAGAGGAATAACCTGATTATTATTACCTCCATTTTGCACAGGGGGAGCCAGGTGCCAGATTCTAGATTAGTGTTTAATCATGCTTTTGATGTCTACTTGGATTCTTTCATCATGTAAGATAATTTAATAGAAGCTTTATGGAAAGTAAAATTGCATATGAATGCAGGTGCTCTTATCCAACCTATATATTTCTTTCTTCACATTAAGCCTATTTTCTCTTATGCCCTGTGATCCCTTGTTCTTTTCCTATCTCTCTAGCCTCTTCGCTGTGTTTTTTTTTCTTCTTTTTTTCCTGGCTCTTTAAAGCTACTACTTAAATGATAATTAGCCATTAGGCTTCTGATTTTTTTCTCTTCACACTTTCTCCCTTAGAGATTTTATCCACTTTTAGGGCTTTGACTTTTGCCTCCCAAACAGTGCCCAAACCTCCAACTGAGTTGTCTCACCCAAGATCTAGCCCTACATATCCAGCTGTTGGCTAAATAGTTCAACTTGCATGTGCCATTCTCACGACAAACCTCATGGCAAACACTTTTGCAACAGTGTCTATCATGTCTGCCAGAATTCATCCAGCTAGTTCTTCTCCTTATTAAAGCTAAGAAAACCCATTATTTTCAAAGCATTATTTTCAAAACTCAAATCTTATCCTGTCATCTCCCTTACTTAAAAATCCTTCACAGGCATCTCATCACTCTTAGTATAAAAGAAAAAAAAAAATCACACCCTCTCAAGACACCCTGCCTCTTTTTTCAAGTCGCTTTCTCAAGTTTGAATTCCACCCAAACAAAGCTTTCCCTGCTACGCCAGACTGGAAAAACTTTTTCCTCTTGAGCTCCTAAGGCAACTACTAACGTTTGGCAAGTGCTCGTATGCTGCCTCATGGTGATGCTTTTCTGTTGTCCTGCAGGGTTATTTACACATTTTAGAGCTTTTCACTTTTTCATGTGTCTACCTCTCCGACTAGTCTGTAAGCTGCCCAAGGGTCGATGACTTATATGTCTCTCTATATTCCTTCAGTTCCCACAATTGCCAAGAAGACCTCCCCAGCTAATTCTTCCCGCTGTGCAGTATACAATCACCTCAGTCAGACTCGAGTGTTTTGAGGGCTGGCAAGGCATATTTTGTGTCTTTGTATTCTCGTTGCAGAATATTTAGGACGCACTCCCTAAATATTTGTTAAATTAATGAATAGATAATGATTGCATATATATTTCATTTTTTGCTGATTTAATCTGTTAAATATGGGCTAGGTTGCTTATGTTAGGTTGGCCGAAAAGTTCGTTCGGCTAGGATCTTACGAAAAAACCCAAACAAACTTTTTGGCCAATCCAATATTATTCTCATAACTTTCCAATGATATAGAAAAGTTTGTTTTAATGGTTCCAAAGAAACTACATCTGCTAGAATGGTGACTAGAAAAATAATGTTTTGTTCACTTAAATTTCTAAGTTTATATGCCCATCTTGACTTTGCTCCTGAACTCCAATCTACACCTAACTTCCTAGTAGAAATCTCTACTTGAATATGGACAGCTCATACTCGTGATATATAAAACTGAATTCCTAATTTTTCCCAGGACATATGTTCCTTCCTCTTTGGACCCCATTTCTGTTTGTAACCACCAATATTTGCAGTTGTTTGGGCCAAAACTTTTGAATTATTCTTTACCCTTCTTTCTCATGCACATCATCTCATCTGTCTGTAAATCTGTCTCTCAAGATTTCTATTTTCAACACATATAGAGAAGCTATCTACCACCACTGCCACTCGTACCTTTGCCACTCTGGCCCAAGATACTGTGATCTCTCCTCTGAGTTATTTGAATAGCCCCTTAACTGGTCTCCCCACTCCCACCCTTGCTCCCCTATAGTCGATTCTTAGCATGGCAGCCATATCACTATGAGGGTTACAAAATGTCAGATTGCTCCTCTGCTGGAAACCCCCAATGGCTTCCCATCTAATTGAGAGTGAAAGGCTAAGTCAGTCGTTTTGTTAGCCCATAAGTCCCAAGGCCCTGCATAATCTGGAGCCTCTCCCCTACCCTCTCTTCTACTTTTTTCCTACTACTCTTCCCCTACGTACTCTGCCCCGGCCACACTGTTTCTCTTTGCTGTTTCTCAAAAACACCAAGCACCCTCCCTCCTCAAGGCCTTTCAGCTTATTGATCCTTCTGAATACTATGCTCTTTCTTTAGTTATCTGCATTCTCCTCCTCACCCTCTTCAAGTCTTTGATCAAATGTCACTTCCTCTATGAGGTGACCACCCTATTTAAAACTGTTACTCACCCTATGCCTCACCCCAGCCCTCCATGTCTCCCTTCATTTTTTTTTTAATCCCATAGCACTATCACCTTCTAAAATATTATATTTACTTATTTATTTTGTTTCTTGTCTGTCTCTCCCTACTAGCATGTGAACTCCATGAGAAAGCCAGGATATGGGCCTGTTTTGTTCACTGTTATATCACCTGTACCCAGAATGGTGCCTGGCACATAGTAGGTGCTCAAGAAATATTTAATAAAAGTATGGATGAATACCTAACGTGCTGACTTTGACTTCATTGGACTTAATCCTAATAGAATTCAATCTGTATACAAGATTATGCAGATCTTGTAGGAGGAAGAGCATATCTAAAGGTAATTTTATAAGTAAAATTAATTCTTCTAACAGACTAATTTTAATGCACAATGCAGAATCTGAACTATGTACAAGAGTTCTGAATAAATGGGGAATAATATATGATAAATAACAATCAAAGGGCATTATGAACTGTACAAATAATAAAAACTATAGAAATTAGGAAAGAGAGGCTACCAGAGAAGGTTCCAGAGAGAAGTGACATTTTTGTTCTCCTTAAAGGATGAATCAAGTTTGCATAGGCTGGAGGGAGAATACAAGGCAATCTAGGCAGGTAGAACATAAGCAAAGGTGCAGAGGACCAAGTGGACTGAAACAAAGGGCACATGCTGTCCTGTAGTGGGTGAACAGAGAGGACAGGAAGTGAAGAACCATTTTAGAAAGATCTTGAAAGTCAGGATGAGGAGCCTGAGTTTGTTCCTTTAGCAGATCCTGGTTCTCAGTTTGAACAAAGGGCGAGGAACTACCTACTACTTACTTTATTTGCTTATTACTTATGTTTTGTTTTATTTGTTTGTGTTTTGTAGCTTTATCAAACAAAACCACACACAACCTGGGCTGCTCACTAGACCTCCTAAATCAGGGCCTCTCAGAGCTTTGGATAAGCTCTGCACTGCTTAGGAAACAAACACTGCAGGTTCTTGAGCAAGGGGCAGTGCTTCTATCTTTGTTCTTCCTTTTTAAGGTAGTATATAGAAAATCTTTACTCTTCTCTGAAAATATTTTTTCCAAACATTAACAGTTCTCTCCTGCTCCTTGCTTAATTTCTTCTTCCCACCGCTTCTTAATGTATTAGTCCAGACTGGAAACAAGACTTTAATAAGAACTCAATCAATGCCAACAATAGTAGGAGATTACAACCCAGCTGTTTTATGTCATGCCCCATTAACATAACCGACTGTCAAGTCAGCCTTTAAAAACAACTCAGCCTCAATTTGCTTAATCATATTCAGACCCCCCAGATAGTTCTTACAATGGAAATGCTTGAAAACGTATTAATCTCTTACCAATCCCTCCCCTAAAAATACAGTTCCACTCCACTAAAAATGATTAATCATCTTAATTGACACATTCTTTTCAAATATAATCAAACTTTTGCAACTCAACGTCACCAATTTGATATCTGTGATAATTCATAATTTTACATTTCATGACAATAAAAATATTCGTAAATAACTTAATATGGTAAGCAGAGGAACAGAATAGTGTTTTAAGCAACCCTTGACATTTTACTACCCACTTACAAATTGGCAATAAATATTATCACTATTATACATATTTATCTAGGTGGGATAGCACAGAATTGTGGAAAGGGCAATAGCTTTTGAACCAAGGAGATCTGGGTTCAAATCTCAGCTCTGCTATTTTCTAATTGTGTGACTTTCGGAAAAATACTTAATAGTAATTAACTGTAGGAAAGGAGTCAGGAGGTCGGATTGGGGTAGGCTATTAAGAGTGTTGCAATTGCATCTGTAATGTGAACTTTTAGTTTTCAATATGAGGCAAATAGAGCAAAAATAATATGTGTTAAAATTTAGATATTGGGGGGACTTCCCTGGCCGTCCAGTGGTTAAGACTTCACCTTCCAATGCAGGGGGTGTGGGTTCAATTCCTGGTCAGAGAGCTAAGATCCCACATGCCTTCTGGCCAAAAACCCCAAAAAAACATAAAACAGAAGCAATATTGTAACAAATTCAATAAGGACTTTAAAAAATGGTTCAAATCAAAAAATCTTAAAAAAAATTTAGATATTGGATACATGGACAAGTGTTTTATTGTTCTTTGTATGTTCTTGTCTGTGAAATAGTTTGTTATTTTAAAAAAACTATTTTAAATGGAATGAAACTAGGAATTACAGAAAGGCAGCTTTCAATTAAATATAAGAATAAATTCTCTAGTAGAGCTGGATGTAATGAACTTATTGCCACACTCCATCCATACATTCATACATCAAATATTTACTTAGCACTTACATTATGAGAGAGAGTAAATTTCCTGCCACAAAAAGGAATCAACTGAAATTAAAGGACCACTTGTCAGGGATATTGTTAAGAATCTTCACACATCTACTAGGTTAGTTCTGGAGAACTTTTAAGGTCTTTAGCCATCCTGAGATTCTATGTTTGAAACATATTTTCTCATAGAAACAATATTACCAAAGGCAGCACTAATGAGAGAGCTGTCACTTTTTGAAAGATCTCAGAGCACCCCACCAGCTCTCTTATGGTAGAGCCCTAAAAGGTAGTGGGAGTCTACCTGTTCAGACTGAGTGCTCTGGTTGCCTTGCACAGGAAGAGGAAGAGGAGATAAGTGAGCATAAAGGACATGTTATTCCAAGACAAGCAGCAACAACGACTAGGGACCTAAGGATGACTCTCAACAGACTTTGCTAACAGTTACGTTTTCAAAACAGACCTGTGGGAAAGTCACACCAATGGCTGGAGAGCGCTTCCTGCTCTTTAGCACCCAGGAACCCTACTTGTTTTGGATTAGACGGCAGGGATAGACACGAAGGGATGGGGCAAGGAGAAGGAGGAGGATGGTTTGTTTCACATATAAATATTTTATTTGTAATACATGTATGTGTCTGGGAGTCCCTATGTTTTTATGATAAAATCTAAGTTGGAGAAATACAAAAGTTTAATTACTGGCTGTTTTGAATGACTTTGACTTGTATTACAAAATTAATTAGATATAATTACACTATCTTCACAACAACAATCACTTGTATAGGATTTGACAATATACAAAGCACTTCCATATATGTATTATTTCATTTTATCTTCATTACAACACTGTGAAGTAAGTGGATTGGATATTATTATCCCCATTTTATACTCCAGGAAAGTAAGACATCAGGAAGTTAGCCGATTTGCTTAGCTAGAAAGTGGAGGAGGACAGACTACAGCTTCCAGCAGTCTGACCCATATTTCATACTCATCAGGGCCTTACTCATGACACTAGACGACCCCTGTGAACCTAGGGTTCCCCTGTGACTAATAAGGTACTTCCAATTCTACCTTAGGTCCCTGCATATTTTCAAAAAGTATCCTTCATTATAAATAATATTGCTTGTGACCTCAGAGGATCTGACCACCTGAACCTATATAAAACATAGTTTTCTCCATTTTCAAGGTGACTAAACCAAAGCTAGTCTTCAAAAGATTAAACATAGGGTTACTATATGACCTAGCAATTCCACTCCTAGGTATACACCCAAGAGAAGAGATACATATGTCCACACAAAACAGAAGCATCATTCTCATAGTCAAAAAGCAGAAACATCCCAAACATCCAAAAACAGAAGATTGAATACACAAAGTTTAGCATATCCATATAATGGAATACTACTCTGTCATAAAAAGGAATGAAGTACTGACACATGCTATAACACAAATGAACCTTGAAAACATTATATAATGTGAAATAAGCCAGGCACAAAAAGTCACATATTACATGATTCTATTTATATGAAATTTTCAGACTAGACAAATCCATAGGGAAATTAGATGGGTGGTTTCCAGGGCCTGGGGGAAGAGGGAACAGGAAATGACTACTAATGGGTATAATGGGTTTTTGGGGGGTGATGAAAATGTCCTGGAACTAGATAGTGGTAATTGTTGCACAACTCATTAAATATACAAAAAACATGGAATTGTACACTTTAAAAGGGTGAATTTTATGGTATGTAAATTACATTTCAAAAAAGCTGTTATTTAAAAAAGAAGAAAGAAACTAAAGCTGTGAGAAGTAACATATCCAGTCCTTTGCCTTCTACAAAGGATTTTTCTATGATAAAGGTTCAAGTTCAATTCAGTTCAATTCAGTTAAAAGCAAATGGTTTAGAACTGACCATTTCTAAATGTATATTAATCCTACTTAGATTATGGGGCCCTAACATAAAGGCTAGATAAAGTATACTTTAAGTGGCCCTCAATATTAAATACTCATGGATTATTATGTTCTATCAAAAGTTAAAGTTTTGTTACAATCCTTAAATAAAACAGGAAGAAAACATGATCCACCCTATATTTTGACAGGAAAAACATACTCATTTGGCTGCCCTGAAGAATATACATAACTTCTGCAGAACATTCTAATAAGGAAAATGTCAATCGAAGTCAATCAACTTGGTCTTCCACTCATCAACACTTTCACTTCCACACAGGGTTTCTGTCCAGTGTTCCAGAAGCCAGCTGTTGATGCCTGCCTCAGAAAGCAGACTGAGAACTCTACAAACATCTGGCTTTTTCTCTTTGGGGTTGCACAATAAACAAATCTTTCTTCTGAAACTCTGTTTCTGAAATTTCAACATAATCCCTGAAGTTTCAGTCTTTTAAATGCTAAAATATTAACAATACCATTCAACTTTTTCCCCTTAAACTCAGAAGCATACTGATATCCATCCTCTACACAGCCTTTTCTTGAAATACGTGGCCTGATGGCAAGACAGCTAACAACAGAGCTATTATATCAGGTCAATAAATAAACCCTGTCTTAGGCAGCATCATTGTGTAGATAAATGGCAGGGGTTCCAGTGATGTTCCTGCTGTCTTCGCCCACCATAGATACACACCCACGCTACCCACAATGATCCTGGAATAGCAGGGTGTTGTCATCATCATATTGGAGCGCTATGAACTATATAAAAACAAAACAAAACAAATAACAACTTCCCTGGTCACCAAAAATAAATGGCCCAGCCAGAAATAGCACTGTCAGAGACAGTTAAATGAGTTCCATGGCAAAACGACAGTTGAGCTGCACTGATGCTGGGAGCTCCCGAGGATTCCTAGGCTCCAAACTAGATTCTCCTACGGTTTGGCCCGACCAACAAGAGCAGGACTTGGTGGTGTTTGTTCACAACTGGTGCGACTCAGGAAGATTATTTGCTGAGCTTTTAGTATTCAGATGGAACGTGTCAATTTATGGCCTCACCTATTTTTCTAGATTTTCATTAATTCTTTCTCCACCCTTCTCTAGGAAAGAAGGTGATTTCAAAGGCACAATGAGGACTTTGTCCAGGCATAAGAGCTGAGTTCGCAGTGATACCATGAATAACCATGGCAGTAACAATAAGGCTTTGACCGAGAGTAGCAGGTGGTAGGGGGAGATAAAACCAGCTTGAACCCCATTCTATACTCTAGTGCTCCAGCCATGACAAAAAGCTTCCTGTTGCTGAACTTGCTCTGCTGCCTCCAGGACTTTTCACGGGTAGCAGTGTCAGCCTGGAAAGTCATTCCTCTTCAATTTCCATTCAGCTCTGACTGTACGGATTTGAATTAGATATTACCTACTAAAGGAAGCCCATCTGACCCTAAAGTCTGGGTAAGGGTCCCTCCTGAGTGCCTCCACAGCATTGTAATGATTACATTCTGTTGTAACTGGCTAATCTGTAAACTCCCTGAGGGCAGGAACCATGTTTGCCTATCCATTATTGTATGTGCAGTGCTTAAGACATTATGTTGTATACAGTAAGCACTTTAGAAATATTTGTTGAATGATTAGATAAATAAAAGGAATGCACATTATTAAAAATTCAGATAATACAAAAAGTTATAAAGAAGGTAAAAATCATGGCTAATCCTATCACCCAGACCTAATCACTTTAAATATTTTGGTGTATATCCTTCCAGACATTTCTAGTTTTCTCCCTCAAAAATGAGATCTTATAAATACTGTGATATCACTTATATGTGGAATCTAAAAAATACAACAAACTAGTGAATATAACATAAAAGAAGCAGACTCACAGACACAGAGAACAAACTAGTGGTTACCAGTGGGGAGGGAGGGGCAGTATAGGGGTGGGGGAGTGAAGGTACAAACTGTTGGGTGTAAGATAGGCTCAAGGATGTGCTGTATAACAAATAGCCAATATTTTTAATAATGGAAATGGAAAGTAACCTTTAAAAATCATGTAAAAATAAAATTTTTTTAAAGAGATCTTATTTTATGTAATATTCAAACTGTTGTTGTTGTTCTGTTGTTTAATCTTAAATTTGTTATTATTATTACACACATCCTTCCAAGTCAGTACATTGCTCTGTGATGCTCTGTTGTATGTGTACCATGGCTGAAATAATCAATCCTTGCCTTGATGAATAATAGATTGTTTCTAGTATTTTATTAGTATAAAAACACTGAAACATTCATCCTTCAACACACACCTTTTCATACTTGATCACTGTGCATGTAAAAGCTAGAACAGGCCTGGCACATAGATTGTACCCATATACTGTGTAGATGAACAAACAAATGAATAAGGGAGCAGCTGTACATAGAGAGGCATAATGAAATTGTGGCTAAGCGTTCAGGTTCTGGAATCGGTACACTTCTGTTAAAATCCCAGCTCTAGCACTTTCTAGCAATCCCTAGTCTTTTCCTAGCTTCAGTGTCCCTCCCTGTACAAATGAAAATAATGGTTGTACCAACCTCAAAAGACTGTTTTCAGAACTGAATAAGATAATGCAAGTCAGGTGCATTCTCAGAGGTCTGCACACTGTAGTACTCAATAAATATTAATTGATAACATTATTTTTGTTATTTTAAAATTTTATCATTGGAATGGAAATTCCTCAAGTCCATAGGAAGAAAGACAGAGCTTCTCTTCATACAGTGAAGAGGAGAAGGCAACAAGTTCTAATGAGGACACAGAGAGGAGATAACAAAATATAAGAAGGATTATTCTCATTCAATGCCATTTTCTCTGTGGAAGTGATTGCTCTTTTCTGTGTTGGTAACCATACCTTCCAGAACTTTCAGGGTTGTTCAATTTTTGTAATTTCATTCTTTTTGATAAAGTCACTTTGTTAATTGTGTAACCAAATGTGAACCAATATTTATAACTTTGTAAAGTTTACCGGTATGTATGAATACAAATTAGAAAAAATGTTTTGTCCTAACATCTAGGGTTTTTTTTTTTTCGAAGTATGTGGGCCTCTCACTGTTGTAGCCTCTCCCGCTCCGGACACGCAGGCTCAGCGGCCATGGCTCACGGGCACAGACGCTCTGTGGCATGTGGGTTGTGGGATCTTCCCGGACCAGGGCACGAACCCGTGTCCCCCGCATCGGCAGGTGGACTCTCAACCACTGTGCCACCAGGGAAGCCCCTAACGACTGGTTTTTAAAGATATACATTTGATTGGCAATTACTCTAATCTTGTGATCTCTTCCACTGGTGCCTTAGATGTTATTTAAATTAAATTTCGTGTAATTTAAATTTCTTATGTCCTAATCAGAGTGTGTGCTCTCCGAGAATGGTAACTCGTATACATCTCTGCATCCTCTACAGCACTCAGAATCATTGCTTTTATTCATAGTTCTTAAGAAAAAGGTGATTGATCTGATGCCTATTTTTGGCAGTGTTGCTTAGGAATGAAAACGTTGCCGAAGTTCTGTGGAATGACTGTGTGGAATCCCTCTGAAAAGTCATGTTTAACAAGAAAGAAAAAATCCTGTGCTTATGATTGCAGAAAGTTTCAGATTTATCCCCACTTCCCTTCTCATCTAATAACTTTTTGAAAGTCTCAAGACACTAGTGAAACCAAAACCAGTATGCTTGGGGCACTGTGGTTTGAGGAACATAAATGCCATTTTCAAAAAAAAAGAAAGAAAGAAAATGTACTTCACCAGTAGCTTTCATTTGCCAAGGCTGTAATTAAAGAGAAACTCAAGAAGCACTTGAAATGGCTGGACCTAAAGGCAGAAGTCACATGACCCAGACTCACCTAAACTAGAACAGGAAACCCAGGCTGTGATAACTCAGATCTCCATAAGGGTAGAAAAGTCCCTTTTAGGACTAACTTCCCGCACCCACCCCCAACCCAGGCTTCAAGACCCAAGTGGAAAAATTTGCCAGGATGGGTGGGGCCTCAACAGGCTGACTCACTGTGGTTGGATTCAGACTGCCCAGAAAAGCTAGCTTCAGACTGTAATTAAGCAAACACTGCAGCTGGTCTTGTTGGCATTTTCATGTTAAAGACAGCATTATTAGAAAATGTGTAAACAGGGGAGGACAGTGGAGGCCTCCTCTAGACCGTAAAGCCACAGACCCCTACCCTTTCCATGGCTTTTCTATATATAGCATCTGCCATTTTGATTCTCTGCATAGAACCAAATTGCACACATTGCACTAATGTAACCTCTCCTCTGAATGGTCCTCTCATTTCCCCAAGAAACTTGACTCTTGGAATTATCTTGGCTCTGCCACTTTATACCTGTAATAGCTTTCATCAAGTTCTTTGAGTCTTGGTCTCGTCACTCATATAATGGATGTAATATAATATCTAATATCTATCTCATAAGTTAGGAAAATGACCTGAAAAAGAGCTGAAATAAAATGTGTTAAATGTCGAAAAAGTGCCTAGTGTTTAATAAACACTCAATACATATTATTATTAGCTATTATTATGATCTTCTTAATAACTCCTGTCCAATATTTCAAAAGGTCTCTGCTTCTTTCTCTTACTTTACATTTATAATTTTATGATCCCAGTTTAGGTAGACAGTTATCTCCCTTTAACCTCACCATTAAAAATAAATGTGCTGGGCTTCCCTGGTGGCGCAGTGGTTGGGAGTCTCCCTGCCGATGCAGGGGACACGGGTTGGTGCCCCGGTGCGGGAAGATCCCACATGCCGTGGAGCGGCTAGGCCCGTGAGCCATGGCCGCTGAGCCTGTGCATCCGGGGCCTGTGCTCTGCAACAGGAGAGGCCGCAGCGGTGAGAGGCCTGCGTACCACAAAAAATAAAAATAAAAATAAATAAATGTACTTTTCCCACCTGCCTCTGTAGTACAATGGATAGCACATTGGACTTCTAAAAATAAATGTATTTTTCCTGACTTCTCAGTTTCCTATCCTAACCAATTAATTAATATACCAATACCCTCTTTAGAATCATTTTACTTACTGTGAATATACTCAGTGAATACTGAAGTAGAGGCCGGGGGAATACAAATCCAATATAACACCTAATCTTCAACGCTTTTCAACAAATTTAGCTTAACTGATGAACATCTACTGAGCACTTACTATGTACCAGCATTATGCTAGGTTCTAGAGACTAGAAAAAGGTGAACAAGAGGCTTTCTGCCTCTGAATTGCCTGGAGTCTGGGTATACATTTTGAGACTGGAGAATGAGGGGGGGCATCCTAAAAAGAAAAACAAATAAACAAAAAACTGGACCTGAACTGAAACTTGAAGGATGAGTAGGCTTTAACCAGGTAAAGAAGAGGAGAGAAAAATTATTCTAGGCAGCAGGAACAGCCAGAAAAAAGGCTTGCAAATATGAAACAACTTTGACTTGCAAGCAGTTCAGAATTAATGGAATAGAAAGCATGTGATGGAGAATACTGGGAGATAAAAGTGGATTTACAGTTTACCTAGGGAAGATAGAACTGCACTCTGTGCCCATCTAAATAGGAGGAGCTCATGATTCCAGGCCTATATGAGTCAGCACTCTTATTACCACCAACATAGAAAGTACTATTTTAGGTCACAAAAATGACGAGTATTCTCAGCACATTATGAGATGCTTGGTAAGTTCCTTTGTTACTCTTTGTGCCTTTATTTCCTGATTTGTAAACTGGTGTAATAATCATGCTTTCTTCACAGGGTTTCCATTAGCATTAAATGAGATGATACTGCACATACTTAGCACACTACTTGACACACAAAGTGATCAACACACGCTAGCTAGTGCTATCTATGTGCTGCTCTAGTCTCGCTCACCCCAGAGATGCTGGAGGTGGGGTGGGTGCTGTGATCAGTGAGAAAACATATAGGAAAGAATTTTTCTCAACATGTGACTATGGCCATTTGACATATGACTATGTAAAATGACCCAACAACCTGTCAGGATTTGTAATCATGGTACCTAAACTCCATCATCCTGAAAAAGTCACAATCTCTGTAAGTTCCGGTTCCCTCACTTGAAAATAGGAACAGTGATGCTTGTTTCATGCAGGTTTATAAAGACAAAATAAGGCAATTTATGAGAAGCACTTAACCCACTTCTCAAGTCTATAGTTCTGGAAAGGATAGAGATCATTCCATCAATGTATCTTTGGGGGGCGGGGGAAGTGCCTTTAAAACAAAGCTGACAAGGTTTAAAAATTAATTAAATCATTCACTCATTCAAAAAGTACAAATGAAGCATACATACTAAGCAAAACTCTTTTATCATGGGAAACAATACCTATTAATTTACTTCTACCAGTGTAAAGTTGAGTAGGCTTATCTGTGCCACTATTTCTGACCCCTTCCCCCTGCCTATCCTTCTCTAACCCCACTCATACTGTTGGTCGGGGATACAGAATGCAAGAAAAGAAAAGAAAGAAAACTATATCTTCAAAGCTCTGTTCCCTTTGCCCCTTCCTCCTGCACCAATATAGTGAAGAAAGATGCTGTCACTTTCGCTTGATAATTGACCAATGATGTATTATCCATAATGTGCCAGTATTTACATTTTTAGTCTATCATCACTTACTCATAAATCAAGGGATCTTTTCCCTAGATTTCCTCCATCAACAAATATTTCAGAAATAATCATATTAACTGATCAATTAATTTTTACTGATTAAGTATATTTAATATTACTTCTTTCCTTGTTCTTTTTTTTTGGAAGTCTTTGGGGTTTTTTTTTACATCTTTATTGGAGTATAATTGCTTTACAATGGTGTGTTAGTTTCTGCTATATAACAAAGTGAACCAGTTTTACATATACATATGTTACCATATGTCCTCGCTCTTGCGTCTCCCTCCCTCCCACCCTCCCTATCCCACCAATCCAGGTGGTCACAAAGCACCGAGCTGATCTCCCTGTGCTATGCGGCTGCTTCCCACTAGCTATCTATTTTACGTTTGGTACTGTATATATGTCCATGTCACTCTCTCACTTTGTCACAGCTTAACCTTCCCCCTCCCCATATCCTCAAGTCCATTCTCTAGTAGGTCTGTGTCATTATTCCCGTCTTACCCCTAGGTTCTTCATGACATTTATTTTTTCTCAGATTCCATATATATGTGTTAGCATATGGTATTTGTCTTTCTCTTTCTGACTTACTTCACTCTGTATGACAGACTCTAGGTCCATCCACCTCACTACAAATAACTCAATTTCGTTTCTTTTTATGGCTGAGTAATATTCCATTGTATATATGTGCCACATCTTCTTTATCTATTCATCTGATGATGGACACTTAGGTTGTTTCCATCTCCTGGCTATTGTAATTAGAGCTGCAATGAATGTTTTGGTACATGACTCTTTTTGAATTTCGGTTTTCTCAGGGTATATGCCCAGTAGTGGGATTGCTGGGTCATATGGTAGTTCTATTTGTAGTTTTTTAAGGAACCTCCATACTGTTCTCCATAGTGGCTGTACCACATTCCCACCAGCAGTGCAAGAGTGTTCCCTTTTCTCCACACCCTATCCAGCATTTATTGTTTCTAGATTTTTTGATGATGGCCATTCTGACGGGTGTGAGATGATATCTCATTGTAGTTTTGATTTGCATTTCTCTAATGATTAATGATGTTGAGCATTCTTTCATGTGTTTGTTGGCAGTCTGTATATCTTCTTTGGAGAAATGTCTATTTAGGTCTTCTGCCCATTTTTGGATTGGGTTGTTTGTTTTTTTGATATTGAGCTGCATGAGCCGCTTGTAAATTTTGGAGATTAATCCTTTGTCAGTTGCTTCATTTGCAAATATTTTCTCCCATTCTGAGGGTTGTCTTTTGGTCTTATTTATGGTTTCCTTTGCTGTGCATAAGCTTTGAAGTTTCATTAGGTCCCATTTGTTTATTTTTGTTTTTATTTCCATTTCTCTAGGAGGTGGGTCAAAAAGGATCTTGCTGTGATTTATGTCATAGAGTGTTCTGCCTATGTTTTCCTCTAAGAGTTTGATAGTTTCTGGCCTTACATTTAGGTCTTTAATCCATTTTCTGCTTATTTTTGTGTATGGTGTTAGGGAGTGTGCTAATCTCATACTTTTACATGTACCTGTCCAGTTTTCCCAGCACCACTTATTGAAGAGGCTGTCCTTTCTCCACTGTATATTCGTGCCTCCTTTATCAAAGATAAGGTTACCATATGTGCATGGGTTTATCTCTGGGCTTTCTATCCTGTTGCATTGATCTGTATTTCTGTTTTTGTGCCAGTACCATACTGTCTTGATTACTGTAGCTTTGTAATATAGTCTGAAGTCAGGGAGCCTGATTCCTCCAGCTCCGTTTTTCATTCTCAAGATCGCTTTGTCTATTCGAGGTCTTTTGTGTTTCCATACAAGTTGTGAAATTTTTTGTTCTAGTTCTGTGAAAAATGCCAGTGGTAGTTTTATAGGAATTGCATTGAATCTGTACATTGCTTTGGGTAGTAGAGTCATTTTCACAATGTTGATTCTTCCAATCCAAGAACATGGTATATCTCTCCATCTATTTGTATCATCTTTAATTTCTTTCATCAGTGTCTTACAATTTTCTGCATACAGGTCTTTTGTCTCCTTAGGTAGGTTTATTCCTAGATAGTTTATCCTTTATGTTGCAATGGTAAATGGGAGTGTTTTCTTGATTTCACTTTCAGATTTTTCATCATTAGTGTATAGGAATGCAAGAGATTTCTGTGCATTAATTTTGTATCCTGCTACTTTACCAAATTCATTGATTAGTTTTAGTAGTTTTCTGGTAGCATCTTTAGGATTCTCTATGTATAGTATCGTGTCATCTGCAAACAGTGACAGCTTTACTTCTTCTTTTCTGATTTGGATTCCTTTTATTTCTTTTCTTCTCTGATTGCTGTGGTTAAAACTTCCAAAACTATGTTGAATAAGAGTGGTGAGAGTGGGCAACCTGTCTTGTTCCTGATCTTAGTGGAAATGCTTTCAGTTTTTCACCATTGAGGACAATGTTGGCTGTGGGTTTGTCATATATGGCCTTTATTATGTTGAGGAAAGTTCCCTCTATGCCTACTTTCTGCAGGGTTTTTATCATAAATGTGTGTTGAATTTTGTCAAAAGCTTTCTCTGCATGTATTGAGATGATCGTATGGTTTTTCTCCTTCAATTTGTTAATATGGTGTATCACGTTAACTGATTTGCGTATATTGAAGAATCCTTGCATTCCTGGAATAAACCCCACTTGATCATGGTGTATGATCCTTTTAATGTGCTGTTGGATTCCGTTTGCTAGTATTTTGTTGAGGATTTTTGCATCTATGTTCATCAGTGATATTGGCCTGTAGTTTTCTTTCTTTGTGACATCCTTGTCTGTTTTTGGCCTCGTAGAATGAGTTTGGGAGTGCTCCTCCCTCTGCTATATTTTGGAAGAGTTTGAGAAGGATAGGTGTTAGCTCTTCTCTAAATGTTTGATAGAATTCGCCTGTGAAGCCATCTGGTCCTGGACTTTTGTTTGTTGAAAGATTTTTAATCACAGTTTCAATATCAGTGCTTGTGATTGGTCTGTTCATATTTTCTATTTCTTCCTGATTCAGTCTTGGCAGGTTGTGCATTTCTAAGACTTTGTCCATTTCTTCCAGGTTGTCCATTTTATTGGCATAGAGTTGCTTCTAGTAATCTCTCATGGTCTTTTGTATTTCTGCAGTGTCAGTTGTTACTTCTCCTTTTTCATTTCTAATTATATTGATCTGAGTCTTCTCCCTTTTTTTCTTGATGAGTCTGGCTAATGGTTTATCAATTTTGATAAACCAGCTTTTAGTTTTATTGATCTTTGCTATCGTTTCCTTCATTTCTTTTTCATTTATTTCTGATCTGATCTTTATGATTTCTTCTCAAAGAACCAGCTTTTAGTTTTATTGATCTTTGCTATCGTTTCCTTCATTTCTTTTTCATTTATTTCTGATCTGATCTTTATGATTTCTTTCCTTCTGCTAACTTTGGGGTTTTTTTGTTCTTCTTTCTCTAATTGCTTTAGGTGCAAGGTTAGGTTGTTTATTCAAGATGTTTCCTGTTTCTTTAGGTAGGATTGTATTGCTGTAAACTTCCTCTTTCCTTTTTCTAAGTCTCCCTCCATACCTCCCTTGACTAAGTCTGTTCAGGCTGCTTTAAGAAAATATCACAGACAGGGTAGCTTATAAACAACTGAAGTTTATTTCTCACAGTTCTGGAGGGTGGAAGTCAAAGATCATGGTGCCAGCCTGGTCATGTGAGCGTTCTCTTCTGGGTCACAGAATTCTTGTATCCTCCATGGTGGAAGGGGCTAAGAATCTCTCTGGAGCCTCTTTCATAAGGCACTAATCTCATCCATGGGGGTTCCACCCTCATGACTTAAGCACCTTCCAAAGGCCCCACCTCCCAATGCCATCACCTTTAGGGGTTAGTATCTCAACACATGAATTGTGAGCGAACACAAACATTCAGACCATAGCATCCCTCTATCCCAGTCTCTTATCAGATCTATACATGAACATACTTCTCTTCCTTTCACCCAAATTTCCCCTTTGTCCAGAATATTATAATCTCCTTCTCTAACTGGTAAAATCTAACTGAACTTTGAAGACGTCACTAAATGTGCAGCCCCATGAGAGGTGTCCTCTTGTAGGAGGCCCTTCTCTGTTCTTTAATAAAATTAAATATTCTCTCTCAAGATCTCAGCGTACACTGTCCTTATCTTTACCATAAGGACACCTTATATTGTAAGTAATGCAGTGTCCGTACTTCCCAATAGACTATTACTAAGGATAGGAATAGCATCTTATTTGAAGTGATCAAGTATTTGTTGCAGGGATAAATGAAGTAAGGATGGGGCCATGGTCTGAATGTGCCCCCCTTGCCTGCATTCATATGCTGAAATCCTAAACCTCAAAGATGATGGTCCTGTATTAGGAGATGGGCCTTTGGGTTTCATGTCTTATAAAAGAAGCTTCAGAAAGATCCCTAGCCCCTTCTGCCCTCTAAGAACACAGTGAAAAGGCATCAGCTATGAACCAGTAAGAGGGCCTTCACCAGAAGGTAACCATGCTGGTGCCCTGATCTTGGACTTCCAGCCTCCAGGACTGTCAGAAATAAATTTCTGTTGTTTATAAGCTACCCAGTCTGAGTTATAGTAGCCTGAATGGACTAAGACAGATGGACTCCTGGCTGCCCAGGCCAGGCCTGTATCTCTTTGACATCTGCTTCATGCCCTGGAGGAGCTAACCTTTCTCTGGCACAAACCTTTAATATGTCCCTTTCCCCTTTCCGAGTACAGATCTCATCCTTTATCCCAAGGCTACTGAATGCATGATTTAAACTTTAGAGAAAATATCATGTTATTTAGTGTTTTACCAGTTTTTAGGGTGGGACATTGGAATGTGTCACTCTCCCTCCTACATTTTTTTTTCTGACTAATGTTTCCTCTAATTTTCAAATCCTTTCATGGAGATTCTTCATACAGCAGGTGCTATCATTCAAAGCCTACAGAATGAATGGATGGATGAATGGATGTAAGAATGAACAGACCTGTGAGCAGGTCACAGCTTGGTTTACTGACAATGACCATTCTGAAAAATGCATGTGCTGTAGCCTCATTGTTATTTATATATTGCTTGACACATAGGGGAGAGACATGTAAAATATCTCTTATTGGCCTTTTCTCTGCATCTTACCTTGGTTTCTGTCAGTGGTTCCCAGCATTGAGGAGTAAGGACTAACCAGCGATATTAGACCTTATTGCTCAGAGAAAAAGACGTAGGACTCCACAGTTGAAAGTCAGCTGACCTCTGCTCATCACCCAGCTCAGCCCATTATTTTCCCTCTCCCGCAGCACCTGGGCATTCATCTGATCACTAGAGGTGACACCCTTCATTTCTATGATCCAAATCACCTCTCCACCAAAAGGAACATGCAGGCAGACTGCCTTTCAGAGAGCACCCTCACAGCTTTGGGGAGTGCCACAGCTCTGCTCACCCTTTCTGTACTGCAGTAGATACAAAAGGCGGAAAAGAGGAAGGGGGTGGGTGGTACTGCCCCCACTCCTACCACCAGCACCACAGCTGTTCAGAGGGTTAGTCTTCAAAACCACTTAATATTCCTGCAAACTCTGTCTTTTTAAAAAAAAAAAAAAACGGTGGCCATGACAACTCTGAGCACAAAAACCAAGAGTAGGCTGTTTAGATTCTCGGGCACACATTATATGGAACACATTCTTTGTCCACAGGAATGTCTGGTAGGATGTACATTAGGTCCTAGTGCAACATTTCTATTTACAAATTGAAAGAAGACAGGGTAAACGCATGTCAACACTACTTTATTAACCTTTTTTTGAAAATGGAATTTTTATTATATATAACAAAAGCTATCAATTCAAGAATGAAAGAAACCCACACATCTCAGGGCATTTTTACACAGTATATATGTGTGTCCTGATTCCTGGGCAACCCCCAGGGGGCACCAAAGAGCTGTTTCCTTTTTTAGCACACAGGGATGTAAGAAATCCTGGGTGTTCTTTCCAGCCCGTAGATAGGTTCCAGTAGATAGGTTCTATTGTGCAGACCTCCTTGGATCAAACCAGGGCACAGGGAGCTGGGGGCCTGTATTACATTGTCAGTAATTTGGCTTTTGGTCAAATCTAAGGATAAACCTATCGAGATGCAGAGCACTTCAAGAGTTAAATCAGGAGTTTCAAGCAACAATGCCAGATTCTTGTTGAGAAGCAAATGGCTGTGGCTGAGCCACCTCAAGCTGCAGACGGTATCCAGGTATCCAGAGTGATCCAAGCCAACAGCAGAGCATATAATGCCAGCCGACTGACTAGGTCTCCTGGGCTCACTATGGCCCACCTACAGATTCTCGGGGTGCCAGTTAAACTTCCTAAATTTATCTGAGAAGTAAACCAGGTGTAAAAATGTTAAGACAGAAATAGTGGTACAGGCAATTGCCCATTAACCACAGTGCTCAGCATATAGCTAACAGTGCATAAGCTTATCGGGATAAATGCTATTGAAAGAGACAACATTTTGATAAGAATACCCATAATCCAAGCTAAATTACGGGTCATACTTTTATAAGACACCACTATCCCCTGACACTCCTTCTAACTGGGATAACAATTATCTACCCATGTGACTTACCCTCTCAAAGTCTCGAAGAGCCTGGGTCTGCACCTGAAGGGGTCTTTCAAATGCTCTCAAGGAATGCCCAAAGGGGACCTTCTCACCACTTCTCCAGGTCTGTGACTGCGCTGGAGGGCCTCGATCTTTGGTGTCACTAAGAAAAGCTGCCAGTGAAACAGAACAACAGAAAATTTTATAAAATAGTGGCATTATGATCATCCCAACCTGCATGTTCCAGCAGAATTTGGTTTCTGCAAAATATGAACCAATTCTAGGCCACAGAGAAGCAGTTCACATACAATAGCCTGTGGTAGATCATATTAGTAGTGGTCCCCAGCACAGCACACTAGGTTATGTCCACACGCCTTTGTCATGTGATGTTCCTTCTCCTGCCATCAAAAAGTGGAGTCTATTTCTCTACCCCTTGAATCTGGGCTGGCTTAGTGACTTGCTTTGTACTAGAGAATGTGATGAAAATGCTGCTGTTGGATGCGTTCAGGAGACTAGGCCTTGAGAGGCCTTGCATTTCTGTTCTTGCCTTCCTAAAACCCCAAGACCACCTTGTTGTGAAGAAGCCCAGACTACCTTTCATGGGGAGGAAAGGCCAAGTACAGGGGGAATGAAGATGCTAGTCACCACTGCCAGACACTTGAGAAAGGCTGTCTCGGACCCTCATTCCCAGTCAAGCTGTCAGATTGTAGAAACAATAAACGTTGGAGAGGGTGTGGAGAAAAGGGAACCCTCTTGCACTGTTGGTGGGAACGTAAATTGATAGAGCCACTGTGGAGAACAGTATGGAGGTTCCTTAAAAAACTAAAAATAGAACTACCATATGACCCAGCAAACCCACTACTGGGCATATACCCTGAGAAAACCATAATTCAAAAAGATACATGTACCACAATATTCATTGCAGCACTATTTACAATAGCCAGCACATGGAAGCAACCTAAATGTCCATTGACAGATGAATGGATAAAGAAGATGTGGCACATATATACAATGGAATATTACTCAGCCATAAAAAGGAACAAAACTGAGTTATTTGTAATGAGGTGGATGGACCTAGAATCTGTCATACAGATCGAAGTAAGTCAGAAAGAGAAAAACAAATACCCTAAAAAAAACGGTACTGATGAAGTTAGGGGCAGGGCAGGAATAAAGACGCAGACGTAGAGAGTGGACTTGAGGACACGGTGGGTGGGAAGGGGAAGCTGGGACGAAGTGAGAGAGTGGCATGGACATATATACACTACCAAATGTAAAATAGATAGCTAGTGGGAAGCAGCAGCATAGCACAGGGAGATCAGCTCGATGCTTTGTGACGACCTAGAGAGGTGGGATAGGGAGGGTGGAGGGAGACGCAAGAGGGAGGAGATATGGGGATATATGTATACGTATAGCTGATTCACTTTGTTATACAGCAGAAGTTAACACGCCATTGTAAAGCAATTATACTCCAATAAAGACATTAAAAAAAAAGCTGTCAGATTATTTGAGTGATCCCAAGTGAGACCAACAGAAGAAATGCCCAGTTTGCTAACATCCAGGATTTTGAGAAATAATAAACCATTGTTGTTTTAAGCCTTGAGTGGGCAAACTTTTTCTTAAAGGGCCAGAGAGTAAATATTTTAGGCTCATGGGCATTAACTCTGTCACAGCTACTCAACTCTGACCTGATAGCTCAAAGAAGATGCAGAAAATATGTTAGTGAATGAGCATGACTGTGCTTATATAAAACTTTGTTTACAAATACTGGCAACTGGGCCTATGGGCTGCAGTTTGCTGACCCCTGTTTTAAGCCACTAAGTTTTATTTATTTATTTATTTTTAACATCTTTATTGGGGTATAATTGCTTAACATTGTTGTGTTAGTTGGTGCTGTATAACAAACTGAATCAGCTATACATATTTAAGCCACTAAGTTTTAGAGTGGTGTGTCGACATGACCAAAGATAACTGAAATAGCTTTATTTGAAATAAAAAATCAAGCTACTAGCTAAGAAGTATTTCTACATAATCTCTCTACAGAGGATCTTTTAGGTTATTGTATAGGAATAATTTCATTTATAGTTACTGCAACCAGTGAAATAGACTGATGTGATTAGTACACTCATTTAACTAATGAGTAAATAAAGGCTCAGCAAGTTTGCTTGCCCAAGATTACATTGCAAAAAGTGGCAGAACCAATCCCACATTCCTTCCGTACAACCTTCCTAGCAGTATGCTAATACTGTGTTATTTTAGTAGGGAAGGGGATTGTAACAGACCTGAGAGTCAGGGAAAAACAGGCAAAGGGGAAGAGACACAGTCTTTCCATTAACCAAAGGAAGCATTGCCCTGGGAGAAGCTAGTGAAGGCTAAGCTGCTACTCACACTAGGCCTGCCTTGGAGAAGTTACACTGTAAAAGAATAAGAAATCAGGGCTTCCTTCAAGCATGGTATGCAAATGGCCTCCGATTGAGGTGGGCTTGGGGTTGTAGACTCAGGCAGAAGACATAGAAAAATACATCTTTCTTGGCAGACAGTAAGAAGCAATGTGCCTTTATTACTGGGCAATTTTTTTTTTTTTAAATCAGAAAGAATGACAGGCATAGCAACACACTGAGATCCATAGACAGTGTCAGTGCAAGTGAGAGTGAAATGGGCTCTAGGTGACTCTGTACCCCACTGAGGAAAAGTTAACTAGACATAGACACATGGGCAAAGGTGATCTGAAAGGGCCAAGAAGAAAAATACCATAATATGCTCTTTTTCTGTCCTTTCCTTTTCTTTTCTTTTTCCCCCTTTTTCTTTTCTCTTTCCTTCCTTCCTCCCTTGTATATTGTTATCTCCTTTGTCGAAAATTAATGGACCATATATGCATAGGCACCAAAAGCAAAGGCAACAAAAGCAAAAATAAACAAGTGGGACTACATCAAACTAATAAGCTTCTGTTCAGCAAAGGAAACCATCAATAGAATGAAAGGGCAACCTATGGGATGGGAGAATATATGCCTCCCTCCCTCCTTCCCTCTTTCTCTTTCTTTCTACAAACTTTCCAGAAGGAATGCAAGAAAAAGTCCCCAGATGCTTCAATCAACTTCTCAGAGTTTTTTTTTAAATGCTCATTGCCGGGGTTCAATCCCTGGTCAAGGAAGTAAGATCCCACAAGCCACAGGGCACAGCCAAAAAAAAAAAAAAAAGAAAGAAAGAAAGAAAAAGAAGAAAGACAAAAGGGTCAAGAAGATGATGACAAAGAGAAATATGAAGAAGATGAAGATTAAAAAAAATAATGATGATAAACAGTGTGGTTCCAGGGGCAGGTTTTTTCTTGTCTAGAAGTATTTAACTACTCATTACATAACCAATTTTAAAGAAAAAAAAAGACGGTGGGGGGAATGTAAGGCCATATGATTTACATGATTTGTCTTTAAACTGGACACTGTACAGTGTCTTTTCATGTTTGTAAAAATAACATACTATCAAGTGTGTCTTTAGATAGCCCTATCCTTAATGGTATTTTCAATAGCCACTAACCTTGCCTGATAGAGTACAGGGGTTTAAATTAGCACAGAAATTTAAAGCAGGTTTTATTGGTACACAGCACAAATTACTTACAGATAGAGTTGGGATTTTTCCCATTTTCAATTGTCTTTGATTCAGCTTGTTCAAAATAATTGTTGTTCTGTTAATTGTATACCACACTGTGATTGCAAATTAACAATAATAATAGTAGTAATCGGAATGGTTTTGTTGCTAACTTGATATTTCTAAGTAAATGCAAATGTTTTAATTAAAATAAGTTAGAAAAAAATGATTTTTTCCACATTTAGGTGAAATTAAATAGGCAATTAAATGGAAGAAAATTTGATAAAACAACCATACATTACAGTTAGATTCATAGGATATGGTAGAAAGGTAAGAGTCTTTGAAGATTGGATATGGACACAACAAAAATGTTAAAAAAAAAATAATTGAATATGAATCCTGACCACTTGCTAATTGTGGGAATTTAGGCAAATCTCTTAATTTTGCTGAGCATCACTGCCTCTGTAAAAATGGGTATAATAATGCTTACCTCACAGAGCTTTCATATGGATTAAATGAAATAATCAGTGAAAGTGCCCAACCTAATATCTTTTTTATAATAGGCATTTTCTTCATTCCCCTTCTATTTTGCCCTAGTCCTTCAATTTTTACCTCAAAATGGAGACTCTTAATGCTCAAAATGAGTATGGTAGGCCCGTAGAATTTATAGATTTCACATACACAATTACAAAGGCTAATTTTAAGTGACTCCAAAGTCCTTAACACATTCAAATTAAAAACTTTCTTTCTACATTGTGCATATGAACAATCTGTGCTTCAAGGCTGGTGTGAAAAGGCAACTCACTTAGCAAAGTAAGTAAAACACCAAGTGAGTAAAAGTTTTTGTGAAAAATAGCTCCCAAAAGTGAGTTATTTTCACTTTGGTTTTGTAATTTAGGTAGACCCCTAGCTAATGTTAGTGCAGAAATGATATATTATTATGAATACATTAATAATAATAATAATATTTACTGGGTGTTTATTCATTGACAAGCTCTGGACTAAGAGCTTTTCTAATCTCATTTATGAGGTTGACACTGTTATTATACTCATTTTAATGGTATATTAGAGATTTCATTTCAGTGGAAGAATCTATCTTAATCATTTTACAAGTGACTTTAACTTGCAATTACAGAACTGTTAAAAGTATGAAGAGTTGGGACTTCCCTGGTGGTGCAGTGGTTAAGAATCTGCCTGCCAATGCAGAGGACACGGGTTTGGGAAGATCCCACATGCCACGGAGCAACTAAGCCCGCAAGCCACAACTACTGAAGCTCATCCGCCTAGAGCCCGTGCTCCACAAGAGAAGCCACAGCAATGAGAAGCCCCCGCACCACAACAAAGAGTAGCCCCCGCCTGACGCAACTAAAGAAAACCTGCGCGTAGCAATGAAGACCCAGTGCAGCAAAAAATAAATAAATTAATTAAAAAATTTTTTTTAATTAAAAAAAAGTATGAAGAGTTCACCTAAGTATTTCAGTTATGATTTACTGCACTGTTCTGGGAAGGTGGGGAATTATATACTACATGCCACGGTGAAATTAAAGGGTCTATAATTTAAGGGAATTATGATCAGCAGGAGACAAAGAATTTAGCAAAGCAAGTCCCACAACCTCCTTACCTGCTGCATGACTTGTTCTAGGTACCATCTCCCCATCATCTTCTGCAAAATAATCTCTGTGGAGAGAAACACATCATTAATTAATGAGACACCACCCCACACAGTGTCCAGTCCCTGGGTGGCAAGACATCTATTTTTATTTATTTCTCCACAATCATTAAGCCAGTACTATGTATCAGGGACAGTGTTAAGTGCTGGAAAGACAAAGACAAACACCACAGGAAGGGTTTCTATCCTCAATAGGTATTTGTAGAGACAGCCATTGGACAAACAGTTCCACAAGCACTGAATTACTATTGTAGCAAGTGCTATGAAGGAATATGCAGAGTAATTTAACTAGTAGAGAGACTCAGAGGAACTCAGAGAAAAGAGCATTTAAACTGAGAGGAAGAGAATGTCAGCCAGATGAAAAATGGGAACAGAAGAGTGTTCCATCATGAGGGAACAGCAAGGACCCTGAGTCAGGGAGGAACTTGGCCTGTTAGAGGAACAGAGAAAGCCAATCTTGCAACCAGACCATGCAGGGCCCTGAGGGATGGAGTAAGGATATGAGTTTTTTGTGCAGGTCAATGGGAAACCACTGAAGGATTTGAAATGAGGGAATGAATGGTAAGTGACCAGATTTAGACTTTAGATCATTCTGGCTGTTGAGTGACACTGTGTAGAGGGAACAAAAGTAGTTGGGGAAAGCAAGAAGTTGTGATAGTTTTAACTAAGGGATAGGACAGGAGAAATGGAGAGAAGCAAAAAAAAAAAAAAATCTAGATGTGTTTAGGAAGTAGAATTGACCTAGAAAACTTGGAAAACAGACAAAGTCCATTAATGGAAATGTTAAAAACACCATGATGCAGTAGCCAGAGGTGTATCTGTCCAGCACAGTGAAGGCCACCATTCCTAGCACAGAAGGGGAAAAAAGTCTCAAAATGTATTAACAAATACTTGTTAAGCACCTACTATGTTTTTAGGCAACAGTTTTAAGCTCCACAAATGTAGCAGTGAACAAAACAGACCAAAATGCCTGCACTCATGGAACTAATATTATAGTAAAAGGAAACAAAAAAGCAAAATGTACAGTAGCAATTGGGGACAGATACTATAAAAAATTAATGTAGGGGGCTTCCCTGGTGGCGCAGTGGTTGGGAGTCCACCTGCCGACGCAGGGGACACGGGTTCGTGCCCCGGTCCGGGAAGATCCCACGTGCCGCGGAGTGGCTGGGCCCGTGAGCCATGGCTGCTGGGCCTGCATGTCCAGAGCCTGTGCTCTGGAGCGGGAGGGGCCACAGCAGTGAGAGGCCCGCGTACCGCAAAAAAAAAAAAAACAAAACAAAAAAACCCCAGAAAACTGCAAAGGCTTTGAGAATAAAGACCGTATCCTTAATCCTTAAAAAAAAAAAAAAAAAATTAATGTAGGGAATAGAGGTAGGGAATCCTGGAGCTATGGGGAGGAGAAGGGGATTGCAATTTTCAGGAGGCAAAGTTTCTCTGAGAAGCAATAATATGAGTATTTGGGCAGAGTCTTCTAAGCAGGGGACATCAAATGCAAAGGCTCTTAGGAGGGAGCATGCCAGAGCATTTCTGCAACAACAAGGAGGCCAGTGTGGCTGGGCAGACTGAGTAGCAGGAGGTGAGCTGAAGGAAATAATAGGAAAGTTGGGCAGAGGGCAGATTGTATAAAGCCTTTGGGACATTGACAGAAATTTAGTCACTGGAGTCTTGTGAGTCAAAAAAAAGAGGTGAACGGAGTGACAAATGTTTTGAAAGGTCTGGCTAATGTTTTGACAACAGACTCTCTGGGTGGGGAAGGCAGAAACAGGGAGGTTATTGCAATAATCCTACAGAGAGATGCTTTCAACATTTAGCTTATTCCTTAAACCCCTGGGTACTCCCAGTTAGTTGTTCTAAAAATAATTATATTGCCAGAGATTTAGAAGGCTTCTCTTTTTAAAAGCCAGAAGACATTCACAGAGAGGCAGAAGAGAGCCTGGCATTTATTCAGAAACTGTTGGTGTTCTTTCTTCTCTGCCTCAGGGCTGGATCTTGGCATAAATCTTCACTTTGTTAAGTTCCAGATGGACATGAAAGTACCAGACAGGGCACGCTGGACTATACCCACCACCTGGTGATTCTTTATTATTCAAAAGCAGATCACCAGCTTGGGGTTCTTCCAGGCCCTCTGTCTCTTCCCCTTCTCCACTTCTCATTAAAAACTTTCCCTGAGAGTGAAGAAGGAAAGAGATGAATGTACTACTTATGGGTTTCCCTCTGTTGAGAAAAAGTAGGGCAAGGATTTTGAAACTATCAGCTAGAACAATGTCTTGAAAAATTTGTGGAGAAAAAGCTTATAATTAGCTGCTGGTATTCATGCATTGGATGGATTCCTTTGTGCTCAGCCCACAGACCTGGGTAACTGTGTATCTGCTGTCAGGAGCAAAGCCATTCCTCAGGCCAAATTCAGCCCATCCAACAAGCTTGATTTGGTCAATACAAGGTTGATCCATTTCTAACTTCTCTTGCAAAATGAATGGGTCTGGCAATACTGGGCCTGCCTTCCCACACAGGGGGATAACCTGCTGCCTTTAAACAGAAGAGACATGTTCTCCAGTTTGCCACAGTTCCCGTCACTCCCTCTTTTTGTAATCCCAGCTCGTGCGCTCATTTATGATACTAGCCTGGCTCCTTATAGGTCTCTGAGGCTGTCACCCTGGTATAGATCAAATGCAGACAAAATTTTTATTTCTGCTTTAAGACACTGTCTTGGGTTACCTATTGGCTCCAGTACACAATTCATTAATTTGCGATGCTAAGCTACTAAGTCACTTTTACCACTGGGCTTCCGCTTCCTTAAATATGTGTAAAAGACATGCATGAATTTCTAAGGTTCCTTGCAGTAATTAACAATGCTATTCTCCTAGATGCTAACAGTATTAAAACCCATTTTAATACTTTCTAAGGATGGGGGAACTTTCCAGACATGATCTCATTCAATTCTCCTTGCTCCGAAGAGTCCATATTCTAGACCAGGAGCAAGTTACAACAAGGCGATGCATATGCCACAAGATACTTCACCTTCTCCCCAACCCCACACTCACCCTGAGCTGGCTGCCTGCCTATGAAGCAATACCAGAAGGGTAGACAGGTCACTTTGGATGAATACTGAGTTAATGGGCTTTTTGTAGTCTCAGGAGATTTTTTAAAAATCACTTTAACTCTGTTAACAGCTCAAGTTCCCTCTCATATTGCCAGAGAGTGGGGCTCACTCAGCTGCTTCCGAAAGGTTGGTAAGGAATTTGATGCTTCCCCAGAGAAGGGGCACATGGTGAAGAAACACAGGGTCTACGTCTAGGGGATTGCAATTTGTGACAATATCTGATAAACCAAAATGCAAAGAGAATTGGGGTATGCTAGAGACAGACTCCAAGCCTGGCCACACAGACACACACACACACACACACACACACAGCGGTAACATATGTTGGTAAATTTTTCTCTATTACCCAAGCCCAGAAAAAATGGTATACCCTTGTCCTAGTTTCTCAAATTCAAGTGTTTCTAGTTTTTTTTTTTTTAAAAAAACATCAGTCAATGAATGACTGATGCTCAGCTAGCATGTGGTTCACCAGGGCACTTACAGCTCTCCTGCATAGATGTACATATATAATCTTTCCCCAAAGATACTTCTATCTTATCAATATGTGTTACCTGCATGTTTTACCTTACATGCTTTTCTTGTATAAATGAACTAAACTCTCCCTCAGTGAGCCTTATCTTCTTGCTCGCTACCTCACCAATGTGTCAATACTGATACCAATTCCACTAAAGTCATACTTACTAATTTTTTTTTTTTTTTTTGGCGGCACTGCACAGCACGTGGGATCTTAGTTCCCCAATCAGGGATTGAACCTGCACCCCCTGTAGTAGAAGCTCGGGGTCTTAACCACTGAACCGCCAGGGAATTCCCCATACTTACTAATTTTTGCTGAGACACTCTCCTGCTTAATTTGAAGAACCAAACAGTTTCCAAGTACAACCCACCTACCAGCTGTTCACCCACTTAATTTCTGCCTGGTGTATCACCCGCATTTTCCTGACTTGCTGATAAGGAGCTCTGAAGATACTGGACCCAAACAATACATCAACATTCAATACCCCACAGTACTAGCTTTTCCTACAGTTTTCCAGGGTGATTAGGTTGAGGATGATCAGAAAATAACTGCTCCTTTCAGAGCTGTCTGCTACATTCTGATACTCTGATGCTGTCAAACTGTGCTCTGGTGATTTCTTCCAGTAGTTTTCTAAGTGTGGTAGTTTCAGTTACATTAGGACTAGCCAAGGACTCAATTTTGCTTTTCTTGAAAATGGCCATTCATATGGCTCCTTTCCAAGATGTGAGCAGCTCACTGGTCCCACTAGTCTGGTCTCTCATAACATTGGGAGGAAGGGTCGAAACTTGGGTCCTTCCTTACCAAAGGGTAACACCAAGATGGAGTCTGCAGAGGGATATTTTCTATAAGGCAGCCATTGACCATCCTTTGCAAACTGCGTATTTGGTGTTATTGCCTTGTATTTTGGTCTGTTTTATTTGTGGACTGAGAAAAGTAATGAATCGTGTTAATGGACCATATTATTCATGAACAAGGGCAAGATGGCAATCATACAACTTCAACATTACAAAGCAGATCTGCAACAATTCTTTGAACACTACGAGATACTAGTATCGCAGACCAAAACCACCCCAAACTATATCTAAGGAGCTGTTGTCTGTCGAGGCCCCATTAATTTCCTTTCCTTGGTCAGCCTATTAAGATGACTAACCTAGGGCTACTTCTTCCCGTAAGAGTGTCCAAACCCCCAAAGTGGCGGTTGCTTTTCCAGGCTGCCTCCCCGAGGCAATCACACACACTCAGGCCGTCGGGGCACCACACCGTCTGCCCCCCACCCCCCACTTTATCGAGCGCCACCACCCTTCCTTCACGGTGAGGCTGAGGAACAAAGGCCATCTCCCAGAGGCACTTTCTGTCTCTCAAACTCCTTCTTATATGCCTTCCTCATTATGAACAAAAGTTCAGGAGGAGGAAAAGCAATCTGCCATACCAGCATTTAGAGCAAAAAACTGGGCCTTGGTTGCTCTTTTTAGAGTTTTTCGTTCCATTTCATAAACATTTATTGAGAAGTTGCTTGTATGACAAGCTCCAAAAACATAAAGGTGAAAAAGAAATGCCCTGAAATCAAGGTACCCAGAGTTGTCTACTGGGGGAGGTGGACAGGATTCAAAGAGATAATGAGTAGAAGGATGAGATTGAAAACAGAAATCTCAGAACGTAAATGAGACAGCAATTATTTTGTCCCGATGAGAAGTGGGGGGTCTAGGAAATCTACAGAAAACAGAGAACACTGAATTCAGGCCTTGGAGGATAGGTATGAATACATAAAGAAGCATGACAAAGGCCCCCAAATAAGAAAATAAAGGGTGTGTTCAGGGCTTTATTTTGCTCCCCCCAACCTGAGTAAGTATTAACTGCTCCTCAGGACCCCTTCCAACTTCCTTTTTACCTTTCCCCTCCTCAAGCCTTCCTCCCCCAAACTCTACCCCTGAGGCAGGAGTATTAGGGGGAGTCAAAGGGAAAACCAGTTTTTCATCTACACTTCTCTCCTCAAGCACTACAGCTTCATCTAACTACTTGGAATCCCTAAAGGTGATTTAACATAACATATCATCAGCAAGAAAGGATTAGGACTAAGATTTATACTAGAGTAAAAATGTGTACAGATACTGGCTATACAGAGTAGCAGCGAATCCAGAGGAGTAAAAAGGCTGGGGGGTTACGATGGTAGAAAATACAAGTGAATATCTTCCTTTTTAAAAATTTCTTACTATTTTTATACTAAAAGGTTAATTCTTCTTTAAAAAGTTAAGGAACATGTTCTGATCTATTTACACTGGTCTTCTTTCAAGGCCCTTGATAAAAGATAAAATATGTAAGGGATTAGTCTCAGTGTGGCCGTCTCAGATAGTGGGGGATGTGTAGTACGACAGGAAGATTGCCCAAGTTTGCTGTTTACTGGGGCCCAAACACACACCCTGTTCTAATTCCATATTTTTAAAGCTCGTTTGACATGAATTTCTAGATTCTGATTCAAATAAAAGAAATCTTTCTAATGTTCAAGCATCTCTTTTTCATGTTTTAAATTTATATCCACAATCAACCCTTGCAGATATAAACGGGCCAGAAGGACGAGGAGAACTGTGGCCTACTTTCTTTAATACGTGATGCTTCAGCTCTGAGGATTTTTGAATGGTAGGGTTTCACAAGTAGTGCCAACTTAGAAACAAAGACATCTACAGGTAATAGTCTTCAGACTGCCTGTGCGTAACTTTACAGTTCAACGTGTTTTCTTACACTGGAATTTTCCTCAGCACTAATCTTGAATTAAACGACCGTTATCATTATATTGTGGACAACCATTGCCACCCACCACCATTTATTGACTGACTGATACTTTCCGGGCATTATCTCATTCAATTCTCACAAAATTCAGTAGGTACTGTTACCCCTATTTTACAGATGAGGAAACAAGAGGCCTAGAATGATGAAGTAATTTGCCCAAGATTATCCAGCTAGTTGGTGGTAAGCCTGAACTTGAAAGCTGTATCTGTCTGACTCCAAACTTTTACTCGTCCAACATGCCCTATTTCTACCCACACTTTTGCCAGGAGCCTCCTTTGTACCCGCCTGGACTCCAGGGAAATGACCCCTGAGAAAGTGAGGTGAAGGGAAGTGTGGGCAGTGCTGCTGTGGGGAGGAGATGCAATTTAGACTCAAATCCTGACACAAATTTGTTTCCTGGGACACCAACTCATCCCCAATACATACAAAGCTCACAGTGGAGTATTCGAGTACTGGTATAACAGATGCCATGTGACAAATGAATTAAAATCCTAAAAAGGAAGTGGCAAGTATGACTTTTTACATAGGTTCTATCCTGAAAAGTGAGTCATCCACTATTTTATACTTCCCTATCTCTACCCACATTCCTCCAAATATTCATGCCTCCCCTGAATCCTTTCTGTAATAACACTTGGCATTGTCCCTAAAAGACAAAGGGAATAAGCTGACAGCCAGGAGAGGCGATGGAAATAGACACAATCAAAATTGGGAAGGCCCTTAGTGAACAAGCTCTGAGACTTCTCAGATCTTTTTTTCTCTTGCCAAGAGAGACACTGAGTATATCTTCTCTGCTCCAAATATTGCCAATATCCCCCATTTGGCAACAGAATTGCAAAAACATACATTCAAATGCAAATAGGGTAGAAGTCACAGATGCAGAGCACAAGACTGTTGTATAATAAATACAGCGAGATTATAAATTTTTTTTCTCATCTCAAGACCTATCATTATAACCTCTGCAAGCTAGAATGCTTAACTGGCAAAGCCCCTCAGAACAGAGAAAGCATCACTTGTGAGTCTCCCTCTGCATGCTGACTAAGTGTGAGCTGACTTGGCATGGGTACAGTACCATCCACTTTTCTCCAGTACAGGCTGCAATTACACCCTTCATTCAACAGGATCTATTCACTGAGTGTGGCCGTGGCCAGATGGAACTCTGGGAGGCAGTTTTCTGTAGTGCTAAGTCCTCAATAGCTACCAGGAGCTACAAGCATCACTGTGCATCACTGTGCATCTGCAACAACTTGAGTTTTATGACTTATTTTCCTCCTGCACTGTCTTTATCCTAAAAGGAACTAACATTTTTCATGCTGCTATTCCTCAAGGTTCAGAGAAACCTCTTAAACAGATAAAAGGCAGTTCAAATAATTATTTTCCTCACTTTGCCTTATGAGCTTATTAGACATGCAAATATCTAATAAATTCTCTTCCCTGTCCCCTGCATCAGCCAGGACACTGACATCACGCTTTCAAAAGAGATGTGAAAATAATCTTCTCTGAATTCAGCCACATCACTCAGGGATGGTATATGGTCTCTCCACCTACTTCTGAAACTTAGCTTGTGCTTTTTACTCTTGGTCCTGGCAATGCAGTTTTCACTAACAACCACTATTCACAAGGCACTGGGGAATGCCGAGGCTGTGGCTCAGTCTATCTCAGAGCCCCTGACCAAACATCAAGAGATAGATGACTTTTTTTCTGTTTTCACCTGATCTTTTATTTGCATAATCTTTTACTTTTTCCTTCCTTTATAGTGCCTGATTTTAATGATTTTTAAAGAATTATGTGTTCTTTCCAGAAATTTTGGAAAGGAGAAATGTGTACAGGAAAAATAAAAAATACAAAATGCTACCACTTAAAGGCAACATTGAGAAAGAGTTTCATGTATTTCTTTTTAGCTGTTCTTCAGTTTATATGCCTGTGTGAATTCCACAAAATAGAAATAGCACCGAACATGCAATTTAGCATCTTGATTTTATTCCTATTATTGAAATGAGAGGTTTTGAGGATTGTACTTTTAGGGGAAGAGGAAGAGCCAGGGGAGGATGAGAAAAGCTGCCCATTAACCTGCCCAATATTAGAAAGAATGAATCTAGAGTCTTCCTTCTCAGTGTGGTTTTACAATGTACTGGAACAAAACTTATAGAATCCCAGAGGATAATAAAATTAACTGAGGGTTACCAAGGGTGGGGGACTGTTAAAGCAGTAAGAGATTCTAAAGCAGTGCTGAAAATGATTCGAACAGCTGACCCTGAGGTCTCGGGTCAGCAGGGAGATGAATGAGGAGCAGATGGCCTGGAAGATATGAAGGAGTAAGTGATAAGGTAAACTGAATATTCAGAAAGCATGAAGAGATGGAGGAATTGACCTTGTGGTCAGGGAATATAATTTCAGTGTTAAGGATCTTAAGGATAGAGAACTTGGAGTGAGGATGAGCTACAAAGGATGGCTGTGTTCATGGTGTGCCGAAGTGATTTAGAGTTAAGGAACTGTGAGGTCAAGTTACAGCAGTAATATACACTTGTGCATTGTGACCTGTCTAGAATGTCAGCACCCTGAAGGCAGGGTTTTTATATCATTCACTGTCAGCTACCCAGCATTTAAGAAGTCTAGATCGTAACAGGAATTTGATGTATATTTCTTAAACAACGAATAAATACCATTTGAATGTATAATGGCATCAAGATTTGATAACCTGCTGTATCCATTCCAGAGTAAAGAGACACCTACCAAACAGATATTCACATGAGCCTTGCAGGGAATGTTCTCTAGAAAGTTCTTAACTGAGGATCTGCTATGTGCTAGAAATATTGTAAGATACTGAAGATTTAGAGACAAAAGACAGTGCCTTCTTCCAATAAGCTTATAAAGTATGTAAAATACCAAGTAAACTAACTAGCCACATGCAGTAACAGAGAAGGCAGAGTGTGCTCTGGCTATAGAGAACATCCAGAAGTAGATTCCAAAAATAATTCCAAAAGGAGATAATGCTGAAACTAACCTCTAAAGAATAAACAAAGTTATCCTAGCAAAGGCAACGCCAGGTGTGTAGGCGGGAACAACTGGTATATTAAGGCCCACTCATAATAATTTTAGCTCAGGATGAGTAAAGAGACACCAGCTCCCTAGGTCTTCTGGCAATAACTCTGCCCCCCAAGGCACCAATAATCTGGAAATCTATAAATAATGCACAGAAGAATCTTTTCTAAGACCAACTCAGTTCCAAACTTTACATGTTGTCACTTGGTAGAATACATGTAAGTTTCTTTCTGCTATAAAAACATATACTGACTTAGCTTTAAAGCAGCATATAAGGGGTGTTATCCATAATCCCATAACCAAATACAGCATCTATTTTTTTCTCACCTTGCAATAGACATCCTAATGTGTTTGCAGAATTTTGAAGTAATTTATATCCACTTTTACTTTCTTATATTGAAATTTTCTGTTTATCATTTCAGGAAACACTTTAGGATGGTAACAGAGATTAATAGCGATAGTGAAGCATTTTACCCTGGAGAGGCTAAAAGTTGAGACTGTTGCTACTGACTCACCTGGGATTATCCTAGGATATGCCATTTTATGTCAGTGTGCCTCCACTTCCCCTTCTGCAATATAGGGACTCAGGTCTTGAAAAAGATATTTAAATGGAATGAAATATCCTTCATTTTAATATGAGTTATATGAGTCTAAACCCTGAGCAAGTTGCAATGTATTTTCAAGAACTAGAAGTGTTTGACACAGTTACTCTACTTCTGAACATCTATCATTCAAAAATAATCCCATGGAAGAAGATGCTTTATGCACCTAGAGTTTATCAAGAATTACTTATAATAGTCAAAAACTGGAAACCTAAAGGACTCACTATAGGGTACTGATTAAGTATTATAATATGACATGACGTTATTCCACATTATGAATAATAATGCTCCACATTATGAAGTGGAAAATATATTCTCAAATTGTATGAAGTGCTAGAAATGACTCAGTTTTCTTTGTCAGTCAATGCTTTCTACATATCAGCAGTTATTGCTTCTTTACACTCTTCTACCTTGGCCAGGATAAGTAGACACCAGGTGCAGGTTACCTCTTCCCTAGTTGGCCTTGGAAAAGCAAAGGGAGAAAGACGTTTCTGCAGAATGGAACACACAGAAAGAAAAGGAGATAATGAGATAATGAGACAGATTAAGGGAAAATGTATTAGAAACTACTAAAATGCTATGAAAAATACAAGTTGTTGTTGTTATAATAGTCTATGACTAGTGAAGTGCTTCAGCCATGAAAAAAAAAGAAAATTCAGATCGTGCTTGTCTTGATGATCATAGAGCTCAGAAGATGTCCTGAGACAGAGGAAAACAAGTCCTCAGTGCTTCTGAATGTTTCAAAATAGAATTGGATAGAGCTACCTTGGGTCACCATGACATCTCTTTTATTCTGGACTTTCTTCTAACTTTAAATGCTATTTGAATTTTTGCCAGGGACAACTTGTGGAATGTTCTGAGCCCAGTTTGGAATTTTATTTATAGAATAAAATTTCAGTTTCTCTGCCCATTTCAATAGGAGCAGTGTCCCAGTGCATCTACTGAATGGATGGATACTCCACACAGCCTTGTATAAATTACCCTTGAGCCACCCAGAATGCAGAGGGCCCTGTGATGAAGGTCAGCCAACTTATCCTTTCAGAGACAGAAATAACCACTTCCCAGACTTCTGGTATTTTACATCCAGCCTTAGCATGTAAGCTGCAAGAAGAAGGGGGTCCAGTCTGATCTAGTGTATAGGAAATAAGAAAGTGGGAGTGAAAGCACTGATGGAGATAAATTTCTCAAGCCTAAATCCAAGCATAGGCCTATTTAAAAGCAGATCAGAGTTGCAAAGGCAGAGATTTTCCTACCTCAAATGCAGAAAATTAATCGCTAGAAGTGCTGAATGTTAAATAGGAAATCCAATGTCCAAACATGTTTCAATTATAGAATTATGAAAAGTAGCATTTTCCTAATAAAAAGCGCTGTAAGCAAAGATACCAGAATCAACCAGATCTTCATGCTCCAACGCCTGCTTAACCTCTCTAGCTTCAGCTCCCACATCTATAAAATGGGGAGAAATGCCATCTCTGGTTGTAACTATGCGTTAGTAAACAGGACTCTCTGCTAACTCACCACAAATTCAAAGAGAAATAAATGTCCTTGCTTCCTTTAGGCTGAGAGTTAATACTGAGCAGAATAATTGCAAATAAGCTTTAAAGGGGTATCTTTTAAATGCAATATAACTGGGGTAAATGGGCGTTTTGTCCTACTTGAAGGCTACACTTTAACCATGTGGGAGAGGAGAAACAACATAAAGAATTTTAAAATTTTGAGACCAAATCACTATTTTTCTTGGATGCTACTTCCCTTCTCCAAATGTTCACAGCCATGGCAGGCAAATACAATCAATGCTTGCATTTTGTTAAATCAAATTACAGGGTAAGAGAAAACAAAACAAAACAGACTAATTAATTTGCTTTCCTTTCCTAACCTTCAATCTTAAAGGTAGCCCCTAAATAGTTCAAGTTCTCTTTGTCTTGAGTTGTTTGTTCAGGGAAGTTGTATAAGTTTCATATATGATTTATCTGACTTTTATTCAGCTTTCCCATATGCTAGAAACAAGAAAATGTCCATGTAAAAGGGGAGGAGAATTAGTAATGCCTTTTCCAGCATTTAACAATGTGGCAGGCTGAATAAGGGCTCTCCAAAGAAGTCCACAGTCCTAATCTCTGGAACCTGTGACTTTGCCACTTTCATGGCAAAAGGGACTTTCAGATGTGATTAAGGATTTTGAGACAGTGAGATTATCCTGGAGTACCTCATTGGGCCCAATGTCACCACAAGGGTCCTTGTGAGAGATACACAGGAGAGTCAGAATGAGAGAGGAGGAGGTGGGATGAAGGAACAGAGGCTGGAGTGATGCCATTGCTGGAAAGGGACCATGAACCAAGGGATGTGGACAGCCTCTTTAAGCTAGAAAAAGACAAGGAATGGATTCTTCCCTAGAGCCTCCAGGAGAAACACAGTCCTGCTGACACCTTGATTTTTGCCTAGAAGACCAATTTTCAGACTTCTGACCTCCAGTATTGCAAGATAATAAGTTTGTGTTGTTTTAAGCCACTAAAATTGTGGTAATTTGTCATAGCAGCAAAAGGAAACTAATACAAACGGGGATTCTGAAACACTCACACTGCTCTAGGGAGTTGCTAGTCCAGATACATGAATGCTAAACATTTAGAGCAGCAGAAGCTGTTTGCCTGTTGATACTAGACTAACGAAGCGAGCAAATCACCTTCATCATCAGGTTCCTCATCACCTCCATGAGTATATTCCTTGGACAACTCTTTCCTGATTCATGGATATCAGTTCAGTTAAGGACTAAACTAGCTCATTAATTTGCTATTCCAGAAAAAACCACGCTCTCTCCAAATGATTTAACCAAAGAGACTGACAACAGTCAGGCAACATCCCTGGGAAAAAATACTCCCATTGACTTGTAGAGGGCAGATGATATCCAGCTGGGACTAGGAGATATTTTAAGTTTGAGAACTCAAATACTCAGCACCCTGTCCTTTGTGGGTAGACTGAGCAAGATAAAGGATATGGAGGCTCATGTGAAGAACCCCTCAGAGAGGGGAATTTCCAGAACTGCCAAGAATGAAATTTGGGGATAGAATCATAGTCTTAAACTTATTCATAAGCTTAATCACAGTCAGGATAAGTAGCTGGGTTCAGAAGCAACTCAGAAACCAAGTCATCTACAAGACTCAATTCAAGTGAAGCAGCTAAGAGAATAGGTTTTGGAATTAGATAGTTCCAGGCTATATTTCTCCCTCAGCTGTGTGTGTTACCTGGTCAAATTTTAAATCTAAACTTCAATTTTCTTGTCTTAAAAATGACTATAATAACATTTACTTCAGACCTCATAGGGTTGTGAGCATTAGGTGAAATAAAGTACACAAAGGGATTAACACAAAAGCTAACAAATGCAAGCTTAATATAAGTGGTAGCTTTAGAGTTAATTTTTATTCTTTGAATCCTCCAGGTTGTGCTTCTCCACTGTGCTCCCAGAACTGCCAATGCATATGTCTGCCTTAGCCTCTATTAGAATTATAGACAACAAAGTCAAACCCTCAAAGGCAGAAACCGTCTCTCTCATTCATTGTTTTACTCTTAGCATTCAGCACAGTGCCTCACCTGTATTGGGCTCACATTTAAAATAAATGTTTATGAACTGATCTTAGCTTCCAGTTAGGAAGTATCTGAGACATCAGTTACGATATATGATTACAGGATTTTTCCATCTGTGACCCACTGGGTGGTGAAATAATTGAGTCACACAAGCATTTTTTTTTTAAAGGAAAAGAATAGGGTGGGGAAAGATCAGAGTACAAAACACATAGTAAGGTTAACTATTGTTACATGACACATTTGTTTCAGTTACATATGGGAGTGTACTTGGTTGTAATGTAAATACATTTCTTATTGAGGGTAGGGATAGAAAAAAATTGTGAACATAATGACTCTTCTACTTCAGCAACATTTGTTATTTTCTGTCTTTTTCACTTCAGCCATTCTTTTTTTTTTTAAATTTATTTTTAGCCATGTTGGGTCTTCGTTGCTGCGTGCAGGATTTCTCTAGTTGCGGTGAGCAGGGGCTACTCTTCGTTGAGGTGCGCGGGCTTCTCATTGCGGTGGCTTCTCTTGTTGTGGAGCATGGGCTCTAGGCGCGTGGGCTTCAGTACTTGTAGCACATGGTCTCAGTAGTTGTGGCACACGGGCTTAGTTGCTCCATGGCATGTGGGATCCTCCTGGACCAGGGCTCGAACCCTGTCCCCTGCATTGGCAGGTGGATTCTTAACTACTGCACCACCAGGGAGGTCCCCATTTCAGCCATTCTGATAAGTACATAGTGGAATAGCATTGTGGTTCTAATCTACATTTCCCTAATGACCAGTGATGTGGAGCACCTTTACGCTTTATCTCAGCCCTTTGAATATCCTCTTCATAACCACTTTAGAAAATTATTTGAAAGTATCTACAAAAGATGAACATGCATTTCCTATTACCTAGAAATTCTGTGTATTTACCCAAAAGAAATGTGTGCATATGGTCACCAAAAGACATGTACAGGAATGTTCATAGCAATACTATTCATAATAGCCCCAGATGCTCATTAAGAACAGAATGGATAAATACATTTGATATATCTACACACGATAGAATCCTATATAGAAGCAAGAATGAATGAACTACAACTACACACAATGTGGAAGATTTGCACAACATAAGACTGAATGAAAGAAGCCAGATAAGAAAAAGTACACAGTGGATAATTTCACTTACATAAAGTTCAAAACCAGACAAAACTAATCTATTGTGTTAAAAGTTAGGATAATGGTTATCCTTGGCATCATGAGGGCTTCAGGGGTGCTGGTTCTTGATCTTAGTTCTCATTACATGGGTATGCTCAGTTTGTGAAATTAATTGAACTATACACATATGATTTGTGATTTTTCTAACTTATTTCTGAATTTGTCTGAAATGGCTATATCTAAAGTTCAAACAAGTTAATAAATAATACTTTGTTTTAAGTGTGAAAAACATGGATAGAGAGCAAGAATCCCTGATACACTCACCCTCATTACCATCAAGTGGTCACCTAGTGTTTGCTTGAATAATTATAGGCAAGGTCAGGAACCTATTTGCTGTCCAGGCAGGTCACTTGTTAGAAAGCTTTTCCTTTACAGTAAGCCATAACTTGCATCTTCACAACTTGCTCCAGTTTGTTGCACTGTCCTCCTAAGAGATTCCAAATCGATCTAATTGATCTAATCCCTCTACCACCAGCTGCTCTTCAAATATTTGAAGGGAGCTACCATGTCCATGTCCCCACCCCAAGTCTTTACTTCTCCAGACTAAAAAGCCCCAGGTCCTTTGGCCACCCCTCAAGTGCGGTTCTCAGTCCCCTCGTGTCTCTTGATTGCACTTCTTTTATCTAGTGATGCTCGGAACAGAGCACTAGCCTCTAGGAGAGGCCTGTGAAGAGCAGAAAAGAGCAAAAAGTAAATCTAGAGAGTGAATTTCTTATCAATACCCTCTAATCTTCAATATGTCCTTTCTTCCAAGTTCACATTATACGGTTCTCTCCTGTTGAACAATCAGCTAAGATCCGCCAGGTCTTTTCCAAAGTACTGTTAAGCCCCACATTTACCTTCTGTGTTAGTACAGTCTGCCCTCTGTTAGGACTCAGAACACGTATCTGGCCCCGCTCCAGTTCTCCAAAGCTAAATCTTGGAGATGGAGGCCTACCTGTTACAGAAACACCTCTGAATAGCCTTTCCATCACCCTTCCCCCTTAAAAACAAAAATGAAGTCTTTGTCTCAACACATCATCTCTTATCCTTGAATAAGCCCCATTTTAAAGTATATTGGGGGTGGGGGGAAGCAACGGGGCATGGAGGAAACACAATTCCACTGTGCATCTCCAAAATCTGACCTAAAAGCAACTGTCACCCCGACCTCGACAAAGCCTGAGCAATGACGGGCACCCTGGTTTGTTTCTTTCTCCTTTCCTCTCCCAGCATCAGTTCCAACTGGAAACTCTGGAGATGAGCATTGCAGGCTCTGCTCACTCAGTCCATTGCCTTTGTGTGACTAGTAGAGGTTGAGTAGGAAAACGTGTCAGGGTGAGAAGGAATCTGATATTTTTCAAGATAGCTGACATCAAAGGTATCTCTAAAGAAAGACCTGGGGGAATCCCCTCTCATCTGTGGAACAGTTATAAGACAGAGAAACATTTCTACAAAAACTTCCAGGCAGCCTCACTGGATATCCTTAACATCAAGACTAGGTGGAAGGGAGATTCATTAAGCAGGAAAACACCAGAGAACAGAACATGTACAGCAGGACCAAGAGAAGCAGGCCGGGAATTAGGGAGGGGAGGCAATCGAAAGAGAAGCTTTCAAAGGCCCCTAGTGGCGAGGGGCGACCTCTCCAAAAGGGCGCAAGGGCAGGGGTGGGGTGGAGGGACACTAAATCCGGAACGCGGCGGGGGTCGGGGGGAAGAAGAAGCTCACCTACCTTGTCCACGTCTGCTCCATTTTCCAGGCGCTGTCCTTACTCGCGGGGCGCTCCTCACCCGGGAGTGGAAGGAGCCTGGGAAAATGAGAAGCCTGGCCCACGATTCTCCAGCGCAAGGAACCTTTCCTCCCCAGCTCCCTCTTTCTGTGTCGGAGAAGAGAGAGCTCTGCTCCCCGCTTCTTTAGAAAACCGATTTGACGTGGCCAAACATCCAGCTAACGGTGCTACGGACACAAGGGAAGGACTGTTCTCAGTAGGAAGCTGGACGTAGAGCGGAGCGGTGCGCGGAGCTGTTTTGGGAGCTGGGGCCAGAGGCAGCCCGCGGTGTGCGCACACACTCCCAGGCTGAGACACGACTGGCTGGCACGAGTTGCTCTGCACCAGCTGAGCTGTCAACCGCGAGGGGAGGCGGGGCTCCCCACAGCCAGTGTGCTGGGGCCGAGCCGGCCCAGGTTGCACGCCGCCGCCTGAACACACCCTTCCTTCTTCCCTGCCTGGATGATGCTGGCAGAGGAGCAGAGAGCTTAGAGGCCTCCTTACCCAGCCCTCTGTCCCTCGCCTGTCCCACTGAGAGGCTTTGGAAAAAACCAGCCAACTGTAGGGAAAATTTGGAGAGGAAGCCCTTTTGTGTGCCTGCATCACCCCACCCACAGGTAACCCCAGAGCCAGAGCTGGAGTCTAGGAAGGTTTTAGGTGCAATCGTGGGTGAATGCAGATGCAGACACTAAATGATCACAGGACATGATGTTATTTTCTTAGAGATCTGATATGTTAGTGTCACCACTGATGGGGAGACCAAGAACCTTCCTCGGTAAGGGAAGCATCCTTACAAAACCTTGCAGCCTTATTAGCTGCCTCCATCTCAGACATCCTGCTTTTATGGTATTCTCTCTCCCTGGGTTTCAATTTCCCAAGCACAGAGGCTACTGGGCTCTTCCACTAGCTTCAAGAGGGCAGAGGGTTCCTGAACTTCCCAGAATGCAAGAAAAGCTTCAAGACAGTAGCCATCAGGACCTAGGATCTTCCCTATAACTGTTCTAAGATCATGGAAAAGGGCTCTTTGGGGATGGTGCTGCCTGAGACCCTGTATCATCTATTTATGTAACAAAGTTTAGACATGTCAGACATTCTATAATTAAAGCGCTTACAGCCTTCAAGCTCCTTTTTAGCTCTAAAATAAAAACTTTTTATTAAGTGACATAATCACTGTTATTATTAGCATTACCACTGACCTTTTTTTTTTTTAATTTGCAGAAAGCTTTATAGTGCCCACATGTGGCAATGTTGACATAGTTGTATTCGTTTCACAGATGATAAATTTGAGAACAAAAACGCTGAAGGTCTCTGTTAAGGCTCTGATACAGGCCGTCCCTACATGGTGTGGCCCCGGAGACATGTCCTCTGAAGAAAAGACCAACAAGCCTTCTCTAGAATGAATTGATTCTCTCAGGTATCCTAAGAGGTTAACTCAGGAAGGACCCTAGCATGCCTAAGTATTGCTGAGACTGTGGGGAGCCTGTATTCTTGGGGCACACTATCATTCTGCCTCCCATCTCTTGGGTTAGTTCCCCTAATTATCAGTACAGAATAAGGGTTGGGAGGGCAGGGTAACGCTAAAACATTTGAGAGTTCAGAAGAAATGTCTGAAAGGCCCCTAGGCTAGAACCCCCCCAACCTCAACACAACTAGTACCTAAGACCACACTGCTCCTGAGCTTAGAACGTTTCCAGGAAATGTTTTAAGGTCCAGATTGACCTGATTGACAAGGTCAAGCCTGTCCAGATTGACAAGGCTCACAGGTCACTTCTCTAGAAAAAAATCTCCTGCTGCCTCTGAAGCCAAAAAAGAAAGAAAGAAAAAAAAGGGGGAGTAGGGAGAGTCAGAGTTCCATCTTCCATACCAAAGTTGGTACTATATTTAGTTTTGTCTCAAATCAAATTATGGGCTACTGAGTTTGGAGAGGAACTCTGTCTACAGCCAGACATGTGCTGCATTCAAGAAATTATAGCACTAACTAGATAAACTGTGGGGTCCCAGAAGCGAGGCTAGAAAATATGCTTATTCATTTTTAAAATAACTTGTTTACTGAGTTCATAACACATTCATTGTAAAAGACTTGAAAATTACAGAAAAGTATATAGAAAGTAAATTACCCATAATACCCAGAGATAATCAATGTTGAAAGTTTAATTTCTTTCCAGTCTTTTGAAAATATATCATTTAACCCAAATGCTGACTCTCTCTTACACATATAAGAGTATATTATTGAAAAAAGAATTTTTTTTGTTTTTAAAATTAAATGCATTGTCAAAAGAACTAACTTTTTGTCTTATGTTTTAAAAGAAAATATTCACCCACATATCTACTCCTCTAGCACAACAGTTTAAATTTCTCCATATTCCCTACAATTATTATCCATATATATTACATACCTATTTGTATAGTTACAATTACGTACAGCTTAGACATGTTTATATCCTCTTTTTCATTTATTAGATATTTGTCCATATTGTTAGAGAATGTTCATATTTATTATTCTAATGATTGTATATTATATAAATCAATGTAACCATAGTTTACTTAATAATATTCTATTACTGCATAGTTATGCTGTTTCTAATATTAAATTCTTATAAACAATGACTTAATGAAGTTTTCCTACCTTCATTATTTTAGTCTTTTGAATTATTTCCCTAGTATAACTTCTTAAGGTATAGGAATTTTAGGATAAAAGGACCTTCTAATTTTAACATATTGCACAGCTTCAAGAGCACTAGGATTTATCATTTTAGTTTTTCCTTATTTAACAGATAACAAATATAGTAATAAGGTATTTTAGATATCTGTCTATATCTATCTATATAGTATATAAATAATTTAATGTCATCTCATTTTACTTTATATTTCTCAGAATACTAACTAGTAAGTAGTATTCCTCTTTTATATGCTTACTTGAAAACCATTATCTGTAGTAGCTAGTCATGAAATTCTGCTGTGTTGAGTCATTGTATTAGTCATCTTTTTGCTGAAACAATGCTGTTTAACAAAGAGCTCCCAAATATCAGCATTGTACAACAAACATCCAGTTCGACTCAAGGATCTATGGTTCAGGTATGGCTTGGTTGGGCATGGGTTCAAGTCTGCTTCATGTAGCTCTCATTCCAGGACCCCCACTGAAGAAGCAGTGGATACCTGGGGAATATTCTTCTCATGGTAGAGTACAGGAGTGTAAGAGAGTTGGCAGAGACTGTGATGTCTCTTAAAATCTCTGCTCAGAATGCATACATTGTCCCTTCTGCCATATTCCATTCCCCAAAGTAAGTCACATGGCCAAGTCCAGAGTCCTTGGTGCAGAAAAGTACACTCTGCCCACAGAGTGCAGAAGGGGTGAGTATTTTGGAACAACAATAAAATCTACCAGTTACTGTCAATTTCCACTGTTGTACTGATACTTGAAGACAATATTTGCCAAGATGAAGTTTTCATCAGCTGGGGTCTCTGAGTGACTCTGATGATCAGTGTTCCTGCTGGCCCAAACTGAACATGTGGAATGAGCAAGAAATACATTTTTGTTGTATTTCAAAATGTATACAATTTGTTGTATTAAGTTACTGAGATTTGGGAACTATTTATTACTGCAGCATAATGTGGTCTATCCTGACACACTTTAAAATTTTTTTCATTTCATTTTATTTTTTTAACTCATTTTGAGACCAAGGCAGAGAGAAGGCTATAGATCCCATGGATCGTTACGGTAGACAGTCACACATCTTCCTTTTTGCATATCTTTCCCAGTTTTCTGGATTAGAACTCAAAGAATCTGGATAGATAATGTTGATAAATTAAACCAGTTAATGTTATCCTTTCCTGAGTACACTGCTTTTGCAGTGGTCAATTGATTGTGCTTCAGGAAATGTCTAAATTGATGATAAGGGACAAAAAATAGGAAAGTATCTCTGTCTTCATACTCAGCTCCAAATACTCCAGTGGTACTTTTACCTTCCATTTATTTAGTTTTTTAAATTTCCTTTCCCTTCCTTCTCCCCAGCTGGACTCTGGGTAAAAAGGACTATTGCTCTTTTTTAAAAAAAATTTAATTAATTTATTTTTGGCTGCGTTGTGTCTTCGTCGCTGTGTGCAGGCTTTCTCTAGTTGCAGCGAGTGGGAGCTACTCTTTGTTGCGGTGCATGGGCTTCTCATTGCAGTGGCTTCTCTTGTTGCAGAGCACGGGCTCTAGGCACGTGGGCTTCAGTAGTTGTGGTGTGTGGGCTCAGTAGGTGTGGCTTGCAGGCTCTAGAGCACAGGCTCAGTAGTTGTGACATATGGGCTTAGTTGCTCTGTGGCATGTGGGGTCTTCCTGGACCAGGGCTCAAACCCGTGTCCCTTGCATTGGCAGGCAGATTCTTTTTTTAAAATAAATTTATGTACTTACTAATTTTTTGGCTGCATTGGGTCTTCATTGCTGCATGCGGGCTTTCTTTAGTTGTGTTGAGGGGGGGCTACTCTTCATTGCAGTGCGTGGGCTTCTCACTGAGGTGCCTTCTCTTGTTGTGCAGCACGGGCTCTAGGCATGCGGGCTTCAGTAGTTGTGGCAGGAGGGCTCAGTAGTTGTGGCACATGGGCTTAGTTGCTCTGCAGCATGTGGGATCTTCCTGGACCAGGGCTCAAACCCGTGTCCCTGCATTGGCAGGCAGATTCTTAACCACTGCACCACCAGGGAAGCTCAGGACTATTGCTCTTGATATAGATTACTCCATGAACTATAAGGTAATAATAAACATAACCATGTCTAACATATTTTTGCCATATTCTCTTCTAAAAGTGTTATATGTACTGATTCCTTTCATCCTCACAATAACATGATGAGATAGGCTCTAGTTAACTCTGTTTTGTAAGTGACTACTTTGGGACACAGGGAGGTAAAGTATGTTGCTTAAGTATACAGAGCTGATATCTGAAACCAGTCTAGCTCCATAACATCATGCTTAACCACTCACTATGTGCACTGCTTCCCTGATTTTCACCCCTAACATTCACTGAGACTTAGATAGGAGGACAACGTCTGCAGCGTCTGTCGTTTCACTGCCCACTGCAGTTGGCTCAGCTGACTTGGCTAGTCAGCAGATGTCTCCTTTGTCCCTCATAGCTTCATGTCCACCTCTCTAACCCTGGGTTTAAAAAATGTCCTTTGCAGAGAGGAATCATTCTGCAGCCAAGGATAGAGTGTCTGTGGTAAAGATGGCCACAAATTCTTTCCTTCTTCTCCCATTGAGAGGTGGAATCTAATTCTCCTCCCCTTTAATCTTGGTTGGCCTTAGACTTAACTGACTATAGAATACAACATAAGGGATGTCTGGGCCTGCCAGGGCTAATTCAAAAAAAAAGCCTTGCGCCTTCATGCAAGACTCTTGAAGGCACTTGGTTTTGAAGCCCTGAGCTGCCATATAACAAACTCCCATGCTAGAGAAACCATGTGGAGAAGCCCTGACACTGCATGGAGACAGGAAGGGGCCTAGTTGAGCCCTCCAGCTAGCAGTTCCCACCAAGGTGTCTGGCATATGAGTGAAGCAGTCTGGGACCTTCTAGATCAGTTCAGCCATCAGCTGGATGTAATCGAGCAGCTCCAGCTGTGGTTATATGGAGTAAATTTGCCCTGCTGGGTTACGCTAGAATTACTGATCCCTAAAACCATGAGATTTAATAAAATGTTTTTTGCGTTGAGCCATAAGTTTTGGAGTAGTTTACTAAGTAGCAATAGATAGCAGAGCCATTGGGTACCTGTAAGTGGGTTGTTGCTATAACAAAAACCTAACACAGGTGGCAGTGTCTTTGGGACCTGGATGCAGCAGAAGCTGGAAAGACCTCTAGGAGAGGGTTAGTGAATGCTGGAAGGACACTGAGGAGACTGCTAGAGAGACTGTGAAGGACAGTGAGGAAAATATTATTGGGGGCTGAAAAAAAATGACCTGTGTTATATACTGGCAGAAATTTAGCAAAACCATTCCCCGTGGGAATGTGGAAAATAGAAAATGCACCTAATGAATCGGTAGATCTGGCAAGGAAAATTTTTAGGCAGAATTTCAAGCGTACTAACTAGTTGCTTTTAACCACATATGATAAGATAGGGATAGAAAAAGATGGGCTAAAAAAAAAAAAAAGAACCATTCAGTTTTTAAGCAGAATTTAGAGTAAATATAACCAGGAGTTGCTAGATTCAAAAATCAAACTGCTTCTCTCGTCTTCAGTTTCTCCAAATAGCAAACGCTTTCAAAATAAGTAGTCTCAGGGAAAAAAATCAAATCCAAGCTGTAACTATTAGACACATGGTTAAGACCTCAAGAAGGTTTAAGGTGGCACCTCATATACCATTTCAGTTAAACAAAGAGGCCAGTACGAATCTTAAGGGTGTGCCTTTCCACTAGACAAAAGAGCTTCTAAAATTTTAAGGGCCCATTATTTTACAGCAGCCTCTCAGGCAGCCCAAGGTACAGAAGACCTTGTTTCAGAATAAAAAGTGGTATGTCTTTTGTCTAGGAGACTTGATTATAAATTAGTACAAAAGATGCCCTCAAAGTTTTTAAGCAAATTGTACCAGCAAGGACGGAAAGGGGTTAAGAGAGCACAGCATGAAAAGATACCTTTGGACCTTCAACCAGCTACTGAGGGAAAGCAGGCTGAGAAAGTTACCCCACTGCAGAAAAGGACCATTTCCTATGAAAAAAGAATGACTCAAAGAAAAAACCCCAGAGGACAGACCCCAGAAGCCTCCTCTTCACCTGAACTTGATTTAGATGATGAGATTCTGGACTTTTGAACTGACCCAGTAAAAGTTATGAAAATTCTGGGGGATCTGGGAGGAAGTAAGCAATGCATATAGTAATGTTTATGGCCAAAAGGTGCAAGAATATCATAGATTAAAGATGGTTGAAAATTCTTCGCTACTTCTCCCATTGAGAGATGGGGTCTAATTCTCCTCTCTTTGAATCTGGGCTGGTTTTAGTGACTTTCTTGACACATAGAATGTGGCGTGAGGTCATAAATTCTGAGGTTGGGTCAGCTTCCACCTACGTCTCTTGATATACTGAGCTGCCATGAAAGAAGAATGATTACTTTGCTGTAGAGACACTGAGGAGAGGCCCCAAGACCCCTTGTGAAATAGTCAATATTACCCAGCAGTCCACATGAAGGCACCAGGCATCACTTGGATTCTATGCCTGATGTGAGTGAAGTTGTTTTGGGACCTCCAGAGCAGCCTTCAGCTGAATACTACTGAGTGACCCAGTGAATGCCACATGAAGCAGACAAATTGCTCAGCTGAGACCTGTCCAAATTCCTGACCCACAAAAATCACATGATATAATAAAATGGTGTTGTTTGAAGTACGTCATTATGCAGAAATAGACAACTGGAGCAATGCCTTAAAATGTACACAATAATTCTGATACATTATTTCATTCATTCATTCAAAAATACTTACTGAGGACAGTTATGTGTCAGGCACTATTCTATATACGAGGGACACAGCAGTTAAAAAAAATAACCAGCAAAGACCCTGTTTTCATGGGGTTTACAGTCTACTGGGATAGACAGACAATAGACAAAGAAATAACTACAATATGCCAGATGGTGATAAGTGCAATGAAGAGAAACCCAGCAGTGTTAAGAGAGCATCCCAGCAAGGCAACCCTCTTTTATAAATGAGGAAATGGGGCCTTAGAGAGACTAACTGATAGGTCAGTAAGAGAAACAGGTTCCCAGGTATAGTAAAACTGGAGCTTCGTGTGGTGAAAAACTGTCCAATAGAGTTCATAAATTCAAATCTGTTATCTGTATTATTAGTGCAACAGAGGAATCTAATTGGCAGAATTGAGGCTTGGATGGATGTACCTGGTTACCCAGGCCATGCAAGTAACCTGGAGAGAAATGGTTATAAGTACTATATGAATTGAAAGATCTGCCCTTCAGTAGCTGGAGTGGGGCAGGGGCTGGGGAGATGTGTGACTCTGGGGACTATACAAAGTAAGTGGCAGCTGTGCCTCAGAGCAACAGAAATCGAAACCAGGAACAGTTTATGAGAGATTGGGAAATACCCCTTGGGATAAGCAGAAATACTTGTGATGGGGAAGGGGGCTTTGTAAAATATTTCATTTCCTAAATGAAAAGGTGGGAGTTCAAAGGTAGCTAATGCTCATGAGATTTCATTTATTCCCACAAGCTAATAAAACTCAGGGACAGTTTGGTTACCTTAGTTCACTCAATTCAACATTGGTTCAACAAATGCTTACAGAGCATGTGCTAGGCATTGTACTACATGTTTAAAATCTAATGTGGGAAGTGAGGCAGGAATTCATCAAACCAAAATACAAATCAAATTGTGTAAGTGCTACCATAAAGGTACAAAGAGGAACATAAAGGAGGGAGTGATTAATTAAATCTCATTAGAGAAGGTTTCATAAAGAAGGTAGTGTCTGAGTAGGGTCCTGAAGGATGCCAGGGATAAAAAACTTTATCATATATTAGGATTGCAAAAGACAGTAGTTTTATTTAAAAATTTAAATTTTCACTGGTAGAAGGAGAAATGTTCCCAGTCTCCTCTGAGTGACTGCCTAGGGTCCCATTCATTTGGAAGAACTGTGCAGCAAAGCTGATGTCACTGGCTAAGGGAGACTTGGGTTCAGATCAGCCCTGTCAATTTCCAGCTTTATGATTTTGACAAGTTACTTAAACTCTCTGGTTTAGTTTCCTCACTTGTAGAATAAGTGTAATGATAATGACTACCTAATAGGGTAGTTGTGAGAACAAAATGAAATAATACAAGAAAAGTGTTTAATTCATTGCCCAGCACATTTTAAGCATTCAATAAATCATAGCTATTCTTTTGCTAATGTTTGCAAACCAGGCAGGATTCCAACCCTGTATAGAAGTTGTGAATTTTAATTTCAGTTCTGCTCCAAACTGCTCTCTCGGGCTAGGCCAGTGACCCAGATTTTCCATTTCTCAGCTCTCTGGTTTATCATATGAGACCAAGGCACTGGCAAGGAAGCTGAATAAGCTGGTTCTCCCACTTCCTGGATGGAGTTCCAGGGACAAAAAAGTGGATACTTCCTCCATCTTGTATTCCTCCCTTTATCTCAAAACTTCTCCCCCTGTCTTGAGGACTGTGTGTATTTGTGTGTGTGTGTGTGTGTGTGTGTGTGTTTATTCACACTTCACTAGCGAGCCTTGTCTGTCAGCTGTAACAAAAGCCTCAAGGAAAGAAATTATGACCAAGCTTTCAGACAGCTGGTGGTAATTTACTCATACAATCCCCTTCCTTTCAACACCCACTATTTATGTGTATCTGATGTTGGAGGAGGGGGAATCATGCAAGAAATATGGTATGTAAATTTCTAGGAAAAAGGGGTTAGAACACTGAAGAAAGACTTGTGTGAATTACCTGGATAATTCTCCTTGCTTTGAACATAGATATTGGGCCTTAAAGATTGAAGGGACTGATGTGAGGGTTAATAAATAAATTTCTGGAACCAGAAACAATACTAGAATAAATTAACAACTAGCTTTCAAGGCATTCATGACAATTTCACCATCACTAAAACCGGAGTCATTTTCCAGGACAGGACAAGCAGCTCCAGTTCAAGGCTAAGAAGCATGTTATCAGGCAACCTAGGCCGCTTAAAAAACCCATGGAGATTATAACTAAAGGCAGTGATGATCCTGGTTTCGAGCTCAGATTGGATTCTGAATTAGGAAACATATTGCTAAGGACAAGGCAGCCATACAGCTATGGTCCCTGTCTTTGTTTCTCATGTCATATGATCTACTAGCTTGTCCCCCAGTTGATCAAGGTGGATTTTTCTGGCTTTAAAATTCTGGCAGACACTAAGAATCCCTGGTGTTCTGTGTCCTTGATAGATTAGGCTTTATATATATATATATTATGTTTCATATAGATGTATCTATATATACATTTTCATGTATATAGACCCAGCTGGCAAGGGTTCAGAAATATTGAGATACAGCCTCAGAAAGCCTTACACAATCAAGAAAAAAATGTTAACGAGAAAAATCCCTCATTTGTATGTGCACTTTTGTTTCCATTTTCACGTTGTATTTATCTACAATGTGAATCCGTTTTTAAAACTTTCCATTTTGAGAAAAATTTAAAAAGTTTTAAACATATGGAAGAGTTGCAAAAATAGTACAGTGAAGTTCTACAAATCCTTCACTTGATTCACCAATTGTTAACATTTCGCCACATTTGTTTTCTCTCTCTCCCTCACACACAATTACTGATGAACCATATGAAAGATGCAGGCACTCCACCCCTAAATATTTCAGTGTGTATCTCCTAAGAATAACTAAAATTATTAAATTACTGCGATTATGTAAAAGAATATACTCGCTCTCCTAGGTCAGCTTTTGTCACTATTAAACAGAATCTGATTGATGTATTTGCATTGTTACTTAATTAATATCAGGAGCTCTCCCTGGTAGCTATTTGGCTTAAATCTGCACAACCAAGAGGGCTCATCAAAATAATCACTCCAAGGACAAAGGCGAAATATACAACAGAGACAAATTCCCTCTTCTACACTTGGCACTACTGGAAGTAAATTTCTTGGCAGTTTAGAACAGCTGTTTGTCCTTTCTTCCAGCTGGCAAGGGTTCAGAAATATTGAGATACAGCCTCAGAAAGACTCATACAATCAAGAAAACATTTTAATGAGAAAAATCCCTCATTTGTATATGCACTTTTGTTTTCATTTTCATCCTAGCATATAAGAAGCCAAAATACTGAGCTGTGGAGTTCAATATCAAACATCTGGCAATCCTAGACAAAAACTGAGCATACCCCAACAGTCCTTTATCCTTGCAAAGTTCACGTGAGTAGAGTGGCCATAAGAGTTAATCCCATTCTAGATCATATCAGTTCAGTAAAAGGACAAACACACCCAACTTTAACCACTATGATTCTTTTCAACTAAAATAATCTTTAAATAAGACAAAAAGTATTTCCCATTTTTAGGCTAGGTCTGTGATATACCAATAGGTATAGAAATACTAGCTGACTCTAAATCAAAGGTTGTGATATAAAGAAAAGAATTATTGCATCTTCTATTTGTTGGCTTTGGTAAATTCTCAGGAGATAGAGGGAGGGAAAAATCAAGGCCAGAAATTTCCTGGTACTGATGGGCTGACAATTGGTTCAAGCTTTTGATTCAACCGTGAAGGAGTTCAGGGCTGGACCTAAGGTGAGGGGAGGGAGGTAGTCACCTGTGGTACAAATTTTAAAAGATGTCAAAAGCTCGGTAATCAAGACAAATGCAATATTGAAATGCAATATTTTAAAAAATAAAATTATTGCAAAAAATCCATAATGAACAAAATGTCAAAATCTTAAATAAAGACAGGATCTGCATGTGCATAATCCTGGCAGTGAGCGCCTTACTTGCTCCACTCTGGCCAGCACCCTGTTGTTCATCCCAGGTGGTGTGACAAGAGCCAAATCGGTACTCTCTAATGCTGTGTTCTGCTGACCTTGTTGGCAACAGCTCTCTGTGTGTAATGAACTGCCAGGTATCAGGCGGTACCTTTAAGACACCACAGGGCAAAAGTGACTATATGAGCCAAGGCCAGCTCTTCCAACCTCCTTCCCGAATAGTTTTAAGGCTCAAGGGAACGTTTCTGGGTTTTATAGGGCATCAGGGAGATGACAGAACAGATGAGAAGGGGAGATGGTGGAAGAGGGAAAAAAGAACAGTTTACCTCATGAGTTGCTGCTAATATAACTAGGATGGAATTTTCAAGCACCTATCCTTTTTAAGAAAACCCTGAGTTTGAGGTACCTGCTCACTCAACTCAAAAACCAAATCTGCCTCACCTTTAGTCTTTCTGTCACATGAACTGCAGTTGGCTTGGGAAATCAAAGTAGCCACGCTACCTCCTCCATAAAGGCTGTAATGAATTCCAGCTGCTTAGGAAACTTCATCAAACTGGAGCCTCTCCTTTGGCAAGAGCTGCTCACGCGTGAGTACCAGAGCTGATGGTGTGACAGTGCAAACCACCTACAGGTGCCCCTGCTGGCAGAACCTATCTTACGGACTCAGCCTTACAATGTATCTTGTTTGGCCATTAGCTGGGACATGAAAGGTCCAGGTAATCACAGTCACCAACACTCCCCCTACATATGGTCCTACACCTGACTTGCTTCAACATCTATGTTACCTGCCAGGCCTTCTGTACGCACCAGGCATTTGCATGTTCCTTCATGTGGTTTGCCTGGCTCCTAGTGGTGAGGCACTCAGGCCTTCCTTCTTCCTCTCTACCTACAGCGGCCTCACAAGGACAGCCTGTCTTGCTAGTCTTGGGTCCCTTGTACAAATTTTTTAAAAAAAAAAAAAACCTACTCTTTGGACAGGATGTTAGAGTCATAGCTCTGAAGATTAACCTGGAGAGCTGAACCATTTGCCAGGTTCTTGACAGCTCCTTCACCGAGGGCCAGACTCTGCTTCCAGTTTTCTTTCATGGAAGGCAGGGCCTGACGTTTTAGCTCAGTTTCCAATAGCTTTCTTTTTAGGGATTGGCCCTTGCCTCTGGTGCTCCTTGACATCCACAGAGCGAGTAGGGAACTGTCCTGAGAGGATGGGGTAAAGGGAAGGGAAGTCTTGAGGGCCAGCTGAAAAGGAGGGAGGTGAGAGTCTTTTAAGGTTTCACTGAAGCAAGGAAAAGAGAAAACAGCTGCAGCCACTGCAGAGCTGAAGCTGAAGGCTGAGAAAAACTAGCCCCTGTGTCAAACTAGAAGAGTAAAAAGAGGGTATGAAACTTAGAGATGTATCAAAATTTGGCATTGCCATTGAGCCAAAATCTGCTATTTGGCTTTGGCTTTGGCAAACACAACAACTGAATGCTGACTTCATATTGTTTCTTACATCTCTGAACTTGTGCTCATGTGGGTCCCCATAATAGCTAATCAGCATAACATGCCGGTAGTACAAATAAAGTATGCCATCTAGATTTTTGTTAATATCTGAACAATCACTCTCAGATACAAGTAAGTATTCAAGGTATTATTTGGAGTGAAAATCTCCTTATATGATTTACATGTTGAAATTCTGGGAATCCTTCAAACATAAAATTTTAGTTATTACTTCAAGAGTGAAATGATGCAACAATGAAAAGTGATTGTGAAAGTTAATAATTTAAAAATCAATAATTATTACTTTTATTAATATCACTATTAATAATTATTTAAACTGCATATATTCCCCCAGTTTCTGGCTCTCCCAAGCCCTGACCAATCTGAAAGCAGCTTTGCTAATTTATATTAGAAACTAAACTACATGTACAGCGTGGTCTCCCAATAGGTTATCTAAGGCAGAGCTCCCCAACCAGTCCCCCTCTTATGCTGCAAACAAGTTACACTGTCTACTCAGAAATCAATTCCCTCAACCCTAAGGCATCCAAGAAGACAGCCAGAGCCGGTCACTGCCAGCAATACCTTCCAGAGATGCTTGGAGAGCTGACTGAGCTAGCAGAGTCTGAGGTTTTTATTGTGCTGAAGATACGGTCAAAAATCTTTAATAGGACATACATAGCTTGGCATAATCTTTAGCCTCAGCTCTGGTTATGCTCCTCCTTGATTTTTGTGCTTGATTTGTAATAGTCTCATTCTAGAAGGAAGGAAGGGAAGGAATAAACACTGTTGTTCCTCTAATTTCCAGGAGTTCAGGTAACGGATGCAGACTGTGGTAGCCAGTCTCTAAGAGGGCCCCCAATAATCCTTGGTAATCACACTCTTGGTATTGGAAAGAGATTTATTATAAGTGATTGGCTTATGTTATTATGGAGGTTAAGAAATCCTATGATCTGCTTTTGGAAGCTGGAAACCCCAGAAATTCAATGGTGTTGTTCTAAGAGTGTCCACTGTATAAGTCCCAGTCTGAGGTCAAAAGACTAATATCCCAGCTCAGTAGTTAGGCAGAGAGAGAGAACAAATTCTCCCTTCCTCCATCTTTTTGTTCTATTTAGGTCCTCAGTGGATTGGATGGTGCCTACCCACATTGGGGAGGGCAATCTGCTTTACTCAGTCTACTAATTTCAAATGCTAATTACATCTGGAAACACCCTCACAGATTCACTTAGAAATAATGTTTAGCCAGACATCTGGGTACCTTGTGATCCAGTCAAGTTGACACATAAAATTAACCATCATAGTCCCTAAGTTTTGGGGTAATTTTCTATGCAGCAATAGATAACTGATACACAGATTCCTGAACCTTCCCTCAATCCAAGGTCATGCTGTAGAGTTAGAGATCCAGCCCTCCCACTCACAAAGAAGCTATTCTCTTTACAGTAAAGAAGGACAAGGAATTCAGAGCATTTATTTAAGGCTGCACAACTGGAAAGTAGATTTATGGTGAAAATGAAGGGAATGATAAGTAGTACTTTTGTAGGACCATTCTGTAGAATATACTGCCTAAGCATTCTCTTTCCAGATGTGCTTTTAATTACTACCAAGAACATTTTTTTTTCTTTTAGAAGATATGTGAAATCCATGAAATGCCTTCTTATTGAAACAACAATAAAGCTGTACATTTTAGTTTCAATATTTAGTTGGAGATTCCAAAGTCAAGATTTATATAGCAATGAGGCAAAAAGATGTTATAGATTGGAATATTAGGGAGACTAAAAGGATGCCAAAATATGGTATTGTTTCTGTTTGTATACTTGTTCATGTTGACAATTCTATTATTGGTTCCATTTTCTCTGGCGAGTGTTGTATGGTTAAATGTGGGTGTACATGAGCACACACACAGTGGAGAAAAGCCCCCCACATGTGCCCACTGTTCTGGGCAGTGAGCCCAGTTTGCTTTAAGTCTTTGTTATTTGCACAGTGTCCCAGATTCTCTTTTGAAATGTGCAATTCACCCAATTTTATTAACCTGAATATGGAGCTATCTGATGCTTTTTTGATAGACTCTCACTCATGTCTAGGTACATTTCCTTTTGTTTTAAACAGGTCATTCATTTCTCTGTGTTGACCTTCAGGCATTTTGCCATATGAATTGAAAGCAAATCCTCACAAGGTCAGATTTTAGTAATGCCGTTTATTATTTTAAAACAGATGACATTTCACGCTTGTTATGCTAATTTGGAGACCAAACCATTTTTCGTCTAAGTTCTATCAAAGGTTTTTTGTTGCTTTTGTTTGTTTTGATTTGTTTTTTAAGGAAAAGCAGATCTAGGGCCATTAAAAGGAAAAAGAATTTAAAGCATACAAGATGAAGAAAAATAATGACTCTAATGCACATGAAACAAAAATTTAGTACCTGCCAGTTGAGTACCACCTCTACCACTTCATAACTGTGTGATCTTGTCAAATCATTTAAGCTTTCTAAAAAAGCAGGGATAATAATAGCATCTTTCTCACAGAATTGTAGTGAGGATTAAATGAGCTTATGCTTGTACATTGCTTAAGATATGTATAATGCTGGCATGTAGCCAGTACTCAATAAATATTATTAATAATGTAAATTATACATGTAATAACAATATTAATGTTGCTGCCATGGATGTCCGTGATCAAAAATCTAAATCACGAACTCTGTTTGGAACTCCTGTGAGATCTAGTACAAATCCCCTATACTTATGAGTATGTTCTGGCAAACAAGACTGAGAGAACAAGTAACTTGAAGAAGAGGTTGCAGTGTCCTGAGGCAAACATCTCCCTGCCTGCTACACCTTCCCACCATAAACACTACCACCATTTGTCAACATACACAACCCTCTGTGAAGGTATTTTTTACATTATCCAGGGTCTTCTATATGGGTGTGACTGTCATTCTTTTGTCCCTTCACCTAAACACCACCACTCCCATACTGAGTGGGGATAAAACTTCAACTAAGGTTAAGCAAAAACCTCAACCAGAGGTTTCAAATACGGCTTAATACAGAGACTCCAAAAATGGAGTTTTCTCTCTCCTCTGTCAGTTATTTTCTGTGCTGGTTTTATTTTCAGTGTCTGCAAGGTAGCAAGTTATCTGCCAGCAGGCCCAGGCTTACATTCTTCTTCAGGTTCACATCCATTAGAAGAAAGGTTGCCACTTTCAGAAGGTTCCTGAAGAATCCTGTCTGCACTAACTTGAGTCAGTGCCCATCCCTGAACTAATTCCTGAGACTGTGAGGAAAAATTACTCTCTTTCTTTTTAAACTGACATTAAAATTATTTTCTGTTTATAGACTTAATTTTTAGAGCAATTTTAGAGTTAAATTACTCTTTTTTAAAAGGCCTGTGATACCTCCTTTTTAAACTTCATTCCCCTCATCCAATACACCAAGGAATCCTGTTGGCTCCACCTCCAACTCATTCTGAATCTGTTCACTTCTTACCAGCCCCACTGCTGGCACCAAGATTTAAATCACCATTTTCTTATATCTGTACTACTTACTGGAATAGTCTTCAAAGCAGCCTCCCTGCTTCTGCTATTAGAAGCACTCTTTCACTCCTAAAGTTTGTTTTACAATAGCAGGGTGATACTTTAAAACATTTTCCAGATCATATCATGCTCCTGCTTCAAACCCTTCCTTGGTTTCCCAATGTCCTTAGAATAAAATCAACTTTTTACTATGGCCTACAAGGTCTCAGGTGACCTAGCCCAGCCCACCTCATCCCCCTTATCTCTTGCCATTCTCCTTCTGTTTAGCATGTTCCAGCTGCCTTGGTCTTCTTTGTGTTGCTCAAACATACCAAGCTTATTCCTACCTTAAGGTTTTTACAATTGAGCCTCTCCCATCATCTGCCTCCATTCCTTTCTAACAAATAACTCTACTTTATTTTCCTTGTAAGCCTTATTACCATTAGAAATCATTTTATTTGTATATTTATTTACTTGTTTACTGTCTATCTCCTCACCAGAACTAAATTTGGCTAAATTTAGTTTCTAAAAAAAGGATACTGGAAGGGGAGACCCACAGAATCAACAGAACAGTTGAAAACTCAAAATAAAAAAAAAGGGTTCAGAAGGGACAGAAGCAGGGGAAGCAATAAGAACTCAGGTAGCAAGAAGAAACCAATTGGTCCCAACCATTTTTTCTACTCTTGTGTTGCTCCAAGAAGATGCGATGTCCATGCAGAGAGTCAGGTTATACTAGTGTGGGTCTCATTACCCTCATCTATCTAGAAGAGGGCAGGGTACCTTAATAGACCATCGCATAAGACTTTAATAAAGCAATGGCAAAAAAAAAAAGGGTAATTCTCCAAAGGAGATGTAGAGTTATTGTCCAGAGAAAGGAGGAATGAGTAAATGCTCCCCCCTCCAAAAAAAAAAGCCAAAAAAAAGACAGAGAAACAAATGTTTGCACTAATCCCTGACGTAATATCTTGTCATCCAGAAGCCACCTACTTTACTTTAACGTAGACTGATGTATGCCTAAGAAATGCAAACAGATTTTAATATTAACCTAAATCAAATAAAAGCAGAACGATACATCTTTTGAACATCTGTTCAAAACCATACAACACACTCAAAAGATATGCACTTAAATGTTTTCTCTCTTTTATGCCCCAGAAAGATTTTGCAGTCAGGATACAGTTCTGCAAGACACCTCCTTTTGGATGTCCCACATGAAAGTAATTCATTTCCCTGATAGCTACTTCTCCTACCATATTTTCTCTCAGTAGATGACATTAGTAATCATTCCATAGTTGACCTAGAAATTTAAGAGTAATTCTTGTTTCCTCCCTCTTCTTCATTTCCCATACTTCATTGATCAACAAGTGCCACCAATTCTACCTCAGAAATTCTCAAATCTAGGGGCTTCCCTGGTGACACAGTGGTTAAGAATCTGCCTGCCAATGCAGGGGACATGGGTTCGAGCCCTGGTCCGGGAAGATCCCACATGCCATGGAGCAACTAAGCCCGTGCGCCACAACTACTGAGCCTGCATTCTAGAACCCGTGGGCCACAACTACTGAGCCTCCACTCTATAGCCCGCAAGCCACAACTACTGAAGCCCACACGCCCTAGATCCTGCGTGCTGAAATTACTGATTGTGCCACAACTACTGAGCCCGCATGCCACAACTACTGAAGCCCATGTGCCTAGAGCCTGTGCTCTGCAACAATAGAAGCCACCACGATAAGAAGCCTGAGCACCACAATGAAGACTAGCCCCCACTCACTGCAACTAGAGAAAGCCCGTGCACAGCAATGAAGACCCAATGCAGCCAAAAATGAAAAATTAATTAATTAAAATTAAAAAAAAGAAATTCTCAAATCTATCCCTTCTTCAGCATTCCTGCTACCACTGCCTAAGTTCAGGCCCTCGTAACCTCAGACCCCAAACCACTTGTAACAGCTTCTTAGTTATCCCTTCTTTTCACTCAACCCACTTCATTCCATCTCCCACACAGTTGTCACACTTATGGTTCTAAAACAAAGATCTAAGTACATCACTACCCTGCTTTAAAACCTTCTATAGCTCCACACTGCTTATCAAAAACAAAAACCTAACCACCTTTGTGTCTTAGTTGGAGTGACAGAACACAAAAGTCTCTCAGAACTATTTATGAATGCAACAGTTCTTTAATTCAGTGGTTCTCTAAACTTGCTGTACATGAGTGCTTTTGTACATGAGGCTAGGGCCTCAATCTGAAAGAGTATGATTTAACTGGTCTGGAGTGGAGCCTGTACATAAGTTTTTAAAACTCTCCCTAAGTAATTCAAATGTATAGCCAGGGTTTAAAAATGCAATTTAAAAGATAACTAGAAAGCCACATTTACTTCCAAACAGCATGAAGTAACAGGGTCAATATTTATTACCACTCACCGCTGATAGGAATAACTAAAAACCTGGACAAAATATATGAAAGAAAGATTTTCAGACACTGGATATTAGGCAACACAGATAGTGATCCCAGAGAAAAGAGAAACAAAGTGAGGCACAGAACTGCCCTAGTTTACTTCTTGGAGAGAGTTTATAGCTGGTAGTGGTAAGAGAGGGAGCCAAGGCAGAGCCTAGTTATCTCCCTAGGTTGAGATAAAGCTAGGAACTCGGGAAGGCCAAGGTAGCAAGAGTTCATAGAGCAGAGTACCAAAAAAGAGAGAAAATTCCAGAGATCTGCAAAGCAACCCCCTTGAGTATTCAGCTGTGTACTGATCAGCATATTTGTATGAGGAAACTAAGGCTGGGGTAAGAACCATATAAGAGAATCAGAGGGACAATCTTCTTGGCTCATACAGGATGAGAAGAGTTTGTTTTTCCAGCAACAGAAGTAGAAAAAAATTTCATAATTCATGGAATATTGGGTAGTGTACTCAAAGAAGTATCAGCCCAGTAAAGGGGAAAGTTATGAAATGTATCTTTGGTTCCACCTAACAAACCTTAAAAACAAGACCCAAAAGGGTCAAACTATTTTGAAGCAACTTAACTATGTCCCAGAATAAAGCTCAAGAATAATTACAGAAATAAAAATTATCTAGAATCCAACAATAAAATGCTCAATATGTGGCATCTGATCAAATATTACCAGGTATACAAAGAAGCAGGAAAACACTATTCAAAATGAAGAGAAAAATCAATCACGTCAATCACTAGAAACATACTAGGAGCTGACATGGATGTTAGAATTAAAACCATTTTTATAACATTCCATATATTCAAGAAGGTAAAATAAAGATTGACCAAGTTAAATAAAATATATGGAAGTTATTTTTTTAAAAGACACAAATCAAACTTCTAGAGATGAAAAGATAGTATCTGAGATGAAAAATACACTGCATGGGATTAAGAGCAATTTAGACACTGCAGAAGAAAAGATTAGTGAACTTGAAGACATACAAATAAAAATAATCCAAAATAAAACAAAGAGAAAAAAGACTTTTAAAAAAGAACAAAGCATCAGTGATCTGTGGGGAAAATTCAAGTGGTCTAATACATGTGTAACTAGAGTTCCCAAAGGAAAAATGTTAGAAGGAGTGACAAAAAATTTTCAAAGAAAGAATGGCTAAAAATTGTCCAATTTTAATGAAAACTATAAGCTCCACAAAGCCAAAGCACAAGAAACATGAAAATAACTACACCAAGGTACATTGTAATCAAATTGCTTAAGATCAGTGATAAAGGAGAAAAATTTTAAAACATTCAGGAGGAAAAAACCTCCATTATGTACAGAGGAAAAAAAGATAAGAATGAGAGCAGAATTCTCATCAGAAAAATTGCAAGTTAAAAGATAGCATAACAACATCTTTAAAGGACTGAAAAAAAATGTTACCTAGAATTCTATAACTAGCAGAGTAGTCTTCTTGCATGTGCAACTTGTATAGTCACACAGTACTATGCTCAAAAAGACTGTGTTTGGTTTAATATTCTGCTGTTTTTTGGTTTTTGGTTTTTTTCTGGATCTTAGATCTCCAACAAGGGATTGAACCCAGGCCCTGGCAGTAAAAGTGCTGAGTCCTAACCACTGGACCACCAGGAAATTCCCCTAATATTCTGATGTTGATGGCTTGTAATTCTTAATAATTCTGAACAGAGGGCTTTACATTTTCATTTTGCTTTGGGCCCCACAAATTATGTAGTCAGTCCTGATAACTAGCAAAAATATCTTTTAAGCATGGAGGTGGAAAAAACACTTTGTCAGACACACAAAATCTGAAAGGATTCCCCAACAGTTTATCTGCACAATAAGAATAAGAAATGTTAAAGAGGGCTTCCCTGGTGGCGCAGTGGTTGAGAATCCGCCTGCCGATGCAGGGGACATGGGTTCGTGTCCCAGTCCGGGAAGATCCCACATGCCACGGAGCGGCTGGGCCCGTGAGCCATGGCTGCTGAGGCTGCGCGTCCAGAGCCTGTGCTCCACAATGGGAGAGGCCACAACAGTGAGAGGCCCGCGTACCGCAAAAAAAAAAAAAAAAAGAAAAAGAAATGTTAAAGAAATTCTTTCAAGCAGAAGGGGAATGATACAAGATTGAAATCTAGATCTAAGCAAACTAATAAAGAAAACTGGAAATGGGAAATATGTGAGTAAATGTGAAACCTTAGAAAATATAATTCGGAAAATGAAAATCAAAACCACAATGAGATTCCACTTCACATTCATTAAGATGGCTATTACTAAAACAAAAAAGCCCCCAAAAACAGAAAATAACAAGTGTTGGTGAGGATGTGAAGAAATCAGAACCTTTGTGCACTATTGGTAATGTAAAATGGTGCAGTCACTATAGGAAATAGTATGGGAGTTCCACATAGAATTGCCACATAAATCAGCAATTCCACTTCTGGGTAAATACTCAAAAGAATTGAAAGCAGGTATTTGTACACCAGTGTTCATAGAAGATTCACAATAGCCAAAAGGCAGCAACAACCCAAATGTCCATCAGTGAATGAATGGATAAATAGAATGTGATACATACATACAATGGTATATTATTCAGCCTTTAAAAAAGAACAGAATGCTGACACATGTTACAACATGGATGAACCTTGAAGACATTATGCTAATAATTTTCCTTTGAATTCTATCAAACATTTAAGGAAGAAATAGTGCCAATTCTCCACAAACTCTCCCCCAAAAATTGAAGAAGAAGGAATATTTCCCAACTCATTTTATGAGGAAAACATTACCCTTATACCAAATCCAGACAAAGACATTACAAGTGAAGAATACAAATCAATATCCCTCCTGAACATAGATGCAAAAATTCTTAACAAAATTTCAGCAGCTCTAATCCAACAATATAGAAAGGATAGTATATCATGACTAAGTGGGATTTACTCCAGGAACTCAACGCTAATTTTAATATTCTTAAGTCAATCAATGTAATTTACCATATTAATAGAATAAAAAAGAAAAATGATATAGGCATCTCATCAGAGGTAAAATCAAACATCCATTCCTAATGAAAACTCACAGAAAATTATGACTGGAAGAGAACTTCCTCAATCTGATGAAAAGTACCTATGAAAAACCTACAGGTATAAACTTAATGGTAAAAGAATGAATGCCTTCCTCTTAAGATCAGTAACAAGGCAAAGTATGTTTGCTTTTACTATTTCAATTCAACTTTGTACTAGAGGTGCTAGCTAGTGCAATAAGGCAAAATAAATAAATAAAGACATAGAGATTGGAAAGAAAGAAGTAAAACTGTCTCTCTGTCTCTCTCTGTCTCTTCTTCCTTCCCTCCCTCTTCCTCTCTTTGTGTGGATGACATAACTATTATGTAGAAAATTCTATGGAATCTACAAAAAATCTACTAGAACTAAATAGTGAATTTAGCAAAGCTACAGGATATAAGATGAGTATACAAAAAACAGTATAAACTAGCAATGAATAATCAGAAATTGAAATTTTAAAGATATTATCATTTATAATAGAATTAAAGTTATTAAGAATTTAAGCATGTGTCTCATAAGATATGTAAATTCTATATGCTAAAACCATAAAACAGTGTTGAGAAAAAGTAAAGGAGGACTAAATGATGGTTTCTCAACCTCACTCACTATTGATGTTTTGGGCTGGATGGTTCTTCATTGTTAGAACTGTTCTATGTATTGTAGATTATTAGACAGTATTCCTGACTTCTATTTACTAAATGCCAGTATCACCCTTGCTGTGAGTTAGGATAATCAAAAATGTGTCCAGATACTGTCAAACGTCCTTTGTGAGGCATAATTGTCCCCAGTTGAGAGCCACTGACCTAAATAAATGAAGAGATATACCATGTTTATGGATCAGAAGACTCAATATTGTTAAAATATCAAATTCTCTCCAAATTAAATATATAGACTTCAATACAATCCCATTCAAATTCCCAGCAGGCCTTTTGTCTGTGTTGACCAGTGGATTCTAAAATCTATATGGAAATGCAAAGAACCTAGTATAACCCAAACAATTTTGAATAAGAAGAATGAAATTGGAGGATTTGCACTACATTATTTCAAGATTTACAATGCTATAGTAATCAAGATAGTATGATATTGGTCTAAAGATAGACAAATAGATCAATGGAACAGAATAGAAAATTCAGACATAGACTCACATATATATGGTCAATTGATTTCAATAAAAGTGCTAAGGCAATTAAATGGAGAAAGGATAGATTTCTCAACAGTGTTGGAACAACACTACATGCGAAAAAAAGAACCTTGATCAATACCATATACTAGATACAAAAGTTAACTCAAAATGGATAATAGACCTAAATGTAAAACATGAAACTATAAAACTTCTAGAAGAAAACATAGGAGGGAGAGAGGGGGAAGATGGCGGAAGAGTAAGACACGGAGATCACCTTCCTCCCCACAGATACATCAGAAATACATCTACACGTGGAACAACTCCTACAGAACACCTACTGAACGCTGGCAGAAGACCTCAGACCTCCCAAAAGGCAAGAAACTCCCCACGTACCTGGGTAGGGTAAAAGAAAAAAGAATAAACAGAGACAAAAGAATAGGGATGGGACCTGCACCAGTGGGAGGGAGCCGTGAAGGAGGAAAGGTTTCCACACACTAGGAAGCCCCTTCACGGGCGGAGACCGTGGGTGGTGGAGGGGGGAAGCTTCGGAGCCACGGAGGAGAGCACAGCCACAGGGGTGTGGAGGGCAAAGTGGAGAGATTCCCCGCACAGAGGATCGGTGCCGACCAGCACTAACCAGCCCGAGAGGCTTGTCTGCTCACCGCTGGGGCGGGCGGGGCTGGGAGCTGAGGCTCGGGCTTCAGTTGGAGCGCAGGGAGAGGACTGGCGACTAAACACAGCCTGAAGGGGTTAGTGTGCCATGGCTAGCCGGGAGGGAGTCCGGGGAAAAGTCTGGACCTGGCAAAGAGGCAAGAGACTTTTTCTTCCCTCTTTGTTTCCTGGTGCGCGAGGAGAGGGGATTAAGAGCGCTGCTTAAAGGAGCTCCAGAGATGGGCGCGAGCCGCAGCTAACAGTGCAGACCCCAGAGACGGGCATGAGACGTTAAGGCTGCTGCTGCCGCCACCAAGAAGCCTGTGTGTGAGCACAGGTCACCATCCACACCTTCCCTCCCAGGAGTCTGTGCAGCCCGCCACTGCCAGGGTCCCGGGATCCAGGGACAACTTCCCCAGGAGAACGCACGGTGCGCCTCAGGCTGGTGCAACATCATGCTGGCCTCTGCCGCCGCAGGCTCGCCCCGCACTCCACACCCATCCCTACCCCCGGCTTGACTGAGCCAGAGCCCCCGAATCAGCGGCTCCTTTAACCCCGTCCTGTCCGAGCAAAGAACAGAGGCCCTCCTGTGACCTACACGCAGAGGCAGGGCCAAATCCAAAGCTGAACCCCGGGAGCTGTGCGAACAAAGAAGAGAAAGGGAAATCTCTCCCAGCAGCCACAGAAGCAGCGGATTAAATCTCCACAATCAACTTGATGTACTCTGCATCTGTGGAATACCTGAACAGACAATGAATCATCCCAAATTGAGGAGGTGGACTTTGAGAGCAAGATTTATTATTTTTTCCCTGTTTCCTCTTTTTGTGAGTGCGTATGTATATGCTTCTGTGTGAGATTTTGTCTGCATAGCTTTGCTTTCACCATTAGTCCTAGGGTTCTATCCGTCCGTTTTTTTTTTTTTACTTAAAAAAATTTTTTTCGTAATAACTATTTTTTTATTTTAATAACTTTATTTTATTTTACCTTTATTTTATCCTTTTCTTTCTTTCTACTTTTTCTCCCTTTTATTCTGAGCCGTGTGGATGAAAGGCTCTTGGTGCTGCAGCCAGGAGTCAGTGTTGTGCCTCTGAGGTGGGAGAGCCAACTTCAGGACACTGGTCCACAAAACACCTCCCAGCTCCACATAATGTCAAATGGCGAAAATCTCCCAGAGATCTCCATCTCAACACCAACACCCAGCTTCACTCAATGACCAGCAAGCTACAGTGCTGGACACCCTATGCCAAACAACTAGCAAGACAGGAACACAACACAACCCATTAGCAGAGAGGCTGCCTAAAATCATAATAAGTCCACAGACACCCCAAAAACACACCACCAGACGAGGACCTGCCCACCAGAAAAACAAGATCCAGCCTCATACACCAGAACACAGGCACTAGTCCCCTCCACCAGGAAGCCTACACAACCCACTGAAGCAACTTTAGCCACTGGAGACAGACACCAAAAACAACGGGAATTACGAACCTGCAGCCTGCAAAAAGGAGACCACAAACACAGAAAGATAAGCAAAATGAGAAGACAGAAAAACACACAGCAGATGAAGGAGCAACATAAAAACCCATCAGACCTAACAAATGAAGAGGAAATAGGCAGTTTACCTGAAAAAGAATTCAGAATAATGATAGTAAAGATGATCCAAAATCTTGGAAAAAGAATCGAGAAAATGCAAGAAACATTTAACAAAGACCTAGAAGAACTAAAGATGAAACAAGCAATGATGAACAACACAATAAATGAAATTAAAATACTCTAAAAGGGATCAATAGCAGAATAACTGAGGCAGAAGAACGGATAAGTGACGTGGAAGATAAAATAGTGGAAATAAATACTGCAGATAAAAATAAAGAAAAAAGAATGAAAAGAGCTGAGGACAGTCTCAGAGACCTCTGGGACAACATTAAATGCACCAACATTCGAATTATAGGGGTCCCAGAAGAAGAAGAGAAAAAGAAAGGGACTGAGAAAATATTTGAAGAGATTATACTTGAAAACTTCCCTAATATGGGAAAGGAAACAGTTAATCAAGCCCAGGAGGCACAGAGAGTCCCATACAGGATAAATCCAAGGAGAAACACGCCAAGACACATATTAATCAAACTGTCAAAAATTAAATACAAAGAAAACGTATTAAAAGCAAGAAGGGAAAAACAACAAATAACACACAAGGGAATCCCCGTAAGGTTAACAGCTGATTTTTCAGCAGAAATTCTGCAAGCCAGAAGGGAGTGGCAGGACATATTTAAAGTGATGAAGGAGAAAAACCTACAACCAAGATTACTCTACCCAGCAAGGATCTCATTCAGATTTGATGGAGAAATTAAAACCTTTACAGACAAGCAAAAGTTGAGAGAGTTCTGCACTATCAAACCAGCTTTACAACAAATGCTAAAGGATCTTCTCTACGCGAGAAACACAAGAGAAGGAAAAGACCTATAATAACAAACGCAAAACAATTAAGAAAATGGGAATAGGAACATACATATCTATTATTACCTTAAATGTAAACGGATTAAATGCTCCCACCAAAGGACACAGACTGGCTGAATGGATACAAAAACAAGACCCATATATATGCTGTCTACAAGAGACCCACTTCAAACATAGAGACACATGCAGACTGAAAGTGAAGGGATGGAAAAAGATATTCCATGCAAATGGAAAACAAAAGAAAGCTGGAGTAGCAATTCTCATATCAGACATGATAGACTTTAAAATACAGAAGAGCAAAGAAGGATACTACATAATGATCAAGGGATTGATCCAAGAAGAAGATATAACAATTGTAAATATTTATGCACCTAACATAGGAGCACCTCAATACATAAGGCAAATACTAACAGCCATAAAAGGGGAAATCGACAGTAACACATTCATAGTAGGGGACTTTAACACCCCACTTTCACCAATGGACAGATCATCTAAAATGAAAATAAATAAGGAAACACAAGCTTTAAATGATACATTAAACAAGATGGTCTTAATCGATATTTATAAGACATTCCATCCAAAAACAACAAAATACACATTTTTCTCAAGTGCTCCTGGAACATTCTCCAGGATAGATCATATCTTGGGTCACAAATCAAGCCTTGGTAAATTTAATAAAATTGAAATTGTATCAAGTATCTTTTCCGACCACAATGCTATGAGACTAGATATCAATTACAGGAAAAGATCTGTAAAAAATACAAACACATGGAGGCTAAACAATACACTACTTAATAATGAAGTGATCTCTGAAGAAATCAAAGAGGAAATCAAAAAATACCTAGAAACAAATGACAATGGAGACACGATGACCCAAAACCTATGGGATGCAGCTAAAGCAGTTCTAAGAGGGAAGTTTATAGCAATACAATCCTACCTAAAGAAACAGGAAACATCTTGAAGAAACAACCTAAACTTGCACCTAAAGCAATTAGAGAAAGAAGAACCAAAAAACCCCAAAGCTAGCAGAAGGAAAGAAATCACAAAAATCAGATCAGAAATAAATGAAAAAGAAATGAAGGAAACAATAGCAAAGATCAATAAAACTAAAAGCTGGTTCTTTGAGAAGATAAACAAAATTGATAAACCATTAGCCAGACTCATCAAGAAAAAAAGGGAGAAGACTCAGATCAATAGAATTAGAAATGAAAAAGGAGAAGTAACAACTGACACTGCAGAAATACAGAAGACCATGAGAGATTACTACAAGCAACTCTATGCCAATAAAATGGACAACCAGGAAGAAATGGACATATTCTTAGAAATGCACAACCTGCCGAGACTGAATCAGGAAGAAATAGAAAATATGAACAGACCAATCACAAGCACTGAAATTGAAACTGTGATTAAAAATCTTTCAACAAACAAAAGTCCAGGACCAGATGGCTTCACAGGAGAATTCTATCAAATATTTAGAGAAGAGCTAACACCTATCCTTCTCAAACTCTTCCAAAATATAGCAGAGGGAGGAAAACTCCCAAACTCATTCTACAAGGCCACCATCACCCTGTTACCAAAACCAGACAACGATGTCTCAAAGAAAGAAAACTACAGGCCAATATCACTGATGAACATAGATGCAAAAATCCTCAACAAAATACTAGCAAACAAAATCCAACAGCACATTAAAAGGATCATACACCATGATCAAATGGGGGTTATTCCAGGAATGCAAGGATTCTTCAATATACACAAATCAATCAGTGTGATACACCATATTAACAAACTGAAGGAGAAAAACCATATGATCATCTCAATAGATGCAGAGAAAGCTTTTGACAAAATTCAACACCTATTTATGATAAAAACCCTGCAGAAAGTAGGCATAGATGGAACTTTCCTCAACATAATAAAGGCCATATATGACAAACCCACATCCAACATCGTCCTCAGTGGTGAAAAACTGAAAGCATTTCCACTAAGATCAGGAACAAGACAAGGTTGCCCACTCTCACCACTCTTATTCAACATAGTTTTGGAAGTTTTAGCCACAGAAATCAGATAATAAAAGGAAATAAAAGGAATCCAAACCGGAAAAGAAGAAGTAAAGCTGTCACTGTTTGCAGATGACATGATACTATACATAGAGAATCCTAAAGATGCTACCAGAAAACTACTAGAGCTAATCAATGAATTTGGTAAAGTAGAAGGATACAAAATTAATGCACAGAAATCTCTGGCATTCCTATACACTAATGATGAAAAATCTGAAACAGATATTAAGGAAAAACTCCCATTTACCATTGCAACAAAAAGAATAAAATATCTAGGAATAAACCTACCTAAGGAGACAAAAGACCTGTATGCAGAAAATTATAAGACACTGATGAAAGAAATTAAAGATGATACAAATAGATGGAGAGATATACCATATTCTTGGATTGGAAGAATCAACATTGTGAAAATGACTCTACTACCCAAAGCAATCTACAGATTCAATGCAATCCCTATCAAACTACCACTGGCATTTTTCACAGAACTAGAACAAAAAATTTCACAATTTGTATGGAAACACAAAAGACTCCGAATAGCCAAAGCAATCTTGAGAACGAAAAACAGAGCTGGAGGAATCAGGTCCCCTGACTTCAAACTATACTACAAAGCTACAGTAATCAAGACAGTATGGTACTGGCACAAAAACAGAAATATAGATCAATGCAACAGGATAGAAAGCCCAGAGATAAACCCATGCACATATGGTCACCTTATCTTTGATAAAGGAGGCAGGAATGTACAGTGGCGAAGGGACAGCCTCTTCAATAAGTGGTGATGGGAAAAATGGACAGGTACATATAAAAGTATGAGATTAGATCACTCCCTAACACCATACATAAAAATAAGCTCAAAATGGATTAAAGACTTAAATGTAAGGCCAGAAACTATCAAACTCTTAGAGGAAAACCTAGGCAGAACACTCTATGACATAAATCACAGCAAGATCCTTTTTGACCCACCTCCTAGAGACATGGAAATAAAAACAAAAATAAACAAATGGGACCTAATGAAACTGCAAAGCTTTTGCACAGCAAAGGAAACCATAAACAAGACCAAAAGACAACCCTCAGAATGGGAGAAAATATTTGCAAATGAAGCAACTGACAAAGGATTAATCTCCAAAAGTTACAACCAGCTCATGCAGCTCAATATTAAAAAATCAAACAACCCAATCCGAAAATGGGCAGAAGACCTACATAGACATTTCTCCAAAGAAGATATACAGACTGCCAACAAACACATGAAAGAATGCTCAACATCACTAATAATTAGAGAAATGCAAATCAAAACTACCATCAGATATCATCTCACACCAGTCAGAATGGCCATCATCAAAAAATCTAGAAACAACAAATGCTGGAGAGGATGTGGAGAAAAGGGAACCCTCTTGCACTGTTTGTGGGAATGTTAATTGATACAGCCACTATGGAGAACAGTATGGAGGTTCCTTAAGAAACTACAAATAGAACCACCATACGACCTAGCAATCCCACTACTGGGCATATACCCTGAGAAAACCATAATTCAAAAAGAGTCATGTACCAAAATATTCATTGCAGATCTATTTACAATAGCCAGGAGATGGAAACAACCTAAGTGTCCATCATCGGATGAATGGATAAAGAAGATGTGGCACACATATACAATGGAATATTACTCGGCCATAAAAAGAAACGAAATTGAACTATTTGTAATGAGGTGGATGGACCTAGAGTCTGTCATACAGAGTGAATTAAGTCAGAAAGAGAAAGACAAATACCGTATGCTAACACATATATATGGAATTTAAGAAAACAATAATGTCATGAAGAACGTAGGGGTAAGACGGGAATAAAGACACAGACCTACTAGAGAATGGACTTGAGGATATTGGGAGGGGGAAGGGTAAGCTGTGACAAAGTGAGAGAGTGGCATGGACATATATACACTACCAAACGTAAAATAGATACCTAGTGGGAAGCAGCCGCATAGCATAGGGAGATCAGCTCGGTGCTTTGTGACCACCTAGAGTGGTGGGATAGGGAGGGTGGGAGGGAGGGAGACGCAAGAGGGAAGAGATATGGGAACATATGTATATGTATAACTGATTCAGTTTCTTATAAAGCAGAAACTAACACAGCATTGTAAAGCAATTATACTCGAATAAAGATGTAAAAAAAAAAAAAGAAAAAGAAAACATAGGAAAATATTTTTGTGACCTTGGGTTAAGTAACGGTGTCTTAAATGTAACATTAAAAGCAAAATCCTTTAAAAAAAATTTGATAGTTTGGACTTCCTTTACAGAATTTTAAAAACTTCTGGCCTTCAAAAGATACTGTTACTAAAATGAAAAGACAAACTATAGATTGGGAGAAAATAGTTACAAAGTACATATATAATAAAAACTTGTCTTTAGAATAAAGAACTCTTAGATTTAACAATAAAAAAGCAAACAACTCCACAAAAAATGGGCCAAAAATTTCAACAAACACTTCACCAAAAATATACAGATGGTAATAAAGCACATGAAAAGGTGTTCAATATATGTAGTCAATGGGAATTGCAAATCAAAATCATAATAAGATACCATTTCACACTCACTAGAATGGCTATCATAAAAAAAGACAGTAACAAATGTCAGCAAGGATGTGGAGAAATAGGGACCTTCATACATCTCTGCTGGGAATGTAAAAGGTAAAATGCCTTTGACAAAGATTTTGGCAATTTTCTAAGAAGTTAAATATATGCCTACTGTTCTGCTCCTAGAAATTCACCCAAGAGAAATGAAAGCATATGTACACACAAAGACTTGTACACAAATATTCACAGCAGCTTTATCTGTAATAGCCATAAAACTGGAAGCAACCCAACAGCTGGTGAATGAATAAACTAAATGTGGTATATCCATACAATGGAATACTACTCAGCAATGAAAGAAAATGAACTATTGATACCCACAACAGTATGGATAAATCTTAAAATAACTAAGCTGAGTGAAAGAAGCGAGGCAAAAACAAAGAGTTCATGCTGTATAATCCCATTTATATAAAATTCTAGAAAAAGCAAACTATCATGTAGTGAAAAAAGGACCAGTGGTTGCCTGTGTTACTGGGGCAAGATGAGACTGAAGGGAGGGATTTTAAAAGGGCAGAAGGAAACTTTATAGGATGATGGACGTGTGATGATTTCACAGGTATGTATTGATACACATATTGAGACTTTTCAAATTATACATTTTAAATTTGCCCAGTTTACCGTATGTCAATTACATCTCAATAAAGCAGTAAGAAAAAAGTAAATAACAAAAAGAGAGATGGCTAAAGAGACACAATGGTTGAAGTTTGATGTTAGAACTATACTGATCCTTCTTTGACATGATTTCCCACCACCCCCAACCTCCAATAGTTGCCTGCTGGTTCCAGGCTATCCACCTAGAATGTGCAATCTGCTAGGCTTCACAAGTGCCCATTGAGGCACATTGCCATAATCTGGCAACTCACTTAATTCCTCTTTTTAAATAGTTGTATACTTGAAAGAGGAAAACCTTTGAATGAAATCCTTATAGAAAAGTTCTATCACAGCATGCGTCTCATTTCAATAAGGCATTTTCCCAGGGCCATACATTTTGCTCATATCCCTCTGCTAAAATTTACTTCCTAAGAGAATGACATGGACATATATATACTACCAAACGTAAAATGGATATCTAGTGGGAAGCAGCCACATAGCACAGGGAGATCAGCTCAGTGCTTTGGGACCCCCTAGAGGGGTGGGATAGGGAGGGTGGGAGGGAGACACGAGAGGGAGGAGATATAGGGATGTATGTATATATATAGCTGATTCACTTTGTTATACAGCAGAAGCTAACTCGCCATTGTAAAGCAATTATACTCCAATAAAGATGTTAAAATAAATAAATAAATAAAATAAAATTTACTTCCCATCCAACCTTGGCTTCATTACCTTGTTAGGCCAGAAAAAGTTCATCTCCTGTGTGTATGAAGCCCTCTCTGATCCTCTGCCTCTTAGCGCCGTTTCCAGTTACCATTAACCACGTGGTTCATATTACCAGCATGTAGGGGCTAAAACAAGGTCCCCCAGCCCCACTTCCCTATACCCCCATCATAAATTTTGCCTAAGGAAAGTAAGCTTGCCATTTGGAATTTAAACTTTACAATGAAGACAAACTGGTTCAGAGAAGAAATATGCAGACACTTGAAACAGACGTAAAGATTCCCAAGCCAAACAGACCACTACCTGAAGAAATAACATGTCAGCAAACAAAAGAAGGTGAGCATGAGAAGAGAGGTTGATCATTAATGCCACTCACCATCCAGGGAAGAAAGAACCCATCTGTATCCTTTGATACTCTGTTTGAAGCTATTACTTTTTTTTAAAATTTAGAATTCACTGATTAATTCTCCTTATTCTAAATTCAAGTTTCACAAACAACCTTTTGATTATAATTTGGCTTCCAAATGTGGCAAGTATGCCAAGAGACCTCACTTAAATTAAAAATGAGAGTCTAGTTCCCTAAGATGACTCCTCATTATAAATTAGTAATTTGCCATTCTAGGTTTATATAGTAGTCTTGTATTTATTTATTTTTTATTTCCACAGTCCATCTTACTGTTATAGCCCTTTTTCCATACTGTAGTTAGGTGAGCAGAGTTTAGAACTATAGATTCTCAACTACCTGAGGGTAGTTTTGCATCCAGTTTTGTACTGGCCTCCACCATCATTGCTTGATTAAAAAAAAAAATACTGAATTAAAATGAGCTGCTTATTTCCATTTTTAGTTGATTAGGAGTTAGAAAATTGGATACCAAAAACACTCCTTCCCAAGTGCAAGCCACTAATACTCATAAACCTCTAGTACTATAGCTAAGACAGGTTGTTGTTTTTTGTTGTTGTTTTTAATATGGAGTAGTTTTTGTTTGTTTGCTTGGTTTTGGGTTTTTTTTTTTTAATTTTATTTTTTGGCTGCTTTGGGTCTTCGTTGCTGCGTGTGGGCTTTCTCTAGTTGCGGCGAGTGGGGGCTACTGTTTGTTGCGGTGCACGAGCTTCTCATTGCAATGGCTTCTGTTTGTTGCGGAGCAAGGCTGTAGGTGGATGGGCTTCAGTAGTTGCAGCACGCGGGCCCTAGAGCGCAGGCTCAGTATTTGTGGCACATGGGCTCAGTTGCTCCGCGGCATGTGGGATCTTCCCGGATCAGGGCTTGAACTCAAGTCCCGTGCATTGGCAGGGAGATTCTTTTTTGTTTTTTTGTGTTTTTTTTTTGCGGTACGCGGGCCTCTCACTGTTGTGGCCTCTCCCGTTGCGGAGCACAGGCTCCAGACGCGCAGGCTCAGCGGCCATGGCTCACGGGCCCAGCAGCTCCGTGGCATGTGGGATCTTCCCGGACCGGGGCACGAACCCACGTCCCCTGCATCGGCAGGCGGACTCTCAACCACTGCGCCACCTGGGAAGCCCGGCAGGGAGATTCTTAACCACTGCGCCACCAGTGAAGTCCAAGACAGGTATGTTTTTAAAAGTATGTTGCACATCCCTAGAGAACTGATTTTTAAATGAGGGTCAGAGTAGCACCAACCTCAGTGAAGTTTCTGACACTGTTTCATTTAAGTATTCCTGAAATGTTTAAAAACATTTCAAGCCTCATCACATCAACTAAGATGAATGTAGAGACATGTCAGATGAATAACTATTAAGGAAATAATGAAAGCATATACCTTCTATTTTAACAATTAAACCACAATTTAGAGAACTAATTCTAACACTACAAACTTTTTGTTACCAAAGACAATAAGAAAAATCACATCTTTAGGATAAGGAGTCATGACACATTTAAAATTTTGCAATGGTAATGTTTCTTTTGATGAAAAGAGTTCACCCCAGTATATATAAAGTAGTTAAGAAACTTTAACTTATAAATATATATTCAGATTAATTTTTTTTGTTTCAGCCTTTAAAAAAATTTCAAAGTAATCTGTGAAAAATATTCAACACACCATAGATACACATGTTTAAAAAAGCAATTATGTTTGGGCTAAAATTCCACTTTATAAAAAAATCAAATAATGAATACTTCTTGCTTCATTCTTTCTTAAAAGCAATCATTTATCATGAGTTTCTTAATAGAAATGTGATTCCTTTAAGTACTGTTAACTGAATAGTCTGACTCAGTTTTCTCAAATAAACAGTGGACAGTGTGATGAATAAATACAGTTGCCTGTGAATAAATTAAGTTTCCTCATTCACAAATAAAACATAATCTTGAGCACAAAATACAGATCCCATTAATATTTGGTTCTGTAATTAATACTCAGAAGACACAACTCCTGATTTTATGCATAGGAAACAGGCCTAAAGAAATGAAGCAACTTTTTTCAGATCCCAGTTAGTTAATGGCAGCTTAGATACTGAAACCACTATTGCCTTGTAGTTTGATTTATGAGTGCTAGTTTCGCATAAAAGATGCTCTGACAAGGAAACGTTTATTTCAAAAAGTCAGCAGCACAATCTGTCTCTTCTCCAAAGAAATAGTATGTATGGCAGACGTTCATCCTGCTGCTGCTACATGAAGAAAATTTGGGCCTAATTTGTCTGGTCTTCCAAGCCAGAGCAACGGAAGTGACTGGGTTTAGGTGGGGCATCCTGCTGGGCGTCATCCAGCCAACAGGCAAGGCTCCAGCTCTGCAGGAGAAGCAAGGTAGCCTAGGAAAGAACCAACCCCCACCCTGCTGTCTGTATCTAAGATTGGGAGGGAAAAAAAGGATAAGATAAGGCAGTGGGTACTCTTTCAACTGTACACCCACACACATTTCCTGGTCCTTTATCTTCTTTACCATTCTTAGCGCTTCCAACCTGGCATGGCCTTCTGAATCATGTGTTCATCTCTCCTTTGACTCGACCCAACCGGCATGGCCTTCCATCTCACCTCTACCAACAAAGCCGTTGACTACACGTTAAGCAAAGACCTTGGGGGAGAGACTGGGTTTCCTAAGCTTTAGTCCGGTACAATCCAGCTCCACACCTGTATTTCTAGGCAACTCCCTACTGTCTCTCCCCGACCTGTCCCCGCCACCAGCCCCATCACCCCCCTGTCCCCAGCCGTGCCCTCCAACTTGCTCCAAGCTAATGTCACCCTGTGCCAACCCTTCCCAAGCGCTCGGGGCTGCAGCCCGTGGGTCCCAGCACCGAAAGCGGTTCTCCTAACCAGCGCAAAGGGCGCCGCCACTCCCGGTGCGGTCTGCAGCCTCCGGGGCTCCCGCGCCGCTCTCACCTCATCCAGGGTGCGGCTGCCGCGGCTGCCTCTTCCTCCTCGGCCGCGGCTGCCCAGCTCCCGGACGGCTCGGGATGCCGTCGTTCCCGGCCGGGAGACTGCCGTGAGGACTGTGAGGTTCGCGCCGTGTCCCTGGACCAGTAGGGCGCGTGGCGCGCCCGGCTGGACGCGCGGCAGCAGCGGCCGCAGTCGCAGCGGCGGCGGCAGCAGGACCCGTTGTCAGTCCTCTTCATGAATTTCACGGGCCTGGACAGCCCAATCCTAGTTACCGTCCTTGCTTGGTTTTCCTAAGGTCTTCCCGCACTGCCAGGGCGCATCCTCTGGGCGTGGATTACCATCCACTCCAGTTGCCACTGTCGTGGTGGAGACCTGGAAAGACCAGGCCTCCTCCGCGGCTGCCTCGGCCACCTGCTCCGCCCAGATTGCTTCGGTCTCTCTCGCACAAACGCCCGCCGCTGCCTCTTAACCCTCTGTCATCTCCCCGTTTTCTTTCCACCCACCACCTCAACCTGGAGAGCTTTTCATTTCCAGACCTGCTTTCTTTTTTCTTCCTGTCTGCTTCATTGTCACCGTCCTCAATTTCCAACCTCAAAAAGTTTCTCCTTTTCTCATTCCCTCTCTCCATATTTTCCTGGTTTTTGTCCTCCACCCTCCAAATCAGTCATCCTCTTATATTTTATATTATTTTCCTCAGAATCATTACTTCTCCAGGTTGTTGTCTAGCCTCCTTTCCCTCTCTTCCCTTCTTATCCCCTCATTTAAAATCTTTTCCTTTCAATTTTTCTTTTAGTTATTGTAAAAACCTTTCTCCTAAACAACCTCAATTTTCCTTTCTGTTGAGACTTTCTGATTGTCATTTTTCATGAAGAACTCATAGTAAAGTATATATAGCTTGGTATCCACCATCAAGTCAGAGGGAGTTTTCATGGTTAAAAAAAAAGTTCCTAGGTCAAATAAATCGTCCACTAAATGTTTGTTCTGAAAATCCTTTTCTTATATTCAAGTGTCCTCTAAGAATGGAAGCTGAGTCTCCAGCAAAGCAGAACGCTCCTGCTGCACTATTCTATAGAAGGCCCCTGCTTACTGGTTCCACTTAATTTTTCGACTTTACCATGGTGTGAAAGCGATATGCATTCAGTAGAAACCAGACTTACAGCTTTGAATTTTGATCTTTTCCTGGGCTAGAGATATGGGGTAATACTCCCTGGTGATGCTGGGCTCCCAGTCAGATACATTAATAACCATTCTGTACCCATACAACCAGTCTGTTTTTCACTTTCTGTATAGTATTCAAGAAATTACATGAAATATTCAACACTTTTTTATTATAAAATAGGCTTTGTGTTAGATGATTTTGCCTAACTGTAGGCTAATGTAAGTGTTTTGAGCACATTTAAGGTAGGCTAGGCTAAGCTGTGATGTTTGGTACGTTAGGTATATAAAATGCATTTTGACTTAAGGTATTTTCAACTTACAATGGGTTTATAGGGAGGTAACCCCATTGTGACCTGCAAGACCTGCAAGGGAGAAGGTTTATCTTTGTAGTGGGTACTATGGATCCCAAGGTTCATAGGCAATAGTCACTATTATTATTATTTTTTTTTTTTGCGGTACGCGGGCCTCTCACTGCTGTGGCCTCTCCCGTTGCAGAGCACAGGCTCCGGACGCACAGGCTCAGCGGCCATGGTTCACGGGCCCAGCTGCTCCGCGGCATGTGGGATCTTCCCGGACCGGGGCACGAACCCATGTCCCCTGCATCGGCAGGCGGACTCTCAACCACTGGGCCACCAGAGAAGCCCAGTCACTATTATTGATTAACTCAGTGTGAATAAAGCTGAACTCTTCTTAACTCATTTTTTCCTCCCAAATCTGCTCTTCAGTTCTGTTTTATTAACCCCAACACTACCATCCACTGAGTTGCCTAAGCCTCAAAACTGGGAGTCATCAGAGACGTCTCTCACTCGTGAAACTCATCCAGTCTTTCATTCTACTTCTTTACTAGTTCTTTAAGTAGTCTCTCCCATCATGATTCCAACTGCTTCCAGAAAATGACACTATCAGGTATCTCATTCTTTCTTTCAAACCTCCTAACTTAATCTATATCTTTACCTCTCTTTTTCCCCCAATCTATCTTACTGAAGCAACTTACTCTATCACTCTCATCTCTACTTGGGAATTCTTAATTATCTTTTGTTGTCTTAGTATCTTTGGCCTCCCTTTCTCCATTAGCTCCATGCCCAGGCTATAAACATGCTCAAGTTTCCTCATCACTAAAACAAAGCCTTCCCCCTCTAACCACCATCATATCTCTCACTTCCGTTCATAACCAGTTTGCTTATATGCGCTGTATGCATTTGATGTCTATACTTCCTGACTTTACATACATTCTTTGCCACCTAATTCTCTGAAATCAGGCTTCTAATCCTATTAGTTGAAGTTGCTCTCCTAGCAGACTCAGACTTTGTCCATAGGCTAGCGGTAGATTTTATCTAATACACAAATTGAAACAAATGGGGTTCCCAAATTTAAAATGAATATGCCGTCTTCATTAGTTGAGGCAGATAAACAGTTCAGTGAAGTTACTGCAAACTCAAAAGCTAAGAAGTGCTGAAACTTCCAGTTCCAGTTAAGATGGAGGGGCATGTATCAGACTGACTCTTCCCCACCTTGGGTGTGGGGATGGGTGGGATAGAATAGAATATATAAATATTTATAAATATGTAAGTATTACATATATAAATATAGAAAATATAAAAACAACTCTTTGAAGGCACTGGCGAGTAACCTAAGCAGACAGGACTTGAATCTATGATCCTTGAGAAGAGAAGCACATGAAATGAACTCCATATTCACCCTGGGATTTTTCTCCTGAGGGAATTTTCCAAATCAGGCACTATAGAATAAAGTCCAAATAAAAGATGCAGTATTACTGGGCTGAAGACTCAAATAAAGTTCAGAGCTGCCAAAGTGGCTGAGACTTGAAGGAGGACTCCCAGGGAGGGGAAGAATGGCAGAGAAGTAGTAGCTCAATTATCTCGGTACAAATTCCCCTCAAGTTAGTGGCCAGTTTCTAAACCCAGCATACGCAAAACAAGATGCCAAAAAGCATACCAGGAAACAGCAGTTTGGAGGGTAATAAGCTAAGTAGAGATTTCAGCATCCAACACAATTTGGACTTCAAGCCTCTCCAAGGTAGAAAGACAGCCAGAGCTTTCAGTTGAGACCCCTTAAAAGGCCATACCCTTAGAGTAAGGGTAGTACAGTAATGAAACAGAATAGATCTAACAAAGCTTAAGACCCAGTCTTTATAGGATCAAAGTGATCCACTAGTATTCCTTCTGCCTACCAGAACAAAACTTAACTCTTCGGAAGTTAGATAACATTATCCAGAGCCTCTACAATTTTTTCATCTACAATGTATAGGATCCAATATAAAATTATAAGGCATGGTAAAAATGAAATTCAAATGACTAAACACTAAAAGTTAACAGAAACATACCCAGATATTAGAGCTAACAGGACTTTAAATTAACTATGACTAGTAGGTTTAAGTAAATAGAGGAAAAGATGGGCAAAGATGATAAGATGGATAATTTACTTCAATATAGAGTTGGCATCCATAAAAAATCAGATGGACATTCTCAATATGAAAAATACAATAAATGGAAATAAGAACCCATTGGGTGTGTGTAACAGCAGTCTGAATGCAGCAGAAGTCAGAATCAGTGAAGTGGAAGATAGGTCAATAGGTGATTCCAAAATGAGCGACAGAAAAAAAGAAAAAAAAAAAGAGCACAGCATCAAAGACACGTGGAATACAGTAAAAAAGTATAATATATGTGAAATTACAGTCCTTGAAAAAGAAGAGAAAGAGTAAGGGCTAGAAGAAATGTTCCAGCAGATAAAGACCAAGAATTTTCTAAAACTGGTAGAAGACATTGACTTCTCAGATTCCAGAAGTTCCGCAAACCCCATGTAGAATAAATGACCAATATCCCTCAGGATATTAGAAGCAGTTTCTAAAATTCTGAAATTTGCTAAAGAGAATTCTCCAATTAAAACAAAGGGGAGGGCTTCCCTGGTGGCGCAGTGATTGAGAGTCCGCCTGCTGATGCAGGGGACACGGGTTCGTGCCCCGGTCCAGGAAGATCCCACATGCCGCGGAGCGGCTGGGCCCGTGAGCCATGGCCGCTGAGCCTGCGCGTCCAGAGCCTGTGCTCCGCAACGGGAGAGGCCACAACAGTGAGAGGCCCGCGTACCGCAAAAAACAAAAAAAACAAAGGGGAAATCTTGACCAAGAGGCAGTTTTCACAGACCTAGTCAATTCCATAGCATTTATACAGTGGCAGGAGTCATTGTGCAAGGGCTGAAAATGAACACGTACAAGAGAGTATAGGAAATTATGTCACTAAACAGAGCCTATATTCAAATCAGCCTTTGGGTGCCACAAGAAAAGGGGGCTAAAAGGGGAAATGAAAATTAATCAATTTTGATTATGCTCGTGTAAAATCAAAACCAATAAGCTCATTAGACTGATGAAATAAAATTCATATTTTATGGCAAGACAAGAAAAATTTAAACATAAAATTTTTCTCTGCCCGTTTGGGCCTCCACTCTCCCCCTTAGTGTGTGTTGTGCATCTGCATTAACCAGACCTCCTTAGGAAGTTACATTCCTTCTTAAACTATAAAGGGTCACAATTCCTTAGGAGATAACCTTCCTTCTTAATCTTGTAAGGGGCTGCGATGACCCATGACCCACAACTCACTTTGCACCTGTAGATCTGATTGTGTAAACTGTCAATAATACATCATTTGACGTGTACCCCATTGTCTCAAAAACTTGTGTAACTGTGCTTTGACCTCAGAGCTTTCTGAAAGACTGTTTCCCAGCTTATAATCCTCAGGTTGGCTCAAGTAAAATTCTCCATTTCTTTCTTAGATCGACTGCTGATCAATTTTTTTCATCAACAATACCATAGTTAGTAACCTGAAAATGAGACTGCCAACCTGTAAATTTCTAAATTTTATAACAAAGCAGGAAGATCTCAAGTGTCCTTCCCTGAAAGAGGAAAGAATTTATGTAGGTGAGTTCCGCCTCTACCTGCCACATTTTAAACACAATACCATAATTAACCGCTTCATGGGAAACATTTCTCTCAATGAGACTATGTTTACAAATCATAGATAACTGGCATAAAGCAGATAACTGTCATAGAACAATTAGTAAGCCAGAGAAGCTAACTCTGTAAAGATTTTTCTCTTCTTTCTCTACTCTTGACACTGAGTTTCTGCTATGATGTTTAGAAACAGCTATGTGGTTCTGACATATCTCACCAAGTACTATGCTGTGTTCTGATAACACCATTTGTTTGGGTAGCTCTATGGCCTTGGAGTTGATGTTTTTATTTTAATGTTTTGGCTTGATTAAATTAATATTAATTTAATATTTTTAATAATTCAGTAGTTTAGTATTAAGTATCCTATTACATTTTAGATTGTTTGAAAGTAAGAGACATGAGAAATTTTGACTGAATCAATTCAAATTTAGGATACTAAATAAAATTTCCAGTGAAAACAGCTCAAGCTATACCTGATGAAACAACTCTGATTCTACCCAGGCACCTGTCTAAGAACACTGCTAGCAAAGACTGAGTAGCATAAGTAATTGGAGAATAATGATTTTTTGCATTTTAATTTCTGTGAACTTAGTAAAGGAGTCTGGATTTTCTATGGGGTTTAATTTACAAGGGATGGAGATTTAATCTGCCAACTTTATTTCTTTCCTGGAAATTTGATAATGAAAAAGGTTAATATCCAAGTTTGAAGTATCTTCTGATAATGTACAATTTTAGTGTCTTTCTCCGGACATTTTATTTCATTACATAATTTTTAGTGTACTAGATTAGACAACATAACAGGTTAGTAGTTTAACCTAGCAAATGGAATAGGAAATAGCAGGAATTATGTTTTTTGGCCTTGCTTACAGTAAGGCTTTGGAATTAAGTTAATATGGACTAACTGGATCCATTTCAGAGTTTTCTTAGCATAAAATTTAACTATCCTCCTGTGGTTTTCAGAGTGGGGCCACATGAAGGTGGGGGAGAACTTGTCCTAATAGACTGCTATCCCCTCCCCAAGGAAGAAAGCCAACCTCTGGTTTGGCTTAATGGCAAAGCCCAAACGGCTAAGAGAACAAAAAGCTAGATAATATTAGGAGGAAGTTCTTTTGCCACAGTGCCCATCTTTCCATAATAGAGAAACTTCCATTTAGACTCCTTTTAGGGGAATGCTCCTTAGTCTTTCTCATCCCTTTCACTTATTCCTCCAGGAAGGAGTGATTTATTTGAATCATGATTTTTTCTTTAAGTTTTAATAATAATGAACTTGTTTTAGTTTTTTATTTGCTTGCTTTAGTAATAAATTTGTTTTAAAACAAGACTTCAGTATTTGATATCAAGTATATTTTTAAAAACCCTAAAATGACAGAGATTAAAAAAAAAAAGCCCATAAAATCACACCCATTAGGATGGCTACTATCAAAAACAATCCAGAAAATATCATGTTGGCAAAGATGTGGAGAAATCAGAACACTTGTGTACTGTTAGTAGGAATGTAAAATGGTGCAGCCATGATGGAAAACAGTAAGGTTGTTCCTCAAAAAATTAAAAATTAAATTACCATATCCAGCAATCCCACCTCAGGTATATAGTACCCAAAAGAACTGAAAGCAGGGTCTCAAAGAGATATTTTGCACCCATGTTCATAGCAGCATTATTCACAATAGCCAAAAAGTGGAAGCAACCCAAGTGTCCATCAATGGACGAATGGATAAACAAAGTGTAGTAAATCAATATGATACCCACTCACATTGAGACCAATCTACTTTACTCAGTTTGCCAATTCAAATGCTAATCTCTTTCAGAAAGACCCTCACAGACACACCTAGATAAAATGTTTAAACAGATATCTAGGCACCCTGTGGCCTCAACAGGAAGCTTGAATAGAACAAAAAGACAGAAGGCTGAATCCTCTCCCTCTGCCTAACTGCTTGAGCTGAAATATACACCATTAGTACTCCAGTTCTCAGACCTTCTCAGACTGGACTATACCACTGGCTTTCCTGGATCTCCAGCTTGCAGATGGCCATTCTAGTAAGTGTGTAGTTGTATCTCATTTTTGTTATATTTTGCAATTGTCTAATGACATATGATGCTGAGTATCTTTTTTATATGCTTATTTGCCATCTGTATATCTTCTTTTGTGCCTGGCCAGATCTTCTTCTTATTTTTAATAGTTTTTTAAGATTGTTGAATTCTAAGTGTTCTTTGAATATTTTGGATAACAATCTTTTATCAGATATGTACTTTGCAAATACTTTCTCCCAGTTTGTAGTTTGTCTTCTCATTCTCTTGACAGTGCTTTTCACCCAGCAGAAGTTTTTTAATTAAAGTTAAATGCACGGTTTCCCTGGTGGTGCAGTGGATGAGAGTCCGCCTGCTGATGCTGGGGACATGGGTTCATGCCCCTGTCCGGGAAGATCCCACATGCTGAGGAGCGGCTGGGCCTGTGAGCCATGGCCGTTAAGCCTGCGCATCCGGAGTCTGTGCTCCGCAACGGGAGAGGCCACAGCAGTGAGAGGCCCACGTACCGCAAAAAAAAAAAAAAAAAAAAAAAAAAAAAAATCATTGCCAAAGTTAAGGTCGTCTAGATTTTCTCTTATGTGATCTTCTAGTTTTATAATTTTGCATTTGCATTTAGGCCTGTGATCCATTTTGAGTTAATTTTTGTGAAAGGTATAAGGCCTATATCTAGATTCATTATTTTGCATGTGGATGTCCACTTATTCTAGCACCTTTTGTTGAAAACACTATCCTTCCTCCATGATTTGTCTTTGCTCCTTTGTAAAAAGTCAGTTGACTATATTTTGTTGGTCTATTTCTGGGCTCTCTATCCTGTTCCATTGATGTATTCATCTATTCTTTCACCAATGTTACACTGTCTTGATTACTAAGGTAATGTCATCCTGTGACTTTGTTCTTCCCCTCCAATGTTGTGTTGGCTATTCTGGGTCTTTTGCCTCTGCATATAAACTTTAGAATCAGTTTGTGGATGTCTACAAAATAACTTGCCAATATTTTGATAGGGATTGTATTGAGTTTATAGATCAAGTTGGGAAGAAATGGCATCTTGAAAATATTGAGTCTTCCTATCCATGAACATGAGATATCTCTCCATTTATTTAGTTCTTTTTTATTTCACAGTTTTTTTTAGTATATCCCCAGAATTGTGCAACCATCAATGCTATCTAATTTCAGAACATTTTTATCACCCCCCCCAAAGAAACTCCATAGCCATTATCACTCACCATTTCCATTCCTATCATCTGCTCTCCCTCCTCCCAGCCCCTGGCAACCACTAATCTACTTTCTGTCTTTATAGATGTGCTTATCCTGGACATTTCATATAAATAGAATCATACAATATATAGTCTTTCATGTCTGGCTTTTTTCACTTAGCATAAAATTTTCAAGGTACCATGTCATAGGATTCCATTCATTTTTATTGCTGAAAATACGTCATATTGTATGGAAATGCCACATTTTGTTTATCCAGTTGATACACTTTCAGATTGTTTGCATTTTTTGACTATTATGAAAAATGCTGCCATGAAGGTTCATGTACACACTTTTTTTTTTTTTTTTTGCAGTACACAGGTCTCTCACTGTTGTGGCCTCTCCCGTTGCGGAGCACAGGCTCCGGACGCGCAGCCTCAGCAGCCATGGCTCACGGGCCTAGCCGCTCCATGGCACGTGGGATCTTGCTGGACTGGGGCACGAACCTGTGTCCCCTGCATCGGCAGGCAGACTCTCAACCACTGCGCCACCAGGGAAGCCCCCATGTACACACTTTGGAGTGAACATATGTTTTCAGCTCTTTTTGGTGGATACCTGGGAGTGGAATTGCTGGTCATATGGTAACTCTATGTTTAACTTTTTGAGGAACTGCCAAACTGTTTACAAAAGTGGCTGCATGATTTTACATTACACACACACACAAAATTCCCTTACCTGATATATGATTAGCAAATATTTTCTCACATGTTGGGGTTTGTCTTTTCAATTTCTTGATTATGTCCTTTGAAGCAAAACAGTTTCTACTTTTGATGAAGTCCAATTTATCTTATTTTTTTCCCCCAGCAGTGCTTTTGAGGTCATACTTAAGAAATTATTGCTAAATCTAAGGTCATAGATTCATTCTTATATTTTATCCAAAGAGATACATAGTTTAGGTCATACATTTAGGTTGATATCAATTTTGAGATAATTTTTATATATGGTGTGAGGTAGGTGGTCCATCTTCTTTCTTTTGCATGTGAAAATTTAGTTATATCAACATTATTTGTTGAGGAGATTATTCTTCTCCTCATTGAATTATCTTGGCACCCTTGTTAAAAATCAGTTGATTGCAGATGACATGATACTATACATAGAGAATTCTAAAGATGCTACCATAAAACTACTAGAGCTAATCAATGAATTTGATAAAGTAGCAGGATACAAAATTAATGCACAGAAATCTCTTGCATTCCTATACACTAATGATGAAAAATCTGAAACAGATATTAAGGAAAAACTCCCATTTACCAACGCAACAAAAAGGATAAAATACCTAGGAATAAACCTACCTAAGGAGACAAAAGACCTGTATGCAGAAAATTATAAGACACTGATGAAAGAAATTAAGGATGATACAAATAGATGGAGAGATATACCATGTTCTTGGATTGGAAGAATCAACATTGTGAAAATGACTGTACTACCCAAAGCAATGTACAGATTCAATGCAATTCCTATAAAACTACCACTGGCATTTTTCACAGAACTAGAACAAAAAATTTTACAATTTGTATGGAAACACAAAAGACTCCGAATAGCCAAAGCAATCTTGAGAAAGAAAAACAGAGCTGGAGGAACCAGGCTCCCTGACTTCAGACTATACTACAAAGCTACAGTAATCAAGACAGTATGGTACTGGCACAAAAACAGAAATATAGGTAAATGGAACAGGATAGAAAGCCCAGAGATAAACCCACGCACATATGGACACCTTATCTTTGATAAAGGAGGCAAGAATATACAATGGAGAAAAGACAGCCTCTTCAATAAGTGGTGCTGGGAAAACTGGACAGCTACATGTAAAAGTATGAAATTAGAACACTCCCTAACACCATACATAAAAATAAACTCAAAATGGATTAAAGACCTAAATGTAAGCCCAGACACTATAAAACTCTTAGAGGAAAACCTAGGCAGAACACTCTATGACATAAATCACAGCAAGATTCTTTTTGATCCACCTCCTGGAGAAATGGAAATAAAAACAAAAATAAACAAATGGGACCTAATGAAACTTCAAAGCTTTTGCACAGCAACGGAAACCATAAACAAGCAAAAGACAACCCTCAGAATGGGAGAAAATATTTGCAAATGAAGCAACTGACAAAGGATTAATCTCCAAAATTTACAAGCGGCTCATGCAGCTCAATATCAAAAAAACAAACAACCCAATCCAAAAATGGGCAGAAGACCTAAATAGATATTTCTCCAAAGAAGATATACAGATTGCCAACAAACACATGAAAGGATGCTCAACATCACTAATCATTAGAGAAATGCAAATCAAAACTACAATGAGGTATCACTTCACACCAGTCAGAATGGTCATCATCAAAAAACTTACAAACAATAAATGCTGGAGAGGGTGTGGAGAAAAGGGAACCCTCTTGCACTGTTGGTGGGAATGTAAATTGATATAGCCACTATGAAGAACAGTATGGAGGTTCCTTAAAAAACTACAAATAGAACTGCTATACAACCCGGCAAACCCACTACTGAGCTTATACCCTGAGAAAACCATAATTCAAAACGAGTCATGTACCACAATGTTCACTGCAGCTCTATTTACAATAGCCAGGACATGGAAGCAACCTAAGTGTCCATCGACAGATGAATGGATAAAGAAGATGTGGCACATATATACAATGGAATATTACTCAGCCATGAAAAGAAACGAAATTGAGTTATTTGTAGTGAGGTGGATGGACCTAGAGTCTGTCATACAGAGTGAACTAAGTCAGAAAGAGAAAAACAAATACCATATGCTAACTCACATGTATGGAATATTAAAAAAAATGGTTATGAAGAACCTAGTGGCAGGATAGGAATAAAGATGCAGACCTACTAGAGAATGGACTTGAGGACATGGGGAGGGGGAAGGGTAAGCTGTGACAAAGTGAGAGAGTGGCATGGACATATATACACTATCAAATGTAAAATCGATAGCTAGTGGGAAGCAGCCGCATAGCACAGGGAGATCAGCTCGGTGCTTTGTGACCACCTAGAGGGGTGGGATAGGGAGGGTGGGAGGAGGGAGACGCAAGAGGGAAGAGATATGGTGATATATGTATATGTATAGCTGATTTAAAGATGTTAAAAATTTTTTTAAAAATCAGTTGACCATAGTTGTATAAATTTATTCTGGACTCTCAATTATGTTCCATTGATTTATATGTCTAGTATCATACTTATTCTAGTATCATACTGTCTTGATTACTGTTGCTTGCAGTAATTTTTAAAATTGGGAAGTGTGAATCCTTTAACTTTGCTATTCGTTTTCAAGATTGTTTTTATTATTCTGGGTCCTTTGCATTTCTATATAAATTCTAGGATAAGCTTGCAATTTCTACCAAAAAAAAAAAAAAGCCAGCTGGGATTTGATAGGGATTGCAATGAATATGTAGTTCAGTTTGTGGATTATTGTCATCTTAACCCTATTAAATCTTCTGATCCAGGCACATGGGATGTTTTCTTTCATTTCTTTCAACAATGTTTTGTAGTTTTCAGTGCATAAATCTTTCTTTTGTTAGATTTACCTAAATATTTCATTTATTTTGATGCTGTTATAAATGGAATTGAATTCTTATTTTTGGATTCTTCATTTCTAGTGCACAGAAATACAATTGATTTTGCATATTGATTTTGTATCCTACAACTTTGATAAATTCACTAATTAATTATAAATTTTTGTGTGGGTTCCTTAGAATTTTCTATATACAAGATCAAGCCATTTGCAAACAGATTTAGAGTTTTCCTTTCCAATTTTGTTGGCTTTATTTCTTTTTCTTGCCCAACTGCCCTAGCTAGAACTTCAAATATAATGTTGAGGAGAATTGGGGACAGTGGACATTTTTGTCTTGTTCCCAATCTTAGAGAAAAAGGCTTTCTATCTCCCACTTTTTAAATTTTTTTAATATAAATTTATTTATTTATTTAATTTTGGCTGTGTTGGGTCTTTGTTGCTGACGCAGGCTTTCTCTAGTTGTAGTGAGAGGGGACTACTTTTCGTTGCCATGCGCAGGCTTCTCATTGTGGTGGCTTCTCTTATTGCAAAGCATGGGCTCCAGGCACGCAGGCTTCAGTAGTTGCGGCACACGGGCTCAGTAGTTGTGGCTCGTGGGCTCTAGAGCACAGGCTCACTAGTTGTGGTGCATGGGCTTAGTTGCTCCGCAGCATGTGGGATCTTCCCGGACCAGGGCTCAAACCCGTGTCCCCTGCACTGGTGGGCGGATTCTTAACCACTGTGCCACCAGGGAAGTCCCCAGTCCCTCATTTTAAGTATAATGTTAGCTATGGGTTTCTCATAGATGTAATTTATCAGATTGAGGAAAACCTCTTCTATTCCTAGTTTGTTGATTGTTTTTAAGAGGAAAAAGTGTTAGATTTTCTCAAATGCTTTTCTGCTTTTGAGATGATGTGGGTTTTGTCCTTTATTATATTAGTATGGTACATTACATTTATTGATTTTCATATGTTGAACCAACCTTGTGTTCCTGGGATAAATCTCACTTGGTCATTATGTATAATCCTTTTTATATGCTGCTGGGAATAGTTTACTACTACTTTGCTACTTATCTTTGTGTAAGTCATATTGGTCTGTCATTTTCATTTCTGGTGAAGTCTTTGGTTTTGGTATCAGAGTAATAGTGGCCTCATAAAATGCCTTGGGAGGTGTTCTCTCTTCTATTTTCGTTTTTCTTTTTTTTTTGGTAGGGGGAAGAGTTTGCAAAAGATTAGTGTTCTTTAAACATTTGCTATAATTCACAAGTTAAGGCTTCTGGACCTGAATTCTTCCTTGTGGGATGTTTTACTACTACTACTATTACTGCTACTATGACTACTACTCCTCATTTAATCTCTGGTTATAGGCCTATTCAGGTTTCCTATTTCTTCTTGAATCAATTTAGGTGGCTTGTGTCTTTCTTGGAATGTGTCCTTTTCATCTAGTTTATCTAAATTTTGTTGGCATACAATTGTTCATAGTATTCCCTTATAATCCTTTTTATTTCTATGGGCAGTAGTAATATGCCCTCTTTCATTTGTAATTTGATCCATGTATTTTCAGGAAAAAATTGTGTCTGCACCAGCATCTCCTCCCCTAAAACAAAACCTCCAGAAAATTCCATTTGAGACAAATTTCAACAGTTACAAAGACCAACTTAAAAAAAAACAACACAAAATGCCTCTGGTGCATTTACATAAATGTGGTAAATGGTATTTGTATCCAGTCTAACATGGATGTAAACTACCTTCTTGAGTTCTTTTTGTTCACTCTTCAAAAAAAGTGGCTTAAAATTTATACAAATTTTATAAGAGCTCTGGCAGCACTCAAATATCATCCAATATACATAATACCTGCTGCCCAGAGTGTTGAAGCACTTTAGAGGTTCAACTGAGGCTTCTGTCCTATGGGTATTTTTAGGTTTTCTAAGCAGTATTTATCATCTTTTTTCATAGAGCATATTAAAAAAAATCAAATAGCAACATAAAACTTGTTAAAAACCCAAACTCAATTGTAGTAATTTAAGCTGAAGTTTTGCCATTTGTGGTAACAAAAATGATGATGCCAACAAAAATACACTTCCTATCCCCAGAGTAATATAAAAATCTAATAATTTTATTTTTGGAGCAAGAACTTTTCCATAAACTGGGGTACATAAAACACACACTCAGAATAAGGAGACTAGTAAATAAGGCATGTATCATACAAAATTTAAAAAATTCAAATCCTCCACAAAATGTATATTGTAATACAACCTCTTCCCAGCTAAAGGCTAGCAGGGAGAGAACAGCTGGAAGTCTATGACCTCCAGCCATTAAACTAGAGGGAACCAAAGGTGCTAAGATCACTTCTGTCCCCTGGTAGGGCCTAGGTCCTTCTCTGTGTAGGGCTGTATCCAGTAATAGGTGAGTATTTTTGAGAAGATGCTGGCCTCAGTGCAGGTACATTCTAGTTTGCTCTCTCTGTGTGGTAAAGAGTCTGACTGCCTCTTTAGCAAAGACCTGCTGTTTCTAAGTTAGATGGGTAAGTCTGCCTAATTCTGGGGTAAAATGTTAGTAAGGCCTTTGAGTCATCACAGATCTAAATCCATGCTCCCCACTTAGTTTGATCAGTAGTAAAAGTAGTATTATTATTTCTCTGTTTGGTTCCTATGTCTATTTCCCAATTTGATATCAACATATAAGAGGAAGAAAGGATTGTTGTCTTGATACCCTAAAACCCCAACCCAAAGCTGCCATTGTCATATCCTCAAAAAGCAACAGGTTGCATAAATAGCAGATTTTTAAAAAAGGAATTGCTTCTGGGATTTTGGTTATCATCTGCCTAAGGGCTCCAAAGGAGGTAAGCCTCCTTCGAGAAATGGCACATAGACCTTTGGGTCTGACTGTCAGATTCCCAGAACCAGAGGATCATACTCCCTAACAAAGTAGGGAGAAAAAGGTCCCATATCAGATAGTGATGGAGTGAAAGGATGGGCTAGGGAGCTGGGGGAGGATGACCACAAGAGACAGATTAACAAAAATTGCGTCTTTGGAAAGGACAGAATTTACCACAAAGAAGAAATGGTAGTAAGTTAGGTTGTTCCCCATTTAGTCACATTTAATGTCATATTGGATTAGGTTTTATGGCACATAGAGCCAAGTAAGTCAGGCTAATAATTTTTTTTAATAAGGAAGGATAACAAAGATTAGTAATAACTGAAAGATCTGACCCTTAAGATTGTAAAGAAAATCACTCAGAAAGAAAGTTTTTCACTCGTTTCTGAAACACCAGTATGGGTAGAAGAGAGTAAAGAAGCAGGAGCTGAAGGACTATAAGAGGAGGAAGCTAAACAACACTTGAAGTTGTTGAGACAACGGCAGCTACAATCAGGAAATTGTCATGGCTGCTAGGAACAACTCAAGCCACTTGGACTCCACAGAAAGGGAACAGGGCTGCAGGTCTGAGGGGACAAGCTGGGTAGACACTCAGGGCAAAAAAACAAAAAGAACTACCCAAGGCTTTTATTATTCCAGACTGAGTGGTGGGAAAGCAATGGAGATGGAGGTGGGTTGGGGGATAATGGGAGACAGAACCAGGTCTCTGTTAGAAAAATGTAACCTCTACCAGCAAACAACAGGTTCCTTTTGTTCACCTTTGTATAACCCAGTGCCTGCTATTCCTAGCCAATTGAACAATAAATATTTGTTGAATAACTAACTGGATGAATGTAGAGAATGGTGATGGATATGTCTTCACTTAGTATAGACCTCTTTTCTTGCAGACCTCTTCTCTTAAGCGACAGTGTTCAGTCTGGAGGTGGACACGGGCCACAGGTTGCTGGGACTGTTATTTATTCATCTTCGTCACCTATCTCAGTGTCTGGCATATAATTAGGCACTCAAGAATTGTTTAAAAATAAATGGAGGGGCGTCCCTGGTGGTGCAGTGGTTGAGAGTCCGCCTGCCGATGCAGGGGACACGGGTTCGTGACTCGGTCCGGGAAGATCCCACGTGCCGCGGAGCGGCTGGGCCCGTGAGCCATGGCCGCTGAGCCTGCGCGTCCGGAGCCTGTGCTCCACAACGGAGAGGCCACAACAGTGAGAGGCCCGCATACCACACACACAAAAAAAAATGGACACAAGCCTCTAACTATTGCTTCCTTTGATCCCACTTCTAAAATCTCTGCAACCTTGTGACTCTGCTTTAATGGAAAGTATCATTCTGTTTCAGCAGCTTAAGTTGATTTAGATATGTGTTTTACTCAGTTTCTTTGATAAGTGTTAAGTTTTACCTTTTTTATCCTAGTAAAATTTAGTACAGTATCAACTGTGAATTATGCTGTACACATATGCTATACAACTAATGAAGTATTGTCTCAATCCATGCGCATGCCATTCATTCAGTCATTTTTTCAATAAACATTAATTGAGCATTTGCTAGGTTCCAGGAACAGGATACTAGACTCTGGGGAATAACAAATGACTACTGTTTCTGCTCTGAAAAGATTTAGAGGCTAACAGAGAAAGAAAGAAACATGTTAAAAATTTCTTTTAAATTCAATAAAATATTTTAGATGCTATCAAAACTACTCCAACTATCCTCACAACCCCACCTTCTCAAACTCCAAGGGATGGGCCTGGTCTCTGCCTGGCTTTCCTGACAAAGTAGGGAAACTGGACAAACACGATGAAAGACAGTTTCATGAGGTAGCTTCTAGAAGGCAGGGAGAAGTTTTGCTAAGCCTCGATATTTGAAGTGGGTCTCTAAGGTAGTAATTACTTTAAATAGGGGCTTTCACATTACTTACAATGTGCACTTTGTTCGTTTTTCCTCCTTCCTCCCCCAAATCTTTACTTTCACTTTAATGTCTGGACCAAGTCTGTGAACGAACTGAAGACTGAACAAGATACATTTCTGCTTTCACGGAGCTCTCAATGTAAGAAGGTTCAGTCAGGTATGATAATTCAAAATAATCACCAGCCCTGACAGCATCACTACGTGCACCTGGGTCGCTGCTTCCAAACCACGTCAGGACCTACGTGGAGAAGCGCGTTCTACGCGAGGCGGAAGGGCGGACGCTACGGTGGAAGGCGGGGCCGTTCTGGTGTTCCTGGAGGTAGCCAATGGCCACCTGGAAGGCGGAGGTTTTGAAACTGACTGGCATGGAAACCGACCAATCAGAAGCTACGGTGAATGAATTGCTGAGGCGGAACCCGAAGAGTTTTGGCGCTGTTTGGAAGGAGGTGCGGTCTGAAGAGAGGCAGCTTAGAGAAGGTTCTTTTTACTAATCTGAAAGAAAGCGTTTCAATTTTTAAATAACCGGTCAGCCGTACTAGCGCATATGTCTGGATAGCAGCCCAGATATAGTGGCTATCTATTTTTTTGTCTGCCAAGAGCGTCACCTCCTAAAAAACGCTTTTTTCATTTTTGCAATTATGTAATTCAAACAGAAGCTGCTGTTTACTTGTAGACCTCTTCGCTGAAGCGACAGTGTTTTTACGGGCCACAGGTTGCTGGGACTGTTATTTATTCATCTTCGTCACCTAGCTCAGTGTCTAGCATTTAATTAGGCACTCAAGAATTGTTTAAAAATAAATGGACACAAGCCTCTAACTATTGCTTCCTTTGATCTCACTTGTAAAATCTCTAATCTTCTGACTCTGCTTTAATGCAAAGTCTCATTCTGTTTTATCTGCTTAATTTGATATAGATATATGTGCTTTACTCGGTTTCTTTGATAAGTTGTAAGAATTTGCTGTTAGCTCTGATATTCAATTTTCTGTTTACCTTTTTTTCCCCCCAAGTACAACGTTTACAAGCGCCAAGATTCTTGAATTTGACCCATTTCACAGTGCTGTTGTCAGGTTTCAGGCAAACAATGGGCCTTGGGAAGAGCCTAGATTCAGGAACTGGAAAGAGGCTGGGATTCTTGCTCCAAATTTGCTTCTCCGTGCATTCTCTCTCTGCTTCTGTCATCCACATTGCCATACCCTTAGTTAAAATACTTGTATTATTAATTTCTCATTACTGGAATTGTTGCAGCAGAGGCTGAGTGACCATAATTTGAGACAGTGGTAGAAGACATGTCCTTGTTGGCTGGTTGGAAGGGAAGTTAGATCAGGTTACATCTGTGAGCTATTCTAAACGTAAGATATGATTTTACCGGCTTAGGCTCCCGTATACACAAGGATTGCTTTCTGTTTCACTTTCTCACTGTCTCTGTTAATAGCACCATCAGTTTTTTTGTCTTGTCTGGATCCCAGTCCTTCATCTTTTGTGTGGAGTCAATCATTAGGTCTTCCTCCCAAAATCCTCTCCAGAAATAATACTGGTTTTCTCCTAGTACCTGTAGAGTTGTAGAAAAGGTAACAAAAGCATGAACTCTTTAACCTATGGTTAAATGTTAAGACAGAGTCATATCAGGATTAAGAGCATAGGTTTTGGAGTTCAGCCTCAGCTCAAATCCTGTTCCCATTACCACTAGCTGTGTCACCTTAAAAAAATTACTCTCTGAGGCTTTTTCTCCAACTCAAAGTGGGGACCTAATATTAAATAACATTGCTGAGTTGTTTGGTTAAATAACTAGTATCCATAAAGCACTTAGCAGTGTTTCTATTAATGCAAACACCAATTAGTGCTTAATAAGGTGTAGTTACTAGTATAAATAATAAAATACAACATTTATATAACTTCTTTTTTAGTTTACAAAATGTGTGCACCTACACTTTCTTGCTAAATAATCACAAATATCCTGAGAGGCAGATAATATTCTCATTTTAGAGATAGGGACACCAAAGAAAAAAGAGATGATAACACTTCCTCAAGTGGAATTGTCTAGAGGTTGCTCTGATAGGGAGTGAATGCAGTTACTGGAAGTTTTGCAAGGCTGTCCTGCTACCTATCACCATGGATCCCAGCTTTTGGAAGGGTGACTGAGCTAGGTGATTTCTGAGGTCCTGTAACTTGGTCATTTATTCACACATGCAATTAATACTTTTTTACCAGAAACTGTTCAAGGACCTGGGGATACAGCATAAACAAGCAAAAAACCCCAAAACAACATGCACACTCACACACACAGACAAAAATCTCTTCCTAGAAATATACAAATACAGAAAATATTTTGTACAGGATATACAATATAAAAAATAAAATATGAAAATACCGGTATATAGCTTGTCAGTTTTTTCATATACCCTTCATCTAAGTACCCATTAATTCCCACCCTCATTCCCAGCCCTCTCCCCAAGCCTAAAGTATCAGAAACTAGAAAATTCTATTTCAGTTTGTGTGCCATGCCCTCTCACGCGTCAAGGCTTATTCGAAGCTGGAAATCCAGAAAAGTGGGCGGGGCCTTGGAAGTTTCTGAAGGTGGAAGGAGATACAGCGGAACTTGTGTGCTGTAGCTGTGGTTCTCGGTGGGAAGCCAATTCTGAGGACCGGTAGTGGAGAGCTCTGGAGCTTGTTTCCGGCCACCTCAGCGGGAAGCGGAGACGCGAGCAGCTGGGTCTTTGGGAACTGAGGTAGAGGTATAACTGTTGTCGCGGCGGAGCAAGTTAAGACGCACCTACGGCCATCCGGGCCAGTGTTGAGTTTCCGTAGCCTGTGAAGATGGTGTTGCTCACGATGATCGCCCGAGTGGCGGACGGGCTCCCGTTGGCCGCCTCGATGCAGGAGGACGAACAGGTGAGCTGCTAGATCCCCGGGACCCCAAGTTCCTGTCAGAGCGCTGTGCTCTCAGCACGGGATTCCTCCTTAGGACGCGGGAGACCCGTATGGCCTCCCAGGCGTTTCTGACCCCTCTGAAGTGCTTTTCCTCTTTTGGCAGTGGAGAAAAATAAGTCTTGTTAGAATAAATCTCTGTTAGAATAAATCTTGCCTGAAGGCGGAGGTAGATTTTTGTGTTACCTGTTTCTTTTTAGAAAAACTCTCTGGAGAAGGGATAGGTTTGGCTGATTGTGATTATCCAGTGTTCTGTAATTCTTTAGGGACTTTGTTAAAATTCAAGATTTCTTTTTTTTTTTTTTTGCTGTTAATAAGGCTGACTGACAGGTCCTGGGAAAAATCAGCTCCTAAGTCCTCTTTTCGTAGCACCTGATCCTTGACCTAGTTTACTGACATCTAGTGAAAGCAGATGAGGTATTATTGCCACATGTATGCACCTGTTTGAAGTTCAGTACAGTACCTTCTTTCAAAGTTATGCCTAATTCCCACCTCCAATAAGCCTTACTAAATTTCTGTTGTTGGAATTATAACCCTTGTGTTATATTCCTGTAATGCTCTGTACCTTTATTTTACAATTTTGCCTTTGTCTTTCAAAGTTTCCTAGCAGGCAAATGAGAAATCTTAGTCATCTATGTGTTTCCCATAGCTTTTACAATAGCAGCCTTGTGCTAGTAGGTGCTCAAAAATGTATTGCGTTGATTAAAAAAACAAAACAAAACCTCTAGATAGCTTGAGAGGAAGAGGCTTTGTGCCTTAAAATCACAAGGCAAATTTCTGGTGTGAGACAAGTTCCTGGAGCAAGGTCAGGAAGTTCCTGAAGAAAGGAGGCTGAGAATGAAATTTATATAATTTATTTAAAGTGTTCAACTTTATCTTACTTTATCATACAACCCAAGTAATGTAATTTTAAAAAAAACAAAACCTCAAGGCCTAAAAAAAGATGAATATTTTGCACATTTTTTTGAACTTTTCATTCATATATTCATGAAAAAAAAACCTCATTGAACACATCAGATGTGCCAAGCATGGTGTTAATGCAGGGGTTTGTGGAACATAGTCCCTACTTTCATGGAACTTACAGTTTAGTGGAGAAACCAGATAACTAACAATTATAATGTAGTATAACTGCTATGGAATAGGAAGAAGTTTCTGTGGTTGAACATGGAAAAGGTATCTAAATTGATTTTTGGACCTCAGGAAAGTGTTCCCAGAAGAAATGACATCTAAGCCAACAGTAGTGTTTCCTAATTAGGAAAGCTTCTATTTGGTTATATGCCTTTTTAGGTTTGATTTGGAAATATGTTTACTTTCACTTCTAGGAGAGTAATGATACAGATTGTGAAGTTGCTAAGTTGCTTAGCAGGTCATGCTAAGTGAAATATTTTCTATTTATTCCACAAGACAAAGTCTAAGTTGAGATAAAATTTGAAAAATATAGCATACCCTGAATTTTCAATTGTGAAATATTTTTCTCTTGTCCAATGTTAACATTTTCCAGGACTGTGCAGAAGGAGTGAAATTGTTACAATGAATGCAGGAACATGATTTGAAAAAAGGGAGATGGTGTGGGGGAAATTTTCCTTGAAGGATATGTAGTTTGATTAAGAAGTAGTTTTCCCAAAGGGACAGAAATCTGGTCAGTTTTCCAGCTATTGCTTTGAATTCCAATGTGGGCAAAGAATATAAATTGGATTTGAAAGTCCATATATCAGTAGGCTCTTATTCTCTGCCTTCATACTTTATTGAAAAAATTAGTTGATTTATTACTGTGTGTTTCTTAATTCCAAATTAGGTATCAGTTTACCAAGATGGGTTGCTTTGTTTAATTGACAAGGAAAGATATTTTACACAGAAATATTTTTGTGATTGTAATTCCATAGTGATTTCCTTTAGGAATTTTGACTTTGAATGATAACGTCTTTCCAAAACTTTTAATATCTGCAAAAATATGAATCTTTGACTTATTTTTACTATTATAATAGTATACAGAACATTGATAGAGTGCCTACTACATACCACCCATTGTGTTAAGCCTGTTAAATGCATGATTTCATTCAATCTTCATACCAACTATTAGGATAGGTACTATTATTATCCCCATTTATAGATAAGGAATCTCTGAGGCTAAGAGAGCATAGGTCTCTTGCTTAAGGTCGCACAGCTAATAAGTAGCACAACAGAATTTTTCACCAGGGTTCCTCCCTGCCTGCTTTTTTTCCCTTCCTTCCTTCCCTGTTAACCTACAACCACTATGTTAGTTCCAGGTACATAACATAGTGGTTTGATAGTTCTTTCATCAGGGTTTTTTAACTTCGGCACTGTTGACATTTTGGAATGGATAATTCTTTGTTGTGGGAAAACTGTCCTGTGCATTGTAGGATGTCTAGCAGCATCCTTGGCCTCTACACCTTATATGCCAATAGCACTGCCACCACCCTCCGTCTAGTTGTGACAACCAAAAATATTTCCTGACATTGCTGCATGTCACCTGCGGGGAGGAGGGGCAAAATCACCCCTGGTTGAGAACCACTGTTTTGGTTTAAAAAAAAATTTTTTTAAATTAAGATACAGTTGATTCACAATATTATATAAGTTTGAGATGTACAACATAGTGATTCACAATTGTTAAAGGTTATACTCCTTTATAGTTATACACGTTTATAATTACTATAAAATATTGGCTATATTCCCTGTGCTGTACAATATATCCTTGTAGCTTATTTATTTTATACATAGTAGTTTGTACCTCTTAATCCCCTACCCCTAGCATGCCCCTCTTCCCTTCCCTCTCCCCACTGGTAACCACTAGTTTGTTCTTTTTAATCAATATCTGTTTGATTCTACACTACAGGCTTACTACCTAACTGCTTCACTTGTTCTAAGACATTTTAGTAATGTATTTACTTCTTAGGAGTCTGGAAATAACTTTGTAAGAAATGGATATCTTGATCAAATAGTTTTATAGTTAAGTACCCTAATTGTCCGGGCCAAGTAATTCAATGTATTCTTTCAATTATTTACATTGATAACAGATACCATATCTTAGGTGGTTACTAGATGCTAGTCCTTGTACAAACTGTCTTCTCACTGGAGATGAACAATTATTCAAATAATACAATAGAGCGTTAAAAAAAAAGATACAGAGTATCTTATGCACTGTTTCCTCTGTGCTATAACTAGAAATGTAGGCCTAAGACAGGTAGACAGATGAACTTTTCTTTTCCAACCTAGACTCTCTGATATTCTATTTCTTCCTTTCTGATGTATTTCTCCTTTTTAGATGTTTGCAATTTCTTTATCTACCTTTCTGTTCTACCTCAAAATGAACCATATTCTCTTCAGGTGTTAGATATAACTGAGTACAGGGCAGGGAACTCCCAAGAAGCAGAAAGTCTTTTGTACAGTCAAACTGGCGCACTCGCCCAATCATTGAGGGTTGATTAATCACCTTACTGTTATTGCTGTTAGAAGAAAATGGTTGGTTCTTGGTGCCCCTGGCCTTTGATCAATAGAGTTCAACAGGAATTTACAAATGATAAGAGCTTAGCTAAACATTCTTATAAAGGCAAAAGATGGCATTTGATACAACTACTTGTTCAGCAGTCATAGGTGACAGCAATAAAAAGGATTGTGGTTGTGTGGCAATTTACTACCCTGTACCTCCTGCATTTTGTATACAGAACCACATCCTAAATATACTGATGATCTCAAATTAGTTTCGGAATTTGTGTAGACATTCACATCTACTTCATTATTGGATTGCTAACAGCTGTCTTCATTATACTGTATATAAGTTTCATCAAGTCTGTTCTAGATGAAGTAGAAAACAGAATTAGGACATCTAATCTAACTATTTTTAGATAGACTGGCTGACTGTGAGCCCTTTGTGACTGTAATCTTAAAAGTGAACCTAGGGTTTATCTGTAAAGCCGTGATTATGTTGTTATGTGAGATCTAGATCAGAGCTGCCATATGGTTTCTTGAGCATTTCCTATGAATTAGATTTAATATTAAATAGTAAGATATCACCTAGAAGGTGGATCTACCATTACTGAAGCAATTTTAATTATACAGGTGATATAGCATGCTTAGGAGCAGGGGCTTCAGAGCTAGACTGCCTGGGTTCATATCCTAGCCCCTCCCCTTATTGGCCCCAAGTCCTAACATTGTTCAAATCCTAGCCCCTCCCCTTATTGGCCCCAAGTCCTAATATTGTGGGTACAAATACGCAGTAAATAGGAATGGATGAATGAATAATTTTCCCATTATAAAATTAATTTCTGATTATTGTAGAAAATTCAATAAATATGTACAAACAAAAGGACCAAAAAGTTAATGGTGATTTTTTTTTTTACCATTAAAAGTAGTGGTAAAATTAAGTAATCCCTACTTAAGTTACATCCACTTGATGTCTAACCTTAATCTTTGTGTGTTTAAAATCAAATAATTGGTAATACTGTAATACTGTTCCACCTAATTTTTTTCACTTAGTGTATAATGAATATCTTCTCATATCATTAAATATTACACAGCATCATTTTAATGGCTCTGTAGTATTCCATTATATAAATATATACCATATGTTACTTTTTTTAACATCTTAATTGGAGTGTAATTGCTTTACAGTGTTGTGTTAGAAGATGTGGAATTGTTGGATAAAACATTATGCAAAATTTTTTAATTTCTAATACATATTGTCAAAATAACTACCAGGAAGACTGTGCCAACATCATGCTGCCAGGAATGGTAATGCCAACTGAACCAGCATTGTAAAATGTTGGTTGGCGTGCTGTAATTCCTATGTAGATATGTCCCCAGTGTTATACATTGGCAGTCACTGCTTTGTTCATTGTAAATTCCTGAAATTGTAGCATGCTTTTGGCCATAGTTTCTTGTAGGTCGTACAGTTGTTAGTCTCTTTCTCTCAGATTGCAGTAGTATTTACAGTGCCTCTTATAAAGTCAAAGGATTTGTGCTAATCTTCATTTCACTGACAGTTTTTTGCCATTTCTTTTTTTTTAATTGATGTGTAGTTGGTTTACTATATTATATTAGTTTCACACTTAGAATATAGTGATTCAATATTTTTATAGATTATACTTCATTTTAAAGTTGTTATAAAATATTGGCTATATTCCCTGTGCCGCACAATATATCCATGTAGCTTTTTTATTTTATACATAGTAGTTTGTACCTCTTAATCCCCCCCTACTGCTGTCTTGCCCCTCTTCCCTCCCCTCTTCTTACTGGTAGCCACTAGTTTGTTCTTTATATCTGCGAGTCTGTTTCTGATTTGTTATATTCATTCATTTGTTTTATTTTTTAGATTCCACCTATAAGTGATAACATACAGTATTTGTCTTTTTCTGACTTATTTCACTAAGCATAATACCCTCTAGGTTCATCCATGTTGTTGCAAATGGTAGAATTTCATTCTTTTTATTTGCCATGTATTTATTTAACTAGTTCCTTTAAGGTGCTCACCTGCCTTTAGCTGTCAAAAAACTTATAATTAACATTTATGGTTGTGGTTATTTTATGAATACCTCTGAGACACTGATTTAATTGATTTGGGGGTGGAGATTGAGCAGGAGTAGTTATTTTAAGAATTCTAGGTGCGCTTCCCTGGTGGCGCAGTGATTGAGAGTCCGCCTGTCGATGCAGGGGACACGGGTTCGCACCCCGGTCCGGGAAGATCCTGCATGCCGCGGAGCGACTGGGCCTGTGAGCCACGGCCGCTGAGCCTGCACGTCCGGAGCCTGTGCTTCGCAACCGGAGAGGCAACAACAGTGAGAGGCCCGCGTACCGCAAAAAAAAAAAAAAAGAATTCTAGGTGATTCTTGTGTGAAGCCAAGGTTGAAAATCGTTGGTCTATGTTGGTATTATTTCTTGGCACTTTAGTAGTGTCTCCAACTTTGTTTGCATCCCTTTAATCTACTGTTGTGGGGTCAGATATCTTCGGAATGCCACATAACAACATTGGTGAAGCCAACAGATTGACAAGTACCACTCAAATTTAGGAACATAGGATATTGTGCACTAGTTCAAATCATGTAATGGTATTCACTCTCCCCAACTGGCTGACCAGTCACGAGAAAAACAATGTATAGATTAGTAATACTGTTTAATATGATAATGTTAATATACATTATAATGTTAATTATTACAAAGTATTGTTAATATATAACAATATACATATACATGTTAATGTAGGAGTATTTCTCAAGTGAACAGCCTTATAACAAATCGTTGCCATAAAAACAGTGCTAAACTACAAATCGATACTTCTAGTGGTCTCTGCCTAACTCCCCTGGTTCACCTCATGCTTATTTACTTCCTTATTTATATTGAAATTTCCAGTTCACCATTTAATTTTTTTTATTTTATCTTATTTTGAGTTATAATTGACATATAACATTATATGAGTTTCAGATGTACAACACAGTGATTCAATATTTGTAGACACTATGAAATGATCACCACAATAAGTCTAGTTACCCTCCATCATGAAAAAACAGTTATGAAAATTTTTATTCTTTTTTCTTCTTGTGATGAGGACATTTAAGTTTTACTGTCTTAACAACTTTCAAATAATGCAATACAGTATTATTAACTATAGTCACCATGCTGTACATTATATCCTCATGACTTATTTTATAACTGGAAGTTTGTGCTTTTTGATTCCCTACACCCATTTCACCCACTCCCCGACCCACCTCCCCTCTGGCAGTCACCAGTCCATTCTCTATCTATGAGCTTGTTTTTTGAGCAGGATTCCAGTCTTTTTTAATGGCTGAATAGTATTTCATTGTGTATATATACCACATCTTCTTTATCCATTTGTCTGTTGATGAACACTTGATTATTTCCATATCTTGGCTATTGTAAATAATGCTGCAGTGAGCATAGGATGCATATATCTTTTTAAATTAGTGTTTCGTTTTCTTCAGATAAATACCCAGAAGTGGAATTGCTGGATCATGTCGTAGTTCTATTTTTAACTTTTTGAGGAACCTCCATACTGTTTTCCATTGTGGCTGCACCCATTTACATTCCCACCAACAGTTCACAAGGGTTCCCTTTTCTCCACATCCTCACCAACACTTGTTATTTCTTGTCTTTTTGATAATAGCCATTCTAACAGGAGTGAGGTGATATCTCATTGTGGTTTTGATTTGCACTTCCAGTTCACTATTTTAAATATAGCTTAGAATCCTATACTTGTACATTTGTTTATCTGCCAGTTACACGATTTTATCATTGCTTCCTTGACTGATTTTACTCTCAGCTCAGTGGTTCACCATCTGGAATTTTAAGTTTCACTTTGTACTTTCTCATAGTTATACTGTAGGTCCAATCCCTAGGAGAACCCTGTGTAAACACTTTTCTATTTAAACATTTAGTTATTAAACATCTACCAAGGAGAGACAGTGTTAGATCTTTCAATTCAAACTAAATAATCCAAAATAAAATAATTCCTTCCCATCACATGGCAAAAGTTATTTGTTTGTTTCCCCCAGTATGTGGATGAATAAATAATGTATATTTGCTTCCCATTCTTCATGCACTTCTTTTCCATTTTGGATGTAGTATGTTATTGAGGTATGATTTTCTCCTTTTGAAATGACATTGCTGTTTCCCCCAGTAGACTTCTTCCTCTCTTTAAAAAATATTGTAAAATCATTTAGAAATTGTTTAGGAAAATATTGCCTGTAACTCTATCATCCAAATGTTATTATTTTCATTTTTGTATGAACATACCCCTTGCTACCCAGACTTTTGCTATCCAAACTCAGGAACCAAATAGATTTATTTAGTAAAGGATATTGGACTTTCCAATCTTTGTCCTTGCTCTTATTCATTTTTACCTAATTGCAGTTATAGTGTTCATAATAATTTGCAGTCATGGGTGCACACAGTTTTGCTTAAATGCTCAATACTGTAACACTTTATGGAAGATTTTGCTTGATATTTCAGCACAAAAATGAGATGATTCATTCAGTCGGTTGTTCCCAGGACTTTCCCCTGAGTATGGAACATGTTGTACAGTTCTCTGCCAGTAACTGTGCAAGTGAAATGGGTTAGGAGGAGGGCACTGACCTAATAGTGGAAAGAACACTGGATTGAAAGAGTGCCTTAAGGAGTACACTTTTGCTTTATAGCAAATAACTATTGTGACTTTGTTGAAAAACTGGGGATTTGGTCCTCCTTTTTTCTCTAAAATAGGCCACTTTTATTTTGTTAAAATAAATCTTACTAACCTGTAAATGAAGGACCGTAGTCACATAGTGTCCTCAAAATATGATGCTTCTCACAAATTGGTACTGCTTTTTTGGTGGAAAATTCTTAAATGAAGGTGTCTTCTTTCAGTCTGGCCGGGACCTTCAACAGTACCAGAGTCAGGCTAAGCAACTCTTTCGAAAGTTGAATGAACAGTCCCCTACCAGATGCACCTTGGAAGCTGGTGCCATGACTTTTCAGTGAGTATAGTCCTGATTTCTTTGTGATTATTTAAATATGAAATACAGTAAATACAAGTAACACCTGATAAGAATGGGAACTTTTTTAAAAGTAAAGGTAACTTTAAAACTATAGTCGCTCCATGGAAGCAACTTTCCTGGCTCTAATTCTGCAAAACTGAAATCTTGGTTTCTTTATTCAATTTCCATACAATAATTCAACCTGTTATCCTGTGTCTAGTAAATGCTATACATATCATGCCGTAATAGGTAACTTTTGCTTTGGGAGCTTCTTGGAGCTAGACACATGTAGGTTAGTACCCTTGCTCAAACATTTACTGACAATGTAACCTTGAGCAACTCACATGTACTTCTCTGGGCCTCAGTTTCCTCTATAAAATAGGGAATCATAGTTTTGTGAGGATTATGAGAGAATCCACGTATATCACTTAACATCTTGTCTGGCACATAGAGAATAGTCAATAAGTGTTAGTTTTTATTTAGAAAAAAGAAAATTATAAAAGATAATTTAAGGGCATCTAATCAGTGGTTATAGATAATGCATACAGCTGAGAGAGGGATCAAAGCAACTTTATTGGAGTTCAGATTATCTACAAATAATTGGTATTAAATGTTTAATACATGTCACGTTTGAAGTTGATAAAACAGGAAGGATTAAACAAGAAAAGAGAGGGCAGGAAGATCAGGTGAAAATAAAAAGGAATAAGCTAAATAATCCTTACTATGTTAGGAACGCAGATACCAAGATAATATAGACCTGGGAAGAACCTGCTCTGTTTAACTCAAACAAACCAACCCTTTACTCATCAAGAACAAGCAAACAAGTATAAAGAATCAAAACCAAAACAAAACCCTGGCCTATTGGTTAATAAAGTAGTGAATATTAAGTTTTGTAAGGTATTTCAATATCAAAAAATATTAGAGGCACTTCATTATATAGTATTTTTATCTCTACCATGGGTTAGGAACAAAAAAGATGTAGGAAAGATCTCATGGAATTGAAGAGAGATTTTCTTCTGCTTGGTTCTTTATAATCTCATCTCTTCCTTTATTTCCATCCAAGAACTGTTTATTAAAGATTTATTCTTTGTCAGACAGTGTATTAAGTCTTGCCTGTAATGTTTTACCTTATCCTCTTATTAGCAGAGAGAGACATATACACAAACAACTATACTGTAATACCTTAGGACAAGAAGTGCTGTAGAGCAGAGAGAGGGAAGCAATAAATTCCCATTTATAGAGAGTAAGTTTCAGGAAAGGGGAAAGAGGGAGGGAGAATAGAGAGAAATTTCATAGAAAAAATTATAGTAGAATTGAGCATATGAAAATGAACAAGGTTTCTCCAGGTACATAAAATAATATTATAGTTAGAAAAAAACAATATAAGCAGAAGTCCACGAGCATGTGAAAGAACCTAGCTTATTGGAGAACAACATGTTGTTCGGTGTGTTAGGATATATGATAGAAAGCAGGCTATATGATGGAAAGCAGACTACACTTGTTTTGGAGGGCTCCGAATACTATACCACGGTGTATGATTTTATTTTATAGGTAGTAGGGAACCTCTAGAGTTTTTAAGCAATATCATATTTACTTTTTAGGAATAAAGCTAGTGGTTTAGAAGATGGTCTAGACTGAAGGCAAGGAGACTGGTTAATTTAGGTGCCCAAGCAAGAAATAGGACAGCAGTATTATTATTATTGTTGTTATTATTATTATTTTAAAGGGCATGAGAGATCATATAATATAATAGACTATAAACTATGCTCTGTGGAGTCATAGGATGCCTTAGGAAAGACATAGAAAGGACAGGGGTGGGGGTATGTGTAATGCTTTGGGCCCTTAAACTCCTACTTAAGCTAAAGAACTTCTCATTTTATTTGCTGTACATATTAGTCTTCTGGATATAATTTTTGCTGAAATAAAGAGTACTATGGCTAAAAAGTTTGAATACCACTGAGTAACCTAACCTCTTTCCAAAACTATCTCAGACATGTGGTCATATAGCCTCTTCCAGACTGCCAGGGAGCTCACTCTCACAAGAGGAGTCAGTTCTGTTACTGAACAATTTGCAGTCAATACAGAGTTCTCCTATCCTGGAAATTCGGGAATATTATTAGTCCTGATATTATTTTCTGTACCCAGTAAATATTGTGACATTAACTTCCAACTTTTAAGTATCTACAAAAATTTCCAATTCCACTATTTTTCTTACAGCTGGAAGAAATTTAAATGTGTATATACTTGTTTACCACACATAATCAAAGGGTAGATGGAGTCACAACTCCAAGTTTTCAAGAAAAAGTCTTATGTATTAAGATATTTTAGTTGAAGAATTATGTAATGAATAAATATGTCTAAATACTCCTTTTGGAATATACTTCTAATAATGGGAAGATGTTTGCTTTCTGATTCCAGTGATTTTTGGTTTGAAATTGACTTTCTGATTTAGTTAGCCTCAAAGGGCTTGGGCTAGAATATTTTCAAAAGTTTGTATAGGGAATTCCCTGGTGGTCCAGTGGTTAAGACTCCACACTTTCACTGCCAAGGGCCCAGGTTCAATCCCTGGATGGGGAACTAAGATCCCACAAGCTGTGTGGCATGGCCAAAAAAAAAACAAAACAAAGATTTGTATGGCACTGAGAGTCTATTTCAGATTGTTGGAGGTGTTGTTAATCTACAAACAACTTTTTCTTGCTTTTCTTTTGTCTCTGCAGCTACATTATTGAACAGGGGGTGTGTTATTTGGTTCTGTGTGAAGCTGCCTTCCCTAAAAAGTTGGCTTTTGCCTATCTAGAAGATTTACATTCAGAGTTTGATGAACAGCATGGGAAGAAGGTGCCAACTGTGTCTAGACCCTATTCCTTTATTGAGTTCGGTACGTTTTTGCGCATCACCTTTCTATCAAGGGAGTAGTCGATATGCAGAAGCTATTGATATAATTTTGACACATTTTTTTTTTCTTTATGCTTACCTACTGAAGTTTTGGATTCTCCCTCCTAGTCCATGTCTTTTGTCCTTTTGAATGAATGAGGCTTCCTTCTCATAAGTAATTTTCTCTGGTCTTTTGATTTTTTCCTCATAGAACTTGTTGCCCTTTGCTCTTTTTTGTTATTTAGTTTGATTCTTCATTTGGGTAAAAAACTGTGTCTAAAGATCTAGATTGACATGTAATAACAGTTCTTTTTCCCCCCAACCCAACCTCCTCACCTCCCCCACCACACACACACTCACAGTGAGACTCATTTTATGGAAATCAGAAGGAATGGTGAACGAGATCCTCTAATTTAAGTACTAGAGGATATATGGTATTGGGGCATAACATTTACTACATGCAGAAGTAGTGAGCATGGGTGTCCATATTTGTATAAGAATTATAGAAAGACTCATTACTGGTCAGATCTGGTAAAGTATCTGATGGCAATAGATCAAAGGAAATGGCCTTTAAGTAGAGGAAGTGAGAACAAGTATGATTAGACTACATCACTGACATTTTTAGTTAAAAAAAATTGGTTTTACTATCTCTGAATTTCTGAAGTGTTTTGAGTTTGCTAGATAAATGGGTCCTCTTGCTTTTTAGAAATAAAGAAATCTAGCAAAGCATTCCAGTGTTTCAAAACTATAAACTCTCCAAGTGCTAATTTATAATGTCTGGTTTTGCAAATTTTATTTTTTTAGACAATAGCGGTTCAGTAAACCCAATAAAAAAATAAGACTGCTGTATCAAGGTCACACAGGAAATAGTTGGTATACTCAAATTAGCTTAAAGAATTTATATACAGAGATATGAATGGGTTATAGATGAACTGTAAGGTACAGTAACCTGAGACCAGTAGCATGGTAATTGTTATCAACCCTAAGCCTGAATGGATAAGAGAAAGCAGTTTCTGGAACTAGGAAGGAGAAAATTTATGGAAAAGGCCCATTTGAGAGGAGCAGTAACTTTTGGTAGAGGTATACTGCCAGCCCAAGATGACTTCTCAGGGAGGAGCTAGGGGAATAAATACTTTGATATCACTATCCACTCCCCTTCTTCCGTACTCTTGGGGCTCCCCCATTGGCTGAACCTAACTGGAAGCTAGAGGGCAAAGAACCCATTGATGTAATCCATGCAGGTCAGCTTCCTGCAGGCAGAAAGCAGGCCCAGAAGGGTGGAGAGGAGATCTAGAGGCAAATGAAGGGTATCAAGCACACACATCTTAACAGTTTTTCTAAGAGTTGAAAATATAATCTTTAATAATCATTCTTTTCATAGTTTTGCATTATATAGACATTGGCAAAAACGAATGAGCCTGCAGTTTTGTAGTAGTATTTTGGGAAACGCCTGTCCCATTGATACTCATTCAAAAGCTTGGTTAATCACGAACAGTTGCAGATCCAGGACTAAACTCAGAATTTACTCTTTCCTACTTCTTTGATGGACACGAAAGAAGTTGTTAACAGTCACTTTTCTTCATCATTCTAGATACCTACATTCAGAAAACCAAGAAGCTTTACATTGACAGTCGTGCTCGGAGAAACCTAGGCTCCATCAACACTGAATTGCAAGATGTGCAGAGGATCATGGTGGCCAATATTGAAGAAGTGCTACAACGGGGAGAAGCTCTCTCAGGTCTCTAAAAGCAGTATGAGTCTTATGAATAAGTGGCTCTTATTCCATAGGCAAGGATAGCTTATTTGGGAGTACATTTTATGCTGTCAGATTCTATCTAGTACTGTTAAGGATTCATCTTTCAAAAATGGATTACATTGCAAGCTTCCAATATATATGTTTCTTCCTAGTGTGGTTAGTTTCTATTGAGTTGGAACAATGTAGTCTCATTCCATATCAGAAGCAATTACTGTTTCCAAGATATTTACAAAATTAAATCAATATTTACAGAAACACTTAAGGGAAATGAAAAGAAGAATGAGAGGAAATTGTCAAAGATTTATTGCAATAGTTTGCTGAGTAGCCACTTTGGGAGACTTTACTGCTGTCAGATCAAATGTTATAAAATGCCATTTTCACCAAGGCATTCCTCTGCTGAAAAACTTTTAAAACCTGTGACTACAAGATAAGGTCTAGTCTCATCTCAACTTAATTTTCATTCATTCAGTCATTATTAACTGAGTACTTGTAATGTGCAAGGCACTGTGTTCTCTATAATGGAAGATAAGGAGATTGCAAACGTCTCTCATCCTCTCTAGTTCACAAACATTCTGCCTCAGCCAGGTCAGTGTCCTCATCATCCTGGACCTTCTTTAGGATCTAGATAAGAACTGCCTCTTCAAAAAAGCCTTACCTGATCCTTATATCCCACAATGCATTAATCTCTTTTGTCCTTCCAATTCTTAAAGCACTTACATATGTAATGTTTTTTAGCACATAATGTGTTATATGTATGTGTGTGTACTAATTTACCTAAAAATATGTATGTTTACTTAATGCTTAACTGTTACCTAAATGTTTAATGTGAGCATATACTTTTTTTTTACATCTTTATTGGAGTATAATTGCTTTACGGTGGTGTGTTAGTTTCTGCTTTATAACAAAGTGAATCAGTTATACATATACATATGTTCCCATATCTCTTCCCTCTTGTGTCTCCCACCCTCCCACCCTCCCTATCCCACTCCTCTAGGTGGTCACAAAGCACCAAGCTGATCTCCCTGTGTTATAAGGCTGCTTCCCACTAGCTATCTACCTTACGTTTGGTAGTGTATATATGTCCATGCCACTCTCTCACTTTGTCACAGCTTACCCTTCCCCCTCCCCATATCCTCAGGTCTGTTCTCTAGTAAGTCTGTGTCTTTATTCCCATCTTACCCCTAGGTTCTTCATGACATTTTTTTTTTCTTAGATTCCATATATATGTGTTAACATACGGTATTTGTCTTTCTCTTTCTGACTTACTTCACTCTGTATAAGAGACTCTAGGTCCATCCACCTCACTACAAATAACTCAATTTCGTTTCTTTTTATGGCTGAGTAATATTCCATTATATATATGTGCCACATCTTCTTTATCCATTCATCCGATGATGGACACTTAGGTTTTTTCCTTCTCCTGGCTATTGTAAATAGAACTGCAATGAACATTTTGGTACATGACTCTTTTGGAATTATGGTTTTCTCAGGGTATATGCCCAGTAATGGGATTGCTGGGTCATATGGCAGTTCTATTTGTAGTTTTTAAGGGACCTCCACACTGTTCTCCATAGCGGCTGTACCAATTCACATTCCCACCAGCAGTGCAAGAGTGTTCCCTTTTCTCCACACCCGCTCCAGCATTTATTGTTTCTAGATTTTTTGATGATGGCCATTCTGACTGGTGTGAGGTGATATCTCATTGTAGTTTTGATTTGCATTTCTCTAACGATTAATGATGTTGAGCATTCTCTCTCATGATTAGTGATGTTGATCATTCTCTCATGTGTTTGTTGGCAGTCTGTATATCTTCTTTGGAGAAATGTCTATTTAGGTCTTCTGCCCATTTTTGGATTGGATTGTTTGTTTTTTTGTTATTGAGCTGCATGAGCTGCTTGTAAATTTTGGAGATTAATCCTTTGTCAGTTGCTTCATTTGCAAACATTTTCTCCCATTCTGAGGGTTGTCTTTTGGTCTTGTTTATGGTTTCCTTTGCTGTGCAAAAGCTTTGCAGTTTCATTAGGTCCCATTTGTTTATTTTTGTTTTTATTTCCCTTTCTCTAGGAGGTGGGTCAAAAAGGATCTTGCTGTGATTTATGTCATAGAGTGTTCTGCCTATGTTTTCCTCTAAGAGTTTGATAGTTTCTGGCCTTACATTTAGGTCTTTAATCCATTTTGAGCTTATTTTTGTGTATGGTGTTAGGGAGTGTTCTAATCTCACACTTTTGCGTGTACCTGTCCAGTTTTCCCAGCACCACTTATTGAAGAGGCTGTCCTTTCTCCACTGTACATTCTTGCCTCCTTTATCAAAGATAAGGTGACCATATGTGCATGGGTTTATCTCTGGGCTTTCTATCCTGTTGCATTAATCTATCTTTCTGTTTTTGTGCCAGTACCATACTGTCTTGATTACTGTAGCTTTGTAATATAGTCTGAGGTCAGGGAGCCTGATTCCTCCAGCTCCGTTTTTCATCCTCAAGATTGCTTTGGCTATTCGGGGTCTTTTGTGTTTCTATACAAATTGTGAAATTTTTTGTTCTAGTTCTGTGAAAATTGCCAGTGGTAGTTTGATAGGGATTGCATTGAATCTGTAGATTGCTTTGGGTAGTAGAGTCATTTTCACAATGTTGATTCTTCCAATCCAAGAACATTGTATATCTCTCCGTCTATTTGTATCATCTTTAATTTCTTTCATCAGTGTCTTATAATTTTCTGCATACAGGTCTTTTGTCTTCTTAGGTAGGTTTATTCCTAGATATGTAATTCTTTTTGTTGCAGTGGTAAATGGGAGTGTTTTCTTGATTTCACTTTCAGATTTTTCACCATTAGTGTATAGGAATGCCAGAGATTTCTGTGCATTAATTTTGTATCCTTCTACTTTACCAAATTCATTGATTAGCTCTAGTAGTTTTCTGGTAGCATCTTTATGATTCTCTATGTATAGTATCATGTCATCTGCAAACAGTGACAGCTTTACTTCTTCTTTTCCGATTTGGATGCCTTTTATTTTCTTTTCTTCTCTGATTGCTGTGGCTAAAACTTCCAAAACTATGTGGAATAAGAGTGGTGAGAGTGGGCAACCTTGTCTTTTTCCTGATCTTAGTGGAAATGCTTTCAGTTTTTCACCATTGAGGATGATGTTGGCTGTGGGTTTGTCATATAGAGCATATACTTTTTAAAAGTAGTATTTATGTGTTTCATATCTATTTCATATACTTCTTTTATTTCTTTCACAGTAATTATCACAAGTAGTTTCCTTAATGTGTATTTTTTGAATTCAACCTTGTTACATATTCATGAATAATGGGTTTTCCTTTATTATGAATTGCAGATTTTAACCTTTATGTCTGTAGTCAGCAGTTGTCCCAGCATATAGCTTCAAACTCTTTAAACATCAGATTTTGGATTTGTGAGTCTGTGTAAATTTTCATCATTACAGACTCACAGGTTCTACTTGGGATAAAGTAAACCAGCACAAGAATTTTTCTTAAATCCAAATTTTATATACTGGTCAATTTATCAAAAGTGTAACGGATTTTCTTCTAGTGCTTTGCTGATTGCTACAAAGCTGATATGCTGATTAAAAAAGAAATACAATTCTACCCTTAAATAACTTCATGTGATTGGGAAGATAAGAAAGATTGTCACAGAGTAATTTATAGATAGTATAAGGGAACAAACATCAGTTGAACACTTACATTGTGCTAGGCAATATGGTAGGGGGACTTTACATATATCTTAGTTATTCTTTAGAGTAATCCCATGTGAAGTGGGTGATATCAAACTGGTTTCACAGATAAAGAAGCAAAGACTCAGAAAAGTAGCTTACTATAAAAGTTACACTGCTAGTACCTGGCAGAATTTGTTGGCTTTTGGAGTCCTTGTCCATCTTCAGTGAATGACAGTTTTAAATCATTATATATAGATCTGTAGACAATAAGAGCTATAAAAATGTAGAAGGAAGTAGATAAATGAACAGGAAAGATTTCTTGAGTTTTGATAGATCAGGAAGGAGTGAAGAGTGGTATTTTAAGAGGAAGAAAAAGCATATGCTGAACAGAGCATATATGAAGACAGTGGAAAGATTAGGCCACCTCAAAAAATGTTCTCTTCCTCTTTAAGCTTCTGTATAATAAGAGTCCATCTTTTACACCTTTTTTCTCCTTCTAAGTTTTAAAGTTTTAGAGCTAATCAACTTTGCATTTATGACCCAAGAATAGTTCCTGTGGGTTCTTTTAACAAGATCAAATTATGCCTTTTTTACTGCCTAAATATACCTGTTTCTTTTAAGCCATAGGTTTTATTTTTTATCCAAAGATGTCACCCTATTAGACTGTAAATTCCACAAATATAGAGATCATGTATGTTTTGATCATAATTGTATCCTCTAGCACTTCTCATGGTGCCCATAACATGAATATTTGCTAAATGACTTCTCCAAGCAATAACTTTGTCTTTATGATACTATGTGTTTCCAAATGTTCCAGTGTAAAGGAATTCTCTTAACTATTAATTATTTCATATGACCTAATATTTATTTCCTTGCCCAGTTATTCTCAGCAGATTTAGATTCATGTAGCAAATATTTATTTATTGATTTTTCACTGTATTTTTCACTGACTATGCCAGATCACATTCTAGGCACTGGGAATATAGTAATAAACACAGTAGTAGTTAAAAACCTCTGTCCAATGAATTGTACATTCTAGTAGACAGGCTGGAAAGATTCCTTGCAGCATTGTCATGGCTATTTCTCATCCCTTAACTGCTTTTTGCACTAGGTGCTTTTCTTACAGGACAAGTTCTAATTTGGAAATGGCTGGCATGCCTGTGTTATTAAGTAATGCCACATTTCTCAATCAAAACCAGTCTCTATTAAGCAACTCCAAATATTCCAAAAGCATTCTCCAAGGAAGAACAAATAAATTCAGATTGCAATATAGTTTTTCAGAATTTTAAAGAAGTAAAAAGTTTTATTACAATTTATTTATGCCAAACTGAGAGTTTGTTTTTATTATTAAAAACATGCCATATATTTTAAGCCCAGTCTAGCTTGTGTATATCTGACTATTTCTCTAAGTGCTCAGTTAACAATTAAAAGAAGAGACTGACATTACAAATGTCCTTATAGGAGAAAAGAAAAACTTTGCCTAAGATTCTAAAAAGCTTAATTTAGTAGATATTGGTGGTTTTCTAGCACCTGTGATTGTATTTTCATTATAATACAGCTTTCCTGTATCTGTTAAAATATAATTTCTGATAGCTTTATCTTCATAATAATAGTCTTTACTATGTGGAAAGTCTTAGAAATTTGGTAGCAGTCACCACTGAGATATAGCTTAATACTCAGTGTCTGGTTCTTTGAATTTTCTGGTTACCTGCATCTTTTATCTTACCTGGATTATCATTTGTCAAAATATGAGCAAATATGATTTAGACCATTAAGAGATTATGAAGATAGTTATGGTCAGCTAACATTTGTCAAGTGTTTACTGTATGTAGGCATTGTGCCCTCTTTACAGGCATCCTATGATATGTTTATTGTTACTATATAATCCCTATTTTTATAGACAAAAGAAGCTGGGTCTTAGAGAGGCTGAGTTGACCAATACCACGTGACTGGTACAGCTGAGATTTGAACCAGGGTCTGAGGCCAGAGCCTGCATACAGCCTCAAGAATTTGAACATAAATTGATCTGATAATTTTAAAATGCATTGTAGATTTTACAGTGCTTCAGGATCACGAGTTAATCAGTGTATGCAACCATCCCCTTAAAATAAAAATGATAATTTAAGCTTCATGGTTTGAAATAGTGCCACTCATTTTGGTTATTTTTATGTCTTAATACATTTGATAAAATACTTTAAGGGACTAATTGATGTTATCCTTTTTTCCTTTTTTGACAGCATTGGATTCGAAGGCTAACAATTTGTCCAGTCTGTCCAAGAAATACCGCCAGGATGCGAAGTACTTGAACATGCGTTCCACTTACGCCAAACTTGCAGCAGTAGCTGTATTTTTCATCATGTTAATAGTGTATGTGAGATTCTGGTGGCTGTGAAGTAGTGAATCCAGTCACTGGCAAGGAAGAACCTAGAACCCAGCAGGTGTATGTTTTCAGGAAGCTGAGCTCACAGAGATGCGTATTAGAATCCAAGTGGAACTTCTGCCTCTAAAGACCTTGCAAGGAAAGACATGTCCTGAAAATGAAAGATTACGCCTCATTTAATGAAGCTTAGCCCTATGTAGAAAGTGTCTTTTGGGGGCAGAGGCTTTCTCTGGGTGCTAAGCCATATATGTTAGGGAACAGTAGATTGTTTTATTTGTTTTTTTCCCTCCCAGTGTTTTACATTTTTAAAACAGCACTGACTGGGCATTCTCATCTCTAATGGAGCCGTCAGTGAGGTTTGGCTTAACCAACCTGTGCTAGCAACAGTCTGAAATCCCTTCAGAGAAGGCAGCCCTTTGGAAAGTTTTTGGATTCTGTTTAATCAACATTCCGTTTGTTGGTGACACTTGTGATTTTTCAGGAATCTGAGTTGTTGATGGCCTTTTAAACAAGACTCCAGTATGTGAAGGTTAATTGCTGTGCTGCAAGAGATCCTGTCTATTGGCCCCTGTAGGAAGTTAACCTTTGTTGTTTTCCATTTATGATGTTTTGCTTATTGCACAATTGCTTTAGGGTTAAATGAATTATATTGATGCCTTGAAATTATAGCACTCCGTGATTAAGAAGCTAAAATGTTTTCTGTCATTTACTCCTTAAAAGACTTAAATGTTTTGTTTGGGACATTCTTAATTTTATTTTTCCGCATCTGGTTTATATTAATCTAAGAGTGAATGTAGCATACTGATAGCCAGAGGCCCCTGACTTAGTGACAAAGAGAGGCCGGCTCATGACTACAGCTTTGTCCTGCCCTTTTCTCACTTTTTCTCCACTACGATTTTCCCCACTCTTCCTCCTGCCACAATTTGCTAACATTTTTTAAATTCCTCTATGTCCAATAGTTTCATGTCCCTCTCAGGATATCCTCAAATTTCAAAATGGAAAATATTCAGTTGCGTAGTTAATTAAATTGAAATTTTTCAGAGCAACTACTCAAACTACTAAACACATTTATCTGAGAAAATCTGAGAGCACCTTGTATCTGCTTCAGTTATGTAATTCTCTGAGAATGTTCCAGAAATAGGTAACTCATTTACAGTAGCTTCTATTAACAAATAAAAGTACCTATGATTTTTCCCTTTTTTGCTCAGGGATAATGGGAATTTCCTTTTACCTTCTGAGGTAGAATTTTTTTAAATGGGGAGAATAGGCCTTTTAAATATTGTCACAAGGGTCTACAATATAACCTATAATTACTACACATACTGCAAACATTTCTTTAAATTATACAGGAAAATGAGCCTACTTCTTAAAATCTTTGGAAAGAACTTTAACCAGTAAGCAATTTTATAACTCAGGATCATCAAACCTACTGTTCTGATTCCTGATAGAGAAAAAAAATTCTATTTCTTTAAAACAAGGCAAGGAGAAATGCTTATTTTATTCCTGATAATTTACAGAACTAGAATAAAACTTTTTCCTTTCCATTTTGGACCTATGTCTGCCAATTGGAGTTTTGTGCATGAAATAAGAAGTTACTTTTTATAGCAAATAAGTGCTTTGAAGTCCCTAAAAGGCTTATCCTAAGTAATGATACTGGTAATAAAAGCCTTTGAAAGGCTGAAAACCTAAGTATTGGTACCATAGCATTTGGTACTTTTGTAGGAGTGGAGAGTGGCAGCTCGTTGAGAGTTGCATGCTGCAACCAAGTAGTCAGCAATGAAATAAATACTTCTAGAATGTTCCCTTTAGTGTGAAGTTTTGTTATCTAGTTAATTTACATGCACATCTTCTTCTATAGATACACTTCTACCTAAACTCAGTGAGTTAATTAAAAAATGAGTTGGGGTGGGGGATGATAAACAAAGGGATAAGAAAGTAGTTTAAGATTATGATGGTAGAAAATGAAAGAACAGGACTGTCATAATATGACTTCTGCTTCTGTTCCTTATTGGAGGAAGTGGGAAGATCTGACTAGATGAAATGAACCAGCAATCAAACAGGTATCTAAAATAGAATGTGATAAATACTGTTCAGGGTTATCGGGGGCACATTAAAAAAGGACACCTAATTTACTGTGGGGAGGGGTGTGGTAAGAGAAGGAGAGTGGGATTTCCCAGACGGAGTCAACGGCTTGTGAAGAGTCATGAGTTAAAAGAGTGAGGCCCATTTGGGGGATCATATAGCTTGGTTCAACTTAACTCATAGGTTAAGTGTAGGCAACTGAGACTTGAGGAAGAAGAAGTAGAAGGTACACTGTCATGCAAGTCATTCAGACTATACTAACATCAGTGGCAAGAGATGGCATCAGATTTATAACTTCAAATGATCATTCTGGCCATGCTATAAAAGATATATTAGAGAGGAATAAGCCTGAAAGTAGGGAGATGAAACTAAGGAGCCATCAGAGTAGAATGAGACATAGACAGGTTTCAAGTTATTTTCAAGAAAGGAATAATCCCACATACTGAAATATTTACACAATGCTTTCTTTGTTAGGAGCTTATTTTAATTCTCATGTTGACATTTTGAAGTAAATACTGTTCACACCATGTGAATGAAGAAACTTTACTGCACTGAGGCACAGAAGAGTTGAGTAATTTATCCAAAGATGCAGAGCTAGCAAGTGACAGAGCTAAGATTTGAACCTAGACAGTTTGACTCCAGAGTCTGTGCTTTTCTCCACCATACTATACCACCAAGAGGTCAAATCAAACAAGCACCACAAAATGTATTTTGAATTTAACAATTAGGAGCGTAATCATACAAGCAGAGTAATTCCAGGGCAGTAGAGACACAAGTCAGATTGCAGTGGGTTGAGGATTGTGTGAACCACTAGGAGGTAAAGACGTTGAACTACTCTTTAGAAGTAGCTTTTTTGGTTATGGCACTGAACTTCATAACATGTTTTAATTAAGAAATCTCACAAGTGTTAACATAGCAATATTTGGCACATTGTATGTACATCTCTTCATTTAAATGTCTAACTGGTTCTTAAGCTTTTTGGAAAACCTTTGAAAATCTGGTGAAAGGTATGTGCCTTTACCCCAGAACAATGTTCATGTGTACATGTATACCAAGTATCACATACTATGTCAGGGTTTTCAAGAACTCTATAAAGCCTGTTCATGACCTGGTGGTCCATGATCCCCCCAGCTAAGAACTCCAAATATAGAGGATGTGGAACTCAAAGGAAAGAATCCAGAAACCTTGAAAACTGTACAGCTGAGGTGAACTAGAAAAATTCTACAGCTTGAACTAACTTTGTGGATGAGATTCATTCTTTAAAAATTGTGTAAAAAAATTCTATCAAATATTTTTGGATCTTGTTCTACAGAAAAAAAAAATTTGGTCCAGTTCCTCAAAATCAAGGATCTTAAATTTTTTATTTCTACTTTTATCAGTAGGAAGTCTTGCAAAAGCAAGTTAAGAAGCAAATGGATAATCATTTCTTCATACATAGTATTTAATAATACATGTATGAGAAAACATCTCAATTTAAATTCCCATCTTATTGGGAGTTTTCATGACCTAAGGGCTTGAATGTTGGTGGACACACAATTAAGGCTTTTAGTTAGTGTATTTAGCAGAACTGACTGAGCCCCATCTGGTTGTCTTTTTAGCTCAGCAAAAAGGCAAAGAGCAGTGGTTGTAAAGATGTTACTATTGTAAATGCACATTAACTAATTGGACCAAATAAATAGCTTGTACTTTTTAAAAGTCCCAAAGAAAAATTTGTAGCATGTGTGACATAGTTTGAGGTAGAAGGGGCAAATTGAGTCTCACATCCTATTAATCATTACAGACAGCGTTGACCCAACAGTATAAAACTATCTTGAGCAATTTAATCACTCCATTCTAATAAAGTTTATTTCAAGTGCTGTAACTGAATCCATGTCTTAGATTAGAAAAATTGTTGGAAATTTGACTTCCGTATACTAATCAAAACTGGACTAACCTTCTATAACCTTCATTAATTGAGCATATGTGTCAGTCATTTTACATGTATTATTACAGTCCTCATAACCATTTTCCCAGCTTGCCCAAGGTCACATAGCAAGTTGAAGTACTTGGGTTCAAATCCAGGACTGTTAGACACCCAACCACTACATATACTGTTTATTCCTAAATTATGATGTAGAAGTGTTTGTCCTAAGCACTATTTCACTTTGTCCTGTCAAGTTATTTGCTTTTGTCTTTTTTTGGAAAAGGTTGGCTTTTTAAAAATATAATTTCATTTTATTATTTCCTTCTCTTTTTCATTTACTTATCTGTCATTTCTCCCTTTATTTTTTAATATTTTTTGCTCTCGGGTTCTTGTTTGCCTTTTCTCCTTCTTGGTTTGTAACACATTTTTTAAAAACTTTATTTTCTATTGGAGTACATTTGATTAACAATGTTGTGTTAGTTTCAGGTGTACAACAAAGTGATTTGATTATACATATACATGTATCTATTCTTTTTCAAATTCTTCTACCAATTAGGTAGTTACAGAATACTGAGCAGGGTTCCACGTGCTATACAGTAGGTCTCCATTGGTCATCCATTTTAAACAGAACAGTGTGTGCATGGCAATCCCAAACTCCCTAACTATCCCTCCCCCCACACACACCCTTCTCCCCTGGTAACCATATTCTCTAAGTCTGTGAATCTGTTTCTGTTTTGTAAATAAGTTCCTTTTATCATTTTTTTTTAGATTCTGCATATAAGTGATATCATACGATATTTCTCTTTCTCTGTATGACTTACTTCACTCAGTATGACAATCTCTAGGTCCATCCATGTTGCTGCAAATGGCATTATTTCATTCTTTTTAACAGCTGAGTAATATTCCATTGTATATATGTACCACATCTTCTTTATCCATTCTTCTGTGGATGGACATTTAGGTTGCTTCCATGTCTTGGCTATTGTGAACAGTGCTGCAATGAACATTGGGGTGCATGTATCCTTTCAGACCATGTTTTTCTCTGGGTATCTGCCCAAGAGTGGGAATGCAGGATCATATGGTAGCTCTATTTTTAGTTTCTTAAGGAACCTCCATACTGTTCTCCATAGTGGCTGCACCAATTTACATTCCCACCAACAGTGCAGGAGGGTTCCCTTCTCTCCACACCCCCTCCAGCATTTATTGTTTGTGGATTTTTTGATAATAGCCATTCTGACTGGTGTGAGGTGATATCTTATTGTAGTTTTGATTTGCAGTTCTCTAATAATTAGTGATGTTGAACATCTTTTCATGTGCCTCTTGCCCATCTGTATGTCTTCTTTGGAGAAATGTCTATTTAGGTCTTCTGCCCATTTTTTTAAATTAATTATTTTTGGCTGCATTGGGTCTTTGTTGTTGCATGCAGCTTTCTCTAGTTGCAGAGAACCGGGGCTACTCTTCATGGCAGTGTGCGGGCTTCTCATTGCGGTGGCTTCTCTTGTTGCAGAGCCCAGGCTCTAGGCGCACAGGCTTCAGTAGTTGTGGCTTGCAGGCTCTAGAGCACAGGCCAGTAGTTGTGGTGCACGGGTTTAGTTGCTCCATGGTATGTGGGGTCTTCCCGAACCAGGGCTTGAACACATGTCCCCTGCATTGGCAGGCGGATTCTTAACCACTGTGCCACCAGGGAAGCCCTTCTGCCCATTTTTGATTGGGTTGTTTGTTTTGATGATATTAAGCCTCATGAGCTGTTTGTAAATTTTGGAGACTAATCCCTTGTCAGTCACATCATTTGCAAATACTTTCTCCCATTCTGTGGGTTGTCTTTTCGTTTTGTTTATGGTTTCCTTTGCTGTGCAAAAGATTTTGAGTTTAATTAGGTCCCATTTGTTTATTTTTGTTTTTATTTCCATTACTCTGGGAGACAGATCGAAAAAGATATTGCTGCAATTTATGTCAGAGAGTGTTTTTCTGCCTATGTTTTCCTCTAGGAGTTTTATAGTGTCCAGTCTCACATTTAGGTTTTCAATCCATTTTGAATTTATATTTGTGTATGGTGTTAGAGAATGTTCTGCTTTCATTTTTTTACATGTAGCTGTCCAGTTTTCCCAGCACCATTTATTGAAGAGACTGTCTTTCCTTCATTGCATATCCTTGCCTCCTTTGTCATAGATTAATTGACCATAGGTGTGTGGGTTTATTTCTGGGCTTTCTATCCTGTTCCATTGATCTATATTTCTGTTTTAGAGCCAGTATCATACTGTTTTGATGACTATAGCTTTGTAGTGTAGTCTGAAGTCAGGGCACCTGATTCCTCCAGGTTCGCTTTTCTTTCTCAAGATTGCTTTGGCTATTCGGGTTCTCTTGTGTCTCCATACAAATTTTAAGATTTTTTTGTTCTAGTTCTGTGAAAAATGCCATTGGTAATCTGATAGGGATTGCATTGAATCTGTAGATTGCCTTGGGTAGTATGGTCATTTTGACAATATTGATTCTTCCAATCCAAGAACATGGTATATCTTTCCATCTGTTTGTGTCATCTTCGATTTCTTTCATCAGCAGCATTTTATAGTTTTTGGAGTACAGGTCTTTTACCTCCTTAGGTAGGTTTATTCCTAGATATTTTATTCTTTTTGATGTGATGATAAATGGGATTATTTCTTGAATTTCTCTTTCTGATCTTTTGTTGTTAATGTATAAGAATGCAACAAATTTCTGTTTGTTAATTTTGTAACCTGCAACTTTACCAAATTCATTGATGAGCTCTAGTAGTTTTCTGGTTGCATCTTTAGGATTTTCTATGTATAGTATCATGTCATCTGAAAACAGTTAGTTTAACTTCTTTTCCAGTTGGGATTCCTTTTATTTCTTTTTCTTCTCTGATTGCTGTAGCTAGGACTTCTAAAACTACGTTGCATAAAAGTGGTGAGAGTGGGCATCCTTGTCTTGTTCCTGATCTTAGAGGAAATGCTTATAGCTTTTCACCATTGAGTATGATGTTAGCTGTAGGTTTGTTGTATATGGCCTTTATTATGTTGAGGTATGTTCCCTCTATACCCACTTTTTGGAGAGTTTTTATCATAAATGGGTGTTGAATTTTGTCAAAAGCTTTTTCTGCATCTATTGAGATGATCATATTGTTTTTATTCTTCAATTTGTTGATGTGGTCTATCACAGTGATTGATTTGCAGATATTGAAAAATCCTTGCATCCCTGGGATACATCCCACTTGATCATGGTGTATGATCCTTTTACTGTATTGTTGGATTCAGATTGCTAGTATTTTGTTGAGGATTTTTGCATCTATGTTCATCAGTGATATTGGCCTGTAATTTTATTTTTTGTGGTGTCTGTCTGGTTTTGGTATCAGGGTGATGGTGGCCTCATAGAATGAGTTTGGGAGGTTTCCTTCCTCTGCAGTTTTTGGAACTGTTTCAGAAGGATAGGTGTTTCAGAAGGATAACTCTTCTCTAAATGTTTGTTACAATTCACCTGTGAAGCCACCTGGTCCTGGACTTTTGTTTCTTGGAGTTTTAAAATCACAGTTTCAATTTCCTTACTTGTGATTGGTCTGTTCATATTTTCTCTTTCTTCCTGGTTCAGTCTTGGGAGATTGTACCTTTCTAAGAATTTGTCCATTTCTTCCAGGTTGTCCATTTTATTGGCATACAGTTGATTGTAGTAGTCTCTTATGATCCTTTGTATTTTTGTGGTGTCAGTAGTAACTTCTCCTTTTTCATTTCTAATTTTATTGATTTGAGTCCTCTCCCTTTTTTTTCTTGATGAGTCTGGCTAAAGGGTTATAAATTTTGTTTATCTTCTCAAAGAACCAGCTTTTAGTTTCATTGATCTTTGCTATTGTTTTCTTCATCTCTATTTCATTTATTTCTGCTCTGGTCTTTATGATTTTCTTTCCTCCTACTAACTTTAGGTTTTGCTTGTTCTTCTTTCTCTAGTTGCTTTTGGTGTAAGGTTAGGTTGTTTATTTGAGATTTTTCTTGTTTCCTAAGGTAAGATTGTATTGCTATAAACTTCCCTCTTAGAATTGCTTTTGCTGCATCCCATAGGTTTTGAATCATTATGCTTTCATTTTCATTTGTCTCTAGGTATTTTTTGATTTCCTCTTTGATTTCTTCAGTGATCCATTGGTTGTTTAGTAGCATATTGTTTAGCCTCCACGTGTTTGTGTTTTTTACAGTTTTTTTTTCTTGTAGTTTATTTCTAATCTCATAGCGTTGTGATAGGAAAAGATGCCTGATATGATTTCAATTTTCTTAAATTTACTGAGTCTCACTTTGTGGCCCAGCATGTGGTCAATCCTGTAGGATGTTCCATGTACACATGAGAAGAATGTGTATTTTGCTGCTTTTGGATGGAATGCTCTGTAAGTATCAGTTATGTCCCTCTGGTCTAATGTGTCATTTAAGGCTTGTATTGCGTTATTAATTTTCTGTCTGTATGGTCTATCCATTGGTGTAAGTGGAGTGTTAAACTCCCCCACTATTATTGTGTTACTTTTGATTTCCCCTGCTATGGCTGTTAGCATTTGCCTTATATATTGGGGTGCTCCTATGTTGGGTGCATATGTATTTATAATTGTTATATCTTCTTCTTGGATTGATCCCTTGATCATTATGTAGTGTCCTTCTTTGTCTCTTATAACAGTCTCTATTTTGAAGTCTATTTTGTCTGATATGAGTATTGCTACTCCAGCTTTCTTTGGATCTACATTTGCATGGAATACATTTTTCCATCCCCTCACTTTCAGTCTGTATGTGTCCCGAGGTCTGAAGTGGGTCTCTAGTAGACAGCATATATACAGGTCTTGTGTTTGTATCCATTTAGCCAGTCTGTGTCTTTTGCTTGGAGCATTTAATTCATTTACATTTAAGGTAATTATCGTTATGCAAGTTCCTATTGCCATTTTCCTAATTGTTTTGGGTTTGTTTTTACAGGTCTTTTTTCTTCCCTTCCTGTCTTGTTCTCTTCTCCTGGGATTTGATGACCATGTTTAGTGTTGTGTTTGAGTTGCCTTTTCTTTTCTTTTTCCTTTTTTTTTTGTTCGTGTGTGTGTGTGTGTGTGTGTGTGTGTGTGTGTGTGTGTATCTATTGTGTTTTGGGGTTTGCTGATCCCATAGGTTTTGATATAGCAGTCTATATATGTACAAGGTTGTTTTCAGTTGCTGGTGTCTTTCCCATCTAGAGAAGTTTCTCTTAGCAATTGTTGCAAAGCTTGTCTGGTGGTACTGAACTCTCTTAGCTTTTGCTTTTCTGTGAAGCTTTTGATTTCTCTGTTAAGTCTGAATGAGAGCCTTGCTGGGTAGAGTATTCTTGGTTGTAGTTTCTTCCCTTTCATCACTTTAAATATATCGTGCCACTCCCTTTTGGCCTGCAGAGCTTCTGCTGAAAAATCAGCAGATATTCTTATGGGAGTTCCCTTGTATGTTGTCATTTTTCCCTCATTGCTTTTTTTGTTTGTTTGTTTTTTATTTTGTTTGTTTTTTAACATCTTTATTGGAGTATAATTGCTTTACAGTGTTGTGTTAGCTGTATAAAAGAGTGAATCAGGTATATGTATACATATATCCCCATGTCCCCTCCCTCTTGCATCTCCCTCCCACCCTCCCTATCCCTTGTTGCTTTTAATAGTTTTTCTTTGTCTTTAATTTTTGTCAGTTTGATTACTATGTGTCTCAGCATATTCCTCCTTGGGTTTATCCTGCTTGGGACTCTCTGCACTTCCTGGACCTGGGTGACTATTTTGTTTCCCATGTTAGGGAAGTTTTCAGCAATTATCTTTTCAGATATTTTCTCAGGTCCTTTCTCTCTCTCTTCTCCTTCTGGGACCCCTATAATGTGAATGTTGGTATGGTTGATGTTGTACCAGATGTCTCTTAGATTGTCTTAATTTCTTTTTATTCTTTTTTCTTTATTCTGTTCTGTGGCAGTGATTTCCACCATTCTGTCTTCCAGGTCACTTATTCGTTCTTCTGCCTCGGTTATTCTGCTACTGATTCCTTCTAGTGTATTTTTCATTGCAGTTTTTATACTGTTCATCTCTGTTTGTTTGTTCTTTAGTTCTTCTAGGTCTTTGTTAAACATTTCTTGCATCTTTTCGATCCTTGCCTCCATTCTTTTTCGAGATCCTGGATCATCTTCACTATCATTATTCTGAATTATTTTTCTGGAAGTTTGCCTATCTCCACTTCACTTAGTCTTTCTGGGGTTTTATCTTGTTTCTTCATCTGGGACATATACCTTTGCCATTTCATTTTGTTTAATTTTCTGTGATTGTGGATTCCATTCCACAGGCTGCAGGATTGTAGTTCTCATTTCTGCTGTCTGCAGAAGTGGGTGAGGCTGGTGGATGAGGCTGTCTAAGAGTCTAGTGCAAGCTTTGTGATGGGAGGGCCTGGTGGTGGGTGGAGGTGGATCTTGTCCCTCTGGTGGGCAGGGCTGTGCTCAGTAAAACATTAATCTGCTTGTCCACTCATGGATGGGGCTGTGCTCCCACCCTGTTGGTTGTCTGGCCTGAGGCAACCCAGCACTGGAGCCTACAGGCTGTTTGGTGGGGCTAATGATGGCCTCGAGGAGGGCTCATGCCAATGGGTACTTCCCAGAATTGCTGCTGGCAGTGTCCTTGTCCCCACAATGAGCCCCAGCTGCCCCCACCTCCTCAGGAGACCCTTCACTACTAGCAGGTAAGTCTGGATCAGTCTTTTATGGGGTCACTGTTTTTTTCCCCTGGGTCCTGGTACACACCTCCTCAGGAGACCCTTCACTACTAGCAGGTAAGTCTGGCTTAGTCTTTTATGGGGTCATTGTTTTTTTCCCCTGGGTCCTGGTGCATACCCTCTGAGAGTGGAGTCTCTGTTTCCCCCAGTCCTGTGGAAGTCCTGTGATCAAATCCCACTTGCCTTCAAAGCTAGATTCTCTGGGGACTCTTCCTCCCATTGCTGGACTCCCAGTCTGGGCAGCCTGACATGGGGCTCAGAACTTTCACTCCTGTGGGATAACTTCTGTGGTATAATTGTTTTCCAGTTTGTAGGTCACCCACCCGGCAGGTGTGGGATTTGAGTTTATCATGATTGCATCCCTCCTACCATCTTGCTGTGGCCTCCTTTTTGTCTTTGGATGTAGGGTATCCTTTTTTGTAGGTTCCAGCGTTTTTTATCAATGGTTGTTCAGCAGTTAGTTTTGGGTTTGGTGTTTTTTAAGAAGGTGGTGATCTCACGTCCTTCTACTCCTCCATCTTGAGCTAATCTCCTGTAATACATCTTATTTTATTTGTTCCTTTACTTTTACATTTGATCTCAGTGTTAATTCAACATGTTTCTACATCTGATTCACTTAAGGTTTAGCAAAGTGATTTTTTAAAATAAATCTCCCCTTTGTTTCTTATGTCCTTTTGCCCATTCTCTTCTCTTTTCCCCCTACTTTTTCCTCACTCCTATTCCTCTCCATTTTACTTCATTTCCCTAGATGCTGCTTTTGCTTAGCAGTTAATATTTTACTACAACTTTACTTCTGTAAGCAAGAGCTTTAAAATTAACTGTTATACTTACTCGTAATTTTTAGATCTTAATTTAGCTTACCTTTAATTGATTTCATAATATACTGTGTTCTCTTATTAGTCAATGCAGATATGCCCCTGCTTTAAGGAATATTTAAAATATTTCAAACACTGCAAGAATTCAAGAAGCTCCTCTAGTTTGTCTTCTATATTTAGGGCTTCAACTATCACTTGTATTACTGATAGCTCCAAATATACCTGTCTATCCTTAAACTTGAGATCTAGATCCAATTTTTTGCTGCTTATTGGATATCTGTGTTTGAGTATCCCATAAAACTTAAGTGCACCTAAAACATCTTATTACCTTCATTCCATTATCTTCAAAGTTAAAACCTCACCTGTGCTTTCTAATGTATTTCTGATTTTCAGACATCACCTGCAACTCCTTTACCTGAGCTACAAGTCATGAATTACATTTGACTCCTCTGTTTTCTCCTTCCACCTCTCAACTGTTAACCAAAACTTGTTTTTCTTAACGGCCAAGATATTTCTCATTCATCACTTCCTTTCTTTTTGGTCTTAGATTCAAGCTCTCATTAACTTTAAGTTGGACTCTTGCAGTAGCCTTCTTACTACTTTCCTTATACACATCCCTCTTTCAGCCCAGTACTACTACAATGTTAGTAGTAGTACTTTCATAAAGAGCCAATCGCATCTCCATTTCCTATAGAATAAAAGGTCACATACTCCAGTTTGCCTTCCACAGTGTGACCTCGTATCCTTTCAGACTCATCTGCCACTCCCCACCACCTGTTTTGTTTCATCCACACCAAATTCTCTGGCTTTCTCTAATCAGTCAGATTACCACTTTACCTTGTGCCCTGGCTCATTGGGACCTTCTCTCCAGAATTTTTTTGTGTGTGTACTTTACCCCTTTCCTTTTCACTTTCAACCTACTAAAGTTCTGCTCATCTCTCAAAGACCCAGCTCTAACACCTCCTTGTAAAGCCTTTCTAACGTTCTCACATCCTCTTTCTTATCAACCTGGGAGAAGTTGTGGTTTCATCCTCCCATAGTAACGTGTTCATATTTCCAGCATAGAACCTACCAATTTAAAATAGTGGTTGACGTGTACTCGTTTGTCTCCTTGGCTGTATACCATGTGAAGTCCCTAAGGTAGAGACAAATTGATATTCATGTCTTTTGAGTGCTTGGCACTCAGTACAGTGACACGTTGGAGGTACTCAGCAAATACTTGCAGAATGAGTACATTGGATTACAAAAATTTATGCACAAGTTTTCTGGAACTGGGCTGTGCTTTAAGTCATGGATATACACATAATTTTAATGGAAGGGGAAAACAAAGTGGGGTAAAATGGTATAGGCCTAATACGGGAATTGGAAAGGTGAGAGGCACATTAAAAAGAAGTCAGAACAAAAAAGAGGACCAACAGGAAGATTCTATCTATATATAGTAAACACATTGGGGAAGAGGAAGAAAGATAATATAGCAAATGAAATTGGTTCTTTAGGACAGAAACAGTTGAAAGGTAAAAGGGTGAAGAGTAAGGCATGGAGTCAAATTAGACCTGAAGAGAAAGCACAAAAGTCAGACTGGCAGATCTCAGTCTGGAAATGTGTCCAGTTGACCACAGAGCCTATGGTTGCTTGTATGTTGTGTGGATAATATTAAATGAGCTTTTCATGTCACTTAACTCCTTACCAATTTGTCATCTGAAAAAGTGACTCCAGTTCAGCTATAAATACCTTGACCCATATGCCATACAGAGTAAGGCATATTTTACCATGCTAAAGATAAGAAACTGGTTGAAGACTTAGTTTTGACCAACCGATGGCAGTTTGTACCTGCCAGACTTCTCTCAAGGATTCCCTTGCAAATAGTGTAGGTAGGCAATGAGGTATGTTGAACTGGGCACACAGGGGGAGGTAGTGAGGACTGAAGAGCTTATCATTTGTATGTCTTTTATTTGGCTATTTGCATAAATGTTCAGAGTGTGTTAATTTGCACACCTGGAACTTTAGAATAAAATAATTTGACTTTCAAATTGGTTTTTCTTGATTTTTTTTTCATTTTGACACTCTGATTTTTCTTCCATCTTTCTCAAACTCGATTTTCCCCAGTAGTAGAGTTGGGAGTTAACAGTACAAAATGCTGCTTGCTAACGATTCTTTAAAAATAAAAAGACTGTAAAGAATTTCCAAGCAAAAGTTTAAGAATTTCTGCTTTAGCCCATCCACTTGCTTGTGGTATTTATGTAGCTATATTTGGGGTTTTTTTTGTTGTTATTGTTTTTGCTATAATAACCATAGCCTTGCTAGAATCATATACATATTTATTTTCATCAGTTAGGTGAACACTATAGTGTAAAATGGACATTGCTGAAGAAGTATAGAGATTTATGTGAACTGCAACAAAGACAAATTACTGACATCACATGCAGCAGTGGTCTGTGGATATGAAAGGGTAGAAAATACTGAGTTGGGAGTCAGGAGACTTGGCTTCTAGATCATCTCACACTCTGCAGCTGTAAGACTTTGGGTAAGTTATTTAGGCACTATGTACCTCAATTTCCCATGGTTGAAAAAATGGGAATGGTATCTGCTCTGCCTACTTCACATGAACTATTTGAGTATAAAAGGAGGTAAAAATGCAATTATAGTTCTGAGGGTTTTATGAACTGTGAAGTGACCTGTAAATACTGTACTGTATTACTATTATTATTATTCTAACTGATCAAGGAAAGCATTCGTTATGAGTGTAGCCCTGCCTGTTCCTCTGAAAACTAACAACCCAGTTCCATAATTATTTTATTCTTGATACTGCAGTCTGGTTGTACTGCAGTATTTAGGATCCTTTAGCACAGTCCATTTCTCAGGCCATGACTTAGTGTTTCCAGAAGAGGGCAGCAAAACTCCAATATGAGGAGTCTGCCACTTCCTCAAAGTAAAGTAGTGTTTCCTTGAGAGGAAAACAACTGTACTGTAAAGAGAACAACAGCCCTTAAAAAATGATGGTTTTAGGTGATAGATGAGGCAAATCCCGATACTATAAATGCCACAACAAACATTCACTCATTTCAAATAATATTTTCCTTTTCTGTAACCTCTGAAGAAAATAATCGGGACTGTTTCTTTAATCTCATTTTAACGATTTGACCTGTGTAGCCAGAACCCACCCCCCACCCCCGCCTCCAGCCAGTTTTTCCATTTAACCCCAGATTTTTAGATCTCACATTGCACCGGTTTTTAAATTAAAATGTTTTTAATAAGATGAAAGTAAGATGTTTAGGCCTGATTCTTAGGCCTGATTCTTTCCATTTAAGGTGCCCGGCTAAAAGTCCAAAGAATGATTTCCACAGGTGTCTAAATGTCTGTTATATAGTGTGTCTGTGTCATTTGGAGCAAATGTTATCTGTATCATCTGTATCTGTCTTATTTTTTATTATTTAAATTTGTTTTAAAATATCCTGCTTTTATACCTTCTAAGAACATCAGCAGCTAACATTTGAACTGATCTTTTTTTTTTCCGAACTGTTCTTAATAGCATATAAGGTAGTCTCATTCTTGTTTTCATGTGAGGTTGATAGCCATGCTCCCCATGTTACAGATAAATTTTCTCATCTGTAAGCAGACTAGCTGCTCTCTGCTTAAAGAGGAAAGTTCAGGGAGATGCCTCATATGTCAAGAGAGTCCCAAGGGGTGGGTGTTTTCCCTTTCCTAATGAATGATAGAAGAGCCAGTTCAGAAACTGATGCTTTTTCTGTCTGCTTTACCACAATCAGAGATGGGGTAGAAAGGCTTTCAGTGACAGCTTTTCAATTCATTCTGCTTTTGTTGGTTCATTTCTGGCTCTACATTTTGAAAAAATTCCTCTGTTTCTCACTCTGCCCCCTCTGTTGCCTTCCCCAAGTCAGAGTCCTCTTTCCATTCCAGCTAAACCTCTTCCTGTTCCTAAGAATTGCATCACATTCTGGGCTTACGGTAGACCAGCACCCCCACACTGGCACCAGGGAGTGCACAGGCCTCTTCTTTATTGGTTGAAAGTTCTTGTCTGGTGATCACAGAATAAGTCACTCACTTCCTGACTCCCAGCCCTGGCTGAATTTGCCTCTGGAAAAAAAATATATCTCAGATTTTTGTTTATAAATCCCTTTCACTTCGGCCATATCCTTGGAATGAGCAAGATTTTACCAAGTAGGAACAATGTGGGAGGGCTTTTGAGGCAGAGGGAGTAGTCTGTGTGCCTCTCTGAATGAGCTGTCTACCCTGTTGTTTCTAATGCTTCATTTCACCCTCACTTTTCAACCCAGTCTAATCCAGCATTGGCTCCCACTGTGCTGAAGGGTTGAAGGGGTTTTCACTAAGGACAGTAACGCCCCCCCCATATTACTAAATCCAGTCAGTGGATACGTCAGTCTCTATCTTACTTGACTGCACAGCATCTGATGCTCCTTGACCTCCTTGATGGACCCACCATCTTCCTTTGGTTTCCACACACTGTTATTTTCCTACCTTAGTCATGGATCTTCAGTATCCTTTGCAAGCTCCTCTTTCTTTAGGAACCTTTAAGTGTTGGTGTTCCTCAGGACCCCATCTTATGTCAGCCTCTCTTTCTTCTACACATTCTCTGAGAAGTCACATCCCCTTCCATGGCTTTAGTTGAGATCTATATGCCAATGACTTCCAAATCTCTCCTTCCACTGAACTCCAGACTTATGTATCAACTGCCTTCTAGAATCTGTCCAGTTGGAAACTCCTAAAACCATATGAACTCACTCCTTCAAACTACTCCTCTTCTAATGTTCCTTATCCAGATATATGCCACAACACCCATCCAGATACTCTAGCCAGAAACATAGGATTCATCCTCGATTACTCTTTTGCTCACCCTCCACATTCAATCCATAACCAAGTCCAGTAAAATCTGTTTGTTCGGATCTACCCACTTACCCTCATCCCCATCTGACCTAAGTGATCACCTCTGGATTTTTGCAAGTCTTTGCTAGTTTCCTGCCTCCAGTTTTTCTCCCCTTGGATTGTTTTCTACCAGTCACCAGAAAGTTTTTTTATAAATGTAATTCTGATAAATTCACCTCCTTTGTTTAAAATCATTTAGTTGCTTCCCACTGTCCTTAGGCTAGAGTCCAAACTTCTTAGCATGGCTTATAAGCCCTTCATGATCGGCAGCCTGCCTACCTGCCATCATTCTGTGCTCCACTCCCACTGGATTCCAATGTTTCAAATACACAGTACTTCCTCTTGCTTCTTGGCCTTCACAAATGCTCTTTCCTTTGCCTGGAACCCTCTTATTATAGGACCTCAAACATATCCAGTCTAAATTCTACCCCCAAATTGTCATTTATCTTATTCCTCAATCAGAACTGAATTTGGATACTTAATTTTAAATCAGTTCTTGAATTAAAACCCAAACTAACCTTATCTCATCTGATGTTTTTCTTATTTCTCTGAAAAATACATCCAAGGGTGTGTTCTAATGAAAATGTATTTGAACTAATTAACTTAGATCAGGATTGAGTTTTTCCATAGCTCCATGTGAACTGGAACATATTTTTTAAATTACTGGAATGTTTCCTTGATTATTATTCATCATGACATTCTATCTTTGGAATTTTTTGTTCATTTCCAGTTGGTTTCTACTACTCTCCTTTCTTACCTCTCAACCCTTCCCCTCTGGTTACCCTACGCTTGCCCCTCAGTGGATCCAGTTTGCATGCAGCGGTAGCTGCTGTGGGGCTGTGGTTAAATAGAACTGCTCAGACTGCAACAGGAAAGCATTGAATCGAAAGCAAGGGGGAGGAAGCACAAACCGATACCCACCACAAAGCTGCTGAGTGCCCAGCATGACCCAAGCCGCACCCTCTGATGAGGAGCCTTGTGGAGGAGTAAGAAGCCACAGAGCTTAATAAATCATCAGCACGGCCCGTTCTCCACTTCCCGTGATCCAGCCTTCCTGGGTCACCATGAGTGTCACCAGGTACTGGCCTAAGAAGGTGGGTGAGGACAGAAAAGCCACCAGAGAGATAGAGGCTGGGGGAAAGTCCCTAAAATGAATGACTGTGGTCCATTTATCTCAAACTCCCCACATGGTCCAGCTCTGTGAGCAGGAAGATCCAGGGTATATGAGTGTTTCAAAGGAGCTCTCTACCTGGGGTGATTCCCAAATGTAGGCTCCCGTGTTCCCTGAAAATACCTTTGCTACCTGGCTGAAAGCCTGCTTTAGTAGTGGCCAAAATTTTTTATTTTGTAACTGAAGATAAAGCCCCCATGAGATATAATTAGAGAGATTTAAATTCACATTAAGGTATAACTGACTATTTTTAGATTCTTTCCTGACTTCAGTAGAGGGAGAATGAGAAGGGAAGGAGGTGAGAGCATCAAAGATGTATTTCCACTTTATGATTTAGCCCATGCCTACCCTGACTATTTATGCTTGTCATCTTTGCTATCAAAGGAGATACTAATTCTTCAGCAGCCAGAATTATAGGGAAGGGGTTGAAAAGTATGGAAAAATGCGTAGTAACTAGGTCTAGATTTTAATCACTGGTAAGGTTGGGAACTCCTTGGAATTGCAGAGTCTCACAGCAGCTCATTACTCCTTACCTCAGAATCTCGGGAGGCGAGAGCTGGGCCCCACTTTTGCAGCTGGAGAGGGAGAGCACAGAGACCAGGGGTGACCATCTTGGTCTGGAAGAAAGTCTGCTTTGCTTGGCTGGAAGTGGGCACTTGTGTCTTCACAGAGTGCCAGACTCACACTTCAGATAACAGAACAGGAAGTATGGTTAGTGCAGCTGAGAGGTGAGAGAGAACTTACTGTGTACCCAAGACCATTAAGTTACCCATTGACCTTTCTGCATCACACTTTCCTATCCTGTAAGTGACAGGGACCGAGTGTGGGCAGCACTGGGAAGCAGGTGAAACGTGCCCTGAGGTGTACCCCCTTCCCTTGCAGCAGTTTCACCTCTCCGGGTCGTGTTCAGCTTCTTTCTTCTCTTCAACCCAGAAAATCTTCCAAGATCTAGATCATCAATGAAATTTAAATGGAGAAGTATGGGCACTTTGATAGGAGGTGAGGGAAACAATTCTTGAGTAGATGGACCATCTTCTCTCACAAGGCCAGAGCTACAGGTGATAAAAATGTGGCCTGTTTTAGCAACACCAACAGCAGTGAGTTGGAAGGGATCCTAGTCAAGGAAAAAGGGAATGGAATTGTAGTCAGATGACTTTGTTTTGAAACTATCCTCCTTCCCTCCTTTCCTGCCTCCTTCTTTCCTCCCTTCCTCTCAGAAAGGAGGAGAGGAAAAGGTAGCCATAGAATGGGAAGCTCCTTGAAGCTCAGAAGAATTCTGCAAGCTTCCCAAGACTGAGTGCCTGCCCAGAGGTTGCCTACTTTCTTCAGTGGTCAAGGACATTCCTCTTGTTAAACCCTCAAGTTGTGTTTAATAATTATGTGTGATCCAAGCTGCAGGAGCTGGGTGACTCTGCTCCCCAGGTACCATCTTTCAGCCGGTGACCTGCCTTAATACGTTCCATTCCTTAGACAAGGAAAATTCACAATATGAGTGCAAAGGGGGAGACAGGGAATGTGAGCTACTTTTTGCAAAAGCTTACTTATGAAAGAAGAGAGGTTGGCTAGAGGACATACGGAGTAAATAATGGATTTCATGTTTGTTTTTTTTTAATTGAGAGGTTTAGGGAAGTACACATACTCGAGGAGAAAGTGGTGAGAGATCTTAAGCAAGTTACTGCATTCTAAACTTTGATTCTCTCCTCTGGGGAAAAAAAGAAGTTTCTATGAAGGTTACAATTAAATTAAAATCAAAACCACAGTAGTAGCTTGAACACTGCAAAGCCCTTTTAAACATGTTGATTATTATAACTATCATCATCTAGTGACTATACAGATGAGTAAGCCCTAGTCACAGCTGTTCTGTCTCTGTGTCTTCAACCCTATATGACAGCTGTGAGGACAAGATGGGCTCTTGAGTAGGCAGGGCCAAGACATACAGGAAGAGGCTAATAAATAGTGGTATGATTTGTATCTTGTCATGCTTTGAACCTTGGGGGATGGTGTCTGTGTGTGTGTGCATGTGTGTGTCTTACTAGATACTTTGCTACCAAATAATACTATTAAAAATAATAATATTAAATAATACTATTTTTGTTTCTTATTTTATTATCTATTATTCTAAATTCTTATTAAAAAAATGGACACATTCAGATCCAACATCTCTCCAAAAAGCTCTAATTTAGGGAAAACATTTTTAGAAACTAAAAATACCCTTCTTGAAATGCAAGGGAATGTACAAATAATATTATAGACATGAATTTCTGCTTAGTCAAAGGAGCAGTTTCCTAGAAGTTACCTAATGTTAATCCACAGCTTTTGTAGGAAGGGTTAACCTCTTATCTTTTCTGGCTATTTACAGGATCACATTGTAATTTTGCTTTGAAACAAATTTGGCCACAGCAATCATGATTCCTTTTATCGAACAATTCCCATCTGCTCTACACAGCTTTATATACTCAGCGAATCAGTCTTCATCTTCATAATTATTTGCTTTGCAACTTTGCTTTGAGCCATCCCACCCCCGTTCCTACACAGTTTGCAGTAAAGATATCCTACCAATTCCACTCCCACATTTCCTCTCCCTTTCCCGTGTGGCTTTCCAACCTTGAGATGATTTATGCCTTCATTTCTGGGCGCATCTCTTCACCTATTCCTTATCGTCCCTCCTCCATTCCTTAGTCCATCCTCCTCTTCCCCTGGCCCCTCTCCGCCTCCAGCTTTTATTACTAGCAACCCCCCAGGCCAATCCATGGCATGCTCCTTCATGCATTACATGAACAAATTTTTTGAGGGCATTGAACGGAACAACCTGGTGTCTTTTTCCAATAATGAATGAAAAATAGCCATATTCAGATATAATTTATATACTGTAACGTTCAAATGTTTAGGGTGTACAATTCGGTGGTTTATAGTATTGATATATAAGTAGAGAGAGTTGTACATCTATCACCTTAATTAATTTTAGAACATTTTCATTATCCCCCAAAGAAACCTTATACCAGTTAACAGTCACTCACTATTTTCACTCCCCTCCTCACCCTTTGGCTCCCGCTAATTCTAGGCAACCACTGATCGACTTTCTCTTTTTATAGATCTGCCTCTTCTAAACATTTTACATACATGAGATCCACACATTAGTGGTCTTTTGTGACTGGCTTCTTCCACCTACATAATGTTTTTGAGGTTCAACTATATTGTAGCATGTGGCATCTGTACTTCTTTCCTTTTTATTGCCAAATGATATTCTATTGTATGGTTATATCACTTTCTGTTTATCCATTCATTGGTTGATGAACTTTTAGGTTGTTTTCATTTTTTGGCTATTATACGAATAAAATTACTATGAACATTTATGTACAAGCTTTTGTGTGGACATAAGTTTTCATTTTTCTTGGATAGAAACCTAGGATTGGAATTGCTAGGTCATAAGGTAACTCTATTTTTAGCATTTAGAGGGACTGCCACATTGTTTTCCAAAGTGGCTGCAGCATACTATTTACTTTCTCATAAGCAGTGTATGAGGGTTCCAAGTTCTCCACATCCTCACCAAAATTTGTTAATGTCTGCCTTTTTTTTATTATAGCGAGTCTAGTGAGTGAGAAGTGGTATCTCATTGTGATTTTCATTTGCATTTCCTGAATGACTTTCTATGCGCTTATTAACTATTTGTATAAGCATTTTCTTTGGGAAAATGTCTATGGTAATTACCCATTTTTAAACTGGATTATTTGTCTTTTTATTATTGAATTGTAAGAGTTCTAGATACAAGTCCCTTCTCAGATTTATGATTTGCAAATATTTTCTCCCATTCTATAGGCTGTCTTTTCACTTTCTTCATACAGTCCTCTTTTCAAACACAAAAGTTTTTAATTTTGATCAAGTTCAATTTATCAATCTTCTCTTTTATCGCTTGTGCATTTGGTGTCATATCTAAGAAATTGTTGCCTAACTCAAGGTCACAAAGACTTCCTCCCATGTTTTCTACTACAAATCTAATAGTTTTAGCTCCTACATTTAGGTCCGTGATCCGTTTTGAGTTAATTTTTGTGTATGTTATTCGGTAGAGGTCCAAATTAATTCTTTTGCACGTAGATATTCACTTGTCCCAGCACTATTTGTTGAAAGGACTATTTTTTCCTTATTGAATTGTCTTGGCCTCTTTGTCAAAAATCAGTTGAGGGCTTTCCTGGTGGCGCAATGGTTGAGAGTCTGCCTGCCGATGCAGGGGACACGGGTTCGTGCCCCGGACCGGGAAGATCCCACATGCCGCGGAGCGGCTGGGTCCGTGAGCTATGGCCGCGGAGCCTGCGCGTCCGGAGCCTGTGCTCCGCAACGGGAGAGGCCACAGCAGTGAGAGGCCCGCGTACCAAAAAAAAAAAAAAAAAAAAAAAATCAGTTGAACTGTTAGGGTTTATTTGTAGATTCTTAATTCTGTTTCATTGATTTATATGTCTGTCCTTATTCTAGTACCACACTGTCTTGATTATTGTAGTTTTTTCAGTAAGCTTTGAGATCAGGAAGTGTGAGTCCACCAACTGTTTTCTTTTTCAAGATCATCTGACTATTTTGAGTTCCTTGCATTTCCATATGAATTTTAGGATCAGCTGAAATTGACAAACTGATCCTAAAATTCAGTCCCCACTTTTATTAAATTATTTAAAACATTTTCTTCCATACTCAAGATGAAATTGGATAAGAAGGATTGAGTAAAGTACATTTTGGAGTTGTGTAAAGCAGGGTGGTCCTTTGAAAGGGGGACCAAACTGATGGAGGAGGGGAATAAGGGAGCCAAAAAGTTTGGTGAACTTCCCACCCTAGTGAGAGGAATGTTTGTTCAGAAGAGGCAGTTTGATCTAGCACCAGGGGACATTGTGAAAGATAATTGAAATTGTTAAGTCCATTGATCTCCCCAGAAGAAAAAAAGATCTCCAAGTAAGCAGTATTGTTAGTTTGTTGATTCTTACAGAAGAAGATTCTTATCTAACTAAGGGAAGCAGCTGGCCCTTTCTTAGGGCTGTAAGACAAGAAAAAATGAAGAAATTCCTCCCTGTCTTTTCTTACCTCTCTCTGTGGCCAGCCCTAACCTTTGTCCATCTTTGTTCCCCTTCCCCTTTATAAGTTCCCCAAAAGAGGAGGGAGGGGAGGGAGAAAAAGAAGAAAACCATACTGGAAGAGAGGGTTGAAGATGCTGGAGTGGGAGAGGAATTCTGGAGCACTTAAAATACAAGATCTTTAAGGTACCGTGGGAGGAGCCCACTATGGAATATGACAATATGTAACAAGAGGTGTCAGGACGATCACATTCTTTGCCTCAGGAATCCAACGCCTGATAGTTTATCCTAAGGAAATAAAATAAAATCCAACGCCTGATAGTTTATCCTAAGGAAATAAAACATGAAAAAGCTGTGAGTGGCAATGTTAATGAGGATGTTATCTATAATAGCACCAGCTGAGACAACCTAAATCTCTAAAATAAATGTTTTATGACATCATGGCATGTAAATATGGTAGATTATCATGCCAGTTCCATGGTCAAAATATACCCTGAATGGCATCACTTTGCACTGCATTCTCTACTTCCCTGGGTTCAAGTCACATAATCTCTCACCTGAATTATTTCAGTGACCTCCCAACTCATTTTTCTGCTTTCACCCCACTCCCTTGTCTACTCTCAACACAATAGTCATTGGAGCCCTTTAAAAACTTAAACATGTCAATCCTCTATGTAAAAACTTTGGCTCCCCTCTCATTTAAAGCTGATGCCTTTTGCTGGTCCCAGGCCCTACCTCCTCTGGCCCCCATTACTCTCTGACCTCATCTGATGCTACTTTTCCTCTTTCATGCCCCACTCTGAACATACAGCCCTCCTTACTGTTTCCTGAACACACCAGGCCTTCTCCTGCCTCAGTGACTTTGAACCCACTCTTCCCTCTTCTCCCAGATATCCATTTGGCTTGTTCCCTCACCACCTTCAGCTCTCTGCTCAAATGTCATAGGTGAGACTTTCTTTCCCTGGACCATCCTATTTAAAATTGCTCTCTGCCCCCAACGCCCAGCTCCCAGCATTTCCTGTTTCCCTTCCTTGCTTTATTCTTCCCCATTGCACTTATCTGACTTATGTATTTGGGTTAGTGTCCTATTCTTCCCATAGAATCTGTGCTGTATGGGAGCAGGGATTTATGTATGTTGCTCGCTACCATATTGTCAGTGTCTTGACTTGCCTTGAACAGAGTAGCTGTCTAAAAAATATTTGTTGAAGGAGTGAATACTTCCATAAAAGCAGTAATTATCAAAACTAGTTTGTAATTTTGCAAGTGGTAAAATATAAAGATAGAAACAGTGACATGGTGCATGCACCATGGTGCATGGTGGCAGTGGCAGTGTGGCCTGGGAGTAGTGCAGTCTGGGAGCTGCAGAATTGGAGAGGTCTGGACTCAGATCCTGACTCTGCCACTTTCTAGTTGTGTGACCTTGGGCAAGTGGATGTAACCTCTCGGTTTCACCCTCTGTGAACCAGGTATGATAATGCCTCCCTCGTAGTACTTTTGTAAAAATTCATTGAGAAACTATAAGTGAACACCTGGCACATAGTAGGTGCTCTATGAACATTAAATTCCTATCTTCTCCTGAGGAAGACTGTATATCCAGTGGATAAGAACTGGGTGGATACAAAAGTAGAAATAGTTGGATATGTCAAATAGAGGGATTAAGAATATTTCATTTTATTTTATTTTATTTCTTTTTGCGGTACACGGGCCTCTCACTGTTGTGGCCTCTCCCGTTGCGGAGCACAGGCTCCGGATGCGCAGGCTCAGCGGCCATGGCTCACGGGCCCAGCCGCTCCGCGGCATGTGGGATCTTCCCAGACCAGGGCACGAACCCATGTCCCCTGCATCAGCAGGCAGACTCTCAACCACTGCGCCACCAGGGAAGCCCTCATTTTATTTTTTTAATAATCAAGTCCTCCCTATGCATGGGTATGTGAACAGAGTGGTAGGCTGGGGGTAAGGTTCTCCCAGTTACCTCCTGAGTCTGGTTTCACCTCTGACACTTACCAGATGTGTGACATTAAGCAAATCCTAACCTCTCTGAGCCTGTTTCCTTAACTGTAAAATGAAGAGGTTGAATTTAGTGACTTTTAGTGCCATCAGTGCTTAGAATTTCATAATTCAAATAGGCAAGCCATTCCACCTGGCTTTGCCCCACTTCGGCCCAGCCTTACTCAAATGTGATGGCCAGATGTTTCTAATCTTAGGCGCATAAAAGAGTCTATTCTTTGGTTTTCAGAAGCCAAAAGAAACTGGAAAGTTTAGGAAAAGTACTAAGCAGATGAGTTTTCCTTCTCTTTGACTCTTAAACCGTCACATTCATATTGTTCAAACTTAAGAAAATATGAAAAGCAAAACAAAATAAATATTCACCTTTGGGTTTGAATCAACTATGTGAAGTTTTAAGCCATGAAGGAAAGTGTATGTATGTGGTTTTGTTTTGTTTTGTTTTTTTTAAAAGTAGTGACTGAAAAGTAGATGTCAGCAGTTTTCAACTGTAACTATAACCTTGTACCCACATGGCTGTGAGCTGAAGCCAGGAGGGAAAGGCTGGAAGGGAATGGCTGGAGCCTTCCCCTGTTCTGGAAAGCTTGTGGCTTTGTTTTCTTCGCATTGCTACACCAAGGCAGAGGAGAGGAGGATGTTTGGGTTTGCAGGCTGCCGGCCACTGTCAGCAAGTTTGAAGCCCTGGCTTCACTTCCCTGAACGGGGGTGAGAGAGGGGGGTCAGCTGCCCTGGCCTCCCTCTAACAACGGAGCCACAGAGAATTCAAATACTCCATCAGTTTCAAGGCTCTGACTTTACTCAGCTGAAAACTGACGATCTCATCTGGGAAGGGTCAGTTAAAAAATGACAGAACTGCCCAAAGTAAACAGAGGGAACAACCACAACAGAAACTTTCTCTGCAATGTTTCCTTAAAATTACTGGCCCGGCCCACCAGAGCTCTGGCTAGAGTGCCCACTCACCCTCTCTGTTGCCCCCATAGCCTTGTGTGGGTAAGCCCTGGCTGACCTGGCCAGCGCCTCCCGTCCTCAGGCCTCTCTCCAGTGCTCTCCCCGGAGAGCAGGGAGAGTCCACATTGCAGAGTGTTTTTAGATTGGAGTATGGGTCTCGTCAAATAAGAAGACTCTGTAGAGCTCATTTACTAGGACCCCCTAATCGACGAGTAAACTCAGCTTAAATGATGTACCCAAAGGTGGAGACTAAGCCTGGGGCAGAACTGGTCTCTTCGTTCCTATCCTAGTGCTCTTTCCAGATTATCATACACTGTTGTAAGGGGCTAAAAGTAGGGAAGTTAACTTTAAAGTTCTCTTTCTCCACCTCTTCTTTCTAACCAAATTCTATTTGGTTGACCTTCAGGGCTATGCAGAAAAACGTATTTTGAATTTAGACTTAAGGACGAGAACTAAATCTTACCCTATGTGTACCTTGTGTGTACTTCAGAGTCCATGTTACTCATCTGCCCCTCCAGGCAGCGTTGTGAGGTCAGTGGCTGAGCAGAGCGGGCAGGACATAGGCTTTAGAGTCCAACAAGCCTCCGATCTCAGGCTCTGCCCATCGTAGCTGTGTGAACTTGGACAAAGTATCTACTCTCTCCACAACTTAGTTTCCACACGTGTGAAACGGGAACAACCATAGCATCTACTTCATCATATTTTCATGAAGATTTCATGGGATGGTACGTGTTATGCACAATGAAAAACCCAACAAATGTAGAAATTGTTAATCCCCTAGGAGGCATTTATTGTACCCTTTTTACGGATGAAGAAATTAAGGCTCAGAGAGGCTAAAGGGCTGTAGTCTCACAACTGGTTAGTAAGAGAGTCAGGATTCAGCTCAGCCTCCTTACAGCACCTCTAGGGCACTTGCCACTCCACTGCTGAGTGTCGATGGTTGAAGGTGGCTCTGGGCCACGGGTCAGAATGGTCTGTCCCTAGCATCACAGAATGACATGTTATTTATTAAGCCTTCACGTGCTCTGGTACTGGGAAATGGATGCTTCGGGGGTGAGGTAGGCTTCCATGTGCAGCTTTTTCATCAAGCAGTCTTTACACAGACACCAGCTAGGAAATGAAGCCTGGCACTAACCCCGAGCCCAAGCCCAGGGAAGTTGGGCTCAGGGGCTAGGTCAGAAGTCCTCGAATATTCTCAACTTTCCTTTCCTTTGGCAGTGCTTCCTTGATGCTCTGAGAATACTTTGTTTACCCTGCTATTAGAGCCTTCTTCACACTCTCTCATGTTACAGTATTATTGAGTGTCCATCTGATTTCCCCTTGGAACAGTGAGCTCCAAAGTGGGTTGCCTAAGATGATACAGTGAGATGTGGGAAGGAAATATGTGAACACTTGCTTTGATTTATTCTTTAAAATACTAAGAAAATTAAGCTTTACCAATATTTAAAGATTAGTACCGTATAACATATATAATTTTTAACAAATATGCAATTATTGGGAGTGCATGCTCAATATTTTTGATGGAGTGGAATGATGAAAAGAATTTGGACGTAACTGTTCTAGAATGTAAGCCCCTCAAGGGCAAGAGATGTGCTTATTTCTGATTTGTATCCCAACTTCATCCTCAGTATCTAGCACTTAACCATTCCCCAAGCAAATGAATTTGGCATCTGTATGAACTTGGTTGTCTTTCTTTGCTTTTTCCCCTCCTTTTGTCATCCATCTGATATAATCCCATGTCTTGTTCAATATTCTGCCAAGACCTGAGCAAATAATAAAGCTGTGTTTGAGAAGTAAAGAGTGCAAGTGCTATGAGAAGGTTGAAAAGTACAAAACTGAAATAGAAATAAAAGCAAAAATAAACAAGTGGAACCTAATCAAACATAAGCTTTTGCAAAAGAAAGCATAAATAAAACAAAAAGCCTACAGAATGGGAGAAAATATTTTCAAACGATGTGACTGACAAGTGATTAAATTCCAAAGTATACAAACAGCTCATACAACTCAATAACAAAAAAACAAACAACCCCAATCAAAAATTGGGCAGAAGACCTAAATAGACATTTCTCCAAAGGAGACATACAGATGGCATACAGACAAACAATATACATGAAAAGATGCTTAACATTGCTAACTATTAGAGAAATGCAAATCAAAACTACAATGAGGTACCTCCTCACACAGGTCAGAATGGCCATTATTAAAAAGTCTACAAATAATAAATGCTGGAGAGGGTGTGGAGAAAAGGGAACCCTCCTATACTGCTGTTGGTGGGAATGTAAATTGGTGCAGCCACTATGGAAAACAGTATAAAAACTAAAAATAGGGACTTCCCCGGCGGTCCAGTGGTTAAGGCTCCATGCTTCCATTGCAGGGGGCACAGGTTCTATCCCTGGTCGGGGAACTAAGATCCCATATAAAACACAGCATGGCCAAAAAAAAAAAAAAAAACCCTAAAAATAGACTTACCATATGATCCTTCAATCCCACTCCTGGGCCTATACCCAGAAAAGATGAAAACTCTAATTCAAAAAGATACATGCACCCCAATATTCACTGAAGCACTATTTACAATAGTCAAGACATGGAAGCAACCCAAATTTCCATCTACAGATGAATGGATAAAGAATATGTGGTACATATATACAATGGAATATTACTCAGCCATAAAAAAGAATGAAATAATGCCATTTGCAGCAACATAGATGGACCTAGAGATTATCATACTAAGTGAAGTAAGTCAGATGCAGAAAGACAAATATCATATGATATCACACGTGGAATCTAAAAAATGATACAAATGAACTTATTTACAAAACAGAAAGAGACTCATGGACATAGAAAACAAACTTATGGTTACAAAAGGGGAAAGGGGGAGGGGAATAAATTAGGAGTTTGGGATTAGCAGATCTAAGCTACTATATATAAAATAGATAAACAACAAGGTTCTATTGTATAGCACAGGGAACTATATTCAGTACCTTGTAACAAATTATAATGGAAAAGAATATGAAAATGAAAATATATACATATTCAGTTATAAACGTATATATAGAACTGAATCACTTGGCTGTACAACAGAAACCAACACAACATTGTAAATCGACTATGCTTCAATTATAAATAAATTAATTAATTAAAAGTGCAAGGCTGAAAGTCCCAAAGAAGATACTTAATGGTAGTTTGATGCACACAACAGGCAAGAGTAAAACATCATGGAAGAACCATGGGCACAAAGTCAGATGTGGAGCACCAGCTCTGCTGTCTGAGAAATCAAGTGTGGTCTGAGCATCCGAATGTTTTCAAACTGAGCACTGCCTTCCCTCTTCCTCCTAAAGCTTCAGGAAACAACACAGCACAATACAATGAGCAAGGATCTTGGAGAAGTTTCAATTCTGTCACTCTCCCTGGCTGGGTGCTCTTGGCTGAGGCCCCTAACCACTTCTCCCTCCTCTCCTCTCGGGAAAGTAGCTCTTTACCTACAAATGAGGTTGGACTGCAGGATTATGGAGGTCCCTTCACGCTCTGAAGCAGCCGTGAATATAGATGAAGTTGGTGGTTTTCTACATGAGACAACTACACTTTGAGGGGCAGCGTGAGGCCCACTGGACCAAAAACATCACCTTACCCCCAGCCTTCCATGGTGCATGACATTCCCCCCTCAGACACTGTGTTTCTATGAGGGGCTTTACCAAACCACCAGTAACTACTGACATGCAGCCGCTTTCATTCAGTCTCAGCAATGTCCGTTATATATGTAGAGTGAGACAGCAAGTTATAAAAGACTTTGTATGTTGTATATATCTATAAATAAATATAAATATATGTGTTTATACCCAGCAAAAAAAACAGAGATACCCACCATACTTTTAACATTGATTATTTCTAGGGTGTAGGAGAGTGGAGATGAGGGTAGAAATTTTATCATTTACTTTAAATCCTTCTATATTGTTAGCTTGTTTTTAATAAACTATTTTAATAATTAAAGATAAAATTGTTTTTAAAATAAAGCTTAGAAGTTCTATACAAATGTTTCAACAATAGTTGTAACAAGTGGCACGTGCTATTCAAGAAGAGGCTCTGCTAGAAACAAATCTGCATCTTTATACTTCATTAGAGCCCTTGCTAAAGTACTGAGTATGCACAGATTCTACAGAGGGTAGAGGCCCAGACTGGGAGGCCCTAATCACATCATCAAAACTCTCATTTAGTCATCTTGGGCAACTTGAATTTGCCCAAACTTAAGTTGAGTTTGGATTTCTCGACGATAAAACAAGGCTGTTAAACCAAATAACCTATAGGGACCTTTCTACTCTGAAGACCTATGGTTCTGAATACGGTGCATGCAAAGACCCAGCTAGGAAAGTGAGCACGACAGATGGGAGCCAGGAGAGAAGTTCTTACTTTCCTCCAAACCGAAGTGAAAATTGATGGAAAACTCTCTTCCTCCCCTACCCCTCTTTTCTTTGCTACAACCCGTTATCTAAACTTTCTGTATTTGGGACACACCCCACTTTATGGGCCCTGATGGGTTACAGAGACAACCCCCCTTTATAGAAGCTGAAAATATGCCTTAAATATGTCTTAATGCTCAGTGCAAGCACATTCATAGGATAAATTTCTGACAGTGAAGTTGCTGGGTCACAGGGTATAACTTTTTAATTTTGACAGATAGCACCAAACTATACTACAAGGAGATTGCATCAATTTTTAATCCTGCTAAAATGCTTTAAACTCCATGTCTCCCCATATTCTCACCCAATGAATGTGTGTTATTAGATTTTTACAGTGTTGCCATTCTGATAGGTAAAAAATGATTTCTTATTGTCTTAATGTTTATTCTTTAAACCATAAGTGAGTTTGAGTATTTTTCTTATATATAAAAAGAAAAAGCATTTTCTTATATGTACTATTTATTTACCTATGTATTCTATTCATGCCCTTTGCCTGTTTTTTTTTTAAAATTTATTTATTTATTTATTTATTATTGGCTGTGTTGGGTCTTTGTTTTTGTGCGAGGGCTTTCTCTAGTTGCGGCGAGCGGGGGCCACTCTTCATCGCGGTGTGCGGGCCTCTCACTATTGCAGGCTCTCTTGTTGTGGAGCACAGGCTCCAGATGCGCAGGCTCAGTAGTTGTGGCTCACGGGCCTAGTTGCTCCGCGACATGTGGGATCCTCCTAGACCAGGGCTCGAACCCGTGTCCCCTGCATTGGCAGGCGGATTCTCAACCACTGTGCCACCAGGGAAGCCCTGCCTGTTTTTTTAAATTGGATTTTGATTTGTTTTAAATTATTTTGTAAGAACTCCATATTTTAAGGGAACTAGCCCTTTTTCATATTTGTTACAAATATTTTTTCCCAATTTTTTTTTGGTTTTCTGACCTTGCTCACTTTACCCAATTTCTTTTTTTTTTTTTTCTGCCTCGCAGAAATCTCTAATTTTTATGGAGTCAAATTTGCCCATATTTTTGCTTAGAAGGCCTTTTGGGTGGGAAGCTTCTTACGGTCTCAACATCAAAGCTGCTTATTTAGAAAAACAACACTTGAGATTTCTGGTTGAAGACAGCAGATTAAACTCATGCACTGTGTTCTGATCCCTCCTAGAACTCAACCAAAAGTTAATGTTTGATGAAGTAACACATTCATGTGGTTCTAAAGCCAAAAAATGTAAAAAGGCACAGACCAAAATGTTTCCCTCATCCATGTCTCCCATTGGCCCAGGACCCACCTCCTTCCTGTTCATACGTAAGTGCTGTTACTAGTTTCTCATGTGTGTTTCCAGAGTTTCTTTATGCGTATGTAAGGCAATAAAAACTTAGGTAAAAGGATAAACCTACAAAGACAAAGAGAATGTGAAAGGGACAACAGCAGGATGACTTTAATAGCTGCAACGTAGATAAATGAGTGATACCTGAATCAAGAGAAAGTTGAGTTCTAAGCCAGCAGAAGAGAAAGCTACGGCAACTTGCTTTACATTTCAATCCTCCATGTACCCAGCAATTGGAGATACCAGGTACTTTTGTGAGTAAAGTTGTGGTTAAAACAGTAGGCTGAGTTGAAATTCAGTTCAAGAAGCAGCGAGGTCCCTAGACCCCTTTTTCCCTTGCTGCTGTTAGGTGGACGGCCCCTTCCCTGCAGTGGCCAAAGAACAGAGGGTTTTTTTTTCTTCTGATGGGAGAGCAAGACAGAGAGAGGACCAGGCACAGTTGTGTGAAAGGACAAAATACCAAAAACATTACCTAGAGACCCCCTGCCTTCTTCCCTTACATAGGTTGTACAATCCTGGCATCCAGCCAGGAGATAGGAAAGCATTCTCTAGGAGCCTGACACACTGGAGAGAAATGCCCTAAAGATCATTTGGAAACAGCAGCATCTCTGAGACGATAAGAAAACAAAAAATTATTAATATCCTCAGAGATAAGAGGGGATAGTGCACACACGAAATAAGAATGGAAGGCTATTTTTTAAAGAAACATTTAGAGAACAAAAGCGAGATCTTAGAAATTTAAATATGATTACAGAAATAAAAAAGCTCAGTAGAAGCTTTGGAAGGTAGAAAATAAAGCAGAGAGATGAGATATGGGAAATGGAAGATAAAGAGCAAAAGTAGTTTATTTTGGAGATGATCCCAGCAAACACCTGAAGGGCAGTAGGGAAGTGAAACAAGGAAACCAATATAACCAGCAAGTTACTGTGAATAGCTGTAACTTGATTCCTTTGGGGAACTCTGGGAGGCCAGTGTAGAAATCATGCCTCAATGTTACCCCCACTCAGGGCTGAGGAAGCTGGGATATTTATCTACCAATTCTCATTAAGGGCTGCCCCTAGGGAGGAGGGGGTTAATTCACCAATACTTCCTAAGCAAACCTTCACTGGCCAGAAAAAGCCCTCATGCAAAGGGACATCGTGCTGGTAATTTAGAATGCCTGGATTTAGTAGGTACCAAGAGAACATGGGCAGGCACTGAGGGCAGCTGTTCTATCTTTCCTGCACTGTTTCTTAGGAAACTACTGGAGGATGTGCTCCGCCCAAACAGTGGGGTGAATCAAGAAAGAGGAAGAGGTGGAATTGAGAGGGGACTTAAACAACTGGAGGACAGTAGGGATTAAATTAGTGGCATGCATAGGAAATCTAGGCAATTATTAACTCCAGAGAAAGCAAAATGTTTTCAGGAAAATGATTATAATTTATTATACAACACAGGTGTGAGTAGTATTTATTTGGTCAAAATAATGTAAATACTGTGTATCAACCTAATAATGATATAGCTATATAAGTCCAGGAAATATATGTGTGTGTGTGTGGGGTATGGAAGGGGTGAAAGCTAAATCCCCATTTCCCACATTAGAAAGTCAATAGATTAAATGATGAAGGAGCTATTTAGAGACATGGTGAGTCAAAAAAAAAGGATTAGTTAAAGCATTAGAAGTGATTTCCTCTGAGGAGTGAGAAGGGGGGATGGGGAGTGGGGGGCTGCTATTTAGTAATGTAGAACTATTCAATTCTTTAAACTATGTGCATATTTAATTTTGATATAAATAATAAAAATTGGTAATTTATCTTTTTTATTCTGCTATATGAAAAAGGGAGGAAGTGAGATGGAGAAAGTGCATCATTCCCAGTTGAGAAGGAAGCTGGGAAGGTAAAGTGAAACTTGTTTCTTGAGTCTATCAACCCAGCAAGGCCATTGTCTTTTCATCTCCTGTTGAGGCAGGGAAAAAAAATTATGAGCAACTGGGAAATTAAGACTTAAAAAATTTTAAAACAGCTGTTGATGCCAAACTGACCTGAAATCTGGGGCTGACCTAGGAGGATTTTGACCCAAGGAAATGATCCAGGTAATTGCAAAGAAATAATTCTACCAAATTAAAAAATAAAAACAACATTACATTAAGGGGGATATTAATAGCACTAAAGTGTCAGTGGAATGAATTCTTAATTGTGTCTGGATAGACGCTTCTTGAAATTTTACTTTAAATGCCTATTGCCTTAAAATCCAAAATTTAAAAATATGACTATTTTGATTTATAATTTTCATTTAAAGAAAACATGGAAATGCGTTCTACAGAGTTTTGCTTAGCCATCTCTATGACTGAAATCACATTGTTTAGGTCCATGGCCCCATCGAGACACCAGAGTCTGCCACCTTCTATTGCAGGCTAAATATCCATGGGGATGAGGCCTCTTGAAAGCTGACTCAGTCCTCTTTTCTCATCCTGTCTTCAACCTCTCACCATTGGATCCTTCTCCTCAGCCTAGAAAAATGCTCAAAAATTACCCATCTAAAATAAAAAATGATCAAAGAAGAAATTCTCACTTTAGCTATCACCCCGACTTTCTCTTTTCCTTCATCATAGTACTTCTAAAAAGAACACACGCTAACTTCCTTTTCTTCCTTTACTTCCTCACCACATGCTGCCTCTTCACCTTGCGCAATCTGGCTTTCACTCCGACCATCGCACTGAACCTGCTACCTCAGAGGTCTCAGGACTTCCTACCTGCTAAACCCTTGGTCCTATCTAGTCCTCATCTTCTTCAACCTTTCTAAGCCTTTGATTTTTTTTTTTTTTTTTTTTTTTGCGGTACGCGGGCCTCTCACTGTTGTGGCCTCTCCCGTTGAGGAGCACAGGCTCCGGACGCGCAGGCTCAGCGGCCATGGCTCACGGGCCCAGCCGCTCTGCGGCATGTGGGATCTTCCCGGACCAGGGCACGAACCCGTGTCCTCTGCATCGGCAGGCAGACTCTCAACCACTGTGCCACCAGGGAAGCCCCAAGCCTTTGATTTCTAAAACCTCTTCCTGCTAGCTCTCTGTCTCTGTCTCTCTCGATTCCCTTCCTTCTCCGATATTCTGCACCTCTCACACTTCCTGGTTTTCCCACCTCTCTTAGTCTCTCTTTGGCCGCCCTCTCCTCCACCCGCCTCTGAAGAATAGGCATCCCCAGAGATCCACTGACTCCCCGCCGGATCTGGCCTCTGTCTCCCACCTCATGTGTACCCTGTCTCCCTTGCTCACTACACTCTGGTCACACTGACTTTTCCTTCAGCTCCTCTAATGCACCAGCTCTTATTGCCTTAGGGCCTCTTCCCTCTACCTGGACCGCTCTTCCCCACCCCTCCATCTAGCTATATCCAGCTTGACTTTTAGGTCTCGGCTTCCTATCACTTCCTCAGGCTGCTCCTCCTGAATGACCTCCCCACCCCATCCCCACAAAACTAAATCTGCTTTCCCACTTCTTGGTCTTAGAAATCATTTTTTTTTCTTCAAAATATTTTTACAGTTTGTAATCACAGGCTTTCGTTTCATTATACGTTAATTTGCTTAAATATCTACCTTTCTCTCCAGAGTGTCAATTCCATGAGGACAGGAACCGTGTCAGTTTTGTTTACCACCTTATACTTAGCATTCAGTACCATTCCTTGAACAGTAAATACTAATTTTTGTTGAATGAATGAATGAGTGAATGAATGAAGTGATTTCTTCATGCCAGGCACTACAGTTAATTCTTTACATAAGTCACCTCATTTTTATTCTCACATCAACCCATATTCAACCCCTATTATCAGGCAAGGAAACTGAAGCTTAGAAAGACTGAGTAACGGTACCCAAGATCTTACAGGAGAACGAGTGTCAGAGCTAGAATTTGAAAATACGTTTCTCTGACTCTATGTAGGACTTCTTGATGATCATGTTATAGGGCTTCCTAGTTGACAAATCTTCTACATCCACCTTCCAAAAATGCCCTCACGCTTATGCCTTCTTGATGGTTTTCATGCTTCATCTTGTGTCCTCCTCCCCGAATCTGTTCCAAGCTGGATACTGGTGCCTGGTGGGGAACTGGTCATGGAGGAGACTGGGTGGTCCTGGCAGCTTTCCTTTTCTAACACATGTTTCTGAGAAGCCCTCAGAAAACCTGTGAGGCAGGCAAACCGTGATGCTGATCAGTGTTCTGACCGCTCTCCTGCACTTTCTATATTCTCTTTTCACTTCCTGCCTTCTCCCCATGGCTTTGGGTTCCTCCCCATTGCGGTGTCCCACTCAGGTCTTCTCTCCCTGCCCACACACGCCCTCTGCATATTTTAGTCCCTTTCACTGACAAAAATGTACCCGTCCTGGAAAATGTTCTCAATAGAATGGTTAGCGAAAATAACAAAGTGAGATCAAATATTGTATAAATAGTTGCTATGAGTTGAGTTTTATCTCCCCTCAATTCATATGTTGAAGTCCTAAGCCCCAGTACCTCATTTGAAAATAGGGTCATCATTACTGTAATTATTCAAGTTAAAATGAGGTCATATTGGAGTAGGGTGGGTCCCTACTCCAATATGACTGTTGTTCTTATAAAAAGAACACAATGTGGAGAGACAGACACGCACCCGGGGAGAACACCATATAGAGATAAAGGCAGAGATTGGCAGCAGAAGCCAAGGAACGACAAAGATTCCAGAAAGCCACCCGAAGCTAGGGGAAAGGCCTGGAACAGATTCTCCCTCATGATCCCAAAAGGAACCAACTCTGCCAACACCTTGATCTTAGATTTCTAGCCTCCAGAACTGTGAGACAACACATTTCTGTTGTTTAAGCTGCTCAGTTTGTGGTACATTGTTGTGGCAGCCTTAGCAAACTCATAGAAATAGTATAATCCCAATTTTGTTAAACAAAACAAACTTGTGTATGTTAGGGATTCTCCTTCTCCTCTCTTATCTCTCTCTCTCTCTCTCTCTCTCTCTCTCTCACACACACACACATACACACAAATCAAAGAAAATATATACAAAAGCGTACAGTGGTTCTTTTGGGGAGGTGGATGATGAGTAATTTTGCTTTGTATTTTTCCCTGCACCTTTAGGTATTTTCTCAATTCTCTTACATCTCTGCAATATTACTTATGATCACGTAGAAGAATCCTCTAGCTTCATCTGTAATTTGAGAACAGCCATACCAGTCTTCCAGGATTGCTGTGAGGATTAAAGTGTCTGACACACAGTATGTCAGTTGGTGTCTCTAGACTAGGGAGAGCAGCTCCGAAGAAGTAAAGCTGGGCATAACAGCCTGTGGTTCTTCTGTTCATCCTTAGGGGACTGCTCAGTTCACAAAAGGAGGCTTTGCCAAGGCTGCTGAGCATTGGTCTCCTTGTGTGGTCAAGGTGGATATGGGGAGTGGGATGGCACAAAGGAGCTGGCTGGATGCCTTGGGCTTGGGAGGGTCGGCAAAGAAAAGAGAGGTTGGAAGGTTGATTGGAGGAAGATTGATTAAATGGGGATAACAGTCCATTTGGGGTAATGTTTCTCGGTTTGGGGTGGGGGTCAGATGGGGCGACTGAAAAGGAAAGAGGGACCAAGATAAAGTAGAAAACATAGTCAGGAAGTTGAGCAATTCTTTCCAACAGGAAGAATGCCCTGCCTCCTCATTTCTTCTCTAAAAACACTCCGGGAATGGTGTGGACAACACACTTTACTTATAACTTTCCACAGCCCATGAGAAGATGTTCTTTCCTGAGGAGGGTTGTCCCCCAAACATCCCCTTTCTATCCAGACCTGTGATAAGATGTTCTTTTCTGGAGACTGTTTAGGTAGATGCTACCAAAACATTTAGCTTTGCCTCTGACTTATCTGAGCAGGAAGGGTGAATTGTCCTGAATCTTGAATTTAGCCCTGTATGACTTCAAACTAATCCTTGGTCTCCAAAAATTGGGGGCTTTTTTGCTTCTTCATACTCAGCTGTGTCTTTTCTATCCCCACTCGAAATCCCAACAACTTAGGGAAAAATTGGGTCCCCACAAATGATATTCACAATTCATGCCCTTATGGGAGGTCACTGATGGCTTTTGCCCACTCCTCTTGCCAAAACCTTCATGTCCCCGTTCATTTTATACCTGCAAGATTCTGTAGCAACGTGGGAAACAGTTATACTATTTAATAGTGAAAGGAAGACATCACAAAAATTGCATGTAAATTATGATTCTGGCAATGTAAAAACAAATAGACAAATAAAAAATACACACACACATACAAGGACAATAGGCCTAGAAGAAAACAAACTAAATAATTAATAATGGTTATGTTAGAGTACTAGGATTGTGGACTTTTTTCTTATTCTTTATTGATCTGAAATTTTTAATGTAACAGAAAAATGCTTTTATAATTAAGAAACAGACATTAAGATTAGGTAAAGGGCAGATTGAATAAGGAAGTCTGATAAAATAAATAAAACAGGAAAGCTAATTATAGATAAGGTTTTCTGGAAGTAAATATACATAGCTCTCAGCTCAGTGTATGTGAACCAATGGAGAAATATGACCGCAGAATTCTTATGGAAGACAGTTAACCACACGTCAGCCTGTCTACTTTGAGAATGAACAAAAGGAAGGACTACACAAGACTTCAGACCTGCCTGGCATTTGAGAAGAGCTGGAGAGCTAGGAGTCCAGGCACATTAGAGGTTTGGGGGCTATAGAGACACTGTGAAGAAGTTACCAAGTGTGGAGGTTTCCGGGAAGTGCTTCAAGCATGACATGGTGAGGCCCTGATACTGTTTATTTTTAGAACTCCTGTTGAGAGGAGCATCTTTCACCTCTCACTAAATTAACTATGCTCCTTGGAACTATGGACATCTTTCTGCTGTAGCAGCAATAGGATCAAAGCACGTGTTTAGAAAGAGAAGTGAAAAACACCAGATGTGAGCAAAACCACAAGGGGAATTTCAGACAGGCAACGTGCAACAGATTACCCAATTTGGAATGTGGCCCAGGCCCCAGGACAGGCAGACCCTCTGAGGATCAGGCTGGAGAGACAGAGGTTATTGATCCTGATTTAAGCCAAATGCTGCTAACTTGATTGGTGACCTGCTCCAGCCATTGACCTCCTCCAAACCACTTTCACCATCTGTAAAATGGAAGGACTGGCTCGTTTCCCCCCAGGAACAGCTAATGGAAACCATACTAAAAACTAGAGGTAATAATGAGGCATGATCTTGTGATCTTGAAGACTGGTGGTAAATTGTATTTGAATATATAAATACTGCAACGTATACACACTTACAGCGTGTACAGGAAGGATGTGTATAAAAAACGTGGGATTAAAGACTGTGTCATATCAGTTCACAAAGTAAATAATCTACATGTTGACAATTGTAGGAAGTGTGACAGGAATTTTTTTTCCCCCTCTCACTCATAGCTTTTTAGGTCTCCTGCGGTCGCCCCAGATGTAGACTAAAGCATACTACCTAGTACATAGTGCTGAATAAATGTTAGATCCAGATACAGCTTAAACTTCAAATTCCAGCTTTCTTTATCACTTAGTTGTATGTAGCCTTGGGTAAGTTACTCCATAGCTTGGTACCTTGGTTTACCCTTCTGTAAAATGGGAATAAAACTAATATCTACCTCCTGGACTTGTTGTGAAGATTAAATAAAGTAGTATATCTAAAGAGCTTAGAGGAGTGCTAGGTGGATGTTAGTTATTATTATCTTCCAAAACCTTCAATGTGGACTTTAAAACTCTCTGCATTTCTTTGTTCATCTCAGTTTTCTCATCCAAATGTTTCTAACATTCTTGCTCCATTTAATAATATTTCCTGTCTTATTAAGCTATGTAGGGCACTGCTCCCTCCAGACTTTAAAGCAGTCTTACTCACCCTCCACCAAAGGCATTAATTTATTCCTATTTATGCCAGCTTTTTTTTTTTTTTTTTTTTTTGCAGTACGCGGGCCTCTCACTGCTGTGGCCTCTCCCGTTGCGGAGCACAGGCTCCGGACGCACAGGCTCAGCGGCCATGGCTCACGGGCCCAGCCCTCCGCGGCATGTGGGATCTTCCCAGACCGGGCCACGAACCCGTGTCCCCTGCATCGGCAGGCGGACTCTCAACCACTGCGCCACCAGGGAAGCCCTGACAGCTTTTTATTAACAACAAAATTTTCCTATTTATTGAACAGAGAAAAAGTTCACAACATATTCTTTTTTTTTTATTATTGGGGTATAGTTGCTTTACAATGTTGTGTTAGTTTCTGCTGTACAGCAAAGTGAATCAGCTATACGTATACATATATCCCCTCCTTTGGGGGTTTCCCTCCCATTTAGGTCACCACAGAGTTCCTTGTGCTATACCGCAGGCTCTCATTAGTTATCTATTTTATACATAAGAGTGTATACATGTCAGTCCCAATCTCCCAGTTCATCCCACCCTCCCTTTCCCCCCTTGGTGTCTGTACATTTGTTCTCTATGTCTGTGCCTCTATTTCTGCTTTGCAAGTAGGTTCACCAGTACGATTTTTCTAGATTCCATATATATGTGTTAATATACAATATTTGTTTTTCTCTTTCTGACTTACTTCACTCTGTATGACAATCTCTAGGTCCATCTACGTCTCTACAAATGACCCAATTTCATTCCTTTTTATGACTGAGTAATATTCCATTGTATATATGTATCACATCTTATTCATCCATTCATCTGTAGATGGACATTTAAGTTGCTTCCATGTGCTGGCTATTGTAAATAGTGCTGCAATGAATATTGGGGTGCCTGTGTCTTTTTGAATTATGGTTTTCTCTCACACTGCCCAGCAGTGTGATTGCTGGGTCGTATGGTAGTTCTACTTTTAGTTTTTTAAGGAACCTCTATACCATTCTCCATAGCAGCTGTATCAATTTATATTCCCACCAACAGTGCAGGAAGGTTCCCTTTTCTCCACATCCTCTCCAGCATTTATCGTTTGTGGGGTTTTTGATGATGGCCATTCTGACTGGTGTGAGGTGATACCTCGTTGCAGTTTTGATTTGCATTTCTCTAACAGCAGTGTTGAGCATCTTTTCATGTGCCTCTTGGCCATCTGTATATGTCTTCTTTGGAGAAATGTCTATTTAGGTCTTCTGCCCATTTTTTGATTGGGTTGTTTGTTTTTTTCATACTGAGCTATATGAGCTGTTTGTATATTTTGGAGATTCATCCCTTGTCAGTTGCTTTGTTTGCAAATATTTCCTCCCATTCTGAGGGTTATCTTTTCATCTTGTTTATGGTTTCCTCTGCTATGCAAAAACCTAAGTTTCATTAGGTCCCATTTGTTTATTTTTGTTTTTATTTTCATTACTCTAGGTGGTGGGTCAAAAAAGACCTTGCTGTGATTTATGTCAAAGAGTGTTCTTCCTATATTTTCCTCTAAGAGTTTTATAGTGTCTGGTCTTACATTCATGTCTTTAATCCATTTTGAATTTATTTTTGTGTATGGTGTTAGGGAGTGTTCTAATTTCATTCTTTTACATGTAGTTGTCCAGTTTTCTCAGCACCACTTATTGAAGAGACTGTCTTTTCTCCATTGTATATACTTGCCTCCTTTGTCATAGATTAGGTGACCGTAGATGTGTGGGTTTATCTCTGGGCATTCTATCCTGTTCCATTGATCTATATTTCTGTTTTTGTGCCAGTACCGTACTGTCCTGATTACTGTAGCTTTGTAGTATAGTCTGAAGTCAGGGAGCCTTATTCCTCTAGCTGTTTTTCTTTCTCAAGATTGCTTTGGCTCTTCGGGGTCTCTTGTGTTTCCATACAAATTGTGAATTTTTTTATTCTAGTTCTGTGAAAAATGCCATTGGTAATTTGATAGGGATTGCATTGAATCCGTAGATTGTTTTGGGTAGTATAGTCATTTTCACAATGTTGATTCTTCCAATCCAAGAACATGGTATATCTCTCCATCTGTTTTTGTTGTCTTTGATTTCTTTTATCAGTATCTTATAGTTTTCTGAGTACACGTCTCTTGCCTCCTTAGGTAGGTTTATTCCTAGGTATTTTATTCTTTTTGTTGCAATGGTAAATGGGATTTGAGTCAATTCCTATGTTGACCCCACAACCAAAAGTCTATGAAGCATCATTACATCTTCTGTTCTCCCATCTTGGGTTTCTTACATAACAAGATGCGCTCTTAACCAGAGCTGTCCCAGTAAAGATTAAAAAATATGGTTTTTCTCCTCTTTAGTAGAAGTTGTCAGTCACAGTGTAAAATAGGGAATCACCTTGGAATCACTAAGCATGGCTATCTTTAGAGGGATAGGGCAAGGAGAGGAGTCATGTGTATAATGAAATCCCCCACCCCACCCTTTGGTGAAAAGTTGTCATTAGAGAGAAAGAGGGATGTGGTAGTGGGTCCAGGATGGCAGACAATGGAATTCATCCTGGATCATGTATCCAGGAAGTGGCTGTATATGAGACCAGGAAAAAAGAAAAAACAACCTGATCAGTGAGAGTTACAATATTATGGGGGGAAAATGGAGTGGAATGTTGAGGAATCCCTTTCCCTAAAGTACCAATGTGGATGGACCCTACTTTGGCACCCCTGGAGCAGCAGAGAAAGGACTCAGACACCACAACCCTTCCCTGGACGTTTGCTGCAGTTTCACCAGCACTAGTATCATTCCTTTCCAGGAGCACTTGGTCTTCCACCAGCACCAAGTTTGATTATGTGATCATTGTTATTGTCCTTATCATTACCGCCTTCAAATCACTTAAACTTTTTTCATCCCTCCACCATCTCGTCTTCTAGGGTGCTTTTACTACACTGTCATAGGGGTCCGTAAAGATGATTTAATTCCATAGAAACATTTGAACCCCTATTATACAAGGCTAAATTCTGGGGAACACAAAGATGAGTAATATATGGTCACTGCTCTCAAGGAGCTACTAACACATGATTTAGGTAGATTTAAATTGCTAACTAACATTTAATCCAGTGATGACCTAGGTTACCCTAATTATCTTCCCTATGGGCCTGCCTCGTCCAGTTCATTTTTTAACACGTATTTATTGACTGTGTGCTAGGCACTGGGCTAGCCTTAGGGTGCAACAACAAATAAACATCATCCTTACCTTTAGAAAGCATAACTACAGTGTGAAAGTACTAGGCTTGATGGTATACCTGGCTGACTACAAAAGGAATAGGTAACACTTAGTATACCTGTCTCTCCTCCTGTAGAGTGAGGTACACTCCACTATAGTACTTCACTCTCCCAGCCATCATGCAGTGAAGTTACAGTTTAGACGTGTTACGTGCTTCTTTGAGTCCAACTTCAGAGGCACCTGAGAAGAGGAGGGAGCAGGACAGATCTCCATACAATGGTGAGTAGCTGGGACCTCCACATCCTGTGCTCCTCACCAACATTCTCATCTTCCCCCGTCTCAGGAATCCAGTACCCTTCATACTACCCCCGATTCTATATGGGTTAGAAGCTTTTAAATAGATAAATGTGAAATATCTTTGGTTTCTTAATGAACACTCTTCAATAATTGAGGGTAATGTCAATTATATAAATATTAAGCTTCCAAGGAAGGGAAGGACTTCTAAGGAAATGTTTTCCTTATTGGGAGAAGCATTTAAGATGAAGGTAAGTATCAAACTTCCATTGATGGTGATAAAACTACTTCTTATAATATTAAGGTATACAGCTGATCAAATATCCTCAGGTCCTCTGCCCACTCAGAATAAGACCTCAAGACATGCAGGAATGACTCACTGTGACAAACTCAGACAACTATTGATTAACTGTGCTCACAGAGCAGCGTGATATTAGAATAGGAAGGAACATCATAGATTGTATTGGATTACTGGCACATGCATAAAATTTGGAATCAGATGGTCCTAGGTTCAATTTTCAGCTCAGATTCCCTTTGCCATCTGGGCCTGGGGCAATTTACTTAGCTTCTCTGCCCCTTTATTTTCTCATCTGCATAATGCAGACCAAAATTTTTATCAAGCAGTGTTTTTTTAAAGGACTAAATAAAGTGACATAATTGAAGGCACTTGGCAAAGAGTGGGCACCCTGTAAATGCTCGTTTCTTCCTTTTATTTTACAGATGAGGAACCAAAGCCTGAAAAATTGATCTAACTTGCCTGATTAACCAATGTCATCCCTGGACTAAAGCCCCTGGCTTCCTGACTCCGAGTCCAGCTGTCTTTCTATCATTTCCATAATGGAAGTTGAGCAAAGATAATCGAAAACGCATTTACCCCTGGTTTTCTAAAGCTTGAGAGGGATGAAATAAAAAGAGAGGAGGAGGCTGAAGTGGGGTGAAAGGTGTAAAAAGCAGATTTACTTCCCCGGTTTTGCATTACTTTCCTGAGTTTACATTGCTTGAGCACACACCCCCTGATGGTGGAGGGAAGTGGTAGAGCGTAGCCAACATGGGATTAAAGATTGCATTACATCAATCCACGGAGTAAATAATCTACATGTCCACGATGGAAGGGAGTGTGAGAGGGTGTCTTTTTCCTTCTCTCACATATAGTTCTTTAGGTCTCCTCCGGCCACCTCAGACCTAGACTAATTTTCCAGAAGGTCCTACATAACCCTTCTCTTCAGGGCTCCAAGCTTGCTAGTGTGTGGATTTGGCAGAGAAGTGCAAACTGAAAAGGTTATGCATAAAAAATCACTTGTGACCTGAAAATTATTTCAGTGTGGGGTTGGTGCTCCACGTGGTTGAGTAGAAAGAGCCCTGGGCCAGAGACGGGATGCCTGACTGCTTCCCCAGCCCTGCCACTAACTAGCTGGGGGGCCCCAGAAGAGGAAGTTAACCTCTCTGCGCATCTGTTTTGTAACCTATAAAATGTCATCAAAAACAGTCACCGCATTTTATTTTCCTTTATCGTCACAAGAACTCCCCAAGGTAGATAGTACTCTTCCCATATGAGAGGTGAAGAAATAGAGGCTTAGAGAATTGTGACTTGCCCAATATCATTCAACTAGTAAGTGGCAGAATCTAACAGACATTGGACTTGAGCACAGAATGTACTCTTAACCTCCAAGATAGACTACCTATATTTTGATGGGAGAAATGGATAGTAACGTTTCAAAGCACTTTAAAGGAGTTCAAGCAAATGTTTATTACAATCATTCAGAGGGGTTATAATCCCAAGGAGGTGCCTGTACTCAAGTCATTTTCAGCTCATTGACTTTCTTATTCATTGCTTTTCATGTGGATCTGAGAGTATCAAACCACCGTTATCCTCTTTCACCTCATTTGTTTTTGGTGTCAGTTCTCCTCCCACACTGGCTGCTTTCAGGGCCAGCCAGCGCCACTTCTTGCCAAGTGGAGTGTAAGTGTAGGAAGCCACGCTCACACACTCACAAGCAAGCACACAAATGCCCACGATCATCAACACACGCACGCGCACACACATACATTCATATTACTTTGTACGCACATCCATGGTTTCAGATCCTGACAATTTAAGAGTTTGTCATTATTATGACAGTGCATATATCATGTACAAATAATTTCCCAGAATCGGGCTTTGGAGTGAAAAATGCTATGATAAAGTGATAGAAAGTGGAGGGATACGTACTAAGGAGAATACCAAGAAACTTAGACCCTTCTGGCTTCAGCGCCAACCTTGAATTCTGCTATAAGCTTATGACTCTCTCCCAGCTCATTCAGCGTCCCTGAAAGGCCCTTACCCTTGGTGGGCAACAGGTTTGACAACTCAGTGTCTCTTCATGAGCTGATTCTGAGCTTTCACTCTGTTGTCTACATATGTGTTCCGGGCAGTGGTCGCCATCAGACTGTAAACTTCAGAGGTTCGGGATCACATCTGTGGAATTCTCTCTTCAGTGGTTTGGCACTACATGCAATTAGCTCTTTGGTGATGACAACACTTCATTCTTGCTACTGCTTTTTGTTTGGTTTGCTTAGGAGGCAGACACAAAAGATTTTGATCCTCATTTAATTATGTATAGCCCAGAACTGTTATGGCATTTCACAAATGAATTTATTCATTGCACATGCACTTGCGAACACCGTGGTAATAGTATGTCATTTTTGCATTCACCCTTAATGTTTACAAAGCACGTCCATGATTAGTGTCACACTCAGACTTCCCTTTGAGATGGTAGAAAGGGATAAAAATATTACCTACTTCATGAGGATTAAGTTTGTGAGGATTAAATGCAATAGACTACTTAGCACTGGGGGCTGGCACAGAGCAAACAGTATTAGATGTTACTATTAGTACATGACTGGCCCATATTACTGATGAGGACCCACAGCTCAGAGAGGCTAAGTTACTTGTTCAGGTTGTACAGTTAAGTGGTGGAACTCAGTTAAGAATCTAAGTGTCCAGACTCCAAGCCCATTTTAGGAAATTATCAGTTGACACTGCAATCATGGAAGGAAAAAAGCAGAGCCTCAGAGGAAGAGCATTCCTGACAGTTTTATGGTGGGTGAGTAGCCAGAAGTGTTTAGAGATAAAGCACTGCTCAAGGGGTGGTGGGGGAGAGACAAGGCCCAGGCCATGCACCACAAGCAGCTGTGCTATTCATTTTTGGTTCTGCAAATGCTGTCTTCCCTCAGCACCTTCACATATATTGTCCTCTTTCCCGCCTGCCTTCCCTCCTCTCCCCGATCTTTCACCTGAATAATGCTCCAGGCTTCCAGGCTCAACACAAACAGCTCTTCGTGGAGGCTTTCCCAAGCCTGGTCTAGGTTTTCACCTACTGATACAGGGACCCACAGCACCCTGAATGCCTTCTTGTGAGAATACTTGTCCAATCTCTCTCCCCAGCTGGAATGTAAGCAGTGAGAAATCATCAACTTGATCCCGCTTGCTGGCTGATGTACCTCCAGCCCCTTTATGGTGTCTGGTACATTGGTTAAATGCAGAGCAGGTGCTGGCCAATATAAAGATGGAGGGGAAGAAGATTAAGAAAAAAGTGAGAAGACACCAACCAGAACTTCAAATGTTTTACCATTTTGCCACAGATACGCTCTGAGCCACAGATACACTCCTCTGTTGGAGGAGTGAGGAAATGTAGACTGGGCAACTGGAAGGAACTGAAGGAAAGACTCCAACATACAAGAAAGGCATGGAGCAGCAAATCAAAGTAAAGAGTAACAAACACGGGGAAGGGCCCATCCTAGCCCCAATCTTCGGCAGATGAATGAAAGGGGGCTGAGAACAAGACACTTCTCAGCCTCTTGTTGGCTGCCTTTTGCTAGAAAGAGATCAGGACTCCTGCTCTCTACAGATGACTGACTACAGAATACAGAGGGGAAGAGGGAGGGAAGGAGAGTTTCCACCAGGGTGAGGTATTTCTGACTCTGCCTTGTTGACAGCAAACAGTGGCGGTAGTGGGACTTTTGACAGGAAGTGTCCACCTCTGGGGGAGTCAGGATCGGGCCAGGAGGCAGAGCAACCCTGGCACCCTAAAGCCCTGGCTTTTTCCCCTCTGCACTCTGGTGCAGGAGCCTCCACATCTCTCATGCCTCTTTAGGGCAGCAGGGGGAGGACGCGAGGCCAGCCTTCAGCAGGGACCATTTCGTTTACATTCCCACCCCTCGGCCCTGGGAAGCCCCGAGTTCCCACACTCACTGAGGCAGGAAGGTCGCCACGGACACCTCATCTGTCTGGGTTGCTGACTAACTACAGATAAGCAGCAGCTGCTGCATCCACATTGGATGCAGATTGCCCACCCTGGAACCAGGCAGAGAAGGGCCAACCTCTGCTCACTGGGGGGTGGGGGATCACAGGGCCTCCAGGACCGTCTGCTGCAGCTGAGGCCCAAAGACCGCGGGGGGCGGGGGGTGGCCCGAAAAACTCGCTTTGGCGGAGCTGCTGGACGGGACCAAGGAAAGGCAGGTCTTAGGTGTGCCTACCCCATGGCACAAATCCAACCCGACAGCCGTCGAGCACTTGACAGTTTTACAGTACTCTGCTGCATACTTTTTCTCACATCACTCTGACCACCACCCGTGAAGAACACAGAGCAGGTGTTTTTGTGTCCATTTTGCAGATGAGTAAACAGCCTCAGGATGTTTGAGAGACTTGCCCAGGTTCTCACAGCTAGTCAGTGGTAAAAGCCGTTTTGTCACGGCCTGTTTGGAGGGTCTTTCCATTACTATGCGTGCACAAAACAAGCCAAGTGGACAAGCTCCAATTTTTATCTCCGAAAGAAAACTCCTCCTCCTGGGTTTAACCTGTCTTCCACCCAGCCTGGGGTGTAGTGAGAAACACTTCAGTCTTGGAGTTTGAATCCCGATTCCCCATCTTGCCAGCCAAGTAATTTAGCAGCTGTGTGATTGTGGATTTGATTTTCTTGAATATTCACTTCCACGTGTATAAAATGGAGATGATGTTGCTTAAGTTGTGGAGGCTTCTGTAAAGATTAAGAATAACACTAAACATCTACTGACTATTTTCCGTACCCCCAGCTCAGTTCTAAGCACCTCATGTGCACTGACTCACTGAATTCTCATAACAGCCCTAGGTTAGTTCATATGTGCTGTTATTTCACTTCATAGATGAGGAAACAATGGCAGAGGTAAAGAGACGTACCCCAGGTCATACAGCAAACAAATAGCAAAGCCAGGATTCTCACTCAGGCTGTCTGACACCAAAGTCAAGTGCTTAATCTCCATGTTATACTGACTATGCAAATTATGATTACTGCCTACAATAAGGTACTCAATCAATAGCTGTTACTAGGTATGGGGGCAGGTGTAGCTTGATTTATAAGCAAAGTGAAGAGCTAACTGCCTGAACCAATTAGATAAACCAAAGGCCTGTCCACTAGGAAGTATCTTCAGTTTAGTATGCCATGGTTTCTCATTTGCCACCACCAGCGTCGTTTCTTTAGAACAGGAAGACACTTCGGGAACATTCGGCAATGTCTAGAGACATTTTTGGTTGTTACAGTTGTGGGAGTGCTACTGGCATCTGATGGGTAAGGCCAGGGATGCTGCCAAACATCCTATAATGCACACAACTGTCCCTGCATCAAAGAATTATCTGGCCCCAGTGTCAATATGCTGAGGTTTAGAAACTGCTTTAATATTGAGTATTTATTATTGACTAAATACTAAATATTGAGTATTTAGTAAGACTACTTTAGTCTTGAAGGGCCCTGTTAATACGCAAATTTGTCACGTATAACAACAAAGTCATGTTCTCTTTAACATCTCTTGATATGCTGACATAGTTCAATCTATGCAATATTTGTTATTACTTTTGCTGTTGTTACTGTTGTTGTTGCCAAGCAAAGATGTGTGCCCTAGAAATGATCAGGCCGATTTGGGGTTTGTGGTAGAGTTAGAAAACTGAAGCTCTTTTTCTGTCAAATTATGTTACCATCCTCCAAATTGCTGACATTTCTTCCAATATGTTGAAATAGGTCATAAATAAACTCACAGCAATGCCATTTCCTTTTAACATGCGCTTCTGTGAATCCCTGATATCTCTCAGTTCAGTCAGCTCTTCTTTTGTCTCCCTTCCCATTGTGCATACAACAAACTGAGTTGTTTTGTTTTTTGTTGGTTTTGTTTTGTTTTTTTGCGGTATGCGGGCCTCTCACTGTTGTGGCCTCTCCTGTTGCGGAGCACAGGCTCCGGATGCGCAGGCTCAGCGGCCATGGCTCATGGGTCCAGCCGCTCCACGGCATGTGGGATCTTCCCGTACCGGGGCATGAACCGTGTCCCCTGCATCGGCAGGCAGACTCTCAACCACTGCGTCACCAGGGAAGCCCAGAGTTTTTTTTTTTAAGTCTGATTTTGTTGGCCTCTTTTGGAAAGTCCTATAGCTACTAACATCTTCAAAATGGTAAAAATTTACTTTGCCAAACAGAACTTTGACCAGAAGAAGAATCTTCATATGTGAAGTATCTGTGATGTTTGGCAGACATCCAGTTTTCTTACTTTGTTGGAGAACACTATGCCTCACATCACTGTGACTCACTGATTTCCATATCATTGTGCATTAGCTTAAAATACTCAGTAAATAATCCTGAAGGAGTTGTATCAGTCAGTTTAGGCTAGGTTATGATGCAATAACAAATGATCCCAATATCCTAACCACAAAAAAAGATTTATTTCTTGTTCATATTGTGTGTTCATCATGTATTGGTTGCAGCCCTGTTTCATCTGTTCATTCATCGTTTAGACCAAAGGAGCAGGCCCTATTTGGGACGTGATGGTATCATAGCAGGAGGAAAGAATGATGGTGGAACAACATGATAACTCTTATAGCTTCTGCTCAGAATTGCTCAGAAGTGGCACATGTTCCATATGCCAATTTGTTTCTTGCGTTGACATTCCATTGACCAACGCAAGTCAATAGCCAAGCCAGATGTCAATGGGGCAGAGACGTATATTCTTCCTACAGGCCCCACAGGCAGGGGTAGTGAATATTCTGAACAGTAATATAATCTACCACAGGACTCTGTCTTTGTCATCAAAGTCATGAACTTCCTCAGAGCCAGGGCCTTGGCCTTGAATCACTACATTTTCAAGAAGTTTTTAGCAAGAAATGGGGGAAGAACATAAAGTGAAAGAGTTGAAGAGGCAAAATTGTCAGATTCTAGTGATTGATTTGTTGAGGAGCAGAGGTGGATGGCAAACGTCAAGGAAAAGACAAGAGTCAAAGATGACTTCTAGGACTCCAGGACTGATGAGTGATAATGCCAACAATTGAGATAGAGAACAGAGAAGGAGAGGAGGTTTAGAAGGGGAAAGGGCAAGTTTGTTTTTGTTTTAGATTGAGAAGACAACTTTATTGCTCCTTACAGTTGTCCCCTGAAAACCCACTTTATTTTTTCTTTCACCCTCTCCTCGTTTTTTGGGGGGTCAAGTTTTATTTTTGACCCAATGAACATGAGGTGTCTTTGGAACATCCATGTAGAAATATTCAGTAGACAGATGACTATATGAGTGTGGCTCCCAAGAGAGTACTGAGCTAGAGGAAAAGATCTGAGATTCAATCACATATAAGTAGTCATAAGTGATAGCTATTATGATTATATTTATTGAGCACTTACTATGTCAGGTACTGTGAGAAGCAATTTATATACATTTTCTTACTTAATTCTCATCATATCCCTGGTCCATGTTGTTTATCCTTACTGTGTAGATAAGGGTATGAAATCTAAAGAAGCTTTAAAAAGCAAAACAAAACTTCCCCTGTCTCACAGGTAGGAATTTGCAAAAAAGGACCCAAGTGCTTTGCCTCCACAACCCACATTTCAATGAAGTATGCTCTTAGTTGGAACCATGACAGCAAATGAGAACATCCAGGCACTACAGAAAGAGAGAGAAGATAAGAACAGTGGGTCAAGGGTAGGACTCTGAGGAATATGAATATTCAAGGATCAGGAAGAAGATCCCTTAAAGACGACAGAGAAGGAACAAGTAGGAGGAAACCAGAAGAGTGCAAAGTCTCAGAAGCCAAGCGTGTAGAGAGTGACAATGAAAACAGAGTGTCTAACAGAGGCAGCGACTGCAGAGTACTTGAAGAGCAGGGCTGGGAAAGGTCCATGGGTGTTGGCAGCTAGGTCTAGTCCCTGAAAATACCTATATCCTTACAGAAGCATCCATAACCAGCTATAATCCCCACCCAGAACCCCAGGAGTAAAATATCAACTGTAGGTGGCTGGTCACATGCTGGCATTGTAAACACCAACCTGTTGCTGGCTCATTCTCTTTGAACTCTGCCTCCAGAGACTGCCTTGGCTTTTTGACCTGTTTGAGTAGGTCTATGGTTCTGGGTCTTGGTGACCCGGCTCTTGGACTCTGTACCTGTGTGTACATGTCTGAGGTTCTGGCCTTTTTTCTCTGCTTAGGAAACCCAGCCTTACACCACATGCCTACTCTTGGTTACTACTACTCCCAACTTGAGGGAGTAAGGTGGGACACCGTCCCTCAATCCACAGGGCTGTGTCTCCTGCTAATTCTCTGCAACTCAGCTTCCAGAATTGAAATGAGGAGTGTGGTTTCAGATGGTGGCTGATGTATGATGTGGCAAATTACTGACAGTAGGGCTGCTGGCTTTGAGAGCACAGGTTGCTGGTCAGACCTTGCCAAGCCTTACAATGCCTTTTGTCAGAGCAGCCTCTCAGTCTTCAGGTGAGCCCTCCCAGCTGCCATGCTTTTTAATCCAGCTCCAGCAGTTTATGGAGCTATGAGAGTTATATTTGGGACAAGAGGACACTAATGTAAATGGGACTTTTCATGTCCGCTGGGAAAGCAGGATGCTGAAGAGCTGTTCAACTACAGCTGGGAAGGCTACACTGTGGGCACCACTGGGACTTTTTCATAGCCCTGACTGACTGGTAAGAACCCTTTGTCCATGGAGTGCCCAGCTTCACCGTTAGAGTGGATGAGTATCCAGATCTCCTCTACTCGCAGCAGCTTGAACTGAATGAAAGAGTATTATGGGTTCCCTCTGAGGTAAGGGCTCTAGGATCCTCCAGCATCTCTGCTTTTTGTGTTCAGTTGGATGCTGCACGCATCCATTACCTTTCTATGACCACAACCCCCCAGCAAGGGTTACCAGATTTACTGAATAAAAATACAGGACACCCAGTTAAACTTGAACTTCAGATAAACAACAAATTCTTTTTTAGTATGTGCTATACAACATTTGGGATATACTTGTATTAAGAAATTATTCATTATTTATCTGAAATTCAAATTCAAGTAGGTGTCCTGTATTTTACTGGACAATCCTATGGGCACCACAACCCCCATGACCTGAGACTCAGTAGGGATTCATAGGCCTTGGGATCCATTGGTCTCCACTTCTCCCAGGAAGGCACTGGGGTACTTTGTGAAGAATGAAAGCGGAGAACTGGGCCTCTGCTATGATTACTGGGGTCTTGATCCTGTCTGGTCCCCTAGGCTCCTAGGGCAGTTCCAGGGGATCCATGAAATTACACCTCCTGAGTGCCTAGAACCTTGTTTGCCTTCCATCAGCTGCATTTGGAAGACAAAGAGGGAAAGATGGCTTTTTAGAAGTGTCTAGACAGTTTGTAGAGATCATGATATCCTTGATCTGTGGCAGCACCAAATGATCAGTATCCTGCATGACTGTCCAGGGGATGGTTTTTTGCATTTCCTGGACAATGTCTTAACATACCCTTGAACACCTCCACACATACCCTGTCCAACTATGCCTCATATAATTCTCCAGTCCGGCACTCCTGGATTACCTGAAGCATCAGCACCTCCAAAACCATCTCCAGACAACTCCAGTTTGGTGTAGCTAGGTGTCTATGATTCTAGAGTGAGAGGTCCCTGGTCAGTCGACATAGACGTTCCAGATTCGGCTTGATAGCATTTTGTTCTTTTCTGTGCAACTGCCCTAGTAATGACCTCCTGAAAAGAGAGGGAAGTTGGCCCGATGTGCTGAGCTGGACAATATTTTTCATGCAAATCAAGACTCCCTTCACCTTTGCCCCATTATAGCACTAGCTGGCACTTACTATGTGTCAGAAACTCTTCTACGTTGAATTTATTAATACAGGACTTTACCTGTATTAATAAATTCAATGCTTATAATAACCCTATGAGGTATATGCTGTTACCACTGCTGTTTTACAGATGAGGAAACTTAGACAGAGAGATTAAGTAATGCCTCTAAGGTCACACAGGTTAAAAAGTTGCTAAGAAGTAAAAACTGGGATTCAACTGTGGGCAGTCTAGCTCCAGAGTCTGTCCTCTTAACCTTTGTGTCAACTTTAGGTAGCCTGGACCCAGCTTGGTTCAACCTAACACTGTTGGGACTGGTGCTGCTGACACTGGTGCTCCTGACCAAGGAGGGCCCTGTTCTGTCTTCCATTATCCCCATTTGGGAAGGAGAATGGCTTGCTGTGAAGATGTCTTCAAGGCCTAGAGGGTCTACTGCACGATAGTGAGCTCAGTCTGCAGTAGCCTGAAGCATCCACTACAAACCTGGAAGCTTAGCTCATGCTATGCAAGGTGGCTTGCCTTATTTCATGAGCCTTGGGTGCTCCATCAGCTCCACAGCCAGCAACAGAACCACAAGGCAGATGGTCTAGGTTGTAAGCCTGAATACAAGGGGCAGCAGAGGCCATCAACCTTGGAAGAGTCTGACTTGAATATTTCACAGTCCTTCAGCCCAAATTATCTTTCAGTCATCTACATGTGTTCCTAATCCAGATCCATAGCCTTTTGGGTGCAACTCAGAGAGGTATGAAATACTAGGAAGACGTCTATAAGAGTAGGGTGGTGCACATCCTGCCAGGAAGACCTGAATGTAGCCTCAGCTCAGCCACCCATCTGCTCCTCTACCAAAATACAATGTGTGGCCCTCTTCAACATGATGCGCTCTGGTGCACTACCACGAGACCTGGACCTCAAGCAGATATTACCTGGGTTTCCTAAAGAGTAGCTGTGACTCCTTCGGATCTTCACACACCTCCAGGACTCCACCTATGGGACTCCCATCTCTGGTCTGCCTCTCTTGCCTAATCATTACTCTGTCCTGGCAGTGACAGCTTTATAAAGAAGGCATGCTTCCCTCCCTGCATTGCTCCTTTATCCACTCCAGCCCCTTATGCCCTGATGGGTAAAAGAGAGTTTCTACTTCCATGGTCTGTCAAAGCACTGCTTTCCAACCAGAGCCCTTGGGCCTATCAGGTCCACATCCACCTGCCTGCTACCCCTAAATGGGTGACAAGAGTAGTGCTTAAGGAATACCTGCATTCTTCTACTGCACACACACAATTGACTGATCTGTCTAGTGGCACTGCCACAGAATTTGTTTTCAGAATTTATTGTTTCCCTCTTTTCAGAAGTGCTTTTCTGTGCCACAATATTTTGCATCTTTATCGTTTTCTTGCACCCCCTCTTCCTTGCACTATTGATACTCCTGCAGCTAGAGAGTACCTGGGAAGGTATGCACCAGCTTGAAGGAATGTTGATGAGTATACCAAGTTTTTGCTGGCAGCAGCCTTCAGAGAGGAAGATTGAGTATGGGATGCCATCTCATTCTCCCCTAGCACATTCATTCTACCTATCTAATATGAAAACTAAGGATTGATGATAATAATAACACCACCAGCAAAAAGATTTATCATTTCTTGAGCACTCACTATGGGTCAGGTAGTGTGCTACATGCTTGGCATATATTTTCTCACTTAATCCTCACAACAATGCCATCAAGAGGAGACTATTTCACCTCTAATTTACAGCTGAGAAAACTGACTTGCCAAAGATCACATAATGAGTAAGTGGTAGAGCCAAATTTCAAACCCCAGTTAATTTAAAGCCTGGGCATTCAGCCACCTTGCTGTCATTGTCATATATCAGCTAACTTCCTCCATGGCCAACCTCCCAGCTCCTTCTATGCTTCTCTCTACTCCTAAATCTCCAGCCACAGCCCCAACGAGGAGGGGGAATAAACATGAACTGTATTCCCAAGAGGAAGTAGACTCATTATGACACTGTGACCGACCTCACCAACTGGACCATGGGAAAGAGTGAGGGCATGAGGAATTGTTTTAATTTGGCCCTTTGAAACAGAGACCCTACTCAAAGTAATGAAGGGTTTCTTATAACTACTACTTCCCTGTTTCATTCACTAATGGATCCCAAACACCTAGAACCATGCCTAGCTAGTAGTAGGTGACTAACAAATATTAGCACAGAATACAGGAATTTGGGGTTGGCCCAATGAAGAACACAGGAACCCTAGTAAATCTGGGTGGCAGGAAAGTGGCTTTTAGTAGAGTAGTAAAGTAGTGGCTTTAGTATGACCCTCCATGGCCACCACTCCTGTATGGCATCCTTTCAACTCCAGTTTCCATGGCTAACTGCCCCATTATCTCCATGTTTCCCAGTTCAAATCCCAGAAGGAGAGAATCTGATTGACCAAACTCACCTTTTCCATTCAAGCCCTGGTTTTTGGAGGGGCAGCTCTAATGTCAGGGCCCAATTCCTGGTCCAATCAGGAGCCATCCCTGGGTAAAGAACAATCTAACTCTGCTTCTCAGAGCAGGGGGCTGTGGGTGGGGCAGTTTCATCTTGAAGAGGAAGTTGGGTGTGGCAGGCACTTTGTTGACATATCCAGTATAGGAGTGCTCCTGGGAGCCCATCTCTCATCTCTGAAAAATGACTTTGTAGGTTAGAACTTTTCACCAGGCATTCCCAGGAATGACCAGGTGAATGCAGCTGGTGACTTGCTGAGTTTGGAATTCCTCTTGGCCTATCATCTCTGCACTCTTTCTTCTGGGACTACCTTGGTTTGTCAGCTTCTTACCTGTTTGCAGTTGGCTCTTCCTGGACTCTCTTCTACTTAGGTGAGTTGGCTTCTAACTAGACTGCTTGACTCTTGGACAAGGTAAGTGTTTGGATTCAGCTTTGGTTCTGGATCATGCTTTCAACTTGGATGAAATGGCCTCACATCTTGCGCCCTTGCCCCCTCCTTTCTACTCAGATTCACCCTGCTTCAAGTTATCATTTGCCTGAGGGTGCCTTCCCTTCCCAGCCCACCAACATATTCCTGAGGGCATGACATTAAGAAATAGTTGGTGGCTTCAGTGAGAGCAATTTTAGAGGAATGATTGGGGTAGAAACCAGATAGAAGCAGGTTGAGGAAGTGGAAATAGTGAGTATAGACTACTCTTCTGAGAAGTTTAGATGAAAAGGAGGGGAAGGAAACATCTACATGTCAAGATTTGTGGGTTTTTTTAACTTTAAGAGTTTGCTCTGATTGTATAATACATAATTTTGTCCAACATTTTGAGAAAATAAAAATTATAAGCAATAAATGTATAATTCCCCATAATTCAACTACCTATATAATTATGACAGTTACTCATTTTTGAGCACCTACTAAACAGAAGAATTGTTCTAGTCACTTTATAAATAGTGTTTGTATTTACTGTGTGATATAAAGTCCCAGCTGGGCCAGAATTAAGACAGATATGTCTGTGACATTGAGTAAGACAATATCCCCTCCCCTCGAGCAATAATTAGCACCTGCTGATTTACAAGGGGGCTAAGAATTTGTTGGGGGAAAACTCAAATTCTGGCTTTAGGAGGGTTTTGCTCGTGCATAGCCATGTCTGGGGGTAGTTCCAGAGGTAGACGTGGCTGGCAGGTATAGTGGGGCCCCCAGGGAAAGCACAGCCTGTTGAGGAAGGAGTCTGCAATGGTAAGGCTGGGCTTTAGTCCTGCAAGGCCATGGCCAGTCTGGCTGTTACGTGGCAGGGCCTAACTCAGCTTCCTCGTGTGTGTCTTTCCAGAAGAAAACAAAGAATGGCCTCTGTGTAACAGAAAGAGCCATTTTGTGAAACTCTGAAATGCCCTAGGGCCTATCACCCGGTGGGTAACTGAGTGTAGCATCTGGGAAAAGAGCCTTTCCTTTCTCACTTTGAGAGAGGCATCACAGGGGCTATCCAGCCCTAAATTTCCCACAAAACTAGCACCACGGGGCCAGCTGTGGGGTAGCAGACTTCAGTTAGTTCGGTAATATTTTACCTTGAGCATTAATGCTGAAAAAAATGGACTCTCTTACTTCCTGTTTTTCAGAAGCATCGTTGACTAGGGGAACAATGCAAGGTTGCAAATGAGGCATGGGTGTGGGCCTCTAGCTCACGTGGTGCTGTCAGAGCCAACGTCATGGCGTTAGGTGAAGCTAATTGTGACAACAAATGATGGCATAACTGATTCAAGAACACAGGTAAGAGCTGCTCACTAATGATTCAACAATGTCTTTCCCACCTTTTGTGCTGCACAAACAACACCTTCACACCCTGTATAAAACCAAACACCCTCGCCGCCCCACCTCCCTAGTACCACCCACCCCAACTTTTTCTCCGCAGCATTTATCACCATTTCACGTACCACAGTTTTTCTTATTTCTTCTTCTTTTTTAAAAATTGTCTTTTTCCTACTCTAGAATGTAAACCCATGAAAGTAGCATCCAGGTCTATGTGTTTATTGCTGTGTCCCTAGAGTCTTGCTCAGTGACCGGCACAGAGTATTCAATAAATAGTCACTGAGTTCATCCATTTTGTAAGTTTCCCCCAAATTTGGGTAAGGATGAGAACCATTAAGATTTTAATTAGCATCTGGATTTACAGCCTAGAGGAACCTAGAATATGTGCTTTCATTTATAATAACCCTATAAGGTACATACTATAATATGCCTATTTTACAGATGAGGAAATTGGGGATTAGAGCAAAAGCAACTTGCCCCAGGCCCCACAGATAATGAGGGCCAAGGCCAGAATAAACTAGTAGAGTAAGTATGAAGACCACGTAGGAGGTATTGCTGAAGCTGAGGCAAGAGCTAACAAAAGTCTTAACTGATACGGTAGAAATGGGAACGGAAAAAAAAGAGATGGAAAGGAAAGAAACTGTGAAGGTTGATTAGAAACATGGGAGACAGAATTCAATGAACTGCTAGAAGTAGCCCATCAAAATCAAATGAGGAAAGGGGGATTTCCTCTAAGAGGGAGGTAACTTCAATTTATTTCAGGAAGAGAAAAAGAAAGAAACAGATCAAGTAAATGTAAGTCCTTGCAGCTTTGAGCATATTTATAGTAAAGTTAGTGTGGATTTCATAATTGGATTTTAACTGCAAAACAGATGAGAGTAAAAGACCTTATGGCAAAAAGAGCCAAAGTTGTGTCCTAACATGGAGAAGATTCTGACAAGAGTGTCCAAGGAATGAGTCAGGAAACAGTGCAAAGCCTTGGGGAGAGGGGAGTCTTAACAGTATGACAAGGGGTTGTTAATCATGAGGTTCCTGGGCAACATAAGAGGCCCTTGAAACAGGCCTTAGTTTAGGGAAAAGGAACTGTAGGACCCAGGTAACAAGGTCAGGCCACTTCACCTTCCCCCTCACCCCTGGTCCATCAGCTGGTGTTGCAGAATACGCTATGCTCCTTCCAGGGGTTTTGGAAGGGGAACCAGGGGCAGATGACTGGATCAGAAGGGCCAGCAAGGATGGTCAGTGACACATGGTGAGAGGCAGTAGGGAAACTGAGAAATAATATGTACAAGAAGCATCAAAAGGCAAAATCCATCCCAAGTCACACTGGATAGTGGCTCTGGGGGTTGGCAGTGTATTGTTCAATCAGTCAATATTTACTGAGTGCATTTTATATGCCAGGCGCTGTGCCAGGCCCTGGGCTAGGTGCTGGGAATGAAGCTCCTAATAAACTATTTCCTGATTTCTCCCCTCTCTTCTGGAGAAAGGATTGGAATGACGTCTGGCTCTCACTGGCACAAGGACTGGGCAGGGCTGCATCTGCAAGAGGTAGACCGTGGCTTGGGCAGAGAGATCAGGTTGGGGACCGCACGGTCTGGCTGATATAATCCTTATATTGTCCTGGGAATTTGCTATTATTTGATATTATTTATTTAATTTATTTGATAAGCAAGTTAACTACTTTATGCTTTCTTTAAGTAATTTCTAGATATACAGTTATGACATTTTTTGTGGGAGGCAGGGGAGGGACTTTTGATTTTCCGTCCTAAATGCAGCAGTGTGCCTAAATTACTGGGCTTAATAATCACTTAAAACAAGTATAATTCAGATCACTCAATAGAAGCAGCAGCAAACAGGGGAAAGGGCATGATCCGTCACCCCTTTATTATATGGCCAAACCATAAATCACAGGGGAAAGCCACAGTAGAGTGTAGGGATTTTAAATCACCGCAAGGGTAGAGGTCAGTGCACAGATAATCTGGAGTGATGATCCCCCCCAAACCCTTTACGTACTACATTTGGTAACCACTTAACTCATAAGGGCAACCTGGCTATGAACTTCCCAAGTTAGGGTGTTTGCCCCCTTTCACTCAGCCTGCAAGTGGGCCTACGAGATTACTCCTATTTTCCATGGTAAGAGTATTCCTCTTAGTTACTAGAAGGGAATTGAAGAAACAGAGCTGGTGTAACCAACAACCCTAGTTTCTTGACTTATTAAATAGAACGGAGATGAATACTCAAACAATTTTTTGTCTTTGTGGAATGTGTTTTCCCTAGTAACAGTGTTGTACATACTTGTAAGATTTCTGTAATAGTCCATTTAAAACTCTCTCTCTGTCTCTCCTATACAGACTGCAGACTCCTATACAGCCTGTAGCCCACTGTCTTTTCTATAACTGGAACTCAGATTATATTAATTGAAAAAAAATTTTATACCAGTAGAAAAAGGGGAAAAGAATAGTAGAAGAAACAAGAGGAGCCAAAATGAAAGTTCCCTTTAAAACCATATTTAATTATGGATATACGATTATAGGTATGATTATAGGTATAGGTATGGGTTCTAACTGAAAAGATTTTAATCTCTGCTTTTGTAAACAATGAGGATTCCAGGAGACAGATTTTAGGAGCTTCTTCTAAAAGTTTCTAGATCTGTGGTCTGTGTTATTTTAGTCTTAGGCCTATACCCCCTTAAAAATTTAGGCCATTCATTCCTGCAAAGAATTTTAAAGCAGAATCAGTCAGTGCAATTCAATCTTAACATTTATTAAGGGCCTAATCTATGCCCGGCACTTTTCTAATCATTTTCCATGTATTAACTCATTCGAATCTCATTAAACTCAGTTTTTACCTAGGAGGAAATTGAGGCACAGAGAGTAAGTGACTTGTCCAAGATCTCACAGCTAATGAGTGACAGTCAGGATTCCCGCCCAGTCTGATTCCTGAGGCCACACTGGCAGCCACCACACTACCTTAGCTCTGCAGGTTTAGTTTTCCCAGTACACGTCTCCAAGTAAATGGTTTTATTAAAACAACTCTTAGATGTTTCAATGTTTGGCACCCATTTGTTGGATGATTACCTATTACCCTTTGAAATTTGCTAACTTTGTTTCTAAAAGCAACATGCTTAGTTTTTTTTTTTTTTTAATAGAGCTTTGTTGGAGTATAATTGCTTCACAATACTGTGTTAGTTTCTGTTGTACAACAAAGAAAATCAGCCATATGCATACATATGTCCCCTTATCCCCTCCCTCTTGAGCCTCCCTCCCACCCTCCCTATCCCACCCCTCTAGGTGGTCACAAAGCACCCAGCTGATCTCCCTGTGCTATGCGGCTGCTTCCCACCAACCAACTATTTTACATTCGGTAGTGTATACACATCGATGCTACTCTCACTTCGTCCCAACACGCTTAGCTTTTTAAACCGTCTTTTGCTGCTTTCTTTTCCACAAGAGGTAGTTGTTTGGATAGTAAACTTTTTTTTTTGCGGTACGCGGGTCTCTCACTGCTGTGGCCTCTCCCGTTACGGAGCACAGGCTCCAGACGCGCAGGCTCAGTGGCCATGGCTCACGGGCCCAGCCGCTCCGCGGCATGTGGGATCCTCCCAGACCGGGGCACGAACCCGCGTCCCCTGCATCGGCAGGCGGACTCTCAAGCACTGCGCCACCAGAGAAGCCCTGGATAGTAAACTTTTAAGAAACAAAATGAGTGTAGAGTTACTTTTGTGAGGACAAATGGTAGAAGGCCATTCTTTCATGAGTTGGGCCAGCATCCCAGAACTTTGTTTTTATTGAAGTATAGTTGATTTACAATATTATATTAGTTTCAGGTGTACAACACAGTGATTCATATTTTTATAGATTAAAAGTTATTATAAAATATTGGCTATATTCCCTGTGCTATAAAATATACCCTTGTAGCTTATTGTATTGTATTGTATTGTATTTTATACATAGTAGTTTGTAGCTCGTAATCCCTTACCCCTATCATGCCCCGTCCCTGCTTCCCTCTCCCCACTGGTAACCACTAGTTTGTTCTCCACAACCAGAACCTTGTTTTGAACAGGTTTCAGTTGCCAGTATGTGAAGGCAATCTACATATTAATGAAAAAGATGATAAATTTGCTTATTTATATGCATTAAAATCTTTCTTTATAACAAAAAGTACCTTTCATTTTTCTTATCTGCTATTTTTCTTGTCAGTACAGAATTCCCTCTCATTTCTCCCAGGTTTGATATAAGACGAGCCTTTTCACATCTGATACCTTTAAGGAAAAACCAGGAAAAAGAAGTGGACAGGGAAGAGTTCAGACTTATTATTTGTTAATTTATGATTTTTAGCATTTTAGTAACTCTTATCATGCTATTTTCTCCAGCTTCTGCTAGGACTGTGATGGGGAGGAGAAACTCATCTGGAGCGACAACACTTCTCCTTCCCATTATTAGTCCTTGCATAGGATATTTTAAAAACTATTTAAAAATCTCATTCTGGTGATAAGGAAAGGAAAAGCAAGTACAGCCTGTATACTGGGGATTTTCCTAGAGAACATTATTTTGAACTTCTTCATGAGATAAAAGAGAAGCTAAAGTTATACTCTAAACTCTTTAAGTTTCAGACAGTGTGTTTTGGTTCAAAATATGCCGTGAATTTTAGAACTTTCATCGTGGCTTGGTGACCTGGCCAGGAGACGTTTGTGGTTCCTCAAGTTTATTAATCCTATACCCCCAAGTATATTTCATATGTAGTTCAACAAGTGAAAATTAGATGCTCTTCCTGGGTTTAGGGGTAAATGAGCCAATGAAAATAAGCCCTTTCTGAAAGGACAGCCTCAGGGAGATGGACCAGTCAGGCACAGTCCTGCTGCTTCCCATGTACAGGAGGGCTGAGGGGGTCAAGAAAGGAGTACTGTAAGAGGGCGAGCCCCTCTCTGGAGGTGGAACTGCTGCACCACACATCTTGTTTGTTTGGGTGATATTCTGAGTCCCAAATCTGCTCCGCTGGCTTATTCTCTAAGATCGAGCCAAGCAACTGAAAACATGGTCCACACTCAGCTAAGTCAAAGCTCAAGGGATTACTGGCATCACAGGCCACACTCGCCCACCTGACATGAGAATGTCTGTGAGAGAATAGGGAAGGGTGGTGTCACCACTATCTTTCTCTTTGTGTCCACCAGTCTAATAAACAAACCTCCTTTCCTGGTCTAAATGTTTGCTATAAAGGAGGCACAACTCAGTTGAAGCATCTTCAAATTACTATGGCTGGTTTACAAGCCACACTGTAAAATTATGCCCTGGAACAAATTTATCAGCTGTTTTACAGTAAAAAGAAATCCAGGCACATTGTTTATTATGAGAATGTGGTCAAAGTGAGAATTTTGTTTAATGAATGGATAGTATATTAAGAAATTAGATAATTTATATATTTGAGCTCAGTACTAGAGAGTAAATTATTTCTTAGGAAAAGGCTCATGAGACATTACATTTTAAAATTTAAAAACAATATCTCCAATAAATTAAATAATTACATTCCAATATCAATGGAGGAAGACCACAGTAGAGAAGTACACTGAGGAAGCTTGTTTCAAACTAAGAAAAACCTCTAGGTAAAAGATAGTAAAATCATGTCACCAGCCAAAAAAGAAAGTTGAAGAGAGTTGAAGGTTATAGGCTTGTGAAGATAAAGATCAAATAGTATGAAGGCTAAGAAAAGCCTTTGCTGGTGCAGTCAGTACATATTAGCTTTGTTGCTAGAGATCCTGAAATTTAAATTCTGGTAATCAGGTCAGTATTACACTGATGAAGCAGCAATCTCAGAGGATATTCTACCAAGTCAAAGATGTATTAGAATTATGAAAGGACCATGGAGAACCTGATAGAACTCTGTGTATTCTGCTGAGCTGATAAGTAGAGAACTAACTAATTCAAGATGGATAAAACTGATGGGTCTCTCAAGCTTCTAACATTTTCAAAATGTATTTGTCTTATCACTTAAAGGCTTATAGTAACGGTAACCTAAGTTCTGTGTATTTTCCTTAAAAAAGGAATAAACATTTGAAGAGAAAATTCTATACCCCTTCAGCAGGAAGAACCCATCCTTTTACCGTGTGAATAGTTTAACCAGAATCAGAGCTCCCTATTCAGAGAATGGTTTATATAACCTTTGGGTCAACTTGTGCTTCATGGTGCACTAAGTTCTTGACACTCACCTCTATAAGCTGGAGACAGATTTGTTTTTTGTATTACCAAATATTGACTGCAAACTTTGAAAAAAGGAAACTCCCCTATAGAATTACAGAATGTTAGAGCAAAAGAGAACTGAAAGATGATCTTGAATAAACCACCATTTTATAGATGAAGAAACTGAAGCAGAGAGTGACTTGCTGATGGCTCACGGGGGCTGGGGCAAAGCCTGGTCCAAAGCTCAGTTCCCCTGACTCTTAGACCCACACTCCAGCACAAACATCATGAAGCCTCTCTCTTACTGCTTGATGAATGAGTGTGTTCGGCACCAGGAAGATAAAAATCTAAGCGATATAGTACTTGACATCAAGGAGCTCAAGATCTAATAGGGAAAATAGATATTTTGACAGATTTCCCTCCCCCTGCCAAAAAAGCTTCATGTTATATTCTGCACACTCTTGCTAGAATGATTTTTCTAAAAATACAAATTGGAACATCCTATCTGTTTCTGCTTAAAATCCTGCAGTGGCTCCTCATTGCCCATAAGGTAAATCTTTCTCTTTGTTCTCTGACCTCCTGTCTTACTGCATCTATGCTGATGCCCCAGTTGAGCCCTAGAGAACCAGTTGCTTTTCCTGAAACACGACCTGCCGCTTCATCCTGCCAGGCCTTTGCGTATGCTCTCCTCTGCCCGGAATGCCCTCTTTTCATCATCTGCTAGGAGGGTTATCTTTTTTTATAACATATTTCATTAGGTTTCTCTCCTCCAATCTCCAGTCTCACAGGTAGAAGTGAACACTCCCTCCTTTGTTTATTGTCCACCGTGTCCTGCCTATACTTCTCCTACAGCACCTGTGGTACTTTGTAATGTTGATTTCTTAAAAATAAATACACATATTTGCTATTTACACTCATGTCTTTCTCTGTTAATTGAAGGTACGCTCCTTGATGGCAGTACCATCTTCTTTGTACCTTTAGAGTATAACTCAGCAACTTGCTCATAAAACTCCATTGAATGAACTGCCCACAGAGGCCCTTACAAAGTGCTATGGTAACACAACGGAAGGAGCAGTGATCAGTGCTTGGAGGAGTGCCCCAGAAGATAAAGCATATGTACCAAGTTTTAGACGATTAGTAACCCATCTAGGTAGATGGCAGGCATTGGCTCATACTTGGTGGCAAGAATAGAATGCAGAGGTCTGAGAAATGGTGGCAAGTTTGATAAATGCTGCGTTTTTGTTGTCGTTAAACTAGAAGAGTCTATAAAAGTCAGTCAAGGCCTATGTGTGAAAGTCCTGGTAATCCATTAAAAGAAAAAAAAATTTGATTGTATTATAAGAAGTTAAAGAAAGAAGAGTTGTGAAAGTCAGTATTCAAGAGTATGAATGATTGGATTTTCCTGTCAAAAGAAAGGGCAATGCAGCAACTGAGCAGAGGCTGCTCTAGAGATGGACGGGACTGGGAGCTCTGAGTCCTGGGAAGACCCACCCTCCAGCACTGAGGGTTGTGGAGAACTGAGGGTTCAGAGAACTGAGAATGGTCTTAGTGAGAAGTGATGAGAGCATGACGTCAGGCAGTGGAAGTGGAGAAAAAGAGAATGATTGAAGAAACACAGCAGTGGTGATATGATGAGTGGTGACTGACTGAAGATGAGGAATGAGGAGAAGGGAGGAGTCGTGAATGATTCCAACATTGATCTTGAATGTTTAAGTGGATAGCAGTGTCCTGATATGAAATGCAGGAAGGAGAGATTTTTGAGAAGTAACATTAAGTTGAGTTCGTGATGCTTGTGAGATACTTAGATGAAGATGTTGAGAATGGTTGGAATTATGTGTATCATGCTCAGGAAAGAGTTTAGGTCATGAGAATATCTAGATGATAACTGAGTCCATAGGAGAGGATGAGAGCATCTGGAGAGTGAGAGCATCATGTGAGAGTGAGGGAAGAAGGTCTAGGATAAGGCCCTTGGCAAAGGAGGAGAGAAAGGAAGATGAGATCACAGAGACTAAATTGGATGAAACAAAAAAGTAGGAACAAATCCAATGTGGAGTCATGGAAGCCATCGAATAAGAGAGTTTATTCACCGAAAAGAAAGAGTTAATGGTGTCAAAAGCAAAGAAAGGACAAGGATGATGAGGATTGAAAAAAAGTTCTAGAAGAACTGTAATATAAGGCTGCAAACATACTCATTGGGGGCTGGAGGAAGTCCCGGATAAGCCAGCCCCAGCGTTGAGCCAATGAATCAGAGACAGAAGGCTCCTTTTATTTCCTAGACCCATCCAGTCCATAAGCCTGAGGTTGACTTAAACTATGGTCTATGCTAAATAGCTTCATCTATTTAGGGCTAGCGAAACTGAGGTTGTTGGATTATCGCTGGCAAGAACTTGATAAAGAATTGAGGGACTCTCACATTAATTTTCTTCTTCATTTGTGTGAATTGGGATTGGGTTAAGGAGGTAGCTGACTAAAGAAGTTTTAAAAACATGAAATAGAGGGGGAAATAGAAGTGTTTACACTTTAAAAAGGTGATCTGAGGGCTTCCCTGGTGGCGCAGTGGTTGAGAGTCTGCCTTTATTCTTCTGCCTCCACATAGTGTAGGGTCTATTTATAGAAAAAATCCACCTAGTGTAGGGTCTATTTATAGAAAAACTATAAGCTAGCATGGCCGATATAGGCTTCAGTGGGCCAGAAAAAATGAAATCACCATATAATTTGTTTCAAATTCCTCAAAACTGTTTTACTAAGGGACTTGGTAAATGTGGGGATTCAACATGTGTTCTGCGGACAGTGTTGAACTTGAGGGTACAGAAATTGAGAGGAAGCACTTAGAAAGTTTCAGAGCAAATCAAGAATTCTGTGACATACAAACAGGTCATCAGTGGACTTGTGTCACAGAGCAGGGTATGGATGAGTTTTGCTGTTGTGGAATTCACACAGTGAGTCACATGGGGCATGACCTGTGCACTAGTCTTGTGTAGGAGGACCAGGTAGCAGACAACAGTAGTTTGGAAATTTTTGAAAAACTAAAAACAACAACAACAAACCACCCAGACAACTACCCCACCACCCCGCTCCCAGATAGTTTGAGAAGCACAGGTTCAGATCACAACCCACTTGTAAGTTAAGATTTCTAATAGTTTGAGACAAGTTAGTTGACAGAGAGCTTCAGCACATCCCAAAAAGTTAGCTATAAAATGAGAGGAAATTGGAATTCAGTGTAGAAGATGTGAACTGGTGATGGAAATGTCCAAAATTACCTTCTAAGAAGACCTTCTAGATTAAATGTAAACTAGCTTATTTTTTAAGTTATTTTGTTCATTACAATATGCCCAGGGTCTACAACAGTATCTGGCACATGGTAGGCACTAAGTAAGAATCTGTTAAATATGGAGTTAATTGTTCTAATTACAGCATAGAGAATAGATTGAGGAGAGGAAAGGCTAGCAGGAGAATTTAAAGACGGTTTAAATATAGGTTGATGGGACTAATCAGCCTAGTGGACACAGGAATAAAGAAAAAATGAATCTAAGAATTATTGGGAGTAACCTCCAGCTTTTCCCTTCTCACCTGGCAGCATGGCCATCCCCTAAGGCCCAGTTCAGAACTCTGGAGTCATCCTTGACTCTTCCCTTTGTTTTTGCCCCCAGTAGTCTGTCACTCTCTGAAGTCCTAAATATCTCTTTATTCTGACTTGTCTTACACTCCTGTAGTTCAAGCTGCAGCGTCTCTCCCCAGGACATCTGCAATAGTTTCTTAAGTAGTCTCCCTGCCCCAGGCTCTTTCCCATTCAGCCTTCCTTGCAAATTGAAAATATGGTACTTAGACTTTTTTGTTTAAAACCGTTAAACCCCCTTGATTGACTTTCTAAGCTTAAACTATACCTAAGCTCCTTGGTAGGAGCTTACAAGGCCTTCTGTCATCTGGCACTTGCCTCACACTCCAGCCTTTTCTTCTGCTCCTTACCTGGTGATCCTTGAGCCTCAGCAACACTAAACTACTTGTAAGCCCCGCCCCAGGGTGTGCCATGTGGTTTGTGCCTCTGTGCCTTTGCTGATGCTACTCCTTTTGTCTGGAAGTCTCTCCATCCCACAGCCTGCCTACTGCTCCATACGTATCAGTGTTCTTTTGCTGCTGTAACAATTACCACAAACTTAGTGGCTTAAAAATGACACAAATTTATTATCTTGCTTCTTTGCAAATCATAAGTCTGAAGTGAGTCTTGTGGGGCTAAAATCAAAGTGTCAGCAGAGTGGCATACCTTCTGGAGGTTCTAGGAGAGAATCTATTCTTTGTCTTTTCCATCCTCTAGAGACTGCCCATGCTTTTTTGGCTGATGGCCACATCATTCCAACCACTGCTTCCATGGCCACATCTCCTCCTCTGGCTTTGACACTCCCGTCCCCTTTTATATAAGGGCCCTCATGATCACAATGGGCCCATCTGGATAATCTATAATCTTTCTATCATCCCTGGATTTAGTCACATCTTCAAAGTCCCCATTGCTATGATACTTAACATATTCACGGGTTTAGGACATGGACGTCTTCGGGGAGCCATTATTCTGCCTACCACACCATCCAATTCCAGTTGATCTCTTAAAGCTCAGCTCACATATCACTTTTCCTCTGAAGCATCCTCTGCTAATCCTTCCACTCAAAGTCAGCCCCTCTGTATTTTGTGTCATGTACAAGCTACCATCACTGCATGGATTAGCTTGTATTGCATATATTAATTTTTTAGACGTGTCTATCTCTCTACTAGGAGCTCCCAAGGGGGCAGCTTATTTATCTTTGTACCACCAGCACCTAGCACAGTACACAGCATATAGTAAACATGAGCTAAATTTATTTATTTTTTTAACTATGCTGGGCAATGTGATGATCCATTTCATGTTACCTAGAAACGTAAATTTAAATGGTGATTGAAGTGTGTCCCGGACCCTCCAGCCTCATCTCCTATCACTCCTCCCCCAACCCTGCCCACTTTCACACCTACCTCCCCTCAAGTCACAAGGGCTTTCTAACCCTTCTTGATCATGCCAGTGCCTTTCCCATCCTCATCTCTCTATCTGTAATGCCCTTCATCCACCTTTTCTATTTTATGAATCTCTATTCATTCTTCAAGGCACAAGTCAAAAATTTTCCCTCTGGGAAAATTCATGCCTGTTACAGTCTCTTCAATACATAATTCATCACTTCCTCATTGGGGTGCTAAGATATTTTGTACATATCTGTATTACATACCTCACATTGTGTTTTGCTTGGTTATGTACATATCTGTTACCCCCATAAGAGTGTGCAAGGGCCATGTCTTGTTTACACCCATGCTAGGCATATAGCAAGTGCTCAACCATGTTTATTAAATTAAATTGAACATATGAACAGATCAGCATGGTGGAGATGAGCATGGAGGGCAACGGGAAGGAACCAAAGGTAAAGGATGCCCTTGAGGAAGGTAAGGAGGAATAAGGAGACTGAGAAGGTGAGTGTTCAGGGGACCAAGGAAGTAGAGTGTGATGAAGACCCTAGGTAGAGTGCCTGACCATTAACTAAGGAGGAGAGTGTGAGCTGCAGTACCAAATGTCGCTGAGACACTGACCTGGGAAATCAGCGAGAATGGCTGATGGAGTTGACCTTTAAGAGATTCTAATGGCTTTAGGAAGCACAGCTTTGGGTGTGCTCAGTCAGGGCCCTGGGTCCACTCCTGTTTTTAGGTCAGGAGAGGAAGGTTCTCCAGAAGGTAGATGACTTGAGGAAGAGGAAAGCCAGACTTCTTATCTGACCAACCTGTTTGAATGCCTGAGGACATGAACGCCACAGCAAAGCTCCAAGTCAGGTTAGAAGGCTTGGTTCTTTCATCTGATACAGAAGGTTCAAAGTACTGGGAGATGTTGGTTCTCGGGGAATGCGGGGACCAACTTGACGTGTTCCCCTATAATAACCAGAGATTTCCATCCATGGGGCATAGTCAGCCTAGTAGTCAAGGGGCTCTTTAGGATCAAAGGCAAATGTCTAATCTGGCTTCAGAGCTGGGAGCAATTTCTATTCCATGGAGTTTTTCTGGATATTGGGATTTCTCTATATGAGGCATTGTCTGACCCAACGGACCCGTATTCTCCACGCCTCTGCCTGCCTTAACCCTTGCTCTCCTGTCTTCCACCAAAGCTGTGTTCTCCAACCTACATCCTGCTTGGCTAACCATTATGGTCAGCTGTCTGTCTTGACCCATTTCAAGCCTGATTTAGACAAACTCTTATGCCTGCCACCTGCCTGGATTTTCCCCCAAATCAATTTCATCCAACGTTTAGTTCTGTGATCTGTTTCTGTTATGTCCTAGATCAGTCTGCTCTGGCTTGGTAGGTCATGCATTCTCAACAGGAGTGTGAGAATAGTTCTTGGGGGATGAAAAATAATTTTTTACTGTATAGTACAGATATAAATACAGAACTTAAACTGATATAACAATATATCTGTGGTATTAAAATATTGTGGGGGAGGGCTTCCGTGGTGGCGCAGTGGTTGAGAGTCTGCCTGCTGATGCAGGGGACACGGGTTCGTGCCCCGGTCTGAGAGGATCCCACATGCCGCAGAGCGGCTGGGCCCGTGAGCCATGGCCGCTGAGCCTGCGCGTCCGGAGCCTGTGCTCCGCAATGGGAGAGGCCACAACAGTGAGGCCCGCGTACCGCAAAAAAAAAAAAAAAAAAATTGTGGGGGGAGCAATTAAAAATGTCTAAAATGGCTCCTTAGGAGGGCAATCATGGAGAAATGTTGAGGAACAAATTCAAGCGCCAAGAGAAGTACAAGAAGAGTGGATGGTGAGGAAATGGAGGTGACCCTGGTTGGTTACTTGACTGAGAAGTAGATCATGGAGAAGATTCCAATCTAGCAAACACATTTTGAGCATTTAGTATTATGAGCCATGAGCTGTGTGAAACACTTTCACATTTGTTAGCAAAAAGCTTCTCTTTATTTAGTCTCAATGGACATGTCCCTTGTGGGAACAATAGCAGTGTTTTCCACTGCGACAGTAGCCCACCTCTCTCTTCTCTGCTTGGGTAGCTTTTATGCTAATTACACACTTGGAGGTAACTCCTCGTTCACATTTTGCAACATAATAAAATGAAAAACACAGCCCAGCTTGTGTTTGTAGAAGCTCCTTTCATGGCAGCCTTTCAATGGGTTGGGCAATTTAAAAGATGCAATTGTAATCAAGACTAACTGATTAAGATGCTTGAGGGAAACCTGAACATCCTTAACCTACTTTTGAAAAGAGAGGCAAAGAAAATACAGGAGTGGGAATAATCCAAGGCAAACAATTTCAAGTCTTGGAACAACGGACAGACTCTGGAACCTCCTTGGCTGGGCTAGAGGAGGCTAGGACAAGAAAACCGAAGGGTGCTTAAAGGAAGCCTAGTAATTACTGGTGTCTGCTTTGCTCTTCTAGAGCGTGACCTTTATTTGTTTGCTTTGACTTTTAACGTGCCCTTCTTTGTTCTCTTACGGCGTGCGTTAAGAATTTCCCACTGAGGCTTCGCCTTTTATCCTAGTCAGATCATCTCTGCTATGTATTCATCTCATGTACTTGACTCCTGAGCTTTCCTTCTCTCCTGCTTGTCCTGAGTGCTGAAGCAGGGATGATGGTGGTGGTGGAAGGCTGAAGGGGGAAGATGAATGAGTCACAGTGTCCGCTGAGAACCCAGGGCCAACTCCTGGCAGCTTATCGGGGGTAAATCTTGCCTTCGGCTTCTTGTTGACTTTATCACCCACTCTGTGTGCTTAACTCTGATGGATGTTATCATCAGTTCTGTTTATTCACAATGCCAAGAGCACCAGCTGAACAGGGAAATCTTCAGGAAAACCTACTCGTTAAGTGTCAAGTTGACCAGAAAAGAAGAAACATCATTGTTTTATTGAATTTGGCATTGTTGTAGAAATAAACAATCGTTTATATTTTGTCAAGCTACTTGTGCGTGCAGTCACAGTTTTATTCCTTCTTCCTGGTCAGACTTCGTACTTCAGAGGATGGAAAACAGGAGAAGGGAGATTTTTAAAACACTGCTTTGAGGGGGGGGGGCGTTGAGCCACAGAAAAGGGTATCACTTTAGGGGATAGGGAAGCATCTCTGCACGGGTACACCCAACTGAGAGGGGCCATTGACCGCAGGAGAATAGAGACAAGGGACGCTGGTAAGTAATTAGACAGCTTTTCCCATTCTGGGTCATTTTCACATTGCAGCCTCAATACATTTTTTAAGTTTTGTAAATTCTTGGAACATCATATTTACCCATTCAAACAGTTCTTTCAATAGAGTGGTATTTGTAGGCTGACCTAGAAATCAGGACACCTTGAATTTAATCCCTGCTGTGACGTTGGCTGACTGTAACTTCTAGCCTTTTTGGTTCTCCAAGATATATGACTAAAGGAAAACACACAGGTGTTGGAATTATTACAACATGTGTTCAAATCTTACCCTTACCACTTATTAGCTTGTTGCGTTTGGACAAGTTATTTAAACTCTTTGAGCCTCAGTGTCTTTATCTGTTAAATGCAGATAAGGATATCTGCCTTGCAGGAATGTTGTGAGGATCTGATGAGATCATGTATGTAAAACACCTAGTATATAGGAGTCACTAAATACATGGCTGTTCTCATAGGAATATCTGTGCAGAGATGAGAAGAGGCTAGGTGACAAAAAGCATGGGTGTTCTGAGCTCATTAGCTGCTCAATGGTTTCCTAACCTTACGGTATCATTAGAGAATGAGGAGAATGCAGCCTGGCCCCATGGAAATCCAGGCCTGTTTTATTTCTGCAGGATCTGGTCACCCCACAATCAGAATGCGCAGGAGTAAGGGAGGGGGTGAGGAAGAGAGAGAGAGACAGAGAGAGAAAACGGGGAATCTGTGCTTTGCAAAGGTAAAGAATCTCTAGCATTCCGTCAGCAGTGGGACAGGAAAGAAAAGAAATGGCTGCTGTGCTCACCAAGCCAAACAACCAAAGTGTTTCCTGCCCAGTCTCCACAGATGTTGTTCCTTAGTCTGGATAAGTCCCCTGGAGAGCATTTGGCTGAAAGCAAGAAAGGCAGCTGCATAACCGCCTGGCCCATGGAGCTGACAAACCAGTGTGTCATCAAAGAAAGAGAGAGTCATGGGAAACAAAAGCCTGTGGTTCAACCTCCCGGTCAGGGAGTCAGGTGGCTGTGAAGTGGCACATCTGACTCTTGCTCATTCACAGAGTTTCTCTGTATGTCCTCGTACTCCTCCTATTTGTCTGCCTGCCTACTGCTGGGTTCCACCGGGCAGGCAGTGGGTGTCTACCCCAGTCACTATTTATTCAGTGAGTACTACGTAACCAGCATTCACTCACACAACACAACACATCTACGTCGAACACCTTCTATGGGAATGACAAAATAGTAAGATAGACTGTGCACTCAAGTAGGTCCCAATGTAGTAGTCATATAGTCAACTAACTGGTAAGTGGTATGTATAATATACGGAAAGCAACTACAGAGGGGCTTGGGGAAAGGTGCAACAAAGCTGAAGAACGCTTCACAGAGGAGATGACATTTGAGCTAGTCCTTGAGCTAGGATTCCACAGGTCAAGGGGAAGATGAGGTGGACGAGGGGAGGGAGGAAGGGCATGTCAGGCAAAGGAAAGTGCAGGAGCAGATGTGAGGAGTACATGGGCCCACTGCATGTCTGGGAACTGGCTGGTAGGTTGATGTACCTGGAATATGGGCTGTACCATATGGGGTAACAGCAGGAGAGGAGGTAAGTATAGCCAGACCGCCAGGGTTTTCTGTTCCAGCCTGTGGAGTTTGGGCTCTAACCACAATGAATAGGGAGCCACTGGTGGGTTTTAAGTACAGAGTGATAAGATTTTTTTTTCGGTACGCGGGCCTCTCACTGTTGTGGCCTCTCCCGCTGCGGAGCACAGGCTCCGGACGCGCAGGCTCAGCGGCCATGGCTCACGGGCCCAGGCACTCCACGGCATGTGGGATCTTCCCGGACCTGGGCACGAACCTGTGTCCCCTGCATCGGCAGGCGGACTCTCAACCACTGCGCCACCAGGGAAGCCCCAGAGTGATAAGATTTTACTTGTAGTTTGGATAGTCCTGTGGGCATCAGTGTAGTGAATGGACGGAAAGAAGGTGAGACTGGAAGCTGGGAGACCAATTAAGAAATCAATTGTGTCAAGTGCTGCAGAATGGTCAAGGAGAATGAGACTGAGGAGTTCACTGGATTTGGCAGTTGAAGGTCTCTGGTGACCTCTAAAAGTAATTGCACTGGAACAATTCAAGCAAAAGCCAGGTTACTAAGCCAGGGGTTTTCAAAGTGTGGTCTCCAGACCAACACGTCAACATCACCTTGGAACTTGCTGGACATGCAAATTGCCCAGCCCCACCCAGCCCCCACCCTAAAACTCTGGAGCTGGAGTCCAGAAATTTGTTTTCAAAGGCCCTCTGGGTGATTCTGAACATGCGAAAGCTTGAGAACCAGTGGCCTAAACAAATCTTTCTCCGTCTCTTCTCTAAGCATTCCTTACTAGGAACCCTATCCTTCCAATAACTGAGCTGTCTGCTATTCCCTAAAGAATTGTTAATCTTATGGTTTCTCCGCCCTCTGCATAAGCTGTTTCTTCTTTCAGTTGTGTGCTCTCCCCAATGCAATATATGTACATATATAGTGTCTACCTGGTGATATGGAATTCATTCTGCAAGGCTTAACTCAAGTGTCGCCTCCCTCAGAAGTCTTTCCAATATTCCCCAGGCAGCCTTTCTACAGATACTTTTTTGCACATATTACTATTATGCGACTTGTTTTATTGTATTGTGTTGTTTGCTTTACTATCTGTCTTCCCCACTAGCTGGAAGCCCCTCAGGAGTAGGGACTGCCTTGTTAATCTCTATTTCCCCGTTGTTTTCACATAGTAGATGCTCAACAAATGTAGGGAGAGGAAGTTGTCGTGGGTTGAAGAAGTAAGAACAAAAGGGACAAACTACTCTTTGAAGAGGTTGGAAAGTGCAAGGAAAGAGACATGTGCCTGAGCCTACCACAGAAAGTACTTGTGCAAGTGTGAGCTAAGGCTGAAGAAAATTGTTGGTTGAGAGGATTAAGCCAGCAGAGAGGGAGAGATGAATGAGAATGACAGTGGAGGCAGATGGATAACAAATGGCAACATGGTTTTGGAAAAAGCAGAAGGGGATGAAATCAATGGCTAGTGCAGAAAGATATTAGCATTGGAATGGAGGAAAGGCCTTTCTCTGAGATACAAGAAAAGGAAGTAAAGGTGGGTGCACAAGAGATAAGCTGTGAGGTTGAAGGGAGAGAGGTTGGGGAGTTTTTAGATGGCCTGCCAGTATAGAAGTGGGGAGGACTAGAGAAGGTTACAGGGGAGGTGATGTTTGAGCTAGGAGATGTCTTTAAGTGAAGTGGGAAGTAAGGCCTTTTGCTGGGAAGGAAACAGGGAACAGAAAGAGGCTAGAGGACAGTGGGAAAGGTTTGTAAAAGCTATGGAGGTGTGGTAAGGGGCTAGGGGGGAAGGACTGAGGTTAGAGAGCAGCAGCAGGGGATTCTTTGGGGCTGATTCATTTCAGCTGCTGAAGGGCCCACCCATTCACCCTACTGGCTTTGGCAATGGAAGCAGTATAGGTGGGTTGTCTGCAGAGGCTGTTTCTGCAATAGGATGGACAACTCTGGCTACAGATCCCGACACCTACGTAGAAAGCATTCTAGCTCTCTATGTCATCAATGCTGTAATATACTGCAGACAATAACCATGTTAGTTTACATATGATAACTATGTAGCAACACAGGACAAGATTTATGCTATGTGAATTAGCTGAGAAAGCAGGATTGATTATAACTATTTGAAATGTACATATGAAGGAACAACTGAATAAAATATACCAAAATGCTATCAGTGGTGGTATTATAGGTGATTTTCCTTTAATTTTTAAATATATATATATTAAAATATATATATATATAATATATATACATATATATTGTTTATAATTTAAACAACGATATGGCAATAAATGGAATTGGTTCTTTCTCTACTGGCGTTTTCTTTCATTAGGTACACATAGAAGGCAGTATTTCAGAATAAAAAATTGTAGTGTAGAACCAACAGTCAGAATTGTCTGACCTTCTCTTATCTCGGGGGCAGAAGCAGGGAAATGAAGTCCTCGAGACGTCCCAGGGTTGGAGGCTGACAAGCCTGATTTTGGGCGTCATGCTGTAGGGGAGCACGAAGGAAGTATGTGATCAAGCCCTGTCTCACAAAAAGTTTGGGAGACCAGGCTTAAAACAAATGACAAGAGAACAGCTTATACGGTGCTCAAGTGGATGGTCTGAACAATGGATGGGATTGGATCTCTCAGGCAGAGGCCCGTGGGCAGGCATATATACCACGCAGAGGTCAACTGTGTGCCACTGGTGGTGGTCAGCTACCTGGGCTGTGCCGCTGCTTAGCAGGTGTGTGATCCTGGGCAACTTCTCAGGCTCCACTTTCTCGGCAACGGTGGGAATACTAATAGCTACTCATAAACTGGCTGGAGCATTATAAACAATGAAGTGGGTAAAGTGCTTAATACAGTGCCTGACACACAGTAAGCTGTCCATAAAAGTTAACTGCCATTATCATTATTAATGATTGTTGTTATTATTACCCATAAATATTTATGATGGAGGGAACTGATTTAGAGTAGGGGCACTCTGAGTTATTTGGAGGGAATTCAGGGAGGTGTCCTGAGTGAGGTTCTCTTTTACCTCTACAATAGTGCTGTGGGTTCACCCCAAGCCTTCAGGAGGGAAGAAGGAGCTGTGCAAGGAGGAACTCCACATTGGTTCTTCTTTTGCTAGTGTTCATGCTACTTCCCCACTTCTAAACAGGTGCATATTACTCCAGAGCACTCTTTCACCTTCCTCTCCCACTCTTCTGTTTTTCTTGTCTTCAACTCTTCTTACTTCCCTTTTCTTCTCAAAACCCCAAGTGGTGGATAAGCAAGGAACTATACTATATTTTGCATGTTCCAAGTTGGGCTTTTCAAAACTTGAAGTTTGTCTACTGATCTCAGCACTTGGAGTTTACAGAAATCAGTCTGTGTTCACCCTATCCACTCCTTCACTTACCTACAAATATATCTATACCCCTAACCATTGTCTTGAGTAAATACTCTTAAATGACAGTCATCAGTAGACAGGCAGGTATTCCAGACCATAAGAGTTCAATTAAGGAAGGCTCTTTTGAGGTAACTGTATCTTGCAAAAGAAACCAATGGAGATGTGAACTGTCCACAGGGCTCTTCTCAGCGATGAGGTGTACTTTTCTGGACTCAGATGTAGATCATAACAGGGGGAACATTCTCTGTCTTGCTAGCATCTGTTCTTCTTTTCTCGCTTAGACTTTCAGGAAGTGTGATACGAGGGAGGGAGTCAACGGTTTGAAAGAAAAACGACCAGGTCTTTGGTCTGAGCAAGAGAACAAGTATTCATCTTATACTGTTCTCAACAGAAATCAGAATAATTAAAAACAAAAACAAGTTGGTATCCAGCAGATTCACCTGCTAAATTCCAAGTTCACATTCCTGTCCACATTGGCAAAAAATAATGATATACTCTCAGCTTTGTTGGAAACTCTATTGGTATATTTACAAGGTCATTATCTTCAGCAACAGATACCTGCTCTGAGCCCAGCAATTACCACCTCTGTCTCTGTACACATTAGCATGCATACACACCACTGATTTGTACTTTCCTACAAAATTACTCTTTCCCTTTTTAATTAGAATGTCTTCAGAGCAAACCCCATTGTTAAGGCCATGTACACTTCCATTGTAAATACCTGTTGCCACCCATTAATTATCTCCTGATGAATTACTTTAGAAGTTTTATTTTTATTCTTACTTTTAAAAGTGGGATTTCTTTTGCTTACTCTCGATGCCCCCGTCCTCACACTTAGCTAACTATTTTGAATTCCACATAAGTGGACTTAGATGTGATCTGCACTCAGATAGTTTAAACATTTTGCCAAACTTTAAGGTGGAAACTTTCTGTATGCCTGGACCTCACTGCTCAAGAATTTCTTGGCTAATTGTGAGGGAAGAAAATAAGAATGTTGGGTGGAAACAATTGAATACTTTCTGAGAACAAAAACCTTAACACTTGACAAATATCTGGAGTTACATAACCATTTTAGTGACTGAAATGCTGCAACTCATCCAATAATATTGTGGTTCAATAATTACCCAGTTGTGCATTTATGCTGCTCTTGAGTTGGGGTGACATCCTGGTACATACAGGTCAATTCTCTTTTACATCATTATGTATAAAAAGTATACACCCACTTAGGAATTGAAGCATAAAATACTTAAAAGAAAATTTTAAGTCAGGTAGTACTAAAGTGAGCATTCCTATACTAACTTTCCTGCTTATCACATGGATAGCAGAGAATTTTGGATTCCTAGTTAAGTTTCATAGGTGACATTGTCATATAGTATACAGAACGCATGCATATGACGAAGATTTAACTATAAAAGGACAATCTTAAATTTCCCTCTCCTTGACATCAATTAAATGGAGATAATCACATTCCTAAAGGGGCAAACATATGCCAAGAAGCTCACATGAAGATTTCTTATATTACTCATCTGGGTCTATGTTCAGTTGAAGGGTCTGACTGACTCCTAATTCTCAGAGCTAGTTTGAATCTTGAGATCAACTCCTGCCTTCTGGAACTTGTCCTCTGTTTGGCTGAACTTGCAGACCTCTCAGAATGTGTCTTTATTGGACACTTATTCCATGCAAGACATAGAACTAACTACTGTGGGATTATAAATATGAATAAGAAATAGTTCTTGTGTTTATACTGCTTACACTCCAGTTGTATAGGCCACCTCAGGTCATTTATATATTGCTGGCTGGAGACAGGGCGAAATGAAAGTGGCCTTAAAATTAATCACAGCGCTCTCTACTTTCCCATAGTCCTGTGCTTTATCACTGTTGTAGTTATGCTGTTTGTATGTTGGCCTCCCACACTGCACTGTGATCTCTGGAGAACAGGGGCTGGGTCTGATTCCTGTCTGTACTGCCACAGAGTCAAGGACATGCTTTGCAAAAGGTAGGCTCTCAAAAAATGCTTTTAAATAAAAGAATCCACTTGCTTGCTTAGGTTTCCTAGTTACAAGTGGGTCAGCTTGTCCTGTACCGAAATGGAAGTGATGAGAAGCTGTGCCCAGACCTCTGCCCAGAGGTCCCTGCACTAAATATCATCTTGGATATGCTTCACAGTTGTGCAGGAAGGGACAGTGGAATGTGACTGAATAAGAAATCAGAAATATTGGGGTTTTGTCTCAGCTCTGTCACCAATTACTTATTTAACCTTAGGCAAGACACATGCTCTATCTCAGTTTCTTCATCTGTGAAATGGGGATAATAATGACTGGCTTGGCTATTCCCCACAACTGCTTTGAGGATCAAATGAGATAATACACTTTAAAGTGTTTTGGAAAGCCTAAAGTACTGCACAAATGCAAGGCATTATTTTGCAAAGAAATCTTTTTTTTTTTGCTGTACGCGGGCCTCTCACTGTTGTGGCCTTGCAGAGCACAGGCTCCGGACGCACAGGCTCAGCGGCCATGGCTCACGGGCCCAGCCGCTCCGTGGCATGTGGGATCCTCCCGGACCGGGGCACGAACCCGTGTCCCCTTGCATCGGCAGGTGGACTCTCAACCACTGCGCCACCAGGGAAGCCCAAGAAATCTTCCTTTTAATTCCTGTTCCACAAACATTTCATTACGCATCCCTGGGTTATACGGTGAGATGTATGGAGTAGCTTTATATGTCAAGCTATGAAGTGCCTTGATACATCAACCTATGCTTGATAAGAACTCCACAATCTCTTCTTCAACATATATAGTGTTTAGCTGATTTAGCACTGGATTTTCCAAAACACCGAAACTTTCTGTTAATATTGCACCTCTCGCCAATTCATATAGATATATATGCTCCTCATTCCACATTTATTTAAACATGTATTGTTGAGTACGTATGTGCACTAACTACTGTGCTACAACTGGGGCAAAATAGACAACACAGGATCTCTGCTACTGAGGGTTTTTTCAGCTTATTGGGTTTGAGAGAATAGACATGAGAACAAGTAGGTGCCTAATTCTGCATTTGTCTTGGGAGGCAATTTTATGTGTGAGTTATAATTAGTAAAGACATATATGTATAGTTTTAGTTTTGACAAAACCAAAACTAGTGGTGGCTTTTTTTTTTTTTAGATGTTTGGGGTAGGAGTTAATTAATTAATTTATTTTTGCTGTGTTGGGTCTTCGTTTCTGTGCGAGGGCTTTCTCTAGTTGTGGCAAGCGGGGGTCACCCTTCATCGCGGTGCGCGGGCCTCTCACTATCGCAGACTCTCTTGTTGCGGAGCACAGGCTCCAGACGCGCAGGCTCAGTAGTTGTGGCTCACAGGCCTAGTTGCTCCGCGGTATGTGGGATCCTCCCAGACCAGGGCTGGAACCCATGTCCCCTGCATTAGCAGGCAGATTCTCAACCACTGCACCACCAGGGAAGTCCTAGCGGTGGCTTTTATTCATGTTTTTCTACTACTAATGGTCTATAGATTTTAATTTGGTCTTGGAGACTGATCTTTTTCCCCCGGATGAAAGTTTGTGGGATCTCACTTTCCTTTGTATCAGTCAAGCTATAGAACTTTAAGGAACAGCAATAGCTCTGCTTAGTTATAGGATCACCTGAATGTTTTCCTGCCAATTTCTCCTATACACCAGAATTTGCTTTGACTAGAAGTACTGTTCTTGGGGAAGGCCATCCCTCAATCTAGTTGAGTAATTAAACTGCTGAGTACATTTTGGGTTGACATCGCCAGGTACATCCTGGCATCTTATGTCCTCAGATGCTACTCATGTTTTGAGACACCACCACCAGACCCCCGGCTTCTGATAGGAATCAGGGAAACAGTCATCTAAATGCACGCAGTGGAATTTGGGTTTAGCTAAATTTCTACTTTCTACTATGGGAGAGACCCATAGTAGAAAGCATATTTCAGTGCAATTCCATCCTGCTAATCAGTCAGGCTCCGCCCAGCCCTCCTTAAAGCAGTCAACAGCCCAAGTTGCTACTGCTAAACACAGTTTTTCCACTTCAGCTACACTGCTCCTTTGCCTGCTTATCTATTCCACCAAACCTCCTTTTCCTTCTGTATTTCCTGTATACAGGAATAGCTCATAATACCTCAAGATACTGAGGTCATTGCTGACTCCTTGGTCTACCTTTCCTCTCTCACCTAAGCAATTACGAGTCTTAGGAGCCAATGCCTATCTTTTCTGCACGCCCACAGCCCCTGCCTAACTTCTTATCTTCCCACTGTAGGGAACAATCTATCTCTATTGTTCACCTGCCTCTACACTCATTCCCTGTGCTTGAGACAGCTTAGACCTCTAACCATGCGAAATCACCTCTTCTTTACCTCATTAATCTTCTGGTCCTCCAATTCTTAGTCCAGCTGTTGAGGTCTTCCGGGAAGCCTTCCCTGACCACCCCTGGGCTGGGACATGACACACAGTCCCTCAGATGTGAATGTTCAGCTGTGAACATTCTACTTGTCGCACTGGATATTAATTGTCTGTTACTTCTCTCTCTCTTTCTTTATCCCTCAACTCCTCACACAGGATCTGGACCATGGTAAATATTCACCAGAATGCCAGTTGATGGGTTGGACTTACTTGCTCTCATCTCTCAGTCTTTGCTGATTCCAATTTCTTCCCTTGATTTTCAGCTCTCTTTTTGTTTCATTTTTACCAATTTATATGCATAACTTCCTTCAAAACACGTCCCTTCAAATACCTCTTCCGTCATAGCCTTCCCTGACTTCCATTCATGACATTTATTCTTCATTACTTTTGTCCTTATGGGGATGTACGCCATAAATTTAACTTAATAACAAATCCAACAAAACTTACATGTGAACAAAGTAATTGGTTTCCTTGAGACAGTCACCTTGAGAAATCACATACATATTTTAATAATGTTGTGTAGCTACAGTCATTTCTGGAGCTGCTCTTTGGGGGTGATTACTTTTACATTCTTCTGGATCTATTAATAATGACAAATCAAATCTTTGCAGGTAATTTCAAAAATTTGTATACAGCCAAGTCATTATGAACTCTATTTAGTGAGTAAGGTGAATGATCAAGCTGGTAACCCCACGGGTCAACACCTAAAAAGTAATTTAATCATCTTTTTACTGAACATATTTGTACAAGGGAAATTCCAAAACTATTTTGACTAATTATGTTATTTTTGAAAAGAGTTTTTAGCATCCCAACTGACTACTTTCAATAATAGTACTTGCTTCTCTATTATAAAGTGCTTATTAAAATCCAGTTTGGAAAATCATAGGCCTATGATCATACTGACTTGCACTTGTTTGGTGTTGTTTTACATTCTAGTTCTTATGTGATAGATACTGGGAATGAATAAGGCCATGGTCCTTGCCCATACGGCCCTCTTAATCTGGTTGAGAAGATAGAAATACAAACGGTCCTGTGTGAAAAAATAGATAACAGTGTAAGATAAAGAAGCAGTACAGTGGAGGGACTGTCCGTGAGGGATGGAAATTTGTTACAGTCTCCGTAGAGCCTTCTCAGGACTGAAGGATGAGTGATTAGAAGTTCACCAAGAGGAAGAGGGAAGGGGACTACAAGAGTCACTCCAAATCAGGGGACAGAAGGTGCAGAGACTGAAGCAAGACGATATGTTCAGGGGAGTCTCAAGTCATTCAATACTGTTATTGTGTAAAGTTCACAGTGCGGGCAGAGAGGACAAGATCTGGAGCCCAGTGAAGTAAAGGCCTTATGTTTACCATTTGTAGAAGTTTGGATTTTATCCTGCAGGAGCCAGGGAGAGGCTCTGTGGGTAGGATTCCCCTTCCCAATAGGATCATAAACTCCCACATCCAACTAGTCACATAGGTTTGCCTCCCCTCCCACCTCCCACCTCCCACTCCCCTTTTTTTTTCTTCAAGATTGCCTCAGATCCATTCCCTCCTTTCCATTCTGGAATTTACCTCATTACTGCAGGCCTTCATCGCCCCATGCCTGGACTGTCTCACAAGCTCCTGACTGGTCCTTGGACTCCGGTTCACCTTTTGCTCCTGACAATCAATTTTGCAGAGGATTATCAGAGCAACTTTCCTTTCCATCAAGTCTCACTCCTGTTCAAACACCTTCAATGGTTTTCTATGACCTGAGAGATAACTGTACCCCCCATCCCCTGCTTGTCATTCAAGGTCCTGCATAATCTTCTGCCAACCTCCTTTCCCGCCTTGACTCTGGTGGGTCGTTGCTAATAGTGCCAGAACTCATCTACTGACTTCCTTATCTTATTTGCTTTTAATGATGGCTTTCCCCTGGAATGTTATGCTCACACAAACTTTTTGATTATTTCAGCTCTTTTCTTACAAATAGCAAGCCCGCTTGTACCCATACCTGATCACATTCCCCACTCTCCTGCCGAGGAAGTAACCATTATTCTGGTTATAGTCTTCTACCATATACTGTGTATTATGTATTCATAAATAATATATAGTATTGTTTGGAAAACATTTAAATATACAGAAATGGTATACTTTATCGTTCCTTCTGAAATTAGTTTTTTTACTATCTTTTTATTTTTAAGACTTATCTCTATTGACATATATGAATACAGTCTTTTCAATTGCTGTATTGTGTTTCATTTTACAAATATACCATACATTATTCATCCATTCCTCTATGGGTGGGCATTTAGGCTGTTTCTGATTTTTAGCTATTATCAACATCTTACAATGGGATATCCTTAGCTGATCTCCTTGTCCTATGCCAATTTTACTAACCTTTCAAGATCCTGCTCTCATCCCAGCTCCTTCACGAAAGCCTTCCCTGAATCCTGCAGCCCGCAGCAGCAATGTCTCAGTCCTCAAAGCTAGCTTGTGCATCACGCGTCTTTAGTAACAGTCCATTGTGCCGGGCACACCGCTACGCAAAGTAAGGCGCCTGAGAAATATTTGCTAAATGACTGACTGACTGACTGACTGCATGAATGAATGAATGAAGGGTGCAACCCCAGTTTATGGCTCTGTTCATTTTAAATGGACTTTGGCGTCTTGGCCCGTTACCTTCTTTGATAGCACTGGTCCCTCTCTACCGCATTCCTCTTGCTGGCCCGGGAGTGTGTGGATGGATGTGTGGGGGTGTGTGGGCGAAACCTATCTCACTGGATGATGTCTGTCGCTCCGGCAAGTTCAGGATCTCGACAACCCTAGTGATTCAAGTTCAGGGTCCTAACACCCACCCCGTCGGCTGAGGTCGGGCCCCGAGAGACGCTCCAGCGCCGATCGAGTTAAGGCGCGTCGGCAGCCGACGCGGGTTGGCGAGGCTGGAAGGGGTGTCTAAGACTCATAGTAGATCCCTCCGCGCGCAGCCCGGGCCGGCGCTTCTTCCTGCGGGAAACCCCTGGGTGCTGAAGGCGGCGGGGCCTGGCCGCGGCGACAGCGGGGCGGGGTTTGCGGTGGGAGGAGGAGGCCGAGGCGGAAGGACACACGAGGTTGCTTCGCTGCACACCCAAGAAAGTTTCAGCCAAACTTCGGGCGGCGGCTGAGGCGGCGGCCCAGGAGCGGCGGACTTGGGGTGCAGGGAGTGGAGGCACGGAAGCCCGAGCTTCGGGGCGCAGCGCTAGGCCGTGAGCGGCAGAAGCAGGAGGAGAGGAGGAAAAGTGGGGGCTCCTCTGTCGGGACCCCCTCCCCATGTGGATCTGCCCAGGCGGCGGCGGCGGAGGAGGAGGCGACCGAGAAGATGCCCGCCCTGCGCCCCGCTCCGCTGTGGGCGCTGCTGGCACTGTGGCTGTGCCGCGCGACCCCCGCGCTTGGTGAGTATCGGGACGTGGGGTGCTGTCCCCTGCGCCCCGTTCCATGCCCCTCCGACCCGGCCCGGCCGGCCACCTGGGACGACCCTTCCCACCCTTCAGTCCTCCACTCTGCGAGAAGGCCGGGCTCGCCGTCGGCGTGGAGTGAGGCCACTTAGTTCCTAAAGTTTGGACATCATCGCCCCCCCTCCCTGCGCGCGCCCCCTCCCCCGCGCTCCTCGCCGCCTCCAGCTCCCCTCTGCCGGTGGCCGCACGCACGCCTCCTCGGCCGGAGGCGGGCAGCAAGTCTCAGAAACTCCCTTTCTGGAGCACTTGAGTTCGGGGAGTTGGGCAGTTTTGCCCACTTTGCTCCGCGTTTCCTGGGGTCGAGGGAGAGCCAAGGGCGGGCTGCCCGGGACAGCCATCGCCGGCCGCGGAGCGCAGATGGGCTGAGCGGAGGAATGCCAGATCCTGGCGTGGAGGGAGCGGGGGCAGGGCCTCCAAGGCCAACGGCTTACACCTTCACAGCCAGACTTAGCTTTGCTAAGAGGAGGCCCACAGTCTGAGTGGGTGGGTTTGGTTTGGATGGGGACAGGGTTCTGCGGCGCGCCTGAGTTCTGACACTCTGAATCCACGGTCCCCATGAATCCGGTGTAAAGTTTTGCTCGAGTCTTTGAAAGGTGGAGGCAGGAGCAGTAGGAAAACTGGTGTGGCTGCTTGCTGAGCCACATGATTTAAAAATCTCCACTGCTGTTATTCTTACCGAGGCGCAGAGCTCGGGCGCTGTTTCAGAGTCTGTGTCCAGCCCCAGGAATGTGGTGTGACGATCACCAACTCCTCCAACCTGGCAGCAGCTTTTGCTGTTCTTTTGGCATGGTTGGAGGTGGGGCGGGGGCGGGTGAGGACCAGTGGATACGTTAATTCAAAGTGGTGCCTTCGAAAGCTTCTTTATGGTTGGATATTTGCAACAGTCTTTCTGAACACGGTTGGATCAAGGAAAGGAAATCGAATCATATCTTACCCATCCCACCCACACTCTTAGATTGCAGATTTCTTCAGACTGTTTAGTGGAAAGAGCTTGGGCTTTGGAGCTGTGCTCTTTAATCCTGGGTTCAAATCCAGCTCTGTTGTATGAACTCACCAATAAAATGGGAATGAAATTACCCAGCTAATAGGATTAATTAAGAGAATGTATATTAAACCCATGGCAGTCAAAAGGTATTCAGAAAGTCCTTTCAGGGCAGGGCTGTGTTTTATTTTTTTTTGAACTCTCTGATTCCAGTGGGATGGTGGCTTGTGCATGTTTGTTGAACCGAAAGGGGCCCCTTCTTTTCCTAGCCTAATCTGAAGGAAGATTTTTTACCCTTACCAAGAAGACTAGTACATGATCTATGTCTCTTTGCAAAGAGAAAGTTATGAAGATGAGCTTCAGAAAACTTTGCTTTTTGTTCATTGTTAACAGACAGTCGACATGCCAATCACAGATGTTTAAAAGACATCAAGGTTATTTATCACAGTGCTGGGTTGTTCAACACCAACCAGATCCTTCTTGGAAAGTTCAAATTCCATACACTTCTGGGTCCCTCAGAATTTCAGAAGTGGGCTAGGATGCTGTGTGATGATGAACCAAAGCTCTTGTTTCAGAAGCGTTTAACAAAACACATATGATAGTATTTTTGCCTTTCCTTTTTCTTTGAGTGAAAGTTCTAGTATAAGTGTAAATTTAGGATAGAGAGGAGTATAAACAATGGGCTAGTCCGGGGTTATAATCCTTGGTCTACCATTAGCTTGTTTTAGTAAATAATTTAATCTTCATGGTCTGTTGTCTCATCTATGGAAGAGAACCAAAGAGATCACTTACTTTAGAGAGTTGGAGGGAATAATAGATACGTTTGCAAAGCGATTTGCTAAATTAAGTGTTTAATGATGAGACTGATGTCAGAAATAGGATTACTCTGACACACAAGGTTTCTCTCATTCTAGGACCTGTACTTCTGCACTGATGAGGTATTGCTCTTACTAGCTAGCTTTTAGGTGGACAAGTCGAGTGTTAGTGTTAGCTCAAAGGATAGGATTTAGGTATTTTGATTTTTAGGTGTTCTTCAGATGCTAAACTACACAAAAATAGAAGAGATTAAAAAACCTGTTTATTGGTACAAATCTTGAATCTTTTCAGAGTCTAGCAGTGAAAGCTGCTTGAATCTTCTCAATTTATTATCATTGTGTTTTGCCAAGGTACCAATTATAACACACCCTTCCAAACTTTTGAGTGTTCCTGTATTTGGCTAGTGGCCAATTGTTAATTTAAACATCGCTGAGTTCCTAAGGCAAGGAGCTGTCAACCCATCTGTCTGATTGTCTAAACAGCTATCAAGACCACCCCTTGCTCCTTGTTTTCTTTTGCTTTGCAATGGGAAGTGACTCCCTGGTTTTGCTGCCTGCTAGATGATTTCTCAGTTGAATTCTTCGCTTGCTTTTAAAAAAATCACCAATTGTTTTTTCCTTCAGATGGAGATAAAACTTACCCTAAAACTGTTTTCCTTTTTCTTCTTGTTCTCTCTGTATTGTTATTATTTCTTGTTGGGGAGGAGGGATGAAGGAGAGTGATTTTTGTTTTTTTTAGTCTCTCTTTTCTTTTTCCTGATTTTTTGATTCTAAAAAATATTTGCCACATCTTTTTGGCATCTCCCTGTGCCATTCCCACTCTCCTGCCTCTTCTGTGGGCTTCTTATAGCATAGAGGAGTAACTTTCGGTTTACCTGAACTATAGTTGCTGACTTCAGGAGCCTTAGAAAATGTTTAAGTTCGGTGGGATATGCTTGGATGCTTCAGACCAGCCTTACAATACATTTTAAAAATATCACGCCCGCAGAAATTCTATTTTGCCCACAAAATTTGCATTGATCTAGTTCCCACTCTCCGATGCCATTCCTAGTGGTCTTCCTCCTTACCCTGTCCACGGCAGTAGAGCAAAGCTCCACATCCTGGCTGCTTCAAAATCAGCTGGGGTGCTTTTGGTACAGTAGATCTGAGATTCTGTATTGTTCAAGGTTTACAGGTGATTCTGATACAGTAACTTGGTTGGAACTCAATGATATTTCATTATTCTGCCTTCAGGTGAGTATATGGGGTCTTTCCTTTTTAATTTTAATAATTTCCAGAATGGGCTGAACCTTAATCAGCCGTTCCAGTATTTAACCCTTCTGACTCCCAAAGGTTTTGAAAATTGCCAGCATAAAAGCTATAGAGTATAATACTATTTCTTCTTGTTCATCTGGGCACAATGGGTCCACATTGTCTCTTTAGAAGGGCTTCATATATTTGCAGGATATTATTATAAATGGCCTCCTCCCTTTCTTCTCTCTTTTTCTTCAAGCTTCATTCATATGTATCATTTTTGGACAGTTTGTCTGTTGGTCCTTAACGGTTTTAGAGCGAAAAATTCTAAGCAATGGTTTGCATGAGAATATACTCCGAGGTTTTACATTATACTGTGTGTACGGTGCTTATTTAAGTGCTTCTTTTCTTGACATCTCTGGATGCCGCAACTTGAACCTTTTATTTTACTTCCACCCTTTCCTTATTCTCCTTCTCTCTTCTTTCCTTTCTCTGCAAATGACTTGAAACCAAAGGGTTTTCTTTTCCTCTACTTTTCTTTCTTATCGGGCTACCATATGCATTGTATTTTGGGCAGATCACTGGACTAGAAGCCAGAAGACCAGAATTCTCCTCCAGGTCAGTTATTAATTAGTCTTGTGCTGTTGCTGGAGGGGCACTGCTTTGGTCCTCCGTTTGCTCGGGCACTTTGTTCATAACCACTGAGCCAAGACTAGAGTCGAGACTAGAATTTCTCTCTTCTGGTCCTCAGTCCAGTGCCTCGTCCATTCTCCACACCACTTCCATCTCTTGTACAAATGAGCTCATGTACACAAAAGTACTTAGCACTTCCTCAAGTGCTTATTGTTAATGTGTGCCTCTTGAGGAAAAGAACTGTGTCTTTTCAGTTGTGTTTATTCTAATGCCCCCCCCCTTGTACCTAGTATGGTGCCTTGGCATCTAATTGGCACTCAATAAATATTTGTTTAATTGAACAATTACTTTTAGTCATTTTCTTATTCTGGACTACTGTGGTACTTCAAGTCAGTTTTTTAAAAGACAGTATTTGCAAGAGTTATTGTTTACCTTACATTTGGGGGAAGAACCAAATTTTTCCCTTCCCCAGATGTTTTATTTAAACTTGCCATTTTGAATTTCCCTCTCTCTCTCTCTGTGTGTGTGTGTGTGTGTGTGTGTGTGTGTGTGTGTAGTTTCTTCTCTCTTCCTTTTTTTTTTTTCTGATCACTTCTGACCTTCATAAAGGTCACTTTTACTTTGGAATTGAACCTCAGAGGTGCTGGCACCCACCCCCAGCCACTCACTTGAGTTGCTCCTACTGCTTCCTGTATTTACTATATTACTGTGGCAACAATTTTTATTATTTTGTCCAGAGTTGCCACACCTGACTGTAATTTGGACATTTTGGGGACTCTCGGAATATAGTGTTTTTAAAGTTAGAATTAAGAAAAATTTTTTTATTTTACGTTGGAGTGTAGTTGATTAACAATGATGTGTTAGTTGCAGGCGTACAGCGAAGTGATTCAGTTATACCCATCCAAGTATCCTTTCTTTTTCAGATTCTTTTCCCATTTAGGTTATTACAGAATATTGAGCTGAGTTCCCTATGCTCTACAGTAGGCCCTTGTGGGTTATCTGTTTTAAATATAGCAGTGTGTACATGTCAATCCCAAACTTAGAATTAACTAAGTTTGTTTAGATGATTCTTTTGAGTTTTTTTTTCATCCTGAGCTGGATATTGCAAACTTGTACTAGACTGAGAGGATATTTACATTAAGTGTATTTGTTTTTTTCCCACCAAGAGGGTTCCCTTGAAAACCACCACCACTGACAAGCAACTCTAACAGTGAGACATGATAAATAAATTTTTGAGAGAATCATAGAGTGTGAGCTATCTCCAAAATGAAATTTGTTCCTTGAGGGCAGGGACCATGTCACACACATCCCTTCTCCGACTGTGCCCAGCATGCAGAGTCAGCTGGGCAGCAGGCCCTGGTTAGAGCACCTGTGACTCCTGCTCTGTCCTCCCCAGCTTTGGGACATTCTGAAAGAGAGCAATGGTGAGTCAGGGGTGTGTCCTTATACTCCTTTCTCCTTTGAAGAGGAAAGATCAGTTGAAGGCTGACCCCACCTACAGACTTTTATGCTGTCTCTTTTTATTAATTAACGGGTAGCTGAAATTTTCCTCTTTATTGGCTTATGTATTGGGAGGAACTTTAAAAAGTTCACCTAGTCCTATCTTTCCCGTGCTGATTCTGATCCTCTCACAACATCCTGGTTAAGATGTAGCCTGCCTTTTTTCTCCTTGAACACCTTTTGTGATAGACAGCTCCCTGCCTTCGGAGGCAGGTGAGTCTAGATTTGGACAGCTGTAATTCTTAGAAAGATCTTTTCATATTCAGCTGTAATCTGCCTCCTTATGACTTGCCCCCATTGGCATTCTTCTCAGGCATTTGTCTCAAAGAGTCCTGAGCCCTTTGTGGGTGACAGGGATCCAAAGGTACCCTTTACTGAACTGACACCCACCCCTCCGTAGAAGGAGTTAAACTCAGTGAGGAGCATGAAGATGATCCTGTCTGGGGTGATTGTTTGGGTTAATCACCTTAGCCCTATGTGTTTTATACTTCCCTGCCCAGAGGGGCACTTGTGGGAGGGAAGCATTTGTTGAGCAGTGTTTCCCTAACCTCTCTTATGATAGGAATACCTGGGGTCTTCTCCTGGAGATTCTGATCCAGTGAGTATGGAATAGTGTCTGGGAATTTGTATATTTAAGAAATAGCCAGGTAATTCTTACACTGGGGAAGTTTTGGAATCACTGCAGAGTGAATCTAGGGAAGCCAAGGGCTTTTTGTTTTGTTTTTGTTTGTTTGTTTATTCTTTGATAGTGCTAGAGGTGGGTTGCTTTGACTGCGTTCTGTGGTCATTTTCTTCCCCTGCTTTTTACGGAATGCCTAGCTCACCAGGGAGAAGGAAGCTGCTCTGGTGTCCCCATAAGGCTAGTAAAGTTGTTTTGTTGTAAAAAAAAAAAAAAAAAAAAAAAGTTTTTTTTGTGATCTGTCCAAAGTCTTAGGACTGCCATGTGTATGTCATGTATGACTTTGGTGGAAGCCTCCTTATCCCTCCATCAGAATGTTACCTGAGATACCAGAATACTTAAAAGTTCCACAGACTTTTTGGTGTCCATTAAGGAATTCTGTCCTCAGCCCTTGTGAATGATGCTGTCTTTGAGGATGTCTGCTTTGTTAACCTATGAACACATGTCTGGTGCAGGGATTTCCCTCAGATATGTTAGTGCCAAAAAATATAAAGGTCACTCATTTCAGGCAGTCCTGCTTTGGTGGGGTGTCTGGGCTGCTGCAGCGAATGGAAGAAGGAAGGGAGAATAAAGGAGGAATGGAGGACCTCTTGAGCAGAACTGAGCAGTCTGCAAGAACGGGCCCAGGAGTGCTCCACTGACAAAGACACTTGGTCTTGCTGTTCTTTTTTTTTTTTTTTCTTTTTTTGCGGTACGCGGGCCTCTCACTGTTGTGGCCTCTCCCGTTGCGGAGCACAGGCTCCGGACGTGCAGGCTCAGCGGACATGGCTCACGGGCCCAGCCGCTCTGCAGCATGTGGGATCTTCCCGGACCGGGGCACGAACCCGTGTCCCCTGCATCGGCAGGTGGACTCTCAACCACTGCGCCACCAGGGAAGCCCTGGTCTTGCTGTTCTTGATAAGAAGAAGGAAGTGGCTTCAGATCTGAAAGGATATGCTCATGGCCTCTGGATGGGACAAACAGCAGTGTTCGTTGGCAGTGGTAGGAAGTTGGCTGTAGGTCTGTTCTTTCTTTTCTCCTCTCCCTTTTGAAGGGAGGACCAGCTTTGTGGCAGAAAATACATTGTGACTTTAAAAAGAATAGTAAAGCCAAGAAGGTGGGATGAAAAGCCATAGCTAGGAATGAGCAAAGCAAAGCAATTATTGTATTAATTTACTTATATATGTAAATATATGTTTCTATATAATACTCTAGTAGGAGCCCTAGCTATATTGGCTCTACGATTTATTGCCTGTGTAGCTCTTCTCTCTTAGTGGTGTGTTAGGGAGGACTGTGGTGTGTTGTCATCCTTAATTTGTGTGTTTTCCTTAGTATCATGTGGTAGGGAGTACAGGGCATTTTACTTTTCTAGCTGTGTGGGAATCACTGACCAAATGGAAGATAGAGTCCTGCCCCCAAGGAGCTGACATCATCAGGGAGACGAGACAGATGAGCACACAAAATTAGGAACATGAAGTACAGTTATTTAGTAACTTATCTACACTCTCTGAGAGCAGTTTCCTGTAGTCAGGGTGACTAAGAGCTGTAGGGTCTGAGGGAGGAAACTCTAGGACCACCAGGGAACGGCGACCCCCAACTCACCCCTGCTGGGCTTGTCTGCTGTTCTCCTCTTTCTCTGTTGGAATTCAGAAGTATCAAAACTTGACTTGACTGGGAAAAGACAAAGACCCCTTGTTTGGTGGGGGTGTAAATATAAATTTGGCACCTGCTGTGGTGTCTTAGTGGGTTTGTGGCAAGAGAGAGGGCTGTGTTCTCAGTCTTGGATGCTGACTGAGCCTGATCTAGGACAAGTTAAGGTGGAAGGGGCTCCTTTGGAAGATCGAATTCTCAGTGGCAGTAGCTGAAGGAACTTCTCATCACAGTCAGGCAATGACTGAGGTGTAGCGTGGACACACCCCGAGTTGCTGCCTCAGGTGGCATTGATTAATCATGCTGACGTCTCCCTCACCCTCTTGTGCTTGTCTTGGCAAAACCCTGTCCTACTAGCCCCTCAAAGTTTGGGGTTTACTAGATGATTGGACAAACTCCTGGGAGGTCATTTTACTGTCCCTTGCCACTCTTGAACTGCAGGCGGGTTACCATGTTCCAGTTCCGGTGCCCTTGCTCTCCTAGTCATGCGGTGAGGGGCCTGTGTCTCTCTTCCCAGTGGACTGGAGCACCTTCCCCAGAGGCCTCTAGGGCAGTTTCTGGTCTTCAAGTCATTTCCTTCTGCAGGATATTGGCAGTGACTCTGGTTCTTTGAATGCCTCAGCCAAATATCGTGCCAAGGTGGACTCATCATCTCGCAAAGACAGGTTGGATCTGTCGGTGTTGCAGAACCTGTTTCTGGGTTAAGGGTAGCGCTCCCACCCTCATATATTTATTCATATGAAGAAAGCGTGTGTGTATTTTGTGAGGTAAGGAAAACATGATGATAATATTTTGACTGGAGTCAGATATTGTCTCCCTAATAGTCTGTTGTCTTTTAACAAATAGTATCCCTTTAAAATACAGTTTTGCTTGCTGACTAAAGTGTTGTACAAGAAGCTGTGGTTACGTTCTAAAGTATACTACCTTGTTCAGAGGCAGGTGCCTTTTTAAATTGTTTGCTTCTTTTTCATCTCTTTTTACTCTCTCTCTTTTGTGAGGAGATTCTGGGAGGCTTTTAAACCTCAAAGATTAAATAGCCTATTTTAACTAGTACCTAACAGGGAGAGGTTGCTGTGTTGGCATACTTATCCAACATTCAAATAAGAAAAATTGAGAACTATTTATACACTAATATGTTCTGTTGAGTTTATGAATATGAATAATAAGAAAACTAGATAGTGCTAATTTGTTAACTTCTCTGAATGGTTAATGTGGTATGCTGCAAAGAATCTTTTGTTTAATTCTCTGCTTTCACATGCTTTTGTTTGTCTCTAAAGTGTGGAGAGTCATTGAAGTTTGAGGACATCTATGTTTTGATTATTACTTTTTACTATGTTTTCTTTGCATAGAATATGCCTTTACTTATTTGCTATATCTTTTTAAATTGGAAACATGAAGGGTATTTACTTTATTACAACATCTAAAGCACTTTCTAATCTTTATGAGGATTATTAGAGAAAAAAACATATTTGTAAATCATGCAAGTTTTGGATGTTACTATATAAAGTAAGTAACAATATGTCATGGCTCCTGTGACATAAACTTTCTAAGACATTTAAGGAAAATGGTTGTAACTGAAAACAAACATTGTTACATTTTAAGGTAGGGTTGCATCTCAACAGAATTATTCCTTATGTTTACATGTAATTAACTCATATTTACACTTTGTTGATTTTCTATGGCACCTTTATAAGATTTTTTGGGGGGGAGGGGGTTTTAAAGTAATTACATTTAAAGATAGTTAAGGACCTTTGAAAAGTCTAGAAAAGTGTAAGAAAAATCCACAGTCTTAACCACTGTTGATATTTTGGTGTACATCATTTGGTCTTTTTATCTACTCTTAGTTTTAAAAATTGTATATTTATAATGTATATACAGTTTTCTGTTCTGCCTTTCTTTGGTGATTTCTCCTTTACTTTGGTTGCATATTTGGCTCCATCTTTTTTTTTTCTCTATATAAATGGCACTGATCTTCTTTATACAAAAATTTCCCTCTTTAGGATTTTTCCATTAAGCTAGATTTCCAGAAGAGAAATTACTATCTCAAAGAGAGTGAATTTTAAAAATTGGGAAATAGAATTTTTTAAACAGAAAAACATAAGAAAAAAGTAAAATCTCCAATAATCCTATCACCTCCAATCAAAACCCACACTTGCTATTTTGTTACATTTCATACAGTTTTGTTTCTGTGTCTCTTACTATAATTAGGACTTTAACATATTACAGTTTTACCATATACTTCTGCACCACTTAAAATATTGTGAACATTTTCCCATATATAAATATTTCTTTCTTTATTTTATTTTTTTCTTTCTTCCTTTTCATTGAGTATAGTTGATTTACAATATTGTGTTAGTTTCTGGTGTATAGCAAAGTGATTCAAAAAGAATATATATATATATATATATATAAAAAATCTTTTTTCAGATTCTTTTCCATTATAGTTTATTACAAGATATTGAATATACTTCTTGTGTATAAATATTTTTTTAAGAACATGGTTTTAAAGGCTGCATATTGTTCTATCTGAAGATTCTATTATATTTTATTTAAACTGAAATCTATTCTTAGTTCCCAATTTTCATAATTTGTAAATAATGCTGTGATGAACATTTTACATATAAATCTTGATAGGAATATTTATTTTCTTAACATAAATTCCAAGAAGTCAAACTATTGTATTAAAGAGTGTGGATCTTTGTGTGGCTTTTGATATACACTGCCAAATTTCCTTCCATATAGTTTGACCAAGTTATACTTCTATCAGCAGAATATGAGACTCTCAGTGTTTCCAGCCATTGTCAACACTAGTTTTTATTTTTACAACTCTTTACCAATTGGGTAAGTGGTAAATGCTACCTCATCTTAATTGGTCTCTCTGCTTACAGTGATGTTGAATGTTTTTCATATGGTCAGTAGCCATTTGTATTGCCTTTTCTTTTTATTTCTTTATTTTGGTATATTGTGTCTTTTATTCATCAAGGTATTTAGTTTTTGGTTACTGATTTAAAATACTTCTTTAAATATTAAAGGTGTTATCTCTTTGTCTATCTTAAATGTGTCAAAACATGTATGGACACGTTAAACTACATGATATCAAATTGCTACCAATATTGATATCAAAAATTTATTTGATAGTTTTTTAAAAAATCCTTTGATTTCTAATGTGCTTGGTCAATTTTCTATGTATTTGTTAACTGGTATTTTCTGTAATTACTTTAAAATTCGAATCTGACTGTATCATAAATCAACAAGCTGTCAGTTTTATGTGCCCAGAAAATGCACATTTACTTTAATACCTTATAAAAAGATGCTGGAAAAAAACCAGTGTATTCTGGAGCCTGATAAGTGATTTTGGTGGGTAGAGGTTAATCTGCTTCTGTGTTGTCTTCTGAGATATCCAAGATCTTGGAAGTGTGTAACATCCCATTAGGCAGGGCTAATATGCACTATTAAATCTGATATTTTGGCCTAATTGATAATTGTGCAATGGTCTAGCCAGTCAGTTTGGTCGGCCAACAGGATGACTAAGATTCCTTCCCCTCTCCCTTCACCAAATTGATTAGTTGTGGGACAGAACTGACTGAATCAACCTGTTGTTTTGGCACCCCACGAACACCACCTGTTTCTTAGCTTTCTCCCTCCAGCCTCCCACTGCCCTAGTGCAGTGCTGTGTGCACAGTGGGTAGGAGATCAGTGTTGTTGCTGAAGAATGTTGCAATAAAGAAGAGTAGATATGCTTTTTTTTTTTCAAGCTTGTATGTTCTTAAGGCATCCTGCTGCTTTTGGCATAAGAGTTCCAGCTGAACTGCTCTATGTGGCAGCCCTGTAGGTCTTAAGTGTTTGATTCAGAGTAATTTCAGGCAATATTAATGCTTTCTTAAGTATCATTGGAATTTACTGGGCTGTTTGTTTGCCAGCTATTACCGTATTTAGCATGAGGAGACCTGGGGAACAAGGACATTTCTGACCAACCAAAGAAGGAGACCTCTCTGTAAGATTGCAACTTTTTTTTTTTTTAAGGTGTGGTTAAGAGAAAGCCAGTTAGATTCCAGTTTGTGTCCCCTGGTCTTTGCCCCAGCCACAAAATTAACTTACGGATGGGAAAAGAGGCTTGATAGTGAAGCTCTTTCTCATCCTGAAGTCTAATACTGTTTCTGGGAGGAAATTAGAGAATTCTTACGCCTGGACTGTGCACGGAGAGGCTTAATCAGCAGGTGAAGTTGCTGATTAAAAACATACGTTAATGGACGTTTGTTCTCATCTTTCCTCTTGAAGCCTTATTACTTTTCTGCTTTGTCATGATCTGAATTTATTTTGGCCCAATCCTTCTCTCCATCCTACTTTTGGGATTAGCAGCCTTCCCTCTATGGCTTAAAATTTCTCTGCCTCAGTTTTTCCATTTTAAAGATGAAGATAGTATTTGAAAGGACCACTCGATACAATTAACATAAAACGTGAAACAACCCTAACATTTACATAGCAATGCAGAGTTTACAGAACACTCTTACACAATTGCCTCCTTTAATCTTTACAAAATCTCGGTTGAAACTGAGCCTCTGAGGGGTTAGTTGGCTTGTATACCATTGTTTAGCCCTAGATAATAAGTAACAGAGCTGGGACTTAAATTTGTGGTTTGACTTTTAAAACCTCAGCTTTTTTAAAAAAATTGCTTACTTCTTACTATGTGTCCGTCCTTCTCCTAGGGGCTTTACATATATCTCCTCATTTAATTCGCGTGGCTATCCTTTGGGGTAGACAGTAATTAGCTATATTACAGGTAAGGAAATCGGAGCTTAGATTCGCAGCTTTGGGTGTTGGGGCCAATCATGTGGTTAGTGAGGGATGGAGCCAGGATTCAGACCTCTGGCTCTAGGGCCTCTGCAGTCAGCCATGGCACTTTCTGTACATTCACACGATTACCCTGCACAACAACCCTTTGAAATGGGGAGTAGGGGAAACTGAGACCTGTAACATGCTCAGGATAATGCAGTTAGTAAGTGGCAGGTTTGGAATTGATTGATTGATTGACTGATTGCTTTGGTCTATTTGTCTCCCTAACCCTTACTCATTCTAGTACACTGAAAATGCATGTTTTTCATCATAGGTTCTCTGAATGTAGGAGCCAGCTGTTAGGAATCATTTGTACCTTCTGAATAAATGGGTTGATTTTAGTTGACTAATGGCCCTGGGCTTCTCTCAGTAGATTTCTATCATCAGGACAAGCAGACTGAATTTGGGTTGAGAAGAGGGGAGTTTCCATTAAGGATGTCTTTAAGCCAGAATGGGCCACAGCTATGAGCTCCTCAGAAACCTGCTCTCAAGAGCAATGGCCCAACTCCTAAGGGCTCTGCTTGGGGACATTTCTCTTTGTGTTTTGAGAAACTTCTCTTTGAGAAGGAGTTGTCAGCTTAGAGGGAGAAAGGGTGGGGATACACAGGGCTCTTAACTGACTAGCCCTGTGTCCCTGTTTCTTAAGCACTCTATGCTTAAATTTCATTATTTATAAAATGAAGGTAATAGCAGTGTGTAATTGCTAGGGTTGTTATGAGGATTAAATAAGTTAATCAGTGTTATATTTGTAGTATGGTGCCTGGCACATAGTAAGAGTGCAGTGAATAGTAGTTATTGTTGGTGGTGTATTTTATGTTGCAGTTTAGACTGGCTTTTTGTTGCTTTCACTTTTCTTTAATCAAAAGTGGATGAGTGATTCAGATCCTTGGTGAGAAATAGGAGCTTCATGTTTGCAGCATGTAGATTGTTCACTGGTTTCCCATGAACCTGTAAATATTTAAGGGTATTATATTTGAGTCTGTTCCCTTAATGGGGTGTATCTTCAATTTGGAGAATTTGTCTACTATACAAATTGTACTGATACGTATTCAATCATTTCCCCCTTATTTATTCACCAGACATTTGTGGTTGGATTATGTTTAGTACAGAAACTATGATTTTTCTGAGGTGTAGCTTTGATGACAATATCAGGTCCAACACTCTTGTTCCCCCCTTCCCTATGATATGATAAACGTCGTCATGTGCCATCTGGTGTCACCATGCATTTGATGTTTTAATTAGCCTTATAGCACTTAATAGAATCTCTTTGGAATAATAGAAATACCTCATGATCTGTTATTACACCTTTAGGGGCTCCTGGAGATTTTGGGATCTCGGGCTGGGAACCACCCATCTAGTCCATCGTTGTTTTACAGATGAGGAAACAAAGCCCAAGTGACTGGCCAGAGGGCCCAGAGCCAGGTCAAGGTTGGGGCCAGAATCCAAGCTCTCGTTTTCTAGTCAAGTGATCTCTCCTCTATACTCCTTAGTCGAATGATATATCAGTATGTTGACCCTCTGATTTTTGAAACCTGAAAAGGGAACAGTGAAGGAGTGAGAAGGGTGGGGTAGGAGAGAAGTGTGACTATATTGTAAATGTCAGTGACAGCAGAGAAAATATTTGCCTGTGAGACCCTGCCTGTCCCTTTGGACTTCTTTGTAGTTAAGACAACCCAGCAGGACTGGAGTCGTTAGTGGTTCAGAATTGGATTAGCCAGGACTGGTGGAGTAACTTTCTCAGAAAAGGGTTTCATATTTTAACATTTGTTTCCCATGACAGTTTACTTATTCTCAAGTTTTGGCAGCCTTGTACAAATGGTTGTCAGGTTTTCTGTTTTGTTTTGTTTTAAGACAAAACTCCAAATTTTATTTTGCCAATTTAGTAAGCTGTATTCTACCTACCACTCCCTTCTGCTCCCTCTGTAATTATTTCTAAGACTTCGTTTTTCAGTTGTGGGAGTATTATGAAAGGTTTTCTTTTATGGTCTGAGATATTTATAATTATGTGTAAGCACACTGAAAATGTAAGTGGTGCATATGTTAACTCAGATACCCTTAAAACACTTAAAATATTTCCCAGTAATTTAAATCATCCTGCAAAGGCAGCTGCACCCACTTACAGTAAAAGAGAGGAGGTATATACTAAGGGTGGCAGCATTTGAATGTAATTAATGTAGATAAATGTGAATGTCACTTTGGAGGAACTGTATTTGCATGAAAGCTGACCGGGGCGTGCTTCTTTATTAATAGAGTGAACGAAACAGACAAAAAACTCTATCCTCGTGGAGCTTATAAGAAGTAACAATAGCTTCCATATACTGAGGGTTTATTACGTGACAGATGCCTGGGGAAAAAGTGCTTTATGTGTTTGCTTTAGTCCTCACAGTCGGTGTTATAATTCTTACTTACTGAAAGATTAAGGCATGGTCATCCAGGTCACCCAGTTAGTGATGAAGACCAGGAGCTGGTATAGACCAGGAGCTGGAACCCCCCTTGCCCGACTCCAGAGCTCACACATTTACCCACTATTAAGTGATGCCTTTGTCATTTGGTAGAGTCCTGTAGCCCTACAGATAGTGTAACTTTGGATTTAGTAATATTTTCTGTATTAAGTTGACTTAAGTTTTACTCTTCTTAACATCTTACTTCTGAATGAACATTTACATAATGTGAAAATTATTTAAATGTCAAAATTCCATTTTGACGAGTTGCAGTTCTTTCTAAATCGCTTTGAAAATGGGAGGGATGGATTTATATTTGTTGTAATCCAAGGAAAGTTGTCTAGCATTTCTCTATTACTTCTTGATCTTAAAAGAAATTCTTTAGTAGATTAAGACTAGGAGTGAATGTGTAGCTTTTTTAAAAGAATAAAAAACATTTTGAAAGTCTGAAAATGGCAATCCAGAGTCCTATTTGTGCCAGCCTTTTAAATTGCAGATAGCTTTTCTTGACTGTGTGCTTGTATTCTTATTGTATCTTTCTGAAAGGGATATAAAAGACCATGTAAAATGATTGGAATGCATATGAAAGTGGACATAGCCAATACTAAAACTGCCCAGGACTAACCTATCTAGGCCTGGGAACTTTGAAATTAACTGTGTGTAGCATTTCTACACATAGTGTTACAGAAAAAGCATGAGGATAACCTTGTCTTTTCTTCTTTTCTGTGAACATTTTCCTTATTATCTCCTTTGTCACTGAAAATTGATGGTCATCAATACTAATAGATGAGAGAAGTATGTTTGACATCAACAGAATCCCAGATAATCCCTTCTGTTTTAAAATACAGTCTAAACATGCATGATCAGACATGTGGGTCCTTTCAGACATACTGAACTCTCTCCTTCAGGTTTAGTTGTGTTTAGCTGCCAGTTGAATGGTGAAGGAGAGAATGCCCAGGGATATGAAGCATAATGAGAGGTAAATGACAGTAAAGGCTGATTATTTATGACTTTTAGATACCCTTCCAAATACATTTTGATGTTTACTTTAGCGTAGCTGGTGAGTTTTGGAACCAGCTAGGCCTGGCTCCGATTCTTGGCTAAGGGTATTGGGCAAGCCACTTAGCTTCTCTAAGTCTCAATTCCCTGATTTATATAATTGTAATAATAGTAATACCTAACTTTCAGGATTGTTTGTAAATATTGGAAACTGCATACTTAACTGCATGGTTCTGGGCACAGAATAGGCGCTCAAGTGCAGGGGACCCCAAAGTTTAAACTTCATTAGTCTCATGGCAATTCCTCCTTTGGAAGATGTAGTCTGGGAATACTTGTCTCTGGACTTCTTGTTTTAATATCTTTTAATTATTCCCTTTAGACTCTGCTCCATTGCCAAGGCAGGATTATGGATCACCTAAAGAACAGACTAAAGCACTGTCATTTTAGTAATTTAAAGTTTGCAGGATTAATTGTGTGTAAGTCAAAAGCCTTTCTGACACTTCCGTCTGCTCAGTTTGCAGCAACTTGCACCTGTCACCTCAGAAGCAATTAGGTTCATAGAAAAAAATTATTTAGTATTTCAAATCAAAGCTGGAGAACTCTTTCAATAAGGAGGATCTACTGGGTTGGCTTATTTGTTTCCATCTTTCACCCCTGAGTCTTCATGGAAATCAGGTTTGAAATGTTAGAAGCAGTTGGCTTTCAGCATTGGGAAAGCTTATCTAATCAGGCATGTGAAGTGGCCTATGTCAGATTTCTGTGCCAGAGAAGGCGAGGGGAGGGTGAGGAGATTATCGCTCTGGCTTGTAATTCCTGAGCATTTTTGAGACACTAGGAGAGCAGTGGGGAAATATTTTAAAAAATGGTTGAAGTTGGTTACACCAGCCTAACACACATAATACCTCCCATCCCCATTTAGGCTGGTCTCATCATATAGATGTATGTGATCTAATTTGAGTCATGTAATAGTTTATCATTTGGGGGCTAGATGGTGAAGTTTTTCTGTTTCACAGAATTTTGGATTGGGAATTTTACATACAATAATATTTTACATTAAATAGTGCTTCCTGGTTTATAATCACTTTTATCAACGTGATCTTATTTGAGCCACAAATGAAATCTGCTAAGGAAGGAGGGCTGGTGATATTTTAGTTTTACAGGTGAGAACAGTGAGTCTCAAATAGCTTAAGAGAATTCTTCTAGATTGCATGGTGAGTATATGGCAAAGCCATGATTAGAATCCAGGTCTAATTTCTGGGGCAGTTCTTGTTTCATTATATCACATTGCTTGCTCCATAATGTCCCTAAATCTGAGTTCTGTTCCCCATGATTTGAAAGGATTCTCTTTTCCTTTTGTTTGATTAGTTGTGTCAGTTAGAGCATGACAGTAATGAAGCAGAGGTTGAGGAGTCTTTCTCTAGATGGGTAAGTTAGCTTTTCTTAAAGCTGTTCTGTGCCTGCAGTAACCAGTTGTCCCTGCTGCTGTTGATCCAAAGTGAAATAGGCTGGAGAGTGTGGCTGACTCACCTTAACCCATCACAGCTTCCACATGTTCTGCCAGTGGGTCCATAATGTTGTGTTCATTTACAAGCATTTTATGTGTTCTGGTGTCTGTTTCTTAGTATTTTTCCCCAGCTGTTTTTACTGTCTCAAGCCATAGTTCTTCCAGAGTGGCCTGAAGTGACTTTGCTATTCCTTAAAGTTTCTCTTAAGTCTCTCAAGAGCGTGCAGCATGGGCTACCCCTTAATGTAATTTTATTTCATAGCTCTTGGCATTTCTCTCCTTAATCATCATAACCTCAAATTTAAACAGAATATAAATTGTTTATACAGATAGGCATGTCAGTTTTGCACTGTCACTTATGTAAGTGCACTTTAGCATTTCTTCTTTCCTTTTGATCAAAATGAGGAAATAGAAAATGTTTTGTTATGGTAGTTTACGCATACACCCACAAGGAAATGCATAGCTAGCTTCTGTGGGAACTGTGACTGATACATTTTAGGGAAGAAAATGCATGATAGCTAAAATTTTAACTCTGCCAAATGGTCATGGGGAAAGAAAGAAAAATGATGAAATTCACATATTGCACTTCAGTTTAGCTTACTAATTCTGAGGCTAAAAACATATGGGCTTGTGGCTTGTTACATCTATTTGTACATGAAAGTATGCTGGCCTTTCCACAGAGTGCATTTCAAAAGTTGTGCTTCTCATTCAACGGAGCCATCTCAACAAGTGTTCTTTCAGGTGTACAGTGTAGGAAAGCTTACTGCAAAGAGTGGCCAATTAGTTAGTTGAAGGTTTGACACCTCAGTATCAACAGACTGCCAAATGGACCATTTTGTCTCCTCTAGCAGTCCAGTTGGACATTTGGCCATGCCCTGTGGTCAGCTGAGAGCTCCCTCGATAAAGGTCACTGTCATCTAGCCGCATCGGGGGTGGGGCTGCACTTCTCTCACTAGGAAGAATTTGGTGATTCTATGTCATGAGAGCTGGGATTCCCCGTGTTCCATCAACCTGAGGGGAGCTTTGATAGCAGGATTGTTATTGTTCCTGAGGCACATAGATTATCCAAAATGCATATCATTGTCGATAGAAGATTGGGAATTGATTATTTTTTTTTATTCATGCCAGGTTGAAATTAATAGACTTGTTATAGTCACTCTAGTAAAGAAGTATTTATGGTATTTAAATTTCAAATTTGATAATTTGGATTTTTGAATTAAACAAACATCCCAACTTTAAGAGTGTGCGTGTGTGCATGCGCGTGTTTGTGTCTTGGGAGGAGGACGGATAAACCTTGAAACTGTTTTAAAAAAAAATTTTATGATAGTGCCTATTCTCAGTTGGCACCAGAGAATAACTATCCAGAGTGTTGTTCACTTCTAGTGAAAAGATTTAGGGAAGTTGTAACTGGTTTAATAACCATCTGTGGAGTGACATAGATCGACACACCCAATTACACAAGACCTGAGTCTGAGAACAGTTGATGTGCAATCATCCCATCAGCATCTGCTCATCATTATCAACAACAATAATGGCTCAGCTATTTCTTTGGGGCCACATGAAAAGACAGTGCACCCATAGCTAAGGGCAAGTCAGACCTAACAAAAACATAGCCCTCCCTGACCCCTTGCTCTCAAACTACGGTTTTCTGAGGTTTTGAAATAGTTCACTTTATTTCTTGTTTGTCTTTAGTTTTCCTTTTTAGATACCGTGTCTTTCCAGCTCAAATTGTTGCCGGAACCAGGAAGGGCAATGTACTATGGGTCATTTTTCTAACCCATTTCTTTGTCATAACCGTTTATGTCCATGGCTTCATGCTGCTTTATGTGTATGAAAGTGTTCAGTATCATTTTTAGCTTACACCTTTGTTACACCTGCTGTCAAACCACTTATGAGCACTTTCTAAAATAAATCATTTTGGTCACTGTGAGTTGGAGGGAAGGAATCAGTTCACAGGAATAAATTGACATGTTGAGAAGATAATATCTAATAGATGGCAAAGCACTTTCATGTGCATTATATCTTTTATAAGATCATGTGTTCATTTGTGGAGACTGAGGCAGACACCCTGTGAGACCAAATCCAAAGCCACACTGTAGGTACCAGGGATGGTTGGAGAACCGAAGCCAGGTCTTCTGTCTGTTCCTTGGTGTATAACTGGATCATCATTTTATTGACAGAAACTTGGGATCTTTCTGTTTGTAAAAGGTACCCTTTTGCCTTTGGAAGCTACGTTAGCAGTTCTTTCCAGAGTGGAAAGACAGCAGTTATATTTTTCTGCTTTTGGATATTTTTCTGCTTTTGATAAAAATCATTGTTTTTTCTCTAAATTTTTTTGTTTCTAACTAGAATCTTGTAGCACTGCAGGGCTTCTGACTAAGGTGCCTTTTGGAAATGTAAGGTTTTACAGAAATTTTAAAAATTTTTATGTATTTATTTATTTATTTTCTTATTAGTCATCAATTTTATACACGTCAGTGTATACATGTCAATCCCAATCTCCCAATTCATCACACCACCACCCCCAGCCCCCGCCGCTTTCCCCCGCTTGGTGTCCATATGTTTGTTCTCTACTTCTGTGTCTCAATTTCTGCCCTGCAAACCGGTTCATCTGTACCATTTTCTAGGTTCCACATATATGCGTTAATATACGATACTTGTTTTTCTCTTTCTGGCTTACTTCACTCTGTATGACAGTCTCTAGATGCATCCACGTCTCTACAAATGACCCAATTTCGTTCCTTTTTATGGCTGAGTAATATTCCATTGTATATATGTACCACATCTTCTTTAACCATTCGTCTGTCGATGGGCATTTAGGCTGCTTCCATGACCTGGCTATTGTAAATAGTGTTGCAGTGAACACTGGGGTGCATGTATCTTTTTGAATTATGTTTTTTTCTGGGTATATGCCCAGTAGTGGGATTGCTGGGTCATACGGTAATTCTATTTTTAGTTCTTTAATGAACCTCCATACCGTTCTCCATAGTGGCTGTATCAATTTACATTCCCACCAACAGTGCAAGATGGTTCCCTTTTGTCCAAACCCTCTCCAATATTTGTTGTTTGTAGATTTTCTGACAATGCCCATTCTAACTGGTGTGAGGTGATACCTCATGGTAGTTTTGATTTGCATTTCTCTAATAATTAGTAATGTTGAGCAGCTTTTCATGTGCTTCTTGGCCATCTGTATGTCTTCTTTGGAGAAATGTCTATGTAAGTCTTCTGCCCATTTTTGGATTGGGTTGTTTGTTTTTTTAATATTGAGCTGCATGAGCTGCTTGTAAATTTTGGAGATTAATCCTTTGTCAGTTGCTTCATTTGCAAATACTTTCTCCCATTCTGAGGGTTGTCTTTTGGTCTTGTTTATGGCTTCCTTTACTGTGCAAAAGCTTTTAAGTTTCATTAGGTCCCATTTGTTCACTTTTGTTTTTATTTCCATTACTCTAGGAGGTGGATCAAAAAAGATCTTGCTGTGATTTATGTCAAAGAGTGTTCTTCCTATGTTTTCCTCTAAGACTTTTATAGTGCCCAGTCTTACATTTAAGTCTCTAATCCATGGAGTTTATTTTTGTGTATGGTGTTAGGGAGTGTTCTAATTTCTTTTACATGTAGCTGTCCAGTTTTCCCAGCACCACTTATTGAAAAGACTGTCTTTTCTCCATTATATATCCTTGCCTCCTTTGTCATAGATTTGTTGACCATAGTTGCGTGGGTTTATCTCTGGGCTTTCTATTCTGTTCCATTGATCTATATTTCTGTTTTTGTGCCAGTACCATATTGTCTTGATTACTGTAGCTTTGTAGTATAGTCTGAAGTCAGGGAATCGGATTCCTCTAGCTCCATTTTTTTCCCTCAAGACTGCTTTGGCTATTTGGGGTCTTTTGTATCTCCATACAAATTTTAAGATTTTTTGTTCTAGTTCTGTAAAAAATGCCATTGGTAATTTGATAGGGATTGCATTGAATCTGTAGATTGCCTTGGGTAGTATAGTCATTTTCACAATATTGACTCTTCCAGTCCAAGGACATGGTATATCTCTCCATCTGTTTGTATCATCTTTAATTTCTTTCATCAGTGTCTTATAGTTTTCTGCATGCAAGTCTTTTGTCTCCCTAGGTAGGTTTATTCCTAGGTTTTTTATTCTTTTTGTTACAATGGTAAATGGGAGTGTTTCCTTACTTTCTCTTTTTCATCATTAGTGTATAGGAATGCAAGAGATTTCTGTTCATTAAATTTGTATCCTGCAACTTTACCAGATTCATTGATGAGCTCTAGTAGTTTTCTGGTGGCATCTTTAGGATTCTCTATGTATAGTATCATGTCATCTGCAAAGAGTGCAAGTTTTACTTCTTCTTTACCAATTTGTATTCCTTTTATTTCTTTTTCTTCTCTGATTGCTGTGGCTAGGACTTCCAAAACTATGTTGAATAATAGTGGTGAGAGTGGACATCCTTGTCTTGTTCCTGATCTTAGAGGAAATGCTTTCAGTTTTTCACCATTGAGAATGGTGTTTGCTGTGGGTTTGTGGTATATGGCCTTTATTTTGTTGAAGTAGGTTCCCTCTATGCCCACTTTCTGGAGAGTTTTTATCATAAATGGGTGTTGAATTTTCTCAAAATATTTTTCTGCATCTATTGAGATGATCATATGGTTTTTCTTTTTTTTAAAAAATTTATTTTATTTATTTATTTTTGGCTATGTTGGATCTTTGTTGCTGTGAGTGGGCTTTCTCTAGTTGCGGCAAGCGGGGGCTACTCTTCGTTGTGGTGCACGGGTTTCTCATTGCAGTGGCGTCTCTTTTTGTGGAGCATGGGCTCTAGGTGCGTGGGCTTCAGTAGTTGTGGCTCGTGGGCATCAGTAGTTGTGGCTCATGGGCTCTAGAGTGCAGGCTCAGTAGTTGTGGTGCACAGGCTTAGTTGCTCCGCGGCATGTGGGATCTTCCTGGACGAGGGCTCGAACCCGTGTCCCCTGCATTGGCAGGCGGATTCTTAACCACTGTGCCACCAGGGAAGTCCGATCACATGGTTTTTCTTATTCAGTTTGTTAATATGGTGTATCACATTGATTGATTTGCATATATTGAAGAATCCTTGCATCTCTGGGATAAATCCCACTTGATCATGGTGTATGATCCGTTTAATGTGTTGTTGGATTCTGTTTGCTAGTATTTTGTTGAGGACTTTTTCATCTATATTCATCAGTTATGTTGGTCTGTAATTTTCTTTTTTTGTGATATCTTTGTCTGGTTTTGGTATCAGGGTGATGGTGGCCTCATAGAATGAGTGTGGGTGTTTTCCTTTCTCTGCAACGTTTTGGAAGAGTTTGAGAAGGATGGGTGTTAGCTCTTCTCTAAATGTGTGATAGAATTCACCTGTGAAGCCATCTGGTCCTGGACTTCTGTTTGTTGGAAGATTTTTAATCACGGTTTCAATTTCATTACTTGTGATTGGTCTGTTCATATTTTCTATTTCTTCCTGGTCCAGTCTTGGGAGGTCATACCTTTCTAAGAATTTGTCCATTTCTTCCAGGTTGTCCATTTTATTGGCATAGAGTTGCTTGTAGTAATCTCTTAGGATGCTTTGTATTTCTGCGGTGTCTGTTGTAACTTCTCCTTTTTCATTTCTAATTTTATTGGTTTGAGTCCTCTCCCTCTTCTTCTTGATGAGTCTGGTTAATGGTTTATCAATTTTGTTTATCTTCTCAAAGAACCAGCCTTTAGTTTCATTGATCTTTGCTATTATTTTCTTTGTTTCTATTTCATTTTTTTCTGCTCTGATCTTTATGATTTTTTCTTCTGCTAACTTTGGGTTTTGCTTGTTCTTCTTTCTCTAGTTCCTTTAGGTTTAACAGTAGATTGTTTATTTGGGATTTTTCTTGTTTCTTGAGGTAAGCTTGTATAGCTATAAACTTCTCTCTTAGAACTGCTTTTGCTGCATCCCATAGGTTTCGGATCATCATGTTTTCATTTTCATTTGTCTCTAGGTAATTTTTGATATCCTCTTTGATTTCTTTAGTGATCTCTTGGTTATTTAGTAACGTATTGTTTAGCCTCCATGTGTTTGTGTTTTTTATATTTTTTTCCCTGTAATTGATTTCTAATCTCATAGCGTTGTGGTCAGAAAAGATGCTTGATATGATTTCAGTTTTTTAAAATTTACTGAGGCTTGATATGTGACCCAAGATGTGATCTATCCTGGAGAATGTTCCATGCGCACTTGAAAAGAAAGTGTAATCTGCTGTTTTGGGATGGAATGTCCTATAAATATCAATTAAACCTATCTGGTCTATTGTGTCATTTAAAACTTGTGTTTTCTTATTACTTTTCTGTTTGGATGATCTGTCCGTTGGTGTAAGTGAGGTGTTAAAGTCCCCCACTATTATTGTGTTACTGTTGATTCCTCTTTTATAGCTGTTAGCAGTTGCCTTATGTATTGAGGTGCTCCTATGTTGGGTGCATATATATTTATAATTGTTTTATCTTCTTCTTGGATTGATCCCTTTATCATTACATAGTGTCCTTCCTTGTCTCTTGTAACATTCTTTATTTTAACATCTATTTTATCTGTGTATTGCTACTCCGGCTTTCTTTTGATTTCCATTTGCATGGAATATCTTTTTCCATCCCCTCACTTTCAGTCTTTATGTGTCCCTAGGTCTGAAGTGGGTCTCTTGTAGACAGCATATATATGGGTCTTGTTTTTGTATCCATTCAGTAAGCCTGTGCTTTTTGGTTGGTGCATTTAATCTATTCACATTTAAGGTAATTATTGATATGTATGTTCCCTTACCATTTTCTTAATTTTGGGGGGTTTGTGTTTCTAGGTCTTTTTCTTCTCTTGTGTTTCCCACTTAGAGAAGTTGCTTTAGCATTTGTTATAGAGCTGGTTTGGTGGTGCTGAATTCTCTTAGTTTTTGCTTGTCTGTAAAGCTTTTGATTTCTCCATCAAATCTGAATGAGATCCTTGCTGGGTAGAGTAATCTTGGTTGTAGGTTCTTCCCTTTCATCACTTTAAGTATATCATGCCACTCCCTTCTGGCTTGTAGAGTTTCTGCTGAGAAATCAGCTGTTAACCTTATGGGAGTTCCCTTGTATGTTATTTGTCGTTTTTCCCTTGCTGCTTTCAATAACTTTTCTTTGTCTTTAATTTTTGCCAATTTGATTACTATGTCTTGGTGTATTTCTCCTTGGGTTTATCCTGTATGGGACTCTCTGCACTTCCTGGACTTGGGTGGCTATTTCCTTTCCCATGTTAGGGAATTTTCAACTATAATCTCTTCAAATATTTTCTTGGGTCCTTTCTCCATCTCTTCTCTTTCTGGGACCCCTATAATGCAAATGTTGTTGAGTTTAATGTTGTCCCAGAGGTCTCTCAGGCTGTCTTCATTTCTTTTCATTCTTTTTTCTGTATTTTTTCCACAGCAGTGAATTCCACCATTCTTTCTTCCAGGTCACTTATCCGTTCTTTTGCCTCAGTTATTCTTCTATTTATTCCTTCTAGTGTATTTTTCATTTCAGTTATTGTATTGTTCATCTCTATTTGTTTGTCCTTTAATTCTTCTAGATCTTTGTTAAATATTTTTGCATCTTATTGATCTTTGCCTCCATCCTTTTTCCAAGGTCCTGGATCATCTTCACTATCATTATTCTGAATTCTTCTTCTGGAAGGTTGCCTATCTCCATTTCATTTAGCTGTTTTTCTGGGGTTTTATCTTGTTCCTTCATCTGATACATAGCCCTCTGCCTTTTCATCTTGTCTGTCTTTCTGTGAATGTGGTTTTTGTTCCACAGGATGCAGGATTGTAGTTCTTCTTGCTTCTGCTGTCTGCCCTCTCTAGGTTTTATAGAAATTAATGAACTTTTCCATGACTTTCTAAAGGAGTAGACTAAATCTAGTGATACAAATGTATTCTTTGATTTAGGAACAGATTACAGACTTTGATTTTGGAGTTTTAATATTTGATTACCTTCTTTTTGGAGCATATATATACCTGTACACACAATGGATGCTTAATAAGTTCTCATTAATTTGGCAAGCAGTAAAATGCAAGGTGAGTATGGGTAGAGCAGTTCTGTGTAACTTCAGTGCCAGGGTTGCTGTGTGCTTACTGGTTGTGAGACCCAGCTCGTTATTTGAGAGCTGATGCAGAGTTTCAGGAAGCACTCTGAGCTGTGGTACCGAAGTCCTGGTGTGGGACAGTTTGAGCCCAGGGAATGTGCTTAGGTAAGAGACCATTAAGAAATAGGCTTTGCATTGCTTCTAAGAATGAGGCCTTGTGCTTCTTTGTCTAGTTTAGGCTTCTATTGGTGAGCTAAGGAGAAGAAGAAGAGGAGAAGCAATTCTTGAGAACTTCCTTAGAGGTTATACCTGGCTCTAAAGAGTCTTGGTTGAGCTAGCCGAGTAACTAGTCCTAGGACAAGCAAACTTTGCAGGAGTCCCTTTGCTTGTATGTATAGCTCCCTGGGATTGCTATAGGGTTCCAAGTCATCACTGTTTGGAATAGTAGTATTCCAGCTTGAATGTGCATCAAGTTTTGGAGAGTTTGTTAGAACACAGATTGCTGAGCCCACCCCCAGAGTTTCTGATTCTGTAGGCCTGGCATGGGACCGGATCATTCACGTTTCTGACAAGTTCTCAGGTGATGCTGCTAATGTTTGGGGAACAACACTTTAAGAACCATTGGCTTAGAGCATCCTCAGGTGTTTAAGTTTGGGGAGCTATGTAAGCTTAGTTGGTGTCTTCTTATAGTTCCTGCAGTGTGTAGAGGTGAGTTTCCAGGTGTATTAATTCATTCAGCAAACACATGAGTGTTTCAGTTGTTAGGGGATACTGTGAAGAAAGCATGCAAAAATGCCTCCATTTGTGAAACTTCCATGAGCATAGGCCAGGATTAACCTGATTATCAGTCCTTCTTTTTTTAAAAAATTTATTTATTTGTTTTTATATTTGGCTGCATTGGGTCTTCGTTGCTGCACGTGAGCTTTCTCTAGTTGCGGTGATCGGGGCTATTCCTCACTGTGGTGTGCAGGCCTCTCACTGCGGTGGCTTCTCCTGTTGCGGAGCACAGGCTCTAGGCACGCAGGCTTCAGTAGTTGTGGCTCGCGGGCTCCAGAGCGCAGGCTCAGCAGTTGTGGCACATGGGCCTACTTGCTCCGTGGCATGTGGGATCCTCCCGGACCAGGGCTCGAACCCGTGTCCCCCGTATTGGCAGGCGGACTCTTAACCACTGCGCCACCAGGGAGGCCCCCAGTCCTTCTGGTTATCAGTGCTTGCAAAGGTGAGCCTGTTTGTTTTCCTAGCTTCCTTCTACTTATTTTTACTTTCTTTTGGAATCTTTGGATTTAGTAATAATGACATTGATATTATTAATCATAACTATAACTTTTTATTGAGTGTTTATTCTGTGTCACATACTGTGCAGTTAAGTGCTTTACAATCATTATCGCATTTAATCTTTAGAACAACCCTGGTGTTTTCATCTCCGTTTAAAAGATGAACTTTAAAAAGGTTGGTAACTTACCCAGGATGATGCAGCTAGTTGACAGTGGTGCTAGGTCTGTTTGACTGCAAGACCACACTCTTTACTACCATGCTTTTTAAACTGCGGATTGTGACCACTAGTGGGTCAAGAAACCAATTTGGTAGGTCTCAAACTGCACTTTTTGGGGAAAAAATCGAATCGAATAGAAAAGTCACAAGGTAGGGGTAAGCATTGTTTCTTGAAATGTTTGTTTTGGCTGTGTACATATATATGTGACTATTTGTCACAGTAGATCACAGTAAAAATGTTTGTAAGCTACTGCCTTCTTGATTATGGGACTTTAGGTCACCTAATCATTTTAAAAGACAGATTAGAAAATTTAGGCCTTAGGAAAGTAAGTAATTTTTCAAGAGCACAAAAATTAGTGGCAGTACAAAGACAAGATGTCTGACTTTTCAGCCCCTGGCCCACTGCTTTATCCCTCACACCATGCTGCTTCCTTAAAAGTGCACTGTATTGCCTGGGAATTGAGTCTTATCTTTTCATGTGATAGGAGATATGCCATGGAACCTTTACAGATGTTGACAAAACCTGAAAAGGGAAGTTGAATCAGCCTGCTCTGGGTAGGTGAAAATTCTGCCATGGAGCCCCCAAAGTCTACAGATAAAGCTGTAACATTTCTTCTGCTAATGCTGGTGTGCTCAATGGAATGAGGATAATATTAACTAACAGTGCCAGGCTGTAAGCATGTTTCATATACTAACTCATTTAAGTACCAATTATTTTGACAGGGTGGCCATGGCTGGGTTGTGAACGGCTGTTTTGAGTGAGGGGGGCGTCCTACCAGCATGCGCTCACACTCCTCTGTGCTGTCTCCAGTTCCTCATTTTGTTCCTGCTGAGTTCAGAGCTATTTTTTCTCATAGCCTGGCTTACCTGAACATGGTCTCAGCTTTATTTTCTTGTTTCAGAACATCCACCTTTGTTAGGTGGGTAATTTAGGTTCCTGTTACCTTTCCCCTTAAATAAGTACATTGCTGATCTGCGTCAGGGCCAGGGCGGTAGATCGCCAGCATGAATAGGTGATGGTGTACGTTGGTTCCCTCATGCAGAATGCTGCCCCAACCCTATACACGAAGGAGCTTACTACAGCCTGTCCAAGAGTGCTGGGGGGACACTTGGAAATAACTTGAGAGTACTTACAAACCCTTCCAGCAAGTGTCCTTTAGCATTATGCGAATAATGCACGGAAGCTGAGGGAATGAAAAGTCGAGGCCTCCCCTTGTGGGGAGGGGAGGCTTGCACGTTCCAGTTGGAAGAATACGTAGAAGCAGGTAAGGATGGGGTGAAAGCTTTCAATTGTGAATCATAAAATTTGAATTAGAAGGAGCCTAAAAGGCCTGAAAGAGTGAAGTGATTGGCCTTGGGTCAGGTGGCGGCTAGGTGCTAGAGAGCCAGGCATGGAACCTAGGTCATCATTCTGTGGCCCCTTTCATCCTAAGACATGTTTACTGGAGTTGTCTTCCAAAGCACCTGATTACAGGAAAGAGTGACTCTCCCTTACCCTAGCATGAACGAAACAGAGGCACCAGGAACATGTACCAGGTTTATTCAATTTCTTTGCATTTTCCCCCAAATGCTGTGACCCGCCCCCCGCCCCCCCGGCTCCCCAGGGCTATGTGTGTCCTAGTTTGTGAAATGCCGGGGTAAAGGAACCTCCAAACTTTAAACAAATGTATGCCCCAAGAAAAACTTTTTTTTGAGCATGGACCCTCTCCTCCAAGTAAGTAAATAAATATTTATAAATTATGTACCTGTACAACTATTATACCATATGTGCATATGTTAACTCTTAGTAAAGTTCCATTATATGTTTTTTAGACTGTAAATATGTAGACATTCTAAAAGTTCTTCTGGCCCCCCAGTGGATGGTATTGCACCCCTCCACCTCTGGAATACACACATCTGATTTTGCAGACCACTGGTCCAGACTGAAAATTGAACAGTTTAATGTCAAAGCTATTGGTTCTTTCATTAGATAGATTACTTTTTAATCCCAGTAATTTGAATGTCCCTCTGCAAAGTAGTTTTTGAGGTTTTGAATTAAAAAGCTGTCTTTCCAGAGTGGAAGAGATAAGGATGGAGGATGTATATGAATTAGGTTGAATTTCTCCTAAAGAAAGAATGCTGTTTTTTTTTTTTTTTTTTGCGGTACGCGGGCCTCTCACTGTTGTGGCCTCTTCCGTTGTGGAGCACAGGCTCCAGACGCGCAGGCTCAGCGGCCATGGCTCACGGGCCCAGCCGCTCCGCGGCGTGTGGGATCTTCCCGGACCGGGGCACGAATCCGCGTCCCCTGCATTGGTAGGAGGACTCTCAACCACTGCGCCACCAGGGAAGCCCTGTTTTTGATGTAAGGAGAATGAACAACTTTCCCTTTTATGGTCTGTGTTGGTGCAAAACCCTTGTTTGATATCATTAAGTTTTCCCTACCCCCTGCTATAGTGATTAACCTGCTTCATAATCCATATTAGGGCTTGGTAAATGTTTGCTGATTTTTAAAAAAATACTTTCAGCCTTAACCAGAGAGCAAATTAGAGATGACAGAGAATCAGGATGGAGAATATACCACGCTTTCCTATGGAATGCTGTTGAATGCTACTGGTAGTTTGAAAGGGTTGTTAATTTGTTTTAGGCCTTCTGCAATATTACCCAAAGTTGGGCAAGACTTGTAATCAGAAGTAATGAAAATAAATTCGTTCGTTTCATTTCAGGGTTTGGAAGCCCAGAACTTTGAGGATTAGCTAAGACAAAGATACACTGAGTAAATGCAATGAAAATTAATTTTGGTAATAATAAATTCCATTTTTGTAGTAAAATAAAAAGGAATAACACGGCCATCATTTGTGGAGAGACTCTGGAGGGCAAATTAAAGAGAGGGATAAAAGTCACTGGCTACACAGCAGAGCCAGAGAAACTCAGGGACATGTATTATGTATATACATGTTTATTATATATGTGTGAAATAGAGTATATAAATATACTCTATTTTAGTATATTTATAGAGTATATTATATATGTTATATATGTAGTGTATATCATAGAGTATATAAATATACTCTGATATATATACATAATACATATATATTATGTATTATGAAATATATGAAATATACATAATGGAAATGTATATTATATATATACATGTATTATGTATATGTATTTCCCAATACTTTTGTCATTTGTGAGGATGCAAATCATTTCAATATTAGAGCAGCTCAGTTCACTACTGTTACTGGAAAAACGAGTTAAACCAAGCACATATCCTACTGAGGGTGAGTCAACAGTGTCATTTTAACGTAAGGAGGGACAGTATATTAAGTGACTTATTCCAAGTCCTGTGGTTTTCCTCCAGCTGAGCAAAGAGCTGTTGTTTCAGAAGTGGGGCTTAGATGCCAAAAATAAAAAACAACCTTGCCCATATCTTTTCTCAATTATAGCCATTTAGTTTTCTTTTTGTCTGAGCCTTTTCAAAAACCCATTTTCTTCTTACATTTCTGTCATCAGATTTCCTGAATTTTGATGGAATACTTATTTATAGAGAATATATTATTTGTTATAAACCAATTATAATTTGAAACTTTATTTTGAATTTCTCCACCAATTTATGGACCCGGGTTGGTATATGGTGTCAGAGATCCTTTAAAAAATGTTGTAAGGGAAACAGAACAGTAATCTATTTTAACAAGTCATTATTTTCTACAGTTCTTTAGTGGTGTGGACATGAAGTAAGGTAGTATTTTATGGAACAATGTACCAAAATGTAGTAATGAAATTTATCCTTTTGACTTTGGAAGAGACGAGTCTTGTATTCTCAGCCTGTGGAAAAACAGTGTTCTGAGCTGTCTGAGGTTTTCTTGAGTGGCATCCAGTATCATTATGGGTATGTGTCTGGAGAGTTTATTTCTAGGTTTGGGAAGGTGAGTTTTTGTCTTTTTTCCCTCTCGGTGGATTCCTTCAATTGGAGAGAAGCAGACCAGATGAGGAAAATATTCTTTTATGGATTCTCGGTTTACCACATTAGTTATTACCCACCTTCTCTGAGTAGCAGACCACACTTTTCCTGTTTTCCTGTTTAGTGGTTCAGTTTTCATTAACTTAACTGCAGATGTGTTCTTTGAAGGGATTTATTTCTAATGAATTGAATTGTGGGTAGCTTAATCAAATGATGATAGATTGCCTGCTTTTAATAGGGTCATCATTTGTAAGAGTAAAATCTTGTCAAGATAAGGTGTAATCATTCTTATGATCTGGTTCCATAATTTCCTTTTGCTTCTGTGATGCTACTCTATTGTTGAGAAGAAATGGTATCTAGTTACAATTTCACAAAGGAAAAACTCTATACAATTTCACCTGGTCTTTTATCTCATAGAGCAGTTTGTTTTTGTCTTTTCCCTAAGAAATATTGATAATACATAGTAGTGTATTGAATCCTAGGGTTGGCAAGTTTTCAAAAGTGGGGTTCTTTTGTTGTAGAGGTAGGAGTGATATTAATGAATGGATGTCAGTCCTTGTTAGGGCATGTGCATGAAGAGTGGTTCTTATCCTGGGAACTCAGTATTACCTTCATTTTTGAGAAGAGTGTGGTCATTAGCTGATCTTTGGCATAGGTGTTTTTTTTGTGTACACAGCTGGTATGTGGGTGCTTAGCTACATGAAAATGTTAAGAGTCACAAATGTATATTAAAGAGGTTTGCAGGTTTTGGTGGATATCAGAGTGTTCTGACTGCATCGCAACAGGTGTAGTGAGTGAAAGGACGCTGGACTAGTAGGTCAAAGAATTGTGTTTTAGGGCTTCCCTGGTGGCGCAGTGGTTGGGAGTCCGCCTGCCGATGCAGGGGACCTGGGTTCGTGCCCCGATCCGGGAAGATCCCACATGCCGCAGAGCGACTGGGCCCGTGAGCCATGGCCGCTGAGCCTGCGCGTCCGGAGCCTGTGCTCCGCAACGGGAGAGGCCACAGCAGTGAGAGGCCCGCGTACCACAAAAAAAAAAAAAAAAAAAGAATTGTGTTTTAGTCCTAGTTTGGCCATCTTGACTTGAATAACTTTGGACAAGTCCCTTATTTCTTTGAATTGCAGTTTCCTCTTCTGTAAAATGGTGCTAATACCAATTTGCATGCTTACAAGATTGTTGTGGGGATCAAATGAGATCGTTTGTATGAAAATGTTTTGTAAAGTACGGAGGTACTTTTATCATAGTGTTATGTTTGGCCAGTTGATCTGGGTATTTCAGCCTTCTCAGGGCTGAGAAATTGAGGGTGTGAACTGACTTTTCTGATTTGCTTGGCCACAGTGTTCACATTGGCCTTAGAATGCTTATAGGTTTGGGTGGGGGAACATAGGTAGAAATAAGCTGAAACTTCCTGCCCTTTAGAAGCTGGGATGTTAATCCTGGGTACATGTTGCCGAGTCAGTACCAACTCCATCTGTAGGTGCTTATTACTCTCATTTTACTGGGACGACACTGACCAGACAACTAACTTAGGATATGACTGGCCAATTTCTGAAATTCACATCTTTAGAGTTACCCCTTGAGGGGTAAGGTACTGTGTCTTTGGAAGGTTGATGCTTTGGGGTTATTTTCTGTGGAGATGGAAGCTCACTGTGCTTAAATTTATAAACATGTTCCACTTAGCTATTCTAAAGCCAGATTACATTGAGGGAGAGAATACTTGATTCACTTGACGTTTTTAATATGAAACTTAGAGTATTTGAGACTTTCTGTGGTAACTTATATTCAGGCTTAGTGCCAAAGTGATTACAATGTCTTGGTTTTAATGTTTTTGATGAGGTGATGTGTGCTTTGGTGGGGAGGAGGAGAGATGTTATTTAATCACCAGCAAACACTAATACACTAATAACCACATTCACTGAATCCTTTGTCCCTTTGCTTGAACTGAGGGTTACTTGCTTTAATACCAGTTTTCCAGAGGGCTTAATCCTGTTAATGTGATGAAGTGATGGTGAGAAGGACATTCCCACTGGGCCTGGAGTGGTATAACTGGTAAAACTCCCTTTGTAAATCCCTCTTGTTCAACATGAGTGTCACTCCCATTTCCCCAAAGTGGAATGAATTTTTATTGAGGAGAGTATTTTAAGAGTGATAAACAAAAGAGATTAAAATATCTCCTCTGTCAGGTCACTGTGACCTTAGAAAGCTAGAATAAACTATCATTTTGCAGATTTTATTTTTGTCTTCTTTTGTGGGAAATTAAGGACTTGTTTATGTTCTCTTCAAAAGAGATAGAAAACGACTGGCCTGCTCCTTCAACAGTTTGGCTTGGCAAACATTTTCCAAGCATTTCCCCTGTGCCTGGCCTCTTAGCTGGGTTGAAGCTAGGTAGAGCAGACATGGTGTAGGTGTTGCCCAGTCCAGAGTCTCTCTTTTGCTGGAACTCCCTTGGGCTGTCAGGCAGGAGGAGTGGCAGCAAAGCAGATGAAATGAGTGGTAGGCCAGGGCATCTGCTTAAAAAATTTTTTTCTAGGAATTTATGACTCATTTATGAGAGTAGGGGAAGCACTGAGCTCCAGAAAGTCAACACCCGTTACTGGATTTACCCCCCAAATTTTAATCTAATATATTGGAGTTTAGATCATTGCTTTTGCTCTTTCTGAGAACTCTGTACTGAAACTGGGACAAGGGAAGTCTTTTGGCCTCTCTAGAACCAAAAAAACCTTTGTGAAAGGCAATGTAACTTTTGCCAGATCAGGTGTTGCTGCAAATAGAGAAACCTAGATTTCCTTCCCTTGTTTGAAGACACAAACATGGAAGACAAATTTCAATATGGTCACTTATTATTATTATTTTTAACATCTTTATTGGAGTATAATTGCTTTACAATGGTGTGCTAGTTTCTGCTTTACAACAAAGTGAATCAGTTATACATATACATATGTTCCCGATATGGTCACTTATTGACGTATAGGTGTACCTTGGAGATATTGTGGGTTCAGTACCAGACCACTGCAATAAAGTGAATGTCACAATAAAGCAAGTTACATGAATTTTTTGGTTTCCCAGTGCATATAAAAGTTATGTTTACACTGTATTGTAGTCTATTACATGTATAATAGCATTATATGTAAGAAAACAATGTACATATCTTAATTAAAAATACTTTGTTGCTAAAAATGCTGACCATCATTTGAGCCTTCATCAAATGGTAATGTTTTTGCTGGTGGAAGGTCTTGCCTCGTTATTGGTGGCTGCTGACTGATCAGGTGGTGGTTGCTGAAGATTGGGGGGGCTGTGGCACTTTCTTAAAATAAGACAACAGTGAAGTTTTCTGCATCGATTGACTCTTACTTTTGTGAATGATTTCTCTGTAGTGTGCAATTCTGTTTGATAGCATTTTACCCACACTAGAACTTTTTTCAAAATTGGAGTCAGTCTTCTCAGCCTCTGCTACTGCCTTGTCAACTAAGTTTAATAAAATATTCGAAATCCTATGTTGTCATTTCAGCAGTCTTCACTAGGAGTAGATTCCATCTCAAGAAACCACTTTCTTTGCTCATCCATAAGAAGTGTATCCTTATCCGTTAAAGTTTTATCATGAGATTGAGCAATTCAGTGCCATCTTCAGGGTCTGCTTCTAATTAAAGTTCTCTTGCTATTTCCACCACATCTGCAGTTATTTTGTCCACTATGAGGTCTTTTTTTAAAAATTGAAATATAGTAGATGTACAATATTATGTTAGATTCAGGTGTACCACATAGAGATTTGACATTTGCATACATTATGAAATGTTCACCATGATAAGTCTAGTAACCATCTGCCCCATACAAAGTTATTACAGTATTATTGACCGTATTCCTTATATTACATTCCTGTGCCTTATTTATTCTATAACTGGATGTTCGTATGTCTTAATCCCCTTCACCTATTTTGCCTCACCCCACTCTCTCCCCTCTGGCAACCACCCATTAGTTCTCTGTATCTGTGAGTCTGTTTTCATTTTGGCTTTTTTTGTTTTGTGTTTTAGATTCCACATATAAAGTGAGATCATACGGTATTTGTCTCTCTCTGTCTGACTTATTTCACTTAGCATAATGCTCTCTGGATTCATCCATGTTGTTGCAAATGGAAAGATTTTTCTTTTTATGGCTGAGTAATATTCTGTTATATGTTTATATATACCACATCTTCTTTATCCATTCTTCTATTGATGGACACTTAGGTTGCTTCCATATCTTGGCTATTGTTAATAATGCTGCTATGAACATTGGGGTGCATGTATCTTTTCAAATTAGTGTTTTTGTTTTCTTTGGGTAAATACCCAGAAATTACTGAATCATGTGGCAATTCTATTTTTAGTCTTTTTGAGGAGCCACCATATTATTTTCCATAGTGGCTGCACCAATTTATATTCCCATCAACATTTTAAGAGGGTTCCCTTTTCTAAACATGCTCACCAGCACTTGTTATTTGTTGTCTTTTTGATGATAGCCATTCTGACAGGTGTGAGGAGACATCTCGTGGTTTAGATTTGCATTTCCCTAATGATTAGTGATGTTGGGCATCTTTTCATGTGTCTATTGGCCATATGTATGTCTTCTTCAGAAAAATGTCTATTCAGATTCTCGGCCCAATTTTTTTTTTTTTTTTTTTTTTTCGGTATGTGGGCCTCTCACGGTTGTGGCCTCTCCTGTTGCGGAGCACAGGTTCCAGACACGCAGGCTCAGCGGCCATGGCTCACGGGCCTAGCTGCTCCGCGGCATGTGGGATCTTCCCGGACTGGGGCACGAACCTGTGTCCCCTGCATCGGCAGGCGGACTCTCAACCACTGCGCCACCAGGGAAGCCCTCGACCCAATTTTTGATAGGGTTGTTTGTTTTTTGATGTTGATTTATATGAGTTCTTTGTACATTTTGGATATTTACTCCTTATCAGATATATCATTTGCAAATATCTTCTCCCATTCAGTAGGCTGCCTTTTTGTTTTGTTGATAGTTTCCTTTGCTGTGCAAAAGCTTTTTAGTTTGATGTAGTCCCATTTGTTTATTTTTGCTTTTGTTTCCCTTGCCTGAAGAGATAGATCCAAAAAAAATATTGCTAAGATCAGTATCAAAGATTGTACTGCCTATGTTTTCTTCCAGGAGTTTCATGGTTTCAGGTCTTGCATTTAAGTCTTTAATCCATTTTGAATTTATTTTTGTATATGGTGTGAGAAAGTGGCCCAGGTTGATTCTTTTGCCTGCAGCTATCTAGTTTTTCCCAGCACCATTTATTGAAGAGGCTGTCTTTCTCCCATTGTATATTCTTGCCTCCTTTGTTGTAGATTAATTGGCCACATAAACCTGGGTTTACTTCTGGGCTCTCTATTCTGTTCCGTTGATCAATGTCTCTGTTTTTGTGCCATGTCATACTGTTTTGATTACTATAGCTTTGTAGTATAGTTTCAGTTTGGGAGCATGATACCTCCCGCTTTGTTCTTTCTCAAGATTGCTTTGGCTGTTGAGGGTCTTTTGAGGTTTCATACAAATTTTAGGATTATTTGTTCTGGTTCTGTGAAAAATACCACTGATATTTTGATAGGGATTGTCTTGAATCTTAGACTGCTTTGTGTAGTTAGGACATTTAAACAGTATTGCTGCTTCTAATCCATGAGCATGGTATATCTGTTCATTTGTTTGTGTCATCTTTAGTTCCTTTCATTAATGTCATATAGTTTTCCCAGAAGAGGTCTTTTACCTTTTAGATTTATTCCTTGGTATTTTATTCTTTTTGATACAATTGTAAATGAGATAGTTTTCTTAATTTCTCTTTCTGATTATTATTAATGTATAGAAATGCAACAGTTTTCTGTATTTTGCATCCTGCAACTTTACTGAATTTATTTATTCTAATAGTTTTTTTTAATAGCATCTTTAGATTTTCTACAGATAGTATCATGTCATCTGCAAACAGTGACAGTTTTACTTCTTCCTTTCCAATTTGAATTCCTTTTATTTCTTTTTCTTGTCCAATTGCTGTGGCTAGAACTGCTGCTACTATGTTGAATAAAAGTGGCAAGAGTGGGCATCCTTGTCTTGTTCCTAGTCTTGGAGTAAATACTTTCAGCTTTTCACCATTAAGCTGAGGGTTTGTCATATATGGCCTTTATTATGTTGAGGTGTGTTCCTTCTGTACTCACTTATTGAGAGTTTTTATCATAAATGGATGTTGAATTTTGTCTAAAGCTTTTTCTGCATCTATTGAGATGATCATATGATTTCTATTCTTCAATTTTGTTTGTTGGGAGTTTTAAAATTACTGATTCAGTTTCAATTCTGATAATGAGTCTGTTCATATTTTCTACTTCTTTCTGATTCAATCTTGGGAAATTGTCCATTTCTAAGGATTTATCCATTTTTTTTCTAGGTTGTCCATTTTACTGACATAACTGTTTGTAGTAATCTCTTATGATTCTTTGTATTTCTGTGGTGTTTGTTGTAAGTTCTCTTTCTTTTCTGATTTTATTGATTTCAGTACTCTCTCTTTTTTTCTTGATAACTCTGGCTAAAGATTTATCCATTTTGTTTATCTTTTCAAAGAACCAGCTCTTAGTTTCATTGATCTTTTCTATTGTTTTTAGTCTCTGTTTATTTATTTCCACTCTGATCTTTTTTATTTCTTTCCTTCAGCTAACTTTGTGTTTTGTTTATTCTTCTTTTTCTAGTTCCTTTCAGTGTAAGGTTAGATTGTTTATTTGAGATTTTTCTTGTTTTCTGAGGTAGACTTGTATTGCTATAAACTTCCCTTTTAGAACTGCTTTTGCTGTATCCCATAGATTTTGGTCGTTGTGTTTCCATTTTCATTTGTCTCTAGGTTTTTTTTTTTTTTTTTTTTTTTTGCGGTACGTGGGCCTCTCCCATTGCGGAGCACAGGCTCCGGATGCGCAGGCTCAGCGGCCATGGCTCACGGGCCTAGCCGCTCCGCGGCATGTGGGATCTTCCCAGACCGGGACACGAACCTGTGTCCCCTGCATCGGCAGGCGGAGTCTCAACCACTGTGCCACCAGGGAAGCCCTCTAGGTATTTTTTGTTTTTTTCAATTGATTATTTAGTAGCTCGTTGTTTAGACTCCATGTGTGTATGGGGTTTTTTTTGCAGTTTTTTTCTTGTAATTGATTTCTAGTCTCATACTGTTGTGGTCGGAAAAGATGCTTGATATGATTTCAGTCTTCTTAAATTTACTGAGACTTGTTTTGTGGCCTAGCATGTGATCTATCTTGGAGAATGTTCCATGGGCACTTGAAAAGAATGAGTAGTCTCCTGTTTTTTGGATGAAGTGTTCTGTATATATCTATTAAATCCATTTGATCTAATGTGTCATTTAAGGCCAGTGTTTCCTAATTGATTTTCTCTCTCAGTGATCTGTGCATTGATGTAAGTGGGATGTTCAAAGTCCCCTATTATTGTGTTACTGTCAATTTCTCCCTTTACATTTGTTACTGTTTGCTTTATGTATTTAGGTGCTCCTATGCTGGGTGCATATAAATTTACAATTGTTATACCTTCTTCTTAGATCAATCCTTTTGTCATCATGTAATGTCCTTCTTTGTCTCATTACAGTCTTTGTTTTAAAGTCTATTTTGTCTGATATAAGTATTGCTACCCTAGCTTTCTTTTCATTTATATTTGTATGGAATACCTTTTTCCATTCTCTCACCTTCAGTCTCTGTATGTCTTTAGATCTGAAGTGAATCTCTTGTAGGCAGCATATATATGGGTCTTGTTTTTGGTCCATTCAGCCACTCTCTGTCTTTTGATTAGAATATTTAGTCTATTTACATTTAAAGTAATTATTGATAGATATGTACTTATTGCCATTTTGTTAATTGTTTTCTGTTTTTTTTTATTTCTTTGTTGTTTTTTTTTCTTCTTTTGCTCTCTTCGCTTGTGATTTGATGGCTATCTCTTGTGTTGTATTTGGATTCCTTTCTCTTTTGTTTGTGTATCACAGATTTTTGGTTTGTGGTTACCCTGAGTCTCATATATAACAACATAAACATCTACATATTTCACTACTTTTGTCTTTTAAACTTCCTATTAGCTTTATAAGTGGTTGATCTACTACCTTTACTGTATTTTTACCTTTACCAGTGAGATTTTTTCTTACATAATTTTCATATTTCTAGTTGTGGCCTTTTTTCTGCTTAAAGAAGTCCCTTTAACATTTCTTGTAAAGCCTGTTTAGTGGTGCTGAACTCTTTCAGCTTTTGCTTGTCTGTAAAACTCTTTTTATCTCTCCTTCAACTCTGAGTGATAAACTTTTTGGATAGACTGTTCTTTGTTGTAGGTTTTCCCCTTTTATCACTTTGAATATATTGTGCCACTCTCTTCTGGCCTGTAAAGTTTCTGATGAAAAGTCAGCTGATAGTATTATGGGAGTTTCCTTGTACTTGTTGCTTTTTTCTTCCTGCTTTTAAGATTCTGTCTTTATTTTTAATTTTTGCCATTTTAATTATAGTGTCCCTTGGTGTGGACCTCTTTGGGTTCATTTTGTTTGGGACTCTCTTTGCTTCCTGGACTTGGATGTCTGTTTCCACCCCCAGTTTAGGGAAGTTTTCAGCTATTAATCTTCAAATAAGTTCTCTGCTCCTTTCTCTCCCTCTGTTTCTTCTGGGACCCCTGTCATGCAAAATCAGTATTCTTGATATTGTCCCAGAGGTCTCTTAAATGGTCCTCATTTTTAAAAGTTGTTTTCCTTTTTTTCTGTTTAGCTTCAGTGATTTCCACTACTCTGTCTTTCAGATTGTTGATCTGTTCTTCCGTATCATCTAATCCACTGTTGATTCCTTCTATTGTATTTTTTAATTTCAGTTACTGTATTCTTCAGTTCTGTTTGGTTCTTCTTTATATTTTGTAACTCTTTGGTAAAATTCTCGCTGTGTTCATCCATTCTTCTCCTGAGCTTGTTGAGCATCTTTATGGTCATTACCTTGAACTCTTTATTGGGCAGATTGCTTATCTCCACTTTGTTTAGTTCTTTTACTGAGATTTTGTCTTGTTCCATCCTTTGGAACATATCCTTCATCTCCTCATTTTGCCCAATTCTCCGTGTTTATTTCTATGTGGTAGGTAAGTCAGTTATGTTTCCTGTTATTGGAGAAGTGGCCTTATGTAGGGGATGTGTGATAAGGCCCAGCAACATGCTCCACTCTGATTACCAGAGCTATATGTTCTGGGGGTATCTCCTATGTGGGCTCTGTGCACCCTACTGTTGTGGCAGGGATAACTCCTGTGTGCATGCTGATAAGTGGGGCTGGTCCTTGGCCTGGTTGACTGCAAGGCCATGTCTCATGCAGTAGCTGTGGGCCAGCTGGAGGGAAGGGTAGGCTTCCCATGCAATTGACTGTTTGGCTTGAGGGGGCCTTGGGGCTGGTGCTAGCCTCCTGGAGTGCAGGACTTCCACTGAAGTCTTGAACCCCTCAAAGTCATCCAAGAGGGTTTGAATCAACTTCTTCCAAGCTCCTTTTAATGCTGATACTTTGACCTCTTACCACGAATCACAAATGAGCTCAATAATATTTAGAATGGTGAATCCTTTCTAGGAGGTTTTCAATTTCCTTGCCCAGATCCATCAGAGAAATCTCTATCTATGGCAGCTATAGCCTTACAAAATGTATTTTTTAAATAATAAGACTTGAAAGTCAAAATTACTTATTGATCCATGGGCTGCAGAAAGGATGTTGTGTTAGTAGCAATGAAAACAACATTAATCTCATAGCACATGTCCATCAGAGCTCTTGGGTAACTCGGTGCACTGTTATTGAGCAGTAATATTTTGAAAGGACTCTATTTTTCTGAGTAGTAGGTCTCAACGGTGGGCTTAGAACATTCAGTAAGCCATGCTGTAAATGGGTGTACTCTTACCTAGGCTGTGTCGGTCCATTTATGGAACACAGGCAGAGTAGATTTAGCATAATTCTTAAGGGCTCTAGGATTTTTGGAGTAGTATTCAGTAAATAAGCATTGGTTTCAACTTAAAGTTACCAGCTATATTAACCCCTAACAAAAGAGCCTGTTTTTTGAAGCTCTGAAGCCAGGCGTTGACTTCTCTCTAGCTATGAAAGTCCTAGATGGCATCTTCTTCCAATACAGGGATGTTTCATCTATACTGAAAACCTGTTGTTTAGTGTAGCACCTTCATTAATTATCTTAGCTAAGTCTTCTGGATAAGTTGCTGCAACTTCTGCTCAGCACTTACTATTTCACCTTCTGCTTTTATGTTAAGGAGATGACTTCTTTCCTTCAACCTTTCCTTAAACCAGCCTCTGCTAGCTTCAAACTTTTCTTCTGCAGCTTCATCACTTCTCTCAGCCTTCATAGAAATGAAGAGAGTTGGAGCCTTGCTCTGGATTAGGTTTGACTTAAGGGAATATTGTGGCTGGTTTGTTCTTCTATCCAGACCACTAAAACTTTCTCCATATCAGCAGTAAGGCTGTTACACTTTCTTATTATTTGTGTGTTCACTGGAGAAGCACTTTTAATTTCCTTCAAGAACTTTTCTTTTGCATTCACAACTTGGCTAAGTGTTTGGTGCAGGAGGCCCAGCTTTCAGCCTATCTTAGCTTTCAACATGCCTTCCTCACTAAGCTTAATCATTTTTAGCTTTTGATATAAAGTGAGAGACGTGTGACTCTTCCTTTCACTTGAACACTTAGAGGTCATTGCAGAGTTATTAACTGACCTAATTTCACTTTTGTTGTGTCTCAGGGACTATAGAAGCCTGAGGAGAGGGAGAAGGATAGGAGAATAGCTGGTTGGGGAAGTGGTCAGAACACACACATTTATTAAGTTCACTGTCTTACACGGACACAGTTCATGGCACTCCAAAACAATTAAAGTAGAAACATCAACAATCACTGATCACAGCTTATCATAACAAATACAATGATAATGAAAAAATTTGAAATTTTGTGAAAATTACCAAAATGTGACACAGAGACATGAAGTGAGGAATAGCCATTAGAAAAATGGCATGACAGATTGGTTCCATGCATGGTTACCACAAACCTTTAATGTGTAAAAATGCAATAAAGCAAAATGCCGTAAAATGAGATAAGCCTGTATACAAGATTTTCTGTTTGCTGTCTTTCTTGGCTCATCCAGCAACAGTTAGATGAGCAAGAATGGACATGAGCATTTGCAGGCCAAATTGTGACCGTTAGTGTGCTGGGCTGTTGTTATTCAAATGACTGGTGTTAACTCCACAGAAGTCTAAGTAGTCTTAGAGATAAATTCTTGCTTACATGCACAGTAAAGAAAGAATGTGAGTAGTTGAAAGTTTTATGGAGTTAGAGGACTAGGGTTTTTCAGAGGGATTGATTGAACATTGAAATCATCAGCTCTTCATCAAATATTTTTAAACGTGCATTATTATTATTCTTTTCTGTTGACCATGGGGCCAAAGTTTTGTTTGCATGAGTTGGCATAGATTTGTGTTTGAAGAAACAAAAGAAGGGAGGGATTGAAAACAAAACTACATAAAAATGGAAGTTTGGGGCTGTATTTCATGTTTTCTTTTACCCTTGATATTTAATAAAGATTATTTTCCTTCTGTTACCTTCTCCTGTTCCAAGGTTGTTGCCCCAGGCATGTTCTCTGGAAGTGGGAACGATATGCATTTACCATCTCCAGATTTAGGTATTTTCCTCACAGTGCTGGTTTCTCTGCTTATCTGGGATATTCTGGGTATGAGCCTACAGTTTAGAACCTTTTGAGCTCTTGGGTTTAGACAGTTCTCAGTGATGTGTAAAGGAAGTTTGAATTGAATATTGTCCACAGGTGAATAGGGTTTACTTTTGGCTGAAGATATAGAACCTCAGTGACCCAGATAATAATATAGAAATGACCCAAATGTTAGGAACTTAGCCTGTGCAAGCCCTGACTTCAGAACATTTAGTGCGACTTTGTATAAATATTCAGACCGGGCTTCCCTGGTGGCGCAGTGGTTGCGGGTCTGCCTGCCGATGCAGGGGACACAGGTTCGTGCCCCGGTCCGGGAAGATCCCACATGCCTCGGAGTGGCTGGGCCCGTGAGCCATGTCCGCTGAGCCTGCGCGTCCAGAGCCTGTGCTCTGCAGCGGGAGAGGCCACAACAGTGAGAGGCCCGCGTACTGCAAAAAAAAAAAAAAAAAAAAAAAGATTCAGACCTTCTATCATCCATTAGCGTAATACACTGATTATGGTGTTCCAGTGACTTGATTCTTGGGAGTAACATTTACTGTTACCAGCCAACGATTTTAAAAAATCCTTCCTGTAGGGAAGGATGCCTATGGGGAAATCTGAAGTTGTTCCCTGGGTTTTCCCCATTTGGTTTTGGGAAGTTTCCATGATTTTATATAACATATAACAATTTAGATTTTTCCATTTTCACTTTCGACATAATTTTGTCCCTTATTCTTTCTTTTTAGGGTCTACCTCTAAATTAACAAACCGTAGAAATTGTCTACTCCATTTAAAAAGCATTCTGAACAATTTAAGCTAAAAGAACACTTTGTTTCTTTTGGGTGGGTGTCAAGAAAATTATATATATTTATAAAATTCTTTTCCGGCAAGGGTACTTAAAAGCATGTATTTGAAATTAAGGGTTTTTTGAAAAATGGAGCTGTGCTTAACAATATAGTCTTTTAAAAATTTTACAAAGGGAGTGTTTACTAAAAGCACAGGAAATTGGTGACAGGCAGAGTTTGTCTCTGATAATAGAACAGATAGAGACCATAGAACAGAACAGATAATAGAAGATATAAGACAATGGAATAATACTTCAGACTGGCCTTTTATGACCACTAAGTAGTACAGAAATATATAGTCCTTTGTGTGGAGAAGAATTTAACTCCAAATATGATATAACTTCTTACCCTCTGTTGGGTTTTATTACACTAAGATCCTGACCCTTTTGGACATGAAAACCTTGTAACTATTTTGGTCAGTGTCATTTTACAAAGGGTTAGATACTTACAGTGAAGAAATACATTGGAGCTATTTTGGACCATATTGGTGCTTATTGTTTTGTGGATGTGTGTCAGTGTATCTACCCATGGGGAAAATGGTACTGTAGAATAAAAGCATACTATCACTCTAAGACACTGATGAAAGAAATTAAAGATGATACAAACAGATGGAGAGATATACCATGTTCTTGGATTGGAAGAATCAACATTGTGAAAATGACTATACTATCCAAAGCAATCTACAGATTCAGTGCAATCCCTATCAAACTACCAATGGCATTTTTCCCAGAACTAGAACCAAAGAATTTCACAATTTGTATGGAAACAAAGACCCTGAATAGCCAAAGCAATCTTGAGAAAGAAAAACAGAGCTGGAGGAATCAGGCTCACTGACTTCAGACTATACTACAAAGCTACAGTAATCAAGACAGTATGGTACTGGCACAAAAAACAGAAATATAGATCAATGGAACAGGATAGAAAGCCCAGAGATAAACTTATGCACATATGGTCACCTTATTTTTGATGAAAGAGGCAAGAATATACAATGGAGAAAAGACAGCCTCTTAAATAAGTGGTGCTGGGAAAACTGGACAGCTACATGTAAAAGACTGAAATTAGAACACTCCCTAACATCATACACAAAAATAAACTCAAAATGGATTAAAGACCTAAATGTTAGGCCAGTCACTATCAAACTCTTAGAAGAAAACATAGGCAGAACACTCTATGACATAAATCACAGCAAGATCCTTTTTGACCCACCTCCTAGAGAAATGGAAATAAAAACAAAAATGAACAAATGGGACTAATGAAACTTCAAAGCTTTTGCACAGCAAAGGAAACCATAAACAAGACGAAAAGACAACCCTCAGAATGGGAGAAAATTTTGCAAATGAAGCGATTGACAAAAGATTAATCTCCAAAATTTACAAGCAACTCATGCAGCTCAATATCAATAAAACAAATAACCCAATCTAAAAATGGGCAGAAGACCTAAATAGACATTTCTCCAAAGAAGATATACAGATTGCCAACAAACACAAAGAATGCTCAACATCATTAATCATTAGAGAAACACAAATCAAAACTTCAATGAAGTATCACCTCACACCAGTCAGAATAACCATCATCAAAAAATCTACAAACAGTAAATGCTGGAGAGGGTGTGGAGAAAAGGGAACCCTCTTGCACTGTTGATGGGAATGTAAATTGTTACAGCCACTATGGAGAACAGTATGGAGGTTCCTTAAAAAACTACAAATAGAACTACCATATGACCCAGCAATCCCACTACTGAGCATATACCCAGAGAAAACCATAATTGGAAAAGAGTCATGTACCACAATGTTCATTGAGGCTCTATTTACAATAGCCAGGACATGGAACCAACCTAAGTGTCCATCAACAGATGAATGGATAAAGAAGATGTGGCACGTATATATAATGGAATATTACTCAGCCATAAAAAGAAACAAAATTGCATTATGTGTAGTGAGGTGGTTGGACCTAGAGTCTGTCATACAGAGTGAAGTAAAGTCAGAAAGAGAAAAACAAATACTGTATGCTAACACATATATATGGAATCTAAAAAAAATAAGAAAAAAAAGGTCATGAAGAACCTAGGGGCAGGATGGGAATAAAGATGCAGGCGTAGAGAATGGACTTGAGGACACGGGGAGGGGGAAGGGTAAGCTGGGACAAAGTGAGAGAGTGGCATGGACATATATACACTACCAAACGTAAAATAGATAGCTAGTGGGAAGCAGCCGCATAGCACAAGGAGATCAGCTCTGTGCTTTGTGACCACCTAGAGGGGTGGGATAGGGAGGGTGGGAGGGAGGGAGACGCAAGAGGGAAGAGATATGGGGATATATGTATGTGTATAGCTGATTCACTTTGTTATAAAGCAGAAACTAACACACTGTTGTAAAGCAATTATAGTCCAATAAAGATGTTTAAAAAAAAAAAAGCATACTATCTTAGCTTAGCATTCACTTGGAATTTTTATGCCTGGTTTCTGCATTTGCCATTTAAAAGTAAATTATTTGGCTTCCGTTCAAACCATTTAAATCAATTCTTACCATAATACACATGGCTTAAGATTCACGGGGGAGGGTGTTTCTTTATTCATGCAAATTTTAAGATAGGAACTTCCAAAGATGTTTTAGGTTTGTGAAGATTAAAAAGTATGGTTCCACTTTCTCAACTTTTCATCCCTGTTAAAGGCCAGGAAATTTGCACCATTTTTTCCTCCATATTTTACTTTTCTACTCCTTACACAGTATGAAATCAGAATTATTAGGCACATTGGGTATCCCCATGCTTATTAAAATTGGAGCCTTGGAATATTTTAAACACATAAACCGATTGTTGAGTTTGTTAAAGAGTTTTGTCAAAATTAGAGATAGTTAGTTCATTGAATATTTTATGAATATTGAGTATACCTGCTGCATTCCAGGCACTGTTCTAGGTCCTGGTTATACAAAGATGAGCCAATCATGGTCACTGCCTTTAGGGAATGTGCTCAGAGGTAGAGAGAAATTGGTGAGCCTGTATTTATAATGCATCTGCCCAAGATGTAAGGGGAGTACAAGGAGGGACATGTAAATCAGACTGGAGGGTCTCTGAGGGCTTCTTAAGGAAGGTAATGCTTTATTCGTGAATTGAAATATAAGTAGGAGTTAGCAAGATGGAGAAGGAAGAAAGGGAGGGGAAGTATTTTCCAGGTGGAAGAATGTGTGTGTAGAGATGATTATTAACAAATTGGTCACGTGATTTATAAGTATATGTGTATTTTTCATATCTTGCATTTCATATGGAAGAGGAAGTCCATTTTCATCCCCAAACTAAGAAATTAAAATTTAACTCATAAGTAAATTTTTTCTGCAGTCTTTAAAAATACAGCAAAATAAAAGAAAAAGAAAAAAACACAGTGCATAATATATGTTAACATAGTACAGCAAATGTGCCAAATTTTGTTTTTTGCAATAAATCCAACATTATAAAATAGGACAAAAATTGGAATTTTTAAAATGAAAGATTACTATGGATTCACCAACTCACTGGGATGAATATCTTTATAAAACTAAAAATGCTATTAATAATTAAAAAAATACCCTTATGTTATTTGTAAATTCAGTTTTTTGTTGGTTATATTTTCTTAAATCAAGGCATTCCTGCTTTTGAAAAGTAGTAATATTTTGCTATGAATCTTATAGCTTAAGCCTTAATTTCTGTGGATCTGGTATTATCATCTCTTAAGTAGAAAACAAATGTTCTATTAGACGATACCTTTAAGGGGCATAGAAATCCTCGGAACGCTATCAGGAAAATAAAATTAATATCTCCCTTGTTTCATTTATGTGCCTTTTCATCAAGGCAGATTTCAAGGAGGAAGACAGATGTTTCTCCATTTTGTTTTTCTTTAAATGTACTACTTGGGATTTGAAGCTTCTGCACTTCTTCTGTTTGTTTGGATTTTTTTTTTTTTTCCCATGGCTTAATCCCAAAAAATGGAATAAAAAATTTAGCGAGAGCTTTGTTGTTTGAAATTGCAGGGTGCTGCGAGACTTATTGCAAATCCCTGATGTCTCCCTGTCTGCCCTCAATTCTCCTATTTTTGGTAATAATGCAAGCAGTCATTTTAGAAAACTCTGCTTTGTTCATTTTACTGAGCCTCTTCCAGCACCATGTGCCTGAAGCAATAGCAGCAGGCCACAGCCAAGGTCCTAGGGCATAAACTCAGACTTCATCTTTCTCAAACGCTGCTACTTGAAATTTGCATAAACGTTGAAAAGAAGATTAAAGGGGCCCTCTATGCCTCCTCTTCACATATTTTAGGAACCCCAGCCATTCAAGGCATTAAAATGTCTTTTGAGTCATCAGGGGACGTAAAAGCGCAAACAGATGCCATCCTGCAGACAGAGGGAGCAGGATATGAAAAAAATCATGTGAGATAGACAACAGAGGCTTATTTGAAGAGGCTGCAAAGCAAAAAGTAATGCCAATTTAAAACGATTACATGTTAATGCAACAAGTGAAACACGTTTGAAGGCTGCTCAGATTACACCGGCTGGGGTGCAGACTTAATTACTCATGTTAGAGATTCCTAAAACAAAGGGAGTCTTTTAAACCAGTGATATGTAGCTGGCATGATACTGAAAAGCCCTGGAAAACCTAGGTAAATGCCTAGAGGAAGTTTTAAGGACAATTCCATTAAGTCTGGAGATCTTGGGCCTGTCCCTAAATGGGCAAATTCCTTAGGCACTGGAACTGGTAAAAATCAATGACAGTTTATTCTGTTGTTTGCAGTATTTATATACAAATGAGGCTGATAAACTTTACTAGAACCTTGTCTGGACTGAGTTATACTCACTGCTCAACAACAAAGGTTTGTGTTGTATTTCTTAAAGGTTTTTTCTGGAGTGATTCTGAAATTGATATTGAGAGGGTCTGCTAAAGGTATACAGTAAAAACAATTTTTATTTTACTCCTATTTATCTTAGAGTCATTTGGGTTGGTCATTTTCTGTCTGTCCCTGTTCCTAACATCCCTAGATTGTGTGCACCATGAGAATAGGAATTGTTTGTTTTGTCCCTGTTTGCTTTTCATGCAGTGCTAGGTAGAGGGCCATACTCAGAGTAGTCGTTCCACAAGTAGCAAAAGCACCATGTTAACACTGAATGACATTTTTGCTCATATATAGTGTTATTTACCTTTCATGAATCACTTCGCCCTATGCTTGCAGTGCTATACCTTTTTTTTTTTTTGAGCAGTGAGTGACTTTTTTTGTAGTAGTTCAGGATATCTTTTACTAGACCTTTATTGGTGGCAACTGGGAAGAATTTATTCCATTTATTGATATGTCCTAAATTGCTTAGGGCTCTTCTATTTTTCCAGATTTCTCAGTTTGTTAAACTGGGGTTTGATTGATATAACAAGTTCCTCTAAAGCCACCATTTATCATGGAATCAATTACAAAGAATTTAAGTACCTACTATGTGAGCAGTCCTTTTTTGAGCTCTTACTATGTGTCAGGCATTGTTCTAGGCTCTTTAAATGTATTAATTTGGTTCATTCTTGCCAGGGCTCTGAGAGAGATTATTTTGTACATGAAGAAATGAAAGTACAAAGAGGATACAGAGATAGACAGTAAACGGTGGGGCTGGAATTCCAACTGAGATCCTGATTTCAGCATTTATGCTTTCAATCACTAAACTATATTGCCTCAAATATACAGAAGAGAAGAAATGGTTTCTATCATCTAGGAACTTAAAAGTGTAAAAGCAGAGAGAGTTAGGAGACAGCACAGAATTAAATGCTAAATTGTGAGTTATGAGTGTTACAAGGGTAGGGGTTGGCCTGTGAGGACAGAACCATCCAGGGGAAGCTTTGTGGGCCAGGCAGAAGGTGAGCTGGGCCTGGGAGGAAGGAGCAGAATTTAGATAGTAAAGGGGAAGTGGCAATCAGAGGAAGCTGAGATACTAGTGGAGGCAAGGAACTGAGTTCACAATGGTCTGTTCAAGCAAGAGGCTGCATTCAAAGCGGTTCGAGGTGAAATGCTGGGTGCATAATGTAGGCTGCGATCTTGAAGGCCAGGGTGAGGGCTTCGACTGGAAGAAGGAAGGAATGACTCGTCCCTGGAAGAAAAAGTGCCAAGCTTGGCTCTGTACCTACCGAAGGTACTGCATCCACCTCTCAACTGGTTCTTCTGAAGCCAAGCTGAGAATAAGTTCTGAAAACTGAGTAAGAACTGAAAGCCACTGCAGATTAGCGAGTGGTGGACTGACCCTTGTAACATTGTCATTCTGGGAGGTTAGATGGGATTAGAATAAAGTCCTTACCATTTGCGGGGGAGCTGAGAAAATGAGTGGCTTTGGCCTAGTCTAAAATGGGGTGACTTTCATAAGCTTATATAAGAAAGGAAGAAAAGCCTCCACACACTGGAACATTTAACAGTCTTGACTTTTTTCAAACACAGATCTGGTTGTGTTGCCTTCCTTGCTTAGAGCAGCCCAGTAGTTCATGCTCACCTTTAGAGTAGAAGCCGTAATCTGACCCCTGCCTGCCTTCCTTGCTGTTTCCTATTACCCTCCCTGTTGTTTAATAATTTCTAGCCATACAGACATGGAATACCAGTCTCATTCCCTCTCCAGGCCTTTACGCTTGCTGTTTCCTCTGCTTGGGATCACTGTTTCCCTATATCTTCATGATTCTTGTTCGTTTAAGTCTTAGCTCAAAGGAAACCACCTGAGAGAGGCCTTTCCTAGTCACTTTATCTAAAGTAGGTCCCTACACCTCCAGCCTTCCTGATTACGTTGTATCCCATAACTGGGTTCTGTTTCCAATAGAATCTATCACTTACCGCTGTGAGATAATAAATAAATTTACTTATTCATTATCTGTCTTTCCCTAGTAGAAATAAGGTTCATGAGGACAGGGACTTTATTATGTTAACCATGGTTTCCCTGACATCAGGGCCTGCACCTCACATAGTAGATGCTCTGTAAGTACTTTTTTTTTAATGAATTTGGCTGCTCCCTGAGGCTTGTGGGATCTTAGTTTCCCGACCAGGGATTGAACCCGTGCCCTCGGCAGTGAAAGTGTGGAGTGCTAACCCCTGGACCTCTGGGGAATTCCATCTGTAAGTATATTTCTGAGTATTGGAAGACTAGTCCCCAAATATGCAGTAGAGAAAATGTGTGAAAATTGGAAATATTCTAGATATTGTGTCACATTGCCAAGTGATGGAGTGATGAAATTGGAATCCACTGCTTCTTTTTGTTTTTGCCCTTTTTGGGGGCAGGGGGCACGTACATATATGAGACTGATATTCGTCAGCCAGCATTTATTGAGTAACCTCTGTAGCTTAGATGAAAATTCGGGAAAAAGTCACTCCTTTTGTGAGTGACCGGTTTCTCTGAGTCTATTAAAACATCAGTTTAATGTCTAACTGATATGATGGAACTTTTTTTACTTTACAAATATAAAGCTGCTTTTAATTTTATTGTTAAATTGAAGTGTTTTACGTTGGGAAAAAAGTAAATTGAGTTTTGAAATGAGATCTTTCCCAGGCTCACTGTCATGGTTTTTAGTTATCAAAGTTTTAACTTCTATATTTATGACAAATAATTACAGTATTCATTTAGAAATAGCCTCTGAGCAAAGTTGTGAGTCTCAAATTTTACTTGGTTGTCGTTGCTGTTATTCTTCCAGGCAATACATTGTCGTCTACATCATCCAGGGCTTCTGGTGGATTATGTAGTCTCAGGGGATTCCTTAAAGTGGACCACCGTGCCTTAGTACAGGAGTTGTGTCCAAGTGTGGCTCCTCAGAGTCACAGCATCAGCATCACCTGGGAACTTGTTAGGTATGCACATTCCCAGGCCCCCTTTAGACTGACTCACTCAGAAACCGGGGTGGCGGGGGGTGGAGTCCAGCAATCTGTGTTTTAACAAGCCCTCCAGATGATTCTGACACACACTAAAGTTTGAGAACCGTGGCTTAGTAAATGTTAAAGGTTCAAGGTAGCATGATCCTACGGATTAGCCAAACGGCATTAATTATTAGCCTTGTGAGCCTACCTCCTTTTTGGTCCCTGAATTTGATTGGTTCACGAAGGCTAGGCTGTGAAGTTATTTTCTAGATTGATTGCCACATATTGACTTTAGGTTGTTTGTATTTCTCTGCACCTGTCACTGTAATGATTTTCCGAGATGCTTAATAGGAACAGACTGTGATTTTTTTTTTTTTTGCACCCATGGCTTTCTGAGTCATGGGTGGCTGGCTTCTTTTGTCCTTCTGGATAGATTTCTCTAGGTACCAGGCATGCCATTCATCTACTTTTAATGAGGGAGTTGTCACTGTTGGATCACAGGGGATCCTTCAGCAGCATTTAGTTTACCCCAGTTTGGTTTACAGGTTGGGAAATTGAGCCCCCATGAGGTTGTGCTTTTCTTGCAGTAGTGCAGCTAGTTTGTGGTAGATCCAGGGTTTCAGGACTCCTGACTCCCTCCACTGCCCCAGGATTCCTGCAGGGGGAGGCCAGAGCTGTGGCTTGCTCTGGGCCTGCGGGACATTCCTTTCCTATTTAAAGAAAAAAGCAAATAGAAAAAAAGTCAGGAAGTTCTCATTGAAACTAATAAAAGTGTCTAAAGAGAATAAAAAAATCAGTTTGAGAACTTTGGTATGGAGGAAATAACCTGACATTAACTGTTTTAATTATAGTTGTTGCATTGGGCTTATCAGTGTGGGAAGAGGGAGCATTTGAGCCCTACAGGGAAGTGGGATATGGACAACAAGATGACCCTCTTCCTGAATATGCCTGCGCAGGCTGCAGCCTAGTGACTGCTTGTGTGATACCAATAGCTGTCATGGAGACGGGGCTGGACTCGGTAAGGCCCAGCAGTGTCACAGCTAGTGCTATGGAGGAATGCCCCATGAGGAGGCCTCTTAACCTCCTTGGCCTTCACTTTCTAATATGTGGGTATAATAATACCTATTTTGCCCATCTTGAGAAGAAAAATGTCAGATGGTGGGAAGCAGTGTATTACTGTAGTTAAGAGCACAGACTCTCTCATGAGATCCAGACTCCCTAGGTTCAAATTCTGGTTCTTTCACTCACTGTTGTGACAATAGGCGGGTCACTTATCCTTTCTGTAGGATGGGTTTAATGAAATTAACTACTTCATAGGGTTGTTGGGAAGACTGAATTAGTCTGTGTAAAGGGCTTAGAACAATACCTGGTATTTAGTAAGTGCTATGTGTTAGCTGCTTTTGTTATCACTAGTTTTTAAAAATATTATTATCTTAAGAGCTGAGATTTTTGTAAACATTCTCAAAGGGTTTCATCACTTGATAACAGTACTGGGCAAATAGAAGGCTCTTATGCAGTAGTTGTTAATGGAGGAGCTGTTCTAACATCCAGCTTGTGCCTGGGCCCTGCTGTGAGAAGAAGCTGGTTTTAATGCCCCGGAAGGGCAGACCTAGAGCCTCTGATATTGCAGTTTATTCATAGAGTGGTACTCACAGAGGAAACTCAAAAGTGGAGACTTCTCGGTTTTGCTTTCAGGTATTTATACACGAACCATCCTAGGAGATGAAGATCTTAATAATCTTCCAGAAAAAGTTCATGGACTTCAATTTTGATTTTTATTGTTTGACAAGTTTTCTTTCTGTCTTGCCCTTCCACTTGTTATTAGTATTCTTGATAAGCATTTTGGTGATGAAAATGCCAACTCTAAAAGCTAAACAATCAAGGTACTGTAATTATCCAGCAAACGAGGCTTTGGGTGGCCTTCCTCCTCTTCTGGCTGAAATCAATGAAAGTTTCTACTATTGCTGTTTATTTCTGGGTAGTCTGCTTTTGGGAGGGATTAAGATGATGAAGTACCTTTTTATTAAAGGGACTAGGGTTCAAGAATTTGAGAATTATTGTTTTATTTGTAGATATAAAATTAACTTCTCATTTTTTTGCTTTAATCCCCCCTCCTCTACAATCTCTATTTATAGTCTACTCCCCATCTTTGTGTGAGCCCCTTAAAGTTAGAGATTATGTTTTATTCATTTCTCTATGAATTCCATTTCCCCTTTTTCCTCTGGATCCTAATGTAGTGTCTGGTACACACTAGGCTCTCAAATACAGTTTGTTAAATGAATATTATTGATGTTTCTGATTATTTCTTGAAGTGGCCTGTTTTGAAACTTCACCTGAGGCTTAAGTAATTCATTAATATCATGGTGACCTAGTATCTACCCAGGTCTTCCTAAATATTCATTGATGAATCCTTACATTGCTCATCTGAAGTATCCAAATCCCAAGATGCTCATGGCATATCATGGATAGTATAGCTTTAATTTTCTTAGTATCATTGGGAAATAGGGATGTAACAGCCAGAGAGATAGAGGCACAGAGAATTAAGAGTATCATTCCGGACCACAGAACAGTTATCATGGGAAGAGACTCTTGGGATGAGCTTCTGTACTTCTATGACTGCAGGAGCCAAAAGATAAAAAGATGATTAAAACTCTAAAGGGAAACCTAAATCAAGTTGGATATGGGAATGAATGTTGACCCAGATTGGATGCTGTTTCTCTGATGTCTGAGGGTTATGACTAGTGACTTATTTCTAACGTGTATTTGTTTTTGTTTTTAGCATTGCAATGTCGGGACGGCTATGAGCCCTGTGTAAATGAAGGAATGTGTGTTACCTACCACAATGGTACAGGGTACTGCAAGTAAGTTTTTCTCTGTTTTTTCCTTCTTTATGTATTTTATTTTTCCTCAATAGGAAATTGGACAAGATTTCATAATACTGCTCTGTTTTTAATACTTCTGTGAAATGTTACTGGTTCTCTAACTTTTCTGATGTAGTTTTTGTGGGGGATGAGGATGTGGATGTCAGATAAATGGTTAATAAGAACTTACTGTCTTATCTTTTTCATCATGAAAAAGACTTTCAGTGAGTAGCTAGTTAAATGTAGTGAGTACATTCTTTTACATTTTCAGTTTAAGGCAAAGCCTCAGAATCGCTTCTCAACGTGTTAGCTGTGATCTTGTTTTAAAGTCAAACCAAATAGATGCTAACTTTAATTCTGCCTACTGTAAGTAAATACTATATGAAATACTAAGTAAAGCCATGTGAAACTTTTATCTAATATAAAAAATCAATTCTGAAAGAGAGACTGTGAGAGAAGATGCACACATGCTTGTAGGGATGGGGTGGGGAGCAGGGGCTGTGGCTGAACGTCATTATATAGGTTTAAAAGAATAAGGATGAGGAGTAGATAGGACTGGGGGTTTAGACTAGTCCTCAGGAGCATTTCTTTTCTTTCTCTCTGATCATTCTCTAGTGTAGCCATACTTTTTGCTTGAGGAAACCTGTGAGGTAATCTCATAAATTGCTTCTCTAGGTTGCCTGTGGATAATTTTTTTCCCTCTTCAACCTCAATTGAAAATTTTTGATAGGAACATATTTCCATTCTATTTCTTTAATGGAAAATAAGATTTGGCAATATAACATTTATCTTCTTTAACACTTTTATGGGATATATTTGTTCTTTGCTTTGGTAGAAGTATTTGCTTGCTAAGCATTTTTTAAAAAATTAATTAATTAATTAATTAATTTTGGGCTGCATTGGGTCTTCGTTGCTGTGCACAGGCTTTCTCTAGTTGTGGCGAGCGGGGGCTACTCTTCGTTGCGGTGTGGGGGCTTCTCTTGTGGAGCACAGGCTCTAGGCACGTGGGCTTCAGTAGTTGTAGCACGTGGGCTTCAGTAGTGGTAGCATGTAGGCTCAGTAGTTGTGGCTCGCGGGCTCTAGAGCGCAGGCTCAGTAGTTGTGGCGCACGGGCTTAGTTGCTCCGCGGAATGTGTGATCTTCCCGGACACAGGGCTCAAACCTGTGTCCCCTGCATTGGCAGGCAGATTCTTAACCACTGTGCCACCAGGGAAGCCCTTGATAAGCATTTGAAGTGAGTTTATCCAACATGGGTTTGTTTCTTTTCTGGATATTTAACTGAAAACCATAACTATGATAATGACATTTTTCCAATCAAGTCTATTCTGACAACAGGATCTAAGTTCTTTAATGTTATGAACAAGAATTTTCCAAGTCAGAAAAAATTTTCTTCACCAAAGTGAAAATATTTTAAGCTGTGATGACAGTAAAGCTTAACAATAGGTTGTTTGGATTGGAATAAATATAACACTGGAAGTGAAATTTTTTATGTAACTGATTATGGGCTGTTCACTTAGTTTTTCTAGCTGGGAAAAAAAATCCAACCAAAAACATGTGATGTAGTCTCCTCTAAGAATGGAAACACAACTGGAGATAATAAGGAAAGGAACTTGGTACCTTAGAATTGGCCACTGAAATCTTGTTAATCTCTTTGGCATCTGGTTTGGCATCTTAGTTACCTGCTTTATTCTATTATTTATCTCTCTCGTGGTAGTTAACCCATTATACTATGATCATTTGTTGATGTGTTGGTTTCTCCCACTAGAGTGTGAAGTCCTGGTCTTGTGTGCTTTTGCACAGTTAATGTCTAGTACAGTGCCTGGTATGTAACTAGCGCTCAACGATATGTTTCTTGAACCAAAAGTGCTCAGTAGATATCACTCACATGTCTTTAAATCTGTTTGTCTTAAATAAGTAGAAACTGTCCTTTCCTCTGAGAATTTTGTTGGCTTCATGTAGCATTCAGGATGGTAGTACTACACAGAGAGGCAATTTAGTTCTATTTAGAGATAATTCAACTTGGTGACTTATGCAGGGAGAATTTCAAATACGTTCTAAGTGTTGGCCTACATATTTGTGGTCTGACATGGGGAACGAGGGCTGTAGAGGAGACCAATCTCTGAGCACTTACCAGGAATGGACACTAAGGGACATTTCGGGGAGAAAACAGATTTGTGAGCTGTTAGTCTCAGACTCTGCAACCAAGGTGAGAGAGACAAAGTGGACCCTAGTTTTTGGAAGAAGCATTGCTGGGAAACAGGGAACTCACTTTGTGATTGACAGAAATGGAGCTGCCTGAATTCTGTCCCTGGATACTTGTTAATTATTGATGGGGTGGGTTGCTTATGGATATAGTTCTGGATTTAGTCCTGGACATCCCTCAGATGTCTTCCAACCCTGTTGTGAGGGAAACAAGCTTCTAGAGAAAAGGAGAGTAAGGGAATAAAATGGGCAAGGCCATCTTTTCGGGAGACCGATGTGAACAACAAACCTTGTAAAAAGAGAATGTTTCTCTCCTTCAATAAAAGTAATGTTAGCATCTTCAGGAGTATCAGTGTCTACATAAGTGGACACAGGAAAAGCAAGAACAATATCAGGGAAGCCAAATCAGTCGTCCTACAGTGCCATGCCAGCCAACCTCCACAGAACATTAAGAAAAATTTAAGTAAAAGTACCATTTATTTAGCAGACCTTTCAGTATATCTTCACCAGCTTTGCTTTTTTTCTCTGGGGAAAGAAGTTACTCCAGCTTGCTCAGTAAATACTGTTTTCACAAAATGGTAAGAAATATTAGAACACTTAGAAGGTTTATAAAAATTACATCAGGTATGCAGGACATATGATTGTCTTTTTATCCGTGAGATTGCTTAGTGGATTAGGAAAAGAAAGCTGAGGCCAATTTTTTTTTACTGGGGTGGATGGGTAGGAGTTAATGAAAAATGTTTTAAAGTAGAAGGTATCTGACTATCTCTTTAAAGAGCATAATGTTATTGATTCAGCTAAATTATAATGGTTGTTTATGGAAGTTATAGAAATCCTTGATAAGATCACATTGACAGATGAGGATAAGTACTTTTAAAGGTTAGTTTTGTACACAGCTCAACTGTTTTTTCTAACTGTTAAGAGTCTAAGGACTCTATCAGTCTGTGATTAGATTGGGAGCCAGACAAGGAGAAACGGTGTAATCTTGCATAAAACTCAATTATTGCTCCTAAATAGTTGTTGTCATATCTTAATAAAGCCCTCTCACTACAGAGAGATAAGGTATTTCATTCTCTCGCTTGTCCTACTGGGAGGTGTAAATATATAATTAAATTTGGCTGTCATTAATCACTTTCATGTTGTTTTCTCAGGCTTTCAAATATAAACCATTCCAAATCCCACTTTGATTAAAAATCGTGGGCAACTCAAGTTCACTAGAATGTTGGGGGTGGGTGAGGTTATGATTTGTAAAATTCACAAAATGTGTATTTTTAAGGACGCATTTATCATAGTTATTTAAAGTCCTTGTTTGCCAGTTCTTTAACATCTGGGTTGTCTTTGGACATGTTTCCATAAACAGCTCTTTAACTCGACTGTGGGTACAGTTTCCCTTTACTTCATGTTTATGGTAGTTTTTATTGTTTTCTGGACATTGTGAGTGATGCATTTTAAACTTTATCTTCTACTAAAGAATGTTACTGGCAGAGCACCTTGATGCTATTTGGGCTGTGCTATGGGGGGGTCTGTTTTGCTCTTAGTCTGGTGGTGCGTCTTGGTCTAGACTTGGGCTTTAGATATAATCCTTACTCCCAAGGTATGACCCCTCAGTGGGTTCAGTGAAAAGCGTGAGGTTTTTACCATATTCTGGGGTGTATCCCAAGCCCCTCTAATTTGGTAGGATTTAAAGTAAAACCTCTGACTCCCTGGAACCATGCTCAGCTTTTCAGCCTTCCAGCTCTTGCTTTCCATTGTGTTCCTAAATATCATCTTGTTGTGGAGTTATATTACATATTTTCGGGCTACCTCCTCTGTGGTTCTGTTTTTTCCAGGATTTCTCCTCCTCAAATTTCAGCTACTTTGACAATTCTAGACACCTTTGACTCTTTAGCTCAGTAAGACTTGCATTCTCTGCTTGCTTTCTGTTTCTCTTGTGCTTCACGAACTGGGGGATACTCTTCAGGGAAAAGGTGTATAAATGCATGTTTCATATACGTAGTTTGTTTTTTCCTTCGAGGCTCATATCCCTTCTAATTTCTGCCTGCTTTGATTGCTCTCTGGTACCTTTAATATTTTGTCTCGAGTTTATAATTATTATGAACGGGTGAGTTGATCTAAGTTACTCTGCCATTACTTTTAATGGTAAGAATTATAATCTTAAAGGAGTCTTTCAAAGTTTTCTACATACCACTTAGGAGGTAACTAGCACAATATTTGTTAAACAATGGAAAGTCAGCATGAGCTATATAGGCTCCTGTGGATAGGTGATTGCATTTGAGAATCTGTACTTTTTGCCAAAGTATCTAACTAGAAACTACATTTTTTTTTTTTTTTTTTTTGCGGTACGCGGGCCTCTGACTGTTGTGGCCTCTCTCTCCCACTGCGGAGCACAGGCTCCGGACGCGCAGGCCCAACGGCCATGGCTCACGGGCCCAGCCGCTCCGCGGCATGTGGGATCCTCCCGGACAGGGGCACGAACCCGTGTCCCCTGCATCGGCAGGCGGACTCTCAACCAGTGTGCCACCAGGGAGGCCCTTAAAGTAAATTATTATAAATAGAACATGTTATAAAATATAACTGTGTCACATTTTACCTAAAATTTATCTATTAGGTATAAGAAACGTTAAACTTTAACAACTAACAATTTTCCTTGCCAGGATTAGAGAGTAGTGTTGGTGGTCCAGGCCTCCAAAAGCCATCCAAGAAAACTGGAGCCATCGCCTTCTTTGTCCTCTTGATAAGTTTCTGTATAGTTGCGAGAGAACAGAGATACTCAGAATCTTCCAGAGCCTTGCTTATAGTAGAGGATGCGTTATCAATGTTTGTGTTGTGGCCATACTGCCCTAGAAAGGCATTTTCAAAAGTCATGACTGACTCAGCATTTTCCCCTTTCACTCACCTTGTTGGTGAGTGCTGTTCAGGGGCAGTATCAGATCAAAGAAATGCACTGGGAAGAATATCAACTGTTAAACCACTTTCTCTTTTTCTGCTGAAACTGATTCTGCCAGCAAGGTTCCTTCAGTTGAGGTAAATAATACTTTAAGGCAATAGTTCAAAAATCAAAATGAATGCAAAAATTATGATTAAAAATATCCAAATTTTTAAAAAAGATAAAATCAGTACTGCTGATTTTTTTTTTTTTGTGCCACGCTCCTGTATGGTTCAGTCTGGCACTGGTGAGTGGATTAAGGCATCTGGAAGAGCCCTGCTTGGTGACATGGAGAGGACAGGTTTCTATGCCAGATAGACTTGAATTTGAGCCCTAAATCCTGTCAGTAATTGGATCTTTGGCAAGCTGAAGAATATTATGCTAGCTAATATTTATTAATCACTTATTACATACTAGGCTGTGTGCTCAGTTAAGCTCTTTACAGGTATTATTTTAGTCCTCATGTAAGGTAGAGAGTCTTGATATCCCTGTTTTACCAATGAGTGTATGGAAACTCAGAGAGGTTAAATAATTTGCCCAAGATCACGTAACTCTTAAGTATCTGACCTGAGATGTGCTCTTTGAAAATCTGCTTTTGCTCTGAGTCTCAGTTTGCTTATTAGTAAAATGGGACAAAATTACCTATTTTAAAGTGGTATTTCAAACAGGACCTTCTGAAAAGGAAGTGTGGAACATTAAAAAGTGTATAAAAGGTAGATTTTCAGATCAGGATTATGATTAAAACTCTATATATAGTTCCTGATTTTAAAGTAGAGACATAGGTAGGCCTGGGCAGCTCATAATACTACATAATACTAGTTCAATACTATTGAACTTGCTTGTAGCTACATGAGTGTACGTGGGCCAGGCTTGGCTAATGCTGCAATTCTGAGAAGTGGCCTTGCACTTGAAAGTTCAGTGCAATTAATGCAGATGAAATATAAGAAGAGAGCAGTGAAGGTGGGGGTAGAGGATATTGTGTACTAAAATGCTTTTTAGTAGAGAAAACTAAACTTAAAAACTTGAAACATCTCCCTTCTTTTTCCTAATGGAAGATGAGCAAGTCCAGGCAGATTTTATGCACCTGTGAAACTGAGACAGGTTAAATTCTACAACTTCTGATAAACGGTGCTGCCAGCACAGAAGTCACAGGTTGTTAAACGTAGTGCCTTATACTTGCATTGCGAGTTATAGATGTGTAGATAGATGTATGTCCTGTGAGGCTTTCCTTGTTTAGGACTTGGGGTCTGGACCCTTTAACAGTACTAAGCTATTCTTCTTATTAACACTTATGTCCTTGAAAGCTCCTTTAACAAATATGTTGTGTCCCTGAGGAATTTTTCATAAAAGAAGTCTTGATGAATAGCTTCTTATCAATATATAACAACAGAATTCTCATGTTCTTTCCAGCTGATTTTTATTCTTAGGTTGGAAACTTTATAACCTTCAGTGTTAGGTAGAGAAGTAGGAGGAGGTGGTTCTTAGGCTCTGCCTGTATCCTTTTGCCTGTCTTGGGTCACTGCCAGTAAGTTAAAGCAACTAATTTTGGCCCGCAAACCTGGCATGAATAGATAGGAGTTTAGCGAGGCTTCTTTCAACACCATCCCCAGGTTAACCATAATCCTAAGTGAAGTTTCTTTCTCATTGTTCCATTGTGGCATGTCAGCACCATTAATTTCGTATAGTAATTCCTTTATCCCCTTTTTTCTTGTGACTAAGCAGGATGAGAAACATTTCTCTTTCTCGATCTGGAGTAATTAATTAAATCCTTCATTTAAAATTTGGCTATCTGTCTTTCATCAGGGCTAGAAAGATTGAATACAAAGGGGTTGAAGAAGTCAGAATGTGATAAAAATGTAATTATCTAAAAATTTCCAAGTGCTTTTTTTCTCTGTTAGGCTAGCATAAATGTGTGGGCGTGATGGGGGTTTTCATTAAGTCCTCTTCTCAGCATCCTGTTGCTAGGAATTTTGTAGGTAGAAATGAAGTTTAGTGTTTCTTCCACCCCATCATGTGAGAGAGAGTGTGTGTGTGTGTGTGTGTGTGTGTGTGTGTGTGTGTGTGTGTTTTGTGTTTTGTTTGTGTGTGTTTGTGTTATGTGAGTGTTTTGTTTTCATATTTGTCTTAGTTGTGTTTTATTTTACATCTCGATGTAAGGTAATTTACAATTTGTCTGGGGCTTCCCAAAGTTTTCTATATCCTATTTATCCATCATCAATAATCTTCACTAGCACTTCATCCTCTGTGTCCAAAAATATATTACTGACTCTTATACTGATGCCTTCAGCCTTCCCTTATTAATGCAGTTATCTTCTGTTTAAAATGTTCTTCTCCTAAACAGTCTCCTACTTGGACGTTTATGAAAAGGTCTTTATGAAAAGAAAGTGAAAGCAAAGACTAATAAAGGCATTATTTAAGTAACAGGTGGTATTACTCAGGAAACACATCCAAATGGAGCATTATATCCATTTCTTTTCTTCATATAAGTATGAGGAGAAGGTAGGTGTTAATAAGAAAAGAGCCTGATTAGACCTTATGTAGAATAGTAGCATTTAGGGCACTTGAGTCTGTATAGATTCAGTAAATTTCCTGCAGTTACTATATGTATAGTCCTTTATCCTGAACTCTGAAAGTAAGACTCTGAGGCACTTTAGGATCCTCACTCTTTGTCTCAGTCTGCACAGACCAGGTGGCTTAACCAAGAGACATTTATTTTCACAGTTCTGGAGGTTGGGAAGTCCAAGATCAAGGAGCTGGCTTACTTGGTTCCCTGTGAGGACCTGCTTCCTTCTTTGTAGATGGCCACCTTCTCACTATATCCTCACATGGTAGGGAAAGAAAGCTCTGGTCCCTGTCTCCTTTTAAGGGCACTAATCCCATCATGAGGACCCCACCCTCATGATTTAATCTACCTAATTATTTCCCAAAGGCCTCAGCTCCAAATGTCATCACATTGGGGATGTTGGTTTCAACGTAAGAATTTTGAGAGGGCACACTCAGTCCATAGCACTCTTCAAAGGAAAGTTTAATATTCATCAAACTGCTGTTTATTGAGCTGGCTACTATGATTGAGCACTGTGCTGGGTGTCGTGAACAGACATAAAGGCCAAGAGGAGGCCTGTGCTGTCTGACTTTCTTATTCACAAGTACCTGTACTGGGAGTGTCTGCTAATGAATGTTGTGTTTTTCCTGCGTAAGACATGGTGGCAGTCCTCTGATGTCTTGCCATCTTGTTGGGGAGATGAGGCATATATATGTGTGGGTGTGTATGTATATGTATATGTATATGTGTATACACACACACACACACACACACACACACACACACACACACACACACACACACACACACACACACACACACACACACTCTATAACTGCCCAATGGAGCAGCACAGGTGATAAGAACTATGGAGATTCAGACAAGGGGATGACTACTATGGGACAGAAGACTACAGTCAGGGGATTTTTTTGTGTTTCACTTAGAATCTGAGAATATTGACTGTGTCTTAGGAGATGGATAGGTGGAAGGCCGGAAGTAGAGAGACTGAGGGGACTAGAGAGCTATTATTAACTGGAATAATTGTTACCAATATCTTCATCATTTTTTTCCTTAATGACATAGTTTTAAAACTTTTCTACATCTTGGGTGTTCCCCTCTGTCTATACTTCAGTTTGTGTGAGGTTTTACTAAACTGGTATGTGGATTGATCTGTTTCACAGTGATAGCTGATTAAAAAAATCATTCCTTTAGCACATTCTGGCTTGAATGCTTGAAGATAGACTGTCTAGAGTTAGGGGTGAGTGGGGAGACTGGGGACAAGAAGAGAGGGCAGCTGGGAGCAGTCATCTGTCCTCCCCTCCCTTTTTTGGCCTTGACTGTTGAGTCTTGTGCTGCTTCCAGAGCAGAGTGACCAGGTAGGCTTGTGGACACCATTTGCAGGGAAACTCAGAATTCAAGAATCTCTGAGGCAGCAGAAACAATGGGTTGGGATAGGAGGAGTGATGGAAAAACAGAGACACCAGGAACAGGATCGGTCTTCATATAAGGCATAGCGCATTCTCGTAGCTGAGAATTTAGGTGTTCCCACCTCAGATCTCTTCTGTCCAGCATATCATTGGCCTGATCCAGTTCAGTTCAGGCATCCAGAGTAAGCAAGCATCTGTTCGCCACATCTCTGGTTACCCCAAATTAGCTCATGTCCTTTACTGCTTGTTTCCTCTGATTATATAGTACATATCCAAACCCTCAATTATCCAGAATAAACCAGGGATGCCTATTCTATGTGGAAAACATTTGACAGTGGTTATGATTTTTTACTTTGACCATGGTAGTGCCTTGGCCATTTAACCACCTGTCCCTTTAAAGTTTTGAAATGCTGGGGTTCTTATTGTGTAAGCCAGAGACATCTCCTTGGGTAGTTATTTTACTGGGTAACTTGCCCCTTCTGAAACCTCACTCAGCCTGAAAAGTACCTCAGGAGCCTCTTTGACTTTAATTTTTCTGTCTTAGTCCCATTTGTATATAATATTTGTGGTGTCTGATTTTCTGTCTCATGTTAAAATTCATGGCCTTGAATTTCTGGGTCACTCTTAAAAAAGTGGACAGAGCTTGATTACTAATGAAAAGTTGACTCATTTCCTTCCAGGCAAAGGTTGACACTGACAGTCAGAGTTTATAATTAGTCTTCAGAGAAGCATACTCTCTACTTATGGCATATTACCCATTCTTTCCTAAATTTTATAAGAATTAATGAGAGCATCTTGAGCTGGGGAAATGAGTAAGACAGGTACTCACGCTGTGTTGAGAGGATATATAAAAATTGTATCTGGAAAAAGGTCCTACATGAATTTAATTAAGTGATTGATTCCCTGCAAGTTTAAATTTGGTGCATCTCTTCCCAGACACACACATCAGTCATTTTTAGTCTTGTGAAATTTTTCAGTAGATCAGATTCCATAAAGGGACTGCAATGTCTACCACCATTCTCTGCTGAAGAAAACAGGCTCTCATGTTGGCCAGATGTCTTGGGGAAGACGGTAAGGACTTTCCCTTTTAGGCTCAGGGTTCCTCGTTATTCTCCATATCTTGTTTAAATACATCACTCTTTCTCTTTTGCTTATTCTTTGCTTCCTTATGCTTCCTGTGAGGGATTAGCTGAAAGTGTGAGTTGTACAACAGTTCATTTACACAAGTATGTATTGAACTCTCTGTGTACTTAGAAGGTTGATAGTTGGGCAGTGTGAAGGATATAAAAGAAGAAACACAGGCACAATTCTTTCCCCAGGGAGCCCCTGCTTGGAGTGGGTTGATGGTTGAGACATACTCAACCACTGACCCCAAGCATTACCGTCAGCAAGCATCATTACATTCTCGGGCAGTATTGCTGAGGGAATTCAACAGCCAAAATTGTAGAGTCATCACACTTAGGAGGTGGAAGGGATTTTGTCGAGCACCTTTCCCACTGATCTTGTTTTATATGTGAGGAACCCAAGGCTTAATATAGCCAAGTGACCTATCCTGTATTACATAAGTGATTAGAATGTAGAGTGGGACTAAAAGCTGTTTCTCAGTCCCCATTAGGTGACCTAAAGATTCAGTGCTATTTCTTTTCATTTTTGGTACCAACCCTCAAGGAACAGGGTGAATATATAGGGAGAAGGGGAGGAGAGAAGGAGAGAGAAAAGCAGAATTAAAAACAAACAATTTAGGGCTTTTATGAGGCAGTTTGAAAGACCAAGAATTTTAACTCTAGCTGTACATTTTATTTTTTAACATTCCATGAAACAAAAACAATGTGGAAATTCTTTTGCATTCCTTCTAAAGGAGGTCTTTAATCCTCCTAAAGGATATTAGTATCCAAGAGGGCTGTAGAACATACCTAACGGAATCGTACAATTTTAGAGTTGAAGGGAATATTAGAGATTATTTGGCCTAGCATCTTGTTTTAATACATGAGGAGGCTGAGGCTCAGAGAAGTAAAGTGGCCAATTCAAGGTTCACATCTGGTGGAAGAGCCAGGGCTGATCTAGAGGAAAGGTCTGTGGGGAACCACTCAATCAAAAGCTCTGAGAACATGCTAAAGTCTTGGGTGAGAGTTTTTGTAAAACAATATACTAGTTATATTTTTATTCTTTTTTTAAAAATAAATTTATTTACTTATTTGTTTATTTATGGCTGCGTTGGGTCTTTGTTGCTGCACGCGGGCTTCTCATGGCAGTGGCTTCTCTTGTTGCGGAGCATGGGCTTCAGGCGCGCAGGCTTGGCTCCGTAGTTGTGGCTCGCGGGCTCTAGCGTGCAGGCTCAGTAGTTGTGGCACCTGGGCTTAGTTATTCCGTGGCACATGGGATCTTCCCAGACCAGGGCTCAAACCTGTGTCCCCTGCATTGGCAGGCAGATTCCCAACCACTGTACCACCAGAGAAGCCCAATATATTTTTATTCTTATTCAGATAAAAAACAAACTCATAACTACATATCTATCTATCTATCCATCCATCCATCCATCCATCCATCCATCCATCCATCCATCCATCCTTAGGTATGCCGTAAGTACATCTCACTTACCAGTAGACATGGGTTTTTTAAGCAGAATGGTGTAGGAGAATGTAGCACATCAGGCATGGCTTTGCCTTGACTCAGTTTAGTAAGTGAAGTGCCTCTCAGGATGAATTTATCTTCACTTTTTATGAACTTGAGTGCATACTTTCAGGATTCTTGCTTGATATTCAGTTTCTTTGGTTTGGAAGGCCACAAATCATTGTAATATCTTAGATTTTTTTGGGCCATGGTCCCATCTTTTAAAGGAAGTAGCGGCCCATCGTTTAAAGGAAGTAGTGGTTTTTGTCTTGAGTCACCACATGAAGGTTAAACACCATAATGTTTTTCCTTGATGTTCGTTATTTTTATTATCTTTGCTTCTAATTATGCAGAGGTACAACAATTGACAATGATGATTCTTTGACCATTGGATTGCCTTTCTGAAATTAAACGCAGTTCATAACAAGTGCTCCTAAAGTGCCCTGACTTCTAGTAAACAAAAAAAGTTACCTAAATTGTAAGCACATGTTTTGAAGGTGTTTTTAGCCTATGTGTACTTTACTGCTGTCCTGGCCTTAGAGCAGGGATCAGCACACTTTTTTCTTAAAGTGCCAGATGGTAAAGGTTTTAAGCTTTGCTGGCTAAGAAGCAAATTGAGGATATAATGTAGGTACTTATATACCTCTTTAAAGCATAACCATTAAAAAAATGTAAAAGCCAGCTTTAGCTCCTGGACTGGAGGTATAAAAACAGGTGGCCCATGGATTTTGCCCAGGGCAATATTTGTTGACCTTTACCTTAGAGCATAATAACCACTTGAAATGCTTCATGTCCTTGGAGGGCATGCGGTATAGACTGGAAGAGCCATTTTTGGGCTAAGCTTTTTTTTTTTTTTTTTCTTAATATACAAAAGAAATTCTTAAAGCAGATGTTGCTGAAATTAGAACCAAGAATTATATCTGAATCTTCCTCTATCAGTTTGTGGTTGATGCCACTTTTCTAGTTGAGATGACCTATGCTGGAGGTCTGCACTAAAGCTGAGATCCTGTTAAATTAATGAGTGTTTTCAATAAAATGAATAAAAACATTACATTTTTTTCTTTGATGGTAACTGTTCCCTTCTTGTCATAAAAGTAATGAATGTTGTGAGATGTCATTAACTTCATCAAAGTTATCCTTTGGAAAAGTTTTTTGGGTGATTATTGTGATGGTGATGATTTTAATAATTATGTTTGTTCTCAAAAGCTTATAATCTAGAGGGAAACAGATAAACAAACCAAATCCAGTCCCAGCCGTGTAGTTGATGATAGAGCATGCTTCCAAGTATAGATGCCGGTAGGCTAAGACTTTCACGTGCGCTGCAAGCATTGTCCATGCAGTGAGGGTTTGAAGGTTTTGCTGTTTTTGTTATAAGAATGCAAGAGTACATAAAATAATGATAGCATTGTATTTTTAAAAGAAATAATCTGTATGGTATCTGCATGTATGTTAGATAAATTTTCTCGTTAGACCACTGTTTAGCTTTGCAAGATTTTCACTTTGACCCTACGGAGGCATAGAATTTGATTTCATACAGCAGATCAGGCATAGGTAAAGGAATTTCCAAAGCTGAGGAACACTTTTTTGAAGACATGTGAGTTTGAATATATACGAATATAGGCAACATTTGTAGGAAAATTTTCTGTTTAATTCAGCTAACATTTATGAGTGTTATGAGTGCCAGATACTAAGCTAAAAATTACCTTATTTGGATATGCAATATCATTGTTTCTCAACCTTTTTATCATTATCACCCCTTGCCCCAAAGGAGCCTTTTTAGAGTTTTTTCCTAATCTCTCCACCCCTGCCCCATGCAATTTTAATACCATAGATATATTGTATATCAGTTTATCTACTGTGGCCCTTTGGAAGTTCACAAACCATTGTAATATCTAAGATCTTTTTTTACCCTCAAGAACCATTTTTTTAACCCTTTGGGCCATTGTCCTATCTTTTATGGGAAGTAGTGGTTTTTGTCTTGAAATAGGGTTCAAGGCACTGTTATTTATTTTTCCCATGATGCCCACTATTTTTATTATCTCTGGTTCTAATTAAGGCCATTTAAATGGGATTTTGTAGTGTTTCAGGGCATTTTGAAATTGTATTTTCCAATTATTCATTGAATGGTTTTGCATACCTATATGTGTGATTATTACTTTTTCAAGAATGATGTATTCAGAATCTACAAAGAAATATTTTTTACCCTCTTAAAGTTTGGAGAAATGCAGGTTTTTCTCCAAGCCTACTCTCACATTCAGGTTTGGTTTGATATGATTTGAGTACAATTATTTTTGAACTAGGAATCCTTTCAGACCAAACCATAAGCTTTTGGAACTTTCTGTTTTCACATATTTTTTAGACTTCAGAATTTTACAGGTGGTCACCTACTCATGTTGGCGAACAGAAAGCAAGCACCCACACTCAATTTTTTTCTCTGAAATTTTGTTTGATTTTTACTGCTAAGTTTCTAAAAAGAGTGTAGCAGTTTATGTTACTGAGGCCACTTTGCAGGATGTTCTGTCACTCAGGATCCTGGTGCTTCATGTAGTCAGTGTTTTATCAAAGATTAATGAAAGTATAAAAGAAAATGCAGACTGTGTGTGTGTGTGTGTGTGTGTGTGTGTGTGTGTGTTCATATTTTGGGGGAATATGTGATTTAAAAAATCTACTCCATATAGATTTGGCTTGCCCACTTTAAATGATTTAGGGGTAAGTGAAGGTTAAGAAGTCCTCTATATATGAGGAATCTTAATTAGTATTGATAATCCTTTAGATAAATAGCTCAACCTAGTGGTTCCCAAACTTTGAGTATAATTAAAGTTTTTTGAAGGTGTAAAGACTCTGTGGACCCTTGCATTTTGCCTTTTGGCTTCTGTTAAGAATATAAGCACTGAATAGTTGAATGCCTTCTATATACCAGTTACTGTATTATGCACTGGGAGTATGGTGATGAATAATTCTTAGTCTGTTGGGCAGACAAATAATCATAATACAGGGTAATGAGTGATATATGTTAGGGTTATGGGAATATACAGCAGGGGGCATCAAGCCTGTTTCTCAAAAGAAATAAAATTTGAGCTGAAGCTTAAAGGAATTTTAGGGCTTAAGAAGAGGGAGGGGAAAAGTGTTTTGGGCTGAGTGAACAGCATGTACAGAGGTCTGGAGGCACACTGTAACATCTTCTAGGAGCTACAGAAGCTGAGCCTTGCGAGAGTGTGAGGCATAAAGGAGAGACGATCTTGAGTTGAAGCCACTTCATGGTCTCTTGTTTGAATACGATGCATAATGTCAAAATCTACTCAGAATTCAGTAACCCTTCATAATACCTCAAAATTTTAATAATTGTAACAGCATTTACAGTCCATTTAATATGGATAGGACATTATCTAGTAGTCTAGAGAGTGTTTTATAAGCGTTTACAGACTCCTTGCAGCAACTGTACAGTGCATAGTTTGGGAACAACTGGCTTAACTCATTCATTTTTGCCTATTACTGTGAAAGGTGCTTTTTGTAAACTTGTGTGTTTAGAGTATGTTTGCCATGTTTTAATCACAAATAGATATTTTCTCAGGGTCCAGTGCAGTGAAATATGGTAAGGTACTGATTGTGTGCTAGAAGACAGAGGAAAGACCATCTTCTGTTATAGCAGCAACAGAGCTCTTTCAGTGCTGTTTGTATGCCCTTGCCCAATCTTTCAAGTGATGATTGAAGAGGCTAGGCACTCAGTTCAGCTTTTGAGTTCTGATAAATGAGCCCAGACTATAAACTGGAAGATAAGGGTGTTTGCAAATTCTTACGTAAATAAAGCATGGTTTCCCATTGCAGTGATTAACCATGATTTCACAGTCTCTGATGAAGATGAACAATGCTATGAATTAAGTTTTAAAGCATATACCACAGCAGCTTCTGGTTGGTTTGGATTTATTAAAATCAGTGTGTGTTTATTGCTTTATTCAGATGGGTGGGGGGTGGTTGAAAAAGCTGAACACGTGGAAACCCAGCGAGGTGGAGTTTCAGAAGACAATTCCCAGCCTCACAACTCCCCATGAAATCCTTTTCCTGTGGGAAACTTTTAATTTGGAAGCGTTCAGCCTAATGTGGGAACCAAGATTAACATTTTCTGAACTACTTCTACAAGAAAAGCAGAAATGTTCTGTTCAGGAAGCTGAATTTACATAGTAGAAAAATGGGCTGTCCTGCAGTATTTGGTAGTCTTTGTTTATTAGTTGTGGTGAAAGAAAAAGGTGTGTGTGTGTTTGTGAGAGAGAGAGAGAGAGAGAGAGGGAAATTGATTGTATATTTGTCTTTGTTTCCTTTACATCAAACCAGCAAAGCCCTAGAAAATGTGTTTTACCACAAACAGCCCAGCACTGGGCCCTAACTCTATACATGAATACTTTTTTAAAAAAATTTTTTGAATTTTATTTTATTTTTTATACAGCAGGTTCTTATTAGTTATCTATTTTATACATATCAGTGTATACATGTCAATCCCAATCTCCCAATTCATCCCACCCCCACCCCCCTGCCGCTTTCCCCCTTGGTGTCCATACGTTTGTTCTCTACATCTGTGTCTCTATTTCTGCCCTGCAAACTGGTTCATCTGTACCATTTCATGATTGCTTTTTTTAGTTCTTTTTCTTTTTCCTTCTTGCTGAGTAAGCTATAGTATTTCCTTTTTTTTTTTCCTTTCTTTTTTTGTGGGGAGGGGAGGTGACAGTGGGAGTGGGAATGGCAAGAAGTTAGCTTCACAGAGTTCTTCCCTTTTCCCCTCTTTACCAGGAAGTTAACAAGAAGTCTTCATGTACTATTTTGTTTTGTTTTGTTCTTTTGTTGTTGTTTTTTTAAAAAACAAAGTCAGTAATTAGCATAACCCAGTTGGTTACCTTTATGCAGAGTTATAGAATTAAAAAGTTGACAGTCTGATGAGATGTCAAACTGGTGGTACTGAGAGGAGGGGGACGGTGAGGTTGGATTAGTAGGTTGGGCCTCTTGAATGCCAACCAAGAGTTTAGACTTGACTCTGTAGACTCTGGGGCATCTAGGAGTTTGTAAGCCAGAGCCTTGGGAATTAAGTGTTATATAGGAACTTTAACTGGTTACAGTTAGCCTTGGCTGTTAGCAATTATTTTTTATCTACTTTAATGGGGGCCTGGGGGAGGGGGCAGGAAACTAAGCTGGCATTATGGTCACAGGAAAGAACAGACTGATTTGGGGCCTTTTCAAACTGCAGACCTTTGTTACTGACCAATGCTTAATTTGGTTTCTTATTTTTTCCCTCTGCCCTTACCTCATTTCCCTTAACGACAGCTCCCCCTCTAGAGCTCAGCTAGGGCAGGCTGCCACTGTGGATTGGGGGGCCGAGAGGCCCAGAGCAAGAAGAAAGTGGGTTGAAAGCGGAGTTCTGTTTAAAGAATTTTCTGCTGGAAACCAGCCCAGAGGGAGTAAAGAGGAGCTTTAATGAGGAGCAGCTGCAGGGCCGACACAACCCACATGAGACATTTTTTTCCCCCCTCCATTCCACATTCTGTATAGTTTTTTGAAAATCATGATTTTGAAATAGCTGTTTCGTAAATCACGCCCCTTTTTTTCCTTCTTCTTGTATGTGGTGGGGTTTTGCGTTGTTGTTTTATTTTTTTAATGACCAAATCCTCGCTAAAAAAAGCTAAAGGCAGAGCTGCAGCGAAGCCCTGCATGCCATTTGGGCTCACCCTGCTGATACAGAACATTCGGTGGAGAAAACAAGGAGAGAGAACACTGGCTTTTATTTGGAAAAGGGGCTTATTTCCTGCTCAAACTACAGTCATCTTGGAGCTGACACAAGCTGCTGCAGTGTTTTAAGCTTTTCTCTAGACGAGTGGCTATTCACTTAGGAAACTTGAAAGAACAAATTTTTCTGTCCTGTATTACTAGGGAGACTGATCCTGAACTGCAGCCATTGCCAGATAGATTGGAATTGCTATTCAAATACCAGCTTCGTTGAAGTCTGTAAAGAGGCTACATGTAAACCAATCCAGGCTGCTGGTGACATGTGAGAGTTGGGGTCTGGTTTTCATCTGTTTTATTGAGGGGGGACTGTATGGGCATCCATTCAGTTGGAATGTTTTCTAGTTCCATTTGGAGGAATCCCTTGTTTTCCTCTCTCTTTTCTTTCCTCCATCCCTCGCCTTCACCTCATTCGCCATGTGTGTGTTTAAACAGTAACAATGAAAGAGTGGACCTCTTTGTGTCAGAAATGGCAGACTTTTTCTGAAAAAGGCATGAATATATCTGTATGGAGCTGATAAGTATTCAGATTAGTTTGTGAAATTATTTTACAGGGAAAAAGACCCCCAAAACTTTTCCTGTACTCACAGCCTCCTCTGTGAACTATATTCTTTCAGAGAATATAGTTCCAGAGAGAGGAAGAGATTAGGAGGAAGTCACTGAGAATACTACTTAAATAAGTGATAAATTCCCTGCTGAGAGGCGGGCATTCATATTGTTTTGGGAACAAAAGGCAGCTGTTAGAGTTTTTTGGTTATCTTTTAGAAATTTTTTATATACACCTTTAGTTCAAGATTTAGGCTATTTTCCAAAAATTGTACTCAATAGAACTTAATAGAAGTTCTAATAACCTAATAGAACTAAAGATTTATAAGGGAACTTGGATAATAAACTCAACTTGAGCCATCCCAAGAAAAGGGCTATTTAAGCTCCTGTTTTCAGTGGAGAGCCTTAATTCCCACTCAGACTAACAGGGTATATGGTGTACTTGTATTACAGTTGAACAGGGATTTGCAAAGTTGAAAGGTCTCCTGCTTTAGGAAACAGGGGCCCTTTATTTCTGGCTGTCTCACCCATTTCTCCCCTTTCTTCCCATGTTCATAATTCTGCTTAGCCTCCTGGGGTGTGAGAGATAATCTTACACCTCAGGATGATTCTTAAGGTGGCCTTGGCCTGTGTTCTACCAGGCAGAGCATAGTGTGAGGTTGGGAGGGGTTTTTGCAACACAGGTGTTCATGGTATTCAAGGCACCTGTGCCAAGGTCTGAAGCTATGCCCTTTCTCACAAAAAAAAATATCAAATAGGAGTTTGAGAGAGGCACAGGAAAGACCTAACTATGGCATAAATGAAGAAGAGCCACACTGTTAGAAATTATGTAGCATGTAACATAGAATGCAGCCACTGTTAGATCAGAGATGATCTGATCAGTGAGATGGTGAGATGGTGTGGAGAAAGCTTAATAATTGGACATAGGTTTTGAGCAGGTCTCTGAAGCAAGGATCGACGAAAGGAAAATTAATTAGAGACATTATCAGATGGGAAAATGTGATGATGAAAATGGAGATTAGAAAGAAGATATTTATATAGGGAAGAGTAGACACGAGTGTGGAAATAATCTGGAGTGCTTAAGTTATGGATCTCTGAGGAGTAAGACGGGTGGTAGGAGTGGGGCAGACAAGTAGGTCATAGATTCTAAGGATTTGAGGGGCTGGGCCCTAAAGCTAGTTTCTGAGCAGAAGAGTGACATGATCAAAATTATACTTGAGAAGGATCATTCTTTCAGTGAGCAATTTTCTGGCTACCCTTAATGGAGAGGTGTGGACAGGATGCTGGGGTAATTGAGATGATAGAGCTGACTGACTGGCTACCGGTCTTGGGGCAAGACTTCGTAGAATACTTTCAGTTAAGTGATAGTCTATGTTTTGATAAAGGATCTAGGTAAAGATAGAAATACAGTTGTAGATGATGCAAAACTCGGGGAAATTTCTATATTTGCAGACAAACTTGGGGCAGGTCAGTTAGCTTTGGTGTCCTTATCAGTGCAATAGGGGTTCAGACCAGTTGACTTCTGAGGTTTGGTGCAGTGCTGAAATTCTGTAATTATATGAATAAAGTGTAAAAGTTATCTCCATCAAGGAAACTTGGGGTAAAGATTCAACATGGTGAATTTAAAAGAAAGAAATTACAGGTCCAATTATTGGGTTCAAAAAACAAGTTGTACTAACATAGGATGGGAGGAATATGGCATAAAAATAGTTCATGTGAAAAAAAATATGGACTTTTTAACTGACTGGATTTTGTGACCTCTAAAAATGTGAACACCACTTTAGGCTGCAATATTAGAAACAACAGTGTCCAGATCACAGGAGGTGATGGTCCAGCTCTATGCCGTAGTGGTAAGAACATATGTATCAGGTGTTTTTTTTTCCATTTTGGGCCCTACCTTTTAAAGAGGTTTTTGATGAACTAGAATCATCTAGTTGGGGCTAGGCAGGATAGCCCAGTTTTGAAGTACGTGGGCTCTGGAGTCATACCTGGATTTGAATCCTGCTTCTGATATATTGTAGCTCTGAAATCTTAATCTTTCTAAGCTTCAAGGTCCTCGTATACAGAATGGAGATCATAATATAACATAACTGTTATAGGGAGTAATAAAAATAAAATGCTTAGCAAATAATACATAGTAAGTGCTTCAAAAATGTTGGTCACTGTTATTATTATTACTATTGTTATCTTAAGCATCAGAAAGCTACTAAAATGGTGAGGAAGTCTGGAATAGTCCAAAGCATTGAATCCTGGAAAAAAGAAAACAAAGAGTCAACATAGCTATCTTTAAATTCTTTTTTTTTAATATATAAAAATTTATTTTTTTATTTTTGGCTGCATTGGGTCTTTGTTGCTGTGCACGGGCTTTCTCTAGTTGCGGCGAGCGGGGGCTGCTCTTCGTTGTGGTGCGTGGGCTTCTCATTGTGGTGGCTTCTCTTGTTGCGGAGCACGGGCTCTAGGTGCTCGGGATTCAGTAGTTGTGGCACGTGGCCTCAGTAGTTGTGGCTCACGGCCTCTAGAGCACAGTCTCAGTAGTTGTGGCTCACGGGCTTTGTTGCTCCGTAGCATGTGGGATCTTCCCAGACCAGGGCTCGAACCCGTGTCCCCTGCATTGGCAGGCGGATTCTTAACCACTGTGCCACCAGGGAAGTCCAATCTTTAAATTCCTGAAGGGCCACGTGTAATAGAAGCGGAAGGCTTGTTCCGTTTTGTTCTAGAAGACAGGCATAGCCAGCAGGTGGAAATTATAGGGAGGCAGAATTATTTTTTTAAATAAGATATAACTCACATACTATTTAAAAATTTTTTAATTAAAAAATTTTTATTGAAGTATAGTTGACTTGCAATGTTGTGTTAGTTTCTGGTGTACAGCAAAGTGATTCAGTTTTTTATACACACACACACACACACACACACACATATATATACTTTTACATTATGGTTTATTACAGGATATTGAATATAGTTCCCTGTGCTACACAGTAGGACCTTACTGTTTATCTATTTTATATACAGTAGTTTGTATCTGTTAATCCTATACTCCTAATTTGTCCTTTGCCCATTCTCTTTCCCCTTTGATAACCGTAAGTTTGTTTTCTATGTCTGTGAGTCTGTTTCTGTTTTGTAAATAAGTTCATTTGTATCATATTTTAGATTCCACATATATGTGATATCATATGGTATTTGTCTTTCTCTTTCTGACTTACTTCACTTAGTAGGATAATCTCTAGGTCCTTCCATGTTGCTGCAAAATGGCATTATTTCATTCTTTTTTATGGCTGAGTAATAGTCCTGTGTGTGTGTGTGTGTGTGTGTGTGTGTGTGTGTATGGGTATATACATATATATCACATCTTCTTTATCCATTCATCTGTTGATGGGCATGGACAGGTTGCTTCCATGTCTTGGCTGTTGTAAACAGTGCTGCTGTGAACATTGGGGTGTATGTATCTTTTCAAATTAAAGAGTTTTGTCTAGATATTGATATATGCCCAGGAGTGGGATTGCTGTATCATATGGTAACTCTATTTTTAGTTTTTTTAGGGAACTTCCATACTGTTTTCCATAGTGGCTGCACCCATTTACATTCCTACCAACAGTAATTCACATACTATTAAATTCACCCTTTTGAAGTGTACAATTCAGTGGTTTTTAGTATATTCACAGTTAAGTGTAACCATCAGCATTATCTAATTTTCAAACATTTTCATTACCTTCCAAAGGAACTCTCTACTCCTTAGTAGTCCCTCTTCAGTTCCCCCTCTTCCCAGCCCCTGGCAACACTAATCTACTTTCTATCTGTATAGATTAGCCTATTCTTGACATTTCACAAAAATGAAATCACACAATATGTGGCCTTCTGTGTCTAGCCTCTTTCACTTAGCATGGTATTTTCAAGGTTCATCTGTGTCACAGCATGTATCAAATCTTCATTCCTTTTTATGGCAAATGATATTTCATTGTATGGATATACCACATGTTATTTATCCATTCATCAGCTATGGACATTTGGGTTGTTTCTACTTTTCGTTTTTATGAATAATACTGCTCTGAACATTCTTTACAGATTTTTGGTGGACTTATGTTTTATCCCTCTTGGTATATACATACCTAGGAAGGAAGGTAGAATTTGAAGACATCAGAAAGAAAGAGCTTCCTGACATGGAGATCCACCCACACTGAAGAGAGTTCTATTGTTAAAGCAGTGAGCCAGTAATTTTATTTTACTTAACAAATACATGGCATTTACTATGTGCTACCTACTGTTCTAAGTGCTTTACAATTATTTAAAACGCTACAAGGTAGGCACTGTTATTAAATTTATTTTACAACAAAGAGGCTTAGTAACTTGCTCAAGATCACTCATAGAGTACATAGGATTGAAATCCAGGTGATCTGGTTCTAGTATCTGTGCTTTTAATAATAGGAACAAAATAACTTCAAGTATTTATTAAATTCTATTTCTCAGACACTGTGCTTAACTACTTTTATTCAAGTAGAGGCTGTGGTCGTCTTTTAGGGATATTTTAGAAAGAATTATCTCTTTGGGTAGAAATTACCTTAGGGTATCTTTAATCCCAAGGTTCTGTTATTACAAGGATGGATGGAAGTGGGGAAAAAGACAGCAACAAGATGTCTGGCCTGAGGCTTTTAAGATGATCAGACTTTTTATCAGAAAGAGAACAGTGCGTGTGAATGATGAGTACTGTAGGAATTCAGTTAACAAGACATGAGAACATGTTCATAAGTTGTATATAATGTAAAAGGATTAACCGAAAATGACTTCTGAGATTGTAAATGGAAGCCTTAGGAAAATGGAGGCATTAAAGTTTCATGGAAATATAATCCTACTTTTGAAATGTTTAGTATCAAGTATTGGCAGGATATATTAGGGTAAGTAGATGACTTTTAGTGAACTGAACATATGGAACTGGAGCTGTATACATGAAGGTAGTTGCTTAAAACAAAATGAACAATAACAAAAATAACAAATGCCTAAGAGAGAAAAGAGTAGTCCAGCCCAGACTTAAGCCTCAAGTGGCCATAAATTGATGGGGAAGAAGGAGAAGAGGATTCAGCAATCTAGACTAAGAATTTACCAAGCTTTGAGACACAGAGGGAGTCGTAAAAGCCAAATGTAAAACAAGTGGGGTGATGGAGGCATGGTCAGCAGTACCTCCTATAAGAGGGAGAATTTCCTTATGAAGAAATCTCAGATGAGACCATTGAACTTGACAAGGGGAGAGTCATTGCTCTTAGGACAGAGTTTCTGGGCAATAAGTAGAATGAAAGTTTTACTGCAAAGGAACAAATAAAAAAATGGAAAAGAAAGGGAAAATAGCTGTAAAATTAGGCTACAGTTATAGAAGTTTATTTGTGAAGGAAGAATTTGGAAAGGGAAATGAGGCTTAGTGAAAAATGTAGGTTAAAAGAGACTTGTAGGGTTTCCCTGGTGGCGCAGCGGTTGAGAGTCCGCCTGCCGATGCAGGGGATACGGGTTCGTGCCTCGGTCCGGGAAGATCCCACATGCCACAGAGCGGCTGGGCCCGTGAGCCATGGCTGCTGAGCCTGTGTATCCGGAGCCTGTGCTCCGCAACGGGAGAGGCCACAACAGTGAGAGGCCCGCGTACTGCAAAAAAAAAAAAAAGAGACTTGTACATGTTTTAAGGTAAAGGAATAGGCTGATGTCTAGCCCTCTAGAACATTTTAAATAAGAAAGTCTTTATTATTATACCAACAATGGGTCTAGTTTCCCATAAAAATAAGACGTGTTTCTGTACATGGACTTCAGAAGAATAAATCAGTTGTACATCATATCTAAGTATTATCTCATTTAGAGTAAAACCCTAAATCCTTCTTTGCAGTGGCCTGAAGACCCCTCATGTTCTGCCTCCCAGTTATAGCTGTAATCTATTTTCTGCTACTTTTTTTTCTTAATCCCTTTGGTGGAGCCACAGAGGTCTCCTGGCTGTTCCTCAAACATGCCAGGACTGTTTCCTATTTAAGGGCCTTTGCGTTTGCTGTTCTCTCTGCCTTGAACATGCTTTCCCTAGATACCTGCATGGCTAGTCCCTCACCTCATTCACGTTCTGACTCAAATATGCCTTTCAGTGAGGCCTTTTCTGCTTTTCCTATTTGTAACTGAAATACCTCACTTATCCACCTCCATTATCCCCAGTTCATTCCCTTCCTGTGCCCCTTTCTTGTTTTATTGTTTTACATAGCACTTAATGTCACATAACAAATTATATATTTTACTTATTAATTTTTTTTTTTTTTTTTTTTTTTTGCGGTACACGGGCCTCTCACTGTTGTGGCCTCTCCCGTTGCGGAGCACAGGCTCCAGATGCCCAGACTCGGCGGCCACTGTGCACGGGCCCAGCCGCTCCGCGGCACGCGGGATGTTCCCGGACCGGGGCACGAACCCGTATCCCCTGCATCGGCAGGCGGACTCTCAACCACTGCGCCACCGGGGAAGCCCTACTTATTAATTTTGCTTTTTGTCTTCTCCTACTAGAATTTAAACTCCACGAGTTCAAGGATTTTCCTAGCATTAGAACAATGCCTGGCACTTAGTAAATGCTTGTTGCATGAATGAATGAGTGTAACATTCTTTGTGGAAACTGATATGAGAATGTTCTTCTTCATCATCAACATCATTATTAATAAGCATGTTGGATGCTATACATAGAATTAGGCTTCAGATATTCTGTCAGTCAGGAGTTGGCAAACTTTTTCTATAAAGCACCGGATAGTAAACACTTTTTTGAACCATATCGTTTCATCACAACTACTCAACCCTGTTACTGTAGTGCGAACGTAGCCATAGACAATCCCTCCATGCACGAGTATGGTTGCGTTCCAATAAGACTTTATGTATGGACCCTGAAATTTGAATTTTACATAATTTTCAAATGTCGTAAAATATTATTGTTTTTTTTTAAATTTTTTTCCCTCAACCATTTAAAAATGTAAGAACCGTTCTTAGCTCTCCAGCCGTAAAAAATAAGCAGTGGGTCAGAGTAGACCCACAAGCTGTAGTTACCACCTCTATTTTTACTGGTTTCTTAAACATACCTTAGTTGAAACTTATTTTTTCATACTGGTAGGAAGCAACAATGTAGATTAAACCTTAGTAATAGATAATTCAGGAATACGTTTGTTTGGCTTCAGAATCTTGCATATTGTTTTCATCTTTGTTTTCCTGGGAACCTTACGTTTTCATTACATGTTTATGAAGCTCATTTTTGAATGAGTTTGCATTCTCCGAGCAGATGCCATATGATAGTGTTGGGGAGGTGGTGGAAGCAAAGCTGGGCAAAGCCCACCCAGGTTTAAAAGTTTGCCATTATTTACAAGGCAAAGAATTCCCGTGTGGGAGAATCGAGAGGTGTTAGCCAGGCTTAATGCCCAGAGGACTGTCACTGTGAATGAGAATTGTGTCGCAATTTCTAACGTCATCCATAACAGATATCTTGAATAAGTTGCAAATGCTTTTAATAATATAGCTCAGGGTTAATTTTACCTATGCTACATTGGCAATTTTTGCTCCTTTACTTAAAAAATAATCAGCAAATAACCTATTCTGTTATAAAATCAAGCTGTGATTTGAATAAAGCATTATATTTTTCCTCAGTAAGTACAAAGAGAGAAAAAATGTTTTTCATCTGCAAAATTTTTACATATTTATAAAGTTTTTCACGTACTTGATTTTGTTCAATTCTTAAAACAGCTTCACGATGCAGGTAGCTTTATTAACTATTTAAAATGTGAGAGAGCTGATAGTGAAGTTAAGTATTGGATTGGTCAGAAAGTTCCTTCGGTTTTTTAAGTAAAAATAAAAGACACATTTTTTATTTTCACCGAAAACTTTATTGAAGAGCATATTCACCCTTTTGTTCCACTACCTTCTGTCATTTTTCAGGCAACTTCATAATTCCATCTTCCCAAAACTTTTTATCTTTTTGAGCAAAGAACTGTGCCAGGTGCCTTTTACAGTCTTCCAGGGAATTGAAATTTTTTCAATTAAGAGAATTTTGTAAAGACTGAAATAATTGGAAATCCAAAGGTGCAAAGTCTGGTGAACACAGTGGATGAATCAGAACTTCCCAGCCAAGCTGTAACAGTTTTTGCCTGGTCATCAAAGAAGCAGGCAGTGTTGTGTTATCCTGATGGAAGATTATGCATTTTCTGTTGACTAATTCGGGATGCTTTTTTCTCCACCCCCCCGGTACGCGGGCCTCTCACTATTGTGGCCTCTCTCATTGCGGAGCACAGGCTCCGGACGCGCAGGCTCAGCGGCCATGGCTCACGGGCCCAGCCGCAGCGCGGCATGTGGGATCTTCCTGGACCGGGGCAGGAACCTGCGTCCCCTGCATCGGCAGGCGGACTCTCAACCACTGCGCCACCAGGGAAGCCCCTCGGGATGCTTTTTGTTGAGTGCTGCTTTCAGTTGGTCTGATTGAGAGCAGTACTTGGAATTAATCATTTGGTTTTCTGGAAGGAGCTCATAATAGAGGACTTCCTTCCAATCCCACCATATACACAACATCACCTTCTTTGGATGAAGACCGGCCTTTGGTGTGGTTGGTGGTGGTTCCTTTCACTTGCCCCGTGATCTCTCCCATTCCACATTATTGTACAGTATCCACTTTTCATCGCCCATCACAATGTGTTTTAAAAATGGAATGTTTTCATTACGTTTAAGTAGAGAATCACATGTGGAAATACTGTCAAGAAGGTTTTTTTTCATTTAACTTACGTGGAACCCAAACATCAAAGCGATTCACATAACCAAGCTGGTGCAAATGATTTTCAGTGCTTGATTTGGATATTTTGAGTATGTTGGCTGTCTCCTGCGTGGTAGAACGTTGATTGTTCTCAATTAATGTCTCTATTTGATCACTATCAACTTCAACTAGTCTACCTGACCATGGGGCATCGTCTAGCGAGAAATCTCCAGCACGAAACTTTGCAAACCACTTTTGACATGTTCAATCAGTCACAGCACCTTCTCCATACACTGCACAAATCTTCTTTTTCTTTTGTGTTTCTGTTGTGTTTTTACCTTTCTTGAAATAATAAAGCATAATATGCCAAAAATGTTGCCTTTTTCTTCCATCTTCAGTATTAAAATGGCTACACAAAAATTCACCAATTTTGATAAGTTTTTTAAAAAATGTACACTGATATGACAGCTGTCACAATATAGTCTAACAAAATTGTTTTGAATGAAGTTAAAGACAACTAAGTGCTACTAGAGCCATCTTATGGAAAAAAACTGAATGAACCTTTTGGCCAACCCAATAACTTGTCCAAGGTCATAGCACCAGGACTCCAAATGGGCCTCCTCACCGTATGAGGTGCAGACTCCTCACTGGAAACTTCAGCCAGTCTTTGCTTTCGCTGCTGTGCCCTCTCCTCACTGCCTCTTATTCTCTAGCTTCATCTGTTCATGAGGATGCTCAGAGCTCCAGCTGCTCCTGGCTCTGCCACTCTTACTGTTCAGAGCTCTGGGAAAAGGTGAGGAGGCTGGGGTCAGTTACATCACTGCCACTGTAGCTACTTACCAGCTCTGTTTCCTCCTCCAGCCATTTTAGTTACTGTGTAATTCATCTGGGCATGTACTGTCTTAGTTCCCAAATATCTGGTTCTCCTTTTCTCAAAACTGTGACCTCTGAAGACCTCACCTGGTCAGCCAGTGGCTAATAAAACATCGTGGATATGGTTGGCAAAGACAAGAAGGAGTGAGACGGGACCCCAGTGCTTCAAGTCTGGGTGACTGGGAGGGTCAGAACATAGTGACTGAGCATCGGAAGATGTGCTAGGATTTAAACACATTGGTTTAAATGTGTTATCTTGAGGTAATGGTGGAACAGCCTTGCAGTTAGTTTTCTATCCTCCAAAAAGTTAAATGGAGAAAGAGGTTGAACCAGAATATCTGGGTTACAGCCAAATGGCAAGATGTATAGTTAGAATCAAAGACTTTGTGTTCCATTTAAGTGCTTCTTAGAGGTCCCATTTGAACAACCTCTTCATTATGAAAATGGAGACTTTCCATGCCTTTTTATGGTGTTTAGAGAAAACTGTCGTAAATATTACACACAATTTGGGATGGTTGTGTATCTTAGGAATCAATGGATGGCATATAAAAAGATTCCTCAACACAGTGTGTGGAAAATGTTATAGCATGTTATTCTTGAATTGTTTTCACTTTGGTGTTTGTATGGTACCTTAGATATTTTAAATGTTATTTTAATTATATTCTGTGCTTTTTTTTTTTGGTTAGGAAAGCTGCCTGCTACTAATATCTTAACGGATTTAAGTTTCTGAAAAGCCCCTTTGAACCCTTCCCCATTCCTGTACCTCCTTTTTCTTTATCACAGTCTCAACCCCTTGAACATAACCCAGAAGTCTAGGTATAGGCCAACTGATGTCTCAGTGGAAACAACAAAAGTAGAACTTATTATTTCTCAATGCTTGAGAGAGATTTTTATATTTTAAATTGGAGAGGATAAGAGGCTTAGTCCATACATTATCATGTGAATGTCTTAATTCTATCAATTGACTTAGTCAAAATGAGAAAGTTAATGAATTTAAAGACAAGTATCAACAATGCTGCACAAAAAGGCGCTGTTACAGCATACCAGCCTGCATCTACATGAAAAAAGCTATGGCTGTATTTTGCCCCTGAATAAGGGTCATGTTGACTGGCCATGGCAGACCATGCTGGGTCACCCACCTGATATTCTGTCACCTGCCAAAACTCAAAAAGACATGAGAGTATGCAGTTAAGTACTCTAAACACTTCTTCTCCCAAAGTGAGTCAGTTTTACAGTTGTACCTTTGGGTTTCTCCATTTACAGTCTTGTGTTTTCTTGAATGGACTGCGTTATCTTGTAAGTTTGGGGACTTATAAGAAGTCAGGAGTTTTCATGGACTCCTCTCTTTTCCATACAGATGCCCAGAGGGATTCTTGGGAGAATATTGTCAACATCGAGACCCCTGTGAGAAGAACCGCTGCCAGAATGGTGGGACGTGTGTGGCCCAGGCTATGTTGGGGAAAGCCACATGCCGATGTGCCCCGGGCTTCATAGGCGAGGACTGCCAGTACTCAACCACTCACCCCTGCTTTGGGTCTCACCCTTGCCTGAATGGAGGCAAGTGCCACGTGCTTAGCCGGGATACCTATGAGTGCACCTGCCAAGTCGGTTTTACAGGTAACAAATGGGACTCACGGCCATACTTTCCCATTCTCAGCAGGTACTTTTATTTAGCATCTTTTAGATAACTGTCATCTGGTTCTTTAGGGTCCCCCCAACTCTGGTACATGTTTAACATTATGGTAAGGACTGGAATGTTCCAATCAACTATCCTTCAGTTCCTTTTGAAAGGGGAGAAAGAGAAAGAAAAAGGGTCAGATACTCAGAAGTAGTTGACTGCCTGAAGAATATATATCAGGATTGGGGATCAGAATTACTTCCCTATCACCAGAAGAAAAGTTGTTCGTGTTACCGATAACTTATTCCTTGAAATCTCCTCTCCCCAGACATTTAGGGCATTGGCTTTTCGGGCTTTCTAAACTGATTGTTCCATTTGCTTCTACATTGCCTTATCCTTGTCCTCATGCATTTAATTTTTGTGTTCTTTGGAATTCTGTTTTGAGCCCCGTTTCGAGTCATAGCACAGCTTTCCCCAGGGAATCTCGCTATCTCCAGTTGCTTCAACTCTTGTCATCTTCATCCCTTGCTGATGCCTCTCGTGGTCATCCTTTTAGCTCCACCCCAACCCTGACATTCAGGCTCATATTTCTAACTATCCGTTGCATATTATCCTTAGAAACTCAACATGTTGATATCATAGTGGCACCAATGTACACTCCAAATACTCCAAACTAGAAACTCTCTCTCACTTCTCTGTACCCCACTTAGACTCAGTCACCCCGTCTAATCTCTGAGATACGTCTCACCTGTCTACTCCTCTCCATTTTCTCTTCTGCTCTGTGACCTCTAAAGACCTCTGTAGGTGAGGTCCAGGTCATCTCTCACCTGGACTCCTGCAGTTGCTTCTTACCTGGTTTCCTTGCCTTTACTTTCTCCCCCTCTTGTCCACCTGTCACATTACCATGGATCTTTAACATGAATGCAGATCTTCTCACAAACTCACCTGCTTACCACCCTAGTGACTTTTCATCGTCTGCAGAGTACAAACTCTTTTACATGGCTCGCGTAGCCCTTACACTCTAGGCCTTACATCTTCTTATAGCCTCAGTTCCTCATACGCATCTAGCTCTAGTGACGCCAGCGTTCTCATCATTTCCTGAAAATGTCATGCTTCCTGTTGCCTCCATGCTTTTGCACACCCCTTTGCCTGGAACGCCCTTTTCTACAGTTGGGGATTGCCCAATGTTATTGTAAACTCTTAGTGACCCTTTCATGATTCCTTTACACAGTTAGTCTCTATGTTCTGTTAGTTTATGTGTCACATTTTATTGTAATTAATTTTTACATGTCTCTCATCTGACTATATTGTGGGTTCTTCAAAGCTGGGTCTGAGCTTTATTCAGAATGAACCACACGTGTTTATGAAGGTAGACGAGAAAAGGAGAACTAGCCATCATTTTGTCCCCCACTATATCAACAATTCCGTAAATCTAATAAAAAATGAAAGACATATTCAGAAAACTAGACTGGACCATTTAGTTTGGAATACTTGTTCTACTGGTTTTTCATTAAAAGGTGTTGTTACGGGTAGAAGATATATAGGATGATCCGTTATCTCCATCATGACTATGACAGCATTGATACTGTGAGTCACTGAAGAGATTTGGTGGTTAAGAGAATAGTTTTTTCCTGATTGTCAGTTTCGAGTTGTTTGGCTCCACAAGGCAAAGGGAAGGCATATCTATTTAACACATTTTAATCCTGACTGGTGGAAATGACAGTAGTGCCTTCTTCAGAACTAAAATGTTACTCTGAAATAACCCTCAAATTAAAATGTGTTCCTTTGCCATTAAAACAAACTCTTCTTGGTGGTCTGCAGGGTTCTGATCATCCTTACACATCTGCCACTTTTGTCTGTCACTTTAGGAACTGCCACAGGTCAAGCTCAGCCTTTTGGTTTTGGGATAGCTCACTATACCACCTCGTCAGACCGTATGAGCTCACCTCACTCATAGATAAAGAAACAGAGGCAGGAAGTTAGTGCTTGTACAAAACATATATGGGAAACCAAGGTCAGAGACCTTCTTGTTTCAGTTGTAGGCAAATACTCTGATATACACGGTTGTCAAAAGTAACCATTTTTATCTGTTCTCCATTGTAGGTAAGTACCTCTCAGAAGAAAAAATAGGAAGAAAGATTGAGGTTCCTTCATTTTCTCTAGGCTTAGCACTGTGAGATATACATGCTGTACCCAGATTTTTATTGCACCCTTTCCCTTTGATTTGATATTCTTGATAGGCAGAGAGCGCTTCTGTGTGCTCAAATGTCACCTCTCTCTCCCTTTTAGAGAAGCTGTCATGACTGTTATTTGCTTTTCTCTGGGGTCAAAGATTTGGGTGTTTATCTAGACAACCAATTGGAGTACTAACAAATTCAGGGGGTTCTCATATCTTTAGTTTTGAAAAAAGCTTACACTAATGAAAACAAAAAACCACGTGAACACCAAATTTACTAGTAGCATGGGAGTATTTTTTTTCTCTCTTTCTACCTCAAAGAATCTGCTTTGATTCCTTTGAGTTATGCCTTGAGATTCAGTACTTTCTTCCTGCTTCTTTCTAGTACTTTCCTACCTGAGAGAGTCCACAAGATTTACCTTTCTAGACCTTTATTCTCATGACAGCTTCTAGTTATTTCCATATATAAGAAGCCAGAGAGTCTGTATCTCCTTCAAACACACCCAGCAATATTTTTGTCAAGACCACAATCAACAAAATGTTTCCCAGAATACGTGTGCATGTGTGTTGTGTTTAAGGGAAATAGAAGTCATATTGACTTGTTTCTATCATCTAAGAGGTCTATTTAGTCATAATTTATTTTGGAAAATATCGGTACATTTTATTCATTCAAAAGACATGATTTGAGAGCCTACTGCAGGGATCTGACCCCTGCCAGTGTGACAGGTGATATAAAAGGAAACAGCAAACTTGGGGTATATGTTTGCATGTGCAGGGGTGTGTGTGTGTGAGGGAGAGGGTGTGGGGATTTGGGGAGCTGAGGGGAGCATTAAGGATGACTTTACAGCAGTGGTGACTTATGAGTAGAGCTGTCAAGATAAGTTGAAGCCCATTAGGTAACCACAAAGGAAGATGGCCTTCCAAACAGAGGAGCAGCTTATGCAAAGACAAGGAGGTGTGAGACAGTAGGTGGATCCAGACCCTTCTGGATCCTGTGCTGCAGGGACTGATATAGGCTTCCTGCGACTAACCTACAGTCCCTCCCCCTCCCATGTGACCCACTGAGTGTTTGTGTGTCAGCTGAGGGCCCTGGAGAGTGCCCCTGTCAGGTGAACTTGAGGAAGCTCTGATATGGGCTTCCTGTAAAATTCAAAGAGCTTAGGGATTCTCCATGCAGTGGCTCCCTTATGTCACCCTTTGGGTGGGAGATGTGGGGTGGTGGGATGGGGCTGACCCTCATTTCTGTGGACAGTACTGAGTTCTGTTATCTTTCCTCTAGGTAAGCTGTGCCAATGGACTGATACCTGTCTGTCTCAGCCCTGTGCAAATGGAAGTACCTGTACCACTGTGGCCAACCAGTTCTCCTGCACATGCCTCGCAGGCTTCACAGGGCAGAAGTGTGCAAGTGATGTCAATGAGTGTGATGTTCCAGGACAATGCCAGCACGGTGGCACCTGCCTCAACCTCCCGGGTTCCTATCAGTGCCAGTGCCCCCAGGGCTTCACAGGCCAGCACTGTGACAGTCCCTACGTGCCCTGTGCACCCTCCCCCTGTGTCAACGGAGGCACCTGCCGGCAGACTGGTGACTTCGCCTTTGAGTGCAACTGCCTTCCAGGTAAGGAGTCCCCCTAGTGTCCTGGGTTGGGGGATGCACCTCCAGCAGGAAGGAAGGGGATGGGTGTGGTTCAATTGTTCCTTTAAGAAGTATCCCTCCCAGGAGGGAAAAGGGGAAGTGAGAATTTTGTGTGGGGTGGTTTGCTGGTGAGCGAGGAGTTTTATGGGCCAATGTGGTCCGTAAACTGAGCAGGGGGTAATTTAACATGTCAGGGTTTATGATGATGAGTGGCTTGGAAATTGTTTATTGTCCTTTTTGGAGGAACAGTGAGAAATAAGGGACACAGAGCTCTGGGAAAACGATAGACGAGTCTATGGAATGGAAAGGAACACAATGAGAATTACACATTGAAAAATGTGTATGTATGATTAATAAAATGCTTTAAACTGAATTGACAATAATAATAGATGATCAACTTTCCTATATGTTTCTACCTCTGATAAAATAATGGATTATTTTACTATAGCTGCCTAATTGTACCCACCTACCCTTCTGTGACTTGCACTGAGCTTCTGATCTTTAGAACCCTCTCCACGTAGTCTCTCTGACTTTGGGGTAGCCCTGCCCAGACTTGAAGTTGGAGAATTTGGGAACTGGGGTGGCAGCGGTGCTCTGCTAATCAGTGGACACTTTTTGATGAGCGCTGATAGATTATGTGTGGCACAGCCATACATAACCCCAAGGTAGAAGCAAAAAGAGGAGCAGTGTATGGGAGCTTGGGGCCCAGTGTTCTGTAGGACGGAAAAAGGAGCCAGGCTGGCGGATTCACGGAACTCCTTATAAAAATGATGAGGAGGCTGAAAACCGAGAATTTTGATTGGGAACAGAACACAAGCAGCTGGAGCAGATGAATTACTAGGCAACAAAGATTCTGCTTTTTATACAAATAACCTTAGTGCAAAAACAAAAGAAGGAAAACTGTAGGGGGGAATAATGTGCTAAGTAAGCAGAATTGCCTCAAAAAGAAGTTGTTTTAGCCACTCTTTTGGAGTAGGAATCTTAGATTCTGGTGTTGTGGATGTGGTTCACATATAATGGGCTCGTTTGTTTTATCTTTTGGGGATTAAAGGTCATATGTTGGTCCTCGGGATAAAAGCAAATGGTAATTTATTCATTTCATTCAGTTAAAATTTACTGGCCGCCAGCTATGGTCTAGGCACGGTGCTATGCTTGAGATACAGCAATACAAGACTGCCACATAATAGAAAAGGATACCATTTAACTCTGAGCCGCAAGAACAAGCTACTTAATTGCATTGCTTTCAGTTTCTCTTTCAATGAAGAATAGATAATGCTGTCATTTTAGACACTAAATATTTATTTACCTAATATTACTGTCACCCACATTCTCTTGTAGAAGGAATAACTAAAAGATATCTTTCTTCACTCCTGTTTTTGTTTGCATTTTAAGGGTTAAAAGGAGGAAGTAGAAATGTAAACAATTTAATTTTGCAAATTTTCTAATAGTCTAATATTCTAATAGCCTAAGTGGCTAGTAATTGAGGTTAGTGCAAGTTATTGTTGAAGACTAAATGTGTTTTTTAGTTTCAAGAAAATTACTTTTAATAGTTGCCTAGAACAAGAGGTTGATTTGGCAGCAAAGTACTAACGGGAAGTTAGAGAAGTCAATAAAGGAAGTTTTTAGCAGGGAGAGAGTGATTATTCACTCCCATAGCCTCTGCATTGTTATCCATTAGCCACGATAACAACCTTAGGGAATTCTGAGAGTGTGTCCAGGAAAGGATCTGTCAAACCAGAATAGTATCTCCTCCTTGAGAAAGGAAATAACCAAGGATTCCACAGCTGAGAGGTTGCCAGGGCTAGTGGGATGGAGTAAGGAGATCCTGGCTGTCTCTTACACTCTCCTTATAGTTTAAAGCAAGACATTTTTTTACACACTGACGAAGTGTGTGCATGTATGTGTGTGTTTGGGGTCAGGATGGGGGGTGCAGCGTTGGGGGCAGAAGATTTGGCAAAGAGGTTACTAACACGTATTTCATGCCTTTTATGAGTCAGGCACTGTGCCAGGTACTTCTGCTTCCATTAGCTCCATTACACAAAAACCTTGGGGTTAGGTATTGTTTTTCTGGTTTCCCAGGTGAAGCAACTCAAGTTTGGAGATGTTAAGTGATTTACTCAAAGTTGCACAGCTGACATGTGGTTAGGCTGAGTCCTGAAATCCAAGCAGGTTATTTCCAAAGCCTGTGCTTTGTACACCTTGTTCCGTGACACTGTACTACTTGTCTTCCCCTGAAGGTGCTTTGAAATGTGTAAGACTTTTTGTTAAATGCTTAGAGGTGTTTGGGTTAAAAAAAATGTAGGTTCATGTTAAAAGAAAAAGGAGATACTTCTAATTATGTTCAGTCAGTATTTGTTACATACATACATATCATGCAGATATTTAAAAACAGTTAAGTAGGCTGGTTCTTGCCTTTCAGGGTTGCATGATCTAAAACAGATGACGTCAGCTTGGACCATGTATAGAAGGAAATTAAAAAAGAATTCAAAACAATAGATAATGCAATAACACTGTGAATAAATATATATATTTATACATTGTATAAGATTTTATGCTCATTGTTTTTATGTACCAGGTGGAGTTTGCAAAGTATTAACTTTATTTCCACATGGGGAAATAATGCCTGGAGATGATTTTCTTTTACAGAGTCCTTTTCATGATGCAGTACCATTGTCCTTGTCCCTCCCCCATTGCCCTCCACACTGTCCAAGAGACTAAAATGTTACTTAAAATAATAATTACTCTCTAGAGCTTCCCTGGTGGCGCAGTGGTTAAGAGTCCGCCTGCCGATGCGGGGGACACGGGTTCGTGCATTATTATTATTATTATTTTTTGCTGTATGTGGGTCTCTCACTGTTGTGGCCTCTCCCGTTGCGGAGCACAGGCTCCAGACGCGCAGGCTCAGCGGCCATGGCTCACGGGCCCAGCCGCTCTGCGGCATGTGGGATCCTCCCGGACCGGGGCACGAACCTGTGTCCCCCGCATCGGCAGGCGGACTCTCAACCACTGCGCCACCAGGGAAGCCCACAACACCATTATTTGAAGAGAATCATTATTTCAGTTCTAAAGGTGGGGAAACCAAGTCAGCAAGAGGCAAAGTAGCTTTTGTCCAGGTTCTGCAATTCTCAGATGGCTGCTTCCCACCACGTTTCAAGTCTTTGCAGTTTTAACTGAGGCCTACCCTGATCACCCTATTTCAGGTTGTAACCATTCCCTTCCCCCTTCATTACTGACCCTAGTCTACTTTTTTTCTTTTCTTTTCTTTTTTTGTAACACTTGTCATCGTCTTACTATATAATTTGTGCTATATAATTTACCTCATTATGTCTATTGTTTATTGTCTGTCTTTTCTAAATTCTGCTGCCTCTTCGCCTCTCCAGAGTGAAAGCTAGGATCTTTGTTTTTATTTAGTGATACGTCCCAAGCACCTAGAAACCATGCCAGGTATATAATAGGCACATACCTATCGATTGACAGATTGAGTTTAGTATAATATGGTAGTATTGAGAACATAACTTTGGTCTTTTCATCTTCTTCCTGGTAACATGCACCCTAGACTTAGTCTAGCTTCTCCTTCTGTACTTGTTTATACTAGTACTGCGTAAAAAGAATTGGAGTTCTTTTCAACTCTGAAAGTCAGTGAACCCCACATAAGTTAGTGATTATTTTTTGAATGGTTAAAATATAGTTCTTTTCCTGCAAAGGGCACTGTAGTTACTGAGTTGATTTTAGAATTATTTTAAGACTGATGGGGAGGGAATTAAAACTGCAAGAATGACTCATCCTGTGTAATAAAGAAAGAAGAGTTTCTCCATAGAGGGAAGAAAAAAAGGAATATATTCAAGAGGGAACTGATAGAGTCAAACCAAGGAACTGTATTTCATCTTCTTGGAGCAGCAACTGTAAATAATCCAGATCCTTATGAACTACCATTAGGTAAAGTTTTTAGCAGAAGCCCCGAGGAGGAGCACTCAACCAGAGAAATTTTAACAAAAGAACAAAATAGAAAATAAATTCTTGAATCACTGATTCCCAATTTTTGGGGGTCAGTGGGGGGGAGAATGAGTTAAACTGGTTTTATGTTTGTGATATTTTAAGAAGTAGCACAGGTCATCAGAAAGCAGTGGGTTGTTTGTATCTCCTGGCTGTACCTGTGAGTCCGCAGTTGGATAGGGCAGTCCCTGATGAACTTACCCTTTTTCTTTCTCTCCTGTACCTCCTTATTCCTTTATGATTTTTAAACTTCATAAAAAGCTGTCTGATCCATCCTGTCCAAACAAGGAAGGTTTATCCTCTGTAAGTCACCTCTGTACACTACAGGCTGATGATATGTTATATCCCTATATCATTAAAATAAAGCTTAACCACATTTTGTGGCTTTTGTGTCTGCTCTGCAGTTGCTGAGCTTAAAAACTGTTAGAAAGAGTTCCCTCTTGCATTCTCATATGCACGGGCATGTGATGTTCTCTTGGGTATTATACTAATCATATTCTGGCAGGTTTCACTGGAGCAGACGCAGAAATTGTCGTACCATTTTGCAGGGTGCATTATTTTAGCTCCTCTAACCTGGGCCCTGCGTCTAGTTGTACTTGATGTTCCTGGAAGTTTTTCCTGTTCTGTCATGCTTGGCAGTTTTGCCCGTGCTACCTCCTCAGCCTTCTGTCACTTACCTCCCCCACCCACCCTGCCTTTTTATATAGAACTTATTCCTTATGATGTGTCAAAGGCATCTACTTCACTGAAATGCCTTCCATATTCCCTACCCCGTGGGGACTAGAGACCTGAGGTCTTTCGCAACCTGTATACATCTAGCACAGCACTTATCAAACTGACTGTTCATCCTTGCCAGTAGACACCCTCATTTAAATTCCCCAGTATCCAGCTTACTGCCTGGAACAAAATTGAGACTTAATGAATATTTGACAAATGAATGAATTGAATGTGATAGAGAAGAGAATTCCTGTATTCTATAATTTTAAAAAATGCTCTGAATTTATTTCTTTGGAACCCCTTTATTCATTTCTCTGACTTCTTTGGAGGTAAAGTTAGAAAGGGAAGTGGAGATGATTTGGGAGCTACAGAGGGAGGCAGGTAGGAGCAGCCACCTGGGTGGGTGGTGGGGCAGGCATCCAGGGGCCAGTCATGGGGTCGGTGAGCTCATTGGGGCCCATTCAGAGGACGGATGCAGTGTGCCGAGGAAACCAGTGGGGCAGAGGTGGGGCCCGCTTGCCCTTGTGACAGGTTTCTTCCCAGAGGCGGGGGAGAAGGTAGCACGTAGCTGTTTACTTTTGTGCCTTTGTCCAGTTCCAGGCATCCCTGGGTTTTCCTCACTCTTTCATCCCTGCGCACAGAAGCTCTTCCTGAGGACCTTCAGCCTGGCCTGGGAGAATCCTGGTTGTGTCATCTCAGCTTCCCCTTTCTGCTGTCTTCTTTGTGCCTCTGTACCAAGCCTTTCCACCCTCACACCTCCCGGGGGCTGAAAATGGAAAGATGTGGACGCTCTCTTGAGAGATGCTGTTCTCTGTGTGGGATGACAAGTTCGAAAGACACTTTCCTGCTCCCCACCCTCACTGTCATCATTTATCAGTTACGTGGCCCATGGTTTTATAACAGCACAGTCTTAAAATGTTCCTTCTGAGTTTAATTTCTTTCTTTTTGGCCTTTTAAGGATGTGAATTGGCTTTAAGCAGTGGACTCCTTTTAGTACAGTCATGTGAGCCTTTCTGTAAGTCTTTTACACCCATCCCACCCACAGGTCTGGAGACTTGTCTGTTTCCCTTTCCCTTAAAACCTTAAAACATTTTTAAGAAGTGATTCCACTATAACTTATTCATTTAAACCTTACCCTCCCTCCCTACTCCCCTCGCCCATAGGTAGACTTTCTTATAAGAATTTGCTAGCTCTTTCCACAAAGAGTACTGTAACTCTATTTTCTTTTTCTTTTTTCTTTTCTTTTTTTTTTTGCAGTACGCGGGCCTCTCACTGCTGTGGCCTCTCCCGTTGCGGAGCACAGGCTCCGGATGCACAGGCTCAGTGGCCATGGCTCACGGGCCCAGCCGCTCCGCGGCATGTGGGATCTTCCCGGACAGGGGCACGAACCCGTGTCCCCTGCATCGGCAGGCGGACTCTCAACCACTGCGCCACCAGGGAAGCCCTCTGTAACTCTATTTTTAAAGCATAAATCCTGTCTTAACTTTGGAGGAGAACTGATTTGGTTAGGGTTTTCTCAGACATGGGAACTTTTGACCCAAGATCAGTTTTTCAGATTAATGAAAGGGAACTCTGGGGTCCCAGAGATCATACTGATTGAAATTGAATAAAATTTCTGGTTGAGAGCTTTCCTGGTGGCGCAGTGGTTGAGAGTCCGCCTGCCGATGCAGGGGACACGGGTTTGTGCCCCGGTTCGGGAAGATCCCACATGCCGCAGAGCGGCTGGGCCCGTGAGCCGTGGCCGCTGAGCCTGCACATCCGGAGCCTGTGCTCCCCAACGGGAGAGGCCACAGCAGTGAGAGGCCCACGTACTGCAAAAAAAAAAAAAAAAAAATTTCTGGTTGAGTACTGACTACTAGGCATTTAAACTTGGGTAGGTCAGCCACATGGCCTTTACCTTCTTCATCTGTAACTTAGAAGGATCAGAGGAGATAATCTCTCAGGGTTGCTTTGAGCCCATTGATATATAATATTGGGTTGGCCAGAAAGTTCGTTTGGGTTTTTCTGTAACATCTTATGGCAAAACCCAAGCAAACTTTTTGGCCAAGCCAATAGTATTAGCTAATATGTGTAAAATACTTCCTGTGCATCAGGCATTGTTTTAAGTGCTTTTCCTTCTAATATAACAGCTTTATTGAGATATAATTTGCATACCATGTAATTTTCTCTTTTAAAGTGTACAATTCAGTGGTTTTTAGTATATTTACAGATATATGTAACCATCACCACAATAAATTTTAGCTCATTTTTATCACTTCAAAAGAAGCTTAGTATTCATTAGCAGTCATTCCCTAACCTCCCCCTAACTCCCTCCCAGCACTAGGCAACTCCTAATCTACTTTCTTTATAGAGCTGCCTATTCTGGACATTTCATATAAATGGGAACACACAGTATGTGGTCATTCGTGATTGGCTTCTTTCACTTAATGTTTTCAAAATTCATCTGTGTTGCAGGAGGTATCAGTACTTCATTCCTTTTTGTGGCTGAATCATATTCCATTGTATGGATTTACCACTTTGTATCAATATTTATCTACTCACCAGGGAATTGACATTTGGGCTGCTTCCACTTTTTTGGGCTATTTTGAATAATGCTGCTGTGAACATTCTTGTACAAGTTTTTGAGTGGACATATGTTTTCATTTTTGGGGGTATATACTTATGAGAGGAATTGCTGGGTGATATGGTAACTCTAATCTCTTCGTGACTGCCACACTATATCCCATAGTGGCTGCACTATCTTACATTACAACCAGCAGTGTATGAGGATTCCCAATTTCTCCATATCCTTGCCAACACTTGTTGTTATCTGTCTTTTTAATTATAGCCATCCTAGTGGGTGTGAAGTGATAGCTTATCATGGTTGTGGTTTGCATTTCCTTCATGGCTGGCGTTGAGCATCGTTTCATGTGCTTATTGGCCATTTATATATCTTCTTTGGAGAAATGTCTATTTAGATTTTTTATCCATTTTATAACTGGGCTATTTGTATTATTATATTATATATATTGTATTTTAATTTTTGTTGTAAGAATTCTTTCTATAACCTAGATATAAGTCTCCTAACAGATACATGATTTGCAAGTATTTTCTCCCATTCTGTGGGCTGTCTTTTTACTTTCTTTATGGTATCCTTTGAAGCCCAAATGTTTTTAATTTTGAGGAACTCCAAACTATCAATTTTTTCTTTTGTTGCTTGTGCTTTTGGTCATATTTAAGAAATCTCTGCTTAGCCCACATCACAGAGATTTACTCCTATGATTAATTCTAAGGGTCTTGTAATTTTAACTCTTACATTTTGAGTTCGTTTTTGTGTATGGGATGAGGAAGGGGTCCAACTTTATTTTTTTGCATCTAGATATTCAGTTGTTCCAACACAACTTACTGAATTAAGTGTTTTTTATATCTGACTCATTTAATCCTTAAAACAACCTTTCAGGTAGGTCCTGTTAATTACCCCAGAGAGGAAAGAAAGTTTAAGTATCTTGCCCGTGTTCACTCAGCTACTGCATGGTAAGGGTGAGAATTGAATCTAGGCAGTTTGGCCCCAGAGGCCATGCTTCAACCATGAATTAACTCTTTCACCTACTTGTCTTCTTACCTACCTACATAGTGACAGGTAAGAACTAAAACAGTCATAAAAAGAAGGCATTTTATTTCTTATATATTGTGGTTATGTTGAAATGCTTCTGCTTTCTTAATTTGTCTGTGGTTGGTGAATTCAGTTAGTTGTAGCACTGGCAAATATAAATTCAAGCTCACAGTTTCAGGTCCTTATAGTTTGGCTACAAAGTCTTCATCACCTCCTTGACACCCTAGTCAACCATATTTAGTCACCAGGGAGATCAAGTTAGGGGGAGGATGACCAATAGCAGTTCTGGAACACCACCAGACCACACAGGTTCTAACAGCGGTGGACCAGGACCCCGTACTTCCCTCCTACACTCTAAAACTATCTTTAACTTTTCTGAAGAATGTTTCCATTTAAGAGCACTAGGCTAGAAATGAGACCTCAGTTATTGTTCAGGGACTGTACTTTCTGGATCTGTAGATTTGCCCTCACCTTAGCATAATTATGGGTGGGCTTAAACAATTCAACATTTACTGACTCATTAGTCCATTTGTAAGACTTACATGTGATTAAACAGATATAGGAGTAATATGATTAATTTTTTTAAAAATCTGAGTCTATAAAATTTTTCATAGTCTTTCTCAAGCTTACTTAATGACTCATCTGCTTGAATGGACTGAGTACCAAACACCTAGAGAAACAGAATTCTCTTCAGTCAAGCTCTCAATTATCTCCGTCTTCTACAAAATGATTTCCTTTGCTCTCTGGGTAATTTTTTTGGTTGCTTGGTTCATACTCATTTATATGACTGCTACTGTATTCAGAGAAACCAGCCATGTTCCAGTGTAACAGAGCAGATGTAGAATACTGCAGTAGCTTGTGGTAAGGAATGAATAAAGCAAGGTGTGATTGATGTCTGTCCCACTCACCAGACTGTAATGCCCCCAAAGCAGGGACTCTTTCTTTTACTCACCTATACCAGTGCCTCGTATAAGACCCAATAAGTGTTTTGAGTAAGAGAGAGAAACTTAAGGGACATTTTGAAGAGGGCAAATACTTAGTCACATGTATTTCAAATAAGAGGATGATCAGTGAACTTTCTCTCTTGTTTTAAAGCTGGTAGTCTTCTATTTTAATAGCTAAGAGATTTGATAGCAAGGAGAGAGAAAGAAGAAGCCCAATGTATAAATTATAGAGGAACATTCTATGGGCAGTTAGGGTGAAGTTTGGTGTGCTAGTTTCATTTTTCATGGAAGGGAGAAATCAAGTGGAAGGAAGCAATGCTGTTAATGTGAAGAGGAGGATGAAGAATTTGAAGGGTTGGTTAGTTAGTAATAATAGTTAGCAAGTTTAGTTAGTAATAATGCCACCCCATATTCAGATAGCTTTTTATATTTATTTCTACCTTACTCATGATGTGGCACTTATAACAACCTAGAAAGGCAGGCTGGGCAGGTGCAGTCGGCCTCATTTTACAGATGAGGAAGCTACTTCAGAGTTTGTAATTTACCATGTATTAAATAGCTTATAAGCAGTGAGGTTGGAACTTGACCTGTATCTTCAGACTTTTAAGTTCAATATTTTTTCTTATGTCCCCCCCACCACGCTGATTTTCCCAAGGGGAAAAAAAAAGGAATTTAAATTTAATTAGGTAGTCTTTTATCTGTGCTTCCCATTAATCTAGTATGGAGCTGGGGAAAATCTAATACCCCTTTTTTTTTTTAGAACGAGTAAATAGCTGTTCTGAGTAGACATTTATCTTCACTGGGATTTTTATTTCATGAAAACACTTTGAAATACTTGTGAGGTAACTATGAAGGCATGTCATTGGCATAATGAGTCATTTTAAGTGTCTAACTATGCTTGAGGCAAGAGAAGACAGAAGATTGGGGGATTTTTATATGGTGAGTCTTGGGTTGACCAGCTGCTGCCTATTGAATTGAAATAATGAAGTCAGTCTGTTCTGATGACCATGCCCTGCGGAGAAGAGCAGATCACACCATCTGTGTGAGAATTTATCATTTTCTCTGTTCTTGTCTTACTAGGTTTTGAAGGGGTCACCTGTGAGCGGAATATTGATGACTGTCCTAATCACAAGTGTCAGAATGGAGGGGTTTGTGTGGATGGGGTCAACACTTACAACTGCCGCTGCCCCCCTCAGTGGACAGGTATGTACGGTGTGACAGATCAGTCAGAATGGGGCATAGGTTGGTAACCAGTGGCAGTCTGTTATTGAAGTGGGCGTCTTTTACAAGGGTCTCTGTGCTACATCATTGGGTATAGTGCTAACCCCCATGTTCACTTAAAGGAAGAAATATTATCATGGGTGTTTATTGGGCAGCTGATGTGAACTCAGCACCACGCCGGGTGCTGTGGGAGATACGAGAAAGAACGTTATTGAAAGACTCCGACGTTATTATCTGGTAGAACAGCACATTGCCTGGAACATAGTAGATGCTTATTAAATATTTGAGAGGAAAGGAACATACTTAAATGCAAAAATATAAATGTTCTTACCATATACACACAAAAAATGGTAACTGTGTGAAGTAATGGATGTGTTAACTGATCTTATCGTGGTAATCATTCCACAATACATATGTATATCAAATCATCATGTTGTACTCCTTAAACTTACACAAATGTTATGTTAAATATAGCTCAATAAAGCTGGAAAAGAAGAAGAAGCTACAACTTGTCAAGTTTTGGTGTAGTATCAAAGAATATTCATAATTACATGAAAAGGTTATTAAAATGCTCTTCCTTCTTCCAACTAAAAAAAAAATGAAAATAAATTATGCAGGCTGCGAGAGTTCAGAGCTTATTGTTTGTTCACAGACAGAAATCCATCTCATCTTAGTGTCATGTCCTATAATTATGCAAAGGGTTGGGCAGGTCCTCTTGATGACATTATTTTTATGACACCCATCTCCATTGCTATTTTTTCCTTTTTTGTATCCCTTTTTGCACACAGACTTTTCTGCCTCTAACATTAGAAGAGTAGTCTTGCTTAAATTTACAACCTCTTGGAAGCTTCTAATGTTGTCTTAAGCAGATTTTCCTCTTATTTTTGAAATTGAGTTTATGCAGACATTTGGTTCCAATTTCTGTTTATATCTATTTATCTAACTGAAAGTGGAGACAAGTAAGAACTGATTAAGTGATTAAAACTGAGCCTTTTTGAGAGAAGTTGATTGATTTAATGTGGAAACCCAAGAATAAGTTAACGTTATAAGGAAGAAACTCCAGTACCAGTGAAGGATTGTGCCCAGCAAAGGAGTCTTGAAATTGGATTGCTGTTGTTACTACCTGGTATTCCTTAGAGTCTCCGAATTGCCTTCCCTCATCTGCAGCAGCTAATTATTTAGAGTACTCTTTACAGCCGTAGACTTAGGAATAGAAAAAGATTAAAAGGGTTTAAAACTTCAATAATACGATTTCCTGGAAGGGCACACATTTCTGCTTTTAATCCCCAAACTGTCTTTTTTTTTTTTAAGATACTTTCCCACTGGGTTTCCCTAAAATTGGACTTCCCCTAGAATTTCTTCTTGATTTCTTGATCCTAGGACTTTACTCCCAACCCTCTGCTCTTTCTGTCATAGTCTCTCTTCTCTTTAGCTTTTGCCATTTCTCTGGTGATTTTTTTCATAGGCCATTTTTTTTTCCAACTTAAAAAGATTACTGTAAAGTTAATTATGTGACAAATAGTAACTGGAAAGATTTGAATTTTTCTCTTTTTAATGATCCTCACAGTGGTATTGGGCAGGATGAGATACTTGTTAGGAACTTGACCCCATTCTAATCTCTCCCTTGCCCTGTGGGAGAGAGTGGCTCTGTGTGGTACCAAGGCTCCTGATGCCAATGAAGATTAAATGATAATTGTGATTTCACTGCTGACTTTTCTTTGATAGCACACTCAGTTTCCTGCTTTGATATTAATTAGGAAGGTCCAATCTTGGGGGAAAGTTTCCCAGTGAAATGATATTTTACCAAAATTTCTTGCCCCAGGGTGTTTAGTAAATACCTTTTTCCTATGAAAGCCCTTTGAAGATGTTTCTTTTTCCATGTGCTTTTGTATTTTTTCTAGAGGGGATGGCAGAATTGATAATTCAATGTGTCAGTGTGTCAGTATTTATTTCTTTTGATCTGCTGTCATTGAAAATACCCTCAGTCTTTGGTTTCCCACCACAGGTTTCCTTCTTCTTTTTCACTGATGTAATCTTTGACTTCCAGTGACAGCCTTATTTTTTTTTTTTAACTGTCCCGATGACCAACAGGGTAAAGTCCAAGGTCCTTCCTTCATTATGTGAAGTCCTCCCTGGCCTCAGCCCCATCTGTTTCTTCGGCGATAAGAACAGCGTCCTATATCAGCCACGCCCTATGTCCTTGTTCACACCGTTTCTTTTCTCTGGATTTCCCTTCTCCTCTCCTCTCCCTATAGTCCTCACCATTTTTGCCTGCCTGGCTCAGATCAAGTGGGTACCACCTTCAGGAAGCCCCCCCCCATGCCCTCTCTCTAGGCTGAGCCAAGTGTTACCCTCTGGGCTCCCTTACTACCCCATACATTCCTCTGTGATAATGCTCACCACATTAATATTAGCATTATTATGTGCTTGAGGTGAGGGAATGGGGTCACTGAACTGTTGATGACGTCAGTTACCAGAGCGCTTTACAGACCTTTGTTGTCAGTAGCATATAGCTGAGCTGTTCCTGATCCCAGCCCCAACCTCATTCTGAGAAGAATAGAAAGAAAATTTTGGGTTGTAGTGTTCCTGTTGATATTGACATTAGAGCTGTAAATAAAGTCACATTAGTATTTTCTGCCTTATACAAGTTAAGGAAATGAATGGGGCTGGGAGCTGAGAGTTAACCAGTGTTTATTAGCACCCAAATAATGAGCTAATTACAGTGTTTTATTTTATGTAATCTTCACAATAACTGTATGAGGGGTAGAGTTTTTTTTGTTTTTTTGTTTTTTTGTTTTTGCGGTACGCGGGCTTCTCACTGTTGTGGCCTCTCGCGTTGCGGAGCACAGGCTCTGGATGCGCAGGCTCAGCGGTCATGGCTCACGGGCCCAGCCGCTCCGCGGCATGTGGGATGTTCCCAGACCGGGGCACGAACCCGTGTCCCCTGTATCGGCAGGCAGACTCTCAACCACTGCGCCACCAGGGAAGCCCTGGTTACTGTTTTTGACATCATATTTTACATCTTTCTGTGTTTCCATTAACTACTTATTGTGGCTCTAGATGATTTTACTACTTTTGTCTTTTAACCTTCCTTACTAGGCTTTATAAGTAGTTGATCTACTACCTAGCCCAGTGCAGAGTGGTTTTACCTGACATGGTTGTCTAGAATAGTACTAATTTGTGCCTTCAAAGGCTACCACTCTTCTGGACAAACTAAAGCCCAGGGGGAAGAAAGAAATTGGTGTTGGGAGTTGGGCAAATGGTTTACTTTTTTTTTTTTTTTTAATAGGAATCTTGTTATAGAGATAAGTCAGTAGTTGGATGTTCCTTTAGGATATGTATGTATACCTAAGGATTTGAGGAAGCCTGAGCACAAATGTCTTGACTATTACTGTCTTTGGCTCCAAGCCATCTTATGAGAGAAGGTCTGCTCTGGCAGATATCCACTTAAGAAAAAAAGTTACAAAAGGTCCCCAAATTAATTGAAGCCGTGTAGATTAATGTTTTGTCTACATAGGTTGTTATTTGAATTTTCCTTTCAAAGGTTCATTTCCTTCAGAATTAAAGTTGACTCTAAACTCAACTCACAAATTCCTCTCTGGCTGCTTTTGGTTTTGGGTTCACTCCTAGGGCAGACATGATTTATTTTCCTGTGCAGAACCCAGAAATGTAATTTCAGCTTGGGCTTGGAATAGTGCTTTGGGACACTAAGCAGAAGTGAACAATGGAAGTTAGGTGGACATGAGTCAAATGAAACCAATCACATTTTCTCTCAGCTCTCCTTTATAGCATGATGAACCTAACGTGTTAGTTAAGATTTCCTTTGCTGTCAATTGCTCCAACTTCAGCAAAAATTTTTGGCACAAATCACCAAGTACATACTGCCAGAGGTGCTCTCTGGGAATGGAGTCTTTTCATGGTGGTATTTTGATTTTGAACTCAGTGCTCCTATTTCAGACTTGCCTCTAGTTGGTGCAAGTTGTTCTCTAGAATGAGGCTTTTCTCAAAATCACTTTTCTGTATTTTTAATACTATAGAAATGGAGCGTTTTGGTGAGAGTGGAAACTAAGTATATCTGGGACTGCAAAAGTTTTTTCATCTGTAGTCTGCATGGAGGAATGGAAAAATGCATCTCCCGTTTCAATTTCTCTGCTGTCAACTTGATTGTGGGGATTTGAAAATAAGCCTGTTTTTTTGAATTCTGCTCCATCCCCCCAACCCAGCCTCAGTTTGCTATCATTTGAGCAGACTGCTGGAGTGCTAACCTAAAGCACTGTCATCCCAGAGGTCTCAGAGCTAATTAGTGATTGTGTTGGTGGGAACAGGGGTGAGTGGTTAGTGTGGCCCAATAAATGCAGGAGGTGAGACTGAGGGATCTTTTCTGCCCTCGTGGTCCATGACTCAATGTCTGGCTTTTGCTGCATCCCAGGAAAGATCCAGTTTCATGTCATGACTTTTCAAGCCCTCAGAGAATGGTTGTAAGGTAGCTTCAATAACAGATATTTACTCATTAACTTACAGTTACATACTATGCTAGATGCTATAAGAGACACAGAAAAGAAATATATCAATTCCTCATCTTTGAAGAATCGTCAAATTCACTAGGAAGAAATAAGGAAGTCAACACCTAACCACAATAGGAGTTAAAAAGTAGGAATGATCATGAGTTTGAAAGAAGCATGGATAGGAATTGGGGACCATCTAAGTCAGGGGTACCCAACCCCCAGGCCATGGACTGGTAGCAGTCCATGGCCTGTTAGGAACTGGGCCGCACAGCAGGAGGTGAGTGTTGGGTGAGCGAGCGAAGCTTCATCTGTATTTACAGCTGCTCCCCATCACTCTCATTACCACCTGAGTTCCGCCTCCTGTCAGATCAGCAGCCGCATTAGATTTTCATAGGAGCGCGAACCCTACTGTGAACTGCGCATGCGAGGGATCTAGGTTGCCCCTCCTTATGAGAATCTAATGCCTGATGATCGGAGGGGGAGCTAACGCTGGGGAGCGGCTGCAAATACAGATTATCATTAGCAGAGAGGTGTGACTGCACAGAGCCCATAATAAATCAATTGCCTGTAGACTCATATCAAAACCCTATCAGTGAGTGACAAGTGACAATGAAGCTGCATCTTATGGAGTAGACTGGACATAAGCAACACACTTTGGGTGTCACTGTCTCCCATCATCCCCAGATGGGACCATCTAGTTGCAGGAAAACAAGTTCAGGACTCCCACTGATTCTGCATTATGGTGAGTTGTATAATTATTTCATTATATATTGCAATGCAATAATAATAGAAATAAAGTGCACAATAAATGTATTGTGCTTGAAACATCCCAAAACCATTCCCCCACCCTCTGGTCCTTGGAAAATTTGTATTTCAAGAAACTGGTCCCTGGTGCCAAGAAGTTTGGGGACCACTGATCTAAGCACTCGTTTGGGTGAGGGGGGAGATTGAGAAGAGTTAACTTCTATTTTAAAATCTGAGTAGTGGGAGAATGTGGGGACTGTTGACAGAGATAAAGAAATAGGCTAGAGATGGTGGTGAGTTTGAGGTGAGTTTTCCAAGTGAAAACATTCAGCAGTAAGACCTAGGAGGTCAAAATGGAGGTAGGGGCTAGAGACTCAGATTTTGACTCTTATTTTTGGTTTCCTTGGAAATGTTCAAGTCTGTAAGGAAAGTGTGCGAACTGAGAAGGCCAGAGGGTCTGGATCTTAAGTCTACACTTAAGAAAATTGATGAAGAAAGGGATCCAAAGAATGAAGGTGAGAGAAGGGGATGTGTAAGAGTTCAGAAGAAGCTCTGCCATTATAGCATCACTGAGTCGGGGTGCATTTTAAGATTGTACCTTTGACTCAACTCTACATGCCTCTGTTATAGCGCCTGCAATATTATACTGCTCTTACTGTTTTATATGCTTATTACCTCACCTAATACACTCTCAGCCTCTGGGGAATTGGGAACTGGCCTTACTTATTTTGGCATTCCCAGGACCAATTTTAACAAATGATGGTTATTGAATGAATGACAACCTGGAGACTCAAATCCAAATGATAATTGCAGAGAGTTAGTCAGAATTTTTGAGGTCACTGGAAATCTTCTAAAATCTTCTCTCCATAAAGGAGAGAAGAAAGCCAGATTGCAAGAGATTAAAGAGAAAAGTGGATATTGAGGGAGGAGTAAAAGGAGGAGTGGGAATAAATCACTTATTCAAGATTTTGTACAGGTAAAAAATGGGGGGACAGAAAGAGAGAGACGGGGCAGCAGGGCAGTAGCTTTAGGGACAGAAACTTCATTCATGTGACTAACCATAGGACCTTGGCTAGACAAAGAGTTAAGGCAGCTGGAAAGGGGTTGGTTAGTGAACTGGGTTATTTAGGAGTGGTTTACTCTTTCAAGTTGTAGTGGGGAAAAATTAAGTGAAATGGTTGTTGGGAATGGGAGGGAAGGGAGATTGGAAGTTATATTCAGAGAGTGGAAGTACCAGTTTGAGATCTTGGAGTTGGAACAATGAGTGTCTTATAATGAGATCCAGAATGTGAGTCTGTTTGTGATAATGAGTGGATGTGGAGGTCTGTTGAGTTGAGAAAAGTAAGAACTCTTGGCTCAGATGACCTTATTGGTCCTCAACCCAGATGTTGATTTCATGGGAGATGGGAGAGCACAGAATGAGAGGAACATAAACCATGTGCTTAAGTAATTCAAGGAAGTGGAAGTTGGTCCACGAGGACAATAGAGGTGAAATGATTTAAATTATATTTAGTGTTTTTTTAATTTTAAAAGATATACATGTTTAGAATAATTTGGATTTGCATTCATCTCTCTACTTTTTTCTGTCAAAAATGAAAGTATATCCTTTTCTGTAAGGTAAGGAATGAACATATTTCTCTTAATCTTCTCCTCACTCTCCAGGTTTTGTTCATGTGATCTGGGATTTTAAAATTTATATTATAGTATTATTATTACTGAAATTGAAAGTCTTACCCATGTTCTTTAAAAATTATTGCTATGTATACTGTTTTAAAATCCAATTTATAACACTTTAGGCTTAGTTCTCTGTATAAGTTGTTCTATGCTAACTACCAGTACATTTATATCACAACCTTCTCATTCCTGAGTTTTTTATTTTCATTTACTTTTTCAGTCAAATGAGTATATCTTTGAGAATTTTTTTACAGAAAAGTGACATGTTGGCATATCCTCAGAGCTCTTGTATATTTGAAAAATATTTTTTTAATTTAGTTGCCTTCATACACAAATGGCATTTTGTATAGATACTGAATTCTTGGGTCACAAATTACATTGTTATGAAGTTCCTAGTTATTGTTCCTTTGCTTCTTGTAATGAGTATTATAGGGAAGTCCAGTGTCTGCTCAGTCATTCTCTCTCTCCCTCTCTGTCTTTCTGTCTCTCCTTTCACCTCTCTCCTCCCTCTTTAAAATCAGAACTTTAACCAATATTGGTATAGGTATATTTCCTATTATTTTTTCCTAGTCTTTTCGAGCCCTTTGGATCTGCAGACTTAGTTCTATTCTCACCTCAGAAAAGATTATGTTTCTCATTTGTTTTTGTGTCTTCAGGAACACCTATTACCTTTACACTAGGTCTTCATTCTTCCTCATAGCTAAAATCTTTTCTCTCTATATTTTAATCTGCTTGTTTTTTTCTTTGCATTTCACAAGAGCTTCCTAAGTTTTTCCTTCATAAATGATTTTTCTTCATTGTCAGTTCTGTCCTTTATCATTTTCAATTCTGATTTGTATTTGAATGGCATTCTTATATTTGAAAAAAAAATTTTTTATTGGAGTATAGTTGATTTACATTCTTATATTCTTATAGTATTTACTCATTGCATCTAGGTCCTCTCTATTTCTGCCTTTGTCTCAGCCCACCCCATTTCATCAGAGTATGATGCCCTATATTTTCATTTCTTCTGAAAACCTACATGTGTATAAAATTCTTTAGAATACAGAACCAATTCTTTCTATAATGTACTAGTTTCTGGACGTGCACATTTTTCACAAGTAGGCTTTTCATCTACATCTTAAGTGGTACCTCTACATCTTTTATATTGAAAAATGTTCTAATGGACTCCAGGTTGTTTTTTGTTTTACTCATTCTGCTCATTAGTAATGGCTTGCCCATAAATAGAGTAGATTGATTGTCTTTGGAACCCCTGCTACAGTTAGTTTCTTCTCCCAGGGAAGTGAGGGGCTCTTTATGTAAACTGTTTAACAGCCCAGCAGCCCAAGGAAGTGCGAGAGCCAGAGTGTGGACCTCCTGGCAGGGAGACAGAAGTGTGGTACCATTTTCTTCTCTGTGTGGAGGAGCCTCTGTGCCAGCATCAGCTGTCTGAATGCCCGGCATTGACACGACCTCCATCACTCCCCTCTAGTGGCTGAGGCTGGATGCTCTTTAGTGCTGTTGCATCCGGAATTTGCCCCAGAAGCACCACAGACTTTCTTGTTGCTCTGGCGGCCACAGGAGCCCTGGGACTCCTCAGTGCTTTAAATTGCTGTTGACCTGGAAGGATGGGGTGGAGTTCAGTCCATTCTCCCCGTAGCAGCATGGTGGGCTTTCTGAAACACAAATTGGGTTGTGTTGTTTCTTTGCCTAGAGTGATTCAGTAGGTCCCCCTTGTCTTTGGATAGAATTCCAAGGCTCTGAGTATAACTCCCTCTCCAGCCTTATCTCCACGGATGCATGCCTTGTAATTGAAACACAGTGTTTTTTTTCATTGCCTCAAATAAGTCACATTTTGCCTTCTGTTCAAACCTGTACACATACACCTCCTTCTGCCTGAAGTACCCTCCCCACCATCCCCCTTTGTACACATCCTCTCACATACGTACACATTCTTACACAACCTGGTTAACATATAAAGTCTCTCTCTTTCTTTCTCTCTCTCTCTCTCTCTCTCTCTCTCTCTCTCTCTCTCTTTCTTAACAGTAATTTACAATTTATTCATCTGTAATGCACTTATTCTGACTTTAAAGTAGCATCACGTGGCATACTTTGGAGTCCGTTCATGAGATTACTGTTGTACTTATCTCCATGTACTTATCTCCGTCTGTTTTATAGATTTGTGCACTGTCTGGCACGAGGGCATCCTTCTGGGTTTGGAACACACAGCAGTGAACAAATGGATAAAAGAACCTCAGAAATAGTTAAAGCAAGAGACGATTGTGATCTTAGAATATCAAGACATATGCTGCCATTACTGTTAATATTTGTATGATAAATTTTTGTTGTAAATGCAACCTTAGGTGGTTTGAAGGTGTAGTCTGTAGGAAAGTGAATTGTCAAAAAAACCCACACTGCCTTGCTACAGGCTGCCTTTAGGCCATAATCTTGGCTTGCCAGTGAAACATAGCATCCCCCACTGGACCTGCAGAACATAGTTCTTCTCTGTTCTGCTCTGTGTTCCTAAGGCAATACGTATCTATTAGAGCACTTCTTACCCCTATTATAACTATTTATTTGGTTGTAAAACCCTTACTTGTCTGTACGTTCTGGGTACAATCCACAACTCTTTTGTTTACCATTTTAGTCTCAGGTCAAGCCTGGCATGTAGTATATACATATTTGTTGAATGAATGAATGAATGGAGTATTAAATTTTCCAGTTTGTTCCTGGCCCAATTTCATGCCTCCAAATTCAGGGCTATTATTGGGTGCTGTCAGGGTCTCTTCTCCTTACTTCCCTGAGACACTTTAGTATCTTTCTTCAGTGTGGACCGGGTCTGCACTATGTCTGTAAATCTGGACTAATTTTGTATGATAGTATTACGTTTGACTATCAGTGTAAGCACTCATCACAGTGTCTAGTACCTAGAAATAGCTGAATAAGTCTATTTTTACTATCTGAAGTCAGTAGCACCATTAGGAAATAAAGGAAAGAGTGATTCTTTGCCTATTTACCTTCATGCAGATGGAGGCAACTGGAAGAGGAGGACCTCTACTGAGGAGGGCTGCCCGCTGATGGGATGTAGTCTTTAGGGCAATCTTGGGTTTCAGTTGAAGAAGTAAGGTACCCCACAATATAGAGTCACCCTTGAGACACAGTTGAAGGATTCAGGTCAAAAGGCAGGGTGAATTTGGTGTGGAATCAATGAGATGGAGTTCAGCAGCTAAGGAAGAGGGTGGAATGAGAGGCATGTGTATTGATGGGGGGATGTAAATAAGGGGGTGATGGGAAGTTTGGGAGTATGAATAGGATAGAGACACCCTAAAGGTGTGAGGGAGATGAGTTGAAAGATGATTATTATTTTGAGGTTAGAATGACTTAAGTGAGAGAAGACAAGAGCAGATCAAATTTGTTTAACAAATATTTTTGATTACTTCTCAAGAAATATTATTAGCTGGGCATGTGCTAAGTGCTAGGGATTCACTGATGAAGTAAATGGTACCACCCATTTCTCCATGGAACTTACAGTCTAGTAACACAGACATAAAGCATATTATCTGTAAGATTTTGAACTATAATAAATACCTAGTGGGAAAAGTAGAGGTTATTAGCATATTAACAGGTAGAACTAGTTGAGTTTGGGGTAGGTATGTACCGTCTCTTTCAGCTGTGGACGGTGGGTATGAATTACTAGGGGATGGTTGAGCCTAAGAGTGCTCCAGGTACAGGGAACAGCTTGTGCAAAGACCTGTAGGGGGGAAAGATTGTGATCATGTTGAGAAGGGATAAAAATAAAAAGCCAGAGTGCCTGGCACGAGTGGTATTTCAAGGGGAGAGACTGGAGAGGTAGGCAGAAAATGTAGATAGGACTTAGAATTTTATCCTAAGTGTAATGGAAGGCCTCAAAGGGCTTGAACAGGCAAATGGCAGAATCCACTGTACACGATGAGATTAAGTTGGTGACTCTTTAGAAAAAAATAATTGATCAGGATGCAGGGAAACCAGGCTTTTGAGGAGGCCTGAAAAAGGTGATGGTGTCTAGGATTCATGGGAACGTTCACTGAGATTCTTGCGTTCATCTGCATGTGTATCCCGCACACCTACAGGATCCCCTTAGCCACTTGTAACCCTAGCCTCATATATACATGTGTGTGCTTGTACGTTAGTGCATGCACACAGCCCCTCATTAGGCAGACCCTGTAGACTCCAGTGTTTGTGCAAAATGTTTCAGCCATCTTTCGTCCTGGGAAGTTGTAGAATAGTCAAGCTTGTCCTCTGCCCTTTCACTTCAGGAGCGGAATGGAAACTCTCCTGTGTGTAGAGGAGAAGGTTTGTAGGACAGAGGTTACAAGAATGCCCTGCTATGATATGAAAAGATGAAACTCCCCAACTCAGGAGCCCGTGTGACTGCTGGCTGGAAGCGTATATTGGAGACCGAATTCTCTTGACTTAACCAAAGAAGAGGAGGTAGCAGGGTCAGGGCAGGGGTCAGCCAAGCTCTTTTTACATGTTCCTCACGTGGTGATTGTTGTTGCTAATGAGAGTTGCCCCTTAGCAGGGCCGTTGATGTGGTGAAAGGTTCTCCCCGCCCAAGTTGAGAGGTGACTAGGAGCGGAGGGCTTCTTCCAGAAGTGCTAAGGCTCAGCGACCATTTCTTTTCTTTCCTTTTTTCCCCTTCCTCCTCTTGTTTCCCAGTCACTTGTAACTCCAAGTCAGATTGGTGATTTGTTTGTGGTGTGCTGAGAAAACCATAATGAACTGTTTGTATCCCGATGTCTTGCAGCTCATAAAATGGTGTCTGTTTAGTGGTCCTAAGCTCACATGGCTAGAACTTGATGCTCGTGAGGCCCAGGTCATAGTTCCCATTTCAGTACAGTCCTGTTGGGTTCACTCTGTTATATTTTCTGACACAGGCACTGCCCATAGTCTTACTCATTCATCCTTTGCTTTTAAGACCATAGGACGGTGCAATAAGAAAAGATCATTATGAAAGTGACCCCACTCCTACAAAATCAGTACCACGTACTTATTTTTCTTTTTTAAATAAATTTATTTTTTTATTGAAGTATAGTAGATTTAGTGTTGTGTTAATTTCTGCTGTACAGCAAAGTGATTCAGTTATACATATGTATACATTCTTTTTAACTTTTTTTTTTTCCTCTGCGGCATGCGGGCCTCTCACTGCCGTGGCTTCCCCCGCCACAGAGCACAGGCTCCGGACGCGCAGGCCCAGCGGTCATGGCCCACGGGCCCAGCCGCTCCGCGGCACGCGGGATCTTCCCAGACCGGGGCACGAACCCGCATCCCCTGCATCGGCAGGCGGACCCCCAACCACTGCGCCACCAGGGAAGCCCTGTATACATTCTTTTAAAAATTCTTTTCCATTATGGTTTATCATAGGATAATTGAGTATAGTTCCCTGTGCTATACAGTAGGACCTTGTTGTTTATCCATCCTATATATAATAGTTTGCATCTGCTAACCGCAGACTCCCTTCCCCACCCCCATCCCCCTTGGCAACCACAAGTCTGTTCTCTGTGTGTGAGTGTGTTTCTGTTTTGTAGATAGGTTCATTTGTGTCATATTTTATTTATTTATTTTTAATCAAAGTATAGTTGATTTGCAATATTGTTTTAGTTTCAGGCGTACAGCACAGATTCAGTTTTATATATATATATATTCTTCAGATTCTCTTCCCTTATCGGTTATTACAAAATATTGAGTACAGTTCTTTGTGCCATACAGTAGGTCCTTGACATCACTAATTATTAGAGGAATGCAAGTCAAAACAACAGTGAGCTACCACCTCACACCAGTCAGAATGGCTGTCATCAAAAACTCTACATATAATAAATGCTGGGGAGGGTATGGAGAAAAGGGAACCCTCCTACACTGTTGGTGGGATCGTAAATTGGTACAGCCACTGTGGAGAACAGTATGAAGGTTCCTTAAAAAACTAAAAATAGAGCTACCATATGATCCTGTAATCCCACTCCTAGCCATATATCCAGAGAAAACCGTAATTCGAAAAGACACATGCACCCCAGCGTTCATTGCAGCACTATTTACAATAGCCGAGACATGGAAGCAACCTAAGTGTCCATCGACAGATGAATGGATAAAGAAGATGTGGTACATATATACAATGGGATATTACTCAACCATAGGAAAGAATGAAATAATGCCATTTGCAGCAACATGGATGGAACTAGAGATTATCATACTAAGTGAAGTAAGTCAGACAGAGAAGGACAAATATCATATGATATCAATTATATGTAGGATCTAAAAAAACATAGAAATGAACTTATTTACAAAACAGACATAGAAAACAAACTTAAGGTTACCAAAGGGAAAGGGGGGTGGGGGGAGGGGTAAACTAGGAGGCTGGATTAACATATATACACTACTATATATAAAATAGCATACTTGTTCTTAGTTGTATTATCTTCATTTGTAGCACTGCTTAGGCATCTTGCTCTTCCCATACGTTTCTCAACCCTGCCCTTTCCCTCAACAGTCATTTTGAAGACTAACTTGAAGTGTTGTGATCTCACACCCCAATGTCCTTTTCAGCACTTGATTTCCGTTTTTAATTTTGTCTATTTCTAATTCTTCTTCCAACTAGCTGTGTAAATGTGGACAAGTCACTGTACCTCTCTGGTCCTAGTTTTGTCTGTAAAATGAGCACATTAGGTTGAATCTAAGGTCTGTTTCACCACTGACGCTAAGTGTCTGGTACAGTGCCTGACATGTAAACCGAGGTGAATGGCCAACAAAGTCCTTGCTGTCATGGAGCTTATAGTCTAACAGAGACAGAAACTGCAAAACACAAATGAATATAAAATGACACCATTTGATAAATGATAAGACAGACTGAATGGAGTAGGTGCAATGAAGGAGAAAAATGAGGAGTGTGAGCTTGGAGGTCTACTTACATTATAAGGAAGGTCAAGGTATGAAATATTAATTAGCCATATGAATAAGAGGAAGAAGGATATTTGAGGTGAAGAGAACAGGTTATGCAGAGGCTCTGAGGTAGGAAAGGAGCCAACAGTAAGCCATTGTGGCTATAGAGTAAAATATATGAAGGAAAGATAGAGATTTGAGATAGATTTATGAAACAAAAGCTATCAGAGAATTATCAGTACATACAGGTGGCTCTAAGTGTTTAAGGGGTCAGCCAAGGGTTTGGTAGTGTAGCATTTCATACCAAGTTAGTACAGACTCATAGTGGCAATAGAGAAAGTAGTTTCTAGAAACAAGTGGTTTCCTTTCTAATAGGAGATGGGAAAAGCCTACTAGCCCCCTGCTTTAGTCCCAATGTCAGATGCCAGTAGCCTGCAATACCTGGCAGGTGAAATTAGTAAGAGGGATCATTGATGCCCTCAAAAACTTGCCTCACCGAGCTTTGTGCAACATATTTTGGGAGTCCACCAGCAGAGTTTGTGTGCCAACACAGGCTGAGACTTGTTTGGGTTGGAGGTGTAGTAGCTAGGCAGGGCATGGAAAGAACGCAGCTCTCGCTTTTCACCAGAGGCTTTTATATGCTAGGTAGCTCCTAACTTAGTGCTTTCTCCTTCCCTCCCTACTAAAAGAAAGTCATTTGCTTTTAGTCCCTCCTGTATTCTACTGGGAGACTAATGTTCACATGCAACTTTGATCATACCTTCCCCCACCTGAGAGCCTGCAATAACTTCCCTTTGCTTGCTGTATCAAGTTCAGAATTCATGTTAGAATTCAAAGCCTCACATGGTCTCCAGCCTTTTCTCATTTCAATCCCCAACTAAGAATAGACTCCAGTCATTTTGACGTCTTCAAGGCCTAACCCTACCAACCTGAGTAAGCCTTCTTCCTCCAGCCCAGGCTGACGCTTCCTTTCCATGGAGTAGTGGGGAAAGCTGAATGACCTCAGGCAATGGACTCAGCCCTTCTAGTAGATCTCCAAGAAACTTTCCTATTCCAATACTTAGTGACTTTTTGTCTTTATTCATTTCTACCAAGGGTCTTCTTTTATTGTCTCATGCTCCCATGCCTTCTCTGTGTGCTTTAAGAGCCTAGGATCAGGGACTTGGTCTGTAGATCTTGTGGACCAAACCCAGGGCTGGATAGTTAACTGTGCTGCAGTAGAAAGAACAGTAGTTTTGGAGTCAAATTGATCTGAGTTTGAATGATAGTGCTCTGACTTACCAGTGTATGACTCTGGGTGGGGATAGTGGGGTTGGTCGTTACCTAACCTTTCTGAGCCTCACGTTTCTTATTTTTAGGCTTCTGCATTGGTTTCCTCCTTTGCCAAGAGGGGTGGTGACATGAAGGAAGTACAGTATGTTGGCAGACTTTCCACTGGGAATTTTGGAACAAGCAATTTAGTGGCACCCTGGTTACTGTTTTTATATTCTGAATGTAATGACTGGTTGCTAGAATTGGAATGAGGAGAAAATTCTGGCATAAATATGCCTGGGAAGGGTTTTGTTCTGGAGAAATGTGCCTGAACCTTAGAGAAAAATGATCCATTCTAGAAAAGATTATTTATAAGCCAGTATTCTCTTGACTGTAGATTTGATTTCTCTAACAGTATCTAACACCAAACACCTAAGGTATTTGATGAAGGTATCTAACCTTCAAAAATCAACCTCATTAGAAAAACAGTCAACTGTACTAAAAAAATACATTTGATTTTTTGGACAGTAATTTGAAGTCATAATTTTCCCCAGTAATTTGATGGTGCGTGTCATGGTTTTAATCTTCACCTTTCCTGTCCTGTCTCCTTCCCCATGCCTTTGTGTGCTTGGGAAGACTGAGATGCACAGAGATTGTTTTGATATGGTGAGATTCACACCTCAAGTCTTTGTTACGAATTTGAGAGTCAGCAGCTCTAGTTTAAATCCCAGCTCTCCCTGCCTCACAACGGGCAAGTTATTTTACTTCTCTGAGCCCGTTTCCTTAACTATAAATGAGATAATGATTGTGACAACTCAAGCACAATGCCTGGTTCATAGTACGCAATCAGTGACTCTTGGTTTCCTTTCCCAAGAGAACAAAACTTTCATTCCAAGCATTGTTTCATTAACCTAGTCTGTCTTACTACAATATTTAAGTGTCTGGGTATTATAATGCATACGAAATACATATGAGATGTTTTAAAATCACAGTGTCTCATACTCAGAATTATCACAGAGCCAATAAGAAAGAAAAATAACATCCAAATTTCTCACATTCAGCAAGTCAGTTTGGTTTGACGATAGCACGCTACTTGAGTCATAGGTGTGAGAGACAAGACTCTCAGTAATTTCCAGGTTACAGAAACTCTTCACCTGCTTCTTGGTTATGTTTTCATTTCTAAATCCCACCTGCATCTTAATTACACACTTGTCTTTAATCTGAGGTAGCATTTCTGCCAGTAAAGTAGGGGAGCAGAGCTTTCTATACTAAATGACATCGTCTCCCCTGGGGAAGTGATTGCTCCTGCCCTCACTCACTCACTCACTCACTTTGTATTAGTTAATACTGCAGGTTGCAATTGACAGATGCCCATCTGAAATTAGGGAAACCTGTTGGAAGGGACATCTCTCAGAATGGCTGTGCTCTTGAATGGAGTTATGAAGAGTCGGTCTTTGGGAACAATTGGAACCAGTAACTTGAATGCCCCCAGATTCTATTTTTCTTTTCTTGTGTACTTCTGATTCACTGTTATCATTTTGTGTGTAGACTGGTCATGTTATTCTTTTGGTCCATGTGGTAGAGGGTCTCTAGTCCAAAAGTTTGGAAAAGAGACACAGTGACAGTTTGTATAAGATGTCCATCCTGGATCAGTCAGCTGTGACCAGGAAGGCATGCATGATCATGTAAAGACATGGCGGCTCCTTCAAGAATTATGTGGATGAAGTGGGGCGAGGAGAGCAGCACAGAAGAGGGTCCTGAGCGCAGAGTTCCAGAGATGCCCACACACCCATTCTGCCATCTTAGGTAGAGGGATCTTAGCTGGGAATACAAAAAATATCCCTGAACTGAGGTTGCTTGCAGCCAAGTGATGGGAGATTGCTGTGCGATCAAAGAAGTGCAATAGAATGATGTTGGTTCTGTAATAATGGATGTATAGGTTAGATAGGAGTAAAGAATAGGTTGTCAGTTAGGCTGGATCAGACACAGCTAGCTTCTGTTAGCAGTGATGGCTACACAGTTGGGCACTTTGCAGACTCTGGAAATACTTGAGCCAAGTTGAATTGTTATCTGGGGACTAGGTATAGCCTTGGCATTTTCTGAGTATAAAAGTCCTGTGCTTTGTCATGAAGAGGCCTCTTCCTCAGAGTGCCTTTTTGAGTTATCCAGTGAGTTTTTTACAGAGAAAGAATTAAGGACACCTTGAGGTTTTTTGGGTTTTAGCCACTTGTCATGTTCTGTTTTAGAGAATTCATATGACCTGAATATTCATTCCCTTTGGTAGCTCCCTAAACTGGTATTAAAAGACCTCTGATAAGAAAGATTCATCAGTTTGTTTTACAACTCAGGTGGCCTGGCACTAAATGCTTGCTAATCACAACTTCCTTGCTTATAAGTCGATTGTCACTGGGCCTAAGAGCCTTTGCCATAGTCCCCCATCCTTGCTCTCATAGTGACCTGCAGTCCATTCAGAAGTGGTCGTATTATCATCCTTCAGTTTGCTTTTTTAGGCAGAACAAACTGATCCTTTTCCATCTTCTACTACATTAGGTCGGCTTCCCACATCTTATTCCACTAATCCAGTATTTGCTCCAGTCTCATCTTCTTGGCTTTGCCTTTCACATTCATATTTTACCATGGCTCTTATTGTCCTTAGTTCCTTCATTTCTTCTCTCTACCCTTGCTTGCCCTTACCATTATTATTATTATTTTTAAATTATTCTTTCTTTCTTTCTTTTTTTTTTTTTTTGTGGTACGCGGGCCTCTCACTGTTGCTGTCTCTCCCGTTGCGGAGCATAGGCTCCGGACACGCAGGCTCAGCGGCCATGGCTCACGGGCCCAGCCGCTCTGTGGCATGTGGGATCCTCCCGGACCGGGGCACGAACCCGTGTCCCCTGCATCGGCAGGTGGACTCCCAACCACTGCGCCACCAGGGAAGCCCTACCATTATTTTTAATTAAACCTTTTATTTTGAGATAATTATAGTTTCACACAAAGTTATAAGAATTAACAGAGAGATACTGTTTACCCTTAACCAAGTCTTCCCCAATGGTAACATCGCCCTGCAGAACTACTATCCAGCAGCATAAACAGGATGTTGACATTGATACGGTCAAGATATAGAACAGTAGCCCTAAAGCTTTGATTTTTAGGTTGCTTCTCATTATTCTTGTCCTTACTCATCTCTTAGACTCTTCTCTCCTTGCTCTTCTCACTTATGTATTCATTGTCCCAGGGATTTAACCAAATCAGATTTAAGGATCTTAGAAGACTCAATTTTCTCTTTGATAGGTTGGCTAGATTTCATGGTGTCAGAGTTTCTAGGGATGGCAACTTGCATTCTGTAAATTATTTGCCTGGAATAACTATATGGATGTCTCAAGGTGGCCTTAAAATTCATGTGAGGACCTGGTCTGCTGTGAGTTAATTTTGCCTCAATTTCAGGCAGGTCACCTGAGGGTGAAGAGTGTGTGGGGGCTGGTATGGTACTAATCCTCTGAGACTTAGGAACCCTAATCAAAGGCGCTTTTCCCCCCAAAGGACAGTTCTGCACAGAGGATGTGGATGAGTGCCTGCTGCAACCCAATGCCTGTCAGAACGGGGGCACCTGTACCAACCGCAATGGGGGCTATGGCTGTGTGTGTGTTAATGGCTGGAGTGGAGATGACTGCAGTGAGAACATTGATGACTGCGCCTTCGCCTCCTGCACTCCAGGCTCCACCTGCATTGATCGTGTGGCCTCCTTCTCTTGCATGTGCCCAGAAGGAAAGGCGGGTAAGGCCAGCGGAAGAACAGAGCTGGAAATGAGGGAAAGGGCTGGTGAGCCGTCGGGATTTCTGCCTCCTTCTCTTTCTTCCCTTTTGGGGTATGTCCTTTTAATTTCCATCTGTAGGAACATGCCTCTCAAAGCTGTTCTTCTGGAAATGTAATTAGCCAAAGTGCTGTGAAATTAGTTTTCTTCCTTAGGACTTTTGGCTCTCAACTCTGTGTACCTCAGTTTTTCATCCCTCCAAAATGAAAGTTAGCAACTTTTGCCTTGGGAACATCTATAGCCCTCCTTAAGATTTTAAGCTGAAAGGCAACTCCGAAATTAAGATGAATTTCTCAGAAATTAAGACAAAATTACTCACAAATGGATGTAGGCAGTTAATTTTAAGAAGAAATAATCCATTTACTCAGAAAAAGCTGGCAAGAGGGAAACAAGTGCATTCCAGCTCTCCATATTGTCCTCTAAGGGAAGGTTTTTACCGACTGCAAAGTTAACCTTGCTCTAGCCTTTCAGTTTAACAGCTTCTGGTTCTAGGAATAGAGCAGTGAAGGGAGGAATGTGATGGAAGGAGATTGCTTAGTGAGAGAACTTGGTGCCTAGCAGTTTTGAAATGTTCTTATATCTATGCCTTTCCGAAAGCCCCACCTCCAGCTTTGTAGAAGAAGCCTTAGTCACCTCTTCTTAAGCTAATTTCAGACTGGAAAATCCAGTTCCCATGTGAACTCTGCAGAACATGGGGCCTAGTAATATCTTCAGAGTCCTGAGGGCACTTGAGCCAGGAATGTTGACACTATTAAAAAGCTGCCCGAGTATAGGCTGATGACGTTCAGCTGGTTTTTTCTTCTGAGGCTCGTGAAATGCAGGTGGCCCCAAGATGATCAGGTAGCATGATCTTGGGAAAGAAAGTAGGTTGCCTAATAAAATATAGGATGTATGTATTGTTTGGGACATATAGTAAATAATTATTTGTTGTTTCTCTGAAATTCAAATTGAACTGGGAGTCCTCTATTTTTATTTGTTAACTAAACATGACAGCACAATGGGAAGTATATCTCCCTTTTCCTGTCTCCATCATCTAACCATCTCACTTTATGGCCTCACTTTATCTACCCTTGGGGAGGGGTCCAGGTAAGGGCTCAGGGTCAGGCTATCAGGGTTGTCTGCAGAAGCTCCTTGCTTTGCTGCTGCCTGCAGCATGTCCCTAAGATTGGGTCAGGAAATTGCCTCTAAATCTTCATATTGGATTTTGATGTGCCAGTCATAAGGTTTTCCCTCCTCCATGAAAGAGAAAACTGTTCCCCAAGTAAGGGACATTTTCTCTGTCTTCTCCTTACCCCACCCTGTGATAGGTCTCTTATGTCATCTGGACGATGCATGCATCAGCAACCCCTGCCACAAGGGGGCACTGTGTGACACCAACCCTCTGAACGGGCAGTATATTTGCACCTGTCCACAAGGCTACAAAGGGGGTGACTGTACAGAAGATGTGGATGAGTGTGCCATGGGTGAGTACACAGAACCTTTCCGATTCCTCATGGTGTCTGTCGAGCTTAGCAAGCATTTAAGCTGAAGCGCATTTTACTCTACGAGCATGTTTCACCCAAACCTCGGATCTCACCTGTTACATGCCCACTGTTCACAGCTAACCTTTCAGTGTAACCATATATTCTATTCTGGGAACTGAAATATATAGAAGGTTTGTACTTGACTCTTAACATAAAGCCCTACCTTAGTGACAGTTTGGGCATAAGAACAGTAGAGACTCACAAGAGTTGAGGTTGTCCTGATTTGTCTTTCTTTCCTTATTTCCTCCCTTCCTACCTTCCTTCCCTCCCTCCCTCCCTCCCTCCTTCCTTCCTTCATCTTGTTTATTTATTTACTTACTTGCTTATTGATTGACTGATTAGAAGAAAATAGGAAATTGAGAACCCGATTATTAAAGACCTGGCCCTAATGCTAATAATCTGACCCACTTCTGTAGTCCACGTTTGTGGAAGCCCCATCAAGTGCTCTGATCCTGGTGATTGGTGCTTGTGTCTTCCAGCCAATAGCAATCCTTGTGAGCATGCGGGAAAATGTGTGAACACAGATGGTGCCTTCCACTGTGAGTGTCTGAAGGGCTATGCAGGGCCTCGTTGCGAGATGGACATCAACGAGTGCCATTCAGACCCCTGCAAGAATGATGCCACCTGTCTGGATAAGATTGGAGGCTTCACATGTCTGTGCATGCCAGGTACATGGGCCATCAGTGTGTGGGATCTAGACAGGAGGCACTGCCCTGTGCTTCTCTTAGGCAGAGCACTCAGTATAGCGTGGCAATTCCATAAGCTCTGTTACCATTTAATCCCCCGCCAAGGGGACCCTTAAGGAGTAAGGCCATCTTAGAATTCTTAGAGCTATGAAAAGCAATCCCATTATGTCAAAACCCAGATACATGTGAGAGAAAAATTCAGAAGATTTTTAAAATGCAAGTATACTTTGATTTAATAAAGGATTTATCATAAAAATTCTTTAAATAGCAAGCTTTCCTTACCCCCTGATATGTTACAAATAGCATACCATTCCATTTATAGAAAATAATTTTACCCATAATTGTATAGGCTCTTGCCATTTACCTCATAGTGAGATACACATGCTTTGTTATACTCTGGAACTCTTCTGCAGAGACCATTGCTTGAATCCTCAGACAGCACCGCTAAACCCAGCTTAACAATGACGGCTGTCAGTGGCTGCTTTGCCTGATTGAGGGTGCTGGCCTCTCTAGCCTTGGCAGGCCTTCCTGACCTTTACTTGCACCCTGAGAGCAACAGCGTCTCTGACTCAGCTGGTCTTTAGGAACTTGGACTGGGGACCCTGTGGGCCTGGCACTGTCCTGAAAGCAAAGCCTGGACTGATCAGAGAATGTGGTTCGGTCTTTGTTGGCATGCTAGGTCTTAGCAAGGTCTTTGGAGGTGACCTCTTCCCCCTCTCCACAGAGGCATGGATATCCCAGAATATTCCCCTGTCTGGCTGTTGCTTACAGTGACTGTTTCCAATCATAGCAGAGTCCTCTTTTCCCTCTGCAGAAATGTTCATACTCATAGAGGATATAGTCATCTTTGCAACTTTGTGCTTTCTTGGCTAGAACATGCCTTTGTCTTTTTCTAAGCCACTTGTGTGGTCCATTTTGTCCAGGTTTCAAAGGTGTGCATTGTGAATTGGAGATAAATGAATGTCAGAGCAACCCTTGCGTGAACAATGGACAGTGTGTGGATAAAGTCAATCGCTTCCAGTGTCTGTGTCCGCCTGGTAAATGCCCACCACCTGCCCCCGTTTTCTTTGAAAGCATAAAGCTGGCTGACCACAGGGACGGGAGGAGGGAGAGAACGTGTGTGGGCTGTACATGAGGAAGTCATTAAAGTGAGTGCTTCAGGATAGGAGTGTGTGTGTACAGAAATGGGGGATTTGTTTCAGCCAGTGTATCTTCCAAATCCTTTGTGGCCAGAAGTCCAAGTCTATTCTGAATGACCCATGACCTCTCTGTCTGTGTGTACATTTGGGAAAGTTCATACCTCACGGAAGCCTTAGTTCTAGGTTATTCAGGATTTTATTTTTTCCTGTGGGTCATATTCTTGAAACCTTTCTGTGAGATGATTATTTTTAGACATTTCGCCCATGGGTACAGAAACAGCACAAGGCGATTCTTTGCAGAGAATGCTGTGTCTCTCCTTTGGCTCCCCAAAGCTGTTGTTGAAAACGTGCTAAATTTTCTGCCAGAGTCTATAGCCTCTCTTGTTTCTTTAGAGAGGAGGTCCCAGTTCTTCTGAAGCTACATTCACTTGTTAGGGGGCTCTGCCTATAACCATTCAGTCCCTACTTTAACTAGAAGTGAACTCTGTGGTGGGAAGAAAAAGGTAGAGGGACACACAGGTACCTCTGATGCCCTGAGCCTAACCCAGTTATCCTAGTTACCTGTTGGGTAGAATAATTCTACATTTGCTGACCCATGGGTATAAACCCTGCCAATAACAACCCAGTTCTCTTTGGGCATCATTCTCATAGTAAGGAAGGCATAGGGTAACCCTTTGACTTGTGTCATCGCTGTACCCTTTTCAGGTTTCACTGGGCCAGTTTGCCAGATCGATATTGACGACTGTTCCAGTACTCCATGTCTGAATGGGGCAAAGTGTATAGATCACCCAAATGGTTATGAATGCCAGTGTGCCACAGGTAAGAATTTTTCACTTCTTATTCCCCTGGTAGGTCTGCCTGAACAAAACAGGAGACCGTCCTCTTCTAGCTGCCCTGCCAGGCCAGTCCACTAGCATGGGCTGCTCTGGGTTTAGAAAGAGCTTCTTCCAAGCCTCTTTCTTGCTGCTCTCTCACTGTTTCCTCTACAACACCTGCCTCCTTCACCACAGTCGTGGCCTGGCCTGGACATTTCCATTTGGTGCCCCTGTCTTTCTTGGGCAGATTTTGGCAACGGTGAGTTTCCAGCTGGCTTGACCTACTCCTTTGGAAAAGGGAAGAGTTCCAGGTGAAAGCTATTTTTCACTGGGGCTTCTCAGCAGGAGACCTGTCTCTGTGTTTCTTGAGGCAAGTGATCGAACAAAGGCCCAGAAATCTGGGGGCAGTGGTGTGCAAGTGCAGAGGTTTTCTGCATAAAAGATGACTGATGCTTTGAGAGTTGGATGTGTATTTGAACGGGGGAGGGAGCCCTGTCTGGGAAAGTTTGGGTCCTCTTTCCTGACTTCTGCTACTAGGGTCAAAAAGAATGTTTACAAATATTCTACATTTCTGATCTGTGGCGACATTTCTAATTGGGGAGTAGATTTGAATAAGCCAAATGTCCCTTATTACACATTTGCTTCTGCACAGACCATCATTGTGTAGAAGAGGACTAGAAATTAGTAGCAAACATGAATTCCCAGTTTCTTTTTTCATCTGTTTAAGAAAGGAGTTATGAATATAATTCAAGATATTTTTTCTTCTTTTAGAAGATGGAGTCTTAAAGGATTTTAAGCATCATGTGCATGATTTTTTTTGTGATCACAGAAAAGCAAACTAAGTCATAACAATAAACACAGAGAATTACTATTTCAGTAGTATTGGAACATTACCACTTGTTAGGCCTACTTGGAGAGGGCCCTGTCAGATGGTCCACTTAATTTTCTTCTCTTTTCACAAACGTTTGTTTCTGGTTGGAGAGGTTTCAGGTTTTGTCTTCCTCTGGCCAGATTATTCTTGTGGAGAATAACCTTCACTGGAGAGAATTTACAAAGCTTGAACTCATGTTTAAACGGGAGGAGAGCCCTTCTAGAGTCTTTTAAAAGGATTTAATGTTGAATAAAGGAACTTTTATTTGTCCCTTTTCTTTTAACTGTCATAACTTGTTCATTCATTTTATTTAACAAGTATTTATTAAAAGCTTACTGTATATGCATAGATCCCTGGGAGGTTGAGAGGAACAGAGAAAAGTTCTCTGTCCTCTCAGGTCAGAATTGGGAAGATAAGGTACATGAAACCATTAATATAGTACCTGTATATGCAGTTGGGTTTGGGAGGAAAGGAATATAGAGGTAAATATATTAAGGAAAAATATTGAGAGCTATTCCCCACTGAAGTCCAATATTAAATTAAGATGCAGTTAAAGCGTCTCTGCAATGAAATTATTATTTAGAAAAAGCTATTTGAATTCTACAAATTTGACTTGAAAAACTTTATTTTAAGCAAAACTCTCTAGGCTTGCCTTATAAATCAATGCAAATAGTCAGTTCCAACTGCTCATTGCCTGCAGTATGAATTGTTTAAGACTTGGGATGTGTAGGATAAGTGGATGCCGGCTACATTTATGTTCAGGTATGCAACATCTGCCTTGGTTTTTAAGCATCTTTGGTACAATTTCTTCCAAGGATTCACTGGTGTGTTGTGTGAGGAGAACATTGACAACTGTGACCCCGATCCTTGCCACCATGGCCAGTGTCAGGATGGGATTGATTCCTACACCTGCGTCTGCAATCCAGGGTATATGGGCGCCATCTGCAGCGACCAGATAGATGAATGTTACAGCAGCCCTTGCTTGAATGAGGGTCGCTGCATCGACCTGGTAAATGGTTACCAGTGCAACTGCCAGCCAGGCACATCAGGTAAGCCCACACCGTATTTCCTTTGGAGTTTTCACTGTTTTTCAGAAACAATTTATGCAGATGTCTCAGGCGTTCTTGGCATATGCGTAGATACCTAAAAAACAGTCTTGATTCTGAGAAGCTCAGCCAAAGCCATGGCCAGAAGTGTCTCAGAGGCAGATGGCTCTAGCCAGTAGAGGAATGAGAGACAATAGCTTTGCAAAGCTGATGGCTTTATGTGTGTGTTTTTCATTAAAAGGAGGCACACCACTTCAAAAAATTGAAATTATTATTTAAAATTGAAAGCCATCTTGCCTTTGTGGCTTGATTTGATCGTCTTTGTTTCTTTAACCTCCACCTCAATCAGATTAATGAAGTTGGTCCTCCCTCCCTGCCTCCAGTTCTTCCAATAGTTTTTCCTCTGTTTCAGAGTCCAGTATTTTTTTTTTTTTTTTTTTTTCTGCGGTACGCGGGCCTCTCACTGCCGCGGCCTCTCCCGTTGCGGAGCACAGGCTCCAGACGCGCAGGCCCAGAGGACAGGGCTCACGGGCCCAGCCACTTTGCGGCATGTGGGATCTTCCCGGGCCGGGGCACAAACCCGCATCCCCTGCATCGGCAGGCGGACTCTCAACCACTGCGCCACCAGGGAAGCCCAGAGTCCAGTATTTTTAATGTGACAATTTTCTCCTGGTATTTTTCTCTGGTGGGCCTTGGCCATCTGGGGGGCGGGGAATCTAAAGGAGAGGAGAGACTTTGCAACACGTTCCATTGTCAGTTAGAATGCAGAGCTGCCATTTCCCATCCCAAGTTCCTTGCTGTTTCCTGACTCCAGTTGAATGACTGCTCGTTAGTCGTGAGGGCATGCTGCTCCTTGCTGGGGAAATGTTGAATTGTTTTCTCAGGCAGCAGCATTTCACAGGTTTCAGTAGATCCTGTTTTATTTATTCGAGGAATAATTATGGTCACAACTGTGGTTAATGGACAGAGAAGTTCTGTGTCTCCGATCAAAGGAAAATGTATTAGTGGAAGATTAACTAGTGTGTGCCTTTGTTAGAAGGGAACCTGCCAATACGGGGAGTGATTTATTGAGAACTCATTTTCCATTTAAGGAAAATGGCCTATGTAGGGGGCAGAGGTGGGGGAGGAGGTTAGCTGCCCTCATTTCATCTTGTTATTTCCAAATCCATTTCTTCAAACTTGTCAAAGGCCTGGTCTTCATCCAGGAACCCGTACATGCCAAGTTTGAAAACAAAGTCCTTTTTGAGTTGCTCAAGCATACGAGAAACATCCCATGCCTTCCCAGTTGAAAATGCCTTCCCCCTCCCCACGTTTAGATAACTCAGTAAAAGAGCTGAATAGATCTTTGTGAAACCTTCCAAAAGCAATTTGCTTCCGGGCTGGTCCCCCGACATGAGAAATTGCAGTACGGAAAGAAATTTGAGAGATTTACAAGCGATTGAATGGATGCCTTTAGAATGGTGGGGCTGTTTTAGGCTTTGTTGTTGTTCCCGTTACAACAAATGTACTGAACACCTGGGTGAGTGGTGGGCTGGCAAGCACTTTGTTTTCTCTGGGATTATATAATAATGCCAGGTTGAGTCAGGTGTGTTCCCTGGGGAGGAGAGAGAAGTCAAGGTGAAAGTAGCTGTCAGTGAGAAAGGCAAGCAGTGAATAACAGTGGTGTGCAGGCAGCATAGAGAGGGAAGGCCCTGGTTCTCTCAGAGAACTGCCAGATCCATTCCTGTGGCTGTTTGGAGTATTAAAGCAAAGAGATGCAGGCAACATAAAGAGGTCTTGGCCTGTAATGGGTGGAGAAAGACCTGGCATGTACCAGGAGCCTGGGTGAAAGGATTCATTCAATCAGTCATTATGAATAGACTCTCGAGTTCTAGAATAAGAATCCACAACTCATTCATAATATAGTCTGGGTTGGTAGGTTGGAGTTTGGATGAGTGTGTGGATAGAGGGATGCTTTACAACTTGCTGGTTATAATTGTGGTTTCTCACTCACTAAGTACTTAAAGTGCAATACACTACCCAGAATCACTTTTGATGCTTTTGATACCTGTGATCTTCAGTGAGTTTTTTTGGGTTTCAAGTCACAGAAACCACCTTGACTAGCTAAAAGAATCATCAACAAACAAGCAAACAACAACTACAAAACAGACAAGCAGAAAGAATTTTGTGAAAGCACACAGAAGTATCTTACAGATGCCAAGTGAGAATTGAACAATGTGGCTTTGGGGGGATGAGCAGGAAGTAAGGGCCACATGCAGACCATAGGTCACACAGTTCATGTTCCAACGTCTCAGTGAGATAATCTCATTGGCCCAGCTTGAGCTGGGTGTCTCTTCCTGCTAGAATGAAACATGGATTTGGGGGCAGAGTCACATTGGACCTCCATGGCTGTTTGGGGCCTGCCTTGGTCCATTGTGAGTAAACGGGGGTTGTCAAACAAGGGCTAGACACATCTCCTAAAGGTATCCATTTGTAATCAAAGAATATTGAAGCCTTGCCTCATCTGTGGCCAGTAGGGCAGTATAGCCTCATCAATCACAGAATGACCAGTATGGTATGGTGAAGTGTATGGAATCCAGAGAGCTGGGTTCACGTCCTAACTGTGCTGACGCAATTGTGCAAGTTCATGATAAAATGGGTGTAACACAGCTTGATTTGCCAGTGGAGTGAGGAGAATAAAGTTATGGAATGTAGGAGGCAGAGTACTTGGCTCATGATAATGGCTCAACAGATTGTTAATATAGTAATTATTATCAATAAATATTAATATAAAGTGTGAGTGAATAAAAACTATGGCATTTTGTTGTGGAAGTTTCGTTTATTAGTTTATATCCTAACTATCAGGCTTTATTTTTAGACTTTTTAAACTACCAAGATATTCTTCTACTATGATACCCAACCACATCACTAAATTCATGTTAAATAAATAATGAAATGTCATGAGTAGTTTTAGAGAATAATGGTAACAATAATGATTGGTGTATCTCTACCATTTAGTTACCCATATCTACAATTAAACCTTCCTAAACAGAGCCAAACTCTACCATTCATCTGAGGAACAGACCAGGAGGAAGGCGGCATACCCCAGAACGAAGTTACCAGACTCTTTATCCTGAACTTTAGCCCATCATAGGGACAGTCAGTATCAAGCTTGTAGTAGTAGATACAAGTTCCAAAATTCTAATTTTCATGTGAAAGCTTAAATTTTATCTTTGGAGCACAGTACTGTCACAGTTGTTTTCCTTGAAATGGCAGGTTTATTTCTCTCACTTAATGTTTGCTACATACTTAAGTCTGAATAGCCCTGGTTTGTCCGTCAGTTGTTCTTTCAATTAAAATGGGATTCTTTGAACAAAGCAACTGTTTCAGTTCAGTACTCAAACAGTCACACAACTGCTTTTCCTGGAGACAGCTCTGAAGGTTGGCATGCCACAGAATTGCTTTATGTATATTTTCCATTTCATCACACAGAAAGTAGAGGTATACTCAAGGGTCAAGGTATAATCAAATTATAAAGTTAAGAGTTTTGACAGCTTGACCAAAGTCATTCTTAAGTGAAGCTATCTTTTTGTTTTGTGTTAACCGAGTACATGGAGGTGAAGAATAGAAAGACCACTAGTACAATTTGGTGCCACTGCCTTGATTCCTGTTAAGATGCCGGCAGTCCTGCCCCCATTGCTTTTGCATCATTAGTGCAAATTCCAACACAATGAAAACAACCAATAGTGGCTTAGTATGGTTAATATAATCATTTTGACCTCACGATGCCCCGATGGGGCCTGGAGGACTGCACTTTGAGAACTGCTCCTTTCCTGCATTCGGGGTTGGCTGGATACTCTTTAGATTTCTTAACACCTGGCATCACAAGCAGAGATCATTGGTATTTTCTGTGCTGATATTGCGTGGCTTCTCTTTGCTTTCATCTTTGCAGGTGTTAACTGTGAAATCAATTTTGATGACTGTGCAAGTAGCCCTTGTGTCCATGGGGTCTGTATGGACGGCGTTAATCGTTACAGCTGCGTCTGCTCGCCAGGTTTCACAGGTAATGCTCCTTTTTCTTGGGTGACTCCTCCTTCAGCCCCATCACTTTGGGAAAAGGGCATCTAAAGAAAAATTACTTTTCAAATATTTCCTATTTCTTTGTCTCTTGGAAAGTTAGAAGTTTGATTCTGTGCTTCTCTGGCCCAGTTTTCTACTTACAGGGCTTCCCTAAACTGTAACATGAAACTTTTCACTAGTTAGGGTTTTTAGGCCATGTGTTTATAACTACCTGAAAAGAATTTCTTTTCAGACTTGAATTATATAGCTGTCAAAGCCACCCTTATTTTTCTACACTTAGTAGTGAATACCTTCTGTAAAGGCATGGCCAAGGTAAAATTCTATGAAAACACTAAATGCTTTCTTCTGACTACTTCCTCTTATGGGGGATTGTTGGGTAAGGCCAAAACTTGGGAGGATCAAACTATTTTTGGCTAGCACAGAGAGGTTTTTTTTCTCTCTAGGAGGAAGAAGGTAAGTGACTAAGATAAAATTGGTTATAATTCTTCCTAAATTATAAGCAGCTAGAACACTTATACACACACCATGTGTGCACACACACAAACTCACATGCATCTTCTCTTTGACCTCTCTTGTTGCTAATAAGATTACGCTCCTGATGACAACGTGCTAGAGGTTACTGAGCCTCTACTGAAGGCTTTTACGGACACATCCGTTTGTTAATGGACCATCAGAGAGCATATAATGTGCCTGTCGCATTCTCTCTAGACAGTGCCACATAGAAGCAGGCACTTACGTAATGATGTTACCATTTAATAAATACCATGTGCTCATTTGCAACCAGTGTGAGAAACTTCCCATGGAGTTCTTTAAACTATGATGTCAAAAGGCCATCAGAGCCAAGTGAAGTGATACCTCTTCCTTGCCGGAAACTTACCTCTCTCTGTACTTCACAAGCCTTTGCACTGCTTGGTGTGATTGTGGACATGAGAGAGGAATGTTTATGGCCCACATGGGTCACCGTAATATCTGCTCAATGGAAGATAACTCAGAAGACAGGTGTGATGAAACCTCTTATATCTAGTGCCCAGCACTGCTGGTATAGCCAGATGTACTTCTGTGTCCTGAAACGTGTTACTCCAACATTAAGTGACAGCCAACTGAATACACAAAAATTCCTGCTAGGTAGAATGACATATGCATTTTTCAAGGCCTTATTTTGAGCTAGGCATTAAATTAAGTGCCTAACCTCATTGAATTGTCACTACTATTATTATTTCTGCAGTATTGATGGGAAACCCAGAGCTCAAGAGAGCTTAAGTAACAGTACTAGTGCACTGCGGCCAGCATTCCACCCCAGGGGGTCCTACTCTAGAGTCCATACTCATTCCCACTTCACTGGACAGCCTAAGTAGGTCCCTGCTGTGGTTTCTTTTTACATATGTAAGCCTCAGACTCATCTTAAATTTTTTGGAAATGTCAGTGAATCATATGTTCTCTCTTTTTAACATTTAGCAAATCAGGAAGGTCAAAGAGGGAGGACATAGGCTAAAAATATTCTAAAATAAACTTAAGGTGTAGCATGAAACTGCATAACCAAGAAATGGAATGTTTTGGTTACTGGGTGGTACCCTGTTCTTGGAACAGTTTTCTACAGCTGTTTTTCCTATTTGTTTTTTTAAGTCAGTTGCTGAAAATATCAGAGACAACTGTGATATATACTCATGACCTGTAAATATGTTTTAGTCTTGCCTTTGTTTTATTTTAATACTACTATTTTTTAATTACAATTTTAATAACAGCTTGAGCAGATTTAAGGGAGGTTTTTTTTTTCTAAGACTAAATTCTCTGTTCTCTGCAGACCTCTTTATACTAAATGATTCAATAGGAAAAGTAAGAAATCATGTGGTACTTCTATAGAATACTTCCCAGTTTTATAAACTACTTTTCAGTTTCACCTTGATGTCCATTATTTTGCTGACTTCTTATAACAGTCCATGAAAGTACATAGGTTGGATATGAAACCAAAAGCACAGGTAACAAAAACTAAAATAAACAAGTGGGACTACATTAAGCTAATGAGCTTCTGCACAGCAAAGGAAACAATAAGTTGAAAAGGCAGCCTACAGAGTGGGAGAAAATATATGCAAACAATATATCTGATAAGGGGTTAATATCCAAAATGTACAAAGAACTCATACAACTCAATAGTAAAGAAGCAAATAATCCAATTAAAAATTGGGCAAATAACAAGAAAAAGAATTCTGGAGCTATGTATGGTGACAGATGTTAACTAGACTAATTGTGATGATCATTTTTCAATATATGCAAATATCAAATCATTATGTTGTACACCTGAAACTAATATAATGTTCTATGTCAATTATACCTCAATTAAAAATGAAAACACATTAGTCAGGAGTAGCTATACCCAGTTTTGGAAAATATTATTGGAAAATACCCAGTAATTTCCAGATAGAGGATATTGGCAATGTTCACTCTAATTCTCAGAGTTACATGATTTAGCCACAGACTGATTGTATTTTTAACTCGTAAATCATGATTTGTATTTTGAAATCCAGTATCATCTGAAACAGGTGAGGTTCTGAAAGCTTTACAATCTACCAAACCCTAGTGTTTTTCAAATAGCATTTGAAAGGCTAATCATGAGTAGCTACCAATAGAGCTAATCCTCATTACAATGTCATTATACAACTATATAAAATCACCAAAATACAATTTAAAAAATAGATACGAGGTTTACAGTCTTGTCTCTAAATCTCTTACAGTATTTCCTAATCAGGAGTAAGGTGTATAAATGTTTATAAATTATAAATTTATAAATGTTGAACATGCAGTTGCTTTTGGTTCTCCAGCCCGTAGTCAAGCGAATAATGGCATATCCTGAACAGGCACGCTGCTAAGCACAAGGGGAGTGAGGAGCACTGAGTGTGGCAAAGGTGGTAGAAAATGAGATCGTGCCTTTAAAAAGATTTAGAGTGTGATCCGGAACCCAGACTGCATTCATCAGAAACATTCAAAAAATGTATAAATGATGAAGGAAAACAAATGTTTAGAATCGGGGGAAGAAAGGGGAAAGGACCTTCTGTTTCCAAAGAAGACATACAGATGGCCAACAGGTACATGAAAAGATGCTCGACATCACTAATCATCAGGGAAATGAAAAAACCATAGTGAGATAATCACCTCACACCTGAAAGAATGGCTGTTCTCAAAAAGATAAGAGAGAACAAGTGTTGGCAAGGATGTGGAAAAAAGGGAATTCTTATACACTGTTGATGGAAATGTAAAATGGTACAGTTATTATGGAAAAACAATATGGCAGTTATCAAAAAATTAAAAATTGAATTATCCTATGATCCAGGAATCCCACACTTGAGTATATATCTGAAGGAACTTATTTCGAAGCGATATCTGCACACTGGTGTTCATAGCAACATTATTCACAGTAGCTAAGATAGCGAAACAACTTAAGTGTAAATCAATGGATGAACGGATAAAGAAGATATGTTGTGTATATACAATGCGATATCATTCAGCCGTGAGAGAGAAGGAAATCCTGACATTTGCGACATGAATGGAATTTGAGGACATTATGTTAAGTGAGATAAGTCAGACAGAGAAAGACAAATACTATATGATATCTCTTATGTGCAGAATATAAAAAAGCCAAACTCATAAAACCAGAGAGTAGAATGGTGTTTACTGGGGTCTGGACTGGGGGGTAGGGGATTGGGGAGATATTGTTTAAGGGTACAAATTTGCAACTAGATAAATAAGTTATAGAGATAGAATGCATAGCATAGTGATTATAGTCAACAGTACTGCATTATAAACTTCAAAATTGCTAAGAGAGTAGATATTAATTGTTTTCACCCCAAAAAGAAATGATAGTTATGTGAAGTGATAGAGGTGTTAGCTAACTCTGTGGTGGTAATCATACTGCAATATATAAAATATATCAAACTAGCACATTGTATACCTTAAACTTACACAATGTTACATGTCGGTTATGTCTTAATTTAAAAATTAACAAAACAAAAAAAGCAGATAGGGAAGTTTTATTATTCTCATTTAACAAATAAGGCAACTGAAAGATAGAGCTTGATGTGTCCATGGTCTTAGCTAGTGAGTCACACTGCTAGGACTGTGAGTTCCCAGAAGGCAGGGACCTCCCTAATTATCTTTTTAGCCAGCATTTTGTAAAACAGTGTCTAGCACAGAGGGAACACTTAGAAAATGTTGCTGAATGAATGACCAGAATCACACATGGAACTTCTGACATCCAACACCAGACTCTCGAGCCTGGACTATACCGTGCTTTCATTCATTAAATACTAATTTTTTGGGCACCTACCTACAAGATAAGAAACATTGGTTAATTTCTCATTCAGTAGTTACTGAGCCCAACAAGGCACATAGCCTTGTGCTGGGTGGTTCTGATGCTGGGGTTTCTAACGCTACTTTAAGCGTGGGACCTTGCTAGTGAAGCAGCTGTCAGTCCATCAAGTAGACTGCACAAAGAGGCACTCAACCCTCTCAGCTAAAGATGACTTGAAAATTGATTCTGCAAAGAACTTTTAAAAGCAAATGAAGGAAATGTGAGAGGAGTGGCTTCTGAGAAGATTCTTCCCAAAAAAAGGACAGAAAATGAAAAGGCTTTTTCCTCTCATTCTCCACTGGATTGCAGGCTGAGGATAGTGCTATAGTTGAAGAGTTCTGGCTCTTATCTTGGTGCCAGTGGCAAACACCAAAAAAAAAAATCAGAGGTTGAAGCTAAGAAAGTAGTATTTTAAAATAAGTTATTAATAAAACACTTAAGAGGAAAATAGCAACTACTACCAGATTATGGGGTTTTACCTCAAGAACCACCAATAATGGTTTAGAGAGCAGTGGAGGGTGAAAAAATGTTAATACCCATACTTTAAAGGGGTGTGTATCTATTTCATTTGGAATTTCCTGTTCTAAATGCAGGGTTGCTCTTTCTTAAATGAAAATGCCTGTTTTTATCTAAATCAGAAAATTGTCTTCTTAGAAATTTATAAATTCCTTCATAGCAGTTGCTTGTTGCCACTCATTTACAGAATTATGGGTTATTTTAAAATTTTATATCATTTTGGAATATACAGTTAAATCTCATTTATTCAGAACTTAACAAAGCAAAACTCTCACGTAACTGGCATACTTTATTCCACTTAAAGAAATAAATGTGAAGGTTATAGCAGGCATCTTTTCAAAGTGCAGTCTTGGATATGTTTTAGAGGAAGAACATATTCAGTTCAGTTTCATATATTCTGAACATTTACATTATTATTTGATGATAAACTACTAATAATTGTCTACATCAGAGTTTCTCAAAATGTAGTATTTGAATCACCTACATTATTTATTTATTTATTCTTTATTTTTTTTAACATCTTTATTGGGGTATAATTGCTTTACAATGGTGTGTTAGTTTCTGCTTTATAACAAAGTGAATCAGTTGTACATATACATATGTTCCCATATCTCTTCCCTCTTGCGTCTCCCTCCCTCCCACCCTCCCTATCCCACCCCTCCAGGCGGTCACAAAGCACCGAGCTGATCTCCCTGTGCTATGCGGCTGCTTCCCACTAGCTATCTACCTTACGTTTGGTAGTGTATATATGTCCATGCCTCTCTCTCGCTTTGTCACAGCTCACCCTTCCCCTCCCCATATCCTCAAGTCAGTTCTCCAGTAGGTCTGTGTCTTTATTCCTGTCTTGTCCCTAGGTTCTTCATGACTTTTTTTTTTCTTAAATTCCATATATATGTGTTAGCATACGGTATTTGTCTTTCTGTTTCACCTACATTATTTAAAATGTGGTTTTGGGGCTCTAAGGATCTCCTTTTAAAACAAGTACTTTTAGCAACTCTTTTTGCACATTAAAGTTTGAGAACCACTGGTCTAGATTGAGAGACCCTGGATGGTTTTCTCAGTGATCAGAGAACAATAAAATTATGCTTAGAATACTCTTCTTCCTGCGGCAGAAGATGGATTGATACAACTCTAAAAGTGAAAGTAAAATAACTTTTCTTTTCAATCAGTTTAATCATTAAATTAATAGTCTACTCACGAAACATTCCTGTTAATTGAGATTTACCATATATGGAAATGTAAGAGATTGACTAACTGAAAAAATGAATGCAGTAAACCAGCGGAAAGCAGTGATAAGGAAAGCTTCTTGGAGAGTACTCCAAACAGCAACAAGAAGAGCAGCCAGCTTTGGTAACATTTGATGTTCTCTTTTTGAATCCTTGTAAAGTTTCCCCATCTCTAAGATGGAGTGAAGAAATACATGTCAAAACACTACAACACTGTTCCAGCATTTTGTTAACTTTATTATCAAAGCACAGTGCCCTTTGCCCCTTCCTTGCATGGCACTAAGGGCCGTTGGATGTCTTATTCCTTAAGTCTTGACATGCGGTGCCCAAGGCATCTAATAGCCTATGAAGATGAAGGTATCAACACAATAGATCTCATAGTTCTGTGTCTATTCCCTAAGCATTTTGTATTTGACAAAAACTGTCTCCCTTCTCTACAGGGCAGAGATGTAACATTGACATTGATGAGTGTGCCTCCAATCCCTGTCGCAAGGGTGCGACATGTATCAACGATGTGAACGGTTTCCGCTGTATATGCCCTGAGGGGCCCCATCATCCCAGCTGCTACTCACAGGTGAACGAGTGCCTGAGCAATCCCTGTGTCCACGGAAACTGTACTGGGGGCCTCAGTGGGTGAGTAGCTGTCATGTATTAATAGTTTCTTATTGACTTGTGTCAAGCCAGTTGAGTTTTAGTATTGACCATACCCTGCAGAAGTCAGTCGGGACTTGAGCTGAGACCTCGCCGAAGATTTCGGTAGTCTGCGGCATAGTCTACCAAATCGCCACTTCTTCTCTACCTTCTGTGACTGAGTAGGTGGAAAATAAGGAGGAATGTCTCTTTCCTCATGTGGGTAGTCAGCACATGGGAGGAATCCAGGGTAATTTTATGAGTCTTTGGCAATTGCACTTTTAGTACTTATTGCAAGATTGAGTTCTGAGGGATGTTCTATTTGATTTTCCCCCCTGCTTAAAAAAAAAGCCCAACTCTGTTCTATCATGGTACCAGTGGCTGCCACTGAAGTAGATCTGGTCTCAGCTAACTTTAGACATGGCCCTGATGAAATGTTCACAGTTTGCAAGCCCCTGAGAGTTGTGTAATGTGTTGGTAAGTAATTTTCTAGAATCACAGAGTGTGATGTTAGGTTCCATGAGATAGTCGTGTACTCTTGCTGTGCTTGCCAGAGGACAGGACTCTGGGCATTACCATTTGCCATGCTTACGACAGGTGAAAGAACGAAGAGCGTATTAAGAGGTAAATAGGAAATCAAGTTATTTCCAAGATGAATTAACTCAGTATTCCTGTTTCAGAGTATAGCAGCCTGCAAAGAATCCCAACCCACCTACTTTTTTTTAAAGGATCTCCAGACTAGGAGGCTATTATCTCCTGATACCACATTCTAAGTGCTAATGATGTTCAGATTGTGAACAATGTGCATATATTTCAAATACCTTCATTTTTGTTCCTTTTCCTGCTCAGTACCCTCAGTGCTTTCTGGGGGCAGGGATTCAGGTCAGAGCAAAGCATGTCTCAGAAGTCAGACATCCCAGGAGCTCTTCAGAGTGGCTTAGTGTCTCTGATAACTACACTACTTCCTGGGTGTCTGTTTTACACCAGAAACAAGTGATCCTAAGGCTTGCGTTACTTTTAGTTTATATAGAAGAAAAGAAACTGCAGATTTATCTGTGTTAACGTGTCTTTCAGATTGTCCTGATTTGTTGTACCAACCACTGTTTACATATGAAAACTCACTATACTTACTTAGTTTCTCTAGCATCTTTGTGGGCCAGGAAGGTGTGTTTACTGAATGCTCCAGATGGGCCCACATGATTCACATGGTGACCCAAGTATAGGTCCATAGAGGATCAGAAATGAGATTAGCTTACCCAAGAGTTCCTTGGTCCTTCAGTGTTTCAGAATGGTGTATTTCAACTATGACTCAATTGTACATTCATCCCCCAACAGTAAATAACTCTGTCTTCTTTCAGGTACAAGTGCCTCTGTGATGCAGGCTGGGTTGGCATCAACTGTGAAGTGGACAGAAATGAATGTCTTTCTAATCCATGCCAGAACGGAGGAACTTGTGACAATCTGGTGAATGGATACAGGTGCACTTGCAAGAAGGGCTTTAAAGGTGAAAGCAAAAGTGCCTATTTTTATCTCCCTTCTCTCTCTGCCTTTCTGTTGGTGCATATGGCTTGGCTCACTTCTTCCTTTCCCTTTCTTCCTTCTCATTCATACAGCAAATATAATTTGAGTACTTAATATTTATAGGGCAGTTGGGGAATAAAAACATAAATAGATTTATACATGGATTCTATTTTCAGACTAGCAGAGAGGTGAGTTATTGAAACAGTACCATTTAAGGTGAGCAACTAGAACTCCACTTATACAACTTTGGACAGGTGTTCTAATTATAAGCTCCAGTGTAGGCTTGATTCTATGTCAATTCGAAAGAGATATTGGTAGTAGAATGAAAATTTTGTTTTACTGTAATTGTAGCAATAATATCATGGAAGAATCCACGTATTTAAAACCTTTCCAACAAATTCTCTTACACATTAAGATATTCTTAGATGATACATAGTCACCTATGGCCTTCTGGAAAAACGCGTAATAGTGGGTATGGTGTAAAATCACGTTTTGAGTTGTCTCTGTTGTATTTCTCCCATTGCTTTTGTCTTAGATACTCAAGAGAGAGAAACCTGTGGGTAAATCATTCACATTTGTACTTCGCTATCCATATAGTCACTGATTTCACCACTCAGAATTGTGCCAGGCTACTGTAATACATCAGTATGTTTCAGTGTCACTTGGATTACTTGAAAATTTTCTGAGACCACATTTTAGTCAGTAATTTTCTGACATTCAGATATATTACATCTGCAAAGAAACTTATAGATTTAAAAACACTTTTATTTCTTTGTCTCATTGAGACTTGCTGATCAACACAATAAAAATCAAAACGTAAAGTCCAGAGTTGTACAGCTGTTGAGTAGCAGAGTACAGTTTGAACCCAGACCTCTATACTCCTAGACCATCATTTTCTTTTGTACAGTGCTGTAGTTCCTCAGTTTTAAGGCTCTGTGTCAGGCCCTACTGAAGGGACAAAGGCGTGTGGCATTTAGTACAGTCCTGTCCCCATGGATGCTTCCTTCCTTTTCTCTTTTTCATAGTGGGAGTAGATTTCGTGTCTTGGATCAGGGGAAACAGCTTTGTGACTTCCGGAAGCCCTACCACATCGATGGTAGAGACTGTGCATTTGAAAGAGTGGGCATAAATCACAGGCTTTGATTAAGTATTCAAATATTTTATCCCTTGATAACTTACAGGCTGTTTTTAAGCCCTGACCAGATACTCTGTATAGAAAGAGCTTCTATTTAGATATAGCAGTAGGTCTTCACCCTAATGAACTTCATGGTCCATAATGGAGAAATTACTTATGTTTGGAGGTGCATTAGACTTTCAAGCTATTAGAATATACTGTTCTTCCATTCATTTTTTGATGGATTAAGCACTTTTTACTGACTGTGTCAGGGACTTGACACTGAAATGAATGAACAGGTGTTCCAGTGGCCTGAAGAAGTTAATGCAGTTTCTGAGGTGTTTAACGTTTACCACTGAGAGGATTGCTTAGTAAATGAGGTAATGAGGAGGCTAACGAAGTTTCACTGTCTTTGGTTTTTCCCCTTTTCTGTCTACAGGCTATAACTGTCTGGTGAATATTGATGAATGTGCTTCGAATCCATGTCTGAACCAAGGAACCTGCTTTGATGATATAAGTGGTTATACCTGCCACTGTGTGCTGCCATACACAGGTGAGTCCTGCAAGTGCAAGGACCAGAAGGGTTGCTTGGTCTTGCCTTGTCATTCCAAACCTCTGAGTCTCAGAGACGGGATCTGTGGGGCATTGATGCTGCTCTGAGGAATCACTCCCTCGTCACCCTTCCTGCCCTCACTGACTGGGTCTTCAGCTCTGAGAAAACACTGTGGCCTCTCTAGATGCAAGTGGTGGGGAAACTCATTTGCTGCCTTTATTTTTTAGGGTTTGAAAATTTAAAAAAATTATATATGGTTTGAAAATTTTAAAAAATTTTCATTTTTTTTAGGGTTTGAAAATTTTAAAAAATTATATATGGCTGGAATTGACACATAGCTGATGGTTTAGTCATTATTTGAATGGACCCAGAGTCTCTATGGCCTGTGCTCTTAGTCTGAGTTTTGCTAACACAACAACTACCACTTATTGGTCATTTACTATGTGCCGGACACTTGACATACTTGGGATTATTTGATCTAGTGCTCACAATAATTCTACAAAGTATTTAGAAGTTCCTATCACCATTTTATACATGTGGAAGCTGAGGCAAAGAGAGGTTACTTGCTGAAGGTCACATAGGTAAGTGGTAGATCTAGGATTTGTCCCTAAGTCTCTCTGAATCCAAAGCTTGTCCTCTTGTCATTCGTCTCCTCACGTTCATTACCACTGCATCTTATTCAGAGAGGTACTACCCCTGGGGTGGCGATCACACACACGCAAGACATGGGTGTGACTTCGTTGCACATCAGGTGTTCTTTGTCTCGGGTGGTATTATAGGAGTGTGCCTGGACGTTTCTTTGTAGTCTCCTGCCTCATTACTGCCATCTTGTGATTGGTTGTATTTGTGTAGCTCGTTTACCTCTTCGTCAGCCATTTTCTTCATCTGTGAGGAACAAAACAGAAACATGAACAATGACTTTGCATGTTTCTCCAGTGCCTAGCATGCAGGCAGGAGCATGGCTGAGTTCCTACTCCCCTGGAGCCTTAGGCTGTTCATTATAGCTGTTGCTAGTAACTCTAGGCTGTTTGGAGTGGCAGAGTGGCCAGAAGCATGCCTCTGTTACCTGAAAGACTTGATACTACATTGTTATCTTTGCCACCTCTTTAGAAGAAACATTCATTCAGGGAAAGTGCATTTAGCCAGCCTGACTGATAAAATCAGTTATCGGAGATCCCTAGCTATCCCCAGACAGACAGTCTATTTTTTTTTTTTTTTTTTTTTTTGCCGTATGCGGGCCTCTCAGTGTTGTGGCCTCTCCCGTTGCGGAGCACAGGCTCCGGACACGCAGGCTCAGCGGCCATGGCTCACGGGCCCAGCTGCTCCACGCTATGTGGGATCTTCCCAGACCGGGGCATGAACCCGTGTCCCCTGCATCGGCAGGCGGACTCTCAACCGGTGTGCCACCAGGGAAGCCCACAGACAGTCTAAATAACGCCATTTCACAGTGATAGTGCTGATCACATTTGTTGGTACTGAGCAGATGATCTCACTTACAACCATAAAGACTGAGAATTGATGGCTGTAGGGAGATACAAGCAGGTGTCACTATGCTCAGGCACATTAGAGACTTACCTGAATATGACTAAGGTGCACAGGTCATCTTGAAAATATTTGTCTTCTTGCTATTCAGATACTATAAGAATATTTGACTAAATGCTGGCTGTTGGATTGTCTGTGTATTAGGATCTTATTAAAAGAATTTACTACTTGTGAATTTTGAGAAATTATTTTCGACTGTAAACCTATGCAGATTAAAATTTCAGTGCTGAGTGTCCCTAAGTGTTCTAAGTGTCATTGAATTTGGCCAGCATGAAGGGAACTAGGCAACGTTGCCTTTCCTTGTGAGCCATTATTCTGACCAGACACATTAAAAGCTTGTTAGGGATACTGATGAAAATTTGTGGTAATATTTTTTTCTTTCTGAATACAAAATTTTAGGATAAAATTTTAAATTGAGTTAGTTGTAATTTGACTTTATTTTGTTGAAGTATAATTGATTTACAACATTATATTCATTTCAGGTGTACACTATAGTGATTCAGTATATTTAAAGATTATACTCCATTTAAAGTTACTGCAAAATAATGGCTATATTCCTTGTGCTGTACATTATATCTATGTAGCTTATCTATTTTATACGTAGTAGTATGTATCTCTTAATCCCCTACCCCTATCTTGCCCTACTCCCCTTCCCTCTCCCCACTAGTAACCATTAGTTTGTTCTCTATATCTGTGAGTCTGTTTTGATTTTGTTATATTCATTTGTTTGTCTTGTTTTTTAGACTCCACATATAAGTGATAACATACAGTATTTGTCTTTCTCTGTCTGACTCATTTCACTAAGCATAATATCTTCTAAATCCATCCATGTTGTTGCAAATGGTAGAATTTAATTCTTTTTTATGGCTGCGTAATATTCCTCTCTGTGTGTGTGTGTGTGTGTGTGTGTGTGTGTGTGTGTGTGTGTGTCACATATCACATCTTCTTTATCCATTCATCTATTGATGGATATCTAGGTTGTTTCCATATCTTGGCTATTATAAATAAGGCTGCTTTGAACATTGAGGTGCATGTATCTTTTTGAATTAGTGTATTTATTTTCTTCAGATATATGCCCAGGAGTGGGCTTGCTGGGTCATATGGTAGTTCTATTTGTAGTTATTTAAGGAACCTACATACTGTTCTCCATAGTGGTTGTATCAATTTACATTCCCACCAAGAGTGTAGGAGGGTTCCCTTGTCTCCACACCCTCTCCAGCATTTATTGTTTGTCGAGTTTTTGATGATGGCCCTTCTGACGGGTGTGAGGTGATATCTCATTGTAGTTTTGACTTGCATTTCTCTAATAATTAGTGATGCTGTGCATCTTTTCACGTGCTTTTTTGGCCATCTGTATGTCTTCTTTGGAGAAATGTCTATTTAGATCTTCAGCCCATTTTTTGATTGGATTGTTTTTGGTTTTCTTTTAATTGAGCTGCATGAGCTATTTGTATATTTTGGAGGTTAATCCCTTGTCAGTTGCTTCATTTGCAAATATTCTCTCCCATTCTGAGGGTTGTTTTTTTATCTTGTTTATGGTTTCTTTTGCTGTGCAAAAGCTTTTAAGTTTCATTAGGTCCCATTTGTTTATTTTTGTTTTTATTTCCATTACTCTAGGACGTTGATTGAAAAAGATCTTGCTGTGATTTATGTCAAAGAGCATTTTGCCCATGTTTTCCTCTAAGAGTTTTATAGTATCCAGCCTTACACTTAGGTCTTTAACCCATTTAGAGTTTAGTTTTGTGTATGGTATTAGAGAGTGTTCTGATTTCACTCATTTACATGTAGCTGTCCAGTTTTCCCAGTACCACTTATTGCAGAGACTGTCTTTTTCTCCGTTGTATATTCTTGCCTCCTTTGTCATAGATTAGGTGACCATAGGTGCGTGGGTTTGTCTCTGGGCTTTCTATCCTGTTCCATTGATCTATATTTCTGTTTTTGTGCCAGTACCATACTGTCTTGATTACTGTAGCTTTGTAGTATAGTCTGAAGTCAGGGAGCCTGATTCCTCCAGCTCTGTTTTTCTTTTTCAAGATTTCTTTGGCTTTTTAGGGTCTCTTGTGTTTCCATACAAATTGTAAACTTTTTTGTTCTAATTCTGTGAAAAATGCCATTGGTAATTTGATAGTATTTCATTGAATTTGTAGATTGTTTTGGGTAGTATAGTCATTTTCACAATATTGATTCTTCCAATCCAAGAACATGGTATCACCTCTCCATCTGTTTGCGTCATCTTTGATTTCTTTCCTCAGTGTCTTATAGTTTTCTGAGTACAGGTCTTTTGACTCCTTAGGTAGGTTTATTCCTAGGTATTTTATTCTTTTCGATGTGATGGTAAATGAGACTGTTTCCTCGATTTCTCTTTCTGATCTTTCGTTGTTAGTGTATAGAAATGCAAGAGATTTCTGTGTATTAATTTTGTGTCCTGCAACTTTACCAAATCCATTGATGAGCTCTAGTAGTTTTTCAGTAGCGGTTTTAGGGTTTTCTCTGTATAGTATCATGTCATCTGCAAACAGTGACAGTTTTACTTCTTCTTTTCCAATTTGGATTCCTTTAATTTCTTTTTCTTCTCTGATTGGCATGGCTAGGACTTCCAAAACCATGTTGGATAATAGTGGTGAGAGTTGACATCCTTTTCTTGTTCCTGATCTTAGAGGAAATGCTTTCAGTTTTTCACCATTGAAATGATGTTTTCTGTGGGTTTGTCATATATAGCTTTTATTATGTTGAGGTGGGTACACTGTATGCCCACTTTCTGGAGAGTTTTTATCATACATGGGTGTTGAATTTTGTCAAAAGCTTTTTATGTATCTATTGAGATGATCATATGGTTTTTATTCTTCAATTTGTTGATGTGGTGTATCACATTGATTGATTTGCGGATCCTGAAAAATCCTTGCATCCCTGGAATATATCCCACTTGATCATGGTGTATGAGCCTTTTAATGTGTTTTTGAATTTGGTTTGCTAGTATTTTGTTGAGGATTTTTACATCTATGTTCATCGGTGATATTGGCCTGTAATTTTCTTTTTTTGTGATATCCTTGCCTGTGTTTGGTATCAGGGGGATGGTGGCCTCGTAGAATGTGCTTGGGAGTGTTCCACCCTCTGCAATTTTTTGGCAGAGTTTCAGAAGGGCAGGTGTTAACTCTTCTCTAAATGTTTGATAGAATTTGCCTGTGAAGCCATCTGGTCCTGGACTGCCGTTTGTTGGAAGAATTTTAATCCCAGTTTCGATTTCAGTACTTGTGATTGGTCTGTTCATATTCTCTATTTCTTCCTGGTTCAGTCTTGGGAGATTGTACCTTTCTAAGAATTTGTCCACTTCTTCCAGGTTGTCTGTTTTATTGGCATACAGCTGCTTGTAGTAGTCTCTTATGATCCTTTGTATTTCTGTGGTGTTCACTGTAACTTCTTTTTCATTTCAATTTTATTGATTTGAGTCCTCTCCCTCTTTTTCTTGAGGAGTCTGGCTAAAGGTTTATCAATTTTGTTTATCTTCTCAAAGAACGAGCTTTTAGTTTCATTGATCTTTGCTATTGTTTTCTTTGTCTCTATTTCATTTATTTCTGCTCTGATCTATATGATTTCTTTCCTTCTACTAACTTTGGGTTTTGTTTGTTCTTCTTTCTCTAGTTGCTTTAGGTGTATTAGATTGTTTATTTGAGACTTTTCTTGTTTCCTGAGGTAGGATTGTATTGCTATAAAATTCCCTCTTAGAACTGCTTTTGCTGCATCCCATAGGTTTTAGATGATCGTGTTTTCGTGGTCTCTAGGTATTTTTTGATTTTCTCTTTGATTTCTTCAGTGATCTCTTGGTTATTTAGTAACATATTGTTTAGCCTCCATGTGTTTGTGTTTTTTACAGGTTTTTTTCCTATAATTGATTTCTAATCTCATAATGTTGTGGTCAAAAAAATGCTTGATATGATTTCAGTTTTCTTAAATTTACCGAGGCTTGATTTGTGACCCAAGATGTGATCTATCCTGGAGAATGTTCCATGTGCACTTGAGAAGAAAGTGTATTCTGCTACTTTCGGATGGAATGTGCTATAAGTGTCAATTAAGTCTATCTAAGTCTAATGTGTCATTTAAGGCTTATGTTTTCTTATTAATTTTCTGTCTGGATGATCTGTCCATTGGTGTAAGTGAGGTGTTAAAGTCCCCCACTATTACTGTGTTAACTGTCAATTTCCCCTTTTATGATTGTTAGCATTTGCCTTGTATATTGAGGTGCTCCTATGTTGGGTGCATATATATTTACAATTGTTGTATCTTTTTCTTGCACTGATCCCTTGATCATTATGTAGTGTCCTTCCTTGTCTCTTGTAACAGTCTTTATTTTAAAGTCTATTTTGTCTGATATGAGTATTGCTACTCCAGCTTTCTTTTGATTTCCATTTGCATGGAATATCTTTCTCCATCCCCTCACTTTCAGTCTGTATGTGTACCTAGGTCTGAAGTGGGTCTCTTGTAGGCAGCATATATATGGATCTTATTTTTGTATCCATTTGGCCAGTCTGTGTCTTTTGGTTGAAACATTTAATCCATTTTATATTTAAGGTAAGTATTGATACGTGTGTGCCTATTGGCATTTTCTTAATTGTTTTGGGTTTGTTTTTGTAGATCCTTTTTTCTTCCTTTCCTCTTTTGTTCTTTTCTCTTGTGTTTCCCTCCTAGAGAAGTTCCTTTAGCATTTGTTGTAAAGCTGGTTTGGTGGTGCTGAATTCTCTTAGCTTTTGCTTCTCTGTAAAGCTTTTACTTCTCTGTAAAGCTTTTGATTTCTCCATCAACTCTGAATGAGAGCTTTGCTGGGTAGAGTATTCTTGGTTGTAGGTTTTTTCCTTTCATCACTTAAAATATATCATGCCACTCCCTTCTGGCCTGCAGAGCTTCTGCTGAAAAATCAGCTGATTACCTTATGGGGGATTCCCTTGTATGTTATTTCTTGCTTTTCCCTTGTTGCTTTTAATATTTTTTCTTTGTATTTAATTTTTGTTAGTTTGATTATTGTGTGTCTGGGCATGTTCCTCCTTGGGTTTATTCTGTATGGGACTCTCTGCACTTCCTGGACTTGGGTGACTATTTCCTTTCCCATGTTAGGGAAGTTTTTGACTGTAATCTCTTCAAATATTTTCTCAGGCCCTTTCTCTTTTTTTTCTGGGACTCCTATAATTTGAATGTTGGTGCATTTGATGTTATCCCAGAGGTTTCTGAGACTGTCTGCATTTGTTTTCATTATTTTTTCTTTATTCTGTTCCACCACAGAGATTTCTACCATTCTGTCTTCCAGGTCACTTATCTGTTCTTCTGCCTCAGTTATTCTGCCATTGATTCCTTCTAGTGTATTTTTAATTTCAGTTACTGTATTGTTCATCTCTGTTTGTTTTTTAGTTTTTCTAGGTATTTGTTAAACATTTCCTATATCTTCTCGAGCCGTGCCTCCATTCTTTTTCCGAGATCTTGGATCATCTTTACTATTATTACTCTGAATTCTTTTTCAGGTAGATTGCCTGTCTCCTCTTCATTTAGTTGTTCTTATAGGTTTCTATCTCGCTCCTTCGTCTGCAGTATATTTCTTTTACTTCTCATTTTGTCACTCTTACTGTGTTTATGTTCTCCTTTCCACAGGCTGCAGGATTGTAGTTCCTCTTGCTTCTTGTGTCTGCCCCCTGGTGGGTGAGGTTGGTCCAGAGGCTTGTACCATTATCCCCTTGATAGGGAGTTCGATTGGTGTTGTGGTGACCAGAGCCTGGTCCTGGATATTGAGCAGGGCCTCATTTTTGCTCTGTGGTTGTCACTGTCCTGTCAGGGGCAGGGCCTGATCCCTAGTTGTTGGAGTAGAGGCCCCTAGATCTGTTTCTTAACTGTGTTTCTGATCTGCAGTGCAAGGAAGGTGGGATTGGAGTGCTCCCACTGGGAGAGGAGTCACTGAGTTTTCCTCCTTTGGAGCTGTTCACCCGTGAATGTGCTCTATTGTGTCCCCTTTTGCCCATTGTGCAGGCTCACAAAGTACACTGTTGTTGGCACTGCTCTTGGTCCCACTGTAACTGTGGGTATGCTGGCAGTTGGCCCTGGTGACTCTCAGGCATTGTTTTCACCAGGCCACTGGCGCAGATCCACTGAAGTCAGGTCCCGGGACTGCAGTAGTAATGAACCTGGACCCGCTGTGGGAGCTGTGGTGGCAGCTCAGATTCTGACCTGGCCCAGCCTCTGTGTATGTGCCCACAAAGCCTGCAGCTGCTAAAGCCAGACCCATCCCAGCTGCAAGAGCACTTGTCCTTTGGGATGTCTCGCAGGTGCTGAATTTAGGAAGCCATCAGAGGAGGTGTAACTCTGGGTTCGTGTAGCTGTGAGGAGAGGCTTAAGGTCTTCTTCCTTAGTCACACGGGCCCTGGGGCTCAGCTGTGGTTTCAGCCCCACCTCTGTGTGTGTTCCTCTCACCCGAGTCTGCTCCAGAGGTGGCCGGAGCACACGAGCTCGTCAGGCTGGAAGGAGCCCAGGTGGCGACGGGGGCCAGCGTGCTGTCCAGGCTGGGGGGGGGGGGGGATGGGGGCAGAGGAAGCGATGGAAGGGGGTGCACAAACGGCCTCCAGCCGGAGCCCTCCCTCGTGCCCGTGGAGGCAGGGCCCGCCTCACGAGGAGAGAGGCTGCTCAATGGCGACCCCGCCCTTTGCACGGGGCCTTCACTTCTGTGGCGGTCCGGGCTTCCTCCACAAGCATTCCTGGTTGCAGAGCTCCTCACTCCCGTCCCTTCAGGCTGTCTCCTCACAGCCAACAGCAGTCCCCTCCCCAGGTCTGCTCTCCAAACCCCACGTTCTGGCGCCCAGCCCCCGTGTGCACCTGCAGGCACCCGTCTCAGGCTGGGTGGCACAGGGCTGTGGCACGGACCATCTGCATAGGTCTCACTGTGTCCTGCCTGCCACACACCAGTTGCCGGGCTCTCCTCTGAGTCTCCAAGTCTCCCCTTCTGTCCCAGCTGATCTCCCTGCCGGTGAGGAAGCTTCCCCAGGTGTGGCAACCTCTCCTCACCTTCATCTCCCTGCCAGGGGTACAGGTCCCATCCTGCTTCCTCTCCTCTTCCTTTTCCCTTCTTCTTTCTTTCATGCTACTTGGTTATGTGGGAATCTTTCTTGTCCTTTTAGGTGTCCAAGGTCCTCTGCTAGTGTTCAGCAGGTGCTCTGGGAGAATTGTTCCACTTGTAGATATATTCCCAGTGCATTTGTGGGGAGAGGGCAACTCCACGTCCTCCTACTCCTCTGCCGTCTTGGAAAAAGCCTATCTCCCCTTTAATAAAAGCATTCTTTTAATTTTTTTCTGGAGTCTTATATTCAGTATACTAAGATAGGAAATGTTGATGGGCAACTATCAATGTCATGTCGTTGATATAAAGAGAGATGTTACTAGGCATTCAGAATTACTTCACTGTTTTCCACCTCTGGTGGCCTTCTCATCAACCCCGTTGCCTTCTGGAACAGGCCGGCAGAGGTTTTGAGGAGTAGGTGGCTGTGTTACTTCTTCCCCGCTCATGTGAAGGTAGATCTGTGTGGCTAAGCATCTGAGTAGCTGAATCTTAGCTATGAAGATGCAGAAACTGTCACCCCTGATTGATGCAGGATTCCAAATCCATGTAACCCCTCGTGATAATAATATGAAGATGACAGCAGCCCAGCAGTTGTTGAGTACTTACTCTAGGTACTGGGCCCTATGCTAATAAGGACTTTGTAAGCATTTAATCCACAAAAAGCCTCTATGAGTTATATACCATCCTAATTCCCATCTTATTTATGTGGAAGCTCAGAGAAGATAACTTGCCTGAGATCACACTGTTAGTAATCACATCAGAGCCAAGACACAAAAGTCCATAGGTCTCTCAGATTCCAAAGCTCTTATCCATTACGTTAGACCTGAATTCAGAGATCATCCTTCAGTATAGAATTTGGTGGGGTGGGGGGGGGAGTTTCAGTTTCCTTGGAATTTTTCTCTATAATGAACTCTGTCATTTGATTTACAGGAAAGAACTGTCAGACTGTATTGGCTCCCTGTTCCCCAAACCCTTGTGAGAATGCTGGTGTTTGCAAAGAGGCACCAAATTTTGAGAGTTACACCTGCCTGTGTGCTCCTGGCTGGCAAGGTAACAACATGGGAATGGGGAAACCAAGCGCCTTAAACAAAGTGGTCAGGTTATCTGATGACACGGAGGACCTGGTCTTTTGAGGCTTGCCCTTTTTTGTTAAGAACGGAGGCCATGTATAGAAGCTGCTAACTGGAATGTTTTAGAAAGCCTTTCCGTTTTGCATGTCTCTGGGGCTAGAGGACTCCCACCAGGGTCTGAAACCATGATGTTCTACAGGGCATTGTAGCATCAACTGCTAGGGGCACAGAAGCCTTAAGGGACTTCCAAAAGCAGGAGACCAACCGGAATATCCTTGGAGTAGCCCCACCTACCCCAGCTGAAGCTCAGGCCCCACATAAATTTCTGTGGGAATCGACTTCCAAAGACTGGACCGTTCATTGCCCCTGTGTTTCCAGGTCAGCGGTGTACAGTTGACATTGACGAGTGTGTCTCCAAGCCCTGCATGAACCACGGTCTCTGCCATAACACCCAGGGCAGCTACATGTGCGAGTGTCCTCCAGGCTTCAGCGGTATGGACTGTGAGGAGGACATCGATGACTGCCTTGCCAGTGAGTATGCCAGCCTGCCCCTCAGCCCCCGAGGGAGAGGAGAGCATAGGGAGCAGAGCAGAACTCAGCGGAGGCGCTCGCCTCTCAGTGCCAAGATGGGCCATCCAATAGTTTACCACGTGCCTTTAGTCTTTGTACTTTAAAAATCTTCATTTTGAAGCCAGTGGCTTTAGGAGTTAAGGCAGGGTAGTCCCTTCTAAGTATTGCCTTACTGATTTTTGTACATTGACGAAGTGGGGACAATGCTATGAAAGCTTTTTTAGAAAAGCACATCTCTTGAAGTATAATTAACATACAGCACACTGCCAGTATTTAAATGTACCAGTCAATAAGTCTTGCCGTACGACAACTGAAACCAATACTCAAGATACTGAACATGTCCACCCCCCCGAAAGTATTCTCATCTCTTTTGTAACTTAACTCTCCTTTCCACTTTCCTGTCCCAGGCAACCAGGGATCTATCTCTGTCACTATGGATTTGTGTGAATTTTTTTACAGTTTTATATAAATAGAATCATATAATGAAAACTCTTTTCTGAAGAGAGGGAATATGAGTTCTAAAGGTTTTAATGAGTAATTCTGTTTTGTAATCTTGCTAAACTCACTTATCATTAATTCCAGATTAGTATAGCTTCTGGTTTAGTTTAGATTCCTAGGATTTTTTATAGAGATAATACACTATGTTATTTCTGAATAAATACAACTGTTATACCTTTTATTTCTTTTCTGTATTCTTTTATTTCTAAATCTGTACGCATTTTATTTATTTTTCTTGCATTATTGCACTGACTTCAGTAAATGCAGAATAGAAGTGGTGAGAGAAGCTGGTCCTGCCTTGTTCTTGATTCTAAGGGAGAAGCATCAAATTGAGGAATTTACCTCATTTTACCTCAATTTGGTGAGAATTTTGCAACTTACCTTCAGTTGGCTGAGGATTTTCTTCCTTTTAATAATGACTGAGGGTTACTTTTCTTTTGAATGAGTTTTCAGTATCTCTTGAGGTGGTAATACTGTTTTTTAAGGTCTTTTAATGTAAGTGAATTATGTTAATTGATTTTCAAATGTTGAACTGACCTTAAATTTCTGGGATAAATTCTACTTGGTCATGATGTGTTATCTCTCTCATATATTGTTGGATATTATTTACTCAAATTTTGCTAAGGATTTTTGTATCTGTGTTCATGGGGCATGTTGTTCTCTAATTTTCTTATACTGTATTTGTATAGTTTTGATAAGAGGGTGATGCTGGCCTCATAGAACAAATCAGAAAGTGTTCCCTTTCTATTTTTTGGAAGACTTTGAGTAGAATTAGTATCATTTCTTCTAAACATCTAGGCCTAGAATTTTCTTTCTGGGAAGGTTTTTAATTATAAATTTAATTCCTTTAATAGGTGTTCAGGGTATCTATTTCTTTTTCATTGAGCTTTGGTGATTTGCATCTTTCAAGGAATGAGTTTTACTTTAAGTCGTCAGAATTGTTGGCATTGAGTCTTTCATGATATTCCTTTATTGTACTTTTAATGTTTATTTTAAAATGGGGTTATTTCCCTTCTCTTATTTCAGATATTGGTTATTTATGTCTTCTCTCTTTTTTCATCTGGTTGCTCTTGGTAGAGCATTATTGGTTTTAGTAATCTATCTGTTTATGTATTATGTGTATTTACGTATGTAGGTATGTATTTATAATCTTAATGAACCCAGTTTTAGTTTCATGATTTTTCTCAGTTGTTTTACTGTTTCCTATTTCATTGATTTCTGCTCTTTAGTCTTTTCATTGCCTACTTTGGTTTTAGTTTGCCCTTCTTTTTCTAGTTTCTTAAGATGGAAGTTTAGATTTTGTTTCATTCTACTACTTCTAAAATAAGCATTTAATGCTATACATTTTTCCTCAAAACACTGCTTTAGCTTTATTTCACAAATTTTGACGTGTCATGTTCTTTTCGTTCAGCTCAAAATACTTTCAGGTTTCCATTTGGATTTGTTCTGTGACTCATAAGTTATTTAGAAGTGTGTTCTTTAGTTTCCAAATATCTTTTGTTGCTGATTCCTTCCAGGTAGGTTTTGTTACTGATTTCTAGTTTAATTCCATTGTGATCAGTGAACATTCTTCACATGATTTGAATTACTTTAAATTTATTAAAGCATGTCATATGGCCCAGTGTATGGTCTGTCTTGGTAAATGTTCTGTGTGCATTTGAAAAATGAAATGAGGGAAGAAAGGAAGAGAGGGAGGGAAAAGAAAGCAAAGATAGATTAGCGCAGGGGGGCTGATTACTATCTATTCCATCGTACCCAACCCACTCCACCACTACATACACCTTTTGAAAATCTTTATTGATATTTCTGAGATTCTGTGTATTGGGGCATGTATTTGATTTACAAATGCAAGTTTGTGGGACAAATACAAGTTTTATGACTATTAAGTTTGCAAAACTGTTAGTGGTATATGGAAAGTTCATTCCAGGTATTAAACAGATTCTTATTATTAAGAATCTCAGGGAAGTGTTACTGCATTCATTTTCATAAATGGAGGAGTCAGGGCAAAATAGATGCAAAGAAAAGTCAGAATTGTTTCTGTTCTTTGTGTGACTCAGTGCAGGGTACTCACCTTTATGAGTCTAAGGTTAACTTGATGCTGCTGTTCAGAGTTCTAATTCTTGTGTGCAATGGCTTAGATCCTTGCCAGAATGGAGGTTCCTGTGTAGACGGAGTGAATACTTTCTCCTGCCTATGCCTTCCGGGCTTCACTGGGGACAGGTGTCAGACAGACATGGATGAGTGTCTGAGTGAACCCTGTAAGAACGGAGGGACCTGCTCTGACTATGTCAACAGCTACACCTGCAAGTGCCAGGCGGGATTTGATGGAGTCCACTGTGAGGACAACATTGACGAGTGCACTGAGAGGTGAGCAGCCCGTGTCCTCAGGCACCAGTGTCTTAGGGGCAAAGGGAGAAACAGGAGGAAACTACAGAGCACAGTACTGGGATCAAGGGACAGGCATAAGGCATCCACTTGGATCCCACCCCATAATCACCTCTTATTTCCTAGTTCCTGAGTCCTTGTAGACATGTAGTTACAAGCTCAAAGGTTAGAGGTTGAAAAACTTAGTGAGAGGGCTTCCCTGGTGGCACAGTGGTTGAGAGTCCGCCTGCTGATGCAGGGGACACGGGTTCGTGCCCCGGTCCGGGAGGATCCCACATGCCGCGGAGTGGCTGGGCCCGTGAGCCATGGCCGCTGAGCCTGCGTGTCCGGAGCCTGTGCTCCACAACGGGAGAGGCCACAGCAGTGAGAGGCCCACGTACCGCAAAAAAAAGAAAAAAAAAAAAAAACAACTTAGTGAGATGGATCATCATTTGTTGCTTGCATAGGGAACAGAAAGAGCTATAATTCTATTCCATATCCTTTTGGTCTCTTGTTCATTTTAGTTGACAATTAAGAAATTCCTATTTCTTTGCAGATTTGTCATCCCTCTTTAAGTAATTTCTGGGAGGTTTGTTTCTTTTTAAATTATCAACAAATTTGTTCTGTTTCTCTTCCATAAAGAAATCTAGAGTCAAGAGCTATTTATTTAACACTTCCCTTATAAATTAAATTGACTTAGGGATAAAATGAAATCTGAGACATGGAAAGCTACAGAAGCACGGGGTAAAACTTGGAAACCTTCACTTTCCTTAGGAGCCTCAGCGTCTAATAAGCTCAGACTTTTAAATACTCCTCTAATCTTTTTGGCTGTGCGAAGGAAGCTGAGATTCAGGCTGACTGGTGCCCATTCTAGTTTGGAAAAAGGTAACGTTTACTGGATATAGGAGTTTTGGGTGCTCAGGAGTATTTGCCTCTGTAATATCTTAGATTCCAGGAACCTTAGTTTTTAAATAGCAGGTCAGAGGAACCAGATTACATAGCTAATGTTGTTCTCCCTGTTTGCTTCTTAGCTCCTGTTTCAACGGTGGCACATGTATCGATGGGATTAACTCCTTCTCTTGCTTGTGCCCTGTGGGCTTCACTGGCCCCTTCTGCCTCCATGAAATCAATGAATGCAACTCTCATCCATGCCTGAATGAAGGAGTATGTGTTGATGGCCTGGGTACCTACCGCTGCATCTGCCCATTGGGCTACACTGGGAAAAACTGTCAGGTAATTAGACTCCATCCCATTCATTCAGCTCCCTCAGAATAGTTGAATATTACACCTATTCCTTTTCTAGGCAGAATAAGCCCCACCCAAAAGAGAAAGTTCTGGGTCTTAGGGATGTCCCTGAGATAAATCTGGAGAGCTTCTTAATAGCGGGTAGATTCCAAAATGGTGACACTGGCAAGATTATATGGATTAACAAATATAAAATTGTTATAACAGGCTAACCAAGAACTGCAGAAAATGCATGTGGGAAATAAGCGCATAGATATCATTTAGGAAATACAAAAAGGGAAATAAAGAACAATCAAAATACGATTTTTAAAATTCAGGTACAACATCTAAGGGGATAATGAGAATTATCATGTCTTGCAATATTGTAACAGTCTCAAAACCAAGCTATTCACATGTCTTTTAAATTCAACTATTTATAATAATATACGTTTTCATAGATTCTTATAAGGGAAGGACCCCTGAGAGCTGACTGGTCTAGCCTTTCATTTCGTGGAAGAAGAAACTGAGCCCCAGAGGGGCAAAGTAACTTTTCCAAGGTTGCGTACCAAACAGCATTGTATTTAATTTTATGTAGCTTTACCTCTCAAACAATGGTACATGATAGAATAACAGCAGTCCAAAGAACTTAGGAATAAATGGCCACGTTTAACTAGACTTACAGAGTACACTTCAATAAGGCTTTGCTGTAAGCAAAGGCGCTATAAGCACCTCTGCCTGTTAAACAGCTTGTTGCTGATTCTGTGGATCAGGAGGGTATTTCTTTTTTTTTACATCTTTATTGGAGTATAATTGCTTTACAATGGTGTGTTCGTTTCTGCTTTATAACAAAGTGAATCAGTTATACATATACATATGTTCCCATATCTCCTCCCTCTTGCGTCTCCCTCCCACCCTCCCTATCCCACCCTCTAGGTGGTCACAAAGCAGGAGCTGATCTCCCTGTGCTATGCGGCTGCTTCCCACTAGCTATCTACCTTACGTTTGCTAGTGTATATATATCCATGCCTCTCTCTCGCTTAGTCCCAGCTCACCCTTCAGGAGGGTGTTCTTCACAGGGCTCCTGCTTGTTCTCACAGTGCAGACTACAGGTGCTCGTGGAGCGCTCTGCCCTTGCCCCTTTCTTTCACGAAAGGTCTGTACTGTTGAGTATGGCCTTCCTCTCCCCGGGGGCCAGGCCACCCCATGTGAGTTTTGGAGAAGGTGCTAGTTCACTTACAGTCTTTGTCTCATGCTTTTCGTAAGCCTGAGTTTCTCCCATCAAATAAGCTCTTTGACAGTTTTTAGGTTTATTAACAGGCTTTAAGTCCTTTCACTCTATTCACCGCAGACAGACTTGATCAAGCCCCACGTGGATTTCTCACTCAGGAGCAGCACGTAGGAGCTGTCTGACAGCTTTAACTCTCTCTTTCTTTCTAGCCGCATAGGGTGGCCATGTTTCTAGACATAAGTGTGGCGGAGGGGATAACTTAACCTATTGGGCTTCCTCAAATTCTTAAACTTGTGTGGTAAGAATTTTTAAATAGCAGAGCTAAAAGGAATTAGACTGTATAAAATGATTGGATTATCCGGGGACAGTGGATCTAAGTTTAAGGCTTGGGTGAGGGCTCTTTTTTTAAATTATTAATTAGTATGCTTTCCTTTGATTTCTTAAAATGCAGTGTAACTTTTTTTTTTCGTTTCTGGTGTCTGAATGTTGATGTATGTGTATGCCCCTGTTTCAGACCCTGGTGAACCTCTGTAGTCGGTCTCCATGTAAAAACAAAGGTACTTGCATTCAGGAGAAAGCACAGTCCCGGTGCCTGTGTCCGTCTGGATGGGCTGGTGCTTACTGTGACGTGCCCAATGTCTCCTGTGAGGTTGCGGCCTCCCACAGAGGTGAGCTGTGCCCCCTCAGACTCAAGGGTCCGTTCACAAAGTATTGACTGACCAGCAGCGTTTTAGGGCAAATATTGTTATCATGGGAGGAGAGGGAAGGGAAGACAGGAGTGGATGGAGAAGACTCTGGAGAAAGGGTCTGAAACAGAAGGTGAAAGGGCAGAGGAACAGCTCTAGAGATTCCAAAAAGAAAGGTATTTGAAGTGAAAGGAAGGCATATTCCACTTTCAGGGCTTGTTTATTTTTAATATAAAACTGGTACCGGGGATTGTGAACTAGACAATAATAAAATTTGATGTGTCAACCGGCTTAGATTAGTTGGTCTGAACCTGACGTGTTGTGTGCCCTTCCGTGATGTTTCTTCCCCCACTGGGTTTCCCAGGGGTGCCCGTTGACCGCCTGTGCCAGCACTCAGGCATCTGTATCAGTGCTGGCAACTCGCATCACTGCCAGTGCCCCCTGGGCTACACCGGGAGCTACTGTGAGGATCAGCTGGATGAGTGCTCGTCCAATCCTTGCCAGCACGGAGCCACCTGCAGGGACTTCATTGGTGGATACAGATGTGAGGTGAGTAAGATGAGCAGGGAGAGGTCAGAGACCTCCCAGAAGATGGCACAACTCCTACGAACATTAGCATATTGAGTTTAGCTGCTTATGTCTTATTTTCACAATTTATAGATTTTTTTTTCCAGTTACAATTACAGTGTTTACTAATCACTGGGTTTTTTTCAGTCCCCCTGTGCAATAAGTTAAAATAGCTCTGGTAAGATAATTTTACAGAGGTCTGGAACCATCTTCCACAGGGCTGCTTCCAGGATTCAAAGCCAACCTTCGCCTGCTGTGCATTTCACAGTCCCACCCAGCCCTGCGGCTCCTGGTATTTCCCTGAATAGCAGTTGAGATAGGAGAAGCCACTTTGAGGCGTGTCCCTTTGACCCATGTCATCTTTGTATACAGTCATTGATCAACCAACTAATAATTCTCTCAAAAAAATGTTGCTTAGCCTGTTCTGTGTAGTGTCATACTGTTACATGTGTATACTTGAGGATGTGTGTGTCTTTTAAGGGACATGTCATGTCTTCTTAATGTCTGGGCTGATAATGGTTAGATCAAGATTTTAACAAAAGACCAGAGACATGGATTTGATCCCAATTTAGACCACCAAGCAACACTGAGAAAAGCTTTGCTTGTCTACTTATCATAAATGAGCCAAAGATGGCATCTGTATATTGGTCCCTAAGTTGTTTATTTCTTCACAGCAGGCTGAGACCTGGTAGCTCAAAAACCACTGGAACCAAACTCAAATTTTGACACATCCAGTTGTTTTAAACATAGCCTTAATAAGTAGAATTTAGCCACTTAGAGCCTGCCTGCTTTGTATATTCTGCAAACCTGCAGCAGACACTGCTAGCCATAGGTAAGATAAGCCCCAGGACATGAAGATACCAAGCCACAGCTGCCCTTCAGAGCTCTCTGATCCACAGACCTTGGCCTGGCTGCTGAGTGATATCACCAAACACGTCAGCCCCATCTCTGTAACCCCCTTCCCTCCAAGTTCATCTGCCCTCCTCTCCTTACCCTCTTTCTCCCTCTGGATGATCTTATGCTGTGAGGGACTCAAAACATTTCCCAAATAGAGCCACTTTGTGGTCGGTATCTTCTTTCTTGATGAGCCCTAAAAGCCCTGGAACCCCTACCTCTAGCCCAGCTAGCTAGCCCACCTCTCTGGGCCCTCACCCCATACCAGTCAGTTTCTCACACTTAAACATGTAGTTTCCTGAACCTGGAGATCAATACATGTGATATCTTTACTACCATCCACACATACCGTTAGAGTGAGTCACAGGGTCCTCATCACATACAAAGGAATGCATATTTTAGGGGAAGCCTGCACACAGGAGGGACGAAAGTTTTGCACAGGCATCATCGGAACTATCGCTCAGAATATTCAGTCCTTGCCTTCCCCTTCAAGTGGCTTTTTGTCACTTTCGGCTGGAAGTGATAAATGCCAGTAAGATGTGAGCTAACTCTGCACGAGATTGTTAGTAGAGAGTGTGATGATGCCAGAGAAGCGTGCAAGGGCTGGGGGAAGAGGGTCACAGGTAACTTACCAGATCTCATTTGCTCTCAAGGTCTGTGTCCTACAATGGGCCAATATTTCTTGTTCGTTTTGCTTGCTCTTGGCAGTGTGTCCCAGGATATCAGGGTGTCAATTGCGAGTATGAAGTGGATGAGTGCCAGAACCAGCCATGCCAGAACGGAGGCACCTGTATCGACCTTGTGAACCATTTCAAGTGCTCCTGCCCACCAGGCACTCGGGGTATGAAATCAGCCTTACCTGTCTTCCATCCAGGGCATTCTCTAAGTTATAAATGCATTTTTAGTGTTGAGTGGGTTTTTAAAAATCAAGCATTATCTGAATCCTGGTAATTCAAGCCATTTCATTCATCTCTTGCCTAGCTCTGATGTTCTGACTCCGATTCTGTCTGGTTGTTGTTGAGATCCGTGAAACACAGAATGTGAAAATGACATAAGGTTGCAACAAAGTTGATCTGGTTAGCAAGATTTCTTGGTGCTTCTCGGGAAGACAACTAGTGGCCTCTTGAAAAAATAATTCATATTTACCAGCTCATGTTATTTTTTTAAACTTGCCAAGTTTTGCCTCCATAAAGTGGGGAAATGAATGACATGAAAACATTTGCCTGTTTTCATAAGGCCAGGGGAGAACACTGATGGCCCAAGACTGTAGCTAAGAATTGCAGTAAGACCTAATGAGATACAACCCTAGATGGTGGGTGACGGAGCCATCATTTTGCCAGGGGCACTCCCCTGCCTCCAAACAATCTCTTGGAAAGAGCTTAGAGTATTGTTTTTTGGAAGAGATGTAGTTATAATGGTACCTGCTCTGAGCAGCTTGTGGAAAAAAGAAAAAGTAAGAGGCCATCCACAATGGTGGGAAATCGATTCTCATTGTCAAAGAGAATAGAATGTTAGAGAAATATTTATACTGTCTTAGACCTTTGTGTCAGTGAATTTTGGTAATTTACCCTTCTTGAGTTCAGACTTTGGCTAAATTAAAATGGAAGAGTACCCCACTAGTAGGCTAGTTATTGAGCAATGAGGTTAACGGGGAAGAAAAAATTAGGGAGAAACAGCCTTTGAATATTTGAAGATTTGTCCTGTAAAAGTACTGAGTTCTCTGCTCAGTGCCTGAAAGAGAAGTAGAAGTTAATTTTGACTTGCTGTTAGCTTGGTCCTTTGAATACTTGTACTGTATGGGACAAGCTGTGATTCTGGTAGTAGCAAATTAAACCTCAAATCTCAGTGGCTTAACACAACAATTTTTCTTTTTGTCACTCAGATCAAGTCTGAGTGTGTTGGGCTACCTCTCTTTATATTTTAGAAATGTGGCTTGCAGCACGGGGCCTCCAAGACCTCCACAGCAGGGGAAGAGGGACAGACTTACAGGGTCATGCAGCAGCTTTCAATACCTCAGTCTGGAAGTGACACCCATCACTACTGCTCACAGTATACTGGCCAGAAGTAGTAAAATGGTCTCAACCTGGCTTCAAGGGAGACTGGGAAATGTAGGCAAGCACATGGATATTCATCTACACTAAAATCTCTGCTATACCATTAACTTTTTTTTTTTTTACCGTTAACATTTTATTAATTAGAGATATCAGTCCTAGAATGGATCATTTCATAAGGCAACGAAATTTCTCTCTTCTAACCATTTGTTAAGGATGGCTGAAATGATAGATTTGCTATTATTATTAACAGTCTTTTTCTTCTGGTACTTTGAATGTGTCATCCCATCCCATGTGATTTGACCTCCATTTTTTTAATGAGAAATTAGCTGCTAACCTTATTGAGGATCCCTGTACATGATGAGTCTCTTCTCTCTTGATGCTTTCAAAATTCTCTGTCTTTTGTGATGTGTGTAGGTGTGGATCTCTTTGAGTTTGTCATACTTAGAACTCGTTGAGTTATTATGCTGTTGTGTTTGGTTAGATATGTGGAGTGGTATTTATTTCTCTCTGGCCCTTGGTGAACATTCCAGAGGACTCTCAAGTCCCACAGCCTCATTGCTAGAGTTACCACTATTGCTTTTCTTTCTATACTCCTGAGCTTTGGATCTTGGCCTGCGTTGCCTCCAGTCCCCCACGTCAAGAGCTAACTGTAATAGTTCTTCTGCCTCAGGCTGAGGTTGACCTCTCTTTTACTTGATAGGTCTGTTCATGACTGCTGGTTCTATTCTGATGGGAGGATAAGCATCTGTGTTCATTTTACTAGCAGTCTATAGAATACCAAATATTCTATGAGAGTGGGAGCACATACCGGTTTGCTTTTACTTTGCAATTTTTGATTTTGTTTGTTAATAGGTAATGTATGCACATGGTCCACAATTTTATACAACCCCCCGCCCCAACACACACACACACACACACACACACACACACACACACACACACGTAGAAAGAGCATACAGTGAAAAATCTCTTCCCCATATACCTAGTTCTCCTTCTCTCACAAACAAGTAAACACCACTTTTCTTTAGTTTTCTGTGTATCTTTCTTGAGTTTTTTTTTAATGTATCCTTCAGAGTTTCTTTATGTATATAGAAGCCAAGGACAAAGATATTTTTAATACCCACTTCTTACTCTGAAGATAGATTAGACACAGTATTTTGCACTTGGTTTTTTTTTTTTTAACTTAATTGGAGATGTTTCTATATCAAAATATAGAACCTCCTTCATCTTTTTTATTCTGCAGAAATCCCTTTTATGGGCATACCATATTTTACTTAACCAGTGCCCTAATGATAGAAATGCGAATTGTCTAGCATGTGTGTAAGTGTATTTGTAGAATAAATTTTCAGAAATGGAGTTGCTGGATTAGAGAATAGGTGCATTTGTAATTTTGGTTGATATTACTGAATTGCAATGTATGAGCAAACCTGTGGGCTTCTCCTCAATGTGAATGGACATACTCTCATTTAAGAGTCATTTGGTTTTCTTTTTTCTATGGTTTCTGTGTTCATATCTGTATCCTTTTTTCCTGTTATGTTGTTTATCTTAATATTTTACAGAGAACAGATGTCTATGAAACAAAATATAAGTATATTCCCGATGTATTGCTTTTTGTTTTTTAATTTTCTTTATGGGAATTTTTCATGCAGAGATTTTTATTTTTAATCAGGTTGAATTTATCAGGGTTTTTTTTATGGTTTCTGTGTTTTGAATCCTAGTCAGCGACACTGTTCCCATTCTAAGATTATAAAGGAATTCTCACATATTTTCTTCAAGTACTAGAATACTGGAGAACTTTTCCCAAATGGCTACTGATTTGTCCCAACACAATTTACTGAATATTTGATCTTTCATACAGTGATTTGAGATGGCACCTTTATCAAATTCTAAATTCCCATGTGTATTTGGGTGTTTTTCTGGGCTTTCCTTTTTGTTCTGTTATTCTATTAATTTATCAATGCCTCTCTGCTTTAAATATTAAGGGTCTTCTTTTTCACAGTTTTCCAGGCTGTGGTTATAGTTTGTTTTTCTATATAATTTTAGAATCAGACTGTCTATTAAAAATCCTGTTAGTATTTTTATCGGAGTCACATTAAATTTATGAATTTGTGTAAAGAAGACTGACATCTTTATGATGAGGAGTCTTCCTAACCAAACCATAATGTCTTTCCATTTATTCAAGTTTCCTTTTGAGCCTTTCAGGTCTATTTTATAGCCTTCACGTAGGTGTAGCACATTTCTTGTTAAGATTATTCTTAGGTATTTTATCTTTTGCTACTGCTATTGAAAATGAGGCCTTTTCTTACATTTTTCTTTTCTTTCCAATAGTCTTGCTATTACAAGTGGTAGGAATACAGAACTGCTTTCCTTTCTTTTGCAATTGTTTGAATTAATCATGAAATCATTTCTAGAATAGTCATTGATTTCTTTTGTTTCTTTCTCAAAAATATTTACAGATACTCATGCTTGATGGCTCATTTACAACTACAGCACATTGAATGAGTTCTGTTTTAAATGGAATAACCTTTGAGCTCTCAACAGGATACTTCCCCTCTGTTTTTTCAATATAAGATATTAGTGCACTTATACTATTTACAGGAAAAGTCAATTACGTCACTCAAAATTTACTTCCAATTCTTACCAAGAATTCTTCCAATTCTTACTTGTAATCTATTTATTTATTTATTGCTATTTTTTAACTGTTTTTATATTTTGAATCAAAATGAATAAATTAATGAAAATAATGCTAGCTACTACCTAGTGAGCTGCTTCTTTCGGTTGTGTGGGAGAGAACGTGTGAAGCCCTGAGTACATTCTTTCCTTACTGCTGACCAAGAGGATAGCAGCTGCCCTTGATCAAGAGTGTGTTTTGCCCTGCCTGACCTAAAAGTTCCCACCGCAGACTGAGGAATGTAGCCTGACTAATTGTGAAAGTGCCAACAAGGGTGGTTCTCCCTTGCTGGAAAGCAGCGTTCTAAGGATTGTCATGATTTTCTCTCTCTCCTCTCTTTCGTCCAGGCCTGCTTTGTGAAGAGAACATTGATGACTGTGCCAGGGGTCCCCACTGCCTTAATGGCGGTCAGTGTGTGGATAGGATTGGGGGCTACAGTTGTCGCTGCTTGCCTGGCTTTGCTGGAGAGCGGTGTGAGGGGGACATCAACGAGTGCCTCTCCAACCCCTGCAGCTCTGAGGGCAGCCTAGACTGCATACAGCTTACCAACGACTACCTGTGTGTCTGCCGCAGTGCCTTTACCGGTGAGCGACTTTCCAGCCTCCCCAGCCACTCTGCCTCGGAGGGGGATTTTAGTGAGGAAATTGGGCCCTGTATGACACATCCCAGACCCGAGTGAAGCTTTTCTCATATGTGAAAAACTGGACCAGCTTAATTCAAGGGCCCAATTTTTTTCTTAGGTCTGTGCTCCATCGACGTTTGCTATTCCTGAGAGATGCTGTCTCTTTTGTTATACATTCATTATATCATATTGTAGCAGAAATATAAAAAAAAAGAATAGAATGTTGGGAGTAGTTGAGCAAAATAACATTTTTAAATTGAGGTAAAATACACATAACTTAGTTTACCATCTTTACCATTTTTAAGTATACAGTTCAGTGGTGTTTAGGACGTTCACACTGTTACGCTACCATCACCACCATCCATCTTCAGAACTCTTCATCTGAGCAAAATAACATCTTGTTTTCAGGAACCTTACCTCTAACTCTGGTTTCATCACCCTGCCTCCTTTGGCATGTAGTGACTTGAGTTACTGGGTAGTTGCTGCCACTGTGACCTTTCCACCTCTGTGGGAATCCAGAGAGGCTTAGGGTCTTCTAGGACACTTAAAGGGAGTAGATCCAAATCGGGGTGCATTTAACCAAAATTGGTTGATGAGGGTTTGAAAAGGAAAACTTCAGAAGTCACAAGTATGACCTGCCGTCTTAAGACTTGGCTGTGTTCATCACAGATGATAAAGATGACCAAGTCCTGCCTCAGCATAGGGACTTTATCATAGACACTCGCTAATTATTTCTGGAGGAGGGCAACTTGGTGACTTTGGGGAGCTAAAATAGTTGTTTATGTCTAAATATGGCAGTATCATCAGAAATCTGTTTTGCACTTCTGGGATCCATCCGCATCTTATGCTGTAGAAGTATTCCTTGGGAGTCAGATGAGAGTCTGCAGTAGTCTACTTACTAATAGTTTGGCAAGTTGGACTCTGCTACATTCTGAGCCTATTATATCCAGACATTCTTCCTTCCAATGTTGAAGATGTGCTACCTTTAAGAACTTGGGAATTTTATTAAAAATGGGATGGATTTTGAAATATAGAAGATGCCTAGGTACATTATCAAAAGAGAAACAATCCATTATGAACATCATGCCTTCGAGGCGACACTGGACAGAAAGAATATGAACAATCTGTCTGTAGTCTCATATCGGTCATGATGTGCTTGAGAAGCCAGAAGAGCAGAACTGACTCCTGTTCCTTTCATTACCTCTGAGGCTTCCTTTATTTGGAAACGATGATAAGCTCTTACAAAGAAAGAAGGAACTAGATGAAGGAAGGAACGGAGGCCACCTTGAATTGGGGTCCCCTAGTCAGGAAGTGGTGTTTCTACATTTTCTACCCTTGTGAATAAAAAACGCTTTGACTCATTGATGGCGATTATGGTGGGGTGCTGATGCTGAGATGAACATCAAGGGACCATCAGTCCCTGAGCCCCATGCAAATGGGGTGGCTGCTCTTGCTTATTGTCTGCTGCTATGATTTGAAGAAACAAACATCTGTAACTCCTGCCTCATTATTCTGGTTGGCCAAAATTACTGCTATTTTAGTTTCATTTTAATTTTTAAAGCCATCCCTTCCCTTCCAAGTGCCTGAAGGCCAGATGGGGCCTGAATCCTTGCCCCATGTGCCGCTCCCCCCCGCCATGATTTCATTTGCTTAGTTCAGTTTGTCATGGAACAGTGGGCTCAGGATACCTTCTGTTTTAGAACTGAACTGTGCCTAGAGATCATTAACTCTGGGAATATTAAGCTGTGTTTTGAAACAGTGCCAATCAGGTTACAGAAAGGCTAGAAAATGATTGAAAAGAGATGTCACTGATGAAAATTCGCTATAAACTGCAAATCACCCTTTTTCTTAGTTTTTTAATTTTTATCGTAGTATAGTTGATTTACAACGTTGTGTTACTTTCTGCTGTACAGCAAAGTGAATCAGTTATACATGTATACACTCTTTTTTAGATTCTTTTCCCATATGGGTCATTACAGAGTATTGAGTAGAGAGTGTCCTGTGCTATACAGTAGGGTCCTTATTAGTTATCTATTTTATATATAGTAGTGTGTATATGTTAATCACCATTTAGATGTGTTGGTCTGGTGTAGCCTCTCTTATGGAATAGACGGTGTTAAAATGCAGTGAACACTTTTGCTGAATGTTTCTTTTGACTCATGAAAGCTAAAGTGCCTTCAAAAAAAGCTTAGATGTCATTTTCCTTTTTGTTTTTGGAGGGATTAGTCATTTTTTTTTAAAAAAATCTTGTTTTGTGAGTTGATTCTTGTTTTGTGAGTCGATTCAGGCACGTATGTGCTTATTACTGTAGATAAGACAGATGAGGGAACTGCCCTGAGTCGGTGATGGGCCATGCATGTTGAGATCCAATGAGTGCCTTTCTCATCCTCTTTTGTTCCCTTAGGATTAGAACTTAATTCTCATACCTCTCCCTCCTTCTCTAATCCTTTGACTGGCCCACATCCCAGGAGTGTTCTGTTCTGTAACTTGCAGTTACTACTTCTGCCTTTTAAAACACCCTTTCATTTTCTACTCTGAGGTCGTCACTGTGAAACGTTCGTCGATGTGTGTCCCCAGATGCCTTGCCTGAACGGAGGGACTTGTGCTGTGGCCAGCAACATGCCTGATGGTTTCATTTGTCGTTGTCCCCCGGTGAGTGCCGTGTTGCCTATTGAGGGAGGATGCTCTACTTCCACACAGTCTGTGACGAAGCTGAGATTAAACCTGGTGTTTCCGAGCTCTGTGGGGAACTATCTTGGTGGGGACGTTTCTTGATTTTAGCCTGTTTAGGAGAAAGTGCTTCAGTTTTCCATTTAGAACTGTTAAAATACTTCCAGAAACAGTGAGCTCCCTGATCTGTGACTGTCAATCTTCAGAAGCACCAAGGGCAATGGAATGTTCCCTTGAAATCAGGGCTGGTGTCTCTGGCTTCTGGGTCTTGTGCTGGAGGGTAGTCTTACTGCCCAGATTGGGAGAGAGTTGGTTGGAAATGCCACCCTGCTCACATTCCTTGGCGGGGACTATTTGAGAGCAGGCTGCTTCTTCAACTAGAAGGAAGCATAACGTTAGCCATTTGCTGTGCAAACACTTTTGCTACTGCCAGAGGCTAACACCTCTCTAACACAGATCACTATGTGTGGAGAGGTACCAAAAGGAAACCTGTCCAGTAACCTTGGCCTGGACTGAGCGAGAAGGCCAGGAACGAAATGGCATAGGAAAGTTTTTTAGACACCTAATACTCTGAAGTGAGGTTTTTCCCCTATAAAGTCACTGTATGAGTGATCTAATGACGCTTAGGAAAGGTGCTAATAGATACGGTGTCACCTGACTCTTATCCTACCATGAACTGTTGACTTCATTTCTAGAACTGAGCTCTTAGAGTGGGAAAATTCTATATTCATCCTATGGAACCGCCAGCCCTAACCTACAGGTTGACTTGAAGAGGTCTCTTCCTAGAACTTGGTCCAGGAGGCTACATGGAGGGATCTTAGCCAAGGGTCTAGCCTTTACCTCCCTAGAGGTGTGGCAGAGAGGGGGTTGGGAGGGAAAATGGGGCATGCCCTCAAGAGTCAGCCTGCCATTCTCATTCGTTCACTGATTTCCACAGGGATTCTCTGGGGCGAGATGCCAGAGCAGCTGTGGACAAGTGAAGTGTAGGAGAGGGGAGCAGTGTGTGCACACAGCCTCAGGACCCCGCTGCTTCTGCCCCAACCCCCAGGACTGCGACTCAGGCTGTGCCAGTAGCCCCTGCCAGCACGGGGGCAGCTGCTACCCTCAGCGCCAGCCTCCTTATTACTCTTGCAAGTGTTCTCCGCCGTTCTGGGGCAGCCACTGTGAATTCTACACAGCTCCCACCAGCACCCCTCCTGCCACCTGTCTGAGCCAGTATTGTGCCGACAAAGCTCGGGATGGCGTCTGCGATGAGGCCTGCAACAGCCATGCCTGCCAGTGGGATGGGGGTGACTGTTCCCTCACCATGGAGAACCCCTGGGCCAACTGCTCCTCCCCGCTTCCCTGCTGGGATTACATCAACAACCAGTGTGATGAGCTGTGCAACACGGCTGAGTGCCTGTTTGACAACTTTGAATGCCAGAGGAATAGCAAGACGTGCAAGTAAGCATCCAGGGTCCCCGGAACTGAGGGACACTGTCACTAACATACCTCGGTTTCTTGTTGTTGCTCCTAACCACTCCAGTGCTTCAGCCCAAGCTGCCTCTGCTTTTCGGACTGGTGCCCTGGGGCCCTCTCCTTCCTGGTGTCAGCCTTGTCCCAGCGCACGCTGCCCTGTGCTCTCCCTTGCTGACAGAGGGGCAGGAATGCTCACTGCACAGCTGCCCTCTCTCTGCCTGTCTCTGCTTCCTCGCCTGCTGCTCTCACAACCTCCTGGGGGAAATAACTTTTGGAAGTGTTGTTACCCACTCTCAGGCAGCCTCTCACATAACCTGCCTGCAGGATGGACGGAAAGGTCTGTACCTCTCTCTGTTTGCCCCATTCCTTTCCCTAAGACAGGGTTTCCCCATCAGGTTTATCAGGAAGCGCAAGCTAGCTTAGGCAACTTAACCCTCCAGGTCTTCATTGTTGCAGTTATAGGGGGCTTTGTGGGTTACATAATGACTTTCCATTTAGTCATCCCATTTAGTTTAACTCTGATTAATTTTCACCAACCTTGTGAGGCATAGGTATTGTTAATGGCCTTTCACAGGTGAGGGAACTGAGACCTAGAAGGTTCAAGAACTTGCCAAAGCACATACAGCTACTCCTGACCTGAGCTAGAGTGGCACAAGTTTTACTAGGTGGTGGAACCATCAATGGATGGGAGTGGGGGAGGAGAGGAGAGTGGAAATAAAATGATTTTTGCATCACCGGGCTTTGGGATTCAATTTCCTTTCCCCAGTGTTTGAAAGATACTGTACAAATTAGATCTGGTATCCTGTGTGGGACACACTGCTCCCCATCTATACCTTCCAGAGCTGGGATTCAATCTTGATTAGAAAAGAATTGGGCCATATCAACATGGTCCACTGTACAGCATCTCTTGATGGTACAGGGCTACTATCCAGTTTCTGGAAGCACTCTCTAGAGTCATGTTGTACTTCTGAAAGCCTAGAGGCAATGGATAAAAAAAAAATAAAGGAAGCATGGACCAAGTAGATTTAACAAGATTATGAGTTGTCTGGGGACCCATGAGTGTAGTGAGTACAGTTTTGTTTCTCATTCAGAGAGCACTCACTGACACTAAGGGGTGTAGACTATATATACTCTAAGAAGACAGGGATAGGAGAGTCACAGAAGGCTTCATGGGACATTCGGGATCTAATCTGAGCCATAGAAAATGGGTAGGAAAATCCACATTAGTTCCAAGGGGAAATCAAATAGAGCTCCGGTCTGGTCTGAGACCCTTACCTTGTTCTCTTCCTCCTCTGACTCCCCCTACCTAGATATGACAAATACTGTGCAGACCACTTCAAAGACAACCATTGTGACCAGGGATGCAACAGTGAGGAGTGTGGCTGGGATGGGCTGGACTGTGCTGCTGACCGGCCAGAAAACCTGGCAGAGGGTACCCTGGTCATTGTGGTGCTGATGCCACCTGAACAGCTGCTCCAGGATGCTCGCAGCTTCTTGCGTGCACTGGGCACCCTGCTCCACACCAACCTACGCATCAAACGGGATGCCCAGGGGGACCTCATGGTCTACCCCTATTACGGTGAAAAGTCAGCTGCCATGAAGAAGCAGAGATTGGCGCGCAGGTCCCTTCCAGGCGATCAAGAACAGGAAGTGGCTGGGTAAGTTTTAAATTTCTGAACTTCTTAAAGCTTAATTTTATCAAGCTGAGCGCTTTGATACACAGAAGTCATAACTGCAACTATAAAAATGAAAGGTCAGAAAAAGAACAGCCAGACCAAGTAACACAAGCCCATGATCCCAGTATTTACCGTTAGTGCTAAAGGTTTGCCTTGATTTGGGGATCCTGAAAAGTGGGCTGGAGCAAGTGGGGGGCAGGATGTCAGGATGGCCCCTCAAGTGCTAGAATCTCTAACCGTTTGCCAGAGTTACCTTAAATCCCTCTAGTAATGACTCCTCTTTGTATTAATCCTGGCCTTCTTTTCAAGGCCCTTCATTTATGTCTCTTTGACAGTGGTGATGTTCTGCAGATGTTCTGTCATTCACACACCACATTGTTAGTATATCTCACAGTGTTCAATTCAATAGCTAGCTGAAGTACAGATGCAGAGACAAAGGAGAGTAAGGAACAAAAACAAGGGGCAGGGGTGTATTTTTAGAGTGGCTCTATGTACCTTTGAGTACGTTGGAACGGGTAGGAGAAGCCCACCAAAGACAGCTTCACCCCATTTTCTCACTTTGTCTTATGTTGCCTAAGTCGGAACGCTTAGACTGAGCCAAACCAAGGATAGCGAGACATCTCCCGAGTGAGAATTAGTGTTTGGGATCTAGGTGGACAGCATCTTAATTTCTGAGATCTTTCTGGAGGCAGCGTCCAGAGGTGGAGAGCCTGAGGCTGAGCGTGAGGAAGAAGGCTCATGTCACCCTCTCCAACTCGGATTCCTGGACTGACACCCTTCCATTTTCTCCCCATTTCCCTTCTACCTCTTTCCCCTCGGCTTCCCACAGCTCTCAGGTATTCCTGGAAATCGACAACCGCCAGTGTGTCCAAGACTCAGACCAGTGCTTCAAGAATACGGATGCAGCAGCAGCTCTTCTGGCGTCTCACGCCATCCAGGGGACCCTGTCGTACCCTCTTGTGTCCGTTGTCAGTGAGTAGCACTGGAATTAAGGGGAAAGTATGGGGAGGAAGGTGTCACTTGCGGGCAGAAAGAACAAGGCATAGTTTACAATGTGCGGCTCTCTATCTCTCAGGGCTGGTGAGGTCAGAGTTGTTCTCTGAAGGAGTGTAGGGGGAATACTGAGAGTTGGATGTTTCATTCATCACTTTTCTCTGTCTCTCTGCACTTTCAGGTGAATCCCTGACCCCAAAACGCACCCAGCTTATCTATCTACTTGCTGTTGCTGTTGTTATTGTCTTGTTTATTATCCTGCTGGGGGTGATCATGGCAAAACGAAAGCGTAAGCATGGCTCCCTCTGGCTGCCTGAAGGCTTCACCCTTCGCCGTGACTCCAGCAATCACAAACGTCGTGAGCCAGTGGGACAGGATGCCGTGGGTCTGAAGTAAGGGAGTCTGCCAACAAGCTACCCTTCACAGTAATAATGAGCATGGATAAGAGGAGAATCAGATCTTGTTGAATCATGATTTTATATTCTGAGCTCTGGCCATGCTGTGTTATTACGCTTGACCATGATTCGCGATGCCTACTGAGTGGCTATAAAATAAGTGTCTGGATGCTTCAATTCTGTGCATATAATCACAGTGGTCCTCAGCTTCTGTGATGAGGCAGGCACACTTTTGTTGTCAGCTCTTGATTCGTGGGAAAGGAAAGGATATTTCCTCAGGCGATGGGATGTAATATTACCCATTTTTCCTGGGCCAAAGGCCCTGAAAGTCTGACTATAGCCATGAGAGTGTGTGATGGTAGAAAAAGTATTGAAAACTTCTATGTTCGTTTATGATATAACATCTGCCCTTATTTTACACCTTCATAATTCCGTCACATCAGAAATCTCTCAGTGCAAGTCTCAGAGGCTAACCTAATTGGTTCTGGAACGAGTGAACATTGGGTCGACGATGAAGGGCCCCAGCCAAAGAAAGCCAAGGTAAGCTAGCCATGGTAGAACCACCATTGTTATCCATTATCTGCTCACTTTTCGTATTTCTGTCCTTTGCTATCTAGAGTGTCATGAATGGGAGAAAAGGGTGATATTCTTTACATGTTGCCCAGGCAGAGGCTATCCTAGGTTGTCTGAAAAAGCAGGAATCTCTAGGTCACTGATGGCCTTGGGTTACCTGTGTAAGTTTTTCAAAAAGAACTCTTTAAAAATAATAAAACAAACATGCTTCCTTCCTCGCGTGTCATGCTGATGGTACTTGAATAAGGACTACTGTGTGTAAATAGCAATTTCCTTCATGGCTAGATCTCTCCCTTATCCTCTCTGGGTACTTCCCCTTCTGGAAGGGGAAGGTGGAACTAATCAGTGGAAGAGAGCCAATGACCACTGAGTTCGGAGGCTTCAAAGCTTGAGCCCTGGAAACTAAAGCCATATAGAAGTAAGAGGTAAACAGTGGGCTGAGTCTGACATGAAAAAGGAGACCATTCACCCATAGATGTACATGGGTGGGATGTGCATGTATCCAAGGGTAGTCTAAGCCAGCTTGAGGAGATAAATGCTTGAGGAGTACGGGCAAGAAGTACACATGATGGTTAAGAACATTGCTTTAGCTCTAGTCAGAACTAGATTCAAGTCCAAAACCCTGGCACATTACTTAACCTCTTTGTATTTAATTACCTCAATCCATAAGATAGGGAAAATAATTCTTTCCTCTATGAGTTGTGTGGATTAAATACGGCAATGCGTGTAAATCGCCTTCCCTATTTTCTGTCACATACTAAATGCTTCATAAAGGGCAGCGGGTTTTAAAATTATAATCGTATTACTCAATAAATACTTCCTGAATGCTTGCTCTGTGCTGGGCACTGGGTTAAATACAGGGTACGAGGAGACAGCCTTGAGCAAGGCTTGTTCCCTGTTGTGAGGAACCTTTCAGGTAGCGGTAGAAACTGCCGTGTAGTGCCATGTAAATACTTAACACATGCTCAGTTAAGAGGAGTGAGCAGAGGGTGCTCTGGAGGACCAACAAGAGGAATTAGAGTCTACTTTCTACTTGAAGGGTAGACAGGAGTCAGTCAGATAAAGAATTGGGAGAGACCATGGCAGGCTGAAGGAACAACATAGGCAAAAGCCCAGAAGCAGGAAAATGGTGCTTTGGGGATCTGTAGATGGCACGTTAGGTAGGTAATATAGGTGACGTAGTAAGGCTGAAGCCTAGAGTATGGGATTGGGGAGGTTAGGAGAGTGGTACAGATGATGCAGGAGAGGTAAACAGGAACCACATCATGAGAGCAGTAGGAAGCCAATGTGGATAATAATCCGGAAGGTTCGATAGGAGGACAGAGAATACTGGGTGGGAGATTAGAAGTGATGGGAGACTCTGGACGAGCTCCTTGTCTGCAGCTCCTGGCGTGGGCCAGATTGTTAGGGAGAGTTGTCTTCTCCTTTCAGGCTGAAGATGAGGCTTTACTCTCAGAAGAAGACGATCCCATCGATCGACGGCCATGGACACAGCAACACCTTGAAGCTGCAGATATCCGTAGGACACCATCGTTGGCTCTCACTCCTCCGCAGGCAGAGCAGGAGGTGGATGTGCTGGATGTGAACGTCCGCGGCCCAGGTCAGCACCTGCGAGCCTCCCCTTTCTCGTTGCGCATGCCTGCCCTGGCTTCCACCTTATCCCTGTGTTTGTCCCACTTGGTGATATGCTCCCTTCTGACTTCACAGATTGGAAATCAGCTTGAGGAAATGAATGTTTAAGGAACGCAGGCTTGCAGAAATTACGAATTTATATGAGAAAAGAGGGAAGGATTTCACATTGCTTCACATACAGCATGCTCGACAGCAAACAGGCTGATTATTTGGGATAGATTTTAGTAGGACAAAAAAATAATATTCCAAAGCAGAGGGATAGAGAATTTGTTTAGTTCGTACCTTCGTGCACATAGTTTATTAATACTGGCTATTTTTAAAAGTTGTCCAATTTAAAATAACATAGCACTTAGGAACTTGAACAGGAAAGCTTATTTAACATAGAGAATAGCTGCTCTTTACAGAAAGGATGTTATCCAGGAAAAGTCAATTGCCAGTTACCACAAGAATCACAGAGTTTTTTCACAAAAGAATAATTTTCTTCACATTGAACGACAATAGGGTTAATGGACCATTAATGTCCTTCCCCTCCTCGAATACTTTCTGGAATTTTCCCTTCCTCTAGATGGGTGCACCCCACTGATGCTGGCTTCTCTCCGAGGAGGCAGCTCAGATATGAGTGATGAAGATGAAGATGCAGAGGACTCTTCCGCCAACATCATCACAGACTTGGTCTACCAGGGTGCCAGCCTCCAAGCCCAGACAGACCGGACTGGCGAGATGGCCCTGCATCTTGCAGCCCGCTACTCGAGGGCCGATGCTGCCAAGCGCCTCCTGGATGCAGGTGCAGATGCCAACGCCCAGGACAACATGGGCCGCTGCCCTCTCCATGCTGCCGTGGCAGCTGATGCCCAAGGTGTCTTCCAGGTAAAGAACATGTAAAGAGCTGGTTCCTTATGGATCTAGTATATTTTCCCTTTATTAAGGCACTTAACATCCCATTACATTTGTTCGACGATTCTTTGAGAGAATAAGGCAGATGATAGAGTCCTGCTTGCTGGAAAGGAAAAGGGAAAGCAGGAAAAGGGAGGCAGGCAAACAGACTTGACCATTTACAGCCAGGAAACCATAGAGCCAACAGCAGATAACACCAGCCTTCTGATTGTTAATCACTGCTTAGCGTTGTTTTGTTTCTGACGTGGCAAAATGCCTCCCATATGAAAAGATCAGATGGGAGTGATACCTGTTATGAAGCCTCTGACTAGTGTCAGCTTCTCCCTCTAGATATATCTGACCATATGGGCTTCCAGCTGCTCCTTGGCGGGTTTCTTGACATGAGTTCATAATGTATACCTGATGCCCTATTATTCTACCCTGATGGGGAAATTGGAGGCATGCTGTATCATCTTAACCTAGACACCATAACTGAGGTTGTGGTATTTTCCCACATCCCTCTTTTTGCTTTAGAAAGTAGAAGTACCTTAGTTTACATAGCCATTGTAAAGCTTGAGCACCTACTTGTATTTTCGTTCATCCGTTTGCTCCTTCATTCATGCATTCAACAAATATTTATTAACTGACCATGGTAGAACCGTGGGCACAAAGATAACGACATTCCCTGTACTCCAGGGACTTACAGTGTAGCCTCAGCTCTGATGCTGTTATTTCTTATCTTAGCTTCATTATTTTTTGTATCCAGGTGACTCTCTTTTCTGTGCTTTCTCGTGTTCTAGATACTGATCCGCAACCGAGTAACTGATCTAGATGCCAGGATGAATGATGGCACGACACCCCTGATCCTGGCTGCCCGCCTAGCTGTGGAGGGGATGGTGGCAGAGTTGATCAACTGCCAAGCCGATGTGAATGCAGTGGACGACCATGGTAGGGATGAGAAGCAGGGGTTCAGATTCCTACCTGCAAAGCAAGCCTCTGAGGAAGATTGTTGCACGATCCTTAATGAGCTGTCCCAGATCTGAATCCACTGAAGATTCATTCAGTCACTCATTCTTCCTTTTACCATATTGAGTTCAGAGATCTGAGACAGTGGGAGGTCCGTAGATGAAGCTGGGAAGGGATTTTTGGTGAGGGTTCTCAGATCTCAAAGCAGGTCTATGGAAGGTTTCCCTGTGTACGTTCCCAGGCATACCACTCTTGATATGAGGATGTGAGCGCCAACTTCATTGTGGAGGTGAGGGTTGTGAGATATTCTAACTATGCATTCTGGCATGTAATAAATAAGTAGGTTATTGCCTTCAGTGTGTGACAGGGTAGCTTCTGCCATGTGAGGGATGTGGTACCATAGACAGATAATCCTTTTACTTAGAGGTCTTCTGGAGGCAAGGCAGCCTGTACTGAAGTATTTCTAGAATAGGGGAAAATTAATAGAATACTTGGGTTTTTCCTATGGGCCCCCAGAGAAAACTGGCTTCCTACTGCCGTCTGAGAAGTTCAAGGTTTCCTTGTACAAATCCTGATGCTTCCTGATAGTAGGAGTAGGCCATGTCCTTCTGCTCTGTCTGCTTATAAAAATGTTTTGTTTGTTTTGTTTTGTTTTTAATTTATTTTGTTTTTAATTTTGGCTGCGTTGGGTCTTCGTTGCTGCACGCGGGCTTTCTCTAGTTGCAGCGAGCGGGTGCGCGGGCTTCTCATTGCGGTGGCTTCTCTTGTTGCGGAGCACGGGCTCTAGACGTGCGGGCTTCAGTAGTTGTGGCTCGCGAGCTCTAGAGCGCAGGCTCAGTAGTTGTGGCGCACGGACTTAGTTGCTCTGCGGCGTGTGGGATCTTCCCGGACCAGGGCTCGAACCCGTGTCTCCTGCGTTGGCAGGCAGATTCCTAACCACTGCGCCACCAGGGAAGCCCTAAAAATGTTTTTTTCCTGCAGGAAAATCTGCTCTTCATTGGGCAGCTGCTGTGAATAACGTGGAGGCGACCCTTTTGCTGTTGAAAAATGGGGCCAACCGAGACATGCAGGACAACAAGGTACAGTCTGGGCTCTGAGCTGGAGGGCAGGCACAGCAGTGCCTCAGATTATAAGGCCTTCGCTTTTCTCCTGTAGCTCCTCTTGTGATAAGGATAGACAAAGATGGAAGCAGATTGGAACTTGGTCCAGAGAGCTGGAGTGCTTGTATTGGGCTTAACCAGGGAAGTGTCAGGATTGACCCTCTGCCTACTCAGTACTCAGTCTGCATCAGGCTCTCCTGTCAATAACTTTGGTGTAGCCCTTTCTGCCTTTCTCTTCTTTGACATTTCCCTTTCTCCTGGTGTTCATTCTGTTCACACTCACTTCCTTTTCACTTGTTTGTTCTTATTTGTTTTCTTGATACTTTTTCCCCCCTGTTCTTGGGCACCATGATGCTTTCCTGTTTGCTTTTCTTCCTCTGAGTTTTATGTCATGTTTCCCCTCTCTTGCTCATCTTATCTTCTCTCATTCATTTCCTCTTTTCCCTTCTGTTAGTTCTTTCTCTCAGATGTTTTGTCTCTTCTTTCTTTTACTTTCCCTTATTTTTCCCAGTTCTATAAATGCTTTAGGTTCTTCCCCTCATACCTTTCTTATTTCTACCTGTTATTCCTTTTAGAACCCTATTTTGATAAGCTCAGTGCTCTTTTAAGTGAATTTCTGGCTTGGGGACATGCATTATCTCACATGTTCCCCACTAAGGAGATGTAGCACTCAATGGGGCAAAATTGCTTCTTGGGGAGGGGTAAAATAATCTTAACTTTCTTTATGTATAAAGTCCAGATATCCCTTCAGTACGTAGGTAGTTATACACTTTATCTGTGATATTCAAATTTCATGCGGGAAGGAAGTTAGGAAAAACTGTCTAAAGGGATGATGACAAACAGATTGAGAAACACTGCTGTATTAAAGTGTTATTAAAATGTGCTCTGTGTGGGCCCTTTCTGTAGGAAGAGACCCCTCTGTTTCTCGCTGCCCGGGAGGGGAGCTATGAAGCAGCCAAGATCCTGTTAGACCATTTTGCCAATCGGGACATCACAGACCACATGGATCGTCTTCCCCGGGACGTGGCTCGGGACCGCATGCACCATGACATTGTGCGCCTGCTGGATGAGTACAACGTGACCCCGAGCCCTCCAGGCACCGTGCTGACTTCTGCTCTCTCACCTGTCATCTGTGGACCCAACAGATCTTTTCTCAGTCTGAAGCACACCCCGATGGGCAAGAAGTCCAGACGGCCCAATGCCAAGAGTGTTGTGCCCTGTAGCCTCCCTAACCTTGCCAAGGAGGCCAAGGATGCCAAGGGGAGTAGGAGGAAGAAGTCTCTGAGTGACAAGGGCCAGTTGTCTGAGAGCTCAGTGACTCTGTCCCCCGTTGATTCCCTAGAATCTCCTCACACATATGTTTCTGATACCACATCCTCTCCGATGATTACATCCCCCGGAATCTTACAGGCCTCACCCAACCCTGTGTTGGCCACTGCTGCCCCCCCTGCCCCAGTCCATGCACAGCATGCACTGTCTTTCTCTAACCTTCATGAGATGCAGCCCTTGGCTCACGGGGCCAACACTGTGCTTCCCTCAGTGAGCCAGCTGCTGTCACACCACCACATTGTTCCCCCAGGCAGTGGCAGTGCGGGGAGCTTGGGTAGGCTACATCCAGTCACTGTCCCAGCGGACTGGATGAACCGTGTGGAGGTGAATGAGACCCAGTACAACGAGATGTTTGGTATGGTCCTGGCTCCAGCTGAGGGCACTCACCCTGGCATAACTCCCCAGAGCAGGCCGCCTGAAGGGAAGCATTTACCTGCCCCTCGAGAGCCCTTGCCCCCCATCGTGACTTTCCAGCTAATCCCCAAAGGCAGCATTGCCCAACCAGCCGGGGCTGCCCAGCCTCCATCCAGCTGCCCTCCAGCTGTTGCAGGCACCCTGCCCACCATGTATCAGATTCCAGAAATGGCTCGTTTGCCCAGTATGGCTTTTCCCACTGCCATGATGCCCCAGCAGGAAGGGCAGGTTGCTCAGACCATTCTCCCAGCCTACCATCCCTTTCCAGCCTCTGTGGGCAAGTATCCCACACCCCCTTCACAGCATAGCTATGCTTCCTCCAATGCTGCTGAGAGAACGCCCAGTCACAGTGGTCACCTCCAGGGTGAGCATCCCTACCTGACACCATCCCCAGAGTCTCCTGACCAGTGGTCAAGTTCATCCCCCCACTCTGCTTCTGACTGGTCAGATGTGACCACCAGCCCCACTCCTGGGGGTGCTGGAGGAGGTCAGCGGGGACCTGGGGCACACATGTCTGAGCCACCACGCAGCAACATGCAGGTCTATGCATGAAACACTCTGCCTCCAGCGTAGGGACAGAACTCCTATCGTAAATGCTGCTGAGGAGCAAATGAAGGTCGTCCGGGAGAGAAATGAAGAAATCTCTGGAACCAGCTTCCGGAGGCAGGGGAGAGGAGATGCTCTTATCTTGTAGATGATGCAAAGGAAGCAATTTTATTAGCTTCACTGTGTATCTGCAGGGTTTTGGGAGCCGGGAAAGGACAAGGCTCCTTGTAATCTCTTGCCCATCAAGCCCAGGTTCATGGAATTGCAAGATGAATACAAGACTTGGGACCGTGTTTCCTCTCTTCAGCGTGGGCAGGAAGATTGATGCCTGTTGTAGACATTCTTGCAGCTTGGACTGTATTTTCAGCCTTGGGGGCTATTGTTATATCCATGAGAAAATTCTATAGTAGAGTCCTATTGGGAATTGTGCCCTGGAATTCTGCCGGAGTTGACCTATCTTCTATTCTCATCCTTGGAAAGTCTTTTCGACTTCACTTGGTGCTGTAATTGTTGCACCTCTCTGTGGCTGGAACCCCACCTGCATGTTATAGGGCAGGACCTTTGTGCTTTTAATCATTCCTGCTCTGGAAAGCACCTGCAGCCTTCTTTTCCCAGTGTCCCTAGGAGTCTCACGGGGTTTACTTTTATGGTTCTCAGCAGAAAACTTTCAAGTATGTATCTTTAGAAAATGGACATAGTGCATTCTCCTACATAATATCATTCCTAAAATAAGGGGAGCAAAATATTTTTCTTTGAACCCATTTAGGGGACCAGGACCCCCTTCAAGAGGCTGCCCCTGAAGTCTCTTGCCTGCATACAGGATTCCTACAAACCTTACCAGGAAGAAGAGTAAAAATCTGTTGTTTTTTCCATTTGTGGGCCTAGTAAGTGTGAAGGTTTATCCTTGGCAGTGTAGGTAATATGAGCCCTTCAAAAACCCAAACAGACAAAGGTTTGGAATGTTGGAATGACCAAGAGTTAAGGTAACTCATGCAAGGAGTGGTTACCCACTGACCCGTCCCTGCCAAGCATTCCATTGACTGCCAGTGTGAAACACATTTGTTCCCTGATACTAGAACGCTCGGCCTGCTTCACTCACACATCCAGCAGATGAAGATCATCTTAGCTGTTGAGCCTTCCCCTCCACGTATCTCCAAGAAGAAAATGTCTCAAACAATGTTCCCTCGCTGTTTAGAAGTGAAATTTCCTCCGCACAAGGGCCCCCCGTGACAGTCGTCTTCTGCTAGTCAGATGGCTGTAGTCTCTACTTCCTGACATTCCTTCTGATCCCAGGCCCCTTCACCCAGCTTCCCTCCATACTGTGGGGTCTGATTACTGGTGCACCCAGTAGGTTCTCACTGAACACGTGGGTTTTCTGTGTTTCTCACTGAACACGTGGGTTTTCTGAGTGTGGGAAATAGAATGTTGGCTTACAAGAAGGTTGGAAGGGGAGGAACTATGAGGTAGCCTTTGCTATTTTTTGCTACCATTTCCTTTCAAGCAATCATGAGATTCTCTGTTAGGGAACTAATGTGGACACTTATCAGGGACCTTTTCCTTTCATAGAGTCACCTTCTAGATGATAATGGACAATTACAGACTCACTGTCTTGTCATCCTCCTGTTCAGATTGTGATTGTATCTCACCTGAGTCTGCTTCCTGTATTTGTGGTGTTGGCAACTTTTTTGACCCTCTGTCAAGGACGAAGCATTCTAGCCAACGCTAGAAAGAGGAGAAAAATACTTTTCTTCCTCTTCTGCCTGAGTCAGCTAACAACTGGTCCTGTCTCCACACTGTTACTTCCGCCGGGTGCTATGATGTCATGACACATGGAAAATTAGTTCTTCTGGGGACGTTTTGTAGATATTAATAGGTGGTCTGCCTACTCCGTGTTGATTTCGATAGTTTTCATTCCTGCCTTGCCTGGGAGTATTCATCAGTTCTTCCCATTTACCTGATTTATCTGTCTGTGACTTCGTATGGAAACCCTGTGTGTCTGTTCACATGGAATTGTACAAAGGATTTTGCCAGTCCTGCCCCAGTTCATTGAATTAAAAAAATTTTTTGTTTTTCCCTGATATAAGCAGATTGTTTGTTCATTTGTATTTTATTCTCTCACACGGCAACTCTGCCAGCCCCTTTCATAGTATGTAGTATTTTGTCATTCTAAATGGTGACTCTTTATCCTTGGACGCATTTGTTGATTCACAGGTGGGGAGAACCTATCTACATGGATCACTGTGGACCCCACACATCTGCACTTCTCCGTCATCCCGTTCCAGCCCCTCTTCCTCAGAGTGTCAGCCTCTGATCCAGTAGCTTGATCCCTTGTAGCCTTCTCCATCTGCAAGCACACCGTAGGCCTAACTTGCTTGTTCCTCTTTGGGTTTGGGGGAAATGAATGTGAAAGCTGCCATTACAGACAACAGGCTTCAGTGATGAGGAGGAAGACACTGCCTTTCCAGAATTTATCAATTGCTTAGATTTTGAGAACACTTGAGTTGTATAGTACCTAGTAAAAGAGAAGGTAAGATGGAGAATCACTTTCTCACATGGGTGCTGAATTGGAGACTAAGTTTGTATGGGATACAACTTTTATGCCAGGTATAGGTCACCCTCTGTGCCCCGCACGTTCTTGTTTTATCTTTATGAATTCTTCCTTTGATTCCTCTTCTGTCTGCCTTTGGGGATATGTTTTTTATTTGTTTGTTTCTTTTGTATTAAGTGTCATTTTCTGACTTACATATTGGTAAGGGAGGGAGAGGTTTGAGGGAAAGAAAGACTGAGAGCTAAAGATTTTATGTAAGCAGTCAGCTATGATGCACAAGTCCATTATATCATCTTATTAAATTTGCTAGTTCATAATTCTTGCATAAAAAAGAACCAAAGGTGTAATGTTCTGTTGGCAGGTGGTTTTGGGATTTTGGCCTTAACTAATATACTGAATGTATAATGACTGTTTGAGAGGACAAGTTTATATGCCCTGAGGCTCCCATTCATAACTGCTTGGTACTGTGGCTTCTTCCTTGTGTACATTTCTCATAAAAGTGATACGATATCTGTTTGTATGAGAAACCCATAACCAGTAAAATGACTGCATATTCCTGACTATACATAGTAAGGAAAATGCACAATTTGTTTTTAATTTTCAAAGTTTCGTTCTAAAAGTAGTTAAGACGAAATTTATATGGAAGCATTTTTATCACAAAATAAAAAACGTTACATGTCAAGCTCAATGGGCACTGCAGTTTTTATTTTCCATTCTTGCATCGCTGATCTTGCAGTGATTTACCTTATGATGTCATAATTGCTGAGAGAGAAAACATGTTCTTTTCATTCTGAATCCCACGGAGCCTAGCACTAGTCTTTTTTCCTTTCACCAGGCAGAGAATAAATAAATGCTTTTGAGGAGAAAGCTTCTGCCAGATAGGAAGTATCACAAGATTGAGTTACTTCTCTGTGCACTAACTGGTGACAAATGGACAATGTCTCAGGACAAAGTGCCTTCCAGTGGAAATGTAGAATATTTGCTAAAGCCAGAATTGGGATTTGGGATATAACTAATAAAACCAATGGTGCTATTAACTAAACCATTAGTTTCCAATATTATTCCTCTTTAAATTTTGTATAGAGTTAAAATATACAGCTATATCATATTATTTTGCATAATAAATGTTACCAAGTTCATTCATACATTTACTTGTCATCAGTAAGATGTTTGAACACAAATACTTGACATTGATGGTATATATGGCATTTTAAACACAATTGATATCATACACTGGTTATCCTGAGTGTTATCATTTTATATAAAACACATTTGAGTCCTCATGTTGGGTTTTGAAATGGTGTAAAGAGAAAATGAATTTGAGAGCTAAGGAATGTCTCGCCCAAGTCTGGTTCTCTACAGGCTGGCTTCTCAGAGCCTTTCAGATTCTGTGGCAACGAAAATTTGCTCCATGGAAACCTACTTCAGTGGATCTGGGCTGTCCATCACATCCTATTCCTGCAACTGCAAGCGTAGAAACCTAGTGCTTGATCGTGCAGGGACTATGCAGGGCTTTCCTAGGCATGAAATGCAAGAAGGGAGAGCAGGGCTGGAGGCCAAGGGCTGCCATATCACACAGCTGGAACAATAGACTTGGACCCCAGGCCATGGTCACACCAGGGGAGGGACTGGGCTTCCCTGTCATGCAACTAAAAGGCCTCACAGCTCAAGGAGAGGGGGTGAATTCTTTTCTCAGAACATGATAATAGACCAACCGTCTTTAATGTCTGCAGACTGTGATGGTGTGATGGGCAATAGGCAAACTACAAGCCTGTTACTGCCTCTGCTTCCAAGTTCTCACAATAAACACTGCCTCAGGCTTGCTGCACGATATTCAGGCCATTCACCTCATTTGGTGACAGTATTGTTTTTCTCTTTACACTGTGCCACACGGCTTGTGGGATCTTAGTTCCCCGACAAGGGATCAAACCTGGGGCTGTGGCAGTGAACGCGCGGAGTCCTAACACTGGACTGCCAGGGAATTCCCTGGTGATAGTATTTCTAAAATGAAATATGAATCAGGTGCTTGCAAAAGCCCCGAAGAGAGAGATGGTGCGTGTGAAGTGTGTGTGTGTGTGTGTGTGTGTGTGTGTGTGTGTGTGTGTGTGTTTGTAGGTGTGTGAATGTGTGTGAAACAGAGTGAATACAACTTTTCCTTCTTTTGAAACGGACCTTAAGAAAACACATTTAAAACACCTGCACCAGTCAAGTCCTGACTGCAAAGTGTGGGCAAATTCAAATGAGGATAATTCAAGAAGGGCTTATTTATCAAAACTAATTATGAAATGCGTGTGGGGTGTAGGGGAAACCTAAGGGGTAGTGCAGAAAGTCCTCATTAGCATCAGCATCTATTACCACTTCCCGGTCCAAAGGCGTGAAGGCTGGGAGAGGTTACTGGAAACTGAAAGGAGGAAGTCCTATAGAACAAGTTAACTCAAGGAGAGCTGTGACTTCTGCCAGGGGCATGGTGAGCCCCAGGCCCTCTCACTGCAAGGAAGCCAAGAAATGAACACCCTGATCTCATTTCCCACCACACTTCCACCCTGGACTTTGTATTTGCTGAATCCAAGTCGAAGTCTGAAAATAAAGGAGTCTGTTGGAATTGAACCATTGATACAGGTCAGCTTCCTGGAGGAGAAATCTTGGTGGAGAAAGGAAGAGAGTGGATCTGGAAGGTGCAAACACAACATTATCCAAAACATTTTCCCTCCAATGATAATATTTCTAAAAAACTTCTGTTGACAGCCTGCCATTGATATGTGAAGGCAGGGAAATTATGTACTGATAATCCTGACTTAACTTCTTTTCCTGATCAACTAGTGTGTTTCTTCACCACCTTGTCTTTGAGCACCCAGACTGAAAATAATCATCAGCAGGAGGATGGATAAATTATGGTGCTGTCACTCTATGGAATACTACCCAGAAATGAAAAAGAATAACATGCAGCAATATAAAGAGGTGTCATTGACATAATGTTGAGCAAAATAAGCTGGACACTAAAAAATACATTCTGTATGATTCCATTATATAAGTCAGAAAAGCAAACAGCTGATGAATAAAGATCTGAATAGTGGGTACTTTGCGGGGAGAGGGGTCTTGACTGAGAAGGCTGCAAGAAAAATCTGGAGACAGAAAATACCTTGACTTTGATGGTGATTTCATGAATGTATACATAAAATTTCATGTAAAATTTACTTAAGATTTGTGAATTTTACTAATGTGAGTTATACTTCAATAAAATGTATCTATAATACTGACAGAAATGTATAAACACCTAATATTATAAATACTGTAGTATATAACTATAATTTTATATTTTAAAATTATAATACATTAATATTTTTTCATATTTGTTTCAGATGTTCAAAAATGAGGTAATATAGGTGAGACTCCTATATCCTCCATTCCCCTCCCTTCCTTCCTCCCTCCTTCCTTTTCCAGTTATTTGCTTTCATAAATTTAATTGGTGGAGATTATTTTATGCTTAACAACACTGCTATTTGCAATAGGTGATCCATGAAGCAAATATATTTTCAAATTCAGTTGTATAAATTGTGAGACCACAGAATTGCCAAATTACTTAAAAGAGCAAGGCGAGCCAGCTATTGGCTAGCTGGGTAGGAGTTCTGGAGTCCAGCAGGAGAAACCCTACCTGTCTGGGGGCTGCTATTTGGTACTACCTGGTGGCACTTAGCTGCTTCAGCATAAACATATTAGGATTGAGTCTGGGTTCTGTAATGAGACAGGGATCAGCAAGCTCTTCATTGTAAACATCACCTGCTGCTTATGCCTATTTCAGACCATTTAGGCCAGCAAATACTGGGATGTAAGAACCCAGCTTGTGTCTTTCTGTAGTGGAATTGTCTCATTTTTCTCTCTCCCTCTCCTCAATCACCCCTTTCCCTTCACTCCGGGAAAAGATTTAAGAATAAGGATCTGGCAGACGATGGTCACCAACCAGTAATCATGTTACATCAGAATCTTGTTACTATGGTTATTGCAGGATTTTACATATAAGAATTGGAAAGGAGGAAGAGAAGGTATCTTCATCTGAGATTAATAAGACTATATACCTGGACAACCCAAGAAAATATACTAAAAACCTACCCTAGGTTTCAGTAAATAAAACAATGTAAAATTACTTTATAGAAAAACTTTGTTATAAACAAAATCCAGTTTGGGGAGGTAATGAAAGAGAAGAGCACATTTCATCTGATCATGCCTGCAACTTTGATAATATTCATTAAGATACTCAATTTTTTAAACCTCTCTCAGTATCAACTAACACAAGTACAATCCCATAATAAGCCCTTCCTAACACTCACTTACTGAGATACCACATTTCCCCTTAGTGTGTAATTTTCCCTGCAGCAAAAAGCATCAGTGACTCCATTTTTGTTTGACTCACCAGGGTGCTCCTTGTGGTTTGACTAAAGGACATCAAGAGGCCTCCAAGACAGGAAGAATACCTTCTCAACACCCCGTTAGATACAGAGCACTGACTTCACAATAACAGTTAATGAAATTTCCAAGAATATCTGGAACATTCATAAAAATTATACCTAGGTAAAGCCATCTTAAAATCTTAGTGTAGTTTCAAAGAATCCGTATCATATAGACAGTAATCTCTGAACATGGCACTATCAAATTAGAAACAAAAAATCTAACCAACACCCCTGTATCTACGAAAAAATTTAATGTATAAATGTCAGTTATTAATAAAATATGTTAGAAGATATTTAGTAACTATACAAAAATTCTTATCAGATACTACCACTATTTTTGAAATAGTAATTATTAGAACTATGGAAAGCAACCAAAGTTTTTAAGTAGAAAAATTCTCATCTAAATATTTATGCCACAGCAGACTGAATCAATAACATAAGCATTTTAAAATTTTTAATTGACATATAGTTAATTTACAATGTGTTAGTTTCAGGTATACAGCAAAGTGATTCAGTTATACATATATATATTCTTTTTCAGATTCTTTCCAATTATAGGTTATTATAAGGTATTGAATATAGTTCCCTGTGCTATACAGTAGGTCCTTGTTGTTTATTTTATATTTAGTAGTGTGTATATGTTAATCCCACACTCCTAATTTATCCTCCCCCACCCCTCTATCCTCCTTGGTAACCTTAAGTTTGTTTTCTATGTCTGTGAGTCTATTTCTACTTTGTATATAAGTTCATCTGTATCATTTTCTTAGATTCCACATATAAGCCATATCATATGATATTTGTCTTTCTCTGGCCTACTTCACTTAGTATGATAACCTCTAGGTCCATCCATGATGCTGCAAATGGCATTATTTCATTCTTTCTTACGGCTGAGTAAAATTCCATTGTATATATATACCACATCTTCTGTATCCATTCAACAGTTAATGGGCATTTAGGTTGCTTCCATGTCTTGGGTATTATAAATAATGCTGCTATGAACATTGCAGTGCATTATCTTTTAGAGTTTTCTCCAGATATATGCCCAGGAGTGGGATTGCAGGATCATATGGTAACTACTTTTTAGTTTTTTAAGGAACCTCCATACTGTTCTCAATAGTGGCTGTACCAATTTACATTCCCACCATCAGTGTAGGAGGGTTCCTATTTCTCAACACCCTATCCAGCATTTATTATTTTTTTTAAACACCTTTATTGGAGTATAATTGCTTTACAATGGTGTGTTAGTTTCTGCTTTATGACAAAGTGAATCAGTTATACATATATATATATGTCCCCATATCTCTTCCCTCTTGCGTTTCCCTCCTTCCCACCCTCCCTATCCCACCCCTCTAGATGGTCACAAAGCACGAGCTGATCTCCCTGTGCTATGCGGCTGCTTCCCACTAGCTATCTATTTTACATTTGGTAGCGTATATATGTCCATGCCATTCTCTCACTTTGTCACAGCTTACCCTTCCCCCTCCCTGTATCCTCAAGTCCATTCTGTAGTAGGTCTGCATCTTTATTCCCGTCTTGCTCCTAGGTTCTTTATGACCATTTTTTGTTTTTTAGATTCCATATATATGTGTTACCACACGGTATTTCTTTTTCTCTTTCTGACTTACTTCACTCTGTATGACAGTCTCTAGGTCCACGCACCTCACTACAAATAACTCAGTTTTGTTCCTCTTTATGGCTGAGTAATATTCCATTGTATATATGTGCCACATCTTCCTAATCCATTCATCTGTTGATGGACACTTAGGTTGCTTCCAGGTACTGGCTATTGTAAATTGAGGTGCAATGAATATATTGGTACATGACTCTTTTTGAATTATGGTTTTCTCAGGGTATATACCCAGTAGTGGTATTGGTGGGTCATATGGTAGTTCTAGTTTTAGTTTTTTAAGGAACCTCCATACTGTTCTCCATAGTGGCTGTATCAATTTACACTCCCACCAACAGTGCAAGACGGTTCCCTTTTCTCCACACCCTCTGCAGCATTTATTGTTTGTAGATTTTTTGATGATGGCCATTCTGACTGGTGTGAGGTAATTGTAGTTTTGATTTGCATTGCAGTTTTGATTTTCATTTCTCTAATGATTAACGATGTTGAGCATTCTTTCATGTGTTTGTTGGCAATCTGTATATGTTCTTTGGAGAAATGTCTATTTAGGTCTTCTGCCCATTTTTGGATTGGGTTGTTTGTTTTTTTGTTATTGAGCTGCATGAGCTGCTTGTAAATTTTGGAGATTAATCCTTTGTCAGTTGCTTCATTTGCAAATATTTTCTCCCATTCTGAGGGCTGTCTTTTCGTCTTGTTTATGGTTTCCTTTGCCGTGCAAAAGATTTTAAGTTTCATTGGGTCTCATTTGTTTATTTTTGTTTTTATTTCCATTTCTCTAGGAGGTGGGTCAAAAAGGATCTTGCTGTGATTTATGTCATAGAGTGTTCTTCCTGTGTTTTCCTCTAAGAGTTTGATGGTGTCTGGCCTTACATTTAGGTCTTTAATCCACTTTGAGTTTATTTTTGTGTATGGTGTTAGGGAGTGTTCTAATTTCAGTCTTTTACATTTAGCTCTGCAGTTTTCCCAGCACCACTTATTGAAGAGGCTGTCTTTTCTCCACTGTATATTCTTGCCTCCTTTATCAAAGATAAGGTGACCATATGTGCGTGGGTTTATCTCTGGGCTTTCTATCCTGTTCCATTGATCTATCTTTCTGTTTTTGTGCCAGTACCATACTGTCTTGATTACTGTAGCGTTGTAGTATAGTCTGAAGTCAGGGAGCCTGATTCCTCCAGCTCCGTTTTTCTTTCTCAAGATTGCTTTGGCTATTCGGGGTCTTTTGTGTTTCCATACAAATTGTGAAATTTTTTGTTCTAGTTCTGGGAAAAATGCCAGTGGTAGTTTGATAGGGATTGCATTGAATCTGTAGATTGCTTTGGGTAATAGAGTCATTTTCACAATGTTGATTCTTCCAATCCAGGAACAGGTATATCTCTCCATCTATTTGTATCATCTTTAATTTCTTTCATCAGTGTCTTATAATTTTCTACATACAGGTTTTTTATCTCCTTAGGTAGGTTTATTCCTAGGTATTTTATTCTTTTTGTTGCAATGGTAAATGGGAGTGTTTTATTAATTTCACTTTCAGATTTTTCATCATTAGTGTATAGGAATACAAGAGATTTCTGTGCATTAATTTTGTATCCTGCTACTTTACCAAATTCATTGATTAGCTCTAGTAGTTTTCTGGTAGTATCTTTAGGATTCTCTATGTATAGTATCATGTCATCTGCAAACAGTGACAGCTTTATTTCTTTTCCAATGTGGATTCCTTTTATTTCTTTTTCTTCTCTGATTGCTGTGGCTAAAACTGCCACAACTCTGTTGAATAAGAGTGGTGAGAGTGGGCAACCTTGTCTTCTTCCTGATCTTAGTGGAAATGCTTTCAGTTTTCACAATTGAGGACGACGTTGGCTGTGGGTTTGTCATATATGGCCTTTATTATGTTGAGGAAAGTTTCCTCTATGCCTACTTTCTGGAGGGTTTTTATCATAAATGGGTGTTGAATTTTTTCGAAAACTTTCTCTGCATCTATTGAGATGATCATATGGTTTTTCTCCTTCAGTTTGTTAATATGGTTTATCACATTGATTGATTTGCGTATATTAAAGAATCCTTGCATTCCTGGAATAAACCCCACTTGATCATGGTGTATCATCCTTTTAATGTGCTGTTGGATTCTGTTTGCTAGTATTTTGTTGAGGATTTTTGCATCTATGTTCATCAGTGATATTGGCCTGTAGTTTTCTTTCTTTGTGACATCCTTGTCTGGTTTTGGTATCAAGGTGATGGTGGCCTCATAGAATGAATTTAGGAGTGCTCCTCCCTCTGCTATATTTTGGAAGAGTTTGAGAAGGATAGGTGTTAGCCCTTCTCTAAATGTTTGATGGAATTCACCTGTGAAGCCATCTGTTCCTGGGCTTTTGTTTGTTGGAAGATTTTTAATCACAGTTTCAATTTCAGTGCTTGTGATTGTTATGTTCATATTTTCTATTTCTTCCTGGTTCAGTCTCAGAAAGTTGTGCATTTCTAAGAATTTGTCCATTTCTTCCAGGTTGTCCATTTCATTGGCATATAGTTGCCTGTAGTAATCTCTCATGATCCTTTGTATTTCTGCAGTGTCAGTTGTTACTTCTCCTTTTTCATTTCTAATTCTATTGATTTGAGTCTTCTCCCGTTTTTTCATGATAATTCTGGCTAATGGTTTATCAATTTTGTTTATCTTCTCAAAGAATCAGCTTTTAGTTTTATTGATCCTTACTATCGTTTCCTTCATTTCTTTTTCATTTATTTCTGATCTGATCTTTATGATTTCTTTCCATCTGCTAACTTTGGGGCTTTTTGTTCTTCTTTCTCTAATTGCTTTAAGTGTAAGGTTATGTTTTTTATTTGAGATGTTTCTTGCTTCTTAAGGTAGGATTGTATTGCTATAAAATTCCCTCTTAGAACTGCTTGCTGCATCCCATAGGTTTTGCGTCGTTGTGTTTTCATTGTCATTTGTTTCTAGTGTTTTTTTTTTGTTTTTTTTTTGCAGTACGTGGGCCTCTCACTGTTGTGGCCTCCCCCATTGCAGAGCACAGGCTCCAGACGTGCAGGCTCAGTGGCCATGGCTCACGGGCCTAGCCGCTCTGTGGCATGTGGGATCTTCCCGGACTGGGGCATGAACCCGTGTCCCCTGCACTCAACCACTGTGCCACCAGGGAAGCCCATGTTTCTAGGTATTTTTAAATTTCCTCTTTGATTTCTTCAGTGATCTCTTGGTTATTAAGTAGTGTGTTGTTCAGCCTCCATATGTTTGTATTTCTTACAGATTTTTTCCTGTAATTGATATCTAGTCTGATAGCGTTGTGGTCGGAAAAGATACTTGATATGATTTCGATTTTCTTACATTTACCAAGGCTTGATGTGTGACCCAAGATATGATCTATCCTGGAGAATGTTCCATGAGCACTTGAGAAGAATGTGTATTTTGTGTTTTTTTGGCTGGAAAGTCCTATAAATATCAATTAAGTCCATCATGTTTAATGTATCATTTAAAGCTTGTGTTTCCTTATTTATTTTCATTTTGGATGATCTGTCCTTTGGTGAAAGTGGGGTGTTAAAGTCCCCTACTATGATGTGTTACTGTCGATTTCCCCTTTTATGGCTGTTAGTATTTTCCTTATGTATTGAGGTGCTCCTATGTTGGGTGCATAAATATTTACAATTGTTACATCTTCTTCTTGGATTGATCCCTTGATCATTATGTAGTGTCCTTCTTTGTCTCTTGTAATAGTCTTTATTTTAAAGTCTATTTTGTCTGATATGAGAATTGCTACTCCAGCTTTCTTTTGATTTCCATTTGCATGGAATATATTTTTCCATCCCCTCACTTTCAGTCTGTATGTGTCTCTAGGTCTGAAGTGGGTCTCTTGTAGACAGCATACATACGGATCTTGTTTTTGTATCCATTCAGCCAGTCTATGTCTTTTGGTTGGAGCATTTAATTCATTTACATTTAAGGTAATTATCGATATGTATGTTCCTATTACCATTTTCTTAATTGTTTTGGGTTTATTATAGTAGGTCTTTTCTTTCTCTTGTGTTTCCTGCCTAGAGAAGTTCCTGTAGCATTTGTTGTAAAGCTGGTTTTGTGGTGCTGAATTCTCTTTGCTTTTGCTTGTCTGTAGAGCTTTTAATTTCTCCATCAAATCTGAATGAGATCCTTGCTGGGTAGAGTAATCTTGGTTGTAGGTTTTTCTCCTTCATCACTTTAAATATGTCCTGCCACTCCCTTCTGGCTTGCAGAATTTCTGCTGAAAGATCAGCTGTTAACCTTATGGGGATCCCTTATGTGTTATTTGTTGTCTTTCCCTTGCTGCTTTTAATATTTGTTCTTTGTATTTAACTTTTGATAGTTTGAGTAATATGTGTCTTGGTGTATTTCTCCTTGGATTTATCCTGTATGGGACTCTCTGAGCTTCCTGTACTTGATTAACTATTTCCTTTTCCATATTAAGGAAGTTTTCAACTATAATCTCTTCAAATATTTTCTCAATCCCTTTCTTTTTCTCTTCTTCCTCTGGGACCTCTATAATTTGAATGTTGGTGCGTTTAATGTTGTCCCAGAAGTCTCTGAGATGGTCCTCAGTTCTTTTCATTCTTTTTTCTTTATTCTGCTCTGCAGTAGTTATTTCCACTATTTTATCTTACAGGTCACTTATCCGTTCTTCTGCCTCAGTTATTCTGCTATTGATCCCTTCTAGAGAATTTTATATTTCATTTATTGTGTTGTTCATCACTGTTTGTTTCCTCTTTAGTTCTTCTAGGTCCTTGTTAAACGTTTCTTGTATTTTGTCCATTCTATTTCCAAGATTTTGGATCATCTTTAGTATCATTATTCTGAATTCTTTTGCAGGTAGACTGCTTATTTCCTCTTCATTTGTTAGGTCTGGTGGGTTTTTGCCTTGCTCCTTCATCTGCTGTGTGTTTCTCTGTCTTCTCATTTTGCTTAACTTACTGTGTTTGGGGTCTCCTTTTCACAGGCTGCAGGTTTGTAGTTTCCATTGTTTTTGGTGTCTGTCCCCAGTGGCTAAGATTTGTTCAGTGGGTTGTGTAGGCTTCCTGGTGGAGGGGACTAGTGCCTGTGTTCTGGTGGATGAGGCTGGATCTTGTCTTTCTGTTGGGCAGGTCCACGTCAGGTGGTGTTTTGGGGTGTCTGTGGCCTTATTATGATTTTAGGCAGCCTCTGTGCTCATGGATGGGGTTGTGTTCCTGTTTTGCTAGTTGTTTGGCATAGGGTGTCCAGCACTGTAGCTTGCTGGTCATTGAGTGGAGCTGGGTCTTGGCGTTGAGGTGGAGATCTTTGGGAGATTTTCGCCGTTTGATATTACGTGGAGCTGGGAGGTTTCTTGTGGACCAGTGTCCTGAACTTGGCTCTCCCACCTCAGTGGCACAGCCCTGACGCCTGGCTGGAGCACAAAGAGCCTGTCCTCCACATGGCTCAGAATAAAAGGGAGAAAAGGAAGGAAGGAAGGAAGGAAGGAAGGAAAGAAGGAAGGAAGGAAGGAAGGAAGGAAGGAAGGAAGGAAGGAAGAAAGAAAGAAAGGGAGAGAGAGAGAAAGAAAGAAAGAAAGGAAGGAAGGAAGGAAGGAAGGAAGGAAGGAAATAAAAATAAAACAATTAAACTAAAAATAATTATTAAGAAAAAAAATTTTTTTAAGTAATGAAAAAAGAAAATGGACAGACAGAACCCTAGGACAAATGGTAAAAGCAAAGCTATACAGACAAAATCACACACAGAAGCATACACATACACTCACAAAAAGAGGAAAAGGGAAAAAAATATATATATATCATTGCTCCCAAAGTCCACCTCCTCAATTTGGGATGATTCGTTGTCTATTCAGGTATTCCACAGATGCAGGGTACATCAAGTTGATTGTGGAGGTTTAATCCGCTGCTTCTGAGGCTGCTGGGAGAAATTTCCCTTTCTCTTCTTTGTTCGCACAGCTCCCGGGGTTCAGCTTTGGATTTGGCCACGCCTCTGCGTCTAGGTCGCCTGAGGGCGTCTGTTCTTTGCTCAGACAGGACGGGGTTAAAGGAGCCGCTGATTCGGGGGCTGTGGCTCAGGCCGGGGGGAGGGAGGGGTACGGAGTGCGGGGCGGGCCTGAGGCTGCAGAGGCCAGCGTGACGTTGCACCAGCTTGAGGCGCGCTGTGCGTTCTTCCTGGGAAGTTGTCCCTGGATCCTGGGACCCTGGCAGTGGCGGGCTGCACAGGCTTCCGGGAGGGGAGGTGTGGATGGTGACCTGTGCTCACACACAGGCTTCTTGGTGGCGGCAGCAGCAGCCTTAACGTCTCATGCCCGTCTCTGGGGTCTGCGCTGTTAGCCGTGGCTCATGCCCATCTCTGGAGCTCCTTTAAGCGGCGTTCTTAATCCCCTCTCCTCGCGCACCAGGAAACAAAGAGGCAAGAAAAAGTCTCTTGTCTCTTCGGCAGCTCCAGACGCTTTCCCGGACTCCCTCCCGGCTAGCCGTGGTGCACTAACCCCTTCAGGCTGTGTTCACGCAACCAACCCCAGTCCTCTCTCTGGGGTCTGACCCCCGAAGCCCGAGCCTCAGCTCCTAGCCCCCGCCCGTCCTGGCAGGTGAGCAGACAAGCCTCTTGGGCTGGTGAGCGCTGGTTAGCACCGATCCTCTGTGCGGGAATCTCTCCGCTTTGCCCTCCGCACCCCTGTGGCTGCGCTGTCCTCCATGGCTCCGAAGCTTCCCCCCCTCCGCCCCCCGCAGTTTCCGCCCGAGAAGGGGCTTCCTAGTGTGTGGAAACCTTTTCTCCTTCACAGCTCCCTCCCACTGGTGCAGGTCCCGTCCCTATTCTTTTGTCTCTGTTTTTTCTTTTTTTTTTTGCCCTATCCAGGTATGTGGGAAGTTTCTTGCCTTTTGGGAGGTCTGAGGTCTTCTGCCAGCGTTCAGTAGGTGTTCTGTAGGAGTAGTTCCACATGTAGATGTATTTCTGATGTATTTGTGGGGAGGAAGGTGATCTCCATGTCTTACTCTTCTGCCATCTTGAAGCTCCTCCCAGCATTTATTATTTGTAGACTTTTTAATGATGGCCATTCTGACTGGTGTGAAGTGAACCTCATTGCAGTTTTGATTTTCATTTCTCTAATAATTAGCGATATTGAGCATCTTTTCATGTGCCTGTTGGCCATCTGAATGCTTTCTTTGGAGAAATGTATCCTGCCCATTTTTTTATTGGATTGCTTGTTTTTATATATATATTAAGCTGTATGAGCTGTCTGTATATTTTGAAGTTTAATCCCTTGTCCATAGCATCATTTGTAAATATTTTGTCCCATCCCACAGGTTTTCTTTGGTTTATGTTTTTCTTTGCTGTGCAAGAGCTTTTAAGTTTAATCAGGTCCCATTTGTGTATTTTTGTTTTTATTTCCATTACTCTAGGAGATGGATCCAAAAGCATACTGCCATGATTTATGTCACAGTGTTCTGCCTATGTTTTCCTCTAGGAGTTTTATAGTATCTGGTCTTACATTTAGGTCTTTAATCCATTTTGAGTTTATTTTTGTATATGGTGTTAGAGAATGTTCTAATTTCACTCTTTCACATGTAGCTGTCCAGTTTTCCCAGCACCACTTATTGAAGAGACTGTCTTTTCTCCATTGAACTTTCTTGCCTCCTTTGTCATAGATTAATTGACCATAAGTGCATGGGTATACTCTTGGGTTTTCTATCCTGTTCCATTGGTCTATATGTCTGTTTTTGTGCCAATACCATACTGTTTTGATTACTGTAGCTTCACAGTATAGTCTGAAGTCAGGGAGCGTGATTCCTCCAGCTCCCTTCTTCTTTCTCAAGATAGTTTTGGCATCGCATTTTGTTTAAGAAATTAGACAAAGAACCACAGAATAAATCCAAAGAAATAGAAAGTAGGAAATAACCAAGACAAGCATAAATTAATGAAATAACTAAAAGAAGGTAATAAATATAGTTAAATTAAATAAAAATATAAAGAAGGCACAACTAACAAGTATTAGGGAAATAAAAGTAGGATGTTTTGGCAGATACAGTAGATAAAAAATTATGAATGTAAACGAATTTATTCTAATATGTTTGGGAAAAATCAGGCCTAGCTGCTATAATAATACACTGAAATTTAAAAGAGCAGCCTATCATAAACCTTCCAGAGAATGAAAAATAAAACACTCCTCAACTCAATATATGCATCTAATTTGACTCTGATAGAAAAACCCTACAAGGATAATACAAGTAAGGAAAATTATAGCTCTAACTTACCTAGAAACATAGAGGCAAAAATTGTAAATCAATTATTACCAAACTGAAACTAGAAGCAAGTTCATAATGATGAATACAAATACACTATGACTAATAATTTTCTCCTCATAAAAGAAAAGATGGTTAACACTTAGTAAATCAATTACTAGATATCACACCTTAAGAAGACTCATACAATCATTTCAGTAGAATCAACAAAGTATTTGGGAAAATTACATCTTCATGATAAAAATTATGAAATATAACAGCAGTTAGAAATAGAAAATTCCTAAAACTAATAAAGGGTATCTAATCTATAGAAAACATCATACTTAATAATAAACATATAAATTTGTTTCCTTTAAAGTTAGGAATAATGCAGATGCCAGCTCTCATATATTCTCAATCTGAAGTTGATCTGGAAGTCCTAGTTCTAGCAAGGAAAGAAAAAAAAATAGAAACACACAGTCATTGCTTGTAGACCAACTAATTATATGCATAAAATGTCCAAAGGCTAATATAAACTTTTAGAGCTTGTTGCAATTAAAGAGGACAAGAGAACATTTTAAAGAAATTGGAAACTTTTCTATTAGTGATTAGTTGAATTCAACCAAATTGTGAAGGAAATTACATGTATTCTGGTCATAGGGTTCAGAAGTGTAGCTACCCAAGTCAATTGAGAAAAACTGGATAATTGAGGGGTATGGGTTGTAAGACCTCTGTTGACCAAATGGAGAACATTGGTGGGGGAAATAAAATGGGTTTGCCTATTCCATCTGTGCCTCAGGAAGAATCATCCTTTAAGGGTGCCATCCTCGCACCTTGCTCCAGCCTCAAACATCTGGGTGAGAGAAAATAGAGCTCTAACTAGAATTCTTTGATCTTGCCTGTCCTGACTGGCAAATCTAGTCCCCCATAGCAGACTTAGTAGATTATCAATTTATGACCAGTTAGCTCTAAAATCTCCCTTTGTGCCTGTGCAAATGGGTCTGGGCCCTTAAGCATCTTAGCTTTGTTAGCTGGCACTAAGTTAAGCTTTATCAGTAGAGGGTGCTGGAGAGAAATTTTAGGAGTAAGAGATTTGCTTTTCTTGTTCCAGTGACTCCCTAGACAGGCTTCTCCTGCAGTTGAAGTAGCTTTCCCAGGCCAAACTTCTGAAGTGCAGGCAGCCTCTCTAGGGCCCCACATCTGCAGTGTAGGCAGCCAGAGGCACCCAGCAACCAGTAGCAATCCCAGGCACCCACTTTTCCCCAGGTAGTTCTGTAGTAGAGTGTATTAGAGTGCCCTGGTGACATACCTCCCTATGAACAACTTTCTCCAGTGCCCTGCAGTGCCTCAGTGAGACACATTCCTGGGAACAGTTTTCCCCAGGACATGAGAGGTTGGATTTCTGGCAAGACCTACCAGAGTGTACTTCAGTGATTTCTCTGCCATTCAGTGATCTAAGGCTGTGCCCTCCAACGAGATCTGGATCTCAGCCCTAGGAGGAGGTTAACTCTTCCTGCCACAGATGCTCTAATTCACCCCTGGGAGTGGTGGCTCTATCATATATCATATCATATTGTATCATATATATCATGTCATGTATCATATCATATCTGCTTTATTATATATCCACTGTTTCAATATTGTTTAGAGTTCTCTTTATACATGTTAATAGCCAATCTCTAGTTATTCCATTCTCTTGTTACAGTTAATACTTGTTTTATATTACATTTTCCTGTTTCAATTACTGTAGGGTTTCTTTCTACTGACTGAACCCAAATGGATAGATTCAGAAGGTAACTTTAAAGAGAAATAAATGCTGTTCTTTGTTGTGCTTAGCTTTATCTTCATATGAATAATGCAGAGGCATTTTAGAATCCATATAATAACCATTTCATTAATTCACTAGCAAAAGGGATGTAATGAATCATAATGACCATCTCAAAAAATTGAAACTATTTTTTTATCTTTTAGGAGAAAAAAATGGGAGGGACACAGTGCACCCGTGATAGTTTTTTTCAATGTAAGTAAAAATACCAGCCATATTTAATCTACCAGCACTATCCCTTCAACAATATCTTTATGAGTCTATGCTAATCTGTCAACCTAAAGATTAATGATAAAAAAGCATATGTAATTGTCACATCTCAGAAAGAGACAAAAAATTTACAAAAACTTTTTTTTCACCATGAAATATAATATATACACAAAAGAGCTTGAAATCTCAGGAATGTTCTAACAAATATGTACAGCAAACAGTAGTACTGAAGAAATGTATTGCCAACACCAGAGCTCCCTGGAAGCTACATGAACCATACCCTGCCCCTATCCCATTATTTCCTGATTAGAGCCCTTTCCCTTCACCCCAGAAGTAACAACTTTCCTGACAGTTCTGCTCATAATGTCCTTGATTTATTTTTATCAATTATGCATGTACACTAAAATTAAAGTTCAGTTTTGCCTGATGTTGACTTATATGTTCATTTGTGTTTTGTTTGTAATATCCATGTTGTTGCATGTAACTCAGATTCATTAGCTCCATTGCTGCAGTCATCACTGATGGAAATTAGGCTTCTTTTCAGTTTTGGGGAGTACTGTTACATCCATGTATCCTAGTGTACATATGTACACATTTCTGTAGGGTAGAGATGGAATTTCTGGATCATAGAGACTATTTTCAACTATATGAGATAATGTCAAACAGGTATCTAAAGTTGTTTTATTGCCACTGAAGTGTAAGAGAGGTCTTATCTTTCTATATCCTCACCAAAGCTTCATATTATTAATTTCTTGAATCATTGCTAAACCTGATGGGTGTAGCATCAGATAGCAGCTTTAATTTGCAGTATTCTGTTTAATAATATGATTGAAACCTTTCCATCTGTTTATTGGCTACCTGAATTTTCTCTTATGTGATGTGCTTGCAGAAACCTTTTGCTCTTTTTTCTATTAGATTATTAGATTATCTGTCTTTTTCTAATTGATGTGTTAAAAACATCTAGAGTGCCCTTTGTCAGTTATAGGATTATTCAGTACTTGATCCAATAATAAGACAGAACAGAATCATACCACACCTGGAAGACAGTATTGGGTTCCATACCAAAAAAAAAAAATCAGAGATGTACTAAGAGAAATTTGTTAAAGCAAATATTAGACAGACATTTTTACAATCATAGGATGAGGAAGAACAAAAGAATGGCATGAAACCCAGAAGGCAGAAGACCTTTAAATATTTCGTATGGTGAAAGACACTGTATAGGTTAATGACAACAGATTGGCCAAATTAATTTGCAATATATTAGCAGCGCCCACAAATCAAAAAGCAGAACAAAGCATGTAAGAGAAGAATGGGCAAAGGATACAAAGAGGCAAATGTAAGAATAATTTAATCGTGTATTGTACATTTGAAAGTGGCTAAGACAGTAAATCTTATAAGTTTTCATCATAGGAAAAAAAGTATAACTATGTGTAGTCATGAATGTTAGTTTGACTTATTGTGGTGATCATTTAGCAATACATAAATACAGTAGTCTTCCATTATTCACAGTTTCACTTCCCATATTATTAGTTGCCTGCAGCCTACTGTAGTCCAAAAATATTACAGTTGTCCCTTGGTATCCACGGGGGGTTGTTTCCAGGATCCACCACAGACACCCAAAGCCTTGGATGCTCAAGTCTGTTAGTCTGCTCTCTGGATCCTCGGTTCTGCACCTGTGGATTCAACCGACCACAGATCATGTAGTACTGTATTTATTTTGCAGCAATCTTGTATTAGCCAATAGTTCAAACACGTGCTATTCAAGGGTCAACTGTAAAGGAGAATTCCCTTCAGAGTGCCTACATCATTCACCTCACTTCATCTCATTGCATTGGTATTGCATCATCTCAGAGGTTCACGAGATGAAGTAGGGTGAGAACAGGACAGTAAGATATTTTTATTTATTTATTTATTTATTTTTTGCGGTACTCGGGCCTCTCACTGTTGTGGCCTCTCCCATTGCGGAGCACAGGCTCCGGACGCGCAGGCTCAGCGGCCGTGGCTCATGGGCCCAGCTGCTCTGTGGCATGTGGGATCTTTCCAGACCGGGGCACGAACCCGCGTCCCCTGCATCTGCAGGCGGACTCTCAACCACTGCGCCACCAGGGAAGCCCGACAGATATTTTGAAAGAGAGAGAGGACCACATTCACATAACTTTCATAACAGTATATTATTGTAATTACTGTATTTTAATGTTAGTTGTTTTGGTTAATCTTTTATTGTGCCTAATTCATGACTTAAAATTTATCATAGGTATGTTTGTATAGGGAAAAGCATAGTATATATAGGGCTTGGTACTATCTCTGGTTTCAGGCAGCCACTGCTAGTCTTGGAATCTATCCCCCACAGGTAAGGGGAGACTACTGCATAGAGAATCATCAGGTGGTGCACCTACAACTTATATAACGTTATAGGTCAATTTAGAAATAATTTAAAGAGTAGATTGGCATTAAGCTGCTATAAAGTTCAGTCTCACTAATAATCAGAGAAGGTCGTTTTAAATAATGAGCTATGTCTTCTTTTTCTAATAAGCCTATATTAAAGAGTTGAATGTTAAATACTTCTAGAAACATAGGAAATTGGGCCTTCTATAGCTGTGCTGGCTAATATGGCAGCTAGTAGCAACACGTGGCTACTTAAATTTAAATTAACTGTAATTAAAATAAGTTTGAGAATCAGTTGCCTTGTCACAATAGCCACATTTAATAGGTCAATAACTGCAGAAGGTTAGTAGCTATAGTATTGGGCTGTATTAACATCTCTACCATTGCAAAACGTTCCACTGAACAGACTAAAGACATCAGTGAAATGGTGGAGTAGGAAGCCCTGACATTCCTCTACTACTACAAACCAACAAAATACCTCTGTGAGAAATCCAGAAACCAGTAAAAAGACAACCACACCCCACAGGAGCGTGAAGCCATCTTCATGAAAGTTGACTACAGAATTTGCAGCTCTATCCACTTTCTCTCACCAGAGCCTCTCCATCATCCCCTGATCCACAAACACACATATGCAGCACGTTTGGGAGGAAACACTCAACTCCCATCTTCTCCTTGGGAAGGGAAAGGAGTAGAATGTAAGTACAAATGACCTTCAGGGGACAGTCCAAGGGACAAGTGTCTGTCTTGCCTGTACTCCAGTACTGACAGGAACAAAGGTGCCATGTTGAGGCATTTCAGAGCAAAGATATAAACCATGTACCAGGGTGTGCAGCACTACAGACAGAAACTAGGTGGAGCCCCAGGATGGTGATTTACAACAACACCAGATAAGCTTCAACATTGCAGTGGGAGCTTCTGAATAGAAACAGGCAAATCACTTCAAAAAAAATTGCATAAACAAGCCCAGAAAGAACACACAGACATTATACATTAAACACACACACACAGAGAAAAGACTTGAGAGGTCTCCAGATTGTCTTGCCTGGCTGTGTGGAGAAAAACCGCCCTGTATGACACCAGACTGGGAGAGCTGACTGATGCTTTAGATGCCAAAATCCGAAATAGAACAACAACGACAGCAACAAAACAAGACATACAAACCGACAGGCAACCATGACATGTTTAAGGAAACAACTTCATCTCTAGATAATAAACCTAAAGAAAGGGAGTTATATGAATTGCCAGACAAAAATTCAAACTTACAGATCAACAAATTAACCGAGAGCACAGATAGACAACTATACAAAATCAGGGAAATGATGCATGAACAAATGAGAATATCAACAAAGAGATAGAAACCACGAGGAAGAACCAAACGGAAATTCTGGAAATGAGGAATACAATACTTTATTTGAAAAGTTCACTGGAGGGACTCACCGAGGCAGAAGAAAAAATCAGAAAATTAAAAGATAGGACTTTCATCATTAGTGAAACAGAGGAAGAAAAAGTCAAAAGAATGAAGAAAAATGAAGAGAGTCTAAGGGACTTAGGGGATACAATCCACTGAAACAACATATACAAATGGGAATCCCAGAAAGTGAGGAACAGAGGAAGGATCAGAGAAAGGATCATTGTTTGAAGAAAAAATGGCCACAGGTGTCCTAAATCTGAGACGAGAAATAGACATACAAATTTAAGAAGCTCAATAAACTCTAATGTGGATATATCTAAAGAGACCTACATTAAGATATATGATCATCAAACTGTCAAAAGTCATGAATCAAGAGGGACTCTTGAAAGCAGAGGGAGAAAAGTGAGTGTTTCATACAAGGGAGCTCCCACTGGATTGGTCAGCAGATCTCTCAGCAGAAATCTCTCAGATATAGAGAGTGGGATGATATATTAAAGTTATTGAAAGAAAAAAGTGTCACCATGAATATTACACCTGCCCAAACTATCCTTAAAAACAGAGGAGAACTTAAGACTTTCCCAGATAAGCAAAACCTAAGGGAGTTCATCACCACTAGACATATCTTTTTTTTGTTTGTTTTGTTTTGTTTTGTTTGTTTGTTTTTTGCGGTACGTGGGCCTCTCACTGTTGTGGTCTCTCCTGTTGTGAAGCACAGGCTCCGGATGCACAGGCTCAGCGGCCATGGCTCACAGGCCCAGCTGCTCCACGGAACGTGGGATCTTCCCAGACTGGGACACGAATCCGTGTCCCCTGCATCGGCAGGCGGACTCTCAACCACTGTGCCACCAGGGAAGCCCTAGACATATCTTAAAAAAAATTCTGAAAGGCGTTCCACAAGTTGAAGTGAAAGGATGACAAATAGCAATACAAAAACATACAACAATATATAATTCCCTGACAAAGGTAAATATTTAGACAAATAAAGAGTGCCATAGTATTGTGATGTGGGTGAGTTAACAACTTGTAAGTCTGGTATAGACTTTTCTTAAAAACAATTATAAATTTTTGTTAAGGATAAGCAATATAAAAAGAGGTAATTTGTGTCATAAATAAGATAAAGTGAGAGGGGGTAGGGATGTAAAAGAGTAGAGTGCTTACATATGATTTTTTCTTCCATTTATATTTAGTAACATGGGGGCAGGAGAAGTGGCTTAGTTGCTCACACCAAGATTACTTTTACAGAGACAGACTATCTGAGCAGAGCTCTGAGATGAAAGGGAACCTGAGCTTCACCACTTCAGCTACTCCATACAGCAAAGGAGAGAGAGAGAGAACACCCGAATTACATTTAAGCCTGCCAAACTTACCTCCTTGATTAATTTACAAAGTATTTTTCCTCTAAGATTGTATATAATTTTATTACATACGATTGAATTTAAGTTGTTATCAGTTTAAAATAGGTTGTTACAGAGTGGGGGAATGAAGATGGCAGAGTAAGAAGATATGGAGCTCACCTTCCCCAAACAACATACCAAAAATATATATACATGTGGAACAATTCTAATGGAAAACTAACTGGAAACTAGCAGAACTGGTCCTATATGACCAAGACTGCAGGAAAAATTCCCATGTAATCAGGTGGAAGAAAAGCATCGCATTGGGTTGAGACCTGTGCCCTTGGGAGGGGACTAAGAGGAAAAGGGAGATCACAGGGGCAGGCATTTGCCCTGGGGAGTGAGTGGGTTGAGCCATAGACTGGGCATCTCAGTCCTGGGGTACTCCAGGGAGGAGACAAGCCCCCTTGGCTACTTGGAGAACTGCTGGGACAGGTAGAAAGGCTGGAGGAGCCTAGACTCCACTCAAGAGGAGTGTGCAGGTGCTGGCTTGCTACCAGACTGGGCGGAGAGAGGTCTGCCCTAGGGACTGCCCCCTCTCTGGACCCCCCAGTCTGAGCTGAGGGAACACGCTGGACCCACTCACTCCAAGCCACGGCTTGGCACTGGATCTGGGACAACAAGGTCCTGGGAAAAGACTCCATCTAAAAGACACAGAGGAGACTCACAGGCCCAGGGAGAGGTCCAGTTGTGATGGCAGCAGCCGTTGTTGGTGCTTTCTCAAACAGTGCCATAGAAGCAGCCCCGACTTCCGACAGCAACCCAGCTGCTTCCATTACCACAGCCACAACACTGGGATCCCAGACCTGGGTGAAGAAATGCTCCAACCCTGCCCACTTCATGCCACAACCTTGCACTAAATCTGGGAAGACCACAACAGGGGAAAAGACTCGATCTTGGGTTTTGTCTGAACAGAGCTGTAGAAACCTGCACAGACAGCACATCAGACCTTGGTAAGTGCACAGGCGCATGGAAAGAGACTCAATGTTGCTAATTATTATAGAAATGCAATTCAAAACAACGAGATATCACCTCACACCTATCAGAATGGCTATTATCAAAATGTCTACAAATAACAAGTGTTGGTGAAGATGTGAAGAAAAGGGAAATTTTATACACTGTTGGTGGGAATGTAATTTAGTGCAGCCACTATGGAAAGCAGTATGGAGGTTCCTCAATAAACTAAAAATAGAACTACCATATGATCCAGCAATTCCACTCCTGGGTGTATATCTGGAATAAATGAAAATACTAATTCAAAAAGATACATACACCTCAATGTTCATAGCTTCACTATATACAATAGCCAAGGCATGGAAGCAACCCAAGTGCCCATAAATGGATGGTTGGCTTAAGAAGATGTGGGATATGTATATGCAATGGAATATTACTTGGCTGTTAAGAGGAATGAAATCCTGCCATTTGCAACAATGTGAACGGACATAGAAAATATTATTCTTTGTGAAATAAGTTAAACAGAGAAAGACAAATACTGTATTCTATCACTTATATGTGGAATCTAAAATATAATACAAATGAATGTATGCTTAAAACAGAAACAGACTCATAGATATAGAAAACAAACTAGTGCTTACTGAAGAGGAGAGGGAAGGGAGGCAGGGTAAATTAGGGGTACAGGGTTAAGAGATACAAACTACTATGTATAAAAGAGATAAGCAACAAAGATATATTGTACAGCACATGGAATTATAGCTCTTATCTTGTAATAAATTTCAATGGAATACATTGTGTAAAAACACTGAATCACCCACCATGCTGTACACCTGGAAATAATATAATATTGTAAATCAACTATACTTTTCAATTAAAAAAATTTTTTAAACTAGCTGAAGGAAAACAGAAAAATCCACAAAAATGTGGAATGAAACCATGCGCTCTTTAAAAGCCAGTGTGTTAAAGAAAAAATCATAAGAGAATTTGGAAAATATCTTGAGATAAATGGAAATGAAGCCACAACATCCCATCTCATGGGATGTAGTAAAAGGAGCACAAAGAGAGAAATTTATAGAAGTGAACACTTACGTTAAAAAGGAAGCAAAATCTCAAATAAATAACTTTACCTTACATTTCAAGGAATTACAATAAGAGGAAAAAAACTAAACCCAAATTCAGCAGACAGAAGGGAAAAATAAAGATTAGAACAGAAATAAATGAAATAGAGAATCAAAAAATAGTAAAATAAAAAATCAATGAAACTGAGTTGGTTTTTTGAAAATATCAACAAAATTGACAAACCTTTAATGAGATATAGTAAGAAAAAAGAGAAGACTCAAATATCTAAAATAGAAATGAATGAGGAAACATTACAACTAATGTCATATAAATAAAAAGAATTACAAGAGACTACTATGAATAATTATATGCTAGCAAATTGGATGACCTAAGAAATGGATACATTTCTAGAAACAACCTACCAAGGATGAATCACAAAGAAATAAAAGATATAAATGGGCCTATAACTAGTGGGGAGATTGAAAATTAATCAAAAGCCTGTCAACAAAGGAAAGTTCAGGATTAGATGGTTTCACTGGAGAATTCTACCAAATATTTAAAGAATAATTAACATCAAGACTTCTTAGACTCTTTCAAAGAATTAAAGAGGCAGGGACATTCTCAAACTCATTCTATGAGGCCAGCATTACCATAGTACCAAAACCAGATAAAAGATAACAAGGAAAGAAGACCACAGAGCAATATCTCTCATAAATATTGATACAAAAATCCTAAAGAAAATACTAGCAAACTGAATTCAACAGCACATGAAAGGGATCATATTCCATGACCAAATGGGATTTATACTGAATGTAAGGATGGTCCAAAACGTGAAAAATCAATCCATGTACTAAACCTCATTAAGAGAACAAAGGACAAAAGCCATATGAGTATCTCAATTGATGCAAACAAAGCATTTGAAAATATTCAACACACTTTCATGACAAAAATGCCCCACAGATGAGGGAGGGAAGAAAACTACTTCAACATAATAAAATCCATGAATAAAAGCTAACAGTTAACATCATACTCAATGGGAAAGCTTTCCCTTTAAGATCAAGAACAAGTGGGCAAAGATGTTCACTCTTGTCATTACTATTCAACATAGTACAGAACCTTTAGCCAGAGCAATCAGACATGAAAAAGAAATAAAACACATATAAAATGGAAAAGAAGAATTAAAATAATCTCTGTTTGCAGAAGATATGGTCTTATATACAGAAAATCCTAAGAATTCCACTCACATACAAAAAAAACACCAAACCCTGTTAAAACTAATAATGAATTCATCAAAGTTACAGGATACAAAATCAACACTCAAAAATCAGGGGCATTCCTATATGTTAACAATGAGCAAACTGAGATGGAAATTTGGGAAATATTCCCACTATACTACAATACTATAGCCTTAAAAAGTATAAAATTCTTAGGAATATACTTAACAAAGGAGGTGAAAGACTTAAACGTGGAAAACTGCAAAACATTGCTTAAAAAATTCCAAAGATGCTTCAGATTAATGGAATGACATCCCAGGGTCATGGAATGGAAGACTTAATATTGGTAAAATATAATAATTGATAGTCATTATGATGGTTTAGTACTGGCATAAAGATAGATATATAGACCAATGGTATAGAATTGAGAACCCAGAGATAAACCTTTCTATATATGGCCAAATGATATTCAAAAAGAATGTCAAGACTACACAATAAGAAGAATACAGTCTCTTTAACAAATGTTATATGTTAAAAAATATGTTAACATATGTTATGACATGTTAACAAATGTTATGATACCCATATGCAAAAGAATAAAGCAGGACACTTACCTTACACATGTACAAAAATTAACTTAAAATGGATTAAACAGCTAATTGTAAAAACAAAAACTATTAAATTCCTAGGGGTAAAGCTTCAGGACACTGGATTTGGGAATGATTTCTTGGATATGACACTAAAACCACAGGTAACAAATTAAAAAATTGATTAAAAAGATGACAACAACAGGGCTTCCATGGTGGCGCAGTGGTTAAGAATCCTCCTGCCAATGCAGGGGACACGGGTTCGAGCCCTGGTCTGGGAAGATCCCACATGCCGCGGAGCAACTAAGCCCGTGTGCCACAACTACTGAGCCTGCGGCTCTAGAGCCCGCGAGCCACAACTGCTGAAGCCCGCATGCCTAGAGTCCGTGCTCTGCAACAAGAGAAGCCACCTCAATGAAAAGCCCGTGCACCGCAACGAAGAGAAGAAGCCCCCGCTTGCCGCAACTAGAGAAAGCCCGCGTGCAGCAACGAAGACCCAATGCAGCCAAAAATAAATAAATAAATAAAATTAATTAATTAACTAATTAAAAACCTCTAAAGGAGGAAAAAGTACTACATAATACACGATGCATTTAAAAAAAAAAGATGAGAACAACAAATTTTAAATCTGCACACCAAAAGTTACACTCAAGAGAGTGAAAAGGCAATCTGCAGAATGGGAGAAAAATAATTGCAAATCATACATCTGAGACAGGGTAATATTCAGAATATCTAAGAAACTTCTTCAACTCAGCAATAAAAGTTAAATAATCTGGTTTAAAAATGGGCCAAGAGGTTGAATAGATATTTCTCCAAAGAAGATATACAAATGGCCAATAAGCATATAAAAGCATCTCAGTATAATCAGCAAGGAAATGCAGATCAAGCCACAATGATATACCACCTCACACCCATCAGGATGGCCACTATTAAAAGTTCAGAAAATAAGTGTTGGTAAGTATGCAGAGAAGTTGGAACCCTGTGAACAGTTAGTAGGAATGTAAAATCATGCAGCTATTAAGGAAAGGAATATGGAGTTCCTCAGAAAGTTAAAAATAGAATTACCACATATCTAGCAATTGAGTTTCTGGATGTGTGTCCTAAAGAACTCAAAGCAGGATCTTCAGGAGATATTTGCACACCCATTTTCATTGCAGAATTATTCACAATAGTCAAGAGGTTGAAGCAACCCAAATGTCCACCAACAGATGAATGACTAAGGAAGTGTGGTATATACATATATGGAAGAGCATGCATGCTTAAGAAAGGAAAATCCTGTCACAGGCTACAACATGAAGAGACTTTAAGGATATTATGCTAAGTGAAATAAGCCAGTTACACAAAGACAAACACTGTATGATTCTACTCATACTCAATATTTTAAGTAATCAAAATTATAGAAATAGAAAGTAGAAAGATAGTTTCTATGTGTAGGGGACAGGGGGTAGAATTAGCGATTTTTAAGTATAGTTTTAGTGTTGCAAGATGGAAAAGTTCTAGAGATCTGTTGCACAAAAATGTGAATATAGTTAACACTATGGAAATGTACATTTTAAAATGGTTAAAACAGTAAAGTTAATGTTATGTTTTTTTAACCACAGTGTTTAAAACGTGTTATTGAACAAACTGCTTTACAAGATAATTTGTAAACCAATACAGGATTTTTAGAGTTCTGTCTGATTTTTAGAGGGTTCAATCAATTTGAGCACTTGCATTTTCTTTGATCTAACACAATTCTAAGAAGCCACCAGAAGTGGCAAAAAGGTGTGTATGTGCATTTATATATTTACATATAAATAAATAATATTTAATGTGTACATATATTTATCTTAATCACCATAATAGAACATATTTATCAACAAGAAAAATGTAAAAATTTGAAACAATGGTTATATCATGAATACATAAAGGAAATGGTTAAATAAAGAATTATATGAATACTATAGAATATTACGTATCCGTTAGTAAGCAATGATCTACATCTGTTATTATCAATGGCCTAGAAAATTATTTACAATATATTGTGTACTGAAAAATGGCAGTGTCAAAAATATATGAATAGTACGTACTATTTTTAAATATGACATACTTTCTATATTTTAATGGCATGTCCTAAGATGGAAAAAGCATCATACCTAAAAATTCTGTCTAAGTGTTGGGAAGATTTTATTGGAGACATATGCAGATTGAGGATAAAGGAAAGGCTTGCATTTTCTACTCTATGTAATTCAGGGTTATTTCCACCTTTTACAATATATGTGCATGATTTTTGTAAATAAGGGGAAATAGGTCAAAGCAGACTATTTCCACAAAGCTTTGTGTTAACAAACAGATGCTGTAGAGTTTAGCCCAAAGACAATTTTGTTGCAACAGGAGTTGCAGAATTAGTGTTTTAATCAAGAAATACTCCAGGGGCCTAAAGGAAAATGGTATTGATGTGAAAATGATGATAAAATAGAATGAATACAGGAGATAGATCCCAACTGCCCTCCCCAGTTTAGGCTGCTGGGGGCTTGAGAAAATCACAGACTGAGGAAACTGTAATTTTTGATTTCCAGTCTGAACTAGGAGCTCAACACATTTGGTGATACCTTCATTTGTCCCTAGTCAGCTCTCTGCTGAGTTCTTCTCTTCTTCATCTCCTTTACCTCCACTGTCCCTCACCTCAGCAGCTGACTTTACTGGGACCCTGAACCTTCAGACTGGCCCTGCCTTACTGGCTACTAACTACACTCACTGCTTCTCCTGCCTGCCAACCAGGTCATCTCCACTGTACACAGGCTCCCTGAGTGGGCCCCCTTTGAAGGGACCCCCCCATCCTCTCCTGGAGGCTGAGCCAGGCTGTATATGGGGGTTTTCCTAACAGCGCTTGAGAATGGCCAGGACCCTTCCATCTAACAATCCTTCTTTTTAAAAAAATTTTATTTATTTAATTTTTTTTAAACTTTTTATTTTATATTGGAGTATAGTTGATTAACAATGTTGTGTTAGTTTCAGGTGTACAGGAAAGTGATTCAGTTATATCTATTCATGTATCTATTAGTTTTCAAATTCTTTTCCCATTTAGATTGTTACATAATATTGAGCAGAGTTCCTGGTGCTACACAGCAGGTTATCTATTTTATATATAGCAGTGTGTTCATGACAATCCGAAACTCCCTAGAACCCTCTAGCCGCTGTTGTGTTTCTTCCCTCTCTTTCACATCCAACTTCTTGAACGTGTGGTCTGGATTTGTGATTTCCCTTCTGAATCCCCCTTTCACATCACAACCTTCTGGCATGTGGCTCCTCAGCAGTTCCCCTAACCGTTCACACTAAAGTGACCAAGACCTCCTTTTGTTAAATTCAGCATTTATTGAACTCTGCTCGGTATTTCACCTGTTGACCACAGGAGCTGCCAGGGGTGGGGGTGGGGAGGTGGAGTCTCCTCTGATTTTCTCAGGCTCTGGTGATACTCTTGCTGGCTCCGGTGATCTTTCCGTTTGCCTCAAGCGAGCCCAGCAGAAAAGTGGAAATGATGTTAACTGTGAAGTGGACACAACGGGCTTTAAAATATCCCACTCAACCCATGGAAAAATCAGGTGTGTCCTAAGGCCTATAGAAACAGAAGAAATGGCCCAAGATACAGTGAGCCTTTAACAAGTGCTCCGTAGTTCCTCTTATTCTTTATTCCTTCTCCTTTTCCCCAACCGGTTCTCTGCCCTTCTCCACCCCTCGTGCAAATAGCCTCGCTTTTCATTTTATTCTCGCGCACCTTCCCTGGATTCTTGCACGTGCGCCCAACGGCACCGCCCAGAAAACGAACTAGATGCGTTGGACAGGGCGTGCACCTGCTGTGGAAATCCGCTGGACTGAGCCTGACCCAGCTTGGACCGAGGATGCGCTCCCACACAGGGGCTCAGGGAGCTCCGCACTCACTAGTCCCGCGCCTCTAGCGGCGGTCCCTGGAAGTCTGAGTCGCAAGGCCCCAGTGGCAGGGACTGACTCACTTGGGAACAGGCTCTGCCATGAGGTCAGTGAGGACCCTCCTCTGCCCAGGCCGTTCGCTCCCATTGCTAGTCCTGCCGGTGCTCCTGGTTGACTCTCTTGGCAAGGATTTAATTTTTCACCCCGAGTGAGGCTTTGACTCCTATGAAATCACCATCCCCAAGAAGCTGAGCTTCCGTGGAGGGGAGCAGGGTGTGGCCAAGCACGTGTCCTACCTCCTGCAGGTAAAAGGCAAGAACCACGTCCTCCACCTGTGGCCCAAGAGGTTTCTATTGCCCCGGAATCTGCAGGTTTTCTCCTTCACAGAACAGGAGAGGCTCTTGGAGGATCACCCTTATATACCCAGCGACTGCAACTATATGGGCTTGGTTGAAGGAAATCAGGATTCTAAAGCTACTTTAAGTACATGCATGGGGGGTCTCCGAGGCATACTGAAAGTCAATGCCAACCATTACCAAATCGAGCCCCTCAGAGCCTCTTCCAGTTTTGAACATGTCATATATCTCCTAAAAAAAGAGGAGGAATTTCCCAATCAGATCTGTGGCTCAACTGATGATGAAACAGTAAAGCAGGTGGCCAAGCATGAGAACAGGGCTAGGATACATGACTTAGTGAGGCATATATGCACCAAAAGTACTTGGAATTAGCCCTGGTCTTTGATAACAGTAGGTATTTATATTTGAACTCCAAACTTACTCAAGTCATAAATGATGCCATTCTTCTGACTGCAATTGCAGACTCTTACTTTCAAGATGTCCGTACGAGAACACAACTATTAGCTATGGAAGTATGGACAGACAGGGACAAAATAGCACTTAATGCCCCAGTGATATCACAAGTTTTAGGCCAGTTTGTGCAATACAGATCACGTGACCTGAGTCGTCGGATTCCAGCAGATCAGGCACACCTATACCTTAAAAAACAGTTTAGTGGGGCTTCCCTGGTGGCGCAGTGGTTGAGAGTCCGCCTGCCAATGCAGGAGGCACGGGTTCGTGCCCCGGTCTGGGAGGATCCCACATGCCGCGGAGCGGCTGGGCCCGTGAGCCATGGCCCCTGAACCTGTGCGTCCGGAGCCTGTGCCCCGCAACGGGAGAGGCCACAGCAGTGAGAGGCCCGCGTACGGCAAAAAAAAAACAAAAAAACAAACAAACAAAAAACAGTTTAGTGATGCGCTTTCACAGCACTGGGGAAGTGTATGTAGTACATTGCCTTCTGGATCTACAAGTTCTATTCTAGATAAAAATATCCTTGGACCTGCCACTTGGACGACTCATGCTCTGGGCCATAGTGTGGGAATGATCCACGATTACAAATACTGCCAATGTAAGGGTAGGCATAGTTGCATCATGGGCACTGGGCGAACTGGGTTTAGTAATTGTAGTTATGCCGAATTTTATTCGCATGTAAGTTCAGGATTAAACTGTCTAACGGATATCCCAGGATTAGGTTATGTGGTAAAGAGATGTGGAAACAAAATTGTGGAAGAGAATGAGGAATGTGATTGTGGTTCAAGAGAGGACTGTAAAGAAGACCAGTTTTGTCAGCCAGATTGTAAATTCAAAGAAGGTGCACTGTAGCACTGGACGTTGCTGTCATAACTGTCAATTTCGTCCGTCTGGATATACGTGTCGGGGGGAAGAAAATGAATGTGACCTTGCAGAGTACTGCAGTGGGACCTCAGCATTCTGCCCAAGTGACGCGTATAAGCAGGATGGAACTCCGTGCAAGTACAGAGCCCATTGTGTCAGAAAGGGCTGCCAATCCAGAACTGTGCAGTGTCAAAATATTTTTGGAGCTGATGCCATGGGGGCTCCTCTTCAATGCTGCGATGCAGTTAATGTAATAGGTGACCAATATGGGAACTGTGGTATTTTAGGAGTTCGTCAGTATGAGAAGTGTCCCAGAGAAAAGGCATTATGTGGCAGGCTACAGTGTATAAATGTCGAAACCATCCCTGATATGCAAGATCATACTATTCTAATTTCCACTCACCTGCATGAAGAAAATCTCATGTGCTGGGGCATTGGCTATCATCTAGCCATGGTACCTATGGGGTTACCTGACCTGGGTGTGATAAGTGATGGTACCTCCTGTGGTAAGGAGCGGATATGTTTTTAATAGAAATTGTGTGAATAGCTCAGTCCTGAATTTTGACTGTTTGCCTGAGAATTGCAACGGCCGAGGCGTTTGCAACAGTAACAAAAACTGCCACTGCATGTATGTCTGGGCCCCTCCATTCTGTGAGGAGGTGGGGTATGGAGGGAGCATTGACAGTGGGCCTCCAGGACCCCTAAAGAGGGAGGTGCCCGCCTCACTTCAGGTCATGTCCATTATGTTAATGCGCCTGATTTTCTTAATTATCTCAGTGATTGTTGTGCTTTTCAGGAAAATCATAGGAAGCTTATAAATCCAAAGAGAAAGAAACACCACCAATTAACACTTGAGCAGAACAATTCAAGGCCAAAATGATCAAGAAACCAAAAAAGCAATCAGGCAATCCACTGTCACTCTATTACACAGGGTCATAAATTGAACAAGCTTCTCATTTATCCAAACACTTCTTCCTTCAATTTATTTTACCTAATGTTCTTTGAGGTTTTGATCAGTAAATAAAAGGTATTCTTGGTTTGGAAACAAATCAGTGCATTTTTCCTGCCTGCTTCACTTTCCCCTTGGTTTGTGATCAAGTTTTGGATATCCTTAAAAGAATGCCCTAACAGCTTTTCGAACACAGAATGCTGTGCGTTTCATAGAATTACAGTGGATTTCAGAGTAGAGTCCTGTCTCTCAGTTCTCAGCAAACAAAACCATTGTCTGCTTTTCCCTCTGCGTCCCTCATGAAATCCTCTGTGTCTCTGCCCCGTGCTGAACCATAAATGGTAACTACCACATTTTATATATAGAATGCGATAGTTTGCAAGGGGTGTGTGTCCCTCAGTTAAGTATCTTCTGCTGTTATAGTCACTGTATGGTTCACTGTAGCTCCGTAGAAGTGTGGTCTCTGACTCAGTGTTTGGGTTGACCTCAGCTGGGTTGAGGACTCTAATCTACCGTAACTCTTGCATTGCACCAGAGTCTACAAATGATGACAAGGTCTGGCAGTGTCCTGAGGACAAGGTTCTTAACAGAATTCTGTGCTTTGGGTTTCTGCTTGCAGGGGCAAGTCTTTTGTGAATGTGTGCTGGGGGACATCTGGCCCCAGGTTTGCCACACCCCTAAGGAGAGCAGAGGCGAGTGAGGAATACCTTCCATCCCAAGTACACCCGGGTCTGCCTCCAAGTGTTCTCCCCCACCCTTTTGCCTGGGAGGAGAGGAGGACTGAGTGGCCCCTTCAGAGGAGTCAGTGGCCACTTCTTGCTCAGCGAGGGTCTCGTCACCCCAGACCTGTGTGAGCCCAAGTGTTTTGGTCTTGTTCTGGGCTGAGTCCTCCTGCTGTTCCCTCACCTTCCCCAGGCAGCACTGCAGGTCCACTGTACCCCACCCCAATCTCCTCTTTTCTTAGCCACATAGTTCTTCTAACTAAAGAAGGTGTGGGAGGCTCACGATAAAGAGTGGACCCCTTGGACTATCTGGGGACTCTTATTACTCATAGGAGTAACACCGAAATAACCCCATCTTTGTGGTGATCATAATTTTAACATTTTTCAAGCTTGGCCATGATCAGAAAATATCCTAAAAAGCAAGGACATGTGCTTATAGCCTCAATACTGTTAATAGATTTGTCACTTCTCTTTTCTGCTCCCCTCCACTAAATTTCACGTTTATTGCTCAGAAGCAGAAATATTTAGATACAGGCATACCTTGTTTTATTGAGCTTTGCAGTTATGTTTGGTTTTTTTTTTTTACAGATTGGATGTTTGTGGCAACCCTGCCTCGAGCTAATCTATTGGTGCAATTTTTCCAACAGCTATTGCTCACTTCATGTCTCTGCCACATTTTGGTAATTCTCGCAATATTTCAAACTTTTAAATTATTATTATATTCTTACGATTATCTGTGATCAGTGATCTTTGATGTTACTATTGTAATCGTTTTGTGGCACCACAAACTGTACCCGTATAAGACAGTGAACTTAATAAATACTGTGTATGTCTGGCTACTCCACAGACCCACTGCTTCCCCATCTCTCTCCCTCTCCTCAGGGTTCCTTATTCCCTGAGACATAACAATATTGAAATTAGGCCAATTAATATCCCTACAATGACCTCTAAATATTTAAGTGAAAGGAAGAGTCACACATCTCTCGCTTTATATCAAAAGCTAGAAGTGATTAAGTTTAATGAGGAAGGCATGTCGAAAGCTGAGACACACTGAAAGCTGGGCCTCCTGCACCAAACAGTTAGTCAAATTATGAATGCAAAGGAAAAGTTCTTAAAGAAAATTAAAATTGCATCTCCAGTGAACACATAAATGATGAGAAAGAGAAACTACCTTATCGCGGATATGGAGAAAATTTTAGTAATTTGGGTAGAAGATCAAACCAGTCACAACATTTCCCTAAGTCAAAGCCTAATCCAGAGCAAGGACCTAATCTCTTCAATTCTCCAAAGGCTGAGAGAGGTGAGGAAGCTGCAGAAGAAAAGTTTGAAGCTAGCAGAGGTTGGTTCATGAATTTTAAGGAAAGAAGCTGTCTTCGTAACATTAAAGTGCAAGGTGAAGCAACAAGTACTGATGTAGAAGCTGCAGCAAGTTATCCAGAAGATCTAGCTAAGATAGGTAATAAAGGTGGCTACACCAAACAACAGATTTTCAATGTAGACAAAACAGCCTTCTGTTGGAAGAATATGCCACCTAGGACTTTCATAGCTACAAAGGAGAAGTCAATGCCTGCCTTCAAAGCTTCAACGGACAGGCTGAATTTTGTTAGGGGTTAATGTAGCTGGTGACTTTAAGTTGAAGCTAATACTCATTTACCATTCAAAAAGTCCTAGGGCCCTTAAGAATTATATTAAATCTACACTGCCTCTCCTCTATAAATGAAACAACAAAGCCTGGATGACAGCATATCTATTTACAGTGTGGTTTACTGAATATTTAAGCCCACTGTTGAAAACTACTGCTCAGAAAAAAAGATTCCTTTCAAAATATTACTGCTTATTGACAATGCACCTGGTCACCCAAGAGCTTTGCTGGAGATGTACAAAGAGATAGATGATGTTTTCATGTCTGCTAACACAAAATCCATTCTGTAGCCCATTGAGCACAGGGGACTCTGCTCAATATTATGTAACAACCTAAATGGGAAAAGAATTTGAAAAAGAATAGATACATGTATACATATAACTGAATCACTTTGCGGTACAACTGAAACTAACACAACATTGTTAATCAGCTATACTCCAATATAAAATAAAAAGTTAAAAAAGAAGTAATTTTAACATTCAAGTCTTATTACTTAAGAAATGCATTTCATAAGGCTATAGCTGCCATATATATGGATCTGGGCAAAGTAAGTTGAAAATCTTCTGGAAAGGATTCACCATTCTAGATGCCATTTAAGAACGTTTGTGATCCATGGGAAGAGGTCAAAATATCAATATTAACAGAAGTTTGAAAGAAGTTGATTCCAACCTTTATGGATGACTTTGAGAAGTTCAAGACTTCAGTGAAGGAAGTAACTGCATATGTGGTGAAAATAGCACGAGAACTAGAATTAGAAGTGGAGCCTGAAGATGTGACTGAATTGTTGCAATTTCATGGTAAAACTTAAATGGATGAGGAGTTGTTTCTTATGGATGAGCAAAGAAAGTAGTTTCTTAACATGGAATCTACTTTTGGAGATGATGCTATGAAGATTGTTGAAATGACAACAGAAGATTCAGAATATTACATAAACTTAGTTGACAAAGCAGTGGCAGAGTTTAAGACAATTGATTCCAATTTTGAAAGATTTACTGTGGGTAAGATACTATCAAGCAGCATTACATGCTACAGAGAAATGATTGATGAAAGGAAGAGTCAATCAGTGTGGCAAAATTCATTCTTTCTTATTTTAAGAAATTGCCACAGCAGCCCCAGCCTTCAGCAGCCACTACCCTGATCAGTCAACTACCATCAGTATTGAGGCAAGACCCTCCGCCAGCAAAAAGATTATGACTCGCTAAATGCTCAGATGCTGGTTAGCATTTTTTAGCAATAAAGTATTTTCTAATTAGGTTTGTACCTAATAGACATAATGCTATTGCATACTTAATAGTGTAGTGTAAACATAACTTTTATATTCACTGGGAAACAAAAAAATTCATGGGACTTGCTTTATTGTGATATTTGCTTTATTGCGGTGGTCTGGAACCGAACCCACAATATCTCCAAGGTATGCCTGTATATGTTTTATGCTTCCATCCTACTAATAAATGTTCTTAGGGTCTTACTTTTCACTCCAATTTGCTTATCAAGGTAATGTTTTTGAAGACAACCCCCTTAAAAATGAATTATAGTACTTGCTATTATTACAATCTTTTCACACCTCTACATATGCGTATTATTCAGAAAATATAGAAAATGGAAGCTAACATATATTGTGTATCTTCTATGTGACAAGCACTGTCCTACAGGTTTTAATATATTGAGTTTGGTCCAGCAAACACATTTTGAGCACCACCCAAGTGCCAAGTGCCCAAGATAGAGATTAAGTCACATCCCTGTTCTTGAGAGTGGCATCTGGCCCATGAACAAATAATTTCCATACAATGAGGGGAATGCTATTACAAAGGAGGGGCTGGTTTAGGGCAGGGTTCACGGATGAGATAAAGCCTGGGATGAATGCACTGAAGGATGAAGAAGAGAGCTAATCATGTACAGACTTTTCAATTTAAAATTCTGTGACTGTAACTTCCATTGTGCTTCTTAAGCAAATCACCTGAGGCTTTGTAGCTGGCAGAGCTTGTCACAAATATAAAGAATAGATTGCCCAGGAAATGTGGAGAAGGGGATATTCCTCTATACCACCTGTCTCCTACATTGGGGATGAGTGGGTGGCCATAAACTCTATTGTCGTCAAGATAAGGGTTTCTCCAGACTAGTTGTAAAAGATAATGAACACCTCCTTGGTGACTCATTTCTTCTCTCACACTGATAGGATTTGTTCCAGTATCATGGGATATTACAGGGCTTGCTTGCAACAGTACTCATGGTCAATATCTCCGTCAAATATAATACGACAATGTCCAAGGCTGTAAAAATTTGCACCCTAGGGGGGCAAGGAGGAACTCTTCAATAGTTTCTTAAAATAATGAGGGGTTTAGGCTGTTTTCTCAGGATTTAGGACTGGAAAACATTTCAAGACTCTCCTCATTATATAATCACTTCAGATTTTTCCACATCCCTCTACCAGACTTTATTTTTCACATTCTCTTAAAGCACCTTTTTAAAAAATCTCTTTCTCTGATTATTCCGTTAGGTACTCCCCACTCCCCTGCCCCTGCCTGATTGAGGTTCTTTTTCCATGCCAGTCTAACAGTACTAAAATATTTAGCTGTGAAAAAGTAATTGACTTTTTTTTTGAATTTCCTAATTTTATTTTATTTTTACACATCAGGTTCTTATTAGTTATCAATTTTATACATATATAAAATATACATATATATGTATGTATATATGTATATGTCAGTCCCAATCTCCCAAATCATCACACCACCACCTCCCCTGCCACTTTCCCCCCTTGGTGTCCATACGTTTATTCTCTACATCTGTGTCTCTATTTTTGCCCTGCAAACTGGTTCATCTGTACCATTTTTGTATGTTCCACATATATGCGTTAATACACGATACTTGTTTTTCTCTTTCTGGCTTACTTCACTCTGTATGACAGTCTATAGATCCATTCACGTCTATACAAATGACCCAACTTCGTTCCTTTTTATGGCTGAGTAATATTCCCTAATATATGTGTACCACATCTTCTTTATCCGTTCATCTGTCGATGGGCATTTAGGTTGCTTCCATGACCTGGCTATTGTAAATAGTGCTGCAATGAACATTAGGGTGTATGTGTATTTTTGAATTATGGTTTTCTCTCGGTATATGCCCAGTAGTGGGATTGCTGGGTCATATGGTAATTCTACATTTAGTTTTTTAAGAAACCTCCATACTGTTCTCCATAGTGGCTGTATCAATTTACATTCCCACCAACAGTGCAAGAGGGTTCCCTTTTCTGCACACCCTCTCTAGCATTTGTTGTTTGTAGATTTTCTAATGATGCCCATTTTAACTGGTGTGATGTGATACCTCATTGTAGTTTTGATTTGCATTTCTCTAATAATTAGTGATGTTGAGAAGCTTTTCATGGGCTTATTGACCATCTGCATGTCTACTTTGGTGATATGTCTATTTAGGTCTTCTGACCATTTTTGGATCGGGTTGTTCGTTTTTAAAATATTGAACAGCATGAGCTATTTATGTATTTTGGAGATTAATCTTTTGTCTGCTGATTTGTTTGCAAATATTTTCTCCCATTCTGAGGGTTGTCTTTTTGTCTTGTTTATGGTTTCCCTTGCTGTGCAAAAGCTTTTAAGTTTCATTAGGTCCCATTTGTTTATTTTTGTTTTTATTTCCATTTCTCTAGGAGGTGGATCAAAAAAAATCTTGCTGTGATTTATGTCAAAGAGTGTTCTTCCTATGTTTTCCTCTAAGAGTTTTACAGTGTCCAGTCTTACATTTAGGTCTCTAATCCATTTTGACTTTATTTTTGTGTATGGTGTTAGGGAGTGTTCTAATTTCATTCTTTTACATGTAGCTGTCCAGTTTTCCCAACACCACTTATTGAACAGGCTGTCTTTTCTCCACTGTATATTCTTGCCTCCTTTATCAAAGACAAGGTGACCATATGTGCGTGGGTTTATCTCTGGACTTTCTATCCTGTTCCATTGATCTATATTTCTGTTTTTGTGCCAATACCATACTGTCTTGATTACTGTAGCTTTGTAGTATAGTCTGAAGTCAGGGAGCCTGATTCCTCCAACTCAATTTCTCTTTCTCAAGATTGCTTTGGCTATTCGGGGTCTTTTGTGTCTCCATACAAATTTTAAGATTTTTTGTTATAGTTCCACAAAAAATGCCATTGGTAATTTGATAGGGATTCCACTGAATCTGTAGATTGCTTTGGGTAGTATAGTCATTTTCAAAATATTGATTCTTCCAATCCAAGAACATGTAAATCTCTCCATCTGTTTGTATCACCTTTAATTTCTTTCATCAGTGTCTTATAGTTTTCTGCATACAGGTCTTTTGTCTCCTTAGGTAGGTTTATTCCTAGGTATTTTATTCTTTTTGTGGGAGTGTTTCCTTAATTTCTCTTTTGGATTTTTCATCATTAGTGTATAGGAATGCAGGAGATTTCTGTGCATTAATTTCATATCCTGCTACTTTACCAAATTCATTGATTAGCTCTAGTAGTTTTCTGGTGGCATCTTTAGGATTCTCTATGTATACTATCATGTCATCTGCAAACAGTGACAGTTTTACTTCTACTTTTCCATTTTGTATTCCTGTTATTTCTTTTTCTTCTCTGATTGCCATGGCTAGGAATTTTAAAACTATGCTGAATAATAGTGACAAGAGTGGACATCCTTGTCTTGTTCCTGATCTTAGAGGAAATGCTTTCAGTTTTTCACCATTGAGAATGATGTTTGCTGTGGGTTTGTCATATATGGCCTTTATTATGTTGAGGTAGTTTCCGTCTATGCCCACTTTCTGGAGAGTTTTTATGGTAAATGGGTGTTGAATTTTGTCAGAAGCTTTTTCTGCATCTATTGAGATGATCATATGGTTTTTATTCAATTTTGTTAATATGGTGTATCACATTGATTGATTTGCATATATTGAAGAATCCTTGCATCCCTGGGATAAATCTCACTTGGTTATGGTGTATGATCCTTTTAGTGTGTTGTTGGATTCTGTTTTGTAGTATTTTGTTGAGGATTTTTGCATATATATTCATCAGTGATATTGGTCTGTAATTTTGTTTTTTTGTAGTATCTTTGTCTGGTTTTGGTATCAGGGTGATGGTGGCCTCATAGAATGAGTTTGGGAGTTTTCTTCCCTCTGAAATTTTTTGGAAGAGTTTGAGAAGGATGGGTGTTAGCTCTTCTCTAAATGCTTGATAGAATTTACCTGTGAAGCCATCTGGTCCTGGACTTTTGTTTGTTGGAAGAGTTTTAATCACAGTTTCAATTTCATTATTTGTGATTGGTCTGTTCATATTTTCTGTTTCTTCCTGGTTCAGTCTTGGAAGGTTATACCTTTCTAAGAATTTGTCCATTTCTTCCAGGTTGTCCATTTTATTGGCATAGAGTTGCTTGTAGTAGTCTCTTAGGATGCTTTGTATTTCTGCGGTGTCTGTTGTAACTTCTCCTACATGAATTCATTCTCCTAAATGAATTTCTAATTCATTAGAAATTCATTTCTAATTTTATTGATTTGAGTCCTCTCCCTCTTTTTCTTGATGAGTCTGGCTAATGGTTTATCAATTTTGTTTACCTTCTCAACGAACCAGCTTTTAGTTTTATTGACCTTTGTTATTGTTTTCTTTGTTTCTATTTCATTTATTACAGTCTGATCTTTATAATTTCTTTCCTTCTACTAACTTTGGGTTTTGTTTGTTCTTCTTTCTCTAGTTCCTTTAGGTGTAAAGTTATATTGCTTATTTGAGATTTTTCTTGTTTCTTGAGGCAGGCTTGTATTGCTATAAACTTCCCTCTTAGAACTGCTTTTGCTGCATCCCATAGGTTTTGTATCATCGTGTTTTTGTTGTAATTTGTCTCTAGGTATTTTTTGATTTCCGCTTTGATTTCTTCAGTGATCTCTTGGTTATTTAATAACGTATTGTTTAGCCTCCATGTGTTTGTGTTTTTACATTTTTTCCCCTGTAATTCATTTCTAATCTCATAGTGTTGTGGTCAGAAAAGATGCTTGATATGATTTCAATTTTCTTAAATTTACTGAGGCTTGATTTGTGACCCAAGATGTGATCTATCCTGGAGAATGTTCCATGCGCACTTGAGAAGAAAGTGTAATCTGCTGTTTTTGGATGGAATGTCCTATGAATATCAACCAAATTTAGCTGGTCTATTGTGTCATTTAAAGCTTGTGTTTCCTTATTAATTTTCTGTTTGGATGATCTGTCCATTGATGTAAGTGAGGTGTTAAAGTCCCCCACTATTATTGTGTTACTGTCAATTTCCTCTTTTAGAGCTGTTAGCAGTTGCTTTATGTATTGAGGTGCTCCAATGTTGGGTGCATATATATTTATAATTGTTATATATTCTTCTAGGATTGATCCCTTGGTCATTATGTAGTGTCCTTCCTTGTCTCTTGTAATGTTCTTTATTTTAAAGTTTATTTTCTCTTGTATGAGTATTGCTATTCCAGCTTTCTTTTGATTTCCATTTGCATAGAATATCTCTTTCCATCCCCTCACTTTCGGTCTGTATGTGTCCCTAGGTCTGAAGTGGGTCTCTTGTAGACAGCATATATGTGGGTCTTGTTTTTTTATCCATTCAGTGAGCCTGCGTCTTTTGGTTGGAGCATTTAATCCATTCATGTTTAAGGTAATTATTGATATGTATGTTCCTATTACCATTTTCTTAATTGTTAAGGGTATGTTTTTGTAGGTTCTTTTCTTCTCTTGTGTTGTAGAGCTGGTGTGGTGTTGCTGAATTCTCTTAGCTTTTGCTTGTCTGTAAAGCTTTTGATTTCTCCGTTAATCTGAATGAGATCCTTGCTGGGTAGAGTAATCTTGGTTGTAGGTTCTTCCCTTTCATCACTTTAAATATATTGTGCCATTCTCTTCTGGCTTGTAGAGTTTCCACTGAGAAATCAGCTGCTAACCTTATGGGGGTTCCCTTGTATGGTATTTATCGTTTTTCCCCTATTGCTTTCAATACTTTTTCTTTGTCTTTAGTTTTTGCCTGTTTGATTACTATGTGTCTTGGCATTTTTCTCCTTGGGTTCATCCTTTCTGGGACTCTCTGTGCTTCCTGAACTTGGGTGGCTATTTCCTTTCCCATGTTAGGGAAGTTTTTGACTATAATGTCTTCAAATATTTTCTCAGGTCCTTCCTCTCTCTCTTCTCCTTCTGGAACCCCTATAATGTAAATGTTGTTGTGTTTAATGTTGTCCCAGAGGTCTCTTAGGCTGTCTTCATTTCTTTCCATTCTTTTTTCTTTATTCTGTCCCATGGCAGTGAATTCTACCATTCTGTCTTCCAGGTCACTTATTCATTCTTCTTCTTTTATTTAATTTTAGAATTTTATTTATTTTTTTTATACAGCAGGTTCTTATTAGGTATCCATTTTATATATATTAGTGTATATATGTCAATCCCAATCTCCCAATTCATCACACCACCACCACCCCACCCCTGCCACTTTCTCCCCTTGGTGTCCATACATTTGTTCTTTATATCTGTATCTCCATTCTTATGCCTCAGTTATTCTGCTATTGATTCCTTCTAGTGTATTTGTCATTTCAGTTATTGTATTGTTCATCTCTGTTTGTTTGTTCTTTAATTCTTCTAGGTGTTTGTTCTTTTATTCTTCTAGGTCTTTATTAAACATTTCTTGCATATTCTCGATCTTTGCCTCCATTCTTTTTCTGAGGTCCTGGATCATCCTCAACAACATTATTCTGAATTCTTTTTCTGGAAGGTTGCCTATCTCTGCTTCATTTAGTTGTTTTTTCTGGGGTTTTATCTTGTTCCTTCATCTGGTACATAGCCCTCTGCCTTTTCATCTTGTCTATCTTTCTGTGAATGTGGTTTTTGTTCCCCAGGCTGCAAGATTGTAGTTCTTCTTGCTTCTGCTGTCTGCCCTCTCACAAAGTAACTGACTTTTTCAATAAACTTCCAGTAGGCACCAAGGGTAAAGTATGAAACTCCTTATTAGTTAAAATGGGTAGTAGGTGAGTTCCTGTCATCCTAAAGCAGGAGACAATTTTTGCTTGACCTCAAATGATGAAGCAGTGAAAAGCTCTATTATTCAACTCAAAATGGAGTTCATTGGTCATTTGAAGAAGAAGGCAAAGGATCATTGCCATCCAAGGTTCAATCAGGGAAACTGGAGTCAGAAAACATCCTGCAGATATGATGAAGATTTCTAACTGAAGTGTAACCTAGGTGTCAGCTTGGTGATCTAATTAAATTTGACTCAAATCCAAGTTCTATAGCTTTCCTCCAAAACTTCTCACATTTCCTTCAAGTTCTCAGGACTTACTTCTACAAAGTTGCACTCCATTTCTAAGCTCCCTCAAAAATAAGAACAAATTCTCTTTTGTTTCATATCAATCTGCTTATGTAAGGAATCCACTCCAATCCTCTTGATCTTTCCTGTCCAGTGTGGTAGCTACTAACCACATGTAGTTGTTTAAATTTAGTTGACAAAATTAAATAAAATTTAAAATTCAACTCTTCATTTTCACTAGCCATATTCCAAGTGCTCAATGGCCATATGTGGTTAGTGGCTACTGCATTGATAGCACACTTTAGGACATATCAATCATCGCAGAAAATCTTATGGGGCATTTGTACTACTGTGTCATGAATTGATGTGTGCTTACTGAATATTTGTGGATATATGTCAAGAGGTCATATTTCTACTTTCCATCAGAAAATTCACTTTGATCTAAACATTTTTAACCACGTTTCTCTTTTCAGCAATGTACCATCTGTCTATAGAGATATATCAATGTACATGCTTCCACTTGAAGGAGTTTCTTAGGAAGCAAAGTATGAATCATCACATAGATGACAATAAGATGTTTTCAAGTGGGTTTAGAGCATGAATTTTTCCAAGAGAAAAAGTAAAACATTTCTCCCTGAGAAAGTGGTAAATGTCAAAAAAAAAACAACAAAAAAACAAGCAACAAAAAAAAGTTAAGTGAAGCTTTTGTCTGGGAAAAAGAAAGACATGAGTGAGCTTGTTTTTTCTCTAGAAGAAAACATCTAAGAAGAAAAGGAGCAGGTTTGGAAGCAACTACTCTTTCTTAGGTCACTGGTCAGATTAGCACTAAAACCTCCTCAGCATAAGGTTATAGAGATGAGGTAGGCATGATCCCAGACCTGAAGTAGCTAAAAGATTTATTATGAATCAGGCAGAAAACAGAATTTAAATATAGCTATGTGCTCTTCACTAAGTGATGCTGGGAAAACTGGGCAGCTACATGTAAAAGAATGAAATTAGAACACTCCCTAACACCATACACAAAAATAAACTCAAAATGGATTAAAGACCTAAATGTAAGGCCAGACACTATAAAATTCTTAGAGGAAAACATAGGCAGAACACTCTATGACATAAATCACAGCAAGATCCTTTATGACTCACCTCCTAGAGAAATGGAAATAAAAACAAAAATAAACAAATGGGACCTAATGAAACTTAAAAGCTTTTGCACAGCAAGGGAAACCATAAACAAGACAAAAAGACAACCCTCAGAATGGGAGAAAATACTTGCAAATGGAGCAACTGACAAAGGATTAATCTCCAAAATATATAAGCAGCTCATGCAGCTCAATATCAAAAAACCAAACAACCCAATCCAAAAATGGGCAGAAGACCTAAATACATATCTCTCCAAAGAAGACATACAGATGGCCAACAAACACATGAAAGGATGCTCAACATCACTAATCATTAGAGAAATGCAAATCAAAACTGCAATGAGGTATCACCTCACATCAGTCAGAATGGCCATCACCAAGAAATCTACAAACAATAAATTCTGGAGAGGATGTGGAGAAAAGGGAACCCTCTTGCACTGTTGGTGGGAATGTAAATTGATACAGCCACTATGGAGAACAGTCTGGAGGTTCCTTAAAAAACTAAAAATAGAACTATCATACAACCCAGCAATCCCACTACTGGGCATATACCCTGAGAAAACCATAATTCAAAAAGAGTCATGTACCACAATGTTCATTGCAGCTCTATTTATAATAGCCAGGACATGGAAGCAACCTGAGTGTCCATTGACAGATGAATGGATAAAGAAGATGTGGCACATATATACAATAGAATATTACTCAGCCATAAAAAGAAATGAAATTGAGTTATTTGTAGTGAGGTGGATGGACCTAGGGTCTGTCATACAGAGTGAAGTAAGTCAGAAGGAGAAAAACAAATATTGTATGCTAACACATATATATGGAATCTTAAAAAAAATGGTTCTGAAGAACCTAGGGGCAGGACAGGAATAAAGACACAGACGTAGAGAATGGACTTGAGGACACGGGGAGGGGGAAGGGTAAGCTGGGACGAAGTGAGAGAGTGGCACTGACATATATACACTACCAAATGTAAAATAGATAGCTAGTGGGAAGCAGCCGCATAGCACAGGGAGATCAGTTCGGTGCTTTGTGACCACCTAGAGGGGTGGGATAGGGAGGGTGGGAGGGAGACGCAAGAGGGAGGACATATAGTGATATATGTATATGTATAGCTGATTCACTTTGTTATAGAGCAGAAACACAGCATTGTAAAGCAATTATACTCCAATAAAGATGTTTTTTAAAAAAGATAAATACATAGTATGAATAAACTGCTTATCATAGTGCCTGACAGCAAGAAAGCACTTTGTACATGGAAGCAGGTGATAGTGGTAGCAGAAGTTAGCAGAAGTACCAACAGTGGCATTGTTACTGACCAGGGTTCTTGGCTTCCTTAATCAATAGAAATTCATCAGAGGCCAGACAAGAAATTCAGGCAAGGCTTTATTAGGGACCCTGCTGCAGCAGCGGGTAGCGGAGAACAAACAACAGGTCCCCTTGCTTGCTCGCTCCCTGAGTGGGGGCGAGCTTGTTCCTTATATGCGGTGAGGGTAGGGGTGTGTCCAGGGGTTGGGCTAGAGGGGTGGCTTAGGTGTTTTGCTCACCTCTTAGGTGGTGTTGTGTACAGGGGGCATGTGCAGTACCCTGTTTTTGCTCCTGACCCCCTTCTTTTGCTCCATGCTCTTCAAAAGTGGCAGTTGGGTTTTTTGGTCTCTTTGTATCTTTTGTCCAGAATTTGCACCAGCTGAGCATGCATGCAGTTATGTTTAGTCCTATACAGCATTTTTGTATTTTGTTGCTTGAGGAGAGGTGTGTCCAGGTGCAAGCATTGCAGCACCGCAGCAAAGGGTCCCAGATCCCAGCCTGTCTCAGCATAAAGGCGTTCTTTTTATTTAACATCAAATGATGTCTGTATTTCTAAAGGTGGTAGAAGATGAGGTATTTAAGCACATGAGTGTCTATGTTGTTTGTTCCTAGTACATTTGATGTACCGCTTTGTTACCAAACCCAGGTTCGGTTGCTTCTTGCACAAGAGCCAATAATTCGAGAGGCAAGTGTCAGTAGAAAGGAAAGGTGCTTTAATCAGAAAAGCCAGTAATCTAGGGAGAAGGTGGACTTGTGTCCAGAGACCAACTCTGAAGATTCTGCTCAGCCATGACAGTTTTGAAAGGAGAAAAAGGAGGAAGACTCTCAATGGATCATCGACAGAGGAAGTTGGATTCTGCATCATTCCCCATTGCTTGCAGACTGGCTGACTCTTCAGATGTTACTTTGCCTGCGTGGTCAGACTGCAGGATTGCTAAGGGGACTGTTGAGAATAGAGAGCTTGTCATTTTTTAACTGCTTCATTCTTACTACTTCTTTTTATCTAGGAAAAGAATCAGCAAGTTAGACAAGACACGGTGTGCATTCAAGAGAGCGTAAGTCAGGAGTTAGGTTAAATTGCCTAGTGAGCTCTTTCCTCTAATTAAGTTCTTTTAAGGTTAAAGGGGAATAGAAATGGGCAAACAGGAAAGGGGCAAAAGAGCTGTTTTCACCTTGAAACCTTGCCTGCTGTGCCTCAGCTAGGTGAGTCAATGTCCACCATTCACAGGTACAAAGCATAGCACAAGCAAAGGATCTATGTCAATAATGAGCGTCGTGTTCCAAGATGGAGCTGGGGCTTCTGCACCGGAAGCTGTGTCTCAATAGGGCCACCAGACCAGGTTGTGAGCGCTTTTAAATGTCAAACTGAGTGGAGAGCTTATCTGAAAGCAACAGGAAGCCCCTGGAGATTTATAGGCAAGGAATGAAGTAGAACAGAAGAGTGGGGCAAGCAAGTGACAACAGTGTCATCTCAGTAGGGAGAGAGGAAATGCTATGTGACCACAAAAATGTCTGTGAACATGCACTGGGGGTGGAAAGACTCATGTACCCACCAAGAGCATTGGAGTGCAGTCACACTGGCACAAAGTCCAAATTTCCTAGCTTGGCATCCCCTTCATCATCTGGGCCCTCTATGTTTCCAGACATCTCCGCTTCTTCAGAAACCTCAGTTTCAGTGATGTGGCCCATTCAGCAGCCCACTAGCCAGAGGAGCTTGTGCCTTTCTTGATCATAGCTTCTCTGGCTTCTGGGCCCTGAATGTCTCCTTCTCTTCTACAGTGCTTGCTTGCCAGATTCCCTACAGTTAAGGCAAACGTAAGTGCTTGCTCTTGCTGCCACCATTCCTCTGCTCATCCGCCCCCTTCGCCTAAAATGTCCCCCTCCCCTTGCTACTGACTTTCAGCCCCCCATTCTCAAGTTCCAGACAAGTTGCCATCTAACCTGTCCTGCATCCCCCTAGCCAAAACACCACTCCCTCCTTGTAATACCTAAAACTACCAATTTATGCCCCTCATTCACTCTTGTGAGGTCTTGAATTATAGCTGTTTGATCGTGCTACCAGTGTGGGAATTCTGCTAGTTGCTGAGGATGTCTGTTCCAATTATGTATTCCATAACCGGGGAGATTACCGCAGGATGGGCTTGGGGACCCACTGGGTCCACTGTGAAGTAGCCCTGAGCTAAAACACCTTTGATCACCCGACCTCCATAAACCCCTAATCTGACTGGCAGACCACAGTGATGTTTGGGGTCTCCTGGAATTAGTGTCAGTTCAGAGCCAGTAATCCTCAAAGAGCTGATTACCTCCTTTCCCCCAATGCACAGTTACTCTGGTAAAAGCCCACAGTCCCCTTTGGAGAAGGCTATGAGAGAGATTAACAGTATAAAGATTCGGCAGCAGGGAGGGATCCTTCCTCCAGGGCACTTAGCCTTCCCTCCGTTCAAGGGGAGCCAGGTCTTAAACTGGCTCAAGTGTGGGAATTGCTTCCTTTTGCCATCATAACTTGTAATTGCCTTTTGTTTGTGCGCAGCCATCATCCTGAGACCTAGCTGTGCTACTGGATGGTTTTACTACAAGTCCTGTTGCTAGGGATACTTCCAGAAGCTGAAGAACTGGTCTGATGCTGAGGTAAGAAATCTGGCCCTTGCTTGGAGAGGCTTCTCTAAAGCAAGGGGCCACCCAAAGCTCCAGGTATCATTCAACTCAGAGCCAAGGGTCCTTCCTTGGCATCCTGAGAAGTAACCTGGCTGGTGAAATGGAGAGTAGAGGGTTATGTGCTCAACTCCTTTAATTGTGTAAGCATTGATGGAGCATGTGCTATAGGCCCAGACCCTGGATGGGCTGCAAAGACATGAGGATGAGCAAGGAACAGCCTGCCCTCAAGGAGTTCACTGTCAGGGAGAAAGACAGAAAGACATAAATCCAAAGACGATGAGATGAGGAACTTACAGAAAGAACAACTGAATTGCCATACAAGATTTACCAGCAAGAGAGCCGTGTGTAGACAGCCTCAGAGCCACCTGACGGAGAGCGAAGCATTCCAGACAAATGCAAGGCCTCACTGTCTCCATAACCCAACAAATGTATTGGTTCTATTTCACTGAGGCTTTTCTAAGAGATACCCACATAGCCAGTCAGACTGAGTTACCTCAGAGTGTTGGGAGTCGTGCTGCTGTGTCTCTGAATTGTGGTTGTTAAACTGAAGTCACTGACCGGGAAGTTATGTGGGGAAATGAGGTGTGATCTGGGCCCAGAATGGCCTCAGAATCCCTGTAAATCAATAACTCAGAATGAGGAAGCACCTATCATGTGATAGCTACTGAGGATGCAAAGATCTTTTCTGGCCTTAAAAAGTGCAGAACTGGGCTTCCCTGGTGGCACAGTGGTTGAGAATCTGCCTGCCAATGCAGGGGACACAGGTTCGAGCCCTGGTCTGGGAAGATCCCACGTGCCACGGAGCAACTAGGCCTGTGAGCTACAACTACTGAGCCTGCGCACCTGGAGCTTGTGCTCCATAACAAGAGAGGCCGCGACAGTGAGAGGCCCGCGCACCGTGATGAGGAGTGGCCCCCGCTCGCTGCAACTGGAGAAAGCCCTCGCACAGAAACGAAGACCCAACACAGCCAAAAATAACTAAATAAATAAAATAAAATTTAAAAAGTGAAGAACTGATGCAAGATTGTGACATTTAAACAAAAAATTGCAATGCAGTATGAGCATAAGCGACTTTCCCAAGATTACACTGAGAATAACCAGCAGAGCAAACCCAGGGAAGTTGGCCCCAATGCAATGCTTTCCTAAGCAGATGTGAATGATAGCAAAAAATAAAAAAAGAGCCAAACACAGAAAGGGCCTCCCGGATTCTGTCCACTGAAAGAAGAAAAAGCTCATGGACAGCAGTGGACTTCTCCTCAGTTCTTGGGAAGCAACTTGGAGAAATCCTGGACAGATGTTTGTACTGCCTGTCCCTGGAGAGTCCAACACTAATCCTACCAAAACAAAGAAGAAGACATCTGGAGGGCTTTGGAATAATATAGACCTGAGTTTAAATCACGCTCTGCCACACATTAGTTGCAGCTCTACCTCGCTTTACCAGTTTTCTTCTGTAAAATGGGGATAACACTTTTATCCCATGGGGTTGTTGGGAGGATTCATGAAAAGAACTTGCAAAAAGCCTGTGGCACATGGTGGATGCTCAATTCAGGTTTTCAAGGCAAAAACGATCCACATGATTGATACCAAGCCTTACTTAGCACAGTTAACCACTCCTGAACCAGAGTGCAGAGAAGGTGCCAGGAAGGACCGGAGAAATTGACACCATGGCTGCTGTGCTCCTTGGTTCCTAGCTGGCATCTTAGTTCACAAGACTCCTGGAGGTGATGGAGGTGGCAGTTAAAACGACAGGAAGACCCGATCTTGGACAGAAGAGGCAGCGTTCTGAGTTCTAGCTGTGTGAACTGACAGGAAAGGGAAACATCAATTAAACAGACGGAGCCTGTTGCCTCTTCTGTCCCAGGAATCTTTTGTAACTGGTGCACTCACTACACATTGACTGGTAATCCAGCTTCCATGCATCACAAATTTAAAAGTCAAATGAAATTACAGGTATATGGATGGACCTAGAGTCTGCCATACAGAGTGAAGTAAGTCAGAAGGAGAAAAACAAATACCATATGCTAACACATATATATGGAATCTTAAAAAAAAATGGTTCTGAAGAACCTAGGGGCAGGACAGGAAGAAAGACGCAGACGTAGAGAGTGGACTTGAGGACACAGAGAAGGGGAAGGGTAAGCTGGGACGAAGTGAGAGAGTGGCATTGATATATATACACTACCAAATGTAAAATAGATAGCTAGTGGGAAGCAGCCGCATAGCACAGGGAGATCAGCTCGGTGCTTTGTGACCACCTAGAGGCATGGGATAGGGAGGGTGGGAGGGAAACTCAAGAGGGAGGAGATATGGTGATATATGTACATGTATAGCTGATTCACTTTGTTATACAGAAACTAACACAACACTGTAAAGCAATTATACTCCAATAAAGACGTTAAAAAATAAAATTGAAATTAAAATTAAAAAAAGAAATTACGGGTATAAAAACATTCTGGTATTATCAACTGGTTGGTAAATTATCATTAAGCAGTCACCACATCTAATCCTGAGCAAGTTCAAAGGCAAACATGAGAGTAGCAACCACAGCCAAAACCATGTTTTTATTAAATTAATTTGTGTTATTATGTAGGCAGATCCTGTAACACAACCCCCAAAGAGCATAAAGTATATAGCTCTGTCTAGCTATAAAATGTGCATATATAAAATGATTTCTTTATTTGGGCAGTAAGTGTCTTGTTAGAGAACAGCACATTTTACAGTCAGTGGTTTCTTAGGTTTGTTGAAGTGCAGTATTATAATATAAAATTATAATAATTCTATCCTCCTAACAACTCCCTTGTGTAGCCCTAATTATCTCCTCTATTTACAGATAAGGAAGAGAGGTGAAGTGACTTGTCAAGGTCACATACACTAAAAACAGGCAAGACCAGGACCCCAGGCACTTCCACTGACCCTAAAGCTCGTGCCCTTGCCTCGAGCTGCCTCCCCCTCTGAGGCCTGACACCTGTGACAGTTGTGTTTTCTCCCAAGGTGACAGGAAGTCTTCTGTGGGGCTTAGATCCCAAGGGGAGGTAGGGGCTGTGTGTGCCCATGCCGCCTGGTGCTCTAGGGTTCTGAAGTGAGGGCCGTGCTTTTCTTTTTTTTCTAATTTTTATTGAAATACAGTTGATTTACAATGTTGTGTTAGTTTCAGGTGTACAGCAAAGTGATTCAGTTTTACATATATATACATATATATATTCTTTTTTAGATTATTTTTTCTCATAAGTTATTACAAGATATTGAGCTCCCTGTGCTCTGCAGTAGGTCCTTGTTGGTTACCTATTTTACATATAGTAGTGTGTATATATTAATCCCAACCTCCTAATTTATCCCTCCCCCACCCTTTCCCCTTTGGTAACCATAAGTATGTTTTCTAACTTTGTGAGTCTATCTCTGTTTTGTAAATAAGTTCATTTGTATCATTTTTTTAGATTCCACATACAAGAGGTATCATATGATATTTGTCTTTGTCTGACTTCAGTTAGTATGATAATCTCTAGGTCCACCTATGTTGCTGCAAATGGCACTATTTCATTTTTTTTACGGCTGAGTAATATTCCATTGTGTATACATACCACATCTTCTTTATCCATTCCTCTGTCGATGGATATTTAGGTTGTGGGCTGTGCTTTTAAACTTCACATCTCCTCCTTGCCCTCAGCTCGAGTGTCAGTCATATGGAAACGGAGCCCACCTGGCATCTATCCTGAATTTAAAGGAAGCCAACACCATAGCAACGTACATAGGTGGCTGTCAAAGAAACAAGCCCATATGGATCTGCCTGCATGACTTGCAGAAGGTAACCTCAGACTTGGCCCACAAATGGCCCCTTGGGAAAGCCAGACAGCCCCTCTCTGGGAAACAGCCCCGGGCCTACTGATACACAACAGGTTTTCTTCAGTCACCTGCCTCCGATTGATAGAGGCCAAAGCTTCAAGGTTAGGGAGGAAACAATTTCCTCCACTTACAGACCTATCTAATTAAAGTTCTCCCACATCTTTGAACACAAAATTACCAGCTCTTCAGAGCCTTTACAAAGAAGTTTGTGGGGCTTCCCTGGTGGTGCAGTGGTTGAGAGTCTGCCTGCCGTTGCAGGGGACGCAGGTTCGTGCCCCGGTCCGGGAAGATCCCACATGCCACGGGGCGGCTGGGCCCGTGAGCCACGGCCGCTGAGCCTGTGCGTCCAGAGCCTGTGCTCTGCAACGGGAGAGGCCGCATCAACGAGAGGCCCGAGTATTGCAAAAAAAAAAAAAAAAAGTTTGTGTAAGTATGTATGGGTATATACAAATAAACACACACACACAGACCCATTAGGAGACCAAGCTTAGTTAAACCCCCATTAGATCTTGAGTTAAAGTTGGAAACTTTCAGCTCAGCTTTTTGCTAGATGCTATCATGTTTTTTATGTTATCCTAAACTTTCTTCACTGGTCCCTCATTTTACCTGCCTCAATACCTCATAGTAAGAAATGACATGTGAGGTTGCTGAGGTCTCTATGTGGGATCTGCAGTTTACAGATTCTTTGTGGGGCTTCTATGTTAACCCAAAAAACCACAAAGAATACAAGGAGAAAAACCCCAGACTTTCCGTTTCTTTCTTTTCTTTTTTTTTTTTTTTTTTTTGCGGTACGTGGGCCTCTCACTGTTGTGGCCTCTCCCGTTGTGGAGCACAGGCTCCGGACGCGCAGGCTCAGCAGCCATGGCTCACGGGCCCAGCAGCTCGGCGGCATGTGGGATCTTCCCAGACCGGGGCACAAACCCGTGTCTGCTGCATTGGCAGGCGGACTCTCAACCACTGCGCCACCAGGGAAGCTCGACTTTCTGTTTCTTGGTAAACTTTGCCATAGATGTTACATATATTTTATACAACGAATTTTACATTTTTATATATTCACATTACTATCAATCAGAGCTCTCTCATTCAGAGATAGGATAAATAGTTACATCAATTTCTACCAGATTTTTTTTGTAATTTAATTTTTTTACCTTCATGACTGAGGCTAATAAACAGTCTAACAAATTGTGCGATGTCTCTAGTTATCAAAGAAATGCAAATTAGAATAACAATATAATTTGACATCAGATTATTAGACTTTTGCTTTGTCTTAATGAGTAATATTTTTAAGGATAAGGAGAAATTTCCCAGTAAATGAGGATGCAAATTCCTACAACTGAACTGTTTTTGGAAAGCAGTTTGGCAATAAATATCAATAACCTCAAAATATTCATGCCCTTTGGCCATTAATTCTACTTCTGGGATGCTAGCTTTAAAGAATAATTTTAAGTACAGAAACAGCTTTGCAAATAAAGTGGTTCATAGCAGTATTCTTAGCAATAATTATAAATTGGAAACAATGTAAACATCAATCAATAAGAGAATTAATAAGGTAAATTATGGTGCATTCTTACCATTAAAAAATGTTTGGGGGCTTCCCTGGTGGCGCAGTGGTTGAGAGTCCGCCTGCCGATGCAGGGGACATGGGTTCGTGCCCCGGTCCGGGAAGATCCCACATGCCGCGGAGCGGCTGGGCCTGTGAGCCATGGCCGCTGAGCCTGAGCGTCCGGAGCCTGTGCTCCGCAACGGGAGAGGCCACAACAGTGAGAGGCCCACGTACCGCAAAAAAAAAAAAAAAAAAATGTTTGGAATGCAAGATGCTACAAAATTGAATATATATTTTAAAGGCCACCACATTTTTCAGTATATAAGACTATTGTCATAGACAAAAATGGTTGCACCAAAAGTAAATATAGTAAAAGATGAGTAATGTTTTCCTCCTAGAGATTAAACAGAGTGACTTTCTTATTTTCCCGTCTTTACACATTTCTGTGCTTTCCCAGTTTTTACAATGAGAACCATGTTTTACATGGGTCTGGGCTGTGAGCAGGTGGGCAGGCTGATGTGTACATGTCTCCCGTCTCCTGTCATTTACAGGGGCAACAGTGGACGTGGCTCGATGGGGCCACGTATATTTACAGAGCTCTGTCTGGCAAGTCCGTGGGTGGGAACAAGTACTATGCTGAGATGAACGCCACGAACAGTAAGTTCTATTGCATCTCTTGCCAAATCGCAGCTCCTTCCCTTTCCCATTAAGAGCAAAGATGCACATTGACGCCTCTTTGCTCCATTTCACACCAGCAACTCTTTTTTCCTACAAGGCAATGGCCTTGTCGCAGACATTATTTACCGACCATTTTACAATCTTTGCCATATCACCGTACCAGCGGTTCAGTTATCAATATATTCTTTAAATCCACTCACTTTTTTCTTTCTTTTCTTTTGATTTTTAATAACTCATTTTTAAATTGAAGCATAGTTGATTTACAATGCTGTGTTAATTACTCCTGTGCAGCAAAGTAATTACATTCACTTTTCTTCTTAAATATGTTTATCTTAAAATTCTGTTACATACCATGAGGGGGAAATATGTCACATTTGGGGAAAACCAGGCTACAGGGAGCAAATATATGTGACTCCTTTCTGGCTTCTTTATAGTTAGGGTTCCGCATGAGCCCTGGAAACCTCGCCTTTGCCTGGGTTATTTCCTCATTTGTTTCTCTGAGGATGCAGTGCCTGGAACCTCAGCTGCAGGCTGCACACAATCTCTGCAGCCTCATTTCTCTTGCCTGCCTTCATTCTTTGCTTTTGTTTTTTTTTTTTTTTAAGTCTTTGCTTTTTTAATGCTAATAAGCTAGGGTTTTCAGCCTTCGTACAAATGACATTTGGGGGTGGACAATGCTTTGTCTTGGGGCCTGTCTTCTGCATTGTAGGTTGAGCATACCCTAGTCACTAACCAGCAGATGCCAGTAGCATCCACACAGACACAGGTTGTTACAACAAAAAGTGTCTTCAGACTTTGCTAAATGTCCCCTAGGGGGACAAAATCACTCCTATTTGAGAACCACAGCTAATAAGTGATATGAAAAGAAAACAGAATGTCAAAGATCAAAAGCACACTTGATATGAAAGAGAACATCCCAGTGGATTTAAAAAGTCATCACAGTGTCACTAAGACTCCCCCACTAGCCAGGGGGTGGGTCAGGGACACAGCCCAGACTGAGGACTCAGATACTGGGGATCAGGTGGAAAGGGAAGTGGAACAGGGTTTACTGTTGTCTGAGGAATAAAGCTTATATGCACAAAAGAGTGAGAAAACTTTCTGACAGCAAAGGATGAATGATGGCCATGTGGAGACAACCTCTGAGGCAGAGCTCTAGATAAACCCTCAGGGGTAAGTGGGTCATATCACAGACCAAGGAAGGACTTTCCACAGTCTTTCAGAGACTACAGCTGCTGCTGTTAAAGGAAGAATTCATCTCAGATGGAAGGAACACACCAAGACCAATAGGTAGAAGCTACCAAAATGTGGATTTCTATCCAAACTAAGGAAAAATATTTTGAACAATCAGCCCTGTCCAAAAACATAATGGGCTACCCCAGGAAGTAGTGAGAAACCCATCACTAGAGTGAACCAAGCAAAAGTGGACATTGTAGTTGTTGTCGTAGTTGCAGCATTAAAAGTGTTAAAAGAGGTTCACAGCACATGAGAGTCAACTGAGGAACATTTTAAAAATATGAATTCCAGGGATTGCTTCAGACCGACAACATGAGAATCTCTAGGGCTGGATGCCCGACCGAGCTTCAGGGAAGCAATGGACCAGATGCCTCCCAAAGTCCCTCCCATGATCCTAAGATTTCACTTGGACAAAGTTCTCAGACAAACATCTTTCCCCTGTCAGTCCGTGTTTACATCAGCAAATTTCCCAACGACGAAGTTTCCTGTGTGGGGCTCAGAAGCCAGACGTCCACCTGAGAATGCCAGGCCATTGGACGCTACCCTTCCCTTTCGCCCAGCGCAGCTCTCCACTCTCAGAATACAGGCTCTCATGGCAGAAAAGTACAAGGAATGAAGCAAGGATTAGAAACTGGTGAAGGTAGAATGCAAAAGGACATTCCCTCAGCCTCGTCAATGTCACTTTGTATTTGTATAACAGATTTAGCCTCACCAACTCAGTGGCTAAATTGTTTTTCTAAGATTCACAAGGTTTTTTTAGTCCTCACACTCACATCCTGTGTGTGTGCCTGTCTGTGTGACTGGCCTTGTTCCTTTTTTCTATCTATTTAGAAAGACTCTGACCCTCTGGAAAATTGTATTTCATGGTTCCTCCTGACTTATCTACTGGTCCACCTTGAGATATTAAATAATGATAACTAGGGTTCTATAACTGAAAAATAAATTTCATATTCAATATAGTTTAGGTCAAAACCCTGGGCTTGGGGCTTCGCTGGTGGCGCAGTGGTTGAGCGTCCGCCTGCCGATGCAGGGGACACGGGTTCGTGCCCCGGTCCGGGAAGATCCCACATACCATGGAGCAGCTGGGCCCGTGAGCCATGGCTGCTGAGCCTGCGCATCCGGAGCCTGTGCTCTGCAACGGGAGAGGCCACAACAGTGAGAGGCCTGCGTACTGCAAAAGAAAAGAAAACAAAACCAACGCTGGGCTCTGCATTCTGAATGCCTGGGGTTAGGAGTCCAGCTCCTGCTCTCAGCTGTGTGACCTTGACCAGATTTTTTAATTCTCTGTGCCTCAGATGCCACTCTGTAAAGGGGAAAAAATACTACTACTAATCATCGTAATATATGTCAAGCGCTTATCACGGTGCAAACTTGGCTCGTGGCTCTCGTGGCCTGGAGGGGACAGTGCATCCCTGCACTTGCCCCTCTGGTGTTGAGGAATGGAAGAAGAGAGTGAAAAGAGACACTTCCCTAATTAGTGCCCACAGGGGAGCTTGCTAACCCTTGGTTGTGTGATGCTCATGCCATGTTCTCTTTGCCCCGCACCATGACAGTGCGCAGAATGCTTGTATTTCCATCTCATTTACACTCTGTGCCCCGCTGTGGGGCCCATGGCTGCAATAATGAGCAGGACCCATCCTCTATACCTCTTAAGAACCAGGCACATGAGGGGGCGTGCCTCACCCCGCCTTGTCTGGCTGTGCCCCCCATGCCCTCTCTCTCAGGGCTCTCATCCCAGCGACCTGACACACACTGGTACTGGTGTCAGGGCCAGATCTGCAAGTCAGAGCCAGGCAGACATCCAGCTGGGGAACAACTCATCGTTCTATGGCAGACGCCCCAGAATGACAAGTGATTCTGTGGAGCTTGGTTTCTGGAAGGGAAATAATTGGACCTCTCTTCAAAAATACTTCAGTCCTTCAAAAGTCCTTCCTCTCAGTCCTTCTTTATAAATCAGTGGCCAGATAGGACACGGCTGGCTTCAGCAGCTTCCAATTCTTTGAACTTCAGATGGGATCTTTGTAGCTCCTCCGCTGTGGACGTCAGGAAAGATCACCGTCTGTTCCTTACAGCATCCTGTTTCAAACATGAAAGAGCCTCTTGTTTTCAGTTGGTTTATGTCAAGCCCTGCCTTCCCTCAAAAGCAGTGCTGGTGTAGAGTGTCTGCAATTGTGTGACATTTAAATTATTTTTCTTTCTTTCTTTCCATTAGTACCTGTTTTAGTCAGGACTCTCCGGAGAAATGGAAGAAATAGAAGGGAGAGAGAGAGAAAGATTGATTTATCTTAAGGAATTGGTTCATGTGATGGTGGGGCTGGCAAATCTGAGGTGCACAGAGCAGGTCAGCAGGCTGGACGTTCCTGTGAGTTGATACTGCAGTCTTGAGGCTGAGGGTAGCCTGAAGGCAGAATTCCTCCCTCTTTTCCGTGGACCTCAGTCTTTTCTCTTAAGGCCTTCACTGATTGGATGGTTACTACATTATGGAGGGTAATCCGCTTTACACAAAGTCTGCTGATTTAAATGCTCATCACATCTAAAAAGAAAAATACCTTCACAGCAAAACGTAGACCGGCGTTTGACCAAACAACTGGGCACCACATCCTAGCCAAGCTGACCAGTAAAAGTATGTACCTTATCCATGGGTCCAAGCAAAACACCCCGAGGTCACTGATAAGCTCAATACACAATCAGACAGATTTAAAGGTCTGTTTATTTTCTTATAGATTTTTTGACTTTCCAACACTTCCTATGCAAGTACCGACCATAGAGAAAGAATCAAGATCCTGCCAGCCCTTGCTCAAGCCCCTTTCCTCTTCCTTCTCTGCCATGCTGGCGATCTGATCGCTGTCTCGGAGAGTATACAGAGCAGCTAAGACTGATGAGGGCCTTACTGCACTGACATTTTTAAGCTCAGGGACAGGGACGTCAACATTGGTATGACAGTGTCTTCTAGCTCTAAATGTTCACCCCATAACCCCTTTCCATGGTACTCTCTTCCCCACCTCTAGCTGCCCTCAGCAGACGAGGGGTATGCATCTCCCACCGACGAAAGAGCCAGGTCTTTGGCCATCCGGGAGAAAGAAACTCAGGAAAGAGTCTCTAGCCCTCTTCTGCTTCTGCATCCCTCTGCCCTCTCTCTATTGCCCTCATTCTCCTCAGCCACCTGCTTATTGTTCCATTTGCCATGGGGAATATTTACCAGCAGAGTCTCTACTAGGTGATGTGGACCGTAAATTCCAGGGCCACCTTTTAACAGGTGGTTGTGTGCATAGAAGGCTGCTCTGTTGCACTTCAGTAGCGATGAGAGTGAAAAGGTGAAATACGACTCAGAAAACACACCCAAGTGTTTCTCCATTTCCTTCCTTCCAGTCTCTGCCTCCCACCCCCGCCCCCCTCAGAAGAGCTCCTCCCCGGCTGCAGCCCTGGTGTGATAAAGGAGAGATGGAGGTGACGTGCCTGGCCAACCTCGAAGCAGGCTTGAGTGGGTGGCAGTTTATTTCATTGTAAGCTCTGCAGCTCCTGAGGGGAGATGACAGGCACAGCAGGTGCAGTGGAGCTGGCCTGGCCTTGGTGCTCTTCCCTCTCCTGCTGCTGACAGCTCACGTGGTCTTGCTCGAGTCTCTTTGCCTTCCGAGGTTTGATTCTTTATGAGGTGGTGGCTCCAATACCGAGGAGGTCATTTTTTTCCTCCCTAGGTCAGGAATCTACTTGGCAATGTAAGACAAAACAATATGGACTTGACAATTACAGAAAACATGGCTTTGGTGTGATCCCACGCCCATTTCTTAGCAGGAAACGTCGCCAGAGAGGAGAGGACACGTGGCTTGGCCGTGCAGACCAGGCTATGCAGATGGCCACTCACTTCATCCACATGGCACTGCTGACTAGTAAACACAAAATCTTATACCCCAACCTGAAGATGATCCCCTATCGCCTAGGCAGCCTAAGACTAGCTACCGAGCGCCGGCTGAAAGAAGAGAGGGGAAATGAAACAGAGCATTGGCCCTACCCACCTCCCCCTTCTTCTGTCCTTCCTTTCTTCTTCCTTCCTCACATCACAACCTTGTCACCATTTTGGTTGTCAAAGAAAAACATCAGAAATAATGTATTGCTCCCCCGAAGCGTTAAATAGCTTGTTAAACTGAAGGATAAATCTCTTAACAGTGAGAGTTCAGATAAGGTGACAGGCAGATGGAAAAGGGTCATTCTTACAAGCATACAGTTAGGTTTGCAAAAAGCAGCCACCAACTCCCAGGAGGGCTCTGGGGCAAATCACTGTCAGAGAATCAAACAAAAGTATCAGATTCCATGATGGAGATGGTAAATAAACGGGGATTACCAGACTGACAGGAGCCATGTAAACCTTATTAGATTAAGTGACAGATTCTGTGGTATTACCTGTAAGAAGTGAAAGGATGTAAATGAAATGTGGATGACAATCCCCCCAAAAGGTAGAGGTTCTCAATTTTTTTCTGACTGTGACACGTATGAGAGATAAAAGACACCATGGCTCACCTATCTCCCCTAATTCAGTTACACTTTCCAAAGGAAAAATAATACATCATGATAGTAAAGAAGTAGAGATGAACAAAATAAAAATCCAAAAAGTAAAAAACAGCAGATACACCAACATGAAACAAAAAGTAAAACCTAACAGTCATTCTATAAATATATTAAAAGTATTTTAAATGTACTTAGAAAGAGTTCCAGTCGAAAAGCCTCACCAACTGAAAACAATCTTGGTGATGTAGCAATAACTAAGCCCCCTCCCTGAAAGTGCTGAAATGCCAACAATCTGCATGTACACGTGCACAGGGCAAGCTTTATTACCTTCCCATTGTCTTCTTAGCAGGCTGATATGGCCCTTGGTCAACTCTAGAACTGTGCTGATTTTCATTTATGCATCTGGAATTTTAGTAATCCTTAATAATTCACTGAATAGGGGTATATCCTTCAACAAAATATTATTGAATGTATGCTATGTGCTAAGAACTCATTTCAGGAACTGGGAATCCATCAGTGAACAAAGAAGATAAAATTCCTTGCCATTTAGAGCATACACTTCAGCAGGGGTGAGGAGTGGATGTAGGAAAACGATTAACTAAATACGTAAATAAAGTACTATGAGATAGCGACAGAGGCTGTGATGAAAATATAAAGCCAGGACGTGGTATAGGGAGCAGGCATGTGTGCAGGTGTGTATGGAATAGTGTGCTTCTGGTCACAACTGACAGCCAGACTGTCTCAAGCAAAAAAGAGAATTTATTGGTTTATGTTATTCCACAGTCCATAAGTAGATTTGGGCTTCAGGCATAACTTGACCAAAGGTTCAACAGTGTCACCAGGATAAGGTTTTCTCTCTCTTGATATTTTTTGACCTTTTCTGGGAATTAACTTCATTATCAAGCCCCACCTGGTTGCAAGATGGCTGCAGCAGCTCCAGTCCTCACCTTATCAGGCGAGAACCACAGCCCTCAAACAAAAGCCTCCAAATCAAGCCTCACTGGCCAAGAGTCTCCTGCATGAGTTATGTGCTCATTCCTCAACCAATCATTATGGCCAGGAGGATAGAATGTGATGATTAACTTAGCTAAGTTATATTACATGTAACTTCTCTAGAGCCCAGTGGTTTAGTCAGCTTCACCTAAAGGACAGGGCCACTGCTAGCAGATATGGTGCCTTTGTAGGGATTATAAAAGGATGATGCCCCTCTGGGAAGACACTGCCCCATGGACCCACAGGACAAAAGCAGGCTGGATTCTAACCCCCACTTGCCCCCTTAGCCATATACCTTTGTGCAGTGCACAAGCTACACTGCCCTCATCTATGTGACCCTGCTGACACATGTGGGCTGAGTGCGGGAAAGGTGGTTCTCTACCTGGGGGCTAAGGGCCACCCTGTGGAAAACTCTGTCCTTAGACCCCACCGCAGGACCTCAGAATCCGATGTCTGAACTTCAATGCATCTGGACATGCATCTGATGTAAGAAGAAGAAAAATCAGGTCTATGTTGTTTCCCAAAATGTGCTCACTTATATAAGACTCCAGCCACAGCCTATGGTAGTTTTTATAGTGGGAAGAGCAAAGGCTTTGGAATTAAGCCTCTCTGGATCTGACTGACGGCCTCAAACTGGCTGTATGAGATGGAGCCTGGAGTCTCTGAGCCATCGTTTACTTTCTGTGGGGTTTGAGGATCAAACTAGTTAAAATGTGTAAAGAGTTTAGGATGGGGCCTGGCATAAGCATTAACAAATATAGTTGTCCTCTATGAAAGTCACGTGAGCTATCATAATTAGCTGCTTGACTACCATGGCAGAAACTAACGTCCTCTGCTGGAACACGGGAGGACAGCCATCTGGGAGAAACCTTGGGTCCCAGAAAACTCTGTGTTATGGATCTGCCTGGCCTGTGCATGACCACATAGGAGGCAGTACAGTTGGCCTTCAGTATCTGCGGGTTCCACATCCATAGATTCAAACAACCACGGATTAAAAATATTTGAAAAAAATCCAGAAATTTCCAAAAAGCAGAACTCAAATTTGCCATGCACCACCAACTATTTACATAGCATTTACATTGTATTAGGTGTTATAAATAATCTAGAGAGGATTTAAAGTATACGGGGAAGATGTGCGTAGGTTATATGCAAATAATACACCATCTTATATAAAGGACTTGAGCATCCACAGATTTTGGTATCTGGGGGTAGGGGTGGGGATCCTGGAACCAATACCCATGGATACTGAGGGATGACTGTACAGACACAGGATAGTGAAGAAGGCACATACCAAGTCTTAATTTTTAAATGCAATACACATTTCCATCAGACTTACTATATGTGAAGTCTGTAGTCACTGCATGAATAAAAACAGAGGAGAGTAATCTGAGAACATGAAGACTAAGCCAGAAGCCATTTATTTTAAGATTGAATATAGGTGAAAATCTCTGTGATCTTGGGTAAGATGTCTTAGGACACAAAAAACAAGAGCAATAAAAGGAAAAAATTATAAATTGTACTTCAAATGTTCAAATTTTGTCCTTAAAAAATACTATTAGAAAGCTAAAAAACATGCCACAGACTGGAATAAAATATTTGTTTAACATATATCTGAGAAAAGACTTGCAAATCAATAAGACAAACAACTCAGTATTTTTTTTTAATTTTTTTTTAAATTTTTTTTTTCAACTCAGTATTTTTAAATGAGAAAAAGATGTGAACAGATCCTTCACCAAAGAAGATATACAAATGGTTGAAAACACATAGATGTTCAACATTACTAGTCATTAGAGCTCTGCAAATTAAAACCAAATGTGATTATCCCAGGAATATAAATGTGATTCAACACAAGAAAATCAATGTAATACATCACTCTGACAGAATGAAGGAAAAAACCCAAATGGTGATCTCAATTGACGAAGGAAAAACATTTGACAAAGTCCATTGCCCTTTCATAATAAAAAAATCTCAGGAACTAGGATGAAAAAGAAACTTCTGAAACACGATAAAAGGCTTTTTTGAAAAACCTACAGCTAACATCATACTCAATGGTGAAGGACTAAACACTTTCCTCCAAAATCAGGCATGAGACAAGAATTCCTGCTTTCGCAATATTCAACGTTGTAAGAAGTTCTATTTGGATGAGTCAGACAATAAAAAGAAATATAAAGCATCCAAATTGGAAAGGAAGAAGTAAAACTATCTCTGTTCATGATTCTATGTACGGAAAGCTATTAGAAAGTTATTAGAGCGAATAAGCAAATTCAGAAAAGCTTCACGGCACCAAATCAACATGCAAAAATCACATGTGTTTTCATACACAATCCAAATAAGCAATGAACAATCCAAAAGGGAGATTAAGAAAGCAATTCCATCTTAAATAACAGCTAAAAGAATAAAATACTTGGGAATACATTTCACTAAGGAGTTGAAGAATATGTACACTGAGAACTAAAAACTATTGCTGAAAGAAGTGAAAAAAAGATCTGAATGAATGGAAAGTCATCCCGTGTTCATGGATATGAAGATTTAATATTGTTAAGATGTCAATACTACCCAAAGCAATGTATAGATTCAATGTAATTCCTATCAAAATTCCAACAGTGTTTTTTGCAGAAATAGAAAAGCCAACGCTCAAATTCACATGAAATTGCAAGGGGTCCTGAATAGCCAAAACAATCTTGAAAAAGAAGAGCAAAGTTAGAGTATTCACACTCTCCAATTTCAAAACTTCTGCAAAACTACAGTAATCAAAACAGTATGGCATTGGCATAGAGATAAACATTCAAACCAGTAGAATAGAATTGAGAATCCAGAGATAAACCCATACATCTATGGTCAATTAATTTTAACAAGAGTGCCAAGACCATTCAATAGAGAAAAGACAGTATCTTCAATAGATGATGTGGGGACAAGTGGATTTCCACATGGAAAAGAATTCAGTTGGACCCCTACCTTACACCAAACAAAAATAAACTCAAAATGTGTGAATGACCTAAATATAAAAGCGAAACCATAAAACTCTTAGAAGAAAATATGGTATAAATCCTCATGTCCTTGGATTTGACAGTGGATTCTTAGATACGACATCAAAAGCACAAGCAACAAAAGAAAGAAATGATTAATTAGACTTCATCAAAATTAAGAACTTTTGTGCATCAAACATTTCAAGAAAGTGAAAAAAAATCCTACATAATACGAGACAATATTTACAAATCGTATATATGATAAGGGTTTAATTTCCAGAATATACAAAAGAACTCCTACAACTCAGCAACAAAAAGACAAACAGCCCAACTGAAAAAATGGGCAAAGGACTCAAATAGACATTTCCCCAAAGTGATACACAATGGTCAGTAAGTACATGAGAATATATTCAATCAATTAATCATTAAATAAGTGCAAATCAAATCACAACAAGATACTACCTCACACCTACTAGACTGGCTATGATCTAAAAAAAACACAAAAAAGTGTTGGTGAGGATGTGGAAAACTGTACATTACTGGTTAGAATGTAAAATGGTGCAACTGCTATGGAAAACAATTTGACAATTCCTCAAAAAGCTAAGCATAGAATTATCAAATGACCCAGAAATTCTGCTCCTAGGTATAAACCCAAAAGAACAAAAAACAGGGACTTGAACAGATGCTCGTACACTGATGTTTATTGCGACATTATTCACTATAGCCAAAATGTGGAAACAACCAAAGTGTCCATCAACAGATGAATGGGTAAAAAAATATTTTATATACATATAGTGGAATATTATTCAGCCATAAAAAGTGATGAAGTTTTGGTACATGCTACAACATGGATGAAACTTGAAAACTAAGCAAAGTAAGTCAGCCACAAAAGGACAAATATTATATGATTCCACTTACATGAAATATCAGAATAAGGAAATTCTTAAAGATAGAAAGTAGGTTAGAGGTTACCAGAGCCTAGGGAGTCAAGGGAACAGGGATTTATTGCCTAATGGTTACATAGGCTCTGTTTGGGGTAATGAAAAAGTTTTGGAAACAGTGGTGATAATTGTACAACACAGTAGATACAATAATGCCACTGAATTGTACATTTTTGAATTATTAAAATGGCCAATTTTATGCTATATGTATTTTGCCAAAAAATGTAGTGATGTAATATGCTCAGACCACTGAATTGTACACTTTAAATGTATGAACTACAAGGTATGTGAATCATATCTCAAGAAAGCTGTTTTTAAAAATCCAAAACAGGGCTTCCCTGGTGGCGCAGTGGTTGAGAGTCCGCCTGCCGATGCAGGGGACACGGGTTCGTGCCCCGGTCCAGGAAGATCTCACATGCCACAGAGTGGCTGGGCCCGTGAGCCATGGCCGCTGAGCCTGCGCGTCCGGAGCCTGTGCTCTGCAACGGGAGAGGCCACAACAGTGAGAGGCCCGCGTACCACACACACACACAAAATATCCAAAACAAGAGCAATGACAAAACCACTACACATCTACTAGAATGGCTACAATGTAAAAGACTGTTAATACCAAGTGTTGGTGAGGAGGCACAGCAACCCTAACCCTCAGAGATTGTTGTGGGAATGCAAAATGGCGCTGCCACTTTGGAAAAAACATGTGGAGGTTTCTTATAACATACTAACAAAATGACTCAAAGATCCTTTCCTGGCTATTTACCTATAGCTCATTGAATCCTCAAAACAAAAACATACCACCTTACAGAAATAGTCTCTGAGATGGCAAGCTAGCTGCCCTTGATAATAAGTGGTAGAGCCAGGATTCAAACACAGGAGTGTCTGACTCCAAAGTCCATGCTTTCAAACATGATGCTGCAGATCAAACACATTCAATACTTCTTTCTCTGGCCCAGGCTTAGGAACAGAGTCTACAGTCAGGTCTGCAGAGGCTGACCGCTGAGCCAAGAACAGCACCGCACTGAAGGTACAGCATTGTTTGCTCAGGGTGGCTGGGATCTATTCCCAGCGATGCTACTGCTGGCATAGAGCTGCGTGTGTGGTCACAAACAGCAGAGACAGCAGGACTGGTCAGCACAGCTTCCCGTGATACAGTCACAAACAGGGATCAAGACGTCATATGCAGGCATGTCTGGCAGAGTTACTTTCAACAAACAGAAGTCAGAGTGACACATGAGGCAGAATATGGGACCCAAGTCTCAACAGCATCGGGGACGATTCCTATGAGAGGCTAAGGCTTAAACAGGACAGTGTAAAACACTGCTGGTCATTTTTTTAAAGATTTTTTTTGATGGGGACCATTTTTTAAACTCTTTATTGAATTTGTTACAATATTGCTTCTTAGGACAAAACTAATCTTTTCCTTAGCAAACTAATATGTGCAGAGTTGTATTTCCCTGAAATTATTGTTCCTAAATAGTTTCAGTCACATATACTAATCATAACTTTTAACTGAAGTAATTTCTATTTCACAGAAAAAACTTGGGGTAGACAACTGGGGTTACACACCAGCATCTTCGCTGTCCTGCAGAGCTCATAAATACAATACAACTTTCTATAGCCATACTTTATACAACTTCTCAAATGGCAAAAATGAACACATTCTTTAATAGACCCAAAGATAGTCTGTTAAAGTCTCTATATAGTTTCTTTGTGGCATATAAGAAGAAGCAAAAACATAGAAAGTTAAAATAATGCTTACTAATTAATGTTTCAGTGCTCTGTCTTACTTAGAAATTATGCAGTTATCCAATGAAATTTCATTTATTAATTCAACTTAATCCTAGTCTAAGGTTTTAACTTACCTAAACATTTTGGAAATTATCCTCAAGATGACGTACTACAAAACATAATTGTTAAAATAAAATTTTATCAGAATAATGAGTCAATTTGGTGAAACACATTTTTCATATTTTTACATTTTTCATAACTGTAAGTATTAAGTAGAAATAATGACAGCTTATTTGATCAGCAAATCTGCCTAAGTCTGGGAACAATGTACCTACAACAGAACAAAATCTATATTTATACTCATCTGTGATAAATCAGTGAAGACTTAGCTATTTTTAGTAACTAAAATTATTAAACTAGCTTCGCTTGCCAAATATTTACCTAAATTGTGTGAACTTGAATTCTTAAAACATTTCTGAGTTATGCTGTGTAAGGATACTTTTTAAGTCTAAAACATTGAAAACATTAAAAGTTCAATTTCCTTATTTTCTTTCCTTAATTTCAATTTCAGAAATATTCAATTTATATAAGTGCTTATTTATCTCATTAGCTAATCAGAATAGAGATCCTTTAACTTAAGATAATTTATAATCTAATTTGTTAACACCAACCGGCAAGTAGGATAATATTACACCCTCACACAACGAGACGTAAAGATCTCTTGAATCAGATACATAGACATCCAGACTGAAACAAAGGGAGTTTACAACTTCAATTCTGGAATTTCAGCTATGAGTCAGAATAAACACATAATTACAAAACTCACGGGTCCATTTCCTGTTCTCTTCTGCAAAATTCTTAATTACTTTGAGCTCCAGAGAGTCAACAGACAAACAGAAAAGACAAACAAACCAGATTCTCTGTCACCTCTCACCCAGTGAAATAAGATCTATCAACTATTAATCCATTTATAGAGATCATCAAATGAACAGACCATAAAACCAAACTCCTGATGGAAAAGGCCAATAAACTAGATTCTCTGTGAAGAAATGACCTGGGATACCCAACAGAAACAAAAATCTCTTTAAACCGTTAATTTATTTACAGAGATCATTAAATAGTCAGACCATAAATCCAAATTCCCAATAAGGAATAATTCACCCCATCCCTCAAATATTGGTGACCTGTGCTCTGATTGCTGACCGCTGCTTCTCACCACAAAGGTGCAAACACAGAGGCCATTGTCCTCGTACCTCACTCAGTTTTTGCAACACCTCCCCTTTCAGCTGCAGTGACTTCCCAAAGATTTAAAGAGCAGGAACCCTTTCCCCCATCCCCCTTCATTTTTCTCTTTTTCCACTCTTGGGAGCCAGACATCAAAGACTAGGACATTCAAAAGCAGCCATGTTTGTGGGGAAAATTATTCATAGAAAGTGACTGTGCATGCCCAGGGAAAGGCAAAGTCTCAGAAGACACCTGAGAAAACCTTAAGTTTACACCTCAGGCTGGTCTTTAGCACAGAGATAGCCTACAACAGTCAAAAAAAAAAAGCAAAAACAATAACAAAAAAACACAGCAAACCCTGGAGAAGGGACAGAATCCAATTTCCAGAGCCACTGCATCGTCCAGTTTCAACCAAACAATCACAAGGCTTACAAAAGGAGCCTGGTATGTTTTGCTATAGTTCAGATTCTTTTGGCATTCCACAGTTACTCTGTGACTCAAATATCACTGTAGCTTTTCTCCTTCCAAACTAGAACAAGGCCTTCATTCTTTGACAGCCCTGCAACACTCAGCCTCAACTCCACACCATGTTACATAGAAAGTCAGCCTGTGTTCTCTCCCATTCACTCATAATTAACGAAGTACTACTTGGTGCCAATGACTTTTACCATAAATGCAAATGTAGCATGCAAATCTCAAGGCATTACTCAGAAAGTAATTAAGCATATTATACAGAAAATTATCTTTTTCCCCAGATTATCAGCAAAATGAAAATACACTTTTAGAAGTTTTTTCAGAGAACGAGCAAACTCCCTAAATTAGTCCTATAAGGTACCAGGGGTACATGACTCTAGCTTAAGAAACACTTCTCAGTGTTTAGGTTCATAAGGCAAGTCTTTATATTCCCCCATCAGCCCAGGAGTTCTCTTCCTTCTTGTCAGAAGACAAGAACAAAACATTTATTTTGTTGTCAAACGCACTTGAGTTATAATCCCAGGTATGTCAATTAATAGCTGTGTGACCTTGAACAGCTCATTCAACCTCTCTGAGGTTGTTTTTCTATCTGTAAAATAGAAAAAAAAAAGACTTTTTTTAGGATCATTGAGTAGATTTAATGAAATTGTTTGTCAAGGAAGGTATTAAATTGGGAGCACAGTCACATGTGTCCTATACTCCTGTAGCAAATCGTCTAAAGAAATAACACACTTGAATTGCTACTCTCAGTAATATTATAACTATATCGCCTAAGGCACTCATTGTCCTGGGATAAGAATCTAACAAAAAGTTTTGGCACTTGATTAAAGTTCCTGAGATTCATGGTGAGCAAAGTTGTCACAGGGGAAGAGGTGGATCTTCTGCATGAGCAGTTCTAGAACGAGGGAGACACGCTGTGCTCTGGAGAATGAGGGGATGGCCCAGCCTGTGGCTGACTCTATAAACTCCTGGAAGCAGCTCTCCCAACACAGTGGTTGTTCTTTGGGGAACAATGGCTGAGTATAAGAGGGGGACATGAGGCAGTGGTGAGCTGAGAGCCCAATCATGGGCCAACACCTGGACCAGAAGTGTTTTTCCTATAGCAGTAGTCAAATACATCAACTGAACATACCTGACCACTCTCTAACAATCAGAACAGTAGGGAGACCAAGAGCTGTAGCAGTAGACCAATATCTGAGAGAGCTGTCTGCTCCTGTGAAGGATCCATGGACACTGGTGGCCTGGATGTTCAGAACCTCTGCTGATTTTTGAAATAGACTGAGTTTGAAAGGATCCTACTTGAAGAATTTTTTTTAATGGGAGCAAATATAAATTGGCTTGCAAAATTTTTCACAGGAGAAGAGAGAGTAAATACAACTTTATTAGGATTAAATTTTTCTGACTGCCAGTGTAATAACAGAGCAGGGAAATACCTTTAATGTGATTTTTTTAAGATTCTGCCTTTGTCTCAATGTCTCAAAAGGCTAATCCTCTTCTTAGGACACAAGTGAACACAGTAGAGCTTGGGTTACAAAAACATGCCTATCGCCCACACTGGGGCCAAGCAACAGAGATGAGGGCTGACATGTGGAGCAGTCAGTGGGAAGCTCCATTTGGCCGGACTGAAATGTGAGATGCTACAGACATAGAGGATAGACATGGGGGTGTGGGGTGGGGGTGGCGCGGTTGGGTTGGGATTTGTGGATTAACAGATGCAAACTATTATATAGAGAATGGATAAACAACAAGGTCTTACTGTGTAGCACAGGGAACTACATTCAATATTATGTGCTAAACCATAATGAAAAAGAATATGTATATATATATATATATATATATACACACACAACTGAATCACTTTGTTGTACAACAGAAATTAACACAACATTGTAAATCAACTATACTTCAATAAAATAAAATAATGTGCAATGCTGAAAGAATCTTCCCCATAACTCCCACTTGCACCCCATCTCCAGGGAAGAAATATTTAAATGTTGAGTGGAAATAGTACTGAAATGCTAGATAGAGCGGATATCAGAAAGCAAGAACAGAGGAGGCTAAGCTGGCTCTGCTCCAAAGCTGTAGGGAAATTCTTGGAAGCCCGTCAAACAATACTTGAAAATATAGACAGCTGCCCAATAATGTTGTAAAATTTCTCACAACTTCTCAGAGAACAGAAGGGAGAGCCTCAGCCTTATAGCAGTTTAGAGGATTGCCCTAATTCATAAATCAAGTTGCTGACATACACAGGAAGAAGAAAAGAACTTTACGTATCCTGTTACAACCCAGCAGACTTTTGAAATGAGCCATGGAACAAGGTCCTGCGAGCCTGGACCTGGTCCTGACCTTGGAAAGATCAGGCTTTTCTGGATCAAGTTCTCCAGAAGGAATTCAGAGAGAGCCATTATTGAAGAAATGTGCATTTACCGGAGAATTGATGGACCAACCAAATAGTCACTTTTAGTGAAAACTCAGGAGGAACAAGAAAAAGTGTCAATCCTGACTGTTCTTAGATAACAAATCAAAGAGCAAAGTTGGACCCGGAGGCACTTGAGGTTGAATTCCTGCCAACAAGGTCCTAAGGAATGGGAGAAACACGTCCCAACCTCAGGTCAATAATTTCCACAGAGAATGCAGTCATTTTCTACTGCTTAACAATTTATCACAAACTTAGTGGCTTAAAACAACACATTTGTTATCTCAGAATATCCATGGGTCAAGGGCTTCCACATAGCTTAGCTGAGTCCTCTTGCTTGTCCAGAGGCAACACCCAGATCATAGGGGCCACCACAGCTCTCTGTCTTCTGACCCCCACAGACACCTCAAACATGGTGGTCTGCTTCTTTGAAACTGACTAGAGAATCTCTCTCTTATAATGTAATATAAGCCCTGGAGTGACTATTCCATCACTATTCATCCTATTTGGTTGGCTAGAAGTAAGTCCCAGGTTCCATTTACATTCAAGGGGAAGGGATTACACAAGGGGTATGACTCATTAGAGGTCACCTTAGGGCGTGTCTGCCATACACTAATACCATTCATTGTTGTGTATGTTTGTGTACATGTGCACATGGGCATGTCCACCTTGGTCAGTGTTGCCCCAGACTCAGACACTGAGACAAGGGTTCACATGGAATTGGGAGAAGATCCTAGGAAACCTGCAGGGGAGTGAGGAACTGAGATAGGGAAGGGAGGCAGCTAATAACGGGTATGTGAACAAATTACAAACTATGGGCAATTTGAACCTTAATCCCTCTAAGGAACTCTGGAAGCCCGCCTGCTACACTTGCCTCAAACATATCACACATTGGGGCAAGGGAATTGAGGTATTTATACACCAATAGCAGGCACTGAAAATGGTGAAGCCTGAGAGGATACAGGCAGAGCCAGACTGCAACTTTACAATCCCTAACGTCACAAGTGTGATCACTAGACTTCCACCCTTGGTACTTAGCATCTAATTACCCTAAGAAAAAGCAAACAGAGAGGAGAGGAAGATGAAGGAATATGTCTGAACTAGTAAGTTAGTGGAATACCAGGTCTCTTCTTCTTATCTATCCCTTGGGGGCAGAATTTGTGAATCCAAAATTGTAAATATTTGTGTTACCGACCAGGGTTCTTGGCCTTCCCCAGTCAATAGAAATTGACTAGAGGCCAGACTAGAAATTCAGGCAAGTCTTTAAATTGGGGCCCCTGCTGCAGCAGGGGGAGCGGAGAACAAACAACAGGTTCCTTGCTTGCTCGCTCCCTGAGGGAGGGCAAGCTTGCTCCTTATATGTGGTGAGGGTAGGGGTGTGTCCAGGGGTTGGGCCGGAGAGGTGGCTGAGGTGTTTTGCCCACTGCTTAGGTGGTGTTGTATGCAGGGGGCATGTGCAGTACCCTGCTTTTGCTCCCAACACCCTGTTTTTGCTCCAGGCTCTTAAAAAGTGGCAGTTGGGTTTTTTGGTCTCTTTGTATCTTTTGGGTACAGAATTTGCCTCAACTGCGGCATGCACACAGTTATTTTTAGTCCCATACAGTTTCTTTGTATCTCATTGCTTGAGGAGAGGTGTGTCCAGATGCAAGCATTGCAGCACTGCAGCAAGGGGTTCCAGGTCCCAACAAAGGGTCCCAGGTCCCAGCCTGTCTCATTTGTAAATATTTTCTCAGGTGAAAATACAATGGGATGAGAACATTTTATTCACTATTCACAAGAACTTCTGGAAGAACTATTGAAGGCCAGAAATTCAGGCAGGACCATTCTCTGAGAGGGAAGCAGATAGAGCAAAAAACTATCCCTTCCAGGGAGCCATGCCAAACAGGGAAGGGAACTTGTTTGGAGCAGGAGCTGAAAAGATCCCTGGGCTTCCCTGGTGGCGCAGTGGTTGAGAGTCCGCCTGCCGATGCAGGGGACATGGGTTCGTGCTCCGCGCCGGGAAGATCCCACATGCCGCGGAGCTGCTGGGCCCGTGAGTCATGGCCGCTGAACCTGCGCGTCCAGAGCCTGTGCTCCGCAATGGGAGAGGCCACAACAGTGAGAGGCCCGCGTACCACAAAAAAAAAAAAAAAAAAAAAAAAAAGAAGATCCCTGAGCATGAGGGGTAGAGCAGGGACACAGCTGAGAGGAGAGACAGAGAGAACCCCTGGTTGGCCAGGCAGGCAAGGAGGGCCTTTGGGAAGAACAAGAATATCTAATAAGATTTCTTTAACTTATTTTTGAAGTATATAATATACACAAAAAAGTCTGCTTATCAAAAGTGCACACCTCAATGACTTTTCACAAACAGAACACACCTATGAAACCAACACCCAGACCAAGAAACAAAGCATGACCAGCACCCTAGAAGCTGCCCTTGCACTCTGCGTCGTGGTCCGAATGCGGGTTGGAAAAGAATTTCCAGACACAATGCGGAATGTAAAGAAGACAATTTATTAGAGGGAAGGGTCGCTGCCGGAGCAGCAGGCCAACTTCTTGATAGGGAGAGTTGACCCTCAGCAAAGGTTTCTGGTCTGTTTTTAAAGCCAGGGAACCTGCGAGTCATCTGCTGACTGGGAAGAGTATGTATACTTTCAGTATGCTGAGCTGGAGAACAACGGAGCATGCGCTAGGAGGGCTCTGGGACATTGCAATGGTCGCAGTGTGACAGAGTGACAGGAGTCCTGTAACTCTTTGTTCCAGCAATGTTGGCCCTTTGAGTTTATCTTGTTCTTTGTCCTTGGAGCACCACACTCTGTTCCAGTCATGACCCCTCCCCCAAAAGGTAACCACCAGCCTGACCTTGAACAATATGACCAGCTTTGCCTGTTTCATAGTTTAAATGGAATTGTACAATCTGTACTCATTTTTGTCTGGCTTCTTTCACTCAGCATTGTGTATGTGAGGCCTTTCATGTCATGCATAGTTGTATATCGCTCATTCTCATGCTGTGTAGTAGCGCATTCTGCAAATATGTCACGTTTTATGTGTCCATTCTACTGATGATGGGCACTTGGGTAGTTTCTTGAAATGATTTAGTTCATATTTTTGTGGGGTACAATGCAACCTTCTTCTCTGTCTCAGCACAAAATCTTTAATCAATGATGTGTGATATAAGGGGATTCTTTGAAGTGAATGCAAAGAAATGCCAGGTGCAGTGTTAGGGACAGTGTGGGGTAGAACAGAAGCCACATGAGAACCAGGCACATCAGGTTGACTTTTTTTTTTTTGATATCTTGAATTACTCATTTAGAATTCATTCAACAAAAGTACATTCAAGTCACCTAGTCAGGCCGACTAGAACCAGGCAGATCTAGAGAGAGGTCTCTAGTGGAAATCTGTTGTATTTTTTCTTCTTTCTTTCCTTCTTGAGAAATTCCATATAGTTTGGAGCTGTTGATTATAAAACTCCACTTATGTATCAAGGGAATGGGTATGTGACCCAATAAAAACAGTTTAAAGTTCCTTTCTCTGGAATTTGAATCTTGAGAATTGAAATGTGTTTGGAATTGAGTTACCTAACAGAAGGTTTGTGAATTCATGCTTCTGTGATTCCCAGAAGGTCCCCAGTTCCTCTCCTTCTCAAGGCTATAAATATTCCTTCTTTCTAGTGTGCTTAGGATTCTTTTGTTTGCCACCAAAGAACCTGAACTGTTGAAGCTCTTGTGACCTAAAATCTCTCCCCCATATGCTTACCTAAATTGTTTTGGAAATTTTCACATTAGTGATTCCTTGAGGGTCTACAGTGAAAAGAGATGCAATACTACAGCTATTGTATGAAAGTATTGGGGAGGGAATCTCTAGTAAGCTAAAATTAATTACTGAAACATTAGTTGTCATAGATTTATCAGTTCTCATTTATCATTCCTTCATGAAGGGATAGAATATAGAATGGATAGTTTGGGGTTAGAATGAGGCAGTTTTGCACATGACACCCCTCCAGATGAAAATCTCTGGGCAACTGGGAGAAGGGTACAAGGGCGTAGGTAGTTGTCGGCTCAGTGGAAGGAGGCTGTTGGAGACAACTACCAATGGTCCTCTATATCCACAGGCTCCACATCCACAAATTCAACCAAGCTTGGACCAAAAATATTCAGAAAAAAAATATCCAGAAAGTTCCAAAAAGCAAAACTTGAATTTCCCAGGCTCTGGCAAATTTATACATAGTGTTTACATACATAGTGTATTTATAGCTATTGACATAGCATTTACATTTTATTGGGTATTACAATAATCTAGAGATGATTTAAAGTATATAAGGGGATTGCATAAGTTATATACAAACACTATACCATTTTATGTAAGGCACTCAAGCATCTGCAGATTTAGGTATTCATGGGGTTCCTGGAATCAGTCCCTTGAGGATATCAAGGGACCACGGCATTGTCAACATACTGGTTAGGCCAGTTTAACTTATTGTATGTAGCCAGTAGTATGGCCTCCTCTCCAGAACAAATGGCTCAGAAAGAATGTTTTCTGATTTTGTTTTATTTCCCCCCCAGTGATTCTCATGTCCAGCAGGTTTGGGAACCACAGAGTTAAATGACTTCTTATAATAACTTTGCATTAGATTTTACCTTGATATGTTTTTATTGCTCATTTTTAAGTGACATTAGTTTCCTGAGCTTTTAAAAGGTAGTGTGGTTCGGGGTAGATTTTCTAACTTTACTGAGCTCTCTCTTTTGTTTTTGTGCAGTGTTCAGAAATACGGCAGCTAGCAGTCTGAGATTTCCTGGCTCTGTTCCACTCCCCCGTGTTTACCTCGACCTTCTCTTTCCTTTGTAGCTGTTGTTCTTGTCCTACTCAGTTTTAATTCCACTCCCAGCAGTTTCTATTCAGTGTCCCTCCAATCCTGGAAAAGAGCTCTTGTTCTTACTAGAGTTCACATCCGGCTCCCACTTTGTAAGAATCAACTGTGCGTATCTCTTCCCAACTTTGTCCTCATGTTAGTAGCTTGCAGTTGGCCATGGCAGGAGTATTTATACCATGGAAATCAGCAAGCACCACAAATTGGACTGTTAAACAATGACCAGCACACCACTGGCTATGCCGCTCTGGCTCTTGAGATCTTACTGGGGAGTTGGGAATTGGAGCTTGTACTCACTGGCACTGGGGTGGACAAAACTACTCCCATTTTGAGCTAATGCCCCTGAATTAGTCTGTCTGCTCTCTGGCAGTTTCTCATTGGCTGTTTAGAGGTTCTCTGGTTCTCCAGGTCCTCAGACACACCACTGCTGCCCACTGCTTTCTCCCTCACAGATGCCACAGCAAGTTTTATGACTGTTGGTTTATTCTCATCCACTTGTATTTTGGGGGTCACAGGGATTCGCTATCACTTAGTTTTATTGCAAATGTGTATGAGATTTTGGTTTTCCTCTACCTGTTTTTATGTGAGGATTCAGAAATTCAAAGACAACGCCACCACTGTATTCCCAGAATCTACAAGTTGGATGACTTCCAAGATTCGTTCTAGCTTTGAAATTGTCTGGGCTCAAATCACTGAAAACTCTTTTGTGAAACAGTGAATTGGACCCAGATCTGTCACTGGCCTCCCATGAACCCCCCAAAGGCCTCCTGGGGCAAGAGCTGGAGGGCTGTTGATCAGTCTCAGCAAAAGCTTTCATAGAAGATCCTTCTTAGCTACCAAGCCAAGCTTCCCCCTTTGAGCTTGATGACCTTTTACCTGCTTCACACAGACTCTGAATTTCCACCAGCTTCCTGGTCACCATTTAACTCATCAGATACTAAAGTAACACAATAAAACAAAACAGGGATTTCCCTGGTGGTGCAGTGGTTAAGAATCCGTCTGCCAGTGCAGGGACACGGGTTCCATCCCTGGTCCGGGAAGATCCCACATGCCGTGGAGTAACTAAGCCCGTGCGCCACAACTACTGAAGCCTGCTCTCTAGAGCCCGTGAGCCACAACTACTGAGCCCGCGTGCCACAACCACTGAAGCCCGTACACTCTAGAGCCCGTGCTCCACAACAAGAGAAGCCACCGCAATGAGAAGCCCACACACCACAACAAAGAGTAACCCCTGCTTGCTGCAACTAGAGAAAGCCTGCGCGCAGCAATAAAGACCCAACGCAGCCAAAAAAAACAAAAACAAACAAACAAAAAAAACTAAGTTTGAAATCTTTACTCTCCTCATGGACAGCTACTTTTCTGGAACTGCCTCCTCCAGAAAAGAAGATTCTAGGACTCAAGGTCAGGAAATATCTTCTCAGACTTAATGTCAGTTCCTCATTTGGCAAATAACATAATTTTCCACAGAACTGGACTGGAGAAAGGAGTAAATTTACCTTGAACATTGTGGAAAGGTATGTGAGATATAACTTTCAAATAATAATACTACTTACTCTATTAGTCAGAGTTCTCCAGAAAAACAGAACCAACAGGATATACATATACATGTATATATATATATATATATATATATATATATATATATATATATATATGGAGAGAAACAGAGAGAGAGAGATTTACTATAAGAAATTGGCTCATATGACTATGGAGACTGACAAATAAGATCTGCAGTCAGCAAGCTGGAGACCCAGTAGAGCTGATGGTGTAGTTCCAATCTAGTCTGAGGAGTAGCAGGCTTAAGACCCAGGAAGAGCTGATGTTTCATTTTAACCCTGAAGGTAGGGAGAAAAACAACGTCCTGGCTGGAAGGTAGTCAGGCAGGAGGAATTCCCTCTTATTCAGGGGTGGGTTGGCCTTTTTGTTCTATTCAGACCTTCAACTGATGGAATGAGGTTCATCCACATCAGGGAGAACCATCTGCTTTATTCAGTTTATTGATGTAAATGTTAAACTCACTTAAAAATACCCTCACCAAAACACTCAAAATAATGTTTATCCAACATCCTGTGGGTCAGTCAAGTGGACACGTAAAATCAGCCTCACAATTACTAACATTTATTGAGCAACATTTATTGATTGAGTACTTTCCAAGTATTAATTACTTACAAATGACCTCATTTAATCCTCACAAGCTGTAAAATACTTTAAATTATTCTTCCAATTTTACAAATGAGGAGATTAAAGGTTGAGGTGTTAAATATATTGACTGAGGTCTCATAGTGAGTAAATAGCACACTATAAATAGCACATTATAAAATCTAGGATTTTATACTTTCTCTTTTCCTTTCCTTCCTTCCCTCCCTCCCTTCCTTCCTTCTTTCCTTCCTTTCTTCTTTTCCTTTTTCTCTGTTTTCTTTCTTCCTTCCATCACAAATGATGGCCTCAAGAAATTAGCAGATCTTACTTCACATTAGCGAATAGCTCTTGATGTGTTGATTTCTACATAGCAGCGTTCGATTTGTAGTTGTTGACCCAATAAAGGATGAGTGAAAGCTTCTCATGCGGTAAGAAGTGAGAGAGTTTCTAATCATTCTCCCGTTCCATACTGTTCCAGCATCCCCACAAGAGGCATGAGCAAGATGGTGCTGTTTGAAAAGCTGTCACGTGGAGTCTGGAATGGATCTGCTGGGACTAGGGGCCACTGAGGGCTATGGTTCTGCCTAAATTAGTCAATTCTAGAAGTGGAGAGAGACCAACATTAGCTGTGGTGAATGGTCTGGGAAGTGTCTAGCAGTGGTGAGTCAGACTCTGGAGAATGGGTGACCTTGCACAGATGAGAGGTATGGGAAGAAAGATATGAGAAGAACATTTCTTTGGGAAGTACACCATACAACATAATAGTGTATAAATAGAAATTGAAGGGGGAAAGTGACTTTTTTTTTTTTTTTTTTTTTGCGGTACGCGGGCCTTTCACTGTTGTGGCCTCTCCCGTTGCGGAGCACAGCCTCCGGACACGCAGGCTCAGCGGCCATGGCTCATGGGCCCAGCCGCTCCGCGGCATGTGGGATCTTCCCGGACCGGGGCACGAACCCGTGCCCCCTACATGGGCAGGCGGACTCTCAACCACTGCGCCACCAGGGAAGCCCGGAAAGTGACTTTTAAATTAGAATAAAAGAAAACCAGTATGGGGATGGGGGGATATTTGAAGTGAATTCGCTCACCCACTACCAGTTGGAGGTGCTTAGAGTTTTCTCTATTGATGTTATATCTTTTTCACCTTTAATATATCTGTTCAGAAACCATCCATAAGGATACACACGAAGGTGTTAACCATGCTTGTGATGGAATCATGGTATGTTTTCTGTTTGCTTACCAGAATTTTTCAGAAATGAGTTTTGTCTTCATATTAAGAAGAGAACAATCAAGGAAACTTCCTTTGTGAGAAAAAAAATCACATTTGCTGTCCAGATGTTTTGACTAAGAATACCAGATATTTAACAACAATTTTCAGGCATCAGAGCTTTCACCAGAGAAGGAGTCCTAAGTCCTTGGCACCATCACTTGAGCAAAGCACTTCATTTTTCTGTGCCTGTTTACTCCATTGAATGGCTTTAGTACTGGACTTTTTGTCTAGATCCTATATCCTCATAAACAAACATGAACTGATTTCAAAATGAAGGGGGAGAAGTTTCCAATGGGCACAAGAGGAAATGTATTCTGCCCTCTCATCCTGGGCTTACAGGTCAGCCAAAAGCCAGACTAACCAATTGTTATACAGAGAAAATCCTTTATCTCAAGTTACAATAAAAAATGACCTGCAGGTATAATGATTGTAGTTTGATTTCCTAGATTTTTAGACCCAGCAAAGTTGCAGGCTGCCAAGTTCCTTCTTTAAACTTCTTTGCCAAGTTCCTTCCAATGATTCTTCCTCTCGTCTCTTGAAAGGTTAACAACATTCACACAACAGAATTTCCCTTGATTTTCCCAGGTATAGCTAGCATGCATCAAATAAGATGCACAGGTTCTTTGGCAGGAAGAAATGTGGTAGAGGGCAGTGAGAGGAAGCTTCAGATAAGGCCCAGTGATATCTACAGATCCTTTTCAGCCTGTAGATAGTGTTTCATTTTCTCATCCTTTCCCAACACATAAGGGTAATAATAATATTCATTTATTAAACTCTTACTGTGTTCAGCACCTTGCATGCATTATCCCAGTTAACCATCACCACAACCCAATGATGCAGAACTATTATTCTCCACCCCTAGCAACTGAAGAAACTAATAGGAAACTGATTCTAAGAAATTTTAAACGACAATTTCAGGTTATTCAAGTAGGATACGGAAAAGTTAAGATTCAAATCCAGATCTGCCTGGTTCCAAAGTCTATGTTAATACCTCTGTACTATAAGATCATGTAGCCATGGATATGGAATTTGTGGTTTTACCAGTATTTATTCTCCCACTCTCAGCTCCCTCCCGACCCCACCTTGACAACCACTTCTATTTGTATCTGTTTTTATAAAATAGGTATTTTTGTTTTGTGAGTAAACTTGAGTAAATATTACTTTACATTACATTAGCATTACCTTTAAGACACATCCACGTTGCTATTTGTGTGTTTAACGTGCTGTTTCTAACCATTTCATAGCACTCTGGGTTGTACTTCCAACCACATTTTACCCGTTCTGCCTGCAGTGATGGACACCCAAATTACCTCCAACTCTCTGAATAGTTCAGTTTTATTTTTTCCCACAGAGTACATTAACCATTAAATAATCTATCCTCTCCCAATTTAGCAGATATTAATATTGCTACCTCAGCTTTCTCTTGATTCATATTTGTATAGTATACTTTATTCTAACCATTCGTTTTCAATTTTTATGTAGTAGTTGTGGTGCACGGGCTTAGTTGCTCCACGGCATGTGGAATCTTCCCGGACCGGGGATCGAACCCGTGTCCCCTGCATTGGCTGGTGGATTCTTAACCACTGCGCCACAAGGGAAGTCCATTTCCTTAATTCTTTAAAAATATTACTTCATTGTCTTAGTGAGTCCAGTGTTGTTATTGAGAAGTGCAATGCCACTTGACTTTTGTTCCTTTTCAGGTGATCTTTCTTACTAGAAATTTTTAGAATTTCCTCTTTTTCTGTATGTGCTCTAGATTCACTTTCTCCTTAACTCTCTTGCTTGTTCCCTGATAAGTTTTTTTTCTAGACTGAGATGTGTCATCTTCCTTTAACTATGGAAAATGTATCTTTATTATTTCTTCCAATGTTTCTCCTTTGGGGATTTCCATTATTCAAATATTGATACTTCTACATTTATTCTTCCAATCTCTTAGATTTTTAAAACAATATTTTCTCATTTTGTTCTTTCTTGTTGGCCTTTTTTGAGAGTTCCCCAATTGAATATTCCTACTCACTAATTTTTTTAAGCTATGTTCCCATCCTGTAGTATTTCTCATCTACATAGTCTTTATTCCAGCATTATATTCCAGCATTATATAGCATCTACATAGTCTTTATTCCAGCATTATATAGAATTAGTTATACACTTAATTCTTTGTTGTGCTTCTTATTAGTGCCCTGTAGTACAAAATATTCCTTTCCCTTCTTAAGGACACATAGGATGATTATTTTAAATTCTTGATCTGTCTGTTTCAAAAATTCTGTTCAGTGGGCTGTCTTCCTTTTATAGACCTCAATGTATCCTTATTTTGGCATATGAGTTCATGTCCCCTGGGGGTAATGGATACTCTCTAGTGCTGTGTGTTGTGGAAGCACTGAAGATCTGGCCCCAGTCTGTGTTCCTCAAGGCACATTTCAAATGAGTGGTGGGGATAAGCCCCAGACATTGCAGAACCACTGATGACCATCCTGTTTGCTGCCGCTTCACCAGGAGACTCTCCTGGCCAAGATTGCACAATTAAACTGCTGGGAAAACAACAGCACCTGGAGAAAATATTGCTGGGCCACCAGTTTGGGGTTTGAGAATGGAGGTTTGTTAGAATAATTGTCAGTGTATGATTGGTCAATCTGCAACTCTTTTTGTGAACAACGCACCGGGGTAGGGCTTTTGCAGTGTCTCTCCTCCCACTACCCCCTGCAACCATCCTTCCCTTGCAGGCTTCAGCCCTCATCCAACCTCATCCCTGCATCTATCCCACATCCCTTGGTCCAGGGCATCCTTCAGACTCCTCAGGGATTTCTCATAGCTTTTTTTTTTCTGAATTGTTCTTCAAATTTATGCTTTAGTCATTTTTCTAGTGTTTTTTGATTTAAGAAGAGGAATTCAACAACCTATGACAGTTTGCCATGTTGCCAAGCAGAAAAAAATTGGACTTGTTAAAATGCTATGCAAATATAAATTATGATAATAAGACAAATACATGATAATTATCTAACAACGAAATTCTGAGAGCTCAAAAAAAGAAAAGGAGATTACTTACGCAAATTGGTTGTTTTGTGACATATTATTTGTTATTGACCTAAAATGACTGTGGGAAGTTAGTTTTTTTTTTTTTTCCAAACAGTTTAAATGTCTGAGAAGAAGAAGGTTGGACAATAAATGCTAGAGAAGCAGTGACAGGTGATCAAATGATGCCAAGGTTTTCTCTTTGAGACTCACGGGCAACTCCACCATCATTACACTGTCTTCCCTGTGCAAATATTGAATCTTTCCCTCTTGAGACTGGACATCATCTTGCTGGGTTTGCTCCCTAGATGATATAACAAATGCAAGGTAACTCCTGGAATGATGTAACTCAAACAAAACAATGAACACCAGTGCTCAATGTTTCTCTTCTGAGAAATCTCATCAGACTCCAGGCCCTTTCCCCTACTTTTCTCAGGACCTCTCAGCTAATTAGATAGGAATCTATGCATACTTCCTGTGGGCCTCAGTAGTCCTCCCTCACAAAACCCTGGAAGCTTTAGAATCAAAGGTCTGCATGTTAGCCCAGATAATCACAAAAGGCAAGACCTGGCAAAGGAGAGATTGGTTAACCAGTCACAAAATCATAAGTAGCTCTGACTCCTCCCCTCCCATAGCAGAATCCACACATAGATGTGATGAGAGTCCTCGATCTGGAGATATAGCAGAGATATCTACTCCCAGCCATTGCCATGAACTAGTCACACACCCACAAGCCAGGTCACTTCACCTCTGGAAGCTTCAATGTCCAAATCAACTTAGAACTGTTGTGAGTACAGATTGCGTGTGAAAGCATTTCAAAACTGATGAAGTACCAGATATGCTTGTATTGAATTAGTATTATTATTAAATAAACAGGGTTCGTCTCCCCAAACATAAAGACTTGTCCCTAGGTCTACACATTCTGTAGAAATAACTTTCCTACACACTTCCCGATGCCTAGAAATCTGAAAACTCCTTTCCTTTACGTTGAGATCTAAAGTATAAATCTGCATGAGTGGGGATCTACTTCAATTGATCAGTCATAGAAACCTTGGCTAAATGCATCTTCAGGGCATTTGTTGAAATGAGGACTGTGAGTCTCTGAGGTAGAAGAGGCAGATGTAGCTAAAAATGGTAAATCTAGGTGCCTGGGAACGTTGTTTATTATTATTTTGCTCTCCTAAATCATCTTTTTTGACAGAGTTGCTTAAAAAACAAACATTGTTTTTGCAAGATTCACCCTAGATGTCTAAACTTTTTAAACCATAATAATCAATTTTTCTGATTCCTAATGTTTATCTAGCACCTGACGCATTTTTTTAACATCTTTATTGGAGTATAATTGCTTCACAATGGTGTGTTAGTTTCTGCTTTATAACAAAATGAATCAGCTATACATATGCATCCTGACACATTTTTAATTAATCAACACTCTATCTTTTATCAACAGTTCAGCTAAAGAGCTGCAGTCCAGGAGTTGAAGGACCCCAAAATCTCAAAGCAAGAATAAAAATGTCTGTCCTCATTTAGAAAGTATCAAAATGTGAGTTTATGTAAATGTTTGAGGGGTGTCTTCTTCACTATATTTCCTTCAACACTTTGGACAATTCATAGAAAAACCAATTACTTTATTGTGCTTGACTATAATTACTTGACTAAGTCAACTAAATTCTGTCCACTATGAAAAACTATCACCTGATGTTGTTATGCTATTATTTCCCCCAATTTATACTTCAAATAACATATTCCTGGTACTTCCTCAACCTACAAGGTTCCCTTATTCCAAAGAAACAACTTAATATTAGATTTAACCACATGGCATTGACATTTTTTCAGGTCAAAAATGGTTGAAGATTGGTGCAGATCATGCATAGATCCAGACAGCCTAGATTCAAAGCCCATTTAAGTCACTTGCAAGTTCTCAAACCACAGATGATTATACAGTTTTTCTAAACCTCAGTTTCCTCATCTGTAAAATGGGTGTAATAATAGTAGCCATCTCAGTTATGAGAATTAAATGAGATAATGTGCAAAAAGTGCTTAGCACAGTACCTGGCACATAGTAGTTTCTTAGTACATGCCAACTTAAAAGAGAGAAAGAAATGAAGCTGAACCATCCCATGTTTTCCCAATGCTTAGCACAGTGCTTAATCTGTTATCTATACTTAATAAAGTTTTTACCGGATTGGCTGGTTTTGGCCTTCAATTTTATCAAAATCATCTATTAGTATCCATAATTCTGTGTGACTATTGGGTGTTTTGGTCTAAGAGCCTAATGTTCCTATTCAGTTCCATCTATTTTCTCAGTGAATTGAGTGTTTGGGATGACCTGGAGCTCCAAATTTTAGAGGTCATAGGGAGGAGGAGCAGTTGTGAGGAGTGGCCAGTGATTTGGAGGAAAATCCTGCGGTTGTCAGGTTCTGTAAGCCAAATGAAAAATGTGTCTCAAGAAAGAGGGAGTGAGAATATGAGCCGTGTGCTCCTGAGAGGTCGAGTAAGCGGAAGGTTCAGAACCAAATGTTGGGTTTGGCAAAAAGGAAGTTACTGATGACCTTGACAAAAGGAATTTCAATGGAATGCAGGAGACAAAAGCCAAAATGGGGCAACTAAAGACAGAGTGAGAAGAAAAGATGTGAAACACTGAGAACAGAAAATACTTTAGTGGCTTTCAGTATAGAGGGGAGCAGAGAGGCGATGGCACACTCGGTAGGACATATAGGGTCAAAAGGGCATTTTTTTAAACATTTTTATTGGCGTATAATTGCTTTACAATGGTGTGTTAGTTTCTGCTTTATAACAAAGTGAATCAGTTATACATATACATATATCCCCATATCTCTTCCCTCTTGTGTCTCCCTCCCTCCCACCCTCCCTGTTCCACCCTTCTAGCTAGTCACAAAGCACTGAGCTGATCTCCCTGTGCTATGCGGCTGCTTCCCACTAGCTATCTATTTTACATTTGGTACTGTATATATGTCCATATATACACTACCACTCTCTCACTTTGTCCCAGCTTACCCTTCCCTCTCCCCACGTCCTCAAGTCCATTCTCTAGTAGGCCTGTGTCTTTATTCCTGTCTTGACCCTAGGTTCTTCATGACCATTTTATTTTATTTAATTTTTTTAGATTCCATATATATGTGTTAGCATACGGTATTTGTTTTTCTCTTTCTGACTTACTTCACTCTGTATGACAGACTCTAGGTCCATCCACCTCACTACAAATAACTCAGAGAAAACTATAATTCAAAATGAGTCATGTACCACAATGTTCATTGCAGCTCTATTTACAACAGCCAGGACATGGAAGAAACCTAAGTGTCCATCGACAGATGAGTAGATAAAGAAGATGTGGCAAAAGGGTAAAGATGGGATTGAACGCTGATAAGAGCAACCTAGTAGAAAGGGGAAAAATCAGGAAGAAGAGAAGAGACAATTGCAGAACCACAGTCTTCACACAGAGCAGAGGCAGTACAATCAGTGCACAAGTGGTGACATCAGATTTAAAACAGAGCAGGGATTGTTCCTCTAGATAAGAACTATAGGAAAGTAGAGTATGGGGTATAAAGGCAGGCAATTTGCTGAATTTTCTAATAAGAGATGGAGTACTTCTCTTCTGATGGTTTCTATTTTCTCAGTGAAAGAGGAGTCGAAGTAATCAGTTGAGAATGAGTAGAGGAGATGGGCTGAAGACAGAAGAGGAAGTGTGACTAGTCATTTGGGAGTGGGAGAGCAAATTAACTAGGAAAATGTAGTAGAATTGCCAGACTATGCTGAGGGTCCATTTGAGATATGCGGTTGTAAATGTAAAGCTAACCAGTTAATACCATACTGTGTTTTCCTTCAGCCTTGTTTAGCTGCTCAGATACAGGCACAGGGTAGACCAAGAGTGGGTTTAGGGCTTCCTTGGTGGCACAGTGATTGAGAGTCCGCCTGCCAATGCAGGGGACACGGGTTCGTGCCCTGGTCCGGGAAGATCCCACATGCCACGGAGCGGCTGGGCCCGTGAGCCATGGCCGCTGGGCCTGCGCGTCCGGAGCCTGTGCTCCGCAACGGGAGAGGCCACAACAGTGAGAGGCCCATGTACCGCAAAAAAAAAAAAAAAGAAGAAAAAAAAGATGCAGATGTAGAGAGTGGACTTGAGGACACTGGGAGGGGGAAGGGTAAGCTGAGACAAAGTGAGAGAGTGGTATTGACATATATCCATTACCAAATGTATTGTAGATAGCTAGTGGGAAGCAGCCGCATAGCACAGGGAGATCAGCTCGGTGCTTTGTGACCGCCTAGAGGCCTGGGATAGGGAGAGTGGGAGGGAGACGCAAGAGGGAGGGGATATGGGGATATATGTATACGTATAGCTGATTCACTTTGTTATACAGCAGCAACTAACACAACAATGTAAAGCAATTATACTCCAATAAAGACATTAAACACACACACACACACACACAAAGTAAGCAGGGAAGATAGAGGTTATTAGAATTGCGCTTCATGAAATTAAAACTTTGGAGGTTGTATAGCGAGAAGGTCAAGAGTATGAGAATGGAAACTCATACTAGAGATTATCATACTAAGTGACTAAGCAGGACAGAGAAAGACAAATATCATATGATATTGCTTATATGTGGAATCCAAAAATAATAATAATAATAATACAAATGAACTTATATACAAAACAGAAATAGACCCACAGACGTAGAAAACCAATTTATGGTTGCCGAAGGGGAAGGGGGGGGATAAATTAGGAGTTTGGGACTAATACATACACACTACTATATTTAAAATATATAACCAGCAAGGACCTACTGTATAGCACAGGAACTATACTCAATATTTTGTAATAACCTATAAGGGAAAAGAAACTGAAAAATAATATATATATATATATATATAAATAACTGAATCACTTTGCTGTACACCTGAAACTCACACAACATTGTAAATCAACTATACTTAAAAAAAAAAAAAGAGTATGAGTGTGGGATGGGAGGCTGAGGTCAAGTGGAGGACAAAAATCATGGAAGTGGGAACTTACGTGAGAGGGCAGCGTGGATGAATTACCTATGTGGAGATTCACATCTCCAAGAATGCTGAGGATTGAGGGTGGAAAGGAAGGCAGTGATCCCTGTACTTCCATGTTCATGAACAAGGGTAGTGGAGCAGGACTGAATGTTGACTGCAAGAATGAAAGGCACTGGTTGGTCCAGACGGATGGCATGTGCTTGCAGAGAATGGGGCTTTTGAGAGGAGGGAGAAGAAAAATACTCTGGGGATATCAGCGAAGAGTGAAGAGGACATATGCCTTATTCCAAGCACTGCAGTACATTGGGTTCCTTTGGCCAGGGGTCCCATATTATGGAAAGCAAAGAGCGCAACCACTATGTGAGAGTTGCAGTCTGAGACAGAGAAAGAAACAAAGGGCGTATTCAGAAAAAGGATTGGAAATAAGGAATTTTCAGTTGATGACAGAGCTTTGCCAGTGGCTCAGTGGAAGGGCATGGGGTGACAGAGCAAGGTGGGAGATTGGGTTAGAGCAGTAAGCACCAAGATGTATGGAGGCAAGAATCTAAAGATGATGGAAGACCTGGGAGACTTGGACTTCTAGGGGCAGCTGGAAGTTCTCTGTCTTCAGGAAAATGAAGTTGCCTCTGTTTCCCCTAAATCAGGAACCACTCTGACTGTTCTCCGTGCCCTGCACAGAGTCATAGTAGACAGAGGGGTTAATTGAATGAACTAATGAGTGGATGCATGACTCTTGTAAAAGATAGAGGAAGATCGGTGCAATGAGAGTGGGATGGAGGGAGAGATTCATTAGAAGATCAGAGGGCAGGAACATTTTATTGTGAAGTAGAAGACCAAAGTGGAAAGAGCAGAATCTGGAGTCGAAAGACATGGTTGAGTGCCCAACCTGCCATTTACCAGCTGTAGATCTTCGGGAAAGCTGGATCACCTGTCCACATATCACTAGCCTCATCAGTAAAGCAGACCTTTCCTCTTCAGGAGACCTTGAGCTGCAAATGACGATCACCTCTTTAGGGCTCCTGTACTTTTATTGCAGCACTTATTACATTGCACTTGGAAATTGTATAGCGCTATACAAACACAAGAACGACAATAAAAACAGAAGAAATGGAGCAGGCTCTTTATCCTCTGTAATTCCAGCCCTTTGCCTGTATGCCTGTACCACTCCCAACTACTTAAAGGGCTACTATGAAAAGATTCATTCCCTTTGGTTTTGAAAGATTTTCCTTATCATCACAATACATTAATAACAGCTAACTTGACAGAGAGCTTTCTCGACAACCAAGTGAGAGGAACTCAGACAAGGGTCCAAGACCAGGTTGGATTACCTTAGGATGTATTATAAGGAACACCATAGCCTCCTGAGGTGGCTGAACATAAACAAGGCTGCCACAAGAGCCCAAGAAAGGAGGGATCAGTGCCATCCTTTCCCATACATGCCCAGGAGCAGCGCAGGTATGTACATGTTGGAGAGATGATGTTTTTCTTTGATTTGCCCATGTTCTAAGTGAGAAGTTGTGCCCAGTTTTAGAAGCCACAGAGCCTCGATAAGCAGGGGCAGGGTTTCCGGAGGCAGAAGTCACTAGAATCCCAGTCAAAAGTTGGCAAGGCTTGGGCACAGCCTTAGAGAAGCAAGTTAACCTCTCAAGGTCTCAGTCACCTCATCTCTAAAGAGACAGCCCAGGTCTGTTTACAGAATTCCAGGATCCCAAACCTCTGGCACCTGCCGATGTCAGCAAGACACGTTTTACACCCCTAGCAGCACGAAGCAATGGAAATATCGGTACCAGGGCCCATGGCATTCTCTCCACCACCGTTTGCACCTCTCCCCCCAGCCCCTGCTGAGACCTTCAGGACTGTGTGTCACCTGCAGTGTCAGTAAAACCAGCTGCTTCAAGTCACTGCAGTCAGATTCAAAATGGACGGAGGATAAGAAGCGTGTTTCTCTGCTCTCTGATTTCATGAAAGGGGGACATGAGATGTACAGATAAGAGTGTATGTGTGTGCGTGTGTATGTACCATGTGCTCGTGCACAGAAGCACACACGCACTCCTTTTTTTTTTTTTGCAAACACTCCCCAAGTCCAGCCCAAGGGCTCACAGTCTCCCAGCATTGATGGTAACACAGCTACCGCTAGCACCCGGACACCCCTAAACCATCCAGTGTACTTTAGGACTAGCCCTTCCTTCCTTCCCATTTCTACACTGCGTTCCAAGAATATTTAGAAAAACACTTTTCGCCCAGTGTCTTCCCTTGCCTGGTGCCCAGGGAACCTGGGTGCGTGGGTGTGTCGGGTGGGAGGAGATGCCTTCAGCCTTCTTATTTTCTTCATGACTCCCCACCATCATCAACACTCTTCCCCACCCCTTGAGTACAGGCCTAATGTCCCAGCTCGGAATTTAACATGTTTTTCCATTTGTGAGGAAGGGATTGAAGTGGATTTGCTTGTCTCAATGAGCAACCGTTGGCTGTCCTCCAAGAGATAAACCCCAGTCCCCCTAACCTGCCCCCTCCTTCTGATGTCCTTGGTTCCAACACTTGGAATTATCATTCACATCTCCCTTTTGGTGTACTCACAGCTAATCCCATTTTCCATGGCCTGAATGGGTATTAAGAGTCCTCTTTATGGCTCTCAGTTTCTCTGTATGTCTATCCCCTCTAATCCAACTTGCATTCACTCTAAATCCACCATAAAGACGGCTCCCACCCCATGTGCTTCAACCGCCTTTAAAATAAGGAAGACCTTTGCCCTCCACTTCATGGTCCCCACCTGCTTTTCTCATTTGTTGTCCTCCTTCTCCCCTTCACTCTCTGCTCCAGGTGCCCTTACCTGTTCAATCACTGCCTGCTGTGGCACTGCCCCTGCAGCCACCCTCCAATTCTTCATCAGAAGAAGCTCCACTTATCCATCAATGTTGACCTCAAATTTAGCCCCTTCCATGAGGCCAGTCCTGATTCTCCCACACACAGGAAATCTCTGCTTCCTTTGAATTCCCGTGGGGTTTTGCCCATCTCTCTCTCTCTCTCTCTCTCTTGTGGCCTTTATCATATTCTGACTCTTTTTTGGGTTATATAGTATGTATGTGCTTATCTCATTCCTCCTACTGGTGGAGGAAGCCCCCAAGGACCTTGATCTCCGCCTTTCTCCATCCGTCCCCTTCACCCCCACAGCCCTCCATCGCACAGTGCCTGGCATATAATAGCTAATTTTGTTGTTGTTGTTTGTTTGTGTTTTGGCTGTGTTGGGTCTTCGTTTCTGCGTGCGGGCTCTCTCTAGTTGTGGTGAGCAGAGGCTACTCTTTGTTGCAGTGCCTGGGTTTCTCATTGTCGTGGCTTCTCTTGTTGCAGAGCACGGGCTCTAGGTGTTGGGCTTCAGTAGTTGTGGCACGCAGGCTCAGTAGTTGTGGCTCGTGGGCTCTAGAGCACAGGCTCAGTAGTTGTGGTGCACCAGCTTAGTTGCTCCATGGCATGTGGGATCTTCCCAGGCCAGGGCTCGAAACCCGTGTCCCTTGCAATGGCAGGTGGATTCTTAACCACTGTACCACCAGGGAAGCCCTAATAGCTAATTTTGAAACACAAGAGAAGGAGGCGAGATGGAGTAAAGAAATAAAAGTCTGATGCATGTTCTTGAACCAAGCAACACCAGAACGAAACCAGTTCTAAATTAAATAAAGTGATTATTTTTTAGAGAAAGTACAAGATTAGATGGATACTCTTAACTCCAGTGGCCTGATGTTTCTGGAAACCTCTACATGTTAACTTTTCTTCAAGGCTCTGGAATCCATTTCCAAGTAATAACCCCCTACCAAGACATTTACAAAAGTTACAATGTGACTAATTCTTGGAAACTTTCCTTATGACTTGAGATTTCTAACTGGGAAGAGAGGGATGGAGTGAGCTTAGAGACGACAGAGGGAGAATGAGAATGAGAGAAAACCCAGCCAAGCACAGGACTGAGCTCTGGGTAGCCATTAGCTCTAGGTACTGGGAAGCTCTTCCACAAACATTTGAGAGTATAAACTCTAATTATCTGAGTGTCACCAAATAGGGCAGAGAACTAAACTTCAATTCTCTTTTGTCAGATATGAATAAACATTTATCACTTTGCCTCACTATCTTGTGATCACATGATCCACTTTTGCCTCACAGCAGTCCTTTAAAGTGACCTCTGTGATGGGAAAACTGTGATCACATGATCCACTTTTGCCTCACAGCAGTCCTTTAAAGTGACCTCTGTGATGGGAAAACTGGGGCTACAAGAAGCCCAGAATCCTGCGGATGACTGATGGATACATTCCACCTGGGCTACAATTCCTGTGGCATGGAGCTAAATGCATAAGCCTGCAGAGCCACCCTGTCACTCTTCCACGATCAGGAATCCTGTAGCCAGATGCAAGTCAAAGGAATTTGGTGGTACTCATGAGTGAAAAGACAGAATATTTCTAACAGATGAGAAACTGAGAAGTTACCCTGAGCACATCGCTTCACCAATGTGTGCCTTGCTTTCACCATCTGGAAAATTAAGAATACCTCTAAAGTAACCAGCTTTCAGGTACCTTTTATGTGGAACAAATAGAAGGCGGGCTTGGTGAGTTCTTTACTTGTAGCTAGAAGGAGAAACTCCACATCTTCTCCAGAGGGATTAGGAGTTAGGGTTGAAGAGAGGTGGTGGGTCCAGGAAAGAAACAGTTTTCTTCCCTCTTTACTGAACCTTTCTCCACTTTTTCTCTGCTCCAGTTTGGAATTGCCCTCTCTGTCTTCTGTATTCCCACAGACATTGCTTGTTCCACATGTATTTAGCTATAAAAATGCCGGAGGGACATTTACTAAGGATAAAAGGGTAAATTCAACAGGAAAATACAATTCTAAATTTGTATTCATCTGATAAAAATATAACAATCCTAAATTTGTATTCATCTGATGTCTTTAAAATATATTTTTTAAAAAATGAATGAAATGATGGCTGTACTGTCTTTTGAGGAAACTAGCTAGAACCCATTAGTGGAATTTTGATTGTTTTCTCTACTACAGGTTTTCTACAGTCCCTGCTATCCCCTTGGCCAAAAGAGATGCTTGGCCAAAGGATGTGGGCATCCTTGCCCTGGAGGTCTATTTCCCAGCCCATTGTGTGGACCAAACAGACAGGGAGAAGCTTAACAATGTGGAGGCAGGGAAGTACACAGTGGGCATGGACCAAACCCAGATGGGCTTCTGCTCAGTCCAGGAGAGCATCAACTCCCTGTGCCTGACAGTGGTGCAGCAGTTGATGGAGCACACGCAGCTCCCATGGGAATCTGGGGGCCGGCTGGAAGTGGGCACTGAGACCATCATCAACAAGTCCAAGGCTGTCAAAACAGTGCTCAAGGAGCTCTTCCAGGATTCAGGCAACACTGACATTGAGGGCATAGATACCACCAGTGCCTGCTACGGTGACACTGCCTCTCTCTATTCAGTGTTGCCAACTGGGTGGAGTCCAGCTCCTGGGATGGTACGTGCTGCCAGAGGCTTATGTAAGAAGGGAGCTGGGTTGGAGGCCGAATCCTCAGCTTCTCCTTTCCTTGGGTGGTTTCATTCAGGGAGGGAAGGACACCTTCTTCATACAGCTGCTGCGATCATCCAACAACCACAATGATAATAACCACTGAGACGTGTATAGCTTTATACAGTTAATCAGGGAGCATGTTCACAGAGTCATTCATTTGGTCCTCACAACAGCCTAGGAAGTGGGTGTCATACCTGATTTATGGGGGGAAAATGGAGGATCTAATATCTTATACGTAGTGCATGGCAGAAGCAAGACACCAAATCAAATTTGGTATATTTCCCATTTCATTCTTCCTGTTTCTCTAAGGTTTCTCCCAAGTCTCTGAGCAGGAAAGAGATTGGTGATGTTAAAAGATTTAAACAAGTTTAGGTGTTAGGGGAAAACACCCTGATAAAAATAGACCCAAAGAATCACAGCATAGACTATGACACAGAGTATTTCTACTTCCTCTCCCTTGCCTGGTTCCTAGGAGAGTTAGAAACCTAGGTCTGTCAATAATTGATGACAAGTCCTTTAACCTCTGCGAGACTCAGAGTTTTTTTTGCCTACCTGCCTTACAGGCGTTAAACAAGATATCAATGGAGATGTGAAAAAACAGTACCTGGGCAGACAAGACCCTACCTTTACTAAGTTGGAAACCAGAATTTAAACTTTAGAAACCATAATAAACATTAATTATAAAATTAATTATGAAGTCTTGATGTTGGCGGTGACCCTAGAGACTATCTAATCCAATATTTTTCACTTTAAAAAGAGGCCAAGAAGAGTTTAATGGTTTGTCTCTGTTCATGCAACAAGGCAGTACAATTCCTTACACCCATTCAGTGTTTTTTTTCAACTGCCCTGCGTAGCCTCGCCAACAATGATTCCATTGATTTCGCATGTTCTAGTCTCTACATCATTAAACCTGTACTTGCAGTGCTTCTCCTGCTTGGCATTTGTATTATTACCTCTCCAGCAACCCCTACTACCGTCACCACCAATATGTCCAGCCCAGAATTTAGTTAGAGAGTAGAAGTGAAGGGCAAGGGACACACACCAGCCTTTAACCCAAAATCAGAGCCTATATTTGGGGGTATTATCAGCTTCAAACATGTCATTTCAAATGAGTAGATTCTGCTGAATGGTTGGGTATTCCACAGGAGAGGGCTGCAAATGCATCCTTCTTTAACGTGATGTCTTGCAGGGGAAAAATTCAAACAAGCTATTAGGATGTGAATTGTTAATCTATACTAAAACAAAAAGCATATTTAAGCTTGAGTCTAATGGCAAATGCCAAAACAAGACAAGGCCAGCGTAGATGTGATCTCTGCTTCTGACCTGGCCATCTACCTGGGGACCCTCAGATGGGAGAAGGTGGTTCTGGGACTCACCAAGAAGGTCTGGACCACTCCAGAGAGACAGCAGGGTATGAGGGAAGGAAAGAGTGGTACTGGCTCAGATTGCCTGAGAGACCTCATTTTTTCTTGTCTTTTTTTGTTTTAAATGAAGGTAATTGAAACCAACAGTTAAGTACACACACACACACACACACACACACACACACACACACAAGGGTGAAAAGTAAAGAAAGTAAAGAAAAATTTCCCTTTGGCACCCCATTACCAATTCCCATAATTTAACACTGACAGTTTCTATGTATTCTTCCAGGAATTTTCTATATACCTGAAAGCATACCCTTATCTATTCATTTTTTAACATTGTACACATTATTCCTCATCTCTATGTCTTAGAGGTCATTCTATAGATAGATAGATATAAGATAGACAGATAGATAGATATACACATAAGGTCACCTAAAGTCATTCTTTTAAAAGCCACATAATATTCTATTGATAGATATGCCAAACCTTAGTCCCATATAGATGGATATTTAGATTGATGTATGTTTTTGCATTATAAATACTGTTTTAATGAACATTGTACAATAGCTTTGCACGCTCATGATAATATGTTCTAGGAATAGATTCCTAGAAGTGGAATTGCAGAATAGTTTGATCTAAAAGTTTGATAGAATGTGCCAAGTTGCTCTTCAACGTGTTGTACTAAAGTGCATTCCTACAATATATATTATCAAACTTTCTAATCTTTGTCAGTTTAATAAGTAATATAATAGTATCATTGATTTTCCTTTGCTATTATAAGAGAACTTTGATATTTTTATGATGTTTATTGGCCATTTTTCTATTACATACCTTATGTTTCTTATGAGGCGCTTATATATGAATGAAAATAATCCTTTGTTGGCTTTATGTACTGTAAATACTTCCCCAGTTTGTCTTTTGAGTTTGTTTCTGATAGAAGGTTTTAATTTTAGGCAGTCTAATTGACTGGTTTTTTCCTTAATGGTTTCTAAATACTATTCTATAGTTTCCTAATTTTATATACATATATCAATTTTGTTTATATATATTATATGTTTATTATATATTTTTATATATTTATGTATATAAAATTGCAGAGAAAAAATAACAATACTGTTTCGTTGGGGTTGGAGTTTGAGTTGTTATATAATCTTAAGAGAAGGTTCTTGGGTTTCAATGAATTTGGGTTGGAACCTTGACTCTGAATCTTTATCCTACCATCTATTAGCTGTGTGGCTTTAGGTAAGTGACTCAGGTTCTTTGGGTCTCAATTCCTTTGTCTATAAAGAGGAGATAACTGTATCTGACAGATAGGCTTATTGTGAGGACTGAATTATACAGAAATAATGGCTCTCAGCACAGTGCTGGCGTAAACCCTGGGGGTTTCCTCGCAGTTTAGGTAGAATCCTAAAATTGCCTCCATGTTTCTCTCACAAACCCAAGTTTGAGGGCGGGCAGTACTATCAGATGAGAGAGGAACAAATAATATTCAAGACAACAATTATTTATTGAATAATCATCTGGCTACTATAGAAGTAGTTACTATGGTTCACCTACATTAAATGTGGTTACTTGACACTAACTCTTCTCAGAAGGAAGGTAATACCAGATTGTTCGAAGCACGTGGTTCAGGATCCAGTCAGAACCGGGTCTGAATATATAATTCCGTATTCATGAGGTGGGTGACCTTAGACAAATTACTTGGATTCTCTAGAAGGCAGTGTCTTCCTTTGTAAATGTGGATAATTCCTGCCTCACTGGATTATTTTAAGGATTGTTTGAGGATAGCTCATGTCTATCTAGGATTTCAAATATTAGTTTCCCTCCCCATCCCTTGGCCTTCTATGATTTGAAAGAAATTTCCACTGTAGTACTATGAAGTGCTGTAAGGTGATCAGTACAAACCTAAATTATCTCCAGAAGTGCTAATTTATGAATGTTTCATTGAATTCAGAAACTGAATTCTGAATAAATGAGGATTTTACAGCTAGAGTCACAGAACACTGAGTTTGGACATTGCATTTCAAATGTGTCATGATGAATTTCACTAGAACAAGTTCCATGGGGCAAGAATTTTTATTTTGGTTCAGTGATCTATCACCAGTACCTAAAATTGTGCCTGGCATACAGGAGGCTTTCAGTCTACTTGAGATTTGGTAGTGATAATAATTATTTCTTGTCTCTCATTACAAGTCACTATGCCCTGGTGGTCTGTGGAGACATCGCAGTGTACTCCAGTGGTAATATTCACCCCACAGGCAGGGCTGGAGCTGTGGCAATGCTGGTTGGGCCCAAGGGCCCTCTAGCCCTCGAGAGAGGTTTGTAGTAAACAGTGTCTATGTGGCGCCGGGAGACTGTGCATGGCGTAGCCAAATACCTAGCTCCTAATTCCAAGTTGGCCCACCCACTATGCAGGGCCGAAATGTGGATCTGATGATGATATTGACTGTCTCCAAAAGACTGGACTGGGGAGCAGAGGGCAGGGAGGAGGGGAGGAGAGGGATCCGCAAGCTTGCCTCTTCTGCACCATCACACTTTGGGATAATGATGTGTGGAATGGCTGGTACTGATGCTGCTGACAAGGACCCTTTGAGAGCTAAACTGACAACTGAAAATGAAAGAAGATAATTGAGTATAAAGTGAGAGCTTTCCTTTGAGACTTTTGGTGTCTATTCCAGATTTTTTTTAAGCCCATCTAGGTATGGAAATGGAAATATAAATCTCATTTATATAAAAGTGACAATTCAATCAACTCCTTTTGAACACATGAGGGATGCTCGGTGGGCTCAGGCTTGGGCACGAGAAAGATAAAGACCAGGGGGCTGCTTGTATGTGGCTCTCCTATCCTCTCTGCTCAACGTGGGCTGCCTTGTACAGTCCCCGAATCCCTCTGTGTGCCTTGCCAGGGCTTAGAGCAACCCACATGGAGAATGTATATGACTTCTACAAAGCAGATATGACTTCAGAGTGCCCACAATTGGATGGGAAGCTGTCCATCCAGCGCTACTTACGGGCCCTGGACCGATGCTACATGTTATACCATCAAAAGATGCAGACGAGTGGGAGCAAGGTATGGGGCTCAGAGGGCAGAAGGTGGGGACCCTATTCACACGAGGCCAAGAGTACGTCCTAACCTCTTAAGACAAGGACTCTTTTCTCCTCTTCAAATGATCACAAGAGAATTGTTTCATGTCCCCTTCTTCTGACACCCTTTCCTGGGCCTGAGCTAAATTCCCTTTGGAAGTCACCCAAAGTCAAGCATGAAATTGCCTCTAACTTGAGTTAAATGAAAGAAAGTAGACAATCCAAGGTCAAAGCTGAAGCCAGTGGGTGCCGGCCACCTGGGGAGGTACTGTGTGAATCAGAGTGACCACGTCCTATGGAGGCCAGGATTCATTTCTGTTGAAGTCAGGAGTGATTTGACTCTTGGTTTATAGTTTGCCACCTTTTAAAGTCTGGTTGATGTTGAAAATTCTTACCTATATTTTCAGTATACTTAAGTGTTATCAGTGATTCTTTTCTTTGCCTGGTAGTGTTGGAAGTTGATTTTATTTTCACCTTACTTTCTGAAGTTCTCTGCTAAAAAATATGTACCAATTCCATAATCAGAAAAGAAACGAATCTTCTTTTAAAAATAAAGAGAAACTCATACACTTAAAAAATAAAGCGGGGAGTTCCTACCTGTTTAGCCATGCCCAGATGGGCATCTAAAAAAGGCAGGTTTCAGTGTGGGAAAAGGCATGTGCTGAAGCATCAGAGCATGGATGCTTTAGGGGTGTCCTGAAGCATCTTGCCTGTCTCTGCTGCACTGGGTGGGATGCTGGCTGCCTCCATGGGAAAGGAGTCGACTTCAACATCTCTGCCTCTGCCCATCCACTGTAAAATTGTTATTGGCTAATTGCTCTGGCATCCTCTGAATTCTTATGACATTCTAATTTTAGTCCTTAATCTCATATGGAATTTGATCAATGCCGCTTTGGATCTCAGCACCGAATTGTAAACTTTCCTAAGGGCAGGGGGTGCATTGCTCTTCTCTTTGGAATATGAGAGAGTCTGGAGTGTAGATCCAGAGACACCAGAACCCAAAGCCAAAGCCACCTCTTTTCAAGCTGGGTGACCTTGGACACATGACTCAGCTTCATATTTTGGAGACTGTTTTCTCCCCTGGAAAATAGAGAAAATAATACAGTACGAGGTTGATTTGAGGAATTATTTGTCATAGAGGTTGGCAATGGCAGATAGGAAGAAAATATTTGTTTCTTTACCTTCTTTATGAGTAGAGTGCTTAGTAAAATGCTTGTAAAATGAATGAACAAACCTCTGTGTGTTTGCCGGAGGTAGGAGCCAGTTTTCTGGGAGACCTCAGCACAGTTAGATCTTGGAGAGTATGTCTAAGTGGATCCTGCCACATCCTTGCTTTCACACTTCTTCTTCCAGCTGGCATCGATCGACATTTCACTCCTGATGACTTACAGTTTGTGATCTTTCACACACCCTTCTGCAAGAGGGTCCAGAAATCCCTGGCTCACCTGGTGTTCAATGACTTTCTCTTAGCCAGTGGCAACACACAGACCGACCTCTATAAGAGGCTGGAAGCCTTCAGGTGAGTCCTCTTCATAAGAAGGAGGAGGCTTCCTCATGCCTTGAGTCTGGACCACCAGCCACTCCTGTGGGAAAAGACAACAATCCTCCAACACAGTAGAAATGACACCAAGTCCTCACGTGGGTTAGTGCGTTATTGTTTTCTCAGAGACCTCACCCTGTATCTTAGGGAGCACAGGGGCACTGACAGAACCTCTAGATCAAGTGACTATAAGAAGCTTCGGAGAGTAATAAAAAGGGGAAAGGGAGTGTGGCTAAATTATTCAGGCAATAAACATGTTATGAACATCAACTATGTGTCAGACATCATACTAAACTCTGGGGACATAAAAGTGGATGTGACTCCATGATACCTGCCTAGAGGATCTCACAGTCTGTAGAGAAAGAAACACCTAGAAGCAAATAATCACAATGCAGGATGGCAACTTGGGGAGCGTCTGGTCTCATTCCCACTAGCCATTGGCTTAATGAATGTCTTGCTTGTTGCCTCAAATCCCCGCACCTATGAAATAGAGATAGTCCAGCTCACTCTCCTTTGCTGTCGATAAAGCAGGGAGAATGCTGTTTATTGATGCGATACTCCAAGACATTCAGAAAAGAAGAATACAAAGAGTTCTCACTGGGAAGGGAATCTTTCCCTTTCTTCTTGGTATCTGTTCAAGTTTTGGAGTATTTTACCAACATCTGCCCCTGTTTCTAACTACTACTGCTAACCCTGCCACCAACATCCAAATTAGCACAAACACTGCTCCTAAGACCTACCCCATGGAAAAAAATTCTAACATATACCAAAGATAATAGCTTACTATCTCTAATATATGAAAGTCTCATCCATAACAAGAAAAACACACTAAGTAGAAAACTGAACAAAGTATATGGACAAGAAATATCCTCAAGGAAGAAATGCACATAATCATATTTTTAAATGTGCATACCCATTAGTAACAAATATAAACAAGTTAATGTTTTCTTTAGATAGCGTTTAAAATTTTTGTATACCCAGAATTGAGTCTATGAGAAAATGAGCAATAGTAAACGGATACAAAGATTTGGGGGAGTAATAGGAAAACATGAAGCAAAAGCCTTAATAGATGTGCATCTTTGACTCAGTAATTCCACGTGTTTAAAAGAACATGTAGCTATTCCTCAAAAAACTAAAAATAGAACTACCATATGACCCAGAAATTCTACTCCTGGGTATACATCAAAAAAAACCCAAAACACTAATTTGAAAAGATACATGCACCCCAACGTTCAGAGCAACATTATTTACATTTGCCAAGGTGTGGAAGCAACCTAAGTGTCCATCAGCAGGTGAATGGATAAAGAAGATGTGGTACACATATACAATGGAATACTACTCAGTCATAAAAAAGAACAAAATTTTGCCATTTGCAACAACATGGATGGGCTTGGAGGACATTATGCTAAGTGAGATGAGTCAGACAGAGAAAGACAAATGCTGTATGATATCACTTGTAAGTGGAATCTAAAATACAACATACAAGTGAATATAACAAAAAAGAAGCAGACTCATAGATAGAACAAACTAGTGGGTACCAGTGGGGAGAGGGGGAGGAGCAACATAGGGGTGTAGGAGGTACAGGCTATTGGGTCTAATATAGACTCAAGGATGTATTGTACATCACGGGGAATATAGCCAACATTTTGTGATAACTGTAAATGGAAAGTAACCTTTTAAAATAGCATAAAAATTTTTAATGAAAAAAAAATGTTTCCAAAAAAAAAACAAACATGTAGCTATTCTCTGTAGTATTTTAGCTAATGAGGACAGAAACGGGTCAATTGGTTAAAGTAGGGTACATCATATCATGGTCCATTTGGCAGCCTTTAAAAATAATGTTAGAGGGCTTCCCTGGTGGCACAGTGGTTGAGAGTCTGCCTGCCGCTTCAGGGGACACGGGTTCGTGCCCCGGTCCGGGAAGATCCCACATCCCACATGCCGCGGAGCAGCTGGGCCCGTGAGCCATGGCCGCTGAGCCTGTGCGTCCGGAGCCTGTGCTCCACAACGGGAGAGGCCACAACAGTGAGAGGCCCGCGTACCGCAAAAAAAAAAATAATAATAATGTTAGAGAAGCTGACAATGTCATAGAGAAAATTAGTTAAGGAAGCATGCTAAACAGAATGTATCGCATGATTTTACTTTCCAATAAACTGTATAAAATTAGGAATGGATTCCATAAGAAAACTACGACCTAAGTGCTCTCTCTGAATGGTAAGACTATTAGTGACAGTTTTCCTCTGTGTTTTCTGTATTTCCAAATATTCTATTATAAAAAACATGTGTCCCAAAGTCTTCTCTCCAGTAGCTGTTACACTTTTCCCCGTGCTGCATTCCTTCCCTCATGTGGCTTCTCGCCTGGCCTATTCCTCTGGCTGCCTCACAGGGAGCTAAAGCTGGAAGACACCTACACCGATAAGGACGTAGCAAAAGCATTTCAAAAGGCCTCTCTAGACATGTTCAACAAGAAGAGCAAGGCGTCCCTCTACCTCTCCACACACAACGGGAATATGTACACTTCATCCCTGGGTGGAGGGATGCCTGGCCTCACTTCTGCTCCAGTGAGTACGGCATGTGACCCCACCTCCTCTCACCCGTGGCCTCTGGTCTGAGGGTTCAACCAAGTTTTGTTCCTCTTCTGGTTCAGAAGTTTTTCAAAAAGGAAAGAAAGAAGAAAGGAAGGAAAATGAAAGAAACAGGTTTCAAAGGTGTATGGGTAGGCAGATGTACCATCAGTATTAAACAGTGGTCTCCAAAGTGAAGTGCACGTACGATGCCAGGGGATGAGCAAGACCTATTTGGTGCAGCAGGAAAATAGTAGAACTTTTATGCATATTTTGATCTCATCCTTTAAAATCTCTGTACTCAGTAAAGCATGTTGGTCAAGAGATTCTAGCTTTAGAGCCCACAACCTGTGTTCAAATCTCTTTACCATTTATTAGCTTTGACCTTGGAAAAATATTTAACCTTTATGCACCTTCTTTTTCCCAACTATAAAATTTGTACAATAGCAATACCTACCTTCTAAGGTTTTGATGAATGTTAAATGTCTGAAGCAATTAAAACAGTAATGCTCAGCAGAGGCCCAAGTGTTAGTTTTTATTTTTATAGATATTCTCTTTTGTGGATTTTACAAGAAAACACTTGTACTAGTACATGCATACAACATGAGAAAAATATATATGTATATCATTGGACTTGCTCAAATTATTCCTAATGAGGGTAGAATAAAAAAAGTTACAACTGCTGAAGCATTGCCAGTCAACATGGGAGCCTTGAGATGAGTCCAGTGGTCTGACCTTCACTTGGAGGTGCCTTCAGAGTTCACTGAATTCATCTTGGCTTCCTGGGTGGGGAGAAGTTCCTTTTACATCCTAGAGATTCAGTTATGCTCACTGTGGCTTCTGTATCTTAGACTTTAGCTGTTCTCCTCTTGGTAAGTTTTCCTCCTTCTGGGCCTACCCCCAGGGTCTTCCAGAAGCCCCTGTTTGTGTAGAGTGCCCAGAACCCATTGCTAGTTGCAAGAGGTTGACTAGACTGGTGGCTTCTTTGCAGTGCGGAACATAATGTTGATGTGTGGTGTTAGGTTTTGATTTCTTTCGCCGCAGTCACTCTGCCCAGGACTTGGCTGGCTCCAGGACTGGTGCCTTCTCTTATGGCTCTGGCTTAGCGGAAAGTTTCTTTTCATTTCGGGTGCCCCAGGATGCTTCTCCAGGTGAGTCCAGTCTTTTGATCAGGCACTCCTGGCCAGTTTCATCGGGTAAAAGAAACCACTTTCTGCCTCACCACTACCAAGGCTCCCACCTTGACAGAATTATGTTGTGATTAAGAACAAAGGAAAGCCCTGAAGGGATTTAAGCAATAGAGTAAGTTTGTCTAATTCATGTATTCGAAGCACTTCCCTGGTTACTACTTAGAGACTAGACTGATGAGAAACAAAGGTGAATATGGGGAAACCTGTCAGATTGTTTCAGCAACTAGTCTAGGCAAGAGGTGATGGTGGTGGTTTGGTTGCAACTGGTTAAAGAGAAATGGATGGATTTGAGATATCCAGGAAACATTTGTGGATTATTTTATGATGGACGTGATCAAGGGCATACATCTAAGTGCTAAACGGGATACACCTTGACTAAATGAGGGTCTGCCTGTATGTTTTGCTAACATTATGTTTGTTGAGCTTTATCATTTCTTAACATTCTAAGCCATACATAGAGCACTTTCCCCTGGGGCGGGAGCTCCCACAGAGCCTGGCTCTCCATTGGACTTGTGATTGGTAGCAGTGATGACAATGAAGTAAGTTTAAGAGTCTTACTTTTGCTTCCCAGTCTCGCCACACCCCCCACCCCCCACCGGAGAAGCTGGTATCCAGTACATCAGACCTGCCAAAATGTCTCACCTCCCGGAAGCATATGTCTCCTGAGAAGTTTACAGAAATAATGGACCAAAGAGAACAGTTCTACCACAAGGGTAAGAAAAAAGGCAGAAAGAGAGGAGGAGAAGGCAATTTTTCTCAGATTCTATGCCAGGAGCTGAGAGCCAGGGATTCATCAGAAGTCTAGAATATAGCGGGTGAGAGTGACGACTTCTATCAGATATGATTGGGAGAAGGTTTGTTAGGTTCGAAAGGGGAAGAACTGGGTGGGGAAGCAGAAGACAGAGTTGGGAAGAGGTAGGAGGCAGCATGTGGTTTCCCAGCACTGAGCATAGATAACCACCCAAAACAGGATACTGGACAATGAAGTCCCCTGGAAGCCAGATGTATGGTCTTTGAAAACACTATCTATGCAACAGTTGAAAAAGCCCAGATTTTGGAGCCGGATATCAAAGTCTAAGCTGAGCTGTGATAACTTATCAGCTCTTTATCTTTGAGAAAATTATTGAAGTTTTCTCAGTTGCCTCATTTCTAAAATCATACGAACTTTGCAGGATTGCCAAAGAGATTAATGAATGAATTAATGATAAATAAGTTATCGGCAAATATTACTGTCTTCTTTCAGCTACCCCCTTTCCTTACCAAACATAAAACAAAATAGTGCCCCCAAAAAGCAACAAAGGAGAAGTACACCAAAGCAAAAGTTAGGACTGGAGAAGCCAGATGGTCATTTTAAAATCAGGGTAACCATATTTTTTCAAGCAAAACTTGGGACACATGACTTGCCCTGAAAAGGAGACTGAACTTATGGAATTGAGAATGTTCCAGAAAACCTAGACCTAGTAGTCATTGATCTTATCTGGAACAGGGGACATGTTAGAGCAAAAAAGAAGCCAAAATAAAATAAAAATAGGACCTCTGAGATGAACGTTAATGGACAAAACTTTGAAATACTACAATGAATCAGAGTTGGAAACCTTAGGGCTAGGAAGGAAGTGTCTATTAGAAAACAGGATGCTCTGAGGTACACCTCAAGCTAGGTACCATTGGCAGAAGGACATGATGAAGATTTCAATGGAGGAAGCACATGTCTACTGCAGAAAAACGGCATACTCCTATAACAAAATTTCTAGTAGACAAGTCTTAGGTACTAGCTCCAAGAGAGCTGCTTCTGGTTCTTCTGATGGCCCAGTGCCCTACTGGGTGTAGACTAGGTGACCTCGCCACCCCTTGCAGCACAGCCAGGGGAGCTCCACGTGAAGGTCTAGGCGTCCCTATTACCATTTTCTCTTCCTCAACCCCATGCAGCCCTTTGTGAGCATTGCCTCTTCTCATTCCACAGTGAATTTCTCACCACTTGGTGAGGGTCCGTAGCTTCCAAAATGATCAGAGGTGGGGAGTTTGTACCACGAGGACCAAGTAAAACTCTTGGGGCTCTTTGCCCATGAAAGGCAAAAGCTGGGGGAAGGGGCATGTTCTTAAATCTTGAATCTGAAAAAAAGGAGTCAGCTTGTTTACCTGATCTACTCATGATAGGAAGCTCCCCTAGAAGCTTGATAGAAACAAAATTAGCATCCATAACAGAAGCAGGCAGGCTGTAAACCTGAACCTATGGAACTCATTACTCCAATGGGGCGAGTTGGTAACAAAGATGAAGAGCATCAGAGAAGGACACGCCAGTGTGTTGGAGAGACTCATAAGGAAACGGGGTGCTGGGGATTCTATGAGAGGCAGAAGCCTTGGCTGGAGGGAACCTTAGGCTAAGGGGCTGTGAGCAATCGTCCCGTGTTGCGATTCCTTCTGGGTAGAAGAAGTGAGATTTGGGAAATAAGTGGGTAGGGGCATAAGGAGAGAAGAGTTTGATGGAAGTGGATGGAATCGGGAAGAGAAATAGCAGAATTCTTTATGGTACTTTTTAAAGGAAAATCAAAGATTCAGAATTAGAATCTTGTAGTGCATGGACCCAGATATCTGCCTTCAGTTAATCTTCCGAATTGGGAAGATAAGCAGAATGGAAGTGTGAGAAGCAATTGCTTTTACAACCCATAAATCTCAACAGATAAGTCCCTGCGCCCGAATACTTCATCTACATTTTCCTGTTTTTAAATTTTCCCCCCTACTTTGGTATATGAAGGGGGAAGACTAAAAAGTTTGCCAAGGGCAGGGTAGGGAACAGGGAAAGATGAGGAAGAAGTCCTGGGTAAACCAGATACCCGGATAAAACAGGAAAACTGCAGGATAAGGGGTGTCCTCTGTTCACTCCTAACCACTGCCAGCGTTCTCAGCCCTGTGGGGCAACTGAAGTGTGCCTCTGGGATGTTAGGAGGTAAGCGAGGTTGGAAAGGGGGCCGACCGGCCAGGCTGCAGGGTATGGTTGAGAACGGCAGTCTCCTTAAGCAGACTCATCAGACTTTGGCGCTACCAGGGAGTCATCTGTTTGTTTGCTTATCTGTTGTCTGTTTGTAATATGGTTGTTAAGGGCAAGTCAGTGGCAAAGAGGGGGCCATTAAATGTGTCAAGCTAGTTCAGTCATCAGAAGCAGAGAGAGAGAGAGAGAGAGAGAGAGAGAGAGAGAGAGAGAGAGAGAGAGAGAGAGGAGAAAGAAAAGACAGAGAAAGAGAGAGAGAATTAGGATTTTTCAAGGGAGAGTTTCCAAATCAGGTTCCCTCCCTCTCTGGTCCACATGCTTAAGCAGCATTGTACCAAGAAAAGAAAAGCTGGGCCTCATCCTTGTCTCACAGGGGCAATGAACCTACACCACTGAGATGTTAGCTGAAATAAAGATTGTATGTCAGTGCAGTGCTCTGCGGAGCTCTGCCTCTGCACTGCCCAGCCTGTTTTCCCATCACAGACAGGATGTGTCATGGGGACCCTGCCCACCTCCCAGCCTTGGCTCCCATAGCGTTGGGCTCAGGGCCCTCAGGCGTCCAGGTTTGTTGCTGGAAGGGCAGTGGAACGCCCCAGACCTCGGGATATCTTTAGGAGAGCCTGCCTCGGGTAAGGAGCAGGAATGGGGAAAGGGGGGATGCCCAGGGTGAGACTCATGATTGAATATCCTTCTTTTGTTTCTTTATCTGTGGAGAGGTTCCTTGAAAAAGTACGCTATAGAATTTCTGCCCTCTCTCGATCGTATAAATGTCCCCCACTCTTAGCTGGTAAATAGATTGGATTGGACACAGCAGCCCCCAAAAGCACTGGCCCTGTAGAGTGAGGGGCCATCCTTAGGGAGTCCTTCATGCCTTTCCCTGCTGTAGTCACTGTCATGGGCTTGTGGTGCTAGAGGAGCCCTTTGTGAAAAGGGAGATGGAGGGATGGAGGGAAGGCTCAGCCTTGAATCACAGACCGGAAATGTGGCAGATCCGTTGTCTCCCGCAAGATCCTGATAGCTTGCCTCTCATTTGTTATAGCTTTGTTGTTATTGTTATTATTAAATTTCTGTGCTGTTAGTTCTTTCTTTGTTTCGTAGGGTTTTCTGTGAATTTCTAAATTTTAGGTTTGGTACTAAACTAATAGAACACAATTAAAAAGTAGGGAAGGAGGGAATAACTCCCATATTTCTTGGAAAGCAGAACACAACCAGTGCAGCAGCTATCACGCAGAGAAACCTGCTGGCCCTCCTGGCTCTGAGGTCCCACTCTCCCCACGAGCATGTACGCCCACAGCAGTGAACTTGCCGGGCACTCACCTCACACCCTCCCTCTCTCCCTTCCAATTCCATTCTCTGAGAGGTACAGGGGGAACAAAGGGTGAAACACAGCCTCCACCGCCAGCTTCCTTCCCTGATCGTATGACACCTTACAGACACCTTACAGAGCCAGCAAACAGGGGCCAGAAATGACTTCAGGATATGAGGATCAAAGCTCCTTGGTCCCATGCCTTGTTGGTGTTACCGGCACAAGTGGGCACAGGGCAGAGGTGAATAGGTTACGTTTTGGGCTCCTGCAGCCAAAAACATTGTTTCAATCCCTAGCAGGAAACTCTTCCCTTAGAGGATGGTTTTTCCCTCTTGAGCTAGGGCACTGCTTCATCTAGGATCTTCTTGTAAAACAGCAATAGTTCAGGGGCGTGAAGTTATTTCAGTTATTAACTTATGTACTTGTAGAAAGTTTCCTCTGCCACCCCAGCAGGAAAGGGGCACTTTGGAGGAGGGAGGATGGCTTCTGTCAGTGGGGAGGAGGGCAGGCGTGGGCAGGCCGCCCTAGGGATAACAGGACACTGGGCACAGGGAGATGAGGTGCTGGGCCTGCCCACGTCACTGCTTGCTCCGGGCTGTTCGACTCACAAGAGGCACCAGAAAATCCGAGATAAAGCCCTGCGAGAGCGCTAATCTTGCATCAGCTGACTCCCTTCCCAGGCCCTCTCCAGGTGCTCGCTGAACTCTTGTTCTCTTACACCAGCTGTAGCTGCCACCCAGCAGCCTGCCTTGGCTGACCCCCATTGCCTACTCCTCCTCAGCAAGCTGTTTGGGGGCCCTCAGTCTAGTTGGCAGCCCTGGCAGGACAACGTATGCCTTTCCTAGGATCTCTGGAGTAGTGTCTGTAGTTGTGGGAGCAAAGCCCTTATTCACCTGAGTTCTTTTTTTTTTTAATTTTTATTTTATATTGGAGCAGAGTCGATTAACAGTGTTGTGTTATTTTCAGGTGTAGAGCAAAGTGATTCAGTTATACGTATCCATGTATCTATTCTTTTTCAAATCTCTTCCCATTTAGGTTATTACAGAATATTGAGCAGAGTTCCCTGGGCTATACAGTAGGTCCCTGTTGTTTACCTATTTTAAATACAGCAGTGTATACGTGTCAATCCCAAACTCCCAATCTATCCCTCCCTCCCATCCTTCCCCCCTGGTAACCGTAAGTTCATTCTCTTAGTCTCTGAGTCTGTTTCTGTTTTGTAAATTAGTTCATTTGTGTCTTTTTTTCTTTTTTTGCAGATTCTGCATAAAAGAAATGTCGTATGATATTTGTCTTTCTCTGTCTGACTTACTTCACTTAGTACAATAATCACCTGAGTTCTTGAGGCAGGAGACTCCGGACCTTGCCTTCTATCCACATAGTTTGCTGGGGGGTCTTTGTGGCCTGAGCAACCAGGACCCTCTGTGTCACCGAATGCCGCAGCCAGGCCTGCTGCCACTTGCGAGTCATTTGGACACTATGTGGGGGTGATATTAAAAATATTTAATGAGACTATCAAGGTGCTGCCCATACCGTGCACGCCGGCAGAATATGAGCCCTGGTTCAGCTGCAGGGCACCCAGGAGGGCACTGGTCATTGTCACCACTGCACAGAGGTTTCCAGCCCCTTCCTCTCCCCCTCTTCACTGACCTTGATACTAAGCCCTAGGACTTCCTCTGGTACCTCCGGCATCTACTTCATTAAAACTGACTCCTGCTGGCTCTGAACAGAGCCCTCTCCCCCTGTTTAAGGTCAGCATATGAGGGAATGATTTTCCAGTTGCCCGGTCACCATTTTCACCCTAAGGTAGGCTACAATCATGCAGATAAAGAACTTATAACCTATGTGGGCAAAAAATCACCCAGGACAACCTACAGCAGGAGAGGACGGAGTGATGACTTGATAAAGGCATTGAGGCCTGTTAACGCAGCTCAAGCAAGAATACCAACATGTCACAGTATATTGACACAGATGTGGAGAGTGGTCCAGCCCACTGACCATGAGGCAACTTCTGGTCTCCAGGGGACATACTAAACACACACACACACACACACACACATGTACGTACGTACGTTTCTGAATCTCAGAGTCCCAGGAGCCAGCATTCGGAGGCCAGTTCCCTCCTGTCCCACTATTCGTCTGCCTCCCTCACTGAGCTTTCAGCAAAACTTCTGCTTCCCAGCCAAGACACACAAGAAGGAAATTCCACTCTAAAGTTAGGCGGTGCAGAGATGCCACAAACCACAGAGAAATGCGAAGGAGTAAACAGCACCAGCTGGATCTTGAACTTAATCTTGCCTTTTTAAATTTAGGAGAGTTTACGCGGGCAGCCACAGGACAGGGTGATACAGTGAATGTGTCCCATGCCTTCAAAACCTACCCATGTCTAGGAAGCTATTTGGGGATGCTCAAGTAATTGGGGTTTCTAGAATTGTTTTGACCACCTTAGAGCACAGAATATGGTTTGTCTAGGGGCTTCTGAGAAGAGGCTGGGCGGCGGAAGATTGAGCTCAATTTTTAACTTATCAATCTCAGCCTATTTTTCTAGCTATCGCTGGGCTCCAGCGCCCACTGCCCCCCCCCACCGACCCCCACCAGATGTTTCTTGATCTCTTTCCAGGCAGAGAGAATGGGCTGTCTGATGTCAGGACACCCCACGTCCAGATCTGGTAGAACATTACCACAAGGGCAAAGGGAGGGCCGTTTGGAGCATGGGATTCTATGTAAGCGACCGAGACCTGGTCGTCTGCTCTTAAAGAAAGACATAGGGATGAAGAGATCAAGTGCCTCGGGCACTTCCCATACACCACTTTCTGAAGCCATTCAATCCTGAGAGGCGTCCTTATCCCTCTTACTGATGAGGGAACAAAGGCTTAGGGGAATTAAGCACTGTGCTCAAGGTCAAAGCAGCTCAAAGCCCCCTTGCTGTTCGAGTTCAGGCCCATCCCCTTCTAGGTCTGCTCCTGCAAGGCCCTAATACATGTTATGAGCTCACAGCTGAGGTCAGCACAGTGAGCGGTTACCGGTGGAGCTTCTATCGACTTCGGTTCAGTCACGGCTCTGAGGCCACAGTGACGGGTTTGCTCCTGCCACTGTCAATTAGCTGCCCGGTGCCGGGCCTTCTTAGCCTGCCTTGTCTCCAAAACAGATGCTGCTGGGCATAAGGTAGGAATGGATCATCCCCTACAGATGGAGTAAAAAACCCTCAAAAGGTGAAACCCTTAGGATGCAGGAGTACCATTCTGCCATGTTTTGTGAAAATCATCTTTAAAAAAAAAAATCAAGTAATATACTGCCCAACCCATACTGAGCTGGCTTTGTGAACTCATCAAACATCCTCAGGCCCTGTGCCTTTACTCACACTTTCTTCCCCTTACGGAATCTTTCCAACTATCTCCTGGGAACCACCATCCACAGCTCCAATGACTTCCTCCGCTGCTCTCAACAGAATTCATATGCACCTGTTGTGGCACTTTCCTCACTGCTTCCAGTGACCCCTGTGCGCTCTGTCCCCCCAGCAGATGGAGACTTCTGTGGGAGCAGTCTGAGCTTTAATCCTACTCCTCCAAGGCAGAGCATCTAACCCCACGGCTGCCTGCGGATGCCCTCTGGTGGCTCTTCAGGGTAATGACAACACAAAGGTGCCCCGAAGAGTACGGGTTAGGCTCTTTATTGGGTGGTTATTGCTGTACGACAGGGGTCAGATGAGACACAAGCAGCGTCAGCCCCAGGAATGTGGCTCTCCTCTCCCAGTGGGTGTGTTTCTTCAGAAAATCCCACGAGGCTGGGACAAGTGAGCCCAAGGTTAGAAGTGGAACTGGAAAGCCTCGGTCGCGTGCTGCTTCCAGGGCTCCAGGCTGGGCAGCAGGGAGGAGATGCCCATGACGTGCCAGGTCTCCCCATCCGACACCATCGAGGTCTGGTAGGACAGCAGCTGCACCTCCGACTCTGCCAGGAGGCCTGGAAGTAGAAGAAACCCCTGGTTGGCACAGGGCTGGGGGGAAGGAGAAGCAAGAGGCTGGGAGCAGGCTCACAAGACTTGGGTTCCCAAGATCAATGTTGCAACGGGGGTGATGGTCTCAGAATCAAAGCGCTGAGACAGGGAACAAAGGGCTCTGCCCAGGTCCCTCGCTATTCTGCAGGCTTTAGGAACACCCTGGCCATCAGGCAAGGCAGGGGAGGGAAGATCAACCACAAAGAGCCAGAGCTGGACCTGCTGGCTGCCAGTTTTACCCAGACCATCAGCAAAGGGGAAAAGCAGGGGAAAGTTCCCCTGGGCAGCTGGCAACGATAGTGAAATTAGGCCCTTGGAGGCCTGTGGACACACACTCTCTGCCATACTTGGAAGTGCTCCGAACTCCCAGGAGCCCGAGCGCCAGGGGACAGGAGCAGATCCAAGATGCCCACGACATCTGGAGGGGATGCCCTGACATGCTTTGTTGGATCAGGCTGGCCACCACCGGGCCTGCGGTCAGAAGGAAACCCGCAACTTAATTCTGAGCTCCTGGGATACAGCTCTACAGGCAGTTCTCAACTGTGTCCTTGCTGTGGTGAGCACCTGCCTATCAACAGGAGCTCTGGGGCCCTACCCCTGACGCACCGCTCGACGACCTTAGATAAGGCACTTAACCTCAGAACTCCATACCGGCTCCCCAAATGTCCTGGAACCTGCTGCAGATCCAGTGATGCCGGCAGGCATGGAGAGGGGCCGAAGGAGGCAAAAGTCCACGGAGCCCAGTCCCAGGACAGAGCCCTCAACACACACCCACGGCTGCCTCAAGGGCACCGGCCGGCCCGACAGGTCCCTCCTCACCAATCATGGTCGGCAGCATCACAGGGTTGGAGGGGTGAGTCCTGAGCATGAGCAGCGGCAGGCCCCGGTGGAGAGGCACCTCTGGTCTGAAGACAGCTCCGTTGAGCGCCTGCAGCACAGGCGTGGTGCCCTGGACCCAGCCCACGGCCTGGTAGGGGGCACCTGCCAGGGCCACGGTCAGGAGGCATTTCCCGCAGCCCTGCTCCCCTGGTGCGGCAGGGCTGTGGGAAGTGGTTACCTGCAGAGAGAAGGCAAAAAGGCACAGTGACGCCCACCCCCTCCCTAGGCCTAATCGCCAATTTATAGGGCTTCAGCCCTGCGGCCACGCCACGCTCAGCAATTCAGGGCTGGCGGGGGAGAGGGCAGATGGGGAAGCCACGAGGGGCGGCAGAGGCTAAGAGGATGTGCGGCGAGCTCCCGGAGTCTGCAGACTAACCAGGAACCCGGGTGCCGTGGTAAAGGGGCACTGGTTGGAGAATCAGGGGCCGAGCACGCCGGGCTATCTCCCAGCTCCCAGCCGGGCTCCTCGATTTCCTCAGCTGTGAAGTGGGGCTACTGCTGCCCCTCCCACTCACAGAGCACTTATACACAAAGCACTTTCACGAGTATTAGTTCACTCGTAGCGATGCTCGGGGCCGGTGGTATCTGCAAGTGAAGAGATCACAGCTACTTCTCACAGGCAGACACTGTCACCTGCAGGACTGGCGCCCAGGGCTCCCGCTCGGGGAGCAGAGCTGCAAGGTGCTCTGAACGCTGGCGAGAAAAGCAGTGCTGACCCGGGATGGAGGGGATGGAGGGGAGGGGAGGGGAGGGGAGGGGTGCGCACATCGAGGCCGGACTCTTTCACCAGCAGCTTGGCATTCACCAGGTTCACCTCCACCTGCCGGGAAGCATCCTTCAGGAGGCCAACGATGACGGCGGGGGTCAGGCAGTTCCCAGAGTTCTTCAGGGACAATCCTGGGGACCCAGAGAAGCCACCGTAAGGCCACTGCGTGTAGAACAACAAGGGGGCGGGCAGCACATCACTGGCCCCGAGCTCTGGGTCACGGCTCCTCACTGACCTGGGGGCCCAACTCCAGCCTGCCAGGCGGTTCTGCTTTCCTCTGCAGGCAGAGAGGTGGCCGGGGCGGGGGACACATGGGGGGTCCAGGCCAGGACACCGGGGATGCTCTACACCAGTTTAAGAAGCTCTTCTCCAGAACCCGGCCTAACTCTGCTGCCCCGCACACCTGCCCCTGGCCTGTCCGCCCTGGCCTGCCTGTCCTTCCCCAAAGGGACACTTGAAGAATATCCTACCCTCATCCCTACCCGGCACTCAGGCCCTTGCCAGCCTCGGGAAATGGAAGCAGGAAGGGGCGACTAAAGCAGCTGGGCCCACTCCCCTGTCTTGTCTCCTTGAGGTCTCGGCACCCCGGCCAGCGAGGCCCCTGGCTCTGCCCCTGCCTGGTACCGGCAATGCTCAGGTTCTACCTGCCTCCGCTCCAGTCTCTCCCCAAGGGAGGGGATGCCCAATGGTCAACGGGGAGGACAAGCCCCTGCAGGGGTCAGGGGACCGGGGCCCTCCCTGGTCTCTCAACCACGCCTGCACAGAGCTGGACCCACTGCACAGGCGGCCAGAGCCTGCGGAGGGGCAGACAGCGGGGACTGCTCCCGTCCCCACTCCCCGGCGGAGCAAACGCCCCTGCGGGCATCAGCCTGCCCGAGGGCCCACCTGAGGATGTCAGAGCACAAAACGTCCTCGCCGCCTGCCTCGTCTGACACCCCCGCCCCGGCTTTCACTTCACAGGTGAAGAACTCACAGCTCAGAGAAGGAAAAGTCCCACAGCAGGTAAGCAACAGGGTCAAACCCAGAATAAAATGTTCCGTTGCTTCACCCGGACTCCCTCCACCAATCCTACTGCCTCGCACGTGAAATTCCAAATCTCACGGAGGTCCCTCTTGCACCCCAAACATGCATGTCTTAAAAAGACTGCATCAACGTGATTTACGAAAATTAAGTATATCTCCCAATAACTTTTTGTACTCATCCTCGTCAGTAGCAAGCAAGCCATACTCAGACCAAACATGAAGCGCGGAGTCACGAGAGTGGGGTCACCTCTGCGTCCCTCACTGGTCTGTACCTGCAGCAGACACGCCCGGTGGGGTGCCGAGCCCACGCCCCTCTTCCCTCTCCCTCTGCAGAGTTCCCGGCTTACCCTGTGTTACCACCTGAATGGTCCCTTTGGGGGACCCAGCCCAGGCTTGCATCAGTGCCCCAAGAGCTTCTGCCAGACCAATCCAAGGCTTGGTGTGTGGAGAGAAGGCACTGGTGAGGGCCTGGGCGTTTACCTGCAGAGACAGGGGAGCAGGGCAGAGGTCAGGAAGGGAGGGGACAGGGCACACCTGCCCAACTCGGCCCCCAAGCAAGGTCTTACTGCTGAGACTCAGCTCCATGTGGAGAGCAGGTGGCATGGGGCCACCCTTGCTTTGGGTGCCTGGGGGGTGATAACCTCCACTAGCCCCCGACGAGGTGACAACAACGTGTTCCCACAGCTGAGGAGAGGTATAGAGCCAGAAGAGGGCACAAAAGGCTAAGACCACTTCCAACTGCCAGAAGGGAGTGGGAAGATGGGGAAAAGGACATCTCCCTCTTCTCTGAACATGTGCAAGCGCCCCCAACCCACTCCACCGGAGACTTGTTTCTCCTGTGCTGGGGAAGGAAGATGGGTCTTTGACATAAAACGTATGGGGAGGGCTTCCCTGGTGGCGCAGTGGTTAAGGATCCACCTGCCAACGCAGGGGACACAGGTTCGTGCCCCGGTCTGGGAAGATCCCACATGCCGCGGAGCGGCTGGGCCCGTGAGCCATGGCTGCTGAGCCTGCGCGTCTGGAACCTGTGCTCAGCAACGGGAGAGGCCACAACAGTGAGAGGCCCGCGTACCGCAAAAAAAAAAAAAAATCACAATTTGTAAGGCTGGATTTATATACCTTTTTTTTTTTTTTGGTCATGCCGCGCAGCTTGTGGAATCTCAGCTCCCCAACCAGGGATTGAACCCAGGCCATGGCAGTGAGAGCGCAGAATCCTAAACACTAGACCACCAGGGAACTCCCTGGATTCACACACTTCTGATGATCCTAGCACTCTTTAAAAGTTGACTCCTGTGAAGTCCACCACAGGCCTGCTAGGCAGTTGAAGAAGGCAGAAGCCACGCAATCTTCTGACGTTGTAAGTCTACGGTCTGGCTGGCTGGACCCCCAGCAGGGGCTTGATAACGGAAACCAGCTTGTTCTGTGTCAAAATGTCTATTCCATCTTGTGGCTCTGAGTTAAGTATCTGGCCACTCATGCTGAGGCAACTTGTAAAGAGAACCATCTAAGAAGGATTCAATTAGAAACCCGGGTTGGGGGCTTCCCTGGTGGCGCGGTGGTTGAGAGTCCGCCTGACGATGCAGGGGACACGGGTTCGTGCCCCGGTCCGGGAAGATCCCACATGCCGCGAAGCGGCTGGGCCCGTGAGCCGTGGCCGCTGAGCCTGCGCGTCTGGAGCCTGTGCTCCGCAACAGGAGAGGCCATGGCAGTGAGAGGCCCACGTACCGCAAAAAAAAAAAAAAAAAAAAAAAAAAAAAAAGAAACCCAGGTTGGATGCAAATCAGGCAGCTCTAAGATGTAATGAAAAGAAAACACGGACGCTTCTATTCCTGTTTTCATAAAGACACAACTGGCAGAGAATTAAAGAAGAGAGACTTGTGATGACAGAAACAACCAAGGAGGCGGGACCCCCAGCAGACCCTTCTGTGTAAGGGGCATCCTGGTGTGATCGCACCCTGCGGCCGGGTCCCCTTTGATCCTCTCCGAAGGGCACAGAAAGGGCAGTGAGTCCCAGAGCTGCAGGGGGAGAACTGAAGGGCCAGGCCACAGCGGGGGTGTGAAAGCCTGCAGCAGGCAGCAGGAAAGTGCTCAACTGAGAAGCCCCAAAGGCAGGCGCCACGCTTGGTCAGGTGGCTGCACAGGCCGGGGCGGTGCTTCCCCCAGGTCTGCTGAGTAAAAGGAGCGTCTGTCTTCTCTAGAAGATGAGTGGGAGCCTCCAGGAAGAGCCAATGCACTGGGGCACCAACCTGACCCTAATGCTAGTCTGTGCCTCACGTTAGAGCAGAACTGGAGAGGACCCGGCAAAGAATGAGGGACAGAGGAGTTTCCCATGTGACAAATATGTCTTTCTTACAAATGCCTACTCTACCCCGCCAGCCGTTGTAGCTGGAGAGTTCAATCTGCCTAAGTTTAACAATTTGACTAGGAGACGTGACCCCTTAAGTAAGAAGGGGACATTTTGTGGCCCATTTGACGGAGCTGGTGTTGAGTCCCCGTCCTGAAAAGGCCTGGAATGCCACCACTCCCTGAATAACTCATAAGGGCTGCACCGCTGAGGGCTGTACCCTGCCTTGTGAGTGGACAGAAAAAAGAAAAGCCCAGCCCAGACTGGGTGGCAATGGTCACGGTGGCCCAAACCTTGCCTGGGTCCCCTCCAGCCTCACGGGGGGAGGAATGAACTGCTCAGAAGCCCACGGCGTGCAAAGGGAGTGAGAAAGCGTGCCCTGTCTTGAGAAGCCCACAGACACAGCGCAGAGAGAGGGTGCAGACGTGGATGGGTATGTGTCTTTGTTGACCACCGAGCTGTGGCCACTGTCAGGCTGTCCCAGCCTGCCCGTCGCACCTGCGAAGGCTGCCCCCGAGGAGCCCTCCTACGGGACAGCAGTAGGCTCCTTTACTTTCTCAGGGTGTAGAGGCCACAGTGGCCTGGGCTCTTAAACCAGGGCTGGCAGGGTTGAACAAAGCATCCTGTGTCTCTCCTGCCATAGTTCTGTCCTCAGAAGCGAAAATGCCTGTGTTGAGGGTCAGCCAGGAGGGTCAGGGACTACCCCCCAGCCGCGCCCCAACTCTCATTCATTATTGGTTAAATGCTCCAGGCAGAGCCACATGAACTGCAGAGAAGCTTACATCCTTTTGGTTTTGGTGGTGTTTTCTTTTTTGTTGTTTGTCCTCTGAGAACTTAGAATTTAATTAAGAACTAAGATATAAACTCATGAAACGTCAATAATAGGAGAGAATGTGGCTCACTGCAAAAGGGTTGGGATGGAGCTAGAAAGGCCAAGCAAGTCTTCGTGAAGCGGCAGGTGGCGCGCAAGCCCCTTGATGGACAGCTATGCCTTCCTTCTTCACCTCCATATCCCCAAAGGGCTCTGACAGTATCTGGTACCCACTGGAGCTTAGGGACCATCTGAAGACTGAGTGAATGAGACAAGAAGAACACATACCGGGAAGGGCCCACTGTGAACACAGTCAAGAAACCAGGATTTGGGGGAAAGAAAGGGGGCCAGCTGGCTTGGAGGGTTCCTATGGGGAAGATGGGTGCAGGCTTCTGGGTAGGGCATCCCTGCTCAGGGTCCTAAGAGAGATGGGATGAAAGGCGAGCGCTCGGGGTCACGAGGTGAGAACGCCCTCTCAGGGCTTTCTCCACAGGCCGTCCCCCACCTGCCCCTACCTCGGGCATTCCGCCATCACGCCAGCCACACTCCTTCACTCCCAAGGCCTGTGGAGAACAAAGGAGCCTTTCTCCAGAGGCAGGGCACTGGGAAAAAACACAATCTCAGCAGTGAGCCTACAATATAAACAAGCTGAGCTGGCTCCTTGCTGCCGGGCCTCAGCTCTCAAGGCTAAGCAGGGGCAGCTCCTGCTACCCCACCCAGCGCGCTGGCTCAAGTACAGTCCCTTATCTTCGGCTCCCAGGGCTGAATCTGGTCCCAGCGACAACACGCCCTTCTGCAACTCCTCCCTCTGACCTCCGGGCCCAGCCCCACATGGCGTACTTACTACTCCCGCCAGAGATTTCCCCTTCACCATGTCCACGAACTGGACGGCAATTTCCTCCCCACAGCGGCTCTGGGCCTCCTTGGTACTGGCGCCCAGGTGGGGGCAGCTGATGACGTTCTCGTGGTCCACCAAGGCCCGGTTCCGGGGTGGCTCCTGCCCAGAAGGAGACACCTCTGGGTGGGCTGCTTCAGACGGCCCCAGGGAGTTGGAGGGGAAGAGGGCAGGGGTGATGCTGCCTCCTACTTCCGTTTTGTCTGGGTGGTCACTGGACTCAATAATAACCGTCTTCCTCATGAATGTTCCATCACAGCAGAGTAGACAGAGCTGTAGACCGGATTCTAATCTCAGCTCCACCACTTACTACCTATGTGCTTTTGGGCAAAATCTCCATCTCTCTGAGCCTCAGTTTCCCTATCTATAAAATGGGTTACCACTACCTGTCTCCTAACACTATTATCGAGATTAGGCAGTAATAAAGGAGGTTCTCGACCAGTGGTAGCTGGTATAGCTGATATTGGTTTTTCCCCTCTAGCCCCTGCCCCGAGTCCAGTCCACCCCTCAGCTCTTACTGTCAGCTCTTAGCACAGAGGCAGGCTCTTTGAGGGCATTCCACACGGGTGTTGCATCCTGGCTCTCACCAGGACAGGCGGCCCACCTGGCCACCCCTACCCCACCCTCCAGTGCCCCTGCCACCCCTTCTGCTCACCGGGCACAATATAGGGGCCTTGGACCTGTTACTTAGGCCTCCTCTCTTCTGCATTCTCCCCAGGACTCTATCGGCTCCCACGGGATTTGGCCACATAGGTCTGTGAGTGCCGGCCGCAGAGTAGGAAGTGTCATGGGGAGGCCAAAGAGAGCGGGGGGAGGTGCCGTGTTAGGGAGACGGCGATATAAACAAGGGCCAGGCACACCCTTGCCTTCAAGGAGCTGACGATGTAGCTGAGAGAGATGGCCAGGACCACAAACCCAACGCATGCTGTGCCCTGGGCAGGGAACAGACACTGAGTGCTACGGGGGCTCAGAGGGCCAGGGTCTTGCCAAGGCCACAAAGCTGGTAACCAGCAAACCCCCGCTGCCTAATCCAAAGCCCGTGCTTTTTCCCCGATCTCTGACGCTGAGGTGGGATTTTTAAGAGAGGTGGACAGGATTCGAGTGGAAATGCTATCGGGTGTGAGGGCAGGATGGGGGCAGTGGGTGAGCAGATGCTATATCTCTGCTCCTGCACAGAGACCTAAGGACAGCAGCCTCTGGGACCAGGGGAACACGTCTAACCAGTATCCTTGGCTTCCTTCCCTCTGCGGGAAGAGAGGAAAGGAAAGGAAAGCCAACATACACTGGGTGGAATGTCTTCTTGGCAGTGGGATTCATTTCACCAGAGATCTGTATCAATACCTTAAACCCCTCTCTGCCTGCCCCAAATCCTCCGCCTCAGAACTGATCTGCTGCTCTGTCTTCCTCTGAACTTATCAACAGGGTAGCCGTCCAGGAGCCCAAGCCCAGGAATGCATCCTATATAAACGCTGAGTTTTGCAGAAGACAGCACGGCTGCCTCTGTACCAGGCTCTGCACTGGGCTCCTCAAACCACAGACGTGTTACTTTTGGCGACACAATTTCTCCCGCTAGAGACAGGAAGCTCAAGGTCTTTGCACAGCTGGGCTTGCAGCCCAAGTCCCTCTGCTCTGGTCTCCCCTCTCCACCAGCACTGAGCAGGGACTCACCTCTGTGAAAACGTCCAGCGCGGCTCCAGCACACTGACCCGACTGCAGGGCCCGGAGCAGGGCGCCTTCGTCCACAATCCCTCCGCGAGCGCAGTTCACCACACGCACCCCCTTCTTGCACTGGGCAAAGGTGCTGTCGTTCAGCAGGCCTGGAACGGAGGGAGGAGCTTTCCTGCGGCACTGGTGTGGGGATCCCCGTGCTCTCCCCACTGCACTGGCAACCGCACCGGCTCCAAAGGCCCTCTCTCCCTCCCACCAGCTCTTCCCCACACACCTCCTTTCTGGGGGACCACGGTCTTTCTGGTCTCACTGCTCCCTTCTCAGATGCTCTGGGGCAGGAGTCCTTGTCATGGATTTGGACCAGACTCAGTTTAGAAACATCCCAAATATCCCCGAGACATTAGTGCTGCCGGCAGTGGTCCCAGGAAGTACTCGTGGGGTCGCTGGTCCTACATGTTGACCCAGTCCACCCAGACCCTGTGCATTTCTACCTAACTCACCCCTCCTCGGTCTGATGCAAGGCCATGTAACAAAACATCACCGTGCTCCATGCTCACAGGATCTGAATGGGCCAGCGCCACAGCTGGTCCCCAGCATAGGCGGAAAGGCCAGACTGAGGGCCCACCCTTATCTGGTCTGTGGCTTCTGTGACCAACCCACAAGGTAGGGGCACACCTACCTGTGGTGGAAGGCAGGAGAGGTGTGTGCACAGTGATAAAGTCACAGAGAGGCCAGATCTCCTCCAAGGGCACCTGCTGCACACCAAAGGAGGCCGAGACCTCTGGAGAAATGATGGGGTCATACCCTATGGTCTGGGGAAGTCAGAGAGGGAGAGTAAGTGTCACTGTTCATTATTAGCACTGGTATTATTAGTCACAGCAGCCATTTATGGAGCACTGACCCTATGCCCCGCACCACAGTTAAGCCTTCCCCAACACCTGTCTACCTCTCATGACAATACAACTGGGTTGGCACTATTCTTCTTCCTTCATTAGAGCTGAAGGAAGTGGAGCTTACACACTGGAGGGGGCGGCGCCAGAGTTCAAAGGCAGGTTCGCCCACCTCCCAGCGCTGAACCACGAACGGGTGCGGGAACAACCGGTGCGCGGTTGGACCAGTGGAGCTCAGACGCCCTTGGAAAGTGGGGAGCCCACGTGAGGCGGGGCGATCCTGCGGGAAGCGGTGACGCGGTCGGAGGGCATGAGGGAAATGGGGGAGAAGCTGGCTGCAGCCGGAGGCCCCACAGCCCAGGAGACAGAGGCAGGTGCACCGCCAACTTCAACAGAGTGAGGAAGAGATGAGGGAGGAGGACAGTGGTGGTGCTGAGCGGGTTACCAAGGATACGGGACTCGCCACTGGGGAAGACGGTGAAACACCAGTGCTGACACCAGCGGGGAGGGTACGGTCCCCTCTCTTGAAGTTTCTTTTAACAAGACTTAAAGTGCATCTCGTTTTGGAAGGCATAACTTGGTGACTAATTGCGCAGAGAGGTATAAATGACTAACAACAAATCCTTTCAACAAGGCAGGTTTGACTGGGATGGGGAAGGACATCAAGAGAGGGAAAGTGAGACATAAAGGCACCGTGGGTGGGGAGGACCCAGAAAGAAGCCTGGTCTGGGCTGGCTGGGGAGGGGGTGGGCCCCCAAAGCAGAGGGACCACCCTGAAGCTGCGGAGAAGGAGGGAAGTTTGACGCCTGGGAGATGGGGACAGACAAGAAACTCGGGGGTGTAAACTTCATCAACCCTATGAAATCAGCTAAAGGTCATCACATATTGATGGGAAGAGGGAAAGGTGGAGAAGACAAAGCTCAGGAGAAGGAAGAAAGGACACAGACTCATAGCGGATAATGGCAAACATCTCTAGCATTCACTATGTGTCTCAAACCTCCTTAGGTACTATTATTTCCCTGTTTCACATATGAGGAAACTAAGGTGGAGGTTAAATGATTTAGCCAAGGTCCTAAGAGTAGCAAGTGGTAGAGCTGGGACACAAGTATTCTGACTCCAGGGCCTGCACTCCTAATGCCTACCCTGTAATCAGGGGTGGAGTGAGCAGCCCACAGCCCCACCTGAGAAAACAGGAGTAGAATGAGATGGAAACATCTCTCCCACATCAGAAAGAATCTTGGGTGTCAGCCACACCCCTCTCAGCAGGGACAATGCTTTAAAGGTTGCCAAGGCAGCACAAGCAGCAGGGATGCATATGCCACCAGGCGAGAAGCATCCACCTCTTGCAACAGCAAAGACCTACCCACTTTCTGCCTGGTCTGCCCAGGAAGCCTTCCCAGGGCTCTCTCCATGGGCTTGGTCCATGTCTCAAAGGCATGGATGTCCTCAAGAAGGCCGGACAGCCAACTGAGCTGGGCAGGCTGGCAGGACCCAGGATACGGCCTCTGAACCAGTGAACCAGGAGCCGGACCTGAGTCCTGCCTCAGTCACTGTCGACTGTGTGTCAAGGTGCAAGTCAGTGCCTCCAGACCTGGGTCCTCAACTCTACGTAAAGAAGCAGGTGGATGATTTCAAAGTCACCCCTGCTCTGACTTCCAACAATTCAACATTCCATGAAAAGAAAGCTCCCTTAGCCCTGAGAAAATGTTCAGAGTTGGCCCAGGATTAAACAAAAACAAAGAAAGAACTTCAACAGTGGTCATCTCTAGGTGGTAGGATTAATTTTTCTCTTTTATGCTTTCCTACGCTCGTTTAACTTTCCCCCACGGATCATGAATTTCTTTTGAAATTAGGGAAATATACAAGTTATTTTAGAAAATAATGGCACAGAAGATTGCTATATCAAGTCAGCACTCCCAGAGAAGAAACTGAAAACGGTTATGAACAAGGTGTCACTTTGGGGTCACGTTTTTCATCATCAGCCTTGTGGGACAACAAACGCCGGGTGGGTCCCACTCCGACCTCCGGCAGAGGTTTAGGAGAAAGAGGTTGCCTCCCAGACGCCCTACCGGATCGTGAGCTCAGGACCGCCCGAGCCCCACGTGGCCATTCCCCCAGATGTAACCTCCTCGTTTCTCTTGGGGAGAATGAAACGCCCAGGGGAGGGGAGAGGATCCTGCCCTTGTCCTCACAAGTCGTCTTTGTCCGTGGGCTCTGAGGCTGGTTGGAACAACGGCCCCGTTCATTTCTAAGCCAGATGTACTTTTCCTCATGTGGAGCGGGAAGAGGGTAGGGACACCAACGGAGGTCACACAGCCAAGCCCGATGGAGGGGGTTCACACAACTCTATTGGCTCTGGGCTCCTAGGAGCCAAGAAGCAGCACGGGGCTGCCGGGAGGAAGGGTCTTGCAGGCCAAGCCTGGCCCAGTGCCCCCGCTGCAGCTGCCTGGGTCTAAAGGGAAGTGGACGGCGTGGGGTGGGGGGAAGAGGAGGGATAAGCGTCTGCCGCAGCGGTCAGCAGGCCCCGACTCAGCTTTCTTTCACAGAGAAACAGTACCTCGTTCATCTGCAGACAACTGCAGGGAAGAATTCTACCCTGTTCTCATTTGTCACTCAAAATACCCAGGGCGGACAGGAGCTGAGCTCAACTAAGGGCTGGGGTTCTTATATCAGGGGACCATGTTGCCAGAGATAAAAAGGGTGATAGCAGGCCCGGGAGACCAATCCCGGGTCGGGTCCTAATGTATCCTGGCTAGGTCAGATGTCCTCACGTGCAGAAATCAGGACACTCGCGGTTACACACATCTATGATTCCTAGAGAGGAGCCTTGGGGAGCTGCATAAAGGGATGCCCCACCTCACCCCGTCCCAGGACTCCTGATGTTGGGGCGGCAGAGGAACCCTAGGTTTTCAAGCGGAGCTCCAGGGTGACGTCCTAGCTGCCGTCCTAGAAGGCAGCCTTGGGAGGCTGAGCACGCTGCTTCCGGTCCCCTGGCTGACCGTGGACGGAGGAGAGCAAGAAGGCCTGCAAGGTAAAGGGACTCCAACAGGGGAGCCTAACGGTCATGCCCCCTCTCTAGCCCAGAGCCAATCTTCGGGCTTAGCGTTGGTGCTCTCCCCCAACACGCTGAAACCTTACACAGAAACTCCGTATAAAACCAGATCGATTCAAAGGGGCAGAGGTGAAGGCCCAGAGCCCCACCACCTGCTCTCTTTCTGGGCCCATACCCCAGGTCCTTATTCTATATCTGAAAATATTTGAACATCACTGCTCTAGGGCAGTAGGAATTCCAGGTACCAGACTGAGATGGCAGCCGCCTGTCCTGCGAATGGCTGAGCACAGGGACACGGGGCAGGGACTGATTAACGAGCAGGGATCAGGAATAAAGACGGCGGCGGTGGAGTGGGGCAAAAAGCACCAGTCTGGAACTCAGGAGGCCCAGAGTCTGAGCTGGACTCCACCCCTTACTCGTCCTATTATCTTGAGCGTATCACATAAGCTTCCTGGGCCTCAGTTTCCTTATCTGTAAAACTGGGTTAATAATATTGACCCCAGAGGGTCATTGCAAGCACAGTATCTGACACAGCAGATCTCAGTCAATATTAGCAGGACCTGAAAGAATCAGGGACAACTGGTGCCTCGGGTTCAACGTCCATCCCTCTGGGCTAACGTCAGACTCATCACAACCCTGGGCGCAAAGAAACTGTTAAGAGATGCTGGTCTGCTCCTCACAGAAAACCCTGAAAAGAAAGTGCAAGGCTCAGCCCCTGGTCGGCTGGGGCCTGTGGACCCATTCTAGGGGACAGGCCAGCTTGAATGCGTTGAGCCTCCAGAGTTATAACCTGTTATCCAGCAACACTATTGAGAAAAAGTTTCAAGCAGAAAGAACATTACAGAGTGTAAGACCCAAATGATTCAGAACACCAGCAGGCTGCAGGCTGCCAGAATTATCCTGAAACCCACATCTGCACCTGTGGCTCAAAGCAAAGACGGCAGCTGCTCTAAGGTGGAAACCAAGGCTCCTCCTAGGCCTGTGCTGGCATAAGTGGGCTCTTCGCCCACTGATCCCCACCTGGCTAAGCTCCGCCTTCCTTAAGTGACCAGACAGTCACAAAGAAAGGAAGGGAAAGGGGTGGTCCACCCCCAGTATCTGAGCCCAAGAAGGTCTCTCCTGACAGCTCCTGTGATATGAAGGGGAGCCCTTTTTTTTTAAACTATTTAATAGCTTTTATTCTACACATTTATAAAAGTAACAGTTTTACCAGGGAAATCGTTTTCACCCAACCACCATATATCTGAAAGTATTATGTTGAAGTATAAACTCAAAATGAGGCCAAGTAGGCTCAGTAATACTGGGGCTTAGAATGTAGGAGCTGAGACTTCCCCAGTCTGGAGGAGTTCCATGACCCTAGAAGAGCAGGTACTGTTGTCACCTGGAGCAAGAATGGTGGACAGAGGTCCTGCGTCAGCTACACATTTTAGTATTGGTGAAAATGAAAACTGTCCACCTGTTTTGAAGCCTGTTCAGTCACACAAGAGAAAGCCATAAACGGTTCCCTGCTTTCACAGTCCGGTTTGCTTAGGGAGGACATTTTCCCCGGGCATGTTGGAAAAACGGGGAAAACCATGATTTCATCCGTTACCCTTTTTTTTTTTTTTGCACACACTTTTCACCAAAACACTTTCCTTGTAACAAAATGAAACAAACCGAAGAGTCGTTTCGGATAGTTTAAATCCTGATACCTTAGAGAGGGTCAGATAATAGTTGTCCATTAGCAGCCTAATTAGTGATAAACAGCCTGGTGACAGATCAGGAACACGATAAGACCCCAGGTGCCAGGAGCGCAGAGGATGATAAAGATAACCTCTACAAGCTTTGCTGTTTCGCCCGAGCCAGCCCAGCCAGAACTACTCAGTGTCCCCTACGACTCCTGGTCCACTCTATGTCTTTAATTAGGTTGTTCTCCCAAGTTACTGTAGCAAACCCAGTCCTTAATAATTGGACACCGTTGCCTAGGACCACACAGTCAACTCACTGCCAGGGCCATTTCACAGTTTAAAGAAAGTGGTAGCCCATTGGGATGATGGATGTTCACAGACACCAGGGCTCACAGGGCGTCTGCGTCTATGTTCACACGCCCTCTTCACATGCTGGCCAAGTGGTTATCCGGTCTTGCAGGTCTATCTGCAGAGATGCGGGACTCACTCTCTCCTGAGACCATTCATTCTACTGGGGACCGGCTCTGTAGCTCTGCCCCTCCAGCTTACACCTAGTGGTCCTCCCTGGATCTACTTCTTAGAGAGCGTGACTCTTCTATAAGACTTCTGTTTAGCTATTTGAAGGCCTCCACTGTGACTCCCAAGTCTTGATGGGTTCAGTGACCCCAGTGCCTTCAGCCCTTTCTTAGGAAACACAGACATGAGCTCCCTCACCATCACCCTCTGTCTCCAAAGCTTTCACAGTCTCCCAGAACTTGGGGTCTTTGACTGCTCAAATACTCACACAGGAGCTGATCAGTACACAGCATGAAGAATGTCACCTCCCTTGCTCTGAATGTCATACTTCTTTTAATGCTGCCGGAAGTCACATAAACTTTTCTATCAATCATATCACTCACTGTTAACCACACTGCCCTGTTGTCAAACAAAGGCCTCCTCCCCTAGAAAAAGCCTTTTATACTCACCTCTACACCCAAGTCTAGTTGCTCTGGAGGCCCATATGTAGGGCACTGATGTATCCCAAACAAAGTTCCTATTAGAGTGCCCAACTATTCTAGACTTCGAATGTCTTTTAGGACCTGCTTCTGCACTTTTAAGTATTAACTACTTTTCTCCTTGCTTCCTGTCATCCACAAATGACACATCATCCAGGCTGTTGATGAGAATGGTGGACAAGGCAGAGCCCTGCACCATCCTGTACAATCTCCCTACAGACTGAGTCGGATCCCTCTTTCAACCAGTTACTAAACCCTTAGCACCAAGCTCACGGTCTCCATCTTCACCCCGAGGGTATCATGAAAGACCTCACCAACGCTTGCTAAAGTCCACATCTGCAAACAATCTAAATGTCCATCACTGAGGGAATAGCCAAACAAAATCAATTTATCCCTACAAAGGAATTCCATGCAACAGTTTTAAAATATGGTAAATCTATTTATTCCAAGACATACGTTTTTATCTTAACGACATGCACAATATTCCATTCTCTCTAGAAATAGAATTCCTCTATAGGCATAGAACTGTATGCATTCCATATAAATGCATGGAAAAAATCTGAGATGACACAGATCAAACCGACGTTACCTGTGAGGAAACTCTGACTGGTGTGGTCATTTAGGAGACCTCTATCTATATTTCAGTTTTAGTCAAGATATATGACATCTAGGGAGTCCCATGATATTACCAGTTTAATACTGATTTCCAAAGAGAGACCAAGACTAGTTTGAAACAACTTGTGTTTCAGACGGTGTCCTGTTTGGATGCTGACAAGTCATCTCTTTTACAATTTGCTCAAGAATCTCCCTTCCTTGCCCTTTAGAAAATCTTGCTTTCCACAACTGCTTCAACATGAACCGAGGTTCAGATGATGCAGGTCAGTGATCTGCTGCCCTGAGACGAGATTAAGAATGTGTTGGGACCTGGAAACATGTTAAGGAGCTGGGTCAAAGTGAGCAGCTGAGCACAAAGAGACACCACTTGGGCCAGTGGGAAAGGACCAGAGCCAGGCTGCTCTTGAGGGGCTGGGGTTGGGGGGATATCCCAAGGTGTGTTCCGGGTTTTCAAAGAGCATGTCCCAGAAGCAAGACGGTCTAGAGTAACCCTCCAGAGACATCTGGACAGAAGAAACCCCCCAACGAAGCAGCTACATGCTGCCACACACACAAAAAGGCACCCACATCCTCAAAACCATGCTGGGAATAAAACGTGTGGGCATGTGGTAAGGGTTATGCCAGAGACACAGATCAACACTCAGAAGCAGGCTCTAGGCATCTCTGAGCTGGGCCCTGTCAGTCACTTCCGCTGTTGATGCTCAAGGTCCTACGTCCCTCTGTGCCTCTAGGAAGCAGCCCTGGCAGCGGTGAAGTAGCTGAGTGGTGCCAAAGGAACAGACAAGCTTATCTTATCCATCACTTCAATTATTCAAGACATGAGGCGGGACTTCTTGTCTGACTTAAGTCACTGCCAAAGTCTCAAGTCCTTGACAATGAGTGTTCCTGAGCTAGAAGAGCCTGGTGTGCTGTGGCACCGTGTGGAAGGGGAGTGCACGTGACAGAACGGCTGCTGGGCCTGGCAACCATCCCAAAGTCATCGATGAAACGCTCACCTGTTTGGTTACCTGTGCCCCGAGTTTTACTTCACCCTGACCCCTGCTTTTAGATGATCAGAATTTTTCATGAGCTGAACCTTTACCTTGATCCCTCACCAATGAGGAAAAAGGAGAAAGTGCTCCCTGTGGCTACGGCACCTCACCACCCCTGCACAAAGGACGTGGCTTTGGTTTGTTTCCACGATCAATGGATCCTGCTGGGCCACACCCACCTCTCACAGGGAGCCAGAAAAATGTCCCCGCCCTTCCCAGTGCGGAGGCTTAGAAACGATGTCTGGCTGACTTCACTTAATAGGGTGGGAAGTAGAGGCAGGGGAGAGAAGATGTGGATTGTGGTACAATGGGTTGCCCACCTGGTTCTTGTCCATCATCCATTTACTGCGAGCCCTGAGCAAAAACTTACAAACTCCAAAGGTCGACATAAAATTAAGGGTTAATCTATAAAGTCTAACGCAATGAAGGTGGGAGGGACATACAGAAAGGGAAGAGCAAGGGAAAAAGGGACAATTCCATAGCAGCTCTATGTAAATTTTTCTAGAACTGAAATGATCTGATTTTCAAAACCATTTTCCTTAATGTTTAACTAAAGCTTTCCTGGCTGCAGTTTGAACCCACAATCCCTCCCTCAACAGTCACAGGAAACATGGAGACGGCCATCAGCCGACCCAGCTGCTACACCTCTCTGGCCCACCTGGGCAGTCCTGTGGGCTTCCTCTCTTGGCCGAATGGCCTCCCGCCTCGGCAAGGTCTCCTGGATTGGCCCCGGGGGCTGGGGGTGGCACTGCTACTGATGACAACCCTCCGTCAACCAGAACTACTGAGCTCCCAGCATAGGATAAGAGAGAGCCCTGGTGGGCGGCGGGGGTCAGGGATGATTTCTGAGAGATGTGTGAGGTCTCCTGGCCACCGTGGGCTCCACGATCATTTCACAGCGTATAGGCAAGCACCTTTCAATCTCTTCTGGACTATGGAGGGGAGCTAGAAGACGGATGGACAATTGCTCTGTTTTAAGGTTATAAATTTGCTCCTGTTTTCTGAATTATCACGGAAGACAGAAGCAGCAAAACAGGGAGGCCTTCGCAGAAGGGGAGGAAAGGAAGGGCAGGATACAAGACCCCTCTCAGCTCCGTGGGGACTCAAGGCGATTACTCACCCCAGAGCTGAAGGACCTCCACCAAGCATTCCCAGATGTTGAATTCAAGGGTCTAGATCAGCAGGCCAATGTTCCCTCCCTCCCTGGCTTTGCCACCCATTCACTCAGGAGCTCTAAAGTGGGGGTCAGGCCCTCCTAGGGCAAAGCCTTTAGCTTCTCTCAAGCAAAGCTGCCTCCTTCAAACTTGCTATGGGAAGCCCCACATCAAAGTGGTCTGGTGACCTCTTACCTTCATCCCGAAGGATTGCATCCGGGTGGCCACCTCTCTCCCAATTCTGCCCAGGCCAAGAATTCCTAGGATCTTTCCATTCAGCTCTGTTCCCATGAACTGCAAACAGGTGAAGAAGTGGAAGTCAGCACCCAGAGTGGACCTCGGGCACCCAGCCAGGTGGGGTGAGGCAAAGCCGGCTGCTCACCTTCTTCCGTTCCCATTTGCCATCCTTCATGGAGGCTGTCGCCTGGGGAATCTGTCTGCAAGGACAGACAAAGTCAGCGGGCCCACCCAGACCCTGCCAGCCCAGGAAGGAGGCGCAATGTGAGGGCTGCACAGCCACTATTTCTGCCGGGCATCCCCCCAGGGAACCAAGCTCAAGCTGGGTCTGGGGGGCTTAGGTTCAGAAACACCGAGGATGGTCAAGGGAGGGTAGCAGGGGGAAACCCTTGGCGAGACCTGACTTGGAGCCCTGGGATTTGTCTCCAGCTAGGTGTCTGGGAGGAGGTTCCGAGTCCATCTCAGTGGCTGGAGTATCAGCCTGAGTGACTCTGGGCATGTAAAAAGCAACAGCTAATCCTCCAGGGTTTGTAGGGATAATGAAATGGGGTATTGGTGGATTCTGATAACACCAAATGTTCCAGAAATTCAAGAATTTCCATTTTCCTATTCCATCCAGAGCCATAACCTACAACATCTTCCACTGTATCAAGGGACAGCTGAATACTTATTCTCCCTTGAGAGTTAGGCTAGACTGGGGTGGGCGGGTGGTGTAGTCCAGACACTTCCAACAACCACACAACCTCCTGTCCCACCACACACACACACGCACACACACGCACACACGCACACACACTCTCTCCACAGCTTATCTCCTCCTATTGGTCAACATGGAGGTCTGAGTCTCTATGTGTTTTCTGGAGAGGACAAAGGAAGTTAGGGCAATGTGAGAGGTCAGAGGGCAAGATGTGTCATGTGGGACATGGCCCTCCAGGCTTCTCCAGAAGCTAGAAAGGAAGAGACAAGGAACAATGTTTAAACATCAGCTCATTTAATGCTCACAACTGCATGGGGGTGGAGTGTGGCCACTGGGGGTTAAATACCTTGCCCAGCATCACGCAACTAGAAGTAGAGCAATCAATTCAAAGCCAAGGAAGACATCCCCACCAGTTAGCCTCCTAAGTATTTAAATGCAGGCGTTCCTGCCGGCCACAAAATTCAGAGGTGTGTGCACGTCTGCGTGTGTGAGAGAGAAGAGATTCTAAGATAACTCTTCCTGTATTTCCACTTCACTGACTTCTTATAAAAAGCATTCTTTCCTGTCTACACGTTACCAGGACACAGACTTCCATCTGAGGGTGAGGTTGATGGGAATCTGTTCTACGATCAGAGTCCCAAGAACTCATGGGTAAACTCAACAAAGCTTACATAACAAGTTCATGGAAGAAGCTCCATCTCACTGCTCTGGCCCATGGGGCCTCATTTCAGGAATGTCATGTAGGACAATGACTTGCCTTGAGGAAGTGCTCCCCCCTCAGCAAAGCCAGCCGGATGAGATGCCTCTGACCGAGTGAGACAGAGCCCCCGGCTCTGGCCTCCCGACCTCTGCCCACCTGACTGCAAGATGCCATCTCAGAGATGTGCGTGCAGCACCGCGGAGCACAGGAAACCCTCACACCCTCCCTCTGGGCGCTCCACCCAGCTGGCCGTGGTGCCTCCCCAGGTTTCAACATTTCGGGATCCTCACCAGGCCAGTCTGGGGAGGACCATGACATGGGCAAGGGACCTCCCAAGAATTATACAGAGGCCGGCCTGACTTACAAGAGAAAATAAAGCAGGCACAACGGTGACATCTACATTTGTTGTATTCTCCACTCTTTCTTTCCGTGCCCTTGTTCTTCTCCAGCACCTCAGGAACAGGCAAAATCTGTTCAAAGTCCCCCACCGTGAGGCCCATTCAGCCCTGCTCTCCACCCACATTGCCCAATGCTCTCAACTTTACCGTGCACACTTCCCACCCCCTCTACCGCTGCCCTGCCTGGAAAGTGGTCTGATTAAACCAGCACACAGGGGTTATGAGAGACTGGTGATTCCTTCTCATAGGGTGCTTCTTTCTTGGTTTTGATGATGAGTGAGGTCATGATGAGTGGCTGGCGACAGGGCGCTTCCCCTAAGTCATACCACTTTGCCTACTCCTTTAAGTAAAGCTGGTCTTGGAATAGGAGGAAGATTATTCCTGACTCGCAAGGGAAACACAACCTCCAGAAAAAAAGTGATAGAATTAGAAAGCTGCACTGGGATCGCTCCCTCACCCCCCCAAGAAACCAAAAAGAAACCACCACTGAATTTAGTAGCACAAGTGACACCAGGGCATCAGGCCTCAACACTTCTGCAGATGTTCCAGGAGATCCAGACAGCCAGCTTAGGGACCCCTTCCGGGCTGGGTCCCTCCTGCTGTGCAATTCTCCCTGTTCTTCCCTTTCTCCAACCTCCTCTCCTCTTCACTGACAAGTGAATATCAGTGAATACCTAAGATCTCAGGTAGAAATCTTGGGGAAGAGTTAGAACAAAGGTGAACTCCCTCAGATCCCCTCCCAGCAGGGAGGAGAATAGGTCTTGAGAAGGGAAAGGAATCATTTCTCAGCCCCAGAAGGTTTCAGGCCTGAGTAGTGACGTGAGGGGTCCTGGCTGCCTGGGTTCCTTGGTTTAAGGATCCGCGGATCTGCAAAGGGACCCAGAGCATCTTCCCGCCCTCCCACTGGCTCCTTGCCCTTCCCACTGACCCACTGCCTTTTCAACAGCAGTGTTCATACAGTCATTTTACCACCCAGCACAGTAAGATTCATGCACATCCTGTGTGTTTGCAAACAACCTGAGAAGCCACCTGACCTTGGTGTTCCAGACCAGTGTAACGAATGTTCAGTTGGGGACTGACGGCCTTGAAGGTTCTTAGCAGCCTGCATGTCACCAAGCTGAAGTGTTTCTAAGTTTCTCGGGGTCAGTTTGCTTAGGGAGTCATAATAATTGACAGACCACAGACAGTGACTCTGCTCAGAAGTCAGGGACTTACCTGGCCAGGCACATGATCATCCCACAGGTGAGCTCCGCAGCGCTGAGGCTGTTCCCACTGGGGGTGCTAAAGATGGAAAAAGATGGGGGACATCGGTCAGCCAGACCCAGGATTCCCACTCCTGTCCCAGTGGAAAGACTAGTGCACGCTGTGCTCTCTCTCCCGCTCCATAAGCTTTCCTCTTCTTTTTGTTTGTTTTGTTTAGTTTTATGGTTTTTTTTTTTTACTTTTTTAAAAATTGAAGTATAGTTGATGTATAATATTATATAAGTTACAAGTGTACAATATAGTGATTCACAATTTTTAAAGGTTACACTGCATTTATAGTTATCATAAAATATGGGCCATATTCCCTGCATTGTACAGTATATCCTTACAGCTTATTTTATACCTAATAGTTTGTACCTCTTAACCCCCTACCCCTACGTTGCCCCTCCCCCCTTCCCTCTCCCCGCTGGTAGCCACTAGATTGTTCTCTATATCTGTGAATCTGTTTCTTTTTTGTTATATTCACTAGTTTGATTTATTTTTTAGATTCCATATGTAAGTGATAACATACAGTATTTGTCTTTCTATGTCTGACTTATTTCACTTAGCATAATGCCTTCCAAAACCATCCAAATGGCAAAATTTCATTCTTTTCATGCCTGAGTAGTATTCTATTATATATATATAACATCTTCTTTATCCATTCATCTGTCGATGGATACTCAGATTGCTTCCATATCTTGGCAATTGTACATAATGCTGCTATGAACGTGGGCGTGCACCTATCTTTTAGAATTAGCATTTTTGGTTTTTTTGGATATATACCCAGGAGTGAAATTGCTGGGTCATGTGGTAGTCCTTTCTTTAGTTTTTTGAGGAACCTCCAACTGTTCTCCACAGTGGCTGCACCAATTTGCATTCCCACCAACAGTGTACGAGGGTTCCCTTTTCTCCACATTCTCGCCAACATTTTGAACTTACCTGTCCTTAGTGAAAACCCCTAACACCACGCCACTGCCCTGGGTTCTGTGATGTACTCCTGCCCTAACCCCAGGTCTGGAAGAAAACCCCTTTGCCCTGGCTTTATGTTTTCCTGCGGAGGGACCTCCATTCGAGAAACACACTCATCTCTCTACCCAAACTCACTTCTCCCGGGGCAGAGAAGTATCTCAATAGATTGGGAGAGATACGTGTGACTCAGCCCTTCTCTCTCTCCCCTTACTTTAGGATCTACCTGCCTATAGAAAGACAAATCCCTGCTGTTCCATGTCATCAATCTTGGTTTTATAAATTTTTATTCGAGTATAGTTGATTTTACACTGTTGAGTTAGTTTCATGCCATCAGTCTTATTGAGGCTGTACCCGTGACAGATACAGAGGTCAGCCCCTTGCCCACAGACTTTTATCAATTTGCCCAACCTGGATTTTTTTAGTAACAAAGCTAATATTTTTATCTCCTCCTGTTTGACTTTTCCTCCTATTTCTCAACAAGTTTTGCACTGAGAAATCATCCTCACAAGTTGAATCATAGGGTAATGTTGACTCTACCCATCTTACAGAAAGGAAAATAGAGATAATACCCATGAAACTATTTTTCTTTTCTCAAAGGCTTTTTCTTGTTGCTCTTGAAATAATTTATTAACACACGTGTTCACCCTCCTTTCCCTCTACTGGGTCTTTTCTTCTCTGGAAATGAAGGTTATAAGGTGAAAAAAGGTCAAGAGATCCTATTTTTTAAAAGTTAAAAATCAAGATAAAAGGATTCTCAGACTACACTGATGTGTATAAAATTGATGACTAATAAGAACCTGCTATATAAAAAATAATAATAATAAAAAAATAAAGTAGACCAAAAAAACAGTTTCTTTCCCTTGAAAATCCAGAACTTTTCAAAAGGAAATAAATAAAAACAAAAAAAGGATTCTCAGAGTCTGTCTTTCCATAAGAACACCTGGCTTCCTGACTCGCCCAGCGAATGACCAGGCTACATGGGATACAGGAAGAGGTGCGGGGACCAGGGGGCTGGTGCCTCTGGGTCCAGCGCAAGATTGGAGGATGGGTTATTGGTTAACATTTCGTCTGTTGGATATTGACCTCAGGCAGACGATTGGGTTGGTTAACCCCTACCCTATGGAGGGAAGTGGAGGGAAGGGAGGGGAAAGTCTTGAGAACACTGAGGCTCCCGAGGGAAGAGGAAAGGCTCGAGGACAGAGAAGTGGAAGGGGTTAACCTTGCCACACCACTTACATGCCAGACCGGAGCCAGAAATGAGTGTTGCCTAGTGCTGGCATGCTGCCATGACCTTTGCCCTGGGTTTCTGAAAAAACAGCTCTAAAGGAGACCCCTTCCCTCTTGGCCCTGGAGTAAAGAGAAACTGGGTTCCCGGCCCCCGAAGGGTGCAGGGAAGTGAGGAAGAGAGAATGGGAGAGTCCGTCTACTAGCAAAGGTTACGCAGCTGCACAAGGGAGACCACAGTCAAGCAGAGCCGACAGAACCTGGCTCCAGATGAAACAGCCGAGGGGGAAGGGCAGGGCTGAAGCAGGGACTGAGACAAATCCACCAGCATTCTTCTGATTCCCCAACCAGGCTGCAGGCGTGCGAGTATCTAGGGGGCAGGTCTGTGAAGCATTTTGAGATTACAAAGAGAGCCTCTGTGTCAAAAACCCGGGAACCGCTAAGCGGTGAGTGCTGCGCCCCTCTCTGGACTTGGCCTGGAGCGGGCGGCCTCCTGGACCACCACCCCACCACTTCCACGACTTACTTCATGACCAGGATGCCCTTCCTTGTTGCAGCCTCCAGATCCACATTGTCCACGCCCGTGCCAGCCCGGCCCACCACCTGCAGCTTCTTGGTCGCGTTGATGACATCAGAGGTCACCTTGGTGGCCGAGCGGACAATAAGGCCTTCGCAGTCCTGAGGCAGAAGAAGAAACACCTGGATCCACAGAGTTGGTCTTTGAGACCTCGTAAAGCCCTTCTGTCCAAAGTGGGAGTTCCTGCAGGCTGGCTGGCTTTGGATACATTCAGGGAAAGGAAGGCACGTTTATGCACACACATCTGAAAGCCCCCGCGATCACTCATGCCTGGGTTCACATCCAAGCTCCAGCCCTGACAAGCTATGACTCTGAGCTTCGCCCTCCTTAAGTGTGTGAGGAAGAGATGAGACAGGAAGGTACAACGCCTGGCATGATATCTGGCCCCGCTCAATGGACATCACTTCCTCCACTGGACACGGAGCTACTGATGGGAAGAGGTGGGATTGGATTCCACTTTGTAAGCCCCTATGCCTGGTACACAGAAGGCACTCAATAGATGAATACATGAAGTGAATAAAAGACAAATTGTTAAAAGAAAAACATTTCCTAAAACAGAAACCAAAGTAAGGGGAAGGGCAGAAAATAATTAAACTTGTCCATAGCTACTTGGAAAACCAGGCAATATAAGGCTAAGACTATACCTATGTGAAAAATCAGACTTTGTGGATTCATCATAGCCATTATACTTGGGCTAAGCCAGACCCCAGGACAATCTTCCTTAGGCTCATCCAGAATCCAGTGGTATCTTCTGCAGAATAAGGATACTGTTGCCAAACACCCGATGAGAATCCCCAGGAAATGGAGCAGGTGAGCAAATACACACTCTGTCCCAAGCTGGCTGTCCCAGGTTGGTGGGCAAGCAGCAAGGGTCACTGCACAAGCAGCAGGCTGGGAACCAGGAGGCTGGGGTTCTAGGTCTAGGGCTGGCAATGACAAGTTGGGTCACTGTACCAAGTCATGTCACCCCGTACCCTGGTCTCCTTCTGTAACATAAGAGCATTGGAACAGATGGCCCCTGGGGTCCCTCCCACATCTGATCTGACACCTGTAAGCCACGCTGCATTTCCCCAGTGGAGCACCCAGCTCGTGGGTTCTCCCACGAGAACCTTCTCTCTTCCCTCCTCACCACACGGATTCTGGAGACAGAGAAAGGCCATGGGCATCTGGCTCCCAGGGTGAGGACCCACACTGTGTTTACTGTGTGCAAGCCCAGAGCCTCGGAACCAGTTTGGACAAGTTACATGCAGAGCGAGCACAGAGTTCTTTGCTCTCCACGGATGGAAGAAGAGGAATGAAGCTTACGTCGCAGCCTGTTTAGATCTGGAGGGCTTCTCAACACTGGGATGATTGTTCAAGAGAGGCTGCAGCATTACTTCTCTGGAGGCATGAATGCTTCATGCATCCCCACTGGCTGGGGGCTGTGCCAGACTGCAGACAGCTGGATGGAGGACGCTTCACGGGCACTCCAAGCCTTGTGTGTCTGTGGTTCTGAATAGAATGCTCCTTGAATGCTCGCTCCAAAGCTGCCAGCCCTTCCGCAAACCTTGGGACTCTGCTTCCCACAGGACAGACCCGCTGTAGAAGAGGAGGCAGACTCCCCAGGAGTCCACCCCATTCCTGCAGACCCTGAGGACAAGCCCAGAAACAGCATGGCGTTTTTCTTTAACAAGCACGACCTCTCTCTGTGGAAGGGTCTCCCTTACAGAGATTTATCCTGCAGTCTCTCTCTACTTTTCCCTCAAGGGTGTGTCCCAGCTTTCTCTGAAGCCAAGAAGTCTGAAGAGCCTCCAGTCAGACCAGCACAGATGAACATGCAGAGCTCACCCATCCCAAGTGGGAATCCGCCTGTGCAGACTCCCATTCAGCAGACGCTGGTCCCACACGATCCGGGCATTCCTGTGGCCAGAGTTCACGGGCTTTCAAGACCCTGTACACCCTCAACTACCCCTGTTCCTGTTCATTCAAACACATCATCAGTTCACTCATTCAAGGGAATTCTCTGGTGGTCCAGTGGTTGGGACACTGCACTTCCACTGCTGAGGGCGCGGGTTCAATCCCTGGTCAGGCAACTAAGATACCTTGAGCCACACGGTGTGACAAAAACAAAAAGAAAACAAAAAAACCCCACCAGAATTCATTCAACCAGCATGCATTTACTGAGAGCCTGTGTGCCAACCAACCTAGCTGCCGCTGATCCCTCAAAAGCCCTGCACTCCAGGCCCGGTCCCCTTCTCAGGCCCCACGTCATCCCTCGGAGACTTGGCTCCCTGCAGTCCACTCCTCTCCTCTACTTATGCAAACCGCAGTCCTTTGCAAATCCACCCGCATCTTCCCTGCAGTTTGCAGTGATTATAACTTTCTCCTGCAGCACCCCAAGGTCCTCTCTGGCACTCCCGCAGTGGGAATCTCAGCACTGCACCCACTCTGCTGTCTACTGTTGTCTGCTTTGTGCGTGCTCTATCTGTATAAGAATGCAGGCTGGGGGTTTCCCTGGTGGCGCAGTGGTTGAAAGTCCGCCTGCCGATGCAGGGGACACGGGTTCGTGCCCCGGTCCGGGAGGATCCCTACATGCCAGGGAGCGGCTGGGCCCGTGAGCTATGGCTGCTGAGCCTGCGCGTCCGGAGCCTGTGCTCTGCAATGGGAGAGGCCACAACAGTGAGAGGCCCGCGTGCAGAAAAAAAAAAAAAGAATGCAGGCTGGAACAGGCATTTGCTTACACTTGGGTCTCCTCCCCACTCCCAGTCCCACAGCTGCTTCAGAGCTGGAAAACAACAGGCCACTGTTCTGCTGGATTTATAGCTGTTCCGGACAAATTATGCAAACTCAGCAGTGGAAACCCATTCACGTTCCTCAAGTTCACACATGCTTCCTTTCCCAATAACAGGCTTGGCCTTGGGGATGATTCTAGCATGGCTCCTGCTTCTGACTTACATCATAGGAGAAGTCAGAGAACCGCTCCAGATCATGTTCCCCAGCTATAGAGAATGCAGGTAGGCGCTGTTTGGCACAATAGGTGTGATCCTGATTAAGTAGATGGTTATTTAACTTCTGCAAACCAAATCCTAGCGTAAAGGCTAGAAATTTGCATTTTAAAAGAGGCTTTCAAAACATGGACTCTTGCATCGAACTTTATTCCCTTCTTATCCTTTCTTCAAATTCTGAAATAAAGATATAAAGGTGCTTCAGTAAATTAAATGCATTCCCAGCATGCGTTTAGAGGATTCTGACCAGCACTGCTAGTTAATGAAACAGAAGAAAATATCAGAACGCAACACATCTAGTAAGGGTATTCTTTCATGAACCTTTAGTGTATGTGTGTACACATATGTGTGTGTATAGTGAGTTATAATGTAAAATGAATTTCCTATTGTGGGCCATGGTCAAAGTTTAAAAGCCACTGATACATGCTAAGATTTAAATGTTCCTGCATATTAGGCTTATTTAAGATGTGACATCTGCTGATAGAAGAGGGGTACACAGTCTAAGTCAGAGTTTAGTTGAGTTCCAAACAAGATGCTTTATTATTCCAAGCCAGTGTTTTCCAAACTTTTGACTAAGACCCACAGTAAGAAACACATGTTTAAGTTATGATTTTATACTCATATACCACACACACCACAAACACACAATAATTGAAACAAATTTCGTGACATAATACTTAGCCTTACTATCTGCATTGCTCTCTGATATTTCTTATTTTGTTTTTTTAAATGCTAATCATGACCCATTAAATGGACTTCATCACCCACTAATGAGCTGTGACTTGCTTCAAGTCTGAAAAGCATGGTTCTGGGGGATGATTGTACTTCCTGACCACAGACTGAGAGAGAATAAATTGTGCCTGCCCAGAATACCAAGGAGTGGGAACGGAGGCCAGGCCTGGTTCAGGCACTGGGCCCCAGTTTCTTTCAGTATGAAAAAGGTTTAAACAGGGGAGGGCAGGGGCCACTAACCCAGGCACCTCTCCATGCAGAATAACAAGAGGCAAGTGTGGATATGAGGACCCTCCAGTGGCCCAAGGAGACTAACCAGCAGTCTGAACCTAGTGCTTTTTACAAAGACAGACATGAAGACTGGGCACTCCCAAACCGTCCAACAATGTAGCCAACAAACACCCCTCCTCTCCTGCCAGAAGTTTTCAGTGCCTTTAAAATGTCCTCCAAGTTCCAGCCCCAGATTCCCTGCACCCACCCGGCCAACCTCTCAACACCATGGAAACCCTCCACTAGTGACCAGGGCCTCCCATTCTAGTCAATTCCACACTCACCACTCCCTCTCAACCCACCCTACCCCCGGGGTACAGAATTTTAATTTCCATAACAAAGCTGGGAAGCCCCAAGTCCAGGCCACTCTTCCCAACCCGGTGGTCTGGTGGAGGCGAGAATCTAGAGACCACTCCACTTCCTTCTGGCCACGGCCCAGAGCCAAGGCCATTATACCATCTGCACAAAAGAGGAGGTGACAAGTGTGAGGTGCCTGTTCCGCATCCAGTCCTAGGGTAGTCCAAGGATCACGTCCTGAGCCCTTGGCCCCCACCGAGTCCAGGCTGATCACCCACTTCTCTCCATTTGCAACGCCGTGGAGCAGGCAAAGGCTAGGCTGCCGGATGGTCTCATTTAGCACTCAAGTACTGTGTCATCTGGTCACTTGTCTCACCGTGAGTTGGCCAGGCTCCTAACTAGCTGACAAGCTTCTTTAAGACAGGGACCAGGGACTTCCCTGGTGGCGCAGTGGTTAAGAATCCACCTGCCAATGCAGGGGACACGGGTTCGAGTCCTGGTCCAGGAAGATCCCACATGTCACGGACAACTAAACCCGTGCACCACAACCGCTGAGTCCGCGTGCCACAGCTACTGAAGTCCGTGATCCGCAACAACAGAAGCCACGCAGTAAGAAGCCGGAGCACCGCAACGAAGAGCAGCTCCCTCTGGCCGCAACTAGAGGAAGCCCACAAGGAGCAAGGAAGACCCAACGCAGCCAAAAAAAAAAAAAAAAAAAAGACAGGGACCAGTCAGAAACTTCTCTGCGTACAAGCCAGGGACAGAATACAGTACCACGGGGTGGGAGAAGAGCGGCAGGGGTTCCATGGAGAAACACAGCAGGAGATACAATGGCAGTTATGAAGACCGTGCGATTGCCTCACAGCTAAAGCAACAGCAGCCACCTCTGTGGTTTGATTTAAGGGACTCTGGAGAGGGTGGATTCGCGCTGAGACTGGTTGAAGTTGGTAGGAGGCTACACTGCGGGGTGTGGGAGTTTGAGGGCAGGGGAGAATACATCCGGACGGGTCGGGTAGAGACACCTGGGCGCTGGGCACAGTTACAGAAGTAAGAAGTGCAGAAACTGGAGTGAAGAGTTCACGAAATAAATGTTATAAGGCAGGAAGAGGCCACCAAACCTCGCAGGATTTTTACAAGCAAGTTAGAGAAAGATCTGAAGTAAACTGCACAAAAGGTGATAGCGTTCCTGAGAAAGATCTGCTAGGAAATATACGTTTCCTGGGGGCTTTGGGATCGGAATCTCGTCCGATCAGGCCATTCCTGACCCCGCCGAGCCCACTGGCGGAGACTAAGCCTGGACAGCGGCGGCCGAGGCGACTGCCGCGTGGCCGGCGCGGAGATCTCGGGCGCCCCCCGCCCGCCCCTCTTTCCTCCGAGCGCTCCCAGGCGGCAGAGGGGCGGTGAAAACTCTCAGCAGTCTTGCATCAGATGAAAGGCGGGTATGGCGTTTGCCGCTCCAGCCGGGCCGCCTTCCCTGCAGCTTCTCCAGCAGCCACGGAACAGGCTGGGACTCCGCCGGGGCCCCCCAGGGAAAGCAGCACTTGGCTGGGCGAGCCAGGGCTTGGCTGGGGAAGGATCGCCGGTCCCTGAGCTCCAAGCAGGGAAGCCACTTTGGCGCCTCTCCCCCGGAGCCCCCGCTGGAGGTGGGGAGAGGCGGCGCCGGGCTGCCAGGGCCACTGAGCGCAACGGCCCTGGGAAGCCGCGCTGGCATCCCCCGGGCAGCCTGCAGGACCAGCTGAAGCAGCCAGCACTTTGCAATGCTGGCGGGAGGCATGCCAACGTGAAACACGCGGTTGCAAACGGAACGGAAAGTTTGCATCCTGCAGCTTGCCGCCCTTTGTTCCTCCCTCCTTCTTCTCCCTCCCCCCTTCCCAGCCCCCAATCTCGGGAGACCCCAAGACTGACACCAGCGATGGGGGTGAGGGTGGGGCACGCTGGGCCGGAATTGGTCAGCCAGTGTCCGCGGAGGATGCCTCGCAGCCCTAGTCTGTCTCCCGCTCGCCTAACCTGCAGCTCGGCTATCAGCTCCTCCTGGCTCAGGTTCTGCTTCTCCACCACCTGCAGCCCTCCATCTTGCAGGATCTTCCGGCAGCAAGGGTCCAGGCTATCACTGATAAGCACTTTCCGTAGATTTGCAAAGGCCATTGCTGGAGTCGGCCTCGGAATCGGCAGCTCTCCCTGGGCAGAAACACCTAAACGGAGAAGCTGCTGTTCCGGCTGGCTGGCTCGTGTAACTGGGCAGGATTCGCGATCTCCCGCTCCCCCTTATCTCCCACTCCTGCTCCTGCCGTCTCCTTTTGATTGGACAGAAACGCTCCAACTCTCTGTGACTCCGCCCCCTCCTCGCGGTTCGGAGCTTTCAGATCCCCGCCCACCATATTATTCTCCGGAGATGAATTTCTCAATCTCAGCCGAAGCATGTATCTACACCTGGTGTGTATACAGAAGCACAATTGACGCTGAGTAGCTGATTCATATCTGAAATAAACTGAGAAATATTCGTTCTCGTCGTGAGAGAAATGTTTCATCTTCATTCTTTCCTCCTAAGGACCCATTCACTAATTCCTTAACACGCATTTATTGAACGCACCTACTATGTGCAAGGCACGGTGCTGGATGCTGAAGAGGCTCGAACGTCAAAAAGACATAGCCCCTTTCCTCTGGTGGCCTAACATCCGAGGGTGCCAAAGACACAGACACGGAAAGTTAAATTTTAAAAAGCAGAGGGAAACCGTTTCTGAGACCTCACAAAGCAGTGATTACTTCCAAATGAATGATGCAATGAGAATTATGAGCTTAAAAGAGAGCAAGGGCCTGGTGCCTTTGGACCAGCCAAAATGTTTGTTCAAGTTCAATATTCTCCTCTTCCTCTCTGATTATAAAAAAAAAAAGAAGAAAAGGAAAATGAGATGTCAGTCTGGCCTAATTTATATATTGACCAAGGAGGTACTTCCCAGCTCTTAACTCCTTTATGTTGAAACCCCACAGCAGACATGCTTTTCCATGCCCCACCTTGTCGAATACTGGAAAATTCCATCTTGGATTATTTAAGGCCACCTGGGATCAGGGATGCTCATAGATGGATTAGAATTCAGTGTTTTAGACATATTTGGCCCAGTTAAGCGCTGTGTTCTGCAGTCCTGCACCATTCACAAAACTCAAGTGCTAGGTCCTTATCCTATAGAACTATGCAACGTCAATATTCTGACGTAACGAAACTTTGGACAGATAATTCCTAGGCACAAATCAGAAGTTAGACCAAATTCTCCCAGTGGGAAAGGAGATAATTTGGCTATTCTGTTTACTGGTTTGGATGATTTCTCGGTCCTACATTCCAGCACTCGTGAGTATTCCATTTCTCTTCCTCTCAGGAGGTGCCCAGCAGCCCTGGGGGTCCTGGGAGCAGATGGTGGACCTGGCCCCAGGGCTAACAAAGCGACTTGGGAAGCACCCATTTTGGTTACCACTGTCACTCACCCGCTTCCAGGACTCACCCTCTGCTTTCATTCAGTGTAGAATCTAAAGCCCGCTGTCTCTAAAGACACCCCTTTACCCCAAGTCAAACTTCTCAGGTGGTGTTGAACTCACAACCAGAGGCCCTTCACACCTGTCACCTGGGTATTATTTTCTTTCTTTATTATGTATGCCCCACCTACTTTCAAAATGACACACAAAAGATACTTCTAAGACCATTAAGAAAATAGTTAACAGATAAGAGTCCATTTCCAGGTAGAAGGGAGGGTGTGTAAAAATTTCTACCCTAAGCAAGTCAGAAATATTCCTCTTAAATTTCTATAGCATTGTTCTCAAGTTATTTCACAGTGCCTTGTACAACATATATGTGAACATTTCCCCCCAGGATCAGAGATACAACTTTATATCCCTGTAATAGTGCCTCGCACAGTGCCTTCCATATTGGAGATTCAGAAGACATTTCATTCAAAATTAATTTATCGAGCACCTACTATGTGCCAGGTACTGTGGCTTAACACTCGGGGTGTGGTGCAATGCAACAAGTCACATCCCTTTCCCCAGAAAAACAACATTTGAAGTGTAGCATTTGAAGCATAAATACAGAGGAGCTAAAGTGCTTTGGGAGCAAGAAGGAGACCCCTCAGCACAAACTAGAGGCAGCAGGAAGGATTCTAGAAAGGTTGCCTTTGAGCTGACCCTTCGGTGTTCATTGAAGGCAGCCACTCTGAGAGGCCCAGGGATACAGAGATGAGTACAACCTATTCCGCCTTCAAGCCGCTCATGGTCAGCCGCCTACTCTTGAAAGCATATAGGATGTACAGTATAACCAGATAGAGGAGAAATAACATTTACAAAAGCCTGGAGACGTGAAGAATTATGAGACATTCGTAATGGCTTCTCCAGGGGCACTAGCAGTGGGAGGTGCCGGGGAACAGATGAGACTGCAGAGGGGCCAGGAGTGAAAGGCCTTGTCCTGAGAAGAGGTTTAAACTTGACCGGAAAGGTAGTACAGAGGTGCTGAGCCAATTTTCAGAAGCGATATGATTAAATGAGCTGTGGCTGAGCTGAGCCTCGATACTGTTAATGTAGACAATACCCCTCCCCATCCCACCCACCCTGACCCCTCACCCCATCTCCAACTTCAATTGGAAGTTGCAGGGTTTTCTTTTATAATGGTGGGCTGAGTGGGGCAAATGTTCTCTCTCTCTGTGTTATTGCCTCCATCCGTAAAACAGGAACTTTGGCCCTCTGGAAGCATTAGGAAAAGAGTTCCGCCTTTCTCTCTAGACCCCTCACTCCCTCCCTTCCCCTGACCCCAGCCCCTTGGGAAGAGAGCCTGATCTGGTTCTGAGTCTGGGGGAAAGGTTGAGTGTGAACCCAGGTCAGCCCTTTCTTGGCTCTCTCTCCTGGAGTTGGAAGCCCACAAAATAACATGCACTCTCCTGCTTCCTTGTGTGTGTTGAATCCCCACTCCACGCACCTGAGGGTGCGGGAGCTCCAGCCGCCCAGCTGCTCTGCCTGTGGATGATAAGTTCCGTGGGCGAGGGGCAGCCAGGAGTAGGAATCCCAGTTTTCTACTTGGAGCCCAGCTGCGATCTCCAAACCCACCTTGGGAATAATAAAACAGATATTTTGAGAGGTAGACGATGAATTGTCATCTGTAGAATGTGCACATCTGGATTTGAATTCCAGCTTCTCAAATTACTGATTATGTGACTATGGGCAAATGACATTGCCTCTGTAAGACTTCGTTTTCTTCTCTGTACTATGAGACTAGCACTGGGCTGGTGCTTATTTCACAAGATTGTTGTGAGGATTAAATAAGGCAGAGCACGCAAATGACTGCTTGGCTTTCATTCATTCAGTCAGTCAATATGTATTTATTGGGAAACTGTAAGCCGGGCACTGCTGAAGGTGCTGGGAATGAAGCTTTGAATGAGACAAACACAACCTCTGCCCTCACGGAGCTTATGTTGAAGAGAGAAAATAAGTAAATAAATAGATGAAAAATTTTAAAAGATAATCTCAGGGTGTAAGTACAATGAAACTGAGTGATGTGATAGAGGATTGGGGTGAGGGGACATCTATTTTAGTCGTTATGATCAGGGATGGTCTTTCCAAGAAGATGATATTTGGGTTGAGACTGATATAAGAAGTCAATTAATCCAAAGAAAGAAGGAAAGAGAATTATAGACAGAGCGAAAAGCAGAACACGTCAAGGAGCACTCGAGGGACGTGCCCACCAATATTTCAGTAGCTTTTACTGTGTGTCAGGCACAGTGCCAGGCTCTGGGATAACGACACTGGGCAAGTCACGCGAGGCCCCTGCCCTCAGGGAACTCGCAGTCCAGTGTGTGAGAGCGTGTGCTGCATGTTTGGTCTATAGTGGACAGTCAGGAAAGCCTCTGAGGAGGCAGCACTGAAGCTGAGACCTGAAAGTGGAGTAAGAGCCCTGGAGAACATCTGGAGGAAAGAGAACAGTAAGAACAAAGTCACTCAGGTGGGAAAGAGCATGGCTTTTTCTAGGAACTGACAGAAGGTCCGAACACCTGTCATGTAGGGAGAATAAGGGGGAAAGGGGCCCGAGATGAGGTGGGGAGGTCAGCAGGGGGCCAGACCATTCAGGCCATGGAAATAGTCTGGGCTTTTGTGGATGCAAAGAATACTTTTTTTTTTTTTTTTTTTTTTTTTGCGGTACGGGGGCCTCTCACTGTTGTGGCCTCTCCCGTTGCGGAGCACAGGCCCCGGACGCGCAGGCTCAGCGGCCATGGCTCACGGGCCCAGCCACTCCCCGGCATGTGGGATCCTCCCGGACCGGGGCACGAACCCGTGTCCCCTGCATCGGCAGGGGGATTCTCAACCACTGTGCCACCAGGGAAGCCCCAAAGAATACCATTTAAACTGGCCTGAAGGAAAAAAGGGATCACTCAGGTCTCTGAAAAGATCAAGTGCAGACAGAAATGAGTTCAAATGGTGTCATTGGTCATCTGTGTCTCTCTCCTGTCTCTGTTTGCCTCTGGGTTTGCTTCATTTCCAGGAAGGCAAGATGTGGCATAAATGTCACCAGAGAGTGGAGAACAGAATATTCGGCTGTATATTCTAGCAGTTTAGCAGCCTGGAAGACTGCACTAGTCTTCCGATGGTTGCTGCAACATGTCCAGACCTGATCCTCATCAGGCCAACTTGGATCATGTATCTTTCCCTGAACCATTCACTGTGGCCAGCGGAAGGGACTTGCTGACTGGCCAGTCCTAGAGAACGCACCCACTTCAGAGCTAGGGAGAGGATTTGTTCCATCGGAAGTGTACACTAATAGTGTGAGAAAAGTGGGTCCCCCTAAAAAATTCAGGGTGCTGAACCAAAAGAAGGGGAGTGGGGACTGGAGGACAGGCTGGCAATACCGATCGCTGACCACGACACCATGGTAAGGAGTTTGGATTTTATTCCAACTAGGATGGGAAACCATTGAAGGATTAGTTAATAAGAAGGGGCAAGTATTATCTAAGTTTTAAAATAATCACTCTATTTTAACACACAAAAAAGCCCTTTTTACAGTGTTGTTTTGATGATGATGATGTGATAACAATAAGTACAAGGATATCATGATTAGAAGAGAAGTGGGTCCCTTGTTTGGCACGTGAAGCCAATCAGTAAGGTACACGCAGGGCTTGAAAAGGCAACTCTCTGTCTGTAAAACTAATATTAATGACTAATGGATGAATTTAATCACCTGAGAAAGTAAACCATCCCGAGAGAAGGTAAATGCCTGAAATAGGAGTTTGGGGAACCACCAGATCAAATGAAGGCAAGAAGAATACTATTTCACCCAAATACAATGGAACGTTAAGGGGAAAAAAAAACTCGTAATATAATCAATTGTATTAAAATTTTTCTGAAAGGAATATATTAATAGAAAGGCCATTCTGCTTGTTCAAAAGGGTGATTCGAGGCAAGTCTTGGCTTTTACCCAACACTGTTCCAGGAGAAAAAGAGGAAAACAGTGCATGTGACAGACAGGAGTGCCGAGGTCATTAGTAAGGTGTACTCTGATGTGGTACAGAGAGAATTCATCAGACAGTATCATAGTCTGTATAAAAATACCCCTGTTGACTATGCAACTCTTTTTCTTACCATTTTTCTGAGTAATTATTTTACTTTCCAGATACCCTGATGCCAGCAAGGGGCCACTGGGTGGATCTGTTTCTCAGCAGATCCCATCATCTTTGAGTCCTGTAGCAAAAAGAGAAACAGGCAGAAGCTAAAAGGCTGTTTTGTGAAGGGCGCCTGTCACCAGGGGAATGCTATGAGTGGCAGGCGCAAGGGAACTGGTATGGCAGTCTAGTGGCAGGCAATCCCCTTTCACGAACACGGAAGCTTTCGGGTTTATACTCTGGTCTCTTGTGAGTTAGGCTAGCGAGAATCTCTGAAACTCTGATCAATACTAGGGGCTCTGATAAAATCAAATTTTTAAACTTAGTGACCCAAGAATGAACCCTGAGCTACTACCTTGGGAGTCTAGTAGTCAGAGGGCTTCCTTCTGCTATCTCAAGCTCTCCCCTCTTTACCTTCAACCGCAATGTCTCGAAACCTCTTTAGGTCACTGAACTCTACAAGAATCTGATGAAAGCTACAAACCCTCTCACCTCCTAAATTGTACAGACAGTTTTGGGGACTAATGAGCCTCCTGAAGCTCATTCATAAGGCTTACAGTATTCCATGAACCTCTTGCTAATGTTAAAAGAACAAAATTCAACCAAATAAACTTGAAGATCTAATTGCCTTTATTCAACGATGTACGAATGAGCAATATCCCATCTAACAACTAGAAGGGTTCTCCTGAGGGGTGCAAAATGGAAGGCTTTCATAGAAAAGAGAGTGGGGCAAGGAAGTCATTAGCAGAAGAAATGAAAATTTTATTTGGGGCCAGGATATCTTCTTTTGGGGACCAGCAATAATCTTTATCACATACATTGCCTCTTCTTGGAGAAGGGAGAAGGAGATGGAGAGGGCCCACAGGACAGATTACCTCGTTGGTGCTGACCAGAACCTGGTCCCAGACTGGTTGGTTAAGATTACATTTCTAGGGAAGGTCGAAACTGTTATTAAGTCATATATTAAGTCTAGGTTTGGTATCATGGGCTTTAACACACTGATGCCATTTTGGGCCTGCGGTTTTCTCTTTAACATAAGAAACCCATAGTTTACATGAGTGAGACATGGTAATAAAATGCAAAATAGCCACAGTAATAATACAAATATTTATGGATCACTTTTAAGTGCTAGATAAATATAATTCAGTAAATCCTCATAGCACCTCTATGAAGTAGGCACCTCTATTCTCATTTTATAAACGATACATCTGAGACACATTGCTGCGTTTTCCCCAGCTTTACAATTTAGAGAAGTAAAAATGACTTAAAGTCACAGGGCAATAAATTGTAAAGTTGGGATTTTAGCATTTCTTTAAATCTCTAGTTAAACTTCTAATTGTGCCGTCCTTAAATCTTTCAAAACGAAATGAAAGATCTTTCCACTTCTAGAATACCATATTCAATTTAGAAACAGTAGCACAAAAGCCTTGAATGTTATAACTATTGACTACAGGCAGAAATCAGGGATTCTGTGTCGCCTGAGAAGTTGTCCAAGATACCGGCGTTTACCAAGAAATGAGAGTCATAGTGTGGTAGCAGGATAATGGTCCCCCAAGATGTCCACATCCTAAAGACCAGAACCCGTGAATGTTGCCTCATATGGCAAAAGGGACTTTGCAGATGTAATTAGGTTAAGGAGTCTGAGGCAGGGAGGTGATCCTGGGTTATCTGAGTGGATGGATCCCAAGGGTCCTCGTAAGAGGGACCCAGGAAGAGTCAGAGGGAGAGAGAAACCATGTGATGGTAGAAGCAGAGATTGGAGTGATGTGCTTTGAAAATGGAGGAAGAGACAAGCCGGGAATGTAACTGGCCTCTAGAAACGAGAAGAGGCAAGGAAACGGATTCTCCCTAGAGCCTCCAGAAGGAACCAGCCCTGCTGACACCTTGACTTTGGCCCAGTGAAACTGATTTCAGAATTCTGAACTCTAGAACTCTAGGAGAATAAATGTGTGTTGTTTCAAGCCACCAAATGTGTGACAATTTGTTACAGCAACAATAGAAGTCTAATATACTTGGAAACCATGCAAAATGAAAAGAACAATTTTCTAAAAGAAACAAAATGAAATTCTAAAAGATAAGAAAGGTAGATGGAACATTAATGGTCTCCCTGTCCCCTTGCCTCTAACTAGCCAGGGAATTTACATAAGAACAAACAAACACCCTAGGTAGTTCTAGTTAAGCCTAAAGTGAGACAGGATGGATAGGACCAGAGAACTCTCCTCACCTTTCCCTTCCCATTCCTTAATCATCTATTTCCTGGAGCGATTAGCTGATTAAGGGTACCTGAGGCCAGAGATGAAAGAGAAAAGAAATGAAGGGCTGATCATCCCCCAACCAGTTCAAAAAGCTGGCTTTTGAACCATTGGAGTGTGGCACTATAGGCAAATCTGAAGGAGCTATTTAAAGGAGGTGATCCTGAGTCACAGGGGAATGGAGCTCCTGTGCACTCAGGTGACAGAGGTAGGAGAGGGGAGGGGTGCACTACCCCCACTCCTCATTCATTCTTTCCACACACACTGTATAACTGAGTAACTACAACATATCCGGCAGTTGTAGGGCCCTAGCTTTCATGGAATTTACTTCTAGTGGAAGTGACAAGCATTAATCAAATAATCACACAAATTTGTTGGGGACATAAATATTCAGTCCATAACACCGTCGAAAACCTTAGCATTTCCCCCCCAAAACCTGGGCTCCAATGTCAGGCTTCCTCAACATATATATACTTCAAGCCCAAGAGTCCATACTTCCACAGCTCAGTGCACAGCAGATTTCAGAATCAAATATACATGGATAAGATGAGTTAAAAATTCAAAGTCTCCCTTTATGCAGTTTACGTTGACTGTACTGCAAGGCATTAATCTTTCTTTTTTCCAGGCCCTTCTAATTTTATTTGATTTTATTATTCTTCCAGATTACATACTCCCCATTTCTTGCTTCAATAGTAGGGAAAAATTAGCCCTAGACTAAGCATTGTTTTGGTCTTGCCTAACAAAGATTAAAAGAAATATCTGAAAGGAGCAAACTGTTCCCAATTAACTTAACCACTTCCCAGAACAACTTGAGAATATATATAGAAACACAATAATAGTCAGCGTGCAAGATGGTGAAGTTTGCAATGTATAGAATTCAATTAAAATTACCAAGCAAAGAAACAGGGACATGTTACTCATAATGAGGAGAAAAATCAGTCAATGGCAACAACCCAGAACTTGACACAGATGATAGATTAAAAGGCAAGGACATAAAAACAAGTATGATAACTGTATACAATATATTTGAAAAACTAAAGGAAATATTGAACATGTGAAGTATATACATGGATGATATAAAAAGAGTCAAATCTAATTTCCAGAGATAGAAACTACAATGTTTGAGATGGAAAGTCTCAGGATGGAATTAACAGCAGACTAGACATTATAGAAGAAAAGACTGGTAAATTTGAAGACACATCAATATAAACTGCTCAAAATGAACTACTACACAGGATACTATGACTGGGAAAACATTAATAGTGAGTAGTTAGAAAACTTCAAGTGGTCTAATATAAATGTTACTGAAGTCCCCAAAGGGGAGGTGAGGGGTCAGGGGGAAGAAAAAACACTTGAAGTAACAATGGCCAAAAAATTTTCCAAGTTTGATTAAACTATAAATCAACACACTCAGAAGCTCACTGAACCCCAGGCACAAGATATATGAAGAAAATTACACCAACTCTCACACAATTAAGTTGGAAAAAAACTGACAAAGGAGACTTCCCTGGTGGTGCAGTGGTTAAGAATCCGCCTGCCAATGCAGGGGACACGGGTTCGAGCCCTGGTCCGGGAAGATCCCACATGCCGTGGAGCAACTAAGCCTGTGCACCACAACTACTGAGCTTGTGCTCTAGAGGCTGTGAGCCACAACTACTGAAGCCCGTGTGCCTAGAGCCCATGCTCCACAGCAAGAGAAGCCAGCGAGATGAAAAGCCTGCCCACTGCAACAAGAGTAGCCCCCGCTCGCCACAACTAGAGAAAGCCTACGTGAAGCAACGAAGACTCAACACAGCCAAAAGTAAATAAATTTATATATTAAAAAAAAATGACAAAGGGAAAATCTTAAAAGCAGGCAGAGGGGGAAAAAACACATGATGTTATATACAGAGGAACGAAGATAAGAATTATGGCAGACTTTTCATTAATGCAGGCCAGAAGAAAGTAAAACAGCATCTTTAAAGTACTGAAAGGGAAAAAAAAATCTATCTACCTAGAATTTTAAGGCCAGCAAAAGCATCTTTCAAAAATGAAGACAACATTTTCAGACATACAAAAGTTGAAAAATTAATCATCAGTAAACTTCTACTATAAGAAATATAAAAGGAAGTCCTTCAGGCAGAAGGAAAATGACACCATCTGGATCTACACAAAGGAAATGCTAATTATATGGGTATATACAATGATGCTGCACAACTTGCCCAAAGTCAGGGAGTGGCAGACCAGGGACTTGAGTGTAGGTCTTTTGACATCAAGGTCAATCTATACCCACTACATCATGCTGCTGTGCATAATACTATGCCATTTATTTAATTAAAAAACACTGCTTACACACGTATTCTGTACAAAGTGCTATGCAAGTTTGGCAATATGGAAGACTCCAAGAATAAATAAAATACATGTATGGGACTTCCCTGGCTGTCCAGTGGTTAAGACTCCACACTCCCAATGCCGGGGGCACGGGTTCAATCTCTGGTTGGGGAATTAAGATCCCACATGCAGCACAGCATGGCAAAAAAAAAAAAAAGAAAAAAAAAACAAACCCATGCTCTCCTCCCAAAGGACTTTACATTCTGTCTGGGGAATCAGATGTGGAAAGGAAGGGTCTAAGTTTAGGGAAAGGCATGGGAAGTTCTGAGAATAACCTGAGAATGGAGCTCCACCATCAAAATTGTAAATTAGAGTACTTGTATCATTGGTCCACTTTTAATTAAGAGCAAGACCACTTCATCCTTTAGGCATTACAGGCGCATGGCTCAGGAACTGTGACTGTCCTAAAAGAGTTCTTACTGACAGTTCAAACTGACTCTGACATTAGAAGGTTTCTTTTCTTTAATATTTATTTATTTATTTTGGTTGCACTGGATCTTAGTTGTGGCATGTGGGATCTTCATTGCAGTATGTAGGATCTTTAGTTGTGGCATGCAGACTTCTTAGTTGTAGCATGCGGACTCTTAGTTGTGGCATGCGAACTCTCAGTGTGGCATGCATGTGGGATCTAGTTCCCTGACCAGGGGTTGAATCCAGGTCTCCTGCATTGGGAGCATGGAATCTTATCCACTGGACCACCAGGGAAGTCCCTGGCATTAGAAGATTTAAATGAAAGAATAACCCCTATTCTTTTATTTGACAAGCATTTATTAAGGGCTTTGTTATGAGCCATAGTAAATGTTGAGGATACAAAAATTGTATCATAAGGCACTATGTTAGTATTATCTTCATCGTTTCATACCAGGAAAATGGAATGGATCATATGTTTGGTGGTTAGCTCAGAGGAGGACTACATCACCGGAGGCTAGCACTTCTGGAAGCCTTCATGGAATTGCTGGGCTGGGTCTTTAAGAAGGAATAGGATAGGATAGGACAGGCAGTGAAGAAGGGTGAGCCTTTCTAGAGGGTTCTAAGCACAAGTATGGAAGGAGCAATGTGCATAGGGAAGTGGTGGGGGGAGAAGGGGAAGGAACCTGGCCTGGCTGTAGTAGGCATTATTGGTGAAGAAGAAAAGAGATTAGTTTGGAAAGTAGGTTATAAAAAAACTTTCTGTATCATGCAGAGGTTTTAAATTTAGAGACTGACACAGGACCCAGGCTGTTAATAGAGGGGGAAAATAAAGACAAGCTAACTGTAAATTCTAGTATCAAGCCCATGATTATATCTTCATTAGCAACTTGCTCAACCATCTGTATAACCAGTAATTAGGCAATGCATATATGCAGATAAGCCATATGTTTCTGTGTTCCCCAGAAGGCAACCTCTTGGGAAATTAGATAGGCAGATAAAGTATAAATTGGCAAGCTGATAATCAGAAGCTGTCCCAATGACCCTATATTGAGTTAAAGACCTGAGCTGATAGACATTCAGTTTGGTCATATAGTGGCTATAGGATCTTTGACAGATGTAGCTTACTGTCCTCACGTGAAGAACAGAGTTGTTGTGAACATGTCCTGAAGAAAATGGTTGCATAAATGCTTTGAAAATACACATCCTAAACAACTGTTACTTGTTGTTACTGTTCAGTGATGAGAAATAAGAGGCACTATTGTTTTGGATATGTTTGACAAAAAAAGGCAAATGTGTTCAAAGATGACCATTATTTTCTGTTATTCTATAACCATTTCCTTCAACCTGTTTTTCTTGAAGCCATTTTATGTATTGATCTCTGTTTTACTCCAATATCTCTTCTTGCTTTGTCCATCTGTACAAGGTTATAAAAGGTACCTCAAATACAAGTCAAACAAACGAAAGAGTTGATGCATATGACGTGAATATTGATTTATTCATTTATGTATTTGTTTATTTACCTTTATGGTTCAATTAAAATATGCCAGGAACTATGCAAATAAAAAAGATGCTACATCCTTAAGGAGCTCACAGTGTGTGGGCCACACAGTCAGGTAAATCAGCGACACTATTACCAAGCAATGTGGAAAGCACTGATGAGGGTATTGTCATATGCTCTGAGAAATCAGATGGGTTGTCTGAGCTGTGGGGCTGGGCTGAGGAAGCTCCCAAAGCCAGGGACACTGAGCTGAATATTGAAAGATAACTGGAGCAATCTACCTAGTAAGTAAATCACATCTGGTGCAGAGGGAAACTGCAAGTAGAGCAGTTAATATCAGAGTGTAAGATGTGAGGGAGTAGTGATGAGCAATGACACAAGAGAATGGACATTGGCCAGGTCAGGAAGAGCCATGCAATCAAAGAGTGTGTATGTTATCGACAAAGAGATAGGGAAGCATTGAAGGGATAGAGAGTGTGTTCAGGTGGGGGGGTTTATCTGGAACATACATACATGCATGTATGTATGTATATACATGCATATATATATATGTATATATATATATGTATGTATGTATGACAGATTCTAGGTGTGGAGGTGTTGACAGCATTCAGTTATAAAATACCGTGGAGTCTTTGAACCTACTTGTATTGTCTGGTCTTTTTACTCTCTTCCTGGACCTCCTACTGAATGTCTTTGGACCTTTTCATTGTCTATAATCTTTGTAACATGAGAGTATGATGAAGAAAAAGATAAATGTGAACATTTTATGGTATTAAGCCTGTGAATGAGTGAAGTAGCTTTACCACTGACATCCAAATGACTTATGTGGTAGGGGTGGACCAAATAGGATAACGTATATAGAAGCAGTTTGTGAGCAACAGTGACCACCAAGTGATAGCTATTATTATTATAATATATATTTCGTGTCTAGATGCTTTGGTTAGAGAGATGATGATAACATAGGCAGCATTTCCAATCCACTTGGACAATCAAAGCACTATTTCAAGTAAATCTGGCAAAACCATGTAGCGAGGCAGGAAATTCACTGAAAGATCATAAACATAGTTCTGTGAACTTCTCTGGCATGAAATGCTGTGCATAGTGATAAGTTTGGTGCAGAAACATAGCAGAGAGCAAAGGGACAGCTTGTAAATTGGGATCTTACCCAAACCCTTAAGGGTCAACAGATGTCCACAAATAATTATCCAGAGAATGGAAAAACTGGCTTGTTGAAGTTTGGGGCTATTAATAATGCTCTGTTTCTCCAGTGATCCTTTCCCTCAGGGGAACTGGGAGTGGTTGGCATGCATCCTCATTACTCACAACTTTGTTCCTGCTGTGGCTGGCAAGATTGGGACGCATCATTAAACACACCATGGTTGGTACAGCAGTAGCAATGAAAGGTACGGGGAGTCTTCCTTAGGCCACCCCAGGAAGTTAGGTCCATTCAATAGTTAAGAAACATTTACAGAAGGTCTGTATTTTCATGGCACGTAGTAAGCGCTCAATAAACATTAGTCTCATATTGTAGCATACAGTAAGTACTGCATAACTATTGTTGTGGAAGGGATCTAGAAACAGACTTACCATGCTCCTGGGCCAGAACTTCTGCTACCATGTGTGCCTTCTAAGTCCACCACAGCAGATACTGCTAGCTAACCATCGATTCTGTTCTTCTCTAGGGCACACTACCTTACGGACACATACATAGACCATATTTCCAGCCTTCTTAGAGTTAGCTGTTATTACATGATTGAATTCTAGCAACAGAATGTAAGCAAAATTGATGAAAACCAATTCCTGTCCTGGCCCTTAAAACCTCCTTCATAGTTTCTGCTTCCCATAATGAGTGAGCAAGGTGCTACAGGACCAATTCCCCCACAGAAACAACTATCAGATCTGAAAATAATGCAAAAATCAGCTGTCTCATGGTATCGGAAAGTACTAGATAATGAGTAGTATACTCTTTGCTTGTATCTAGAATATACAAAGAACTCTTACAACTCATAATAAGAAGACAACCTGATTTTTTTTTTTTTTTTTTTTTTGCGTTACGCGGCCTCTCACGGTTGTGGCCTCTCCCATTGCAGAGCATAGGCTCCGGACGCGCAGGCTTAGCGGCCATGGCTCACGGGCACAGCTGCTCCGCGGCATGTGGGATCTTCCCGGACCGGGGCACGAACCCACGTCCCCTGCATTGGCAGGTGGACTCAACCACTGCGCCACCAGGGAAGCTCCCAACCTGATTTTTTTTAATACGCAAAAGATTTGAACAGATACTTCACAAAATAAAATATGCAAATAGCCAATAAGCACATGAAAAGATGCTCAACATCACTAGTTGTTAGGACCATGCAAGTGAAAACCCAGATTCTATTACATACCCGCTAGAATGGCTAAAATTAAAAATACTGACAGTTCCAAGTATTGATGAGGACCTGGGTCCACTAGAACTCTCAGACATTACTGGTGAGAATGAAAGATGGTTACAGTCATTTTAGTAAACAGTATAAAATTGAGAATACACTTACCTTATGACCCAGTAATCAAACTCCTAGGTATTTACACAAGAGAAATGAACACACAAGACATACATCTGCAAACCATAGCAGAACTATTCATAATAACTAAAACTTGGAACTCATCCAGATGTCCATCAACTGGTGAATGGATTAACAAATTGTGGTATATCCATGCAGTGAAATACTCCTCAGCAATAGAAAGAAATGAACTACTAACACAATCATCAACATGAATTATACTGAGCAAAGGAAGCATGACACAAAAGAATACATACTGTATTTCATTTAGTACGTAGAATTCAAGAACAGGCAAATCTATATTGACTGATTGATCTATATTGTTGACAGGCTGATCTATATTGACAGAGAGTTGCCTGGGGCTAAGGGTTGGGAGAAGGGATCAGATGTAAAGAGGCATCAGGAACGTTTTAAGATATTGAAAATGTCTATATTGTGATTGTCACAGTGGATATACAACTGTACACAATTACCAAAAGTTCATCGAACTGTACCATTAAAATGGGTGAATTTTATTTTATGAAACCCTCACTTGAATTTCTCTCTCCTACTCATCTGCCAGCTAATGGTGGTACCCAGAGAGGTCTTGGAAGCCCTGTGTTGACAATGGTAGAGCCCCCATCATCCTGGCTCCCTAGAGAATGTATGGGACAGAACACTCACCAACATTGCTGAACAAGAACCTCACACTAGATGGTTTTGTGAGTGAGAAATAAATGGTTAGTGTTAGGTCCCTGAAATTTGGGGAGTTACAGAAACTACAATTTCTTTAAGTAATCTATCTCCAAAGTAAAACATACAGTCAAGACCACTTAAATTGTTCTCTCTCAATTCATAGTATTTAAATTAGAGGAAAATTAATGATAACCTAAATGTCCAAAATAAGGGAACAATTAGATAATTGTGATATATTCATCCTACGCAACGTTTATTATATAACCACTTACATAATAATTATGAGAACTATGTAGTAACCTGGATACACACTCAAAGTGAGAAATGAAAAAGGCAAAACCCCAAATTGTGTCTATGCTATTTATTAGGAGGCCCAGACACCTTAACTTGTGTTGGCCCAAGTCTTTAAACATATTTAGGCCTCTCTGAAGAGACACACCTGGCATATGTTTGCTCGTTGGACTGAGCAACCTATTAAGTAAAATTCCATCATAAGGAGAAGGGAATCAAATCACGGAAGCTCAGCACAGGAACAGTCACCAAAAAAGAAAATGTGATGACAAGAAAACTGTCTGTCATCTAGTTTGCCCTCCTTCAAACTCCAGACTCACAGGTGCTCAAGGAAGAATGGACTGCAAGAAAAAACTGGTAAAAACCACAAGTGCGGTTTCACTAAAACCTCCACGTTTGTACTGCCTTCTAGCCTGTGTGCCTGATTCTATCACAGTGGGTTTGTTGACGGAGTAGGAGCCAGCTAACCAAGGAGCTGAACTGGCTGATGCAAGAGGGATGAAAGAAGGAGGAAGTGGGGCAGTTTCTGAGGTTTCAATGGCAGCATCAGCAACAGCAGACGTTTCTAAAGGGAGACGCTAAAAAGCAGGCGGAAATTGGATATGGCACACGATAGCTGGGAGGATTACCTCCCGAAGACTCAAGAGCTAGTTAGGAGGGATTTGAGTACTGGAATTTCCGCAGAATGAATAGGGGTGGAACCAGAGGAATATTATCGTTAGCGCGACCTGCTGTTCACCCCCAGGCTGGTCTCAACTGTAGACACACGATTTCTCTGTGTGGGCTTATGTTTATGCATCTGTGTGTTTTTCATTATCTTTGTAAAAAGAATCGGCAAACATTTGAATAAAGTATGAAATGGGACATATAAATTAAAACATAGTAAAACAGTAGGTTTATACATACTTTTTACTTTTGTTTTGATTCTGTTCCTGCTATTATTATTTTAATAGAAACTGATAATTACATATGTACATATAATTATATGTATAAAATTATATTTGCATATATATATATATCAGGGTCTACATTCAATCCTGTTCCTTTTAAAGACCAACTATCAAAGTCATTCACTAGCTTTAACACGTGGTGCTTGATGGGAATTAGTTTAATTAATTTGATAACATAATAGGCTTCTTAATAAATGAAAACAGAAAGTTTGAAAAAGGCCACACCCTGGGGAAAAGACAAGAATGCAGAGACTTAATCCAGTTCAGATCACAAGACACAGCAGGCTGCAGAGATGTGTAGCAGAGAGAAGCATGGGAGAAGAGAGCTGTATTTGGGTGGAGTGGAATGGGGGGCCGGGTGGGCGTGCAGACCGCTCTGGAAAATATTTTACCTAAAGAGAAGCACTTTGCTCTTTTCCCTAAAGAGAAGCTCACTGTCCTGAAACTTCAAAGAAAGAGCACCTGACCTTGTGGGCCATATTGAGCTAGGATTATCAATTGACCTCATTTCAAAACTAGCCATGTATAGATGTGGGCAGAGGTCAGAGCCGCAGTGGGTCAGAAGAGTGGAAAGAAGCCTAGAGATCCTCTAGCTCATGAGTCACTCACTGTTGGCCACAAACATACGTGGCTTTTGGCCCACTGAGTGTTTCCAAAGTAATTTGAGCCAATATTGGAAAATTAAGTGATTTCACATGCTAATCAAGATTTCCATTTCTTTGGAAAAGTCTGAAAACATTGCAACACTGGTCTCAGGTACCCCCTGGGCCCACACATTAGCAGCTGTTCTCATTAGGAGGGAAGTGCTTGCCAGGTCCCCTGGGGCCCACTCTGGAGGCCGGGAATTGTGTTATTGGGGAATTGACTGGGGCAGAGCTGAAATGTCAGGGACTAGTTAAATTACACCCCAGAGCACTTGTACACCTCATGGAGTCTCATCCCAGAGAGGGCCTGAGTCCACCACCGTCAAACATTGCCTAGGCTCTGGGGAATCATATTGGCTCCCTGTGTGTCCCCCGGGAGTCTGTTTGGGATTTCAGAGGCTCTTTGGCCTGGAGTTGGTTTTATTCCTTAGTTGCAGGCATTGCACTCACGCTTGGCAACCAGGACAACTTATTCCTGCCTCCTTCTCCCAACACCTGTTCAGGCTGGACGCCAATAGCCATCCCATTATAATGGATCAATATTTACTCTTTCAACAATTTCTGGCAGCTTATAATCTGTCAATTGTACAAGGTGCTGAGGCAGTGACATCAAGCCATAGTCCTGCCCAGAGAAGACCTTAAAATGTAGACAGTGATTTACTGTGACTAAAATGTTCTTGGAGAAGGCGAGGACATATCTGACTTAGTAATCGAAATCTTTCCACCAGATGGCGCTCAAGAGACTCCAGTTTAACAAAACGACGGGGCGGAAAATAAAAGCAAAATTTACCCCTTGGAAGACAAATAGCGCTACCCCTTCCGTTTCACATGTGCTTTCATGTTCTGTCACGCCTCTTACTGTTACTTGTTCCAACCCCCAGGACTGTGAGTGTGGCGTTTGGACAGAGAGGAACTCCAGCTCCCACAGCGCACCCCTGACCTGCCAACCTTAATCTCCTGAAGGCAGAGCATTTCCGAGTGAGACCGGGAAAGAACAGGCCATGCTTGAGGTGTGCTCTGGGGAGGAAATTCCTCGTCGGACGGAGGCCTGATTCTTACCTGACCTCATTACCCAGCTCTGTGGCGTCCTTTGCGAACAAGCCACACCTCTCCTCTCTGGTCTCGCCCTCTCCCTATCTGCTCATCCAGATTTGATTAGATATATCGATTTTTTTAAATGTGCCATCTCTTCCAACTATTGATAGCTTTTCGAAACCTTTTTATGGATTATAATAAACTTATCAAAAGAAATGCAAAGAGAAATTAATGACTTAGAAGGGGTGTAATTCCTCCATAAATCAACTCTTGGACATATCCACTGATAACAGGTTGGCATATATTCATCTGGAGCAGGGTTTTTTAACCTCGACACTGCTGGTAGTGGGGTCAGAAAATTCTTTGTTTGGAAAACTGCCCTGGGCAGAGTCGGGTGTTCAGCCTCAGTAGTAACCCCACTCCATCACCAATACCCAGCTGTGACAACCAAAAATGTACCCAGTGCCAAGCAGTTTCATACTATACATGCTTTCCTGCAACTTCCTTTTTTCTCTTTTTTAACTTACTAACCCATCTTGGCCATCTTTTCCATTTCAGAACATCTGGATTTATTACATTCTTTATTGTATCATGATTTATTTAACCTGGTGTCTTCTATTAATGATCATTTGGATCATCTTTAATTTTCTTACTATTACAAATGTAGCTGGGTGAAAAAATATTATTTAAAACCAAAACTGTCTGTTGCCGCTTTTTTTTTTTTTTTTCCTCACTGCACAGCTTGTGGGATCTATATTAGTTCCCCAACCAGGGATCAAACCCGTGCTCCCTGCAGTGGAAGCACGTAGTCCTAACCAGTGGACCTCCAGGGAGTTCCCCACTTCTGCCTTTTATGGGAAGAGGAAAGTTATATTTCATATCAAAGGGAGAGCAAACATCTATACTGCTTCCCTTTTCCTTATAAGAAAGAGAAGAAGTCTGAAATATGAAAATCTCTACTCATTTTCCATGTTGCGAGAGCTTGAGGCCAAATTAATGGGGTTTTGAGTAGTCTGACCAATTATCTAAGCTTTAGATGGGCTGGAGACTGGGGAAGGTATAGAAAGAAAAACTGCTCTGAATAACAGAGGGAGACATTTCCCCTGTCCCAACACAGCCTAAGGAGGCGGTAAGCCCTGGAGAGACAGCCTGATAAGATGTGAGCAAAGTCCAGAGGTGAAGGGAGGAGAGCAAGTGACCATCAGGACAGGAGTCCATGGGAAAATGCAGCCAGTGAGAAATTCCTCATGAGAGTGTCCAAAGAACTTTTATGTATGAGGATGTCTAACATCAATTTTTGAATGAGTCCATTTGTGTGGCTGTAAAAACCCCTTTTGTCATCTCAAACCTGTAAAAGTTGCTACACATCCAAATGCCTCGGGAGGTGTTTTTGTTGTTTGGCTATGTTTTGTCTTGTTTTAAGAAGATGGAAAATCAGGGAAACGGGACTGAATGCCACGTGTAGGTTTGTTCAAATAAAAGAGACGAGACTAGCTGTGAGAGGTGAGACCCAAGTGGGATTAAGGATTCAGACAGAGCCAGAACTCTGAGCAAGATAGAAGTAGTGATGAGAAAATAAAACAGCCAAAACACAGAAATCACGTGGAGGGCAGTGAACGGCCGGCAGCTAGAGTCTCGTGTCAATTTCACTTAACTCTCAAGGCGTAGAGTGAGTGCTGGCAGCTGACTTACACCACCAGGACTGCAATGACATCCTTGTACACACAGCTTTATGTTCTTGTGCAACATTTTTTTGCTCATTCCACAAACATTTATTGAATTCCTACCATTCTCTGGAGGGAGCAATAAACAATAGTCAATGGTCTTAGATCCCTAAAGATTAAGTTTGCATTCTCTTAGGTAAATTGCTGGGTCAAAGGACATGACAATTTCAAAATTCTGAAAGATTTCAAAATGTTCTTTCCCACCCAGAAATGAGACTCTTCCAGGCTTTGTTTATATTTGCTAATGGTTTAATATGTTTCCTCATACTTAAACCTTATCTATCAAAAGTGTATACTAACGCATCATGTGAATCTCTAAATTGATTTTCTCCCCAAATGTCCAACTGGTTTTTTGGAGCCACAATTTATTCAGTAGTTCAACCTGCCACCATTGATATGTGATGTTTCCCTCGTGGTATTTTAACTTCTGTGTGATAGAATCTGTTTCCATGCTATTCCTTCTGTTTCATTGATTTGCCTATCTTTTCTCATGCCAGAACTACAATCATTTTTTGCATTATTTTAGCTTTATGAATAATGTAATATCTGGGGAGGCAAGTACTCCCTCTTTACTCCCTTCTTTTGTTTTAAAAACTCTTAGTGATTCTTAGCAATTTATTCTTTCAGTTGAAGCTAAGAAGAATTTTATTAAATTCAAAAAACCCATAAGGATTACGCTAAAACTATCACCCAACTGAGGAAGTTGAAAATCTTTACAATAGTCAGTCTTCCCATCCTGGTATGTCTCTCCAGATGCAGGAAGGGTCTGCAATGGTACCCTAATTGCAAACTAACAAGTTGACCTGCAACCATTTTATGGATGTTGGCAGAAGACAGGAGATACCCAGGTCAGAGACAAAGGACTTTATTTCTCACAGCATTAGCAGTCGTCAGAGTATCAACATGTGTTATCAGTTTCCTGAGCCCCAGTTCCCATTGGGCAATGTGAAGAAGGCCAGGTACCACCTGCATATGCAGAGTTGCATTACAGAAGAACTTTGAGCTTAGGGAAACCACATCTTTACAAAGGACCTTTTTCCTGAAGGAAGATATTATCTTTATTACACTGGACAGTAAACAAACCTGTCCTTTGCTCTGGATGGAGACTCTATCTCTAGCTTCCAAGGCTATTCACTATACAAACAGCCTGGAAAAGATAGGAACAAAAGCTGCCAGTTCTACAGCTCATAAGATGTGCAGAAATGGGTGAGACTATGAAAAGTTGTCTCCCAACACTTTCAGCCTATGATAATTCAATAGATAATGATAATAAGAATAACTGTAATATTGATAGTGAGAATAATGAAGAATGAGGCTTAGTTGATTCTAACTTTGCTTTATACTAGCTTTGTGACCTTGGGCAAGTTAATCTGCTTCCCTAAGCCCTAGTTCCCTCTTCTATAGAATGGATATAATGATAGTACATATCTCATAAGTGTTGCTGTGAAGTTTCATTAATTAATGGCTAAAGGGTTTTTAAAAGATTAAATTACATTGTGAATGAAAAGCATTCACACGGCGTCTGCCACATAACCTGTGCTCGTGTAATATGGGTATTATCGTTACTGTTATCAAAAGAAGATGCTGAAGTATGTTGACCTTGGGTTTGGCCATTGTATTTCCTGTTCTTACTTAATTTTAACTATTTTTTTTAGTTTATTTTTTTGAGTTTTCTAGTGGATATTATCATTTGTTAAACAGTAATTATTTGTGTTCTCCTTTCTAAAAGCCACTCTTTTTATTTTTGTGATCTATCTTGATGCATATTAACCAGGACCTTTCAAGTGATAACAATATTAGAGATAGTAGATATATGATGAGATGACTTTCAACGATTCACTATTAAATACTGTTTCTCTTGCTCTGAAGTATATATTCTTTAACATTTTTAAGGAAGCCTTCTTGTATGAGTGGGGTTTTTTTTTAACAGACTTAATTTTTTCAGAGTAGTTTTAGATTCATAGCAGAATTGAGCAGAAAGTACAGAGTTACCATACGCCCCCTACACCCACCCATGTACAGCCTCCCCCCTGCCCCTGCCCTGTATCAACACAACACACCAGAGCGTTATGCTTGTTGATACAATGCACGGACCAGCACTGATACATCATTATCACCCAGAGTCCATAGTTTACATTAGGTTCACTCTTTTATTTTTATTTTATTTTGGTAAAAGTCACATAATACAAAACATACTATTTTAACCATATTTAACTGTATAGTTCAGTGGCGCTAAGTACATTCGCGTTGCTATGCAACACTCACCGTCATCCATCTCCCAAATTTTTCACCTTCCTAAACTGAAACTCTGTCCCCTTTAAACACTAACTCCCCGTTCCCCCCACTCCCCCCACCCCTGGCCCCTGGCATCTACCAGCGTACTTTTTGACTCTATGAATTTGACTATTCTAGGTACCTCGTATAAGTGGAATCAAACAGTATTTCTCCACACCCAAGAATATGAATAACTAGTTTTTTAAAGCCTTTATCAGGAATAGATATTTTATCAAATGCCATTTTAGCATCAACTGAATTGCTATGGTTTTCTTTTTTGACCTATCATTGATATTAATAGACTTTTTAATAGTGCTTTTTCTTTGCATCCTTGATATAAAACTGCCCTTTCATCATGACTTTTTGATTAATGGTACTGTCACATTTGATTCATTGGTATTTTTGGTCAAGATTTTCATATGCATGTTCATAAATGAGTTCAACTGTAATTTTCTATTGTGATATGTCTTGTGAGACCATGCAAAGACCTTCCAAACACTCTGAGCCTTTCTCCCCTCAATTTAATCTTCTTTCTATTTAAGAAAATCTGTTTTTGACAATTAGTTTGCCCCTTTCAATTTGCAAAGAATATGCTCTCTCAGTTTTTCTCATGGTTCTAACAGATAACAGACATTTAAAAAAGAATACAAATTATTTGCCAATTCTTCCATAAAATAAAAGAGGAGGGAGTACTTTCCAATTCATTCTCTGAGGTTAGTATTACCCTGATCCTCAAAGCAAAGACATCATAAAAAAACTACAGACCAATATCCTTTATGAGTATAGACACAGAATTCTTCAACAAAATACTAGCAAGCAAAATCCAGCAACATGTAAAAAGAATCATACACCATGAGCAAGTGGCATTTATCCCTGGAATACATAATTGATTTAACATGTAAAAATTAATTAAAACAATACACTACATGAATAGACCAAAGTACAAAAACCATATGATCATTTTAATAGATGCAGAAAGAAGATTTCATAGAATCCAGTACCCTTTCATGATAGAAATACTCAACAAGTAGGAATAGTAGGGAACTTCCTCAACTTGATAAAGAGCATCTATGAAAGACTCACTAGTAGCATCATACTTAATGGTGAAGACTGAATGATCTCTCCCTAAGATCAGGAGTACTGCAGGTGCTAGCCAGGGAAATTTGGCAAAAAGTGAAATAAAATGCATCCATAATGAAAAGAAAGAAGTAAAGCTATTTCTATTTGAAGATGACATGATCTTGCGTAAAGGAAATACTAAGGACTTTACTAAAAAAAAAAAAACTATTAGAGTTAATAAGCAAGTTGCAGGATTTAAGACTGACATTCAAATTATCTTTCAATACACTTTATGAAAGATCTGAAAAAAATAGGAAAACAGTTCTATTTACAACAGTAACAAAATGAATAAAATACGATTATAAAATAAGACCAGGAATTTAGCAAAAGAAGTGTAAATTTTGTTCTCTGAAAACTACAATATATTGTTGAAAGAACTTAAGACCTAATAAATGGAAAGATTTCCCATGTTCATGGATAAGAGGACTTGATCTTGTTAAGATGGCAATACTCCTTACATTGATATTCTGATTCAACTCAATACCTAAAAATTCCAGCTGGCTTTGAGCAGAGCTTGGCCAATGAATTCCAAAATTCATATGAAATGCAAGGCACCCAGAATAGCCCAAACAACCTTGAAAAAGAAGAAAAAAGTTAAAAGATTCATACTTCCTGATTTCTAAACTTCGGAAAAGACACAGTAATCAAGACAATTCAATGGGGGAAAGAATAGTCTTCCCAAGAAAATGATGCTGGGGCAACTGGATATCCACATGTAAAAGAATGAAGTTGGACCCTTCCTCACATCATTCATAAAATTAACTAAAAAATGGGCCATGGATCTAAATTTAAGAGCAAAAAACTATAAAACTTTTAGGAAAAGAAACATCGGGATAACTTTTTGTGACCTTGGTTTAGGCAAGGTCTTCTTAAATACGGTACTCAAAGCACAAGCAACAACAACAACAAAAAATAGATAAATTATAGTTCTTCAAATTAAACACTTTTTTACTTTAAGAATGCCATGAAGAAAATGAAAAGACAGTTCACATAATGTAAGATAATATTTTCAATCATAAAGCTTATTAGAGATTGTATCCAGAATATATATATATATATATATATATATATATAAAACTCTTAGAACTCAGCAATTAAAAACAACACTTTTTTTTTTTAAAGAACAAAGGATTTTTTTTTTTTTTTTTTTTTTTTTTTTTTTTTTTTGCGGTATGCAGGCCTCTCACTGTTGTGGCCTCTCCCGTTGTGGAGCACAGGCTCCGGACGCGCAGGCTCAGCGGCCATGGCTCACGGACCCAGCCGCTCCGCGGCATGTGGGATCTTCCCGGACTGGGGCACGAATCCGTGTCCCCTGCATCGGCAGGCGGACTCCCAACCACTGCGCCACCAGGGAAGCCCAAAGAGCAAAGGATTTGAGCAGACATTCCTCCCAAGAAGATTATACCAATGGCCAATAAGTACATAAAAATATGCTCAACATCATTAATCATTAGGGAAATGCAAATCAAAACCACAAGAAGATACTACTTCACACCCACTAGAATGGGTAATAAAAGAGAGAGATAATATCAAGTATTGGTCAAGATATGGAGAAATTGGAACTTTCATACATTGCTGATGGGAATGTAAAATGGTAGAGCTGCTCTGCAAAAGAATTTGTCAGTTCCTCTAATAGTAAACAGAGTTAACATATGAGCCAGAAAATCCACTCCTAGGTAAATAGCTAAAAGAAATAAAAACATGTGTCCACAACAAAAACTTGTACACACATGTTCATAGCACCATTATTCATAATAACCAACAAATGAAACAACCCAAATGCTCATCAACTGATCAATGGATAAATAGGGTATGGTATGGTCATACAATGGACTATAACTTGGACATAAGAAGGAATGAAATACAGATACATGCTACAATGTGGATGAACCTTGAAACACTACGTTAAGTGAAAGAAGTCAGTCACAAAATATCACATATTGTATGATTCCATTTATATGAAATGCCCAGAATAGGCAAATCTACAGAGATAAGAAGTAGATTGTTGGTGGCGTAGGACTGTGGGGAGGGGGTGGGAGGGGTAAATGGTAGAACGGAAAGTGACTGCTAATGGGTACGGGGTTTCTTTTTGAGGTGACGAAATGTTATAAAATTGATTGTGGTGATGGTTACACATCTTTGTGAATATACTAAAAAATCACCAAATTGCACACTTGGTGCAATTTAAATGGTGAATTTTATGATGTATGAATTATATCTCAATAAACCTCCTTAAAGAAAAGATTCCAACATTCATCTTTTTCTTTTGTCCTATTTTGGAATATAGATTTATAAAGTGACTCAACTATTTTAAGCTTGTTGTTATGAGCAATATATAGTCACAAGTATAATTCATATGATGTATGGTTACTGACGTGATATTAATCTGGATTATTTTTAGAATTCAGTCTCCAAGCTCAAAATTGTGCTGGGATCAATTTGTCATTGGTGGCATCCTCAAGATAGAATCTATATTCATCTCTATTATCTCAATACATATCACAGTGCTAGACGTGCAGTAAGTGATCGATAATTGTCTGTCAAATGGGCATTTAAGTAAATAAGGGGCTGACTTTACATTTATGGTCACTGTATGTGGGACTGAGGAAGAAGACAGGAGAGAAATAAGACACTGAAGTGGAAAGACAAAGAAAATTGTGAATTAAAAAGAACACACACACAGTGTGCCCCCCTTCTCCTACGCATACCTTCACGCTGAAGCAACTCACGCACAGATACAGATAATTCGCTTTGCTTTCAACTCTTTCTTTAATCTTCCCGTACTCTCCTGAAAAGAGACAACTGGTATCTCCCGCAACATGCTAAACTCTAGGTTAGGCTGCTGTAAGACTCATCCCTAAAATCTGAGTATTTAAAGACAATACAGATTCATGTTTTGTGTGTGCCACACGTCCATCAAAGGGCAGTAGGTGGCTCTACTCACACTGGACCCAGGTTGAGAGGGCGACCACTGTCTGAAAGGTTGTCAGTTGTCACGTTAGAGGAGAAAAGAAACCTTTGGAGTGTCTCAGGGTGGCAATTCAATGCACTGGCCACAAACTTATATCTGCCTATAATTCCTTGTCCAGTACTAGCTACATGGCCTTAAAAGGGAGCCAGGAAACACAATTCTATCATGGGCCTGGAAGACACATAATTGGAAACATTTGGCCAACAGCATCAATGACGACCACACTGAGTAATTCCAGAATTCCTACAGAATTCCAGTATGCATATACCTGTGGGTAGCCTCTGTTTGCCCTCTCTCTGGCCCACTGCTGCCAGAGCTCTAGCCAGCTATGCAGCATCAGTAGGTGACAATGTTGGGAACTGCCGTAGGAACAGTTCTGGGTAAAAGCTAACTTACCTAACACTGACCCTTGTGAAGTCTCACCTGCCTACCCCCTAACCTCATGGAAGAATTGATCAGCTATTCCTTGGCACCCTCCTGTATGCCAGACACACATCGATCGATGCATTTGTAACATTTCCTTCTATGTATTTGTCCACATGCCTATGTTTTCCTTAGCAATCTAATGATTATAAACATGTTTGTACCTTTCATACTTGGCACAGCACCTGGAACGAAGTAGAAGCTCAATTAACATTTGTGAAATTAAAGCATTCATGAATGAAGAGACATAGTCCAGAAAGGTTATAGACCTTGAGGTGTGTATTTCCAGCAACAGAGTGGGGTGGTGAGAGCAAAGGTGGTGGACCCGCTCCAGGTGCACAAAGGAAGGCCTGTGAGGGAGAATATGTATTCAGGCCAGTGCTAATCCAGATAAATGATTGGCATCATGAGGGGACAGCAAAAAGTCCAGGGTGTCTCCAGAGGAGGAGAAGAGAGTTCCCAGGAGCCTGAGAGCAGGCAGTGGTCAGGGATTCATATAAGTGGCTGACACTAGCAAGGTGCATAACTTGACTTAGGAATGCACGTCCTGTTTCCAAGCACCTACCCTCACACCCTAGGTTAACTATAAAATTGTCCCAATGGCCCCTCAGCAGTGGGGAGGGCAGTTTCGATGCTTCCAGATTTTTCTGCCTGATCAAGATCCCCCCTGCGAGTAAGTTACCCTATAATAAACTGACCCATAGATTACGTGGAGCTACGGCCTTGTTTTTCGGTCTCAAGATGCCTTCTCAGTTCGGTGGGCACTTTTGTTCCCTCCATCCTCCAGCAGAAGGTCTGAGAGCAGGAAGCATCCTCCTGCCACCCCCAGCACCAGGCAGGAGCTTAACAAATTTTTTGAGAGAATAAACAGTCCTTGCCCTCCAGAGGCTTGCAATCTGGTTGGGGAACAAGGCTATTGTACATAATCTGTGAAATTAAGAGCTGTTAAGAGGCAGTCCTTCAGAGAACAACTGGGTAATGTGTCCCTAGTTCCTTCCTTGCAGCTAAACCCAAAATTTCCTACAAGGTTTTACGATACCTAAGTGATTTGGAGGAAAATGCTAATAATATCGTTATTCTTAAGAGTTTTCGGGTAACCTCTTTCCTGTTTCATTTCATGTGTTTCCTCATTACCATGGTTATGTTTGGTTTCTTAACTGTGTTTGTTACCAGCACTGGAAGAATGAAGCCCATTTTGCACAAATACATAAATCTGGTTTCAGTTTAAAAAAACAAAAACAAAAACATTATTTTTAGGCCCCATTCCATCTCAATCTTTTCAATGTTCTGATACACCGGCCCAAGTATGCTAATACTTCGGAGACAGCCAAGTCAATGACCAATCTAAAGGCAAAAATAGTTCTGCAGAGTTCAGACTCCCTAGGCCAAAGGTGATAACAGAGAAAACCAATCACGCACATTTTGTATATTGATCTCTAGAGTAGAAAGGCATGAGATCCTCATGCCATACCAGATTTGTTTCACTGTCTGCTATTTGGTCCTAACAGATTCTTTCCACTTAAATTAACACAGCTGCCCTTAGAAAAACACTCTATGAGAAAACCCTTCCCTCTCAAGATCAATTATAAGAAAAGCCTTGCAGTTCCCCTACTAACACTGGCAGCAGGTCTCCGGCAATAATCTTCTTTGTTCTGGGATGTGTAGATTCAATGAAAGGTCCATATGTTATGGTATAGTAGCCAGACATCTGAAAAGGCAAGGTACACTCTAGTAAAAAGGGTATAACTGTGAGTCCTACTGTAGATGTCTTATAAAGAACCAGCTCAGGAGGGAAAGGAAAATTTCTTATGTGGCCATCCTTACATCTGCTTTTTTAAACATTTTATTTTGTTTTATTTTAATTTTGTTTCTGCATTCAGAACGTAAAAGATCTTAAAGTCTCAAAAACAAAGAAATGCTTTTTCTATAAGCCAAATCTTTTACAAACATTCGATTTCCTCAGAAAGAGAAGATAAGTTGGATCTTTATACTGAAGATTTCATCTGGCCAAATTCAAGAAAAACTTTAAACTGGGAGGCACGCTTCAGGGAACCTGCCAGATCTGAAAATAAAACTAAAAGTTTTATGTATTTATTATACTTACCAGAATGGCCAAAATGAAAGAAAAGATGGTGTTGCAGCGGAAAAAAAGCAACTGGAACCCTCAGACATTGTTTGGAGAGTCTAAATAGCACGAGCAATTGCCAGTATCTTCAAAAGCTGAGCAAACATATGCCGTACGACCTAGCAAGCCACTCTTAGGCGTATACCCAGCAGAAACACATCATATACTTACCAAAACACGTGTAGTAGAAAGTCCATGGTAGAGCTATCCAGAAGATCCCCAAACCAGAAAAAACACAAATGCCCAACAGAAGTAGAATGGATAAATAAATAGTGCTATATTCATAATGGAATCCTATACAGCAAAGACAACAAATAAACCACAACCTCACATAAGGACATGGATGGACCTCATAAACATAATGTTGAGTGAAAGAAGGCAAACAAAAGAGGTGTGTGTGTTTCCATGTATATAAAGTTCAAGGACAGGCAAAACTAATGTACAGTGTTACAAGTCAGGATAGAGGTTACCCTTGGGAGGGGGTGGTTACTAAGAGGGGGCGAGAGGTGGCCTTTGGGATGGTAATAACCTTCTGTTTCTTAATCTGGATTTGGAGTACACAGGTGTGTTCTCTTTGGAAAAATTCATTGAGCTGTACATCTGTGACTAGTGTGTTTTTCTGTAAGTACTTGTACTTCAATGAAAAGTTTACTTTAAAAAGAAGTTTAAAGATGAAAGAAACCTAAATGTCCATTGACAGAGGAGTGGATAAAGAAGATGTGATACATATATACAATGGAATATTATTCAGTCATAAAAAAGAACAAAATAATGTCATATGCAGCAACATGGCTGGACCTAGAGATTGTCATACAGAGTGAAGTAAGTCAGACAGAGAAAGACAAACATCGTATGATATCGCTTATATGTGGAATCTAAAAAAATAGTACAAATGAACTTATTTACAAAACAGAAATAGAGTCACAGATGTAGAAAACAAATTTACAGTTACCAGGGGGAGAAAGGGGAGGGAGGGATAAACTGAGAGGTCGGGATTGACATATATACACTACAACATATAAAATAGATAACTAATAAGGACCTACTGAATAGCACAGGGAACTCTTCTCAATACTCTGTAATGACCTATGTGGGAAAAGGATCTGAAAAAAAAGTGGATACATGTATATGTATAACTGATTCACTTTGCTGTACAGCAGAAACTAACACAACATTTTAAATCAACTATATTCTGATAAAAATTTTTAAAAAAGAAGTTTAATGTAATTATAGTCTGTATGCCCCGAGCTTTACTAGGCAGTTTGATATAATTATAGCCCAGGGTCATGTTTATAATAATCATCATCTAAATCTCAATCCTCCATGCCTACAACTGCTGACTAGCAGGAAGGCTTTTGTTTTTTCATTCTTTATTTCTCCAACTACTTCTAAGAATTCCCAGAAATGTGTAACGTTAGTGGAATCACCAGTTTTGGTGGTCTCCTCCTCTGAGATTTCCAGAAGGTAGACCACCACCTCACATGTAATCAGAGCCCCTGCTGACCCTCCCCTCTGTTGTCCACCGCCACTTGGATCATCTCTGAGACCTGGTCTTGCCACCATTGTCCTCCTCTGGACATCTGAGTCTCTCCCAGTCTCCTGTGCTCTCTTCTCTCTTGGCCAGTATATCCGCGTGTCCTGTTCTTCTGGGAGGACTACTACAGCTGTGCTCTGTGAGCCCTTAGAAATACAATTCTAGCATTTCTACCACAGCCCTACCCTGGGTCTCCAGTTGTTTTCCCAGGTGGCTCCCCGAGGGCTCCAGGGTGGTCTTCAACAAACCTCACTCAGCAACTACAGAAGTGAATTATTGACGAAGGGGGAGGGGGATGGCCAGCCTGTTGCACATGAGTGTCCTGTGACTCCAAGTGGAGGCTTTGGAAAGAACCATTAGGTCTTCCCTGTTGGGTGGCTTGGCTTACCAGCTGGAAGACTGCTTTGCCTAGATGACGTCAGCTCAGTTAGAACCCTTTTGCAGTGGGAGAGGTTTCAGTGAGACGGGCTGATGGTTTCTTGCTTTAGATCAGTTCGTTCCTGTGTTGGCAACAGGGAAAACTCAGAGGGCGAGCAGAGTCTCCCACTATTTGCCCTGTAAGCCTTAACCACTTTGTGCACACCCCAATATCCAGCCTGCTCTCTCTCTCTATTGGTTTACGTCAGGAAAGGTGACCTTGGCTAAGTCCTTAGCCATTTCTTTTTCAACTTCCTTAGGAGAAAAATCATCCCACAACGCAGTTGTTGATCAAATGAGGTCTCATGAAGGGGGCTTGTAAAAAGTAGACTGCTGGTGAGGTATATTCATCTTGGTTAATTCTTTTTGGAGAATGAAAAGGAGAATTCATCTGAATTCTGTAAGTGTCCATTAGGGGGCGCCCTTTCATTCCAAATTCCCCCAGCAGTTCTATTCTAAATTCAGCAGGCAGAATTCCACTGCTTTTTTCTTAGGCTTAAGTGGCAAGGAAAGGGAGGGTACTGCCTCATGCCCTCTCAGCCTAGAAATGGGACATGGTTCTCCTTTATTATTTTTTTAATTAATTTTTATTGGAGTATAGTTTCTTTACAATATTGTGTTAGTTTCTACTGTGCAGCAAAATGAATCAGTTATACATATACATATATCCCAAGGTCTTTTTTGGATTTCCTTCCCTTTAGGTCACCAGCACTTTACATTCTTTTTTTTTTTTCTTTTCACACCTTTTTTTTTTTTGCACACACACACACACACTGTATCCTTTATTATCATAACCAGGAAGACTCCCTTTTCTTTATGCCTTTAGTAAACCATACCCTAAGGAATCTATTGATTCTGAAGCCCATTTTTATGAGATAATATTATGGCCAGCCATAAGTATCAACTACATCAGGGTGTGGTAATGGGGTACAAGCCACTTTGCGGGGGAGGGGAGCAAAAGGAATTAGCAGAGGTGGGAATGGTTATTTAAAGCCTATTTTGTGCTAGGTGTTTTACAGATATAATTTCACTTAATCCTCGATTACAGGGGTTAGAAAACTATGACCCAGAGGTCATATTCGCCTGGATGGCTGTTTTGTAAGTAAAATGTTATTGGAACATGGCCACACTCAGTTGTTTACAAGTTGTCTGTGTGCCTTCACTGTACGATAGCAGCAACGATATGGCCCAGCGGGTCTAAAATATTCACAATCTGGCTCATCACAGAAAAGGTTTGCTGACTCCTGCTTTATAACCAGGTGAGATGGGAATTACTGATGAGTAAACAGCAACTCAGAAAAATTCAGTAACTAGCCAAATTCACACTGCTAGTAAATTACGGGGTTAGACTTCGACACAAAGTAGACCTTCTGTCCAAAGCCCTTGTTCTCCCTGCTGTTGCTGCACAGCAGCCTCCCCAGGTGATCCAGTGCCTCCACAGGACTGGAGTTTCACACCATGGATCTTACTTATTATCATGATTTCAAACCACTTTGCATAGTTTCCAAGGATCTGCACAATCTAATTTCAGCTTGCCTTTCCTGCTCCGTCTCCTCCTCCTTCCCCAGTGAGCCTAGCTCAAGTGACCTGGTGCCTTCACTGTTTCCAAATGTGCCTTTCGCTTCCTTCCTCCATGTCTCCATTTCATGACTCCACTACCTCCAAATAAATACCCTCCCTCACTCTTCAGATCCTGCCTTGTCCTCCAGGAATCCCTCCTTGACCGTCTACTCGGAAGTGATCTGTCCCTCTTCCAACATGAAGAGCAGTTCTCCTTCCTGTTGATATAGCACTTATGGTATGCTGCCTTGGATACCATTTGATAGGCCTATCTTATCTCCTGAGAGTGAGAACTGTGTGTACCCCAGCCCCTGGTAGACAGTATCATCCACATAGGGACCATGTAATGGCAGGTCCATTGATCCATGAACACTCTTCCGTAGAGATAAACTCTGTTCACCCTTCCACACAACTCGGCATGTAACTAAAAGCGCAATATTGGCATCTGGATATGAGGTGTAAATGTGATAAAATGAAGAGAACTAGGGACAGGAAATAAGCAGCTTACCCTTATTTTTTAATCTAGGACTACAGGACTAGATGTCCCTTCAGGTGCCTTTCCTATGACAACACGAGGAGTAGCAGCACGAGATCTGGAGTCAGACCTGGGTTTGAAATCTGACTCTGTTACTCACTGGCTCTGTGACCTTGGACAAATTACTGAGCCTCTCTGAACTTCGGTGCCCTCAGATTTACAGCAGAAAAAGCAGTAATGCCTAACTGGTTTGTTGTGACGAGTAAATGAGGAGATACACTTAAAGCTCCTAGCCCAGTCTCTGCACATATGAAACTCTTAATAATTACCAGCCATTATTTTTCCAAAGCTCTGCCCCTAAATAGGCACCAGATCTCAGCATTTAGGACTGATTGGACCCTGTCCACCTTACTGCTATGCAGGAGCCATCTGTCCTGACCATGTGATCGAACAACAGTACAAAGTGGCTCGCTGCAATTTGAGGGGTCACCAAGAAAGGAGATGATGAATACCCTGCCAACAGCAACTAAATTTTAATAGAGACATGGGAAACAGAAAAACAGACATGGCATCTCCTCTCCTTCTCTCCAAACACCGTTTATAGCAGGTACGTGTTTCCAAAATGGAGCCAGAGTTGGGAAAGAGTCATATGTGCTAGTCTGCTGATGTAATGCCTCAGGGTCTCTTGGGTAGGGAACTCTCTTTGGTAACAATAGGTTCCTTCATCTGCCACCTCCAAGAGAATCCAGTTACTTATTTTTGCTCTGTTGTTACCTTGGGGCTGCGGCTTAGCCCCACCCACCTATTCCTTTCTTCCCTACGCTCTCAGCTGTTTATCAGTTCCAGGATACACTTAAGTTTTCAGATTTAAAAATGGACTCAACTATAGGATGAGGAATTGGGTTGATGTAAACGGTGTACAGATAGAGAAGCTCCTGATATCAACCATGGGCACTGAGTCCAGTCTGAGTCACTGAAATCGGGCGTTACAGCTCCTGGCTCTTTCCCCTTCTACTTGGTCAGCCAACTTTCAATATGGTCCTTGAAAACACCTGGGGTTTTCTGGTGACCCTGAGGTTTTATCTCTGCTTCTGGTTAAAACTGCATTCTTTGTAACCATCTGAACTCTTAGAATAGTTATTCCCCTGGATTCTGTGCCTTTAAAACACTTCACATAGTATTTATCTCTAGAGACCCTAGCCTGGGACAAACTCTTGTTCTCATTTTCACATGGAGTAAACCCAGATATCACAACAGATGTAGCTAAGGGCATAATCCCAATTAACCACCTGGCCTGCATTCCTCTCCCCCTCCAAAAAGCAGTCTTGACATGATATAATAATAACTCTCCATAACTCTTCCATTTATTTTTAATGAGTTCACAGGTTGACTAGTTCCTTTTTCAGTTGACCTTTTGAAGCAGTTAAACTGGTTTCTTTATATCAACAGCTGAAGCAAATGACCATGAATAAAATCTCACGGAAAAAAAAATGTGCATTATTTTCTCTTCGAAGTTAAATCACTTTAATTCTGGACAGACCATGTTCTAGGCAGGAGAATATGCTGCTATGATCCAAGCACATAAGACACAACCATCCTGGGACACAATTTCCCTTTTCACGGGCCTGACTGGAGGTAAACATTTCATGGGCTGGCGTGGGTAATCTCTATAAATAGCTATCAGTGTTAATGATTAAAGCAACTATTACAGAGCCCGTTGGCAATGGATGAAGTGTTTCTGGAAGCAGCCAGAAGAAACAAGCTCATACAGTACAGGAGAGGGAAACAAAGTTAGCAAAAGAAGAGAATGTAGTTGAAGCTCTGGACCAGAAAGATTTCTGGCTGAGAGTAGTGGGGAATTAAGCCAGGAACTCAGTGCAGCTGGAGTACTGACTATAGGACCAAAAAAAGTCGACTTTGGGGATCAGGGCCAGGAAGAGGCTTAGTGAGTTTGTGGAGGAGGCCAGCCCTCAGGGCTCAGACACCCAGGGCCAGCCAACACTTAGCTCTACCCTGAGAAAACCTGAGCTCTGCATCTACTCTGGGGTGTTGCCCACATCTGGGAAGTTTCTGCTGCACTAGGGATGAGAGAATGCAGCTGCTGAGGAGTTCTCTTGATACTGACCAGGGTTCTTGGCCTTCCCCAATCAATAGAAATTGATTAGAGGCCAGACAAGGAATTCAGGCAAGGCTTTATTGGGGCCCCTGCTGCAGCAGCGGGGAGTGAAAACAAGGAACAGTTTCCCTTGCTTGGTCCTGAAGGGGGATAGGGGTACATCCAGGGGTACAGCCAGTGGGGGGCTTAGGTGGTTTGCCCACCCCTTTGGTGGTGTTGGGTGCAGGGGGCATGCTTTGTACCATGCTTTTGCTCCCAGTTCTTCAGAAGTGGTAGTTGGTTTTTTCTTGGTCTTTTTGTATCTTGTTGTCCATAATTTGCCCCAACGGCCAATGCACGTTTTTAGTTCCTTATTGTTTCTTTGTATTTTGTTTCTCAAGGAGATGTTTGTCCAGGTGCAAGCACTGCAGCAAAGGGTCCCAGGTCCCAGGTCCCAGCCTGTCTCATGCTGTTGTGGAGACGAGAAAGAGGAGACTACACTCCCCCAGGGATTGTGAACCTACTCTGTGCACACTGCAGCAAGGGCACTCAGTGGGGGAGGCAGGGAGAGGATAAATATGAAGCGAGATTCCTCCGCCAAGAAGCTTTGAGTTTAGCTGGGGAGACAGACCAATGATTTGTGCAAAACATCTCACGAACCAGTAATAGTAATAGAAAATAGTATAAAATAAAACACAAGTGTTTTGTGGCACAGTCTATCAGAACTCCAGGCATTCACGGGGTGGGAAATATGATAGTGGAAGGAGCAAAGAATTTAGAGTTAAAAAAATATCTGCAGTATAAAAGAATGGAGCCTCAGCCAATGAGCAGAGGCCTCAAGGGGCAGATCCAGATTCTGGATAATGTGGTGTCCCTTTAAATTAATATTATTTAATAGAGAGGGGTGACAAAGATGATGACTATTTCCATTAATGAAAATCAAATCTCTCTTTATGCTCTAATAAGGGATTTATTATTTGCACCAAGTATAGCAGAATATTTTACTTATTTTTCTTTTGTTTCACAGTTTTTCCAGCATTCATAACTGGAAAGCATTAGTCACTCACACTCACCATGAGCAAAGAGAACTTACTTGGATATAGTTACACAGTCTTGTTCAAGATATGGGTATGGCTCTAAAAAAAATATTTTTCTTAAGTCACTGGAAGAGTCTCAAGAACACTCATGGTATGTGAAGAATGACTTTTATTTTTAATCTAAATATTTAATTATTTAATTCCATGATAGCAAGAATGTATTCACGCCATCACTTGTATAACCTATAGTGTGAATATAGATATAGTTTCTTTTCCATTACTTATTTATTGGCTTCATACCAATTAAACATTTACCAAATATCTACAGTTTTTTCTCCTCTCTTCACTTTTCCTTTCCAACCAGATGACTTCATGGGAGGTATATTAAAGGAATTTAAATGTATATTTAAAAAAAAAAATCTCTGTTTCCCTGCACAATGTCACACACTGTTTGGTTTAGGAATTCAGCTGTCAGTTTCAGGTCCTCTTGGAATTGGGGCAGGACTCTGATTACACCAAGAAATATGCATGTGTAGATCGCAGAAAATCTCAGCAAAGATAAATCTGCAGTCCTGGGAGTGTTTTTACATTTCTATCCAAGGAAACTTCCTTCTTCAGTGGGAATAGATCCAGTTTACATTTCATCACTTGTGTTGGGAGTGTTGGTAGAAACCTGAGTTAAATGGCACAGAATCTCGGGTTTATTCCCAGGATGTTTGAGTGCCTCTGTGGTTTGAGGCCTGGGGCAGCTGATCCTGCCCTTCTGGCTCTTACTTTATAACTGTGCTCATGTCACTGGAACTCTAAAACTTATTTTCCTCATCTCCATGGGGGTGTTAATGTCTATAGAATCTACTTCCTAGGGTCCCTTGAAGCTCAACTGAGATAATAAATGTGAAAACATTTCTGTAAACTGGACAATGCTGGCCATAGGTAGGCTGTTACCTTGTGAGTGGGGGAGAAGGTTACATTGGTATAGAAGGGCTCCAATGGGAATCCTGACTTACAACACCCCTCAACTTGTTGGCAAACACTTCTCTTGAACGCATGGCTCAGAATATATAAGGGAGTGAGGTGTCACTGGAAAGAGTAATGGCTTAGAAGTATGACCCTAGGTCAAGTCACCAGCACCCCCCTACACTGAGGTATATGAATTTGGGTAAATCACTTAATCTTCCTTGTTTCTTTATCTGTGAACTTAGATGTTTGGACAAAAATCCTTACATGTTCTATAAGTACGAAAACCATGCTTTCAGACTTTCTAAGATACTTAGGGTTTGCTGCAATATGCCCAGTGCAAGCTCAAGGACCTGTTATCTTCCCTTAAGTGTCCTCTGGTGTCATACACCAGGCCTGACATATAGTAGGTGCTCAACAAATAAACATTGAAGATAAGAATGACCGTTCAATCATAGTAAATCAGTAGTAACTGATTTGTGGGGTAATTTTATACCTAGTTTTAATGCAATTTTATTCCTTTCAACAAAGATGAATGTTTAAATACATACCTCCATGTAATTAATAAGGTAATTAGTAAGAAATACTTTTCTAAAACTTATTACCTACATGAAGCCATGAATCCAAAAAATGATTCTGATTTTGCTTTGATGAAAAAAGGTCATCATGTCTTAAAAGAGATATAATATTTAAGCTCAGGATTTTCTGGAACTTAGTTCCATTGCCTTGTCTATGAGATTTCTTCTAGCCCTAAAATTTGAAGTAACACCAACTTTACTTCTATTCTTCCCCAACCTCACGCCCACCCCCTCATCCTGGCCTCATTTTAATCTTCCAGGATGCTCTGCAGTAAATGCCAAGTCTTTTCTAGGCTCAGAATCTTTGCACATAAGATTCCTTTAACCCTCCCTTCCTCTGTCATCTAGCTAACTCCTACTCCTTCTTCCAGGCTCAGCTTGAAACTTTCCCAGAAAATATTTCCTGACCCCTAAGACTGGGTTAGTAGCACCTTGGATGCTACTCTGACGCAGCTTGTCTGCATCATGTTATTTATCACATTAGATTGTCATCAGGCCATTAAGGTGAAAGGGATGAGAGCACAGACACTGGAGCTTTACTGCTGCAGTTCCGAGCCCACTAGCAGGGTGAATTGGGCAAGGGGGCCTCTTACAGCCTGCCTCATAGGGTTGTTGAGCGTATTAAATGATTGAAGGATTCGTATATGGAAACATATAGAACGAGGCTTGGTACACAGTATCATATAATGTTTGCTGATTCTGGTGTTAAATGTTATTATCTGTTTGGTCAAATTGAGCCCACAAGTTCCCTGAGAGTAGGAAGCATGTTTTATTCACTGTTGTACCCTAGCACTGTAAATATTCTGTAAATATTTGTAGAATAAATGGATTTATCTTTTCTGCTTCACTGGAACCATACTGGGGGACTTTCTTACTTGATAAACCTAGTGATGAAGGCACAACGCTTCAAAGAAAAGAGATGACGAGTGGCTGGAGGGTACCAGTTGTCGAGTCTGCTCAATGCTAAAGCAATCTTATTCAGAATAGGATAAAGTTTTAGTAACACCATTTAAAAAGCTGTGACTAGTGGTAAATTACAGGAAAATTAGCATGCCAACGGAAGTGATAATTGATGCTGTTCAGTGTAGACACAGTAAAAGAAAACAAAGCAGTTTCACTCCACACCCTCCTTCAACCTATAAGGACTGAGCCATTTTCTTTTCAGTCTGTCTCAGTACCCCAGTGCTGCGTCCACAATCCACATTCCTTACTTAGCATGGCTCACAATGTCATTCAAGTCCTGGGCTCATGCCTAAAAATACGATAGCCTCAATCATTATCATTCTGCATGAGCATCCTGTCCCACTCCCTACTCTACAGCATCTCCCTCGCCTGATGCCCAGCTCCTTGCTCAGAAAACCTACTTATATTCTTTAAGACTCAGCTCTGGTGTCACCACTGGGAAAGCAATCTCTGATGATCCCAATTTCTCCTGTGCCTCGATTGCTTGCTATGTGAGCTTAGTCACAGAGTCATCTCCTCATGTGGTGTTATTCTTCCACCAGATTGCGATCAGGACATGCAACTTTCATTTCAGCATCCCTGGCACCGAGCAGTGTGCATGGAAGGGAGCAAACATACATTAACACAATAAGCGTCCAACTACTGAATGAATGGTTGGATGGATGAAGGGATGGATGGATGGAACTTCACCACTCTCTTCTTCACACTTTCACTGTGAATGTTCTTATTCTTTCTTCTTGCCTCATGAGGCCTTAAATTCAGCCTCTGAGGACTACTTCTTAACAACCTTGGGTAAACGTGGCCTCTCAGAACCTCATTTTCCTTATTTTTGAAATAGAGATGATTAGTGAATACTAAACAAATAGATGGTTCCTGGTTTATAATAAGTTCCATGTAGATAATATCATCTGCAAATGACAGTTATGTTTCTTCATTTTTAATGTTTATACCCTTGATTTTCTTCTCTTATTGGATTGGCATAGATTTCTAGTACCAAGTGGAAGAGTAGCAGGATGCTGGGCATCCTCATCTTGCTTCTAACCTTAGAGAGAGGGCATCTAAAATTTCTCCATTAAGTCAGATACAGACTTATTTTAAAAGATTAGTGAACCAAGTATCTTTCTAATCTTTGGAGTACAGAGGTGAGTGAAATCTATACCTTGACATGTATACCCATTTTTGCTGCAATTTATTTTTCTTCTCTCCCCATCCTTCAGGAATAAAGAGTTCCAGGCTATATGTAGCTCAGAAAAACAAAACAAAACAAAACAAAACAAAAAAACACAGTCTTTTGCTCATGTTCAGGGGAACATGTGTAGGAGGCCGACTATTTCAGAGCCAGCCCTCAGCCCAGGTAATCCTGGTGAAAATGTCCTCTTCCCTCCACTGCCTTTGATCAGATGGGAAATATTCTCACTTCCCCTCCCCCAAATTCTCCTCTAGGGAATAAGATATTCAATATCTGAACACATTCGATTTTAATGAAATATTCATTTTTACACATTATACTTTAATAGAAAATTTACTCTAAAAAAGTATATTCAATGGACTTGGAAGGCATTATGCTAAGTGAAATAAGTCAGAAAGAGAAAGACAAATGCTGTATGATATCACTTACATGTGGAATCCAAAAAACACAGCAAACTAGTGTATATAACAAAAAAGAAACAGACTCACAGATATAGAGAACAAACTAGTGGTTACCAGTAGGGAGAGGGAAAGGGGGAGGGGCAGGGAATTAAGAGGTACAAACTATTAGGTATAAAATAAGCTATAAGGATATATTATACAGAGGAGAATATAGCCAATATTTTACAATAACTATAAATAGAGTGTAACCTTTAAAAATTGCAAATCACTATATTGTACACCTGTAACTTATATAATATTGAACAGAAACTATATTTCAATTTTAAAAAGTGTATCCAAGAGAGGTTGCCCACAAGTGAACACTGATGCTCCTCTCAGCTGCTTAAAAAATGTTTCTTTATTAAATGTACTCAACATATATCTTTTCTGCTATAAAAGCTGAGCGCTGTGCTGGATTCTTTGGACAAAACTATGAATAAGACAGTCATAGAACTTACTCTCATGGAGTTTGCATGCTAATCACAGGAGAGAAATGAAGCAGGGAAAACAGAGAATAAAGTGTTTCAAATATGAAGAAAATGAAAGACACAGAGAAAAGGGGGAGACTATTTTAGAGAGAGTGGCCAGAGAAAGTCTGTATAAGGAAGTGACATTTAGGGTTAGGATGGGAAGGAGCTCCCCTCAGAAAGGTTGGGACTGGAGTTGGAGGGCTGACTCCAGGCAGAAAAGGAGAAAAGGCCCTGATGTGGGAATTCAAGTTTGGGGACTTAAGAGGAAGCAGCTACATGCCACTAGGAAACGAAACAAAACAAAACAAAAGGCCAAAAAACTATATGTTACCTACTAGCAAGCGAATCAGGCTAAACAATAACTGTAAGGGTTGAAAATCTTTTTTTTAAGCAAAAGAACCAGTACCAGGAGGAAAACACGGCTGAGCTCTCCCAACAGTCAGGCACTGACTGATGGATGCGTCCGTGTCATTTCAACCCTAGAAGGTGGTCAGTTCGCCACACCAGCCTGGATGATAGGATTAGAAAGCTGGCGCTGGCTGGCAACAACAGGGGGTCTACGGAGAAGAACACTTCATTGAGAGCTGTGGTTCAGGTGAGTCTATCCCTGTCCTATTTTCCCCTCCCTCTTTCCTGAGAATTTTCACCATGAGAAACACCGAAAAACGTTCAGAATCTCCGAGTTTAGTCAGAATTATTTCTCTTGAAATAGGCAGAAATCCTATTCAATTAGATAAGTGAACAAATCACATTATGATGGCGGGATGGATGTAGTTGTTCATGTAACTGAAAAGAACAGGGATAGATTAGGAATGGTTGAACTGAAGACCTCAGATAAACTCTTTCTCTGTTTCTCCGTCTCTCTGCTCTTCTTTTCTCTGTTTTGCCTGGATGTTCAGGTTACGCCTTCCAGCATCTTCAGTTTGTGTTGTCTTTTCAATTAGCAATTCCAAAAGAGAAAGCGGCTTCTTTAACCTTAGCTTCCGGGTCACATGCCCATGCCTGACCCCTCCCCCCCCCGCCCCCGCACAACTACCTGCCCCATCACTGGTCTGTGGGACGTGGGAGGTGCTGACTGACAGGCCTGGGTTACAGACCTAGCCCTGGAAGTGGAGGATGAAGAGGTAGAGATCAATTTAACTATCTCCACTTTACTTCTCAAGAAAGATTCTTATTGGCTATTTTCCTATGTGACCACAACCGCGATGGGAATCCGTGAGAGTTCCCAATTTGGGGACTACACTGCTTTAGGCTTCCACTTGCTAGTGTAGTTCAGTGGTGTGGAGTCCTTCTGCACTCTAGACACTGGCCTGGGGGGGTTCTGTCTTCTAAGGAAAGACCTTAGGTCTGATTCACTTTCCAGTCTTCAGCTTAATGACTGCCACTCTGACCTCTGCCTAGGGGCAATCTGAAGCAATTTACTGGGGGTGAAGAAGACTGACAGATTATGGCCTCTAGATGCAGGGCTGTGTCCTAGCGGATGGCTCTTTTAATCAGGGTGACCTGCTCTTGAGTGTCACTCCAGTGTAATTATTAATAGCACCCCTACTCACACTCAAAATTGTCCCATTTTGGATGATAAATTATATGGTCACCGTACTTAAAATGGGATTAATTCTTCCCTTCCTCAGACAGGAATGGCACAGTAGGAGGAGTCCGATGTAGACCCTGGAAACAGTCTTTCCATTATCAGTTTTTTTTTACCTTCATGTCTTTGCTGTCACTCTGGAAGGAGCAGAGCATTTCATTTCTCCAACCTGGCATGGCTGAATATATCTGATTCTTGACCATTTGAGTTTGCCAGCTAGAGGCAGAAAGAGCATCTTTTAGCCAGGCTGTAATTTCTTCCTCACTGCTTCTACACAGGCCCAGTTTGAACATCGCCATGTCTCTTTCTTTAGAACATTTATAAAAACTACAAGTAGCCCAAACCTTCAAAAATCCTGATGTGTGTCAATCAAGACGTCTAAAACTCCAGCCTTGAAATGCTGGGGTCTGAGACCTTTCACTCCGTTTTTTTGGTTACCATATCACAAGTATTTCCAATTTTCTAGCCTGGTACAGAGGGACCCTTTCTACTCTCACCCTTCCTCAACTTAGCCAGTTACACACTTAAGGATCTGTACTACTATACCTCATGACCAGCTGTATAGAACTCTCTTGGCTGCAAGAGATAGAACTTAACTCAAAGTAACTTAAGCCCGAAGAGAAGGTTTTGTCTCATGCAGCTAAAAAGTCTGGGGGTATCTTGGCTTCAGGCATGATCAACAATAGGGTAAGGATTTGCTTGTGATTATATTCTCTCTCTCTCTCTCTCTCTCTCTCTCTCTCTCTCTCACACACACACACACACACACACACACACACACACACCCTCTTTTCTCAGCTCTGCTTCTTCTATTAGCTTATCCCTTGTACAGCAATGGAATAGATTAATTGGCAGGTGTTGATCTTATACCCACCATGATCTGCCACTCTGTAAACCACAAAGACTAAGGACTGGGAAGGGGGTTATTTTCCCAAAGCTGCTGTTATCAGAAAAGGGGGAGATGGATGCTCGTGAGGGTATGAAAAACAATAGATGTCCACCTTATACTTGAAAGCTTAAAAGGTGTAGGCGCAATTCCCCTTTTGAAAGGTGAGGCTGAGAACAGTTATGTAGCCTACCTCAAAGTAAAGATTTAAAAATAAAAGGTAAAGGTAAAATATTTGCTTACTTTAATAATAAAACCCAAACCCATAGTCTTAAAAGTTTAGACTTTTCTGAAGTTGCTGTGTGCTTTTGAACCTGTCGTCAAATTGGAAAACTTGACATCCATCCTCTAACAGCTGGGGAGCCCTTCTTTCCCTCCTTTTATCTGCTTGCCTGTTACCTTCCCCTGAGGACAAGGAGGTTGGGAGAGGGCCCAAGACGAGGGAGAAAGGAATGTCATTTCTGTCTGGTCTCACACTCTGCATATCTTTACTGGGAATGTGCAGTTTATTAATTTCAACTTCAACATCTTCAGCAATGATCCGTAACAGGCATTAGTTAATTCAACAAGCATTTGTTGAATGCCTAATCCCTTATCCTTCCTCTCTTCTCTGTCTTCACCCTCTGCCTGTCTCCTAGACCTTTCCCATCAGCATTTAAACATCCACAAGGAGCTCTCATCTTAAAAACCAAATAAACCCCCCACAAACAGAAAATCCTCCTTAGACCCTCTTTCCTGCCCAGCTACCTCCATCCGCTTCCCAACCAAATTTCACACACTAAGTGTCCCTACATACGACCTGCTTTTTTCATCTCCTGTTCCCTCCTCTGGCCACTCCTGTCCTACTCCTGCTCTCACTGGAACAAAAGAGTTTATGGAAAGAGCACCACTTTCTGGGAACACAGACATCTTTGTTAAATACCATGTGGTAATTGTCTGTGTGATGTTAACTGGTGTATGAGCTTCTTGAGGGTAAGACGTAGCTTGTAGTTAAGTTATTGATGGTTACTCTGCAGATATCTTACTGTTAAATATTCTTTGTCTACTCCAGGCATAGTGAATAGTTAGTGTTAAATAAATTTGTTAAAGTAACGAATTAACTTAGGTTGACAAAATAAAATGAGGGGCAGGTTTGGTATGCGATGGAGATAGTGAGGTTTTAGGTATCATAAGCTGAAATTAGAAATGTAGGAGGAGAGTGTACCATATTAGAAGCAAGGCACAAAGTAGCTTCAACCAAGGCCTGGTAGACCGTGTTAGATGCTACAGGCAAGGGCATAATTTTTTTTTTCCAAGCTGAACACTAGAAAAGGTTGCTAGATTTGCCAAACCACCATTATCAATTATCCTTTTTTTTGGGGGGGGGCACGCTTTCACTGGAATGTTACCAGACTGCAAACCATTAAGGAGCAGTAATTTGTAGGGTCTGGAAAATTCAAGGAGTACAGCCCCATCCATTTAGGTGGACGGTCAACACAGTGACATGTGCAACAGGAATTTTGGGGAGGAAGGTGATCATGTTTGTGTGCTACTCATCAGTTCTACACCTTAAATTAATCCAGCCCATTCCATGCCTGTGGTTAAGGACCTCCAAAGAAAGAGAACTACAGCAGAAAAGCAAAGTGGATCCACTTTTCTTAAATGTAAACCTAAATCCCTCATCCAGAAGTTCCAATTCATGCGCCTTTGAAATGTGAGAGGCCAAGTGGATATGACGGGTAATTATGACCTACTACCTTGTGAGTTTTCAAACACATTTTAGAGGACCCTAGAAATCCTCCTTAGGTCCCATCTCCATTCACTACACTCTGATCGCTCTCCTTGGGAGAGAACACAGCTTTTAGTCATGTAGTCTCTAAGTGGCCCTTCCTTGATTTTCCCACGAGCGTCCTGGGAATTAGACAGGAATTTGTGGAGGATGTTACAGACCCTTGATAGTCTGGAAGCGGAGTTCCTCTCTGGTAGCCAACGTCCTCCTTCCCTAACCCCCTCACCCCACGCGCTCGCTATATAGCGGCCACCACTTCTGTTTTGTAGGACCCAGGAAACTGAATCCTAAAGGTGAAAGGAAAAGATAAGCAGAAAGTCCAGCAAGTTCTTCATTCAGCAGCACACGGGTTTTTACGTGTCTTCTAGTTAATTCATGTAATTTGTTTTCTACCTCTTAATTACTTTTCTTGAAAAGATGCCTGGGACAAGGCCAACAACGGAGGAAGGAATGTCATCGGGTCAGGATCTGGGAACAATCAGCTCTTATGGTTTTAAGGATGAAGCGCCAAGGTCTTAAGGAACCTGAATTCCTGGTGAGCAGTCAAGTTCTTTAATCCGCCCCCAGCAGGATTCCGGTGGCTTAAAACAGAAAAGGAAAAAGAAAATCTATTTTAAAAATCCCAGATGACCTAAAGCGAACCCATCCCCACCTTCCTCATTTCTAAAGAAAAGGCCTCTCCCCCCGCAGTCCCCCCGCACACTGCGACAGCTCAGCGACAGGACCCCAGTTACGAACTCCCGCGCAGGGACCCGCGCCCTCCGGGGCCGCTGGCTCGGCTTGCGCCGCGGGGCGGGGCCCAGGGTCGGATCCACGCGCCGCCCCCTTCCCGGGAGCGCTTAGGGAAGGAGGCAGCGCCTCTGCTCCGGGCCCGGGGTCCTAGTCTGGCCGGAGCTGCCTCCCAGGCGCCCGCTGCTGTGGTGGCAGGAAGTCCCCGGGAACTACAAATTGGGGCATGCTGGGAACATTCCCCTGCTCCTCCCAGGAAATGTCCTTTGTCCAGCCCTACAGGAAGCCCCAGCGAGGAGCCAGCCGGGCGACCAGCCAGTCCGCCAGCCAGCCCGCCCGCGGCCGCTGCAGCCGCCGCCGCCGCCGCCGCAGCACAAGAGCAGACGCGCCGCGGCGCGGGGCTCGGGCCGGGGCGCGCGGTGCCCTCGCTCCTTGCCGCGCCCGCCGCCGCGCAGGTAGGAGCGTGGCTGCGGCTGGGCTCCCACGCCGCCAGAGGATGGGGCTGATCTGGACCCGACCCGACCGCTGCGGGGATGGGGTGTGCGCCCGAGAGCGGGTGGCGGAACGGCTGGGCGAACTTGTACCGCTGTCCGCGCCCCGGGGGCGCAGGGGCTCCGGGGCTCCGGGGCCCCGGGCGCAGGGTGGGTGTTCTTGGCGGCCCCCAAGCCCGGACAGAGCTCCCTTCGGGGTCTGTGGCGAGGGGCGGGGAGGAGGAGGCTGAGACGCGAGGGAGGAGGCAGCGCTTGGAGAGGTAGTCAGACCGTCCCGCCGACCACCGAAGGGGGCATCCGAGACCCTCGGAAAAACGAAGCCCAGGGAGGAGCTTGGGAGGCAAGGAGAAGGTGAAGGGCTTTGTGTGCAGCTGCGGACGGGGACTGACTGCGCTCCCCTCGCCTTGTCTGTCCGCGCCCCCAGCCCCACTCGGGGCTTTTGGGGGTGGGGGTGGGAGACTCCGAGGGGGGCCAGCGGGTCATCTTGGGTCCTTGTGAAGTGTGTTCTCCCTTTTTCTCTCCGCTCCATTCTATCCTGACTCAGAGCAGCGGCTTGGGCAGCCATCAGACTGGACAAATGGCACAATAAGGATGAGTGGGTAGATGGGCAGCAGCTCGTCGTCCTAGGGGTGGTCGCCGTTCAGCTCTGATAGGCTTCCCAACGCCAAATGTCCATGTCTGCCGGTGGAGCAAAGCCGATACCTTCACCCAGGGAGAACACCGAAGCTGAGGGCTGTGAGTGAAGGCACGGGGTGAAGTGCGCGTTGGGAGGAGAGGGCGAGTAAGAGGTTGAGGGCGGGAGCCAGCGGCAACAGGGGCGCGCTGTGTACCTTATGGCCACGCTTCGAGAATTGGATGACCACTTCCTCTGGGACTTTCCACGATTTTCCTTTTTCCTAACCGCCTCCACCCCCATCCCAAATAATGAATCACCCACCCATTGCTACGTGAGCATTAGACTGGATTCAATCTGGTGATGTTTTATCCTTGCTCTGATAGCTGGCCTATTTGTCTTTTACCTGTAAGGTGACATGAATACTCTGCGTCCCCTAGGGCGTTATCCTCCTCCCATGGGACTAAGGGTGTGGTAAAGGCAGTTGGAAATGGCTAGCAAGTTAATAGTCTTTGAGGAGCTCTGATGGATGAATGGGCAACTTTGAACACAGTCCAAGTGTCCAAGTGTCACTCCTGTGTAACTGAACTCCCCCGCCTAAGAAGCCTCTGTTTCTCCTTTCTCCCCTCCCCTGTTTATTTTACTGCTCTACTCAAGTGTTTGCCTTCTTCTCTTAACAAGCCAACATAGGGATATTATTTAAAGTGGAATACACTTTAAGAGCCAAATGAACCTTGAAAAATGCCATTTGGGTGGTGAGGCAGGAGTACCCAAGGCTCATGATAATGTGGTAGGCACAGAGCCCTGCATCCTATATAGGGGGATGCAGAACCTTTTCCACTGGCTTCTCTAGAAGAGATGAGGCATCTTGTGTGAGATAAGAACAGAGTGGGGAAAAACCCAGTTGTTGAGGTTGAGGGCATGAGAGTGGCGAAATGAAGAGAAAAGGCTCTGTGGATTCGGAAGATGGTTTCTAGTTGGAACATGTTGGCTGTGTGTGCGTGTGTGTGTGTGTGTGTGTGTTGGGGGTGGAGGTGGAGGTTGTCGTTGGGGGAACTTTGATGTTAGAAGTTTAACTGGGCCCCGAAGAGAATATGGTGGCACTATAGTGAACAAAGGTCATAAATGGGAAGTCTGGCTACCTTTTACTTTACAGAAAGGAAAACATAGATGGTCTTCAAAAACGACTGGGCTTAAGGGAGTGAATGGAAAGAAATCAGACTGAGAACTGGTGATGTAGCTGAATTGGCCTGGGAAGGGTGACCTCGACTGAAGGTTGGGTGATTAAGGCTGATGGGGTTGCATCGCATTTCCTCTCCCTCTCCCCCAAAGCCCTTTGGATTTCCTCAGAATCTACATATTTGCCCAATTTCTAATGTCTAGTAAAGGCAAGGAGAAAGGGTAAAAGCTGGTTAAAGGTGATAAATTAGGACAAGAAAGACCTTGCCTCCTCATGTAGAGTGAAAAAAAAAAAGCTGCAATGTCATTAAGAGGTCTGGAGTGTGAACCTATGTTAATGCCATTTGGGCTTTTCCTTTGATCTAAGTTCCTACTTCTTTTTTCTTTTCCTTCATTTTTTTCCCCTCTCCTAACAGGTTTCTTAGTACATACTAAGTAGTGTTAATGTAATCAGAAAGGTAACTCCTAAGTTTAGCATTCAAAACCCTTAACAATTCAGTGTTTACTTAACCTCTATTCTCCGCTGGACCTGGGCCACCTCATGTTACCTACCCATTCTTGCAGCAAATAGCTCCCCAGACATTCTTCCACCTGTGTGTCTCCATCAAGTTGAACTCCATGCCTGCACTGCCCTGATTATTTTCTCCAAATCCTAGCCCAGCTGGTGCACAAGTCTTGTAGAAGTCTTCCTAGACCTCCCAGTCAGGATCAATCTCATCTCCATGGTACTTTGCATCCTTTGGATGACACCCATCTCTGGTCTTCCTTGTGATAGTTAGATGATTTCTTTCTCCCCTTCAAAATGTAAATGCCTTGAAGGCAATGGCTCTCTCTACCCTGTCCTTTGTGCCTCTCTGTGCACAAAGGATGTTATTTGAAAAACATGAATAAATGAAGGAATGAGTAAAAGAATTAAAAGAATGCATATATCTTAATTGATGTCTTTCTTTTTCTGTAAAAAAGAGGATGGAGGCTTTCCTGGTGGCACAGTGGTTGAGAGTCCGCCTGCCGATGCAGGGGTTATGGGTTCGTGCCCCGGTCCGGGAAGATCCCACATGCCGCGGAGCGGCTGGGCCCGTGAGCCGTGGCCGCTGAGCCTGCGCGTCCGGAGCCTGTGCTCCGCAATGGGAGAGGCCACAACAGTGAGAGGCCCGCGTACCGCAAAAAAAAAAAAAAAAAAAAAAAAGATGAAGCCTTTCCCATAGACCTGTAAGAATTCATTGCAATTGTGGCTCTAAAGCCACAATCTTAGAGTTTTTCCTTTTGCTCCTTCATTAGGAGACCCTAAATGGATCTATCACAGTGTCTAGTACAAAGACAATCATTAAAAATTTGTTGAAGAAGTTCTTTGCCAGCCTAAATTTTCAAACTCTATAGACAGGGTATGGAATGGATTCATCTCAAGGGGATAACCGATGACTTTTGTCATGTTCCTGGACTGAAGAAGCTAATGGTTTCTTCTCAGTTGTGAAGGTTCAATGCGCTTTCTAGAAAGTAGCACTACAAGGGTCATCTGCTACTTGCAACTAAGCCACTGACTCCCATTATGTCGATTTGACTTTATAGCCCAAGCAGTCTACTACGATTAAACATGTGGCATATAGAGAAGTGCAAGACAGATCAGACTTTCTTCAAACATTCCTTAAAGACATTGCAGTTTTGTAGTTGCTCATTTTTCTCTAACTGGAAAGTTTTTTTTGCTTCTTTTTTACGTGATGACAAGAGTTACTATTATTGAACATCTATGTATCAACTGTTGAACTAGGGAATTTCTGTGCCTTGCCTTAATCTGATGATTTACATATTATTATCCCTATTCTAAAAGGGAGGAAACTGGGACTCAGAGAGGAGTTAAGAATCTAGCTTGGAGTCCCAGATTCTGGAGATAGACTGGAATTTAGGTCTGTCAACTCTCGAGCCTGTCCAGAACGGTGTGTCTTTGTTCTCCCTGGGAGAAAACTGCTGGATCTATTCCTTCTTCCTCTGAAGTCCTTCACTTTCCAAATTTCCTTCCAGGAATATTGTTGGGTTTCTGAATGCATCCTAATGGATCTCATGTGAGAGGCCCTGTTTTTTCATAAATTCATTATTTTTGTGCCCTCATAATCCCATATGGGCATCATTTGGAAAGACCAGGTTTAGAATCCATAATAAAACCTTTGGGCACAGAAGTGTTTACCTGGAATTCTTTTCCCTTTTCTCCCAGCCTATCTGAATTCTTTCTGTTCTCCCCCCAGGCCAAGTCTCACCCCTTCCGTAGACTTTCTTGACCACTCCAGGCCACATTTAGCCTTTCCTCTAACCTTTTGCATTGTCTGAAATACCTGAGGCTCAATGTCTTCTTGATGATTGTAAACTTGAATGAGCCTCCACCGTGTGCTGGAATATTTGCATATTCTCTACACATGGCATGGACTTTAGGTCCAGAACACAACCTGGCATATGGTGGGCTTTCAGGAACCGTGAGTTGATGATGAATTGGTAATGACTCAAAATGCAAAAATGTAGGCATGAAACATTGCTTGCGTGTTGCCAGTTTGTAGGAGAGGGATCAGAGGATCATTTTCTTAGTTAATTTTCATCCTTTTCGCATGACTGCCCAAAAATGTAAGCACCCTCTGGAAATACGTGAGAGCAGATCTGTGTATTGCTGAGTTGTAGGAACTTGATCAGTGCTAAATGATGATGGTGTTTTATTGATGTTGGGTAGCATGGGGGGGGCTATTGCTTCAGTACCTTCCCCATTGCTGTCATGCACACCTTCTACCATATCTCCTAGGAAAGACCTCTTTGCTGCACATCAGAGAAAACTGGAGGGGTTTCCCTGCTTCTGCAGATATGGAAAAAAAGAAAAAAAAAAAGGCTGGGATGAGGAAGGAAGATAGTTCCTTCTGTTTTTACCTCTGAGAAGAGTAGCATGATTTGTATGGGGTATGGAATTGGGTTTTATTGCATCATGTATTAATGCGGGTGCTAAAAAGATGAGCCTCTCCCTTTTGGGTGAAGAGGCTTTTACTTGTCACAAGATTGAACCCATTTCCTGAGGCGAAGTCCTCTCTTTCCCTGACCTCAAGGCCCCACAGTGCTTTGGAAGCCTCGGTATAAACATAGCGTGCAGGGGTTGTTATAAGCACATTAGTCATTTTAAATGATAGGACAGTTCTTGGGGGTCCCTGCACTTGTTCAGCAAGTCATGCATGGTACATCCAGAGGCTAGCAACAGTGTTGCAGCCAGTGTGAGGAGGGCCACCTGCAACTCTCTAGTTTCCCCTTCCTGCAGAGGGTCAAGTCTGGGTCATCTGCACACAGCTCTGATTTGCTAAAATGTGTGTAGTTAAGGGGGAAAGGGCCTGCATTCATTCAGAGAGGCATTTTACATATATTTTCTTCTGAGAACTTTGTCAAGATCTTACCCAAACTTACAAAACAGGAACAATTCTTTCTGGGTTTTATTAACAAGAAACGTATCGCTTTGGTCTCAGTGTCCTGCATATTCAGGAGGTTAGCGCATCTTTGATGCTTGGTCATGCTTAGATAGGGCACTCTGGGAAGAACACCTTTCCGGTTATTGACTTGGAAAGTCAACGGTTTTTCCCCACACCTGGGAACCTTGGTGAATTTCAACGGATCACTTTTTTAAAAAGTAATCCCTCTAGCAGGTATTGATAGTGATTTCTGGTAACAGTAGGTGGTTTTGAAAGCCATGGGTTTTAAAAATTATGTCATTAGAATGTAATCTCCACAAGGCAGAACTCAGCATAATGGGTAGCACATGGTAAGCGTTCGAAAAAATTTGTTGAATGAATGAATACGTTATATTTTAAAACATTTCACCTTGATTCTTTCCTAATATGATGGCGCTGCCAACTTTTTATAATGAGTTGTGACAAAGGGTGTATGCTTATATGTGATATAAGCTGGGGAAAGGATCTTTTATATGCACATATATAATTTTTTTTAAATAGAATTTATGTTTCAGAGCAGTTTTAGGCTCCCAGCAGCATTGAGCAGAAAGTACAGAGAGTTCCCATATGCCCGCAGCCCACCCCATGCATAGCCTCCCCACTTCAACATCCCACACCAGAGTGGTATGTTTGTTAAAATCGACAAACCTCTATTGACACATCATTGTTACCCCAAGTCCATAGTTTACTTTAGCATTTACTGTTGGTGTTGTACATTCTTTAAATTTGGACAAATGGGGCTTCCCTGGTGGCGCAGTGGTTGAGAGTCCGCCTGCCGATGCAGGGGACACGGGTACGTGCCCTGGTCCGGGAAGATCCCACATGCCGCGGAGCGGCTGGGCCCGTGAGCCCTGGCCGCTGAGCCTGCGCGTCCGGAGCCTGTGCTCCGCAACGGGAGAGGCCACGACAGTGAGAGGCCCGCATACCGCAAAAAAAAAAAAAAAATGTGGACAAATGTATAATGACATGTGTCCACCACTGTAGCATCATACAGAATAGTTTCACTACCCTAAAAATCCTCTGTGCCCCACCTAGTCATCCATCCCTCCCTTCTAACCCCTGGCAACCACTGGTCTTGTTTGTCTCCATAGTTTCACCCTTTTTTTGATGTCATATAGTTGGAATCATACAATATGTAGCCTTTTCAGATTGGCTTCTTGGACTTAGTAATATGCATTCAAGGTTCCTCTGTGTCTTTGCATGACTTTTCAGCTCTGAATCATATTGTTTATATGTACCACCGTTTATCCACTTACCTATCGAAGGACATCTCGGTTGCTTCTCAGTTTTGGCAATTATGAATAGAGCTGCTGTAAACTTCCATATGCACGTTTTTGTGTGGAGACCTAAGTGTTCAACTCATTTGCATAAGTCGCCAGGCATACAATTGCTGGACTTTATGGCACGAGGATGCTTAGTTTTGTAAGAAACTACTAAACTGTCTTTCAGAGTGATTGTACCATTTTGCATTCTTATCAGCAGTGAACGAGAGTTCCTGTTCTTCTACATCCTCACCAGCATTTGGTGTTTTCAGTGTTTTGGATGTTTTGCTATTCTAATATGTGTGTAGTGGTATCTCATTGTTTTAATTGGCAGTTCCCTAACGACATGTGATGTCGAGCATCTTTTCATATTCTTATTAGTCATCTCTATATCTTTGGTGAGGTGCAGGTTTAGATCTTTCGCCCATTTTAAAATCAGGTTGTTCATTTTCTTGTTGTTGAGTTTTAAGGGTTCTTTGTATATTTTGGATAACGTTCTTTTATCAGATACCTATTTTGAAAATATTTTCTCCCAGCCTGTGGCTTATCTTCTCATCCTCTTGATATATTTTTATATATATGAACTTGTCATATCTTTTTTCTTTTTGGGAAGTGTGAGTGTACCAGATCTATGTTAATATAAAACCAGTTTACCCCAGAAATGAGGAACCAAAGTGTGAAATAAACTTGAAGAAATGCTCCCCTACTTTTTAAAAACTAAGGTAAATGTCAGTTAAATTTAACCAGACCGTGGCCACAGCCTGAACTAGCTTGGGGGCAGTTACTATAGGAACTCTTTATTTCTGTTTCCCGGCTCCCTCATAGGTACTTGTGTTTGTTGATTGAATTAGTGGCTTGGTAAATAATTCTGGGCAGCTACTTCCTGTGTGGCAAGTACCCTTTTAAAAAACTTCTTTAAGAGCCTCCGTTTGTCTCATAGCTTAATTATGGACCCTTAGGAAAAGGGCTGACGATTATAAATGAGAAGAGAAATCAAGACATACATGCCCTTCCTGTCAGAGCAAGAAAACAAAACAGAACACAAAGCCCTTGAAAACTGCTAGAGAATAAACTTTGGTCTGAGCAGACACTGTAATGATAAACACAAATGTCTTCTGTATTCGATTGTGCTCCCTGCTGCCCTCTCCTCTCAAGCAACTTCTTATTTAGTCTCCTAACTACTCTGTAAAGGTTGGATGTTGGTCTTTTTTCATCCACATTCGATTTCTGCTGGTCTAGTCCTGTCTTTCCTCCAGGGGTGGGAGAGAAGTGGTTGTCCTGTCCAACCAGGAGAGCCCAGGAACATTTCCCACCATGAATGCAAACATGGCTCTGGGCCACCTCTGTTCTTTGCTGAGTTGAGTGGTAAAGGCTTGGAGAGGAGGCAGGGCACACACAGGGCTACTTGATGCCAGCAAGGGGTGCTGGCATTTGGCCGTGGGGCGCAGGATTCTTTTTCGAGAACGTTCTAACTGTTGAAGGTAATCACCACTTTCTCTCACATCTACCTATTTAGCAGGATAATCAGGCGTGCTTGGCTTCTGGTGCTGACAGGTTATTGGATCCAGTTAGGAGAGCTAGGTTGTTTCCAGGGCCCTGCCTTACCGGGTGTGATCTTAGCCAGATCACTAGATTGCCAGGTCTTGTTAGTTCTTCATTTTGAGGCTGAAGGAGAGAAATAATTATCCCTGACTTTATCCATTTAAAGGACTTTGACTATTAGTTTGGGATCAGCAGATATAAACTAGTATATATAGGAGGGATAAACAGCAAGGTCCTACTGTATAGCACAGGGGCTGTATTCAATATCTTGCAATAAACCATAATGGAAAAGACCATGAAAAAGAATGTATATATATGTATAACTGAGTCACTGTTCTGTACAGCAGAGATGAACACAACTATACATCAATAAAATAAATTCAAAAAAATAAAGTATTTGAGGGCTCATTTTCTGGGGAATCAAGAACGTGCATAAATCAGTATGTTCCCACCAGGACTTATAATTGGGAGGTGGTAGGGAGGGAGAGAGAGTAAACAATAAGGTACACATTATTATAACTATGATTATATTTTAAAAACTAACACTAGGCAGAATGAGATAAGGAAAAGTACCTTAAGGAGTCGTGCCAAGTGAAATAATAATAATGCTTTCTGAGCACTTAACACTAATCCAATAAGATACAGTTGTTTTCGCTGTTTTATAGATGAAAAAGCCCAGGCTCAAAGAGGTTGAGTAACATACAGAGCTAGAGACTGGATTCACACGCGCGGTCCGACTCCAGAATCTGAGCTTTTAACCACTACGAGTATTGTTTCACTCCAGGAAAGGAGAGACTGCATCAAACCGTTTTTTGAGAATGAACAGCATGGCAAGAGAAGAGAAGCACAGGGCGCCTTCTGGAAGGCTTACAGCATCCCTTTTTGTCTGAGGTTAGCTGGCAGAAGTCAGGGAGAGGTTAGAGAGCTTTGGGCTACGCTGTTGAGGGCTTAGAGTGTGTGCTCCTGCGGACTTACTGGCAGAGTCAGAGGTTTCGGACACACTGGCAGAGTCAGTTAGAGGTTTCTGAGCAGGAGGGGAAATGGAATGGCAACTGTGTTTTAAGATGGATCCAGCAATGATATGTAGGTCCCTGTAACTGGTAAGAGTGTTTGCTGCAGTGATGATGGAAAATAGAGGAGAGAAATAAAAGGAAGGACTTGGCAGATTTGGTTGAAAGGGGAGAGGGGAGCGGTCAGAGTTGACTCCAGGGTTTTCAACCTGATGACTAAGAACGGAGAGGCATTAACAGAAATGGGCACCGTCAGGAGGAGTTGATTTGTAGTGAAGATTTGGGAGGAAAACTAATGCTTTTCAATATGACTAGGGTCAGATGCTTTACAAATGGAAATTCGCTTAGTGTTTTCAACCACCTTCCAAGGTAACTTGTTTTTCCCATTGTATAGATGAGGGAACTAAGTCTCAAATTGGTGAATAACTGTACTAGGAGCATACAGTGTATCAGTGACAAACTTCTGTTCAAAACCGGGTCTGTTGATGCCTTACCATGTGCTTTCCCCCACTTTGGGCTGCCTCCTGTCCTGTGTCCCATGTGACATACAGGGCAGAACTTCAGGATAGAAGGGACATTAAAGCTCCTCAGTGGCGTTGCTTGGCGCATCGTTAGAAATGTGGACCTGGAGTACAGGTCAGGGGTTCGGTGGGGGGTGGGGAGTTTCACTTTCGTGGGGTCTGTAGACAGAGCAGGTATTTATTGAAAACTAGGGGAAGGGGCAAAACAATTAAGGGGAGAGGGAGAAGAAAATGTACACAAAAAGCTGCAAGGTTGACCTGTTTTAGTAGATAAGAAGAGGGGCAGGGCGGCAAGGTAAGTAGAGACGGACTAGGACAGTGCAGCATCTTGGATGCTAAGGAAGGAGAGAATTTCAAGGACAGCATCTGAACAGGATTTCTGTAGTCATTTGTCGAGTCTCGATTATATATGCCCAGCACTTTACAGTGTTGATGGTGAGATCAAAGAAGAGACCGACCACTGGACTGGAAGATGGAAAGTTATAGCTGATATTGATGTGAGCCAGACTAAACGTTAGCAATGACTATGATCTACTGAGATGTCTCACACCTGGGAAGCCCATGGTTCACCAGGAAACTGATGTCTGTGGTGATGAGGTTAGAATTTATCAGGGCTCATTGACACCAGCCCTCCTTTTCCCAATAGCCCGTAAGACGTGTTGGCCAAAAAGTGGCACTGCAGAAGGAGATGTAATATTGCTTGATAATTGGCTTTAGGCATTTAAAAAGTCTCTGCAGAAGAAAAAGTCTCTCCTTTCAATGAGAGAGTTTCATAGTTTGAATTTTTAAAAACGTCTTTAAAAATTCTTTTAAAAATGATAGTACTGGACTTCCCTGGTGGCACAGTGGTTAAGAATCTGCCTGCCATTGCAGGGGACACAGATTCGAGCCCTGGTCCGGGAAGATCCCACATACCGCGGAGCAACTAAGTCCATGCACCACAACGACTGAGCCTGCTCTCTAGAGCCCACGAGCCACAACTACTGAGCCCACATGCCACAACTACTGAAGCCCACGTGCCTAGAGCCAGTGCTCCGCAACAAGGGAAGCCACCGCAATGAGAAGCCCGCGCACCGCAACGAAGAGTAGCCCCCGCTCGCCACAACTAGAGAAAGCCCGTGCACAACAACGAAGACCCCAACGCAGCCAAAAATAAATAAATATTAAAAAAAAAATGACAGTCAGTACTAATTGTTCAGGTTGATATGCCATAGGCTTTCTTTTCTCTCCAACTGTCTCTTTTATGATGACTTCTTTTTCTCTTTTTATGATGACTTCTTTTTCAAATGCTGTACCAAGGACATGGAATTATTAAATGTTTACCATAACACTCCATTAAGTCAATGCTAATTCAAAATGACTGCTTTTTTCTGACCAATGAGATGTCTGTTTTGTCTAAGAAAGACGGTAGATAACTCAAAACCTGTTAATTCAGAGGTCATTTCTGAGGATCCCATGAAGGTAAGTTTGAAGAATATCTTTTATGTTTTTCAGTGGAAAAATATTTAAAATCAAAATAGGGGGAAAAAGCAAGAGTCCAGAAGAGAACAGGAAAAATAGGAAGAAAGAAGTTAGCATCAATGAAATGCTATCAGCAAAGCCAGAGCACTAAACCCATGAATAGGACAGAGCTCGTTGGGAGAGTCTGGTGCAGGGGAGATTGTACTTAAAAGGAATCAGGTAACCTGAATGGTAGTCCCAGTTCTGCCATCAATTCACTACCTTTGTGAGTTCAAACAAGGCACTTATCTTCTCTGGTCCTCATTTTCCTTATCTGTAAAATGAGGGCTCCTTTAAAGAAATTTTCAACAAAAAAATTGTGAGATTCTCCCATTATCTGTGGAGGGAATCTCTTCATTTAGCTTGTGGTTGGCTTGCTCCTGTCCCCTGGCCCACTTCTGCACCACCTCCCACACAGAGAATGCAAAGCTATTCAAACAAGCAAAAAGATATGATAGAAAAGAGGGTGAATCTGAGAAACTGTATTTGTAGTCATGGGCCATGTTGGGTGAGTATGGGTTGGGTGGTACCCTTCCTTAATCGTCCTTAAGTGTGACCCGGACTCCTTGTACTGGGGAGTTTGTTTTACTCCCAGAATCCCCTTCTTCATCTGGGTATTTCCCTGTTATTCTGTATTTGCAGGCAGGATGACTTTGCTAACACTCTGAAGATTTGTTACGAATGAGTTGGTGACTTTTTAATTTTAAAAAGATTCTAATTCATTTTCTTTTCAGAAGAGAAGGATTAACAAAGTGTTTCGTGTCCTGGGTAGGTTATGGCTTGACTAATGTGCTTTGACTCATTGCCCAAGTAAGCAATGATGGGAACCATAAAACCGGGGTCCAACTTGTATAAATTAGCCATATCCTAGAGAGGCAGCGTGTCAGAGGCTTGAAGAGCAATTTAACATCCTCTCAGCGCACCTGCCACATAACACAAGGAAGCGAAAAGCTGACAAACGACTGATGGCCGGGAGCCCAAGTCTCCAGCCGGAATCTTTCGGCCAAGCCCCATAGGCTATGTTGGGCTGTGCAGAAAGGGGACTGGAACAGAAATTGAGATGCCAGTGTCTCCTGTCTGTCCTCCACTGGTGCATTCACGGGTCATTCACTTAACCTCTCTGGGTCTCTGTTGCCTGACTCACCTGTAACAGGGCACTAGACTAAATCAGCAAACGGGATCAGGCGGGTTGCGTTTGCCAGGTGCCTCATTCTGCTCCACACCCTTTGAAACTTACTGATGTTTTTGTCTGTGCTACTGCCCGATTTGAGGTTTACTGTCACTATCTTCTCCTCTTCACCGGCCCACCAAAAGATCTTGTGGCCTACAGTGGTGAAATTGCTCTTATCCCCCTTCCCCCAAAACTGCTCTGGATAATTTCGGAATGATAGGAATGTATCATGCATCCTCTGTAGTACTGGTTTATAGCAGGGCTTCTGTTTTGTTTTTGTGCCATGAATCCTTTCAGAGTCCGGGGGAGAGCTGTGGGCCTTCTTATCAGAAGAGAGGTTCTGGGGACGCATTCACACAAGTTATCGGAGAGTTCTTGGACTCTGAAGGCCCTCAGACTAAGAACCCAGGCCTAAGGAAAATAGCATTTTTCTGTTTACACGCTTCTATAGGACTGCTGCTCTCTCCAGGAAATGCCAGGAACTAGAGGTAAAAGGATGTAAGGAACCCAAACAGTCTGAGCCTGACGACTGACTTAGGAACTGTGGTGTTCAAGGTGTGAGTGGGTCCTGGCCACTCCAACCTCCTCCTTGAGACAGACGCCTCGCTGCCTGGATGAGAGCTGTGTCCTGTCACTGCTTCTGTGTACCATAGACTTACCATGTCTCCTTGGCTAAAACGGAAACTATCTACAAGCTTTTGGTTTCCAATATAAAGTGGGAGCATGATATCTTCTAGCTGTTCTCTTTGTAATGTGGTATGAGTACATTTGGATAGCATCCTTAGTGTTTCACTGAGAAGGACACTAATTTAAAAGTTCTCAGTTTGGGCTCATAAAGTAATTCTGTTGCTGCCAGGCTTCATCTCATGGAGATCACTTTTTCATAAATCACCAGTGTATTAGCTTCCTTTTCATCTGCACACATTTTTTTATCCCCTTAGAAGATCATCCTGGAGATGATGAATTATCAGTGTACTTAATCTGTTGGACCCTTGCATCATTTTGTCAGCTTGGCTTTCCTGGGGATAAAGCATTCCGCTTGCAGAGATGTCATGACCAGTGCCCCCAGCCAGGTTTATTTCCTCTCCCTCTTTTTTTTTTTTTTTGACGACGCCACATGACTTGTGGGATTTTAGTTCCCCAACCAGGGATCGAACCCAGGCCCTTGGCAGTGAGATCAGGGAGTCAGAAGCACTAGACTGCCAGGGAATTCCCTCCTCTCCCTGTTGCTGAACTAATGGTGGAAATAAACAAGCACTGGCTGTGGCAGCATCCTTCTTTGAGTTCTTGGGAAATATGCAAGTAGATGAAAGCGGAAACAGTTTTCTGATTCTATTTTGTATATTACAGCTGTTGCTCTATCTCATAAAAAGAAAAAAAGAGACTCAAAAGCATGAAACTTAAATTTCTTTCATCTCTTTTCCCCACTGCCTCCCCTCTCAATACCCGAGAGCTCTGTTCAATATTAGGCATTGTAATCACTCCTGACTTGGCATACTTTGTAAAAAGCAGACTAATCCTTTTGTGGAAGTCACTGACATTTTATTATGGTCTGCTCAGAATGTAAATGAATATAATCAACCTTAAATTTCAGAAAAAAAAAAGATTTGTTCTGTTTTCTATTTTTAAACTTGATTAGTAAGCTTCGTAGCAAATAGAAAAGTAAAATCACATATACCACCACCCAGCTTCAGCAGTGATCAATGTATGGCCATCTTGTTTCATCTGCATCCCTGCTACTCCCCTCTGTCCTGGAATTCCAGACGTATCATTTCAAATGGAGCAAATTCCAGACATAGCATTTCACCTGTAAATATTTTCCTGTGTATTTCTTAAAAACACGAGAGTAATTCCTCAATGTCAAATATCTAATCCTCATTCACAAGTCCACAATTGTCTTATAATTTGTTGTTGTAGTTTATTTCAATTGGGATTCAAATAAGGTCTATCACTGAGGTTGGTTGATACATCTCAAGTGTTTTGATTTGTACGTTTCTCTCCTTTTTTTCTTGCCATTTTTATCATTTAAAAATAATTAATTTTTGGCTGCATTGGATCTTCATTGCTGCACACGGACTTTCTCTAGTTGCAGTGAGCAGGGGCTACTCTTTGTTGCAGTGCGTGGGCTTCTCACTGTGGTGGCTTCTCTTGTTGTGGAGCACGGGCTCTAGGCATGGGGGCTTCAGTAGTTGTGGCACACGGGCTTAGTAGTTGTGGCTCACGGGCTCTAGAGCGCAGGCTCAGTAGTTGTGGCGCATGGGCTTAGTTGCTCCTTGGCATGTGGAATCTTCCCGGACCAGGGCTTGAACCCGTGTCCCCTGCATTGGCAGGCAGATTCTTAACCACAGTGCCACCATGGAAGTCCAATTTTTGTTATCATTTCTGAAGAAACTGGATTGTGTCACACATTTTCCTATGATCTTGGTTTTGCTGATACTGTTATTTTTAAGGAAATAAGAGTAACAAGTATATAATTTTAAAAAATGTGTACTTGAGTGTATGTAAATGTTTCACTTTACGCTGAAAAAAGTCTAGCTATGGAGTTTAAAATTTAATCAGGCAGGAACAATGAAGCATCAGGTGATGTCCCTCCATTTTTATTCTCTCTTTCTCTTTGTTGGAAGACACCTTGGAGGATTATATGCAGAGGTGTCACTTACCCACTGCTGAAATGAACTGGGCTGGAACATGCCAGCCATTCTTTATCAACGATGCCAAACAGTTATTTTAGGCAGAGAATTGGAAGAGCCATTTTTCCTGTTGAATTTGCAGTGGGAAATTGGGGTGATTGAATGTATGCCTCAAACCCTTTGGTCCCAACATTCCTCTCTCCCTATTCACTGTGATGAACATTGTCTTGAGGGCTGTTCATTCCAGTGGAAATATGATCACAGAATCACCTGGGTTGGAAAAGACTTCCTGAGGTCACCTGACCCCATCTGGTAAACTTAACGAGGGATTCCAACATCAACTCTCCCAGAACAAAGCTGTTTGTTAACAACTCCCATATCCCCCATAGACCCCCTTTGCATTCTAAGTCTGTTTTCTCTTTTGTCCTTCAGTGAAATAGATTATTAAATTGCTCTTGCTGCTGTGGGGTGTGTATGCCTGTACACACACATGTCTGTAGATCTTTAATTAAGATTAATTTTGATTCTTCCCTGCTGTCTTTTACAACGCATACACCCAGAGACCCCATTCCATTCTCTGTATATAGTAATGTTTTTTATGAAAAATAAGATGTTTTCCTGAGTAAATTTCGACATAGGATGGGATTATTGCAGAATGTATTTTTTAGCTACGGTGATGGTTAATTTTATGCATCAACTTGGCTGGGACGGTAGGTACACAGATATTTGGTCAAACATTATTCTGGGTGTTTCTGTGACAGAGTGTTTGGATGCCATGAACATTTAAATTGGTAAACTTTGAGGAAAGCAGATTGACCTCCATAATGTGGGTGAGTCTCATCCAGTCAGGTGAAGCCCTGAATAGAACAAAAAGACTGATTCCCCTGAGCAAGGAGGAGTTCTCCAGCAAAGAGCCTGCAGACTGGAACTGCAGCACCAGTTCTCCTGGGTCTCCAGTCTGCTGGCCCACCCTGTGGATTTTTGAGCTTGCCAGCCTCCATAAACACATGAGCCAATTCTTCATAATAATTCTCTTTCTGTGTACACATCCTATTGGTTCTCTTTCTCCGGAGAACCCTGACAAATAGCGTGGGGAAAAAAAGACAAGTATGTGCCCCAATTTATTTGGCTGTCTGTTTTTGAAGTGATGTTTTATATTAAAGAGATGGAAAGATCACTGGAGAAGCCATCAGAAAACTGAGATTCTGGCCATAATTTTTCTAGCAAACTGCCTTTCAGTCTCTGATCTGGTCACTTTCCCTCTCTGAGCCTCAATTTCCTGTCTGTGGAAGGAGTTTCAGCGAACGGATTCCCAAGTATATGATTCCAGGAAATACAGACATTGAACATTTGAGCCAACTACTGAGGAGTTATCTGAAGACAGTTTTTCTGAGGACTGCCCAGGTGCTAGATAAAAAACGACGCTGAGGGGCTTCCCTGGTGGCGCAGTGGTTGAGAGTCCGCCTGCCGATGCAGGGGACATGGGTTCGTGCCCTGGTTCGGGGAGATCCCACATGCCGCAGAGCGGCTGGGCCCGTGAGCCATGGCCGCTGAACCTGCGCGTCTGGAGCCTGTGCTCTGCAACGGGAGAGGCCACAACAGTGAGAGGCCTGCGTACCACTAAAAAAAAAAAAAAAAAAAAAAGACGCTGAGGCTTTACATAGGTAGCGCTGGTAGACGATGCCAAGCAGAGCAGAGAAAAAAATCTTGAACAGAAGTATTCCCTGTGCATCAGGTAGAATATTCTATTTTAGTTAAATGTAAAATCTGGGACGAGTAAATGCCTGCATGAAAGCCTTTAGCTTCTGTGCCTTCTCATCTGAGGGCAGATGGTCTAACTTTGAAGCAGCTTAGAATCTGTCTCTGCATTGCAATAATTCTTATTTTGTGCGGGAGTTGTTAGGTGGTGGCAGAGGCTTGGCAGCTGAGGCCCTACAGCCAAACTGAGGGGTCCTGGCCCAACCATGAGACAGGAAATGCCTGACCCCAAGGACATATGTGCTATTCTTGACCATAAAGATTGGAAAGAATCTCAGACTAGCTCTGGCCAATGGGGCTGTAAATGGATTTCTCTGTTGCCTTGGTTTTGAGCCTGTCTCTTTTTTCCAATAGGGCTTCCCTCTCCAGGTAGAAAAGCAGTCACCACAAGGAGGAAACCATATTATTTTAGCTTCTCCTGTCTGGAGAGTGGTCAGTACTTAGCTGCAGTCATCTTTTAGCTGTGTCTGAAATTACCGTGCACCTCATGCAGCAGTCTGCCACTTGGGAGGTTGGCATTTGGGGTTGGACAGTCTGGGTGTGTGACTGGGAAGTCAGCTGGCCCTTGGGGTGCAGACACATTCACCCCGTTCACTGGAGGCATCCCCTCCCAGTATGGTGAGGTGGAGTTCTTTGCCCTTTTCATTCTTTCTGCCCACAGGCTCACCCCATGAGGAGGCAGGACTTCGATGGCTGTATCCCCTGAGAGGCTGGTTGCCTGTTTACCCAGTTGGTGCCAGAAGACTGACAAATGATGAACCCCCCGGAATCCCCGGTTAGACCCCAGTTATGGTCATGAGTTCAGCCTTTAGAGCCGCAGACTTAAATTGTTTTTCCAGCATTCTACGCAGCCGGGCGCCCCTGCCGGACTCTGCGATGGAAACCATCCCTGGGGAGAGAGTGGTGCGCAGGGGGCGTGGGAAGTGAAGGGAGGAAGCACTGAGGGCTTCGGGGGAGGCGGGATCTGAGCCGCGCCGAGGTAGGGAAGGGACCTCCAGAGCAGAGGGGACCGGAAAGGAGCTGCAGCCTGGAGGAGGCCGAGTGGGAGCCGCTCCTGGCCGGCCGCCTGGCCGCTTCCTTCCCCTGACATGACAGCCCCGCCGGCCTGGCTCCCGGCCACCTGGCAGTGGCTGTGGCACATGACTGCCTGTCCCGCCTGGGAGGGGGCGGGGAGAGGTCTGCTCTCAGGCGGTGGCTCCCCCAGCCTGGCCATCCCGCCTGCCCAGGGGCCGCAGGTGGGCCCGCTCCTCTCCGGGGGGTACGCCCTGGCCAGCTGTCCCCTTCCCGGGGAGTGGGAATGCCATGGCAAGGAGCCAAGAGACGCTGGGGAGAGACCTGACAGTACCTAGGAGCTGTGTCACCTGGAGCTCAACTGGCTGAGCCTCAGTTCTCTTCACGTGGAAAACAGGGTGGATGACCCTCGGTGCTCACCCGACGGAATTACTGGAGTCAAATGAGAGGGATCCGCTCCAGTGCAGGGTCAGCTGCATTGGGCATCCCAACGGGAGACGACTGGCAGCAGGGGGCTGTGAGCGCCGCACTCCACCGCTCCCATTCCCGCCAGAGGGGGCGTGACACGGGAGGTCCTGCGCACGATACCCCAGAGAAGGACGGCCAGTGGCTCATCTACCAGGCAGGTGGGGGAGAGGTGTGTGCCTGTGGGCATCAACGTCTTGGCAAGAAGCGACGCTGAATCCTTAAAGTGGTGGCGCTCTTGCTGTTGGAAAGGAATGGGTTTTGCGTTTCTATCGGTCCAGAGGGCGCTGTTGGGAGAAGGTGCCAAGAAGCTCAGGCAGGTGAAGTTCTGATTCTGGCTCCGTGGCTGGCTCCACTTCCCCTTCCCCCACCTCATTCCCTCCCTCCCCGATCCTTCCTTCCAACATACGTTATCACATTTACCTCCACTGTGTAGCAATATCTTCAGACTGATCGGATTCGTCTTCCGCAGGGGGTTGAGCTTGTCTAGAAGGCGCTTGAGCCTAGTGACTTTATAGAGTTAGAAACATTACTCTTTTCTGAGTTGGGGGGGGGTAGGGGGTAGGGGTAGGAACATGAAAATATTAAAGGTTCTGAAAACTAGAATTTGAGCAGTCTCGGCAAAGTTGGCTGATCCTACCCTGATGTGGTCTGCGCCCTAGAGAAGGGTTTGGTGGTGGCGGTCTTGGGTGTTTGGGAAGTTAACAGCTTGCTGTGGGAGTCTGCTAAACGAGCTGGAGTTGAACATGTCTAACGAAACTGACAGTGGTGCCTCCCTGGATTCATGCTCCTGCTTGTGGCATGACCTGGAGAAGAGGACTCGGGCACATTCACACCCAACCTCCTCATTGAACAGAAGCCCAGAGGGGCAAGTACTTACTGTAAGTCACACAGCACAGTGTCTTTGGTGGCCAAAACCAGGGCTCTCCTCATTACTGCTAGTTCAGTGATTAGAACCAGATGCAGAATGGATCTTATTTGCCTGACTACTCCCACTGTTACCTCTGTTTGGTTTTTCCCCCCTTTAAACTTGTACCCCTTCTTACTGGGGGGGAGAAGAGCTCCCTTATAGATGGTTTAAGTCAGGATTTGTTGGACCACGCATACTTCAGACGAATACTTCCTGTGTGCAGGATTGGTTATCAGCATCTCCAAACCAACATGGAACTGAACCTTCTTCCCTCTCCCCAGCTCACCTAAGCAGCCAGCCCCTCCCTGGTTCTTGTCTCCACGTGGTGGGCTATTCATTAATAGAGCCTTGAGTGGCAAAGCCCGGGGAAGTTTTCTGTTCGTACTTGCCAAACACCATTCTCGGTGAATATAGCTGTGAAAAGGTGACCCCCAATTTGAGAAGTGTGGGTGTGTGTGTGTGTTCTTTAATCAAGTCATTGCCGTAAGTTTCACACTATAACTACCACTTACTGTGTCTCCACAGCGTGCCAGCTGCTTTTCCACTAACCTTAGATGGTAGGTGGCAGCATGCCTGTTTTTAGGGATGCAGAATCTGAGGTTCAGCAAGGTTGAGTCACTTGCACAAGGTGAAGGAGCTGACAGAGAACAGGATTTGAACCCAGGTCAGTCTAGCCACAAAGCTGTCGCGGTGTCCTGCCACCTCCTCATTAGCCAAGCCTGGCCTTGCCTCAGAAAACATGTTGCTAGTTCTTATTCTGAGAATGGATGGAACAGAATGTGCCTAGATAGCTAGTGACTGACAGTTCGATTATACTGGTGTGGAGATAACATTTCTGAAAATGAAGGCTTCTAGATTGAGCGAAGCACAACTCCTGTCCTTGTCTTCCTTTTTGCTGCTTTTGAATAATTGTAGGTTTTCCTATAATGTATTTTATCACGTTGAAAACAAAGTTGGCATATTTTGCTGATAATAATACATCTTTATTGTAGAAAAGACTGATGTTCACAAAAAGGAAAAGTTATCCCAAACAACACACCAGCTTCTGGTTAAGAATGTGGGTACTGGAGCTGGACTGCAGGGGCTTTGTCCCTGCTGTGCCACTTACGATTTGTATGACCTTGAGCTAATCGCTTAACTTAAGTGCCTAGTTCCTCGTCTCTGAAGTTGAAAATCATACCCTGCTTCATTGGGCTGTTGTTAAGATTAAATGATGCAAAGCCCCTAGAAGTGACCAAGAGATATTTAATATTTTGGTAAATCATCTTCTGGTTTTCCTCTCTGAGCCTGTGTAGACATGTGTAACTATATGCTGGTGTGCATATACTAATAAATGAGATGATTTTTAAACCAGCTAGTTTTCGTCTAATAATATATTGTGACTACCTTTCTATACCTCTAAATAGCCTTCTCCGTTACTTGATAGCTGCGTAGAATCCTATGATGTGATTGTGTGAATGGAGCTGAATCCATATTGTGGGGCATGCAGATTTCCAGTTTTGCACTAACATAATGCATTTTAAAACAGATTTGAGTAGATGTTGTACCATGAGTGTATCTCTCTAGGCAACAGGAGCTTCCTACTCTTTCCAGAACATACCTAATCCTCCCTCCCCTGGTGTGAATAAGGATCTGGACATGCTCCCTTTGGGAGCTCAGAGCCTCCTTAATCCTGAGTGGGGCAGCATTGTGAACTTCATAAGACAACTCTAAATGGGGAACTTACTCAGATTCTGCCTCTCCCTGCTCTCCCCACTTAAATCTAAAAAAAAAAAAAAAAAAGTTTATTTATTTAATATCTCTGGTATGAACTATCTCTTGGTTCCCAAGAAATCAGAAAGTCCGCTTGTTCCATTTTTGCTGTGTCTGAGGTGATCTCTCAGAAGGCGCTCTGTCCTTCTTAAAAGGGTTTGGGGTAAAACCTTAAGCTCTCCTGCTTTCCCAGGGTAGACCGTTAAATCCTACCCTTTATGGTGGAGGGCTGCAGTTACTTCTGCACCATTCTGGGTACCATACCCTGCCATTTTAGTTTTACGAATTTCTGGTGACACACTTATTTGATTTCCCTTATTGATAAAACTCTTCTTGCTGGTCTCAGATTGGCAGAAACCATTGATTAGGTCCCCTTTAAGTCCCCCTCCCACCTCTCCACTGCTTTCAGCCACTAGCAAACCAACAGGTCACATGTTTGAAAACCTCCTACCGCCCATCTTCGGGGTGTATTGTATCTATGCAGACTCAAGGGCTGTACTTGTCTGTAGAGTCTGAGCTCCAGGAGGCAAGAGGGTGATGGGTCGAAGTGACTCGGGGTCAATAGTCCCTTGCGGGATAGACCTCTTAAAAGGTTTATGGCTTTAAAGGGATTTTCTCCTACAGCCTAATCCTGAGTGTTTGGGACCTGGCATTTTAAACAGTTATACATTCTAAAGGGACCAGCTGTGTTCCTTCAGGACACTGCTGACTGCCCATCCTCAGTCCAGCCATTTTCCTGTGATGTTTAAGAGGCAGGCTTGATGTTTCCCTCTAATCTAGGGAGCATATCATCAGCTCTGAGAAAGGATATAATGTGCTATTTAGGGCCGTGAGTCTGCCAGAATTACGGAGGGGCTGGTGTGTCTTTGAGGTGTGCTGGAATGGCATCAGGACTTAGAAAGGGGAATACTGTGTGAATTCCACATTTGGACTACTCAGAGTATCAAGTCCCTGCCACAGTATTTTCCAAAGTGCTTTTGAATGTTTCCTTCTGACACCCTCCGTGTGTGAAAGGTTACGTAGCATTATCCTCCTTGCCCTGATGAGGACACTGAAACAATGAGAGGTTAACTGACTTGCCCTGGGCTGCAGAGTAAGGCTGACTCCACCGGAAAGGCTGCTGCCCGTAACTCCTGCTTTCCACACCGAAGCGTCACAGAGCCGGGGCTGCCTCTGGGAAGCCCTGTCAACAGAGGCAGGTAGGAAAAGCCGCATGGTCAGCCATATGCTTGCTAGTCCTGTGTGGGGACTGCCAAGGCAGAGAGAGAGCTGGACACTTCAGCGTCGGTCCAAGATCCTTGACCCGTAAAGTGTTTTGCTGCCTTGAGCTGAGCTGTAAGAGTGATAGACGGCAGACGTCAATGATTTTTGGCTCAGCTGTGCAGTCTTGGCAGGGCGCCCTATACTTTTGAAACGTAAACCTGCCATCTACAAAAGGGTTTAGGAATCTGATGTCATCGTCTCCCTACAACTCACATGTTGGCCTGTTCTGTAGCGGGGTTAACCAGTTGTGCCAGGGGACGTTCCTGTTAAGGGCTCTCTACAATTAAAGTATATAATAAGGCAAAATATTTCATCAGGCTATAGAGATGGCTTCTGATACAGAGGGTCCCTGCATCCCTTCCACCACCCCCAACAGACCTACTAAAGCTTGAACCACTTGGCTCACTGCTCACAGGAGAGCAGCAGATCCTCACTGGAGCCAGGATGCTGCTGCTGTTGGTGACACAGTCTTAGATAAGAAGCTGATATGCCAATGCTTTTGTTAGTCTTGTGTCTCCAATGTACTTTTCCTCTGGTTCCTTGGAGGCCCCCTCATAATTAGCTAAAATCCTCACAAAATTGCTGTGGGTTTGAGGAGGGCAAGCTGCCCCTCCCCCCCCAGCTTTACTGAGGTATAATTGACCTCAGTAAATAAAATATTGTATACAAATAAAAATTGTATCTATGTAGAGGAGGGCAAGCGTTAACTAGAGTAAGGAACTCATGGAACTTTGAAGCAGCACAGTTGGTTTAATTCCCACTTTACTGCTTACAAGTTAGCCTTAGGCTAGTGGGGTCTTCTTTTTGAGCTTTAAGTTTTCTCATCTGTAAAATGGGAATACCACTGTTACCCCGCTGTTAAAGCTATAGAGCCGTGTTAATAGAATAATCCACTTCATATATGGAAGCAGATGGAATTGTAGTCCAGTGAGAGTTGACATGTGGCCTCATGAGTTGTCACTGTTCCTCTGCTACCCAGCCAGACCAGCCTCCTTTTCGCTCAGTTCTATTTACCTTAAAGCGTGAGATGGAGCAGAGATCTGCCATCTGGGGCTTCGAACTCTGTACGTTTTATTGGACTGTGCCATTGATTTTCATGGAAATCAAAGCCAGACCTGGTAGGGGGATGAGGCCAGACTCACGTGACTTTATCTGTGTGTTTTGTCTGGAGCAGGGATCCGTGGTCACCTCCCTTGTCCTGGTCTTCCTGGATGGAACGAGAAGATAAACGGGGCGTGTGTGAAGCCCAGGACTCAGAAGACAAGGGGATGGACTCTGATTTTGAGAACTCTGAAGACAGGGAAGGGGACCCAGAAGACAGAGGAATGGGCTCTAACCCACATGATGCAGACAAGAGAGAATGCCACCTGGAGCAGGAGATGGGCTCCAACCCACAGGATGAAGCTCTAGGAGGGGACTCAGAGGAGAGGGAACTAGTGTCCAACATCTGCACAGGTGAGGAGAAAACGGCAGTTTCGGTGGAAGTCGCCGCATTCACATTTATTTCTAGCTCCTCCAGAGTGATAACCAGGGGCAGCATTCTTAGGAGGCAGCTCTCTAGAGGACACCATTAAGCAGATTCTGTCTAATGCCTGAGGAACATCCTGTTCATCAGTCTGGTCTGAGGTGGGCTGTACTGGTAAACATGGGTGAAGAGGGTAACTCACAGGCGTGCACTTTACAGCATACAAAATACTGCCATAAAGTAACACTTGTAACAGCACAAGAGGGAACACAGGTAGCATTGGGACCTACGTCCTGGCGTTGTTGGAGAGTTAGATGAGTTGCTTAGCACAGACCTAGACGTCTACAGTTACAGTCATCATCCCCGCTTGCAAATAAATAAACACAGTGGTAAGGGACCTGCCCAGGTTCATGTGGCTAATACCCAAAGTGCCCAAGGCCTCTCTAAATCCCTTGCTATTTGTGATCTGGAAAGAGTAAACGCTGGGCCTCCATCCGCTTCCTTGGTTCCATCTTTGGGCTTTTGTTGCTTTATCCTGCTCTGTGCATGCCTTGGGGACAGAAATGAGCTGAAATACCTTATGATCAGGGCCGTGAGGTTACAGTCCTTCCCCAGGACACCTCCCAGACCCCGCTACTGCCCTCCCTTACAGTGCACAGAGCACGTGGTCTTTCACCTCCCAGTAACTTTCTTGGGTGTCCTCTGCCTGGGGATAAGCAGCCAGAGGCAGACAGATGTGTGTTCTGGATCAGCCTCTAAGTTGGACTCACCAGCTCTAGGCCCTGCACTCACCTCCCCTTTTTCCCAAGCCCCCACCCTCCTTACCTAGTAAAGCCCTTAGGTTGGGGTGTGTTGGGTTTGTTGTTCCGCCTTACGCGGTTGCAGACTGACCAATCATCTTTAAAAACTCAGTTGGGAGCCTAGTTAGGCCGGGTGGTCTTTTCTTGTGGTTGGCTGGGGTGGCCTTGTCTTTTGAGGCTAGGGCCTTGAAAGGCATTGGTGGCTCTTGGAGTGGGCAGATGTCTTCCGAGATCCCAGAGAGTCCCACTTGGCCCAGACTTGACCTTCTCAAGCTGACTGTCAGGCCTTCAGGTGGCCCTGGGGAACAGAGCCTCAGGTCCAGTGGGTGGGGCCTGGGCCCGGAGACAGCTGCCTGAAGAACTGCAAAGCCAAGGGGGCAGGTGAGCTCGCTCTCCTTTAGGCCTTCCCCAGGAGTCACCAGGTGGGAAGGAGGCTGGAAGTGGGGATGGAGGAGACAGGGACCTTAGAGAGAGAGTTTGAGAGTCCCCGGGGGAGGGGATTACCCCGTGGCCCACCCTCTTATTGAGACGGGCTTCCTCTGGGTTTACCTGTTGAGCGCCCAGTATAGTCACCCCCACTGCCGCCTTTTCTGTTGCAGAGGGGCTGCTGAGCGAGGAAGAAGGGGTTGCTCTCCGTGAGGAAGACGATGACCAAGCTGGAGTAGCTGAGATGGCGATGTTCGCAGGGCTGTCTGAGTCCGTCGGCATTTCCCGGAGCCCCCAGGAAGAGGGGGAAGAGGAGCAGCCGCCTCCTGCCGTGCTTCCCTGGAGGCGGCACCTCTCCCTGGGGAGTCGACACCGGGGTGACAAGCCCGCCCACCGCCGATTCCGCCGGCTCCACCACCCCATGGCCATGGACCTCGGGGAGCTCGACAGCCTGATGGCCAGCATCATGGACGCGCCCACCATCTGCCCCGACTGCGGGGAGAGCTTCAGCCCGGGCGCCGCCTTTCTGCAGCACCAGCGCATTCACCGCCTGGCGGAGGCCGCCGCGGCCGCCAGCCTGGAGCCCTTCGGCTTCGCTGGCGAGTGCGGCGGGGTGGTGGGGATGATGGGCGTGGGCGTGGCGGGGGGCTTCGGGGCGGGGCCCGCGCTGGCCCGGCCCCCGCGCGAGAAGCCCTTCCGCTGCGGGGAGTGCGGCAAGGGCTTCAGCCGCAACACCTACCTGACCAACCACCTGCGGCTGCACACGGGCGAGCGGCCCAACCTGTGCGCCGACTGCGGCAAGAGCTTCAGCTGGCGCGCCGACCTGCTCAAGCACCGGCGCCTGCACACGGGCGAGAAGCCCTACCCGTGCCCCGAGTGCGGCGAGGCCTTCAGCCTCAGCTCGCACCTGCTGAGCCACCGGCGGGCGCACGCGGCGGCCAGCGGCGCGGGGCCGGCGGCGCTGCGGCCCTTCGCCTGCGGGGAGTGCGGCAAGGGCTTCGTGCGCCGTTCGCACCTGGCCAACCACCAGCGCATCCACACGGGCGAGAAGCCGCACGGCTGCGGCGAGTGCGGCAAGCGCTTCAGCTGGCGCTCGGACCTGGTGAAGCACCAGCGCGTGCATACGGGCGAGAAGCCCTACATGTGCTCCGAGTGCGGGGAAACCTTCAGCGTCAGCTCTCACCTCTTCACGCACAAGCGCACGCACTCGGGTGAGCGGCCGTACGTGTGTCGCGAATGCGGCAAGGGCTTCGGGCGCAACTCGCACCTGGTGAACCACCTGCGCGTGCACACGGGCGAGAAGCCCTTCCGTTGCGGCCAGTGCGAGAAGCGTTTCAGCGACTTCTCCACGCTCACGCAGCACCAGCGCACGCACACGGGCGAGAAGCCCTACACGTGCATCGAGTGCGGCAAGAGCTTCATCCAGAGCTCGCACCTGATCCGCCACCGCCGCATCCACACGGGCAACAAGCCGCACAAGTGCGCCGGCTGTGGCAAGGGCTTCCGCTACAAGACGCACCTCGCGCAGCACCAGAAGCTGCACCTGTGCTAGGGCTGCGCCCGACGGAGGCTGCGCACTGGGGGGCGGGGCGGGGGGCTAGATGTCCTGGGGACAGACCCTGTAGAAAGAAATGGGGAAGGGGGGAGGGGCAATCGGAGAATGACTGGGGAGCCTTGAGGTGTTGGGGGTCCTGAAGGGGAGGGTTGAGTAAGACTTGTTCCTTTGGGGGTGCTGTATTTTGCCCATCTCCTCCCTAACGAAGAAATGTTTGGGAGGTGTGCTTGAGCGTGGCGACGTCACCACATACACGCTGTGGAGGATGAAGAGCGTGGAGGAGCAGGCACTTTGAGGACCTTGAGGAAGGGGAGTTGGGGGTGGGGGAGGGTACAGGATGACAGGCAATAGAGTAGCTTGGGCAGTGATGGGCCGTGGGAAGCGGGGAGAGCTGGGAGAGCGTGTGGTTGGAGTGAGGGTTACGGGGTAAAGTGAAAGGCGGGTATGAGTAATTCTGTCCTGGTTTCAGCAGGTATTAAGCCACTGTTGGCCCTGTCCCCACACATCAGCTATAATCCCGCGAAAAGTAGAGGAACTTTGTCCGTCCTACGGGAGTGGATATTTGTGTGCTCTTCCCTTCCTTCCTCTGAGCCACAGCTAGCTGCTATTTTGAGGTGTCCAGGGGAAACTGGGCAGAAAAGCTAGGCACCCTCGTCTCCAGGGTGGAATCTCTGAGGTTTAGAAATTCATTCACAACTGGTTTTCAGATCTGGGAAATCGTGGTCCTGCTCCTGGTTCTTTGCTACTTCCTTTAAAATAGTCTAGCTTCATGCTGGGTCAAGGTAGTCCGTCTGGATGACCAGACCCCTGCCCCCGGTGTCAGGTGTGTTCCAGGCCCAGTATTTCTTTCAGGTCTCATCTGTGATCTTTTTAAGTGCTGGGAAATGGAACAGTCGCAGCTCTGTGTGACTTTTCCTTTCCCAGGTCAGCTTGATGCTTGTTTCAAGTGAAACTCAGGCCATCAACAGTTGCCCCAGCGACCTGCTACAAAAGTCAGTTTGCTCAGTTTTGCTGGCCTTATGTGAGAAATCCAGGAAAGCAAATGTTCCCATGTTGGGGCGCCAGGCTCCTACGTCTCATTTGCCTTCATTTTGTATCCGTGTACCCCTCCCCCTCTGCAGTAATGGGGGAGATATTCGAACCCACACCCCCACCCATATTGATATGGGCTCTGGTCTGAGTAGAAATTTCTCTTTCCTGCACAGGGCGGCACAGTAGAAAGCTCAAGACTTTACACAAGGAGGGCACAAGCAGGGAGAGGTGTAAACGCAAATTTGCCAAATAGCACAAGCAATGAATGTCTTCCGGTTGTTATATAAATGCCAAAATAGCACTTTTGTATTTCGAAAGTGCTTTTTAATGCTTGTTAGTTGTTTCTCACTTCTTTGTGAGGTAGAACAGTATTATGACCCCTGTCTTAGGGAAGGCCTGGGGACAGGAGTGTGACAGGTAGTTCTGAAGAGAGGCTGATGACAGAGTGGATAGGTGTGGTCTGCCCTTTGGTGCTCTCCAGCTCAGCTGCTAGGAAGACTTACCTGTCGTGATTTCTTTAATAAGGACACTGAAAATTCTTAACGCTTGATGGAACACGTAAGGCTAGTCTAGAAGGGCCAAAGATGTCCTTGTTGACAAAGCTGGTCTTTGTCATGTAATTAGAGTGTCCTAGATATGTTGCATTTCTAGTAGGGGCTATAGTTAGATGACTCTTGTATAGACTTCAGTTACCTATGCTGAAAATCCCTCCCTTAGGTTAGCCTTTAGAAGGTAGAGTTGTGGAAAGCAGTTTTGTTTCCTTTATTAGCAGTTGTTAACCTATACTTTTCATGGAAGCATCTTCACAAACTGTTGGACACACTTGAAGGAAAAGAAAAAACAACCCACAAGATGGTTTTTACGGTTTTAGCAAGCTTTCTATGGACGCTGGTAATTTATACTTGATCAGTTGTATTCTAGCAAAGAACCTCTTTGGGGACTCTAGGAAAGCATGTTTTTGCCATCATAACACTTAAAAAAAAAACCCCTGAGAATTCTGGGCTTGTATAATGCCTGTTGATCTTGCCCTCTTAATCGGTTTGTTGTTATTCACAAATGCAAATAGATTTTCAAACTATAGATAGTTTTGGAAGATACTAATTCCTTTTTATTTTAGTCAAGAGTAATCTGAGCAAAGCAAGCATCCGTTATTTATTCTGACTCTTGTAGTCTGAATACCAAGTGTATGAGACTCACATGAAAAGAATAGAGCCAATTTGTAGGTAATCTTATTACTTTGTGTTTTTTTATGCACATCTACCTCTTCCAGCTGTTTTAAGTTCTCTTGAGTCTGTGCCTATGAAATCTCATCCAACTTTTGATTATTCATGGGTTTATGATCCACATTCTGGGTCACTTGGTCTTTTGCTGACATTTTCGTACGATTGCACAGTCTCATCTGCATCTAGTGTGTTCCGTAGCCGCAACTTTCGAGCATGGGTTCAATGGGGAGAGGAGATTGAAGCTAATGTAAAATAATTTACCGGCGGTGGAATTCTTTGGATTTCACTGACCCACTCTGTTCTTTCCGTTACCATAGATGAGAAAGCCAGCCACTACTTCACTATCCCTTCTGTGACCACATCCCTTAGCAGAAGAAAACAGTCCAGGCACCAAACATCCCACTCTCATGGTGCAGCTAAAATGTGATTCCATTTTTCTTATAATGCATCAAGGAACCTAGCTGCATGAAGTGAGGTTTAGTGCATTCAGGAGGTTGTTCCTTGTAGCTAGTTTTAGAAAAATAGTATTTCTAAAGCAAACCCTGGTAACTGGTTCACCCTTGAAAATGTTACTCTGAAGATTCCTTCCACCAACTCATCAATGTTGGTGGAGGCAAATGTATCATTTATTTCCTGGGGAGTTTGGTCAAGTGCAGGCTGCCCTTTACTGAGAAGAAGCTAGAGCAGTTTTAAATAGGTTAAATGGCTTGATTAAATATTGAGCTCTGAGCTGGAAGGAGAAGACGAGAAGTTAACCCCTTGAGCCATGTGGCCTCTTCAAGATCCAGAGGCTGTACATATGTGAAAAAGTACAAATTAAGAACCTGTGTTCGTAGACAATCTGAACTGTGTTTCTGAAGTTTGTGCACATTTTCCTTCACTGTAATGTTATTTTACAGCTGTGTGTTAAAATGGTGAATAATTTAATGATCCTAAAAGTAACAGGTTTTGTGTGCGTGTGTGCTTGTGTATGTGAGAATTGCCTTATTTTCAGGCTTTATTTAATGATGGTTCCCTGGACAGCATTGTGGTGTTCAGCAACCAGTATGGAATATTTGTCATTAAATCCAGATCGGTCTTTTACCATGTCAGTCTTTCCTTTTTACTTGTCACCCATTAAATATCACTCAATTCAATCTACGGAAGCTATGCTCTGGTAGAACAGGAGTGAGCAAACTACCAAATCCAGCCTGTCCCTCTGTATGGATAGAGTTTTGTTGGAATACAGTTCTACCCAGACAGCCTTCCTGACATAGTGTCCGTGGCTGCTTTTGCACTAAAATGGCAAGGCTGGGGAGTGGTGACAGAGGCTACGTGATCCACAATTCGAAGATATTTATGATCTGTATCTTTACAGAAGAAGTTTGCTGACTCCTGATTTAGAAGGTTCCAGCAGATCCTAGATCATCCTGGAACTGGCTGATGTCTAAATAGCCTGTGCATTGTAACCCATAATCCAGTGCAACACTTTTGCACTAATGCGGCTTTGGGATGTTGGGAATGTGTTAATGTTATACTGTTGTACCCATTTCCAAAGATCTGTCTTCATTCCTTGTAAGAAGCAACCTGTGGGGAATTTTGGCAGTAGGCAGGGGGAAGATAGTCACGGAGAAGGCAGGCAGCCTCAGGTCCCATCTCTGATCTATAAAACGTGTATTCCTGAATCACATAACAAAGTATTTTCTCTCCCCCAGTTCTCGGAAATGCAGCTTAATGACTATAGATAATACTGAACGGAACTTATCAGCTAGACTGACCTTTTGCTCAAAATATTTTCTAGGGCTTTCCTGGTGGCGCAGTGGTTGAGAGTCCGCCTGCCGATGCAGGGGACATGGGTTCATGCCCCGGTCCGGGAAGATACCACATGCCGCGGAGTGGCTGGGCCCGTGAGCCATGGCTGCTGAGCCTGCGTGTCCGGAGCCTGTGCTCCGCAACGGGAGAGGCCACAACAGTGAGAGGCCCACGTACCGCAAAAAAAAAAAAAAAAAAAAAAAAAAAATTTCTAGCTAGTCTCTGCCTATGGAGACAATGAGACAGCAGTTTGTAAGGAAGTGGTTCACAAGAAACAAAAAAGAGGAAGCATGATAATAAAAACACCTTAATTTCTTTTAATGAGCACAGCTGCCTCCTTGAGTGAATGTCCACAGCCCTTTCCCTGCCTAGCAGGGCCAACGGATGCTGGGTTCTGGTCCTGGAAGAAGGCAGTCAGTTCTGTGACTGCAGCATTCCTCCCCGAGCCTGACTGTTCTGGCTCCTAGTCTAACTCCTAGTCTCTGGGAACCTACGTTAAACCAAGCATTTGAAGTACTCATTCAGTGTCCTGTGGGGACACAGCAGTAAACCTGGCCTTTGGTGCTGCACGGTGAGGGGATGCTCAACCTCAACTTCCAATTAGAGCAGCCCCTGTCCACGTTCCAGGTAGAGAAGGTGTATCTGGTCAACTTGGAATTCTCCAGGCTTGGTTAGTTTCAGACAGAGATTTTCTTAATTTAACATTAACTGCACAGTAGAATTACCTGAGACAGAGATTTTCTTAATTTAACATTAACTGCACAGTAGAATTACCTGGAGAGCTTTAAAAACAACCCCCCCCCAACCCCACCCCAGAACACTGTTCAAGACATCGATTAATTGGTCTGGGGTGATATCCAAGTACCCGCGATTTTATAAAGTCTTCCCAGGTGATTTTAATGGGAATCTCAACCAGGGTTGAGAGGTCTGTAGGATGAAGTAAGCACCTCCTTTCTTTCTTGGGGATTACGGTAGGTGAGACTCCTAAGCCGCAAATCCTTTCCTCTGCCTCTGTCAGAGGATATCTGTCAGATGCAAAGGGTATTGTCAGATGCAGCAGGCTCTGCTGCCTGTCTACTCTTGGTACGCCTCCGTTTCACACAGGCCTTCCCCAAATAGTTAAAGAGAATAAGTAAGGGCCAGGAAAAGTGTCTGTCTTTGCTGTTCATCAGATAATGCCCCAGGGGCATCGCAGGCTGCCACTGGCCCTTCTCTGTATTTGCCAACCACAGACTGCCTGCCTTCCTTTCTTTCTGACCTTCATTCCCTGTCTCGACTCACTTAACAAAGCAAAATTCCATTCATTTCTCTTTTTCTCAGCTGCGCTTGGCAGTCGAATTGTTTCCTAAATTTTGCTGCTGGAGGGAAAGGGGAGGAGGTCCCAGCTTGAACAGACTAGCGTCGTGCTCTCGTCTTTTCCAGCCAGATCTAAGCAGTCCCTGCTGCATGCCCGTTTCAAGGTCACCTCTGCTAACCCAAAACACATTCCAATGGTTTTCAATTTCCAACTGCCCTGATGGGATCCAGGTCACACTGTTCACAGCCCTCTGCATCCATTTGTGATGAGGTGACCTACCTCGTCACAGCAGCCAGGATGCTCAGCTTTGGAAACCAAAGAGGTAGGTGGCAAGGTGTTGCATGTACCAAGTTGTCCTGTGCTTAAGAAGGTTGAAAAAAGGTATCAGCGTGTGTGCAGTGCTCAAGCTGGCATTCTCACATATATATTTGGAGGGATTTCATCCTGAGTGAAAGGACTGAAAAGTTCCAGGCCCCAACAGTTGCTAGAGACTTAGGGATTCAATGGAAGAAATTCAGTGCAAACGTTTATTCACAGAAGATACTCCTTTGGGATGCTTTTCCTGAGCTATGAGGGCTGGAGTAGTTCTGCAGAGATGTTCCCATAATATCCGTACACACATTCCTGGTGTATGGGCGGTCGGTCTCCCTCGTGCCCCAAAGCTGTGGCGTATTAAGAGTGGAGACCCTGAGAAGTTCACTCCGTAGCATGCTGAGTGTGCACGTGCCGGGTAGTGCTTGATGCTGGGGATACAGGTATGAGAGGGAGAAGCTTCCATGTTCTAATACTCTACAAGGGTGAAGGGAAGACTGATTTTGTCCCCTGCCTAACATCAAACCCAGTTTCTTTGTGGTGATAATTTTGCAAACTGTAAGTATAACTTTGGGCATTTGGCCTCTGGTTGGGTTGGGGAGGAGGAACTTCTTCATATCAAGACTTCAAATGTTATGCCTAGGCAAGATGGTACTCCCAGCAAAGGCTCAGGATGGAGTAGATTCTCTGCGGAGGGCTTATGTGACTGTTAAGTTGGGGACACCACTGCTGCAAATCAGGTAGTGTCCACTTGATCTGTCTTTGAGGGTGGGGAAACAGGGCAGTGTGTGACCTTGGAGGGGCTAATGAAGAAAGGGGCTGCTAAGCGATCTGGCTAGATGTTTCTTTTGTCAGGTCTGTCAGGAGGTGTCTGAATAAAGTAGGACTTTGATAGACAAGGACCACCTCAAGGCTTGGGCTGAGGTAGCTCTACTGCTCCCTGGGTCGACGCTAATGGACATAGTAGAGGTCATGGACCTCACCTCATGGCCACAAAGCCTCTGGGCTGAGGGAGCCACTGTCCAGCTTTGCTGCAGCCTGGGCTGGGCTCTACAGGTGGACTTGATCTTGGCCTTGTCTGTCCAGTGGCAAGATGCAGGTGTGAGGTATGGAGAGAAGACCTTACAAAATAACACACATGAAGGTTCTCGGAAGGTTTAGGGGCTTGTATCATAGCTCCTGGGAGCCGAGAAGGAGGAGAGAGGCAGCTGCTTGCATGTCTGTGTTCTCTTGAATTTCCAGCTCCTGAGGCAGGGGGATGAGGGGATGGGAGGCCATGGCCTTCCCTTATCCGGGGACAGAGGGAGAATGGAGGAACCAGTCCTGCTATCCCTTGGAGGGCGTGCGGTGCTGGGGAGAGGGCAAGGCATTCTGGTGTTCACTGGCTGCGGTCTGGAACAAGGCTTGGATTTTTCTGGGTCTCTGTTTCCCCTTCAGGAGACACTACCTCTATTGATTCTCCCTACTCTAGTGTCTCCTAATTATCCAAGAGCTTCACACCTGCTTGGGGCACATCCATAGCTCCATGTAAGAATGCCATGAGAACGCGTCTAAATCAGCAGTAGGTTCTGCAGCTCAGCTCATGGGATGTCAGTGGAGGGTGGGACCTTGCTCAGCCCCCAGCCTTGGACCTCCGCATTTAGAAGGGTATTATGTCCCTTTACAGATGAGGTGCCAGGTGCCAAGAGAGCTGGGGAAGGGCTGGGAAGCCACGTTCTCAGCCTTGGCTTTGCACAAACAAAGAAATACTCAAGGGGAGGACTGTGTTATGGTGAAGGTTAGCTGCAGAAGTACGGGGTACCGGGGGACACGCAGCCAACTTACAGCTGCCCAGTATCATTGCGATGAACCTTAGAAATGGGCCACAACCTTCATTTTGCAGGTAAGGAAACGGACCCAGGAAAGTAAAAGGATTTGCCTAACTTTCATGGCAAAATGGAAAGGGAACCCAGAGTTTTCACTCTTGTTTGTGGAAATGGTCTGCTTCTCAAATAAGAATCCTTTCTTCCCTTTGCCCTCCTCTTCCCCCTTCCTCAGGCCCCCCTCACCCGATTACTTTTGTTCCTGTACCATGAAGCCCCTGCCTGTCTTTATTCACGCAGGACCCCCATTCCACAAGCTGAGGAGGGAGGGTCGGTGCTGTATGGGCACCATGGAAAGTTCAGGCAGCTGGTGTGCTGGTTAAGCCTGCCCTCTGCCCTCTTTCCAAATGCTCTCTCTCATCCCCCACCCCACTGTTTTTCCTTAACAAACATGTTGGTAGGGCAGCCTCCTGGCTCTGTGCCCTCTCTACCACCAGGAAGCTGTGCTTCTCCCTACCCCTGCTCAGCTCTGCGTTCCCAGGCCAAGCTCAGGGCAGCAAATATTAGGTCACCATTACAGGTGGGTATGGAGTCCAAGTTTGTCTTGCTTAGGGGACACTCATACTTGGACCACCTTCACTCCATTCCCTAAAATCCTGTTATTCTAGTCCGAGTCCCTTCCTTTAAGAACATTGTCTTCCTTCCTTCCTTCCTTCCTTCCTTCCTTCCTTCCTTCCTTCCTTCCTCCCTCCCTCCCTCCCTCCCTCCCTTCCATCCTTCCTTCCTTCCTTCCATCCATCCATCCATCCTTCCTTCCTTCCTTCCTTCCTTCCATCCATCCTTCCTTCCTTCCTTTCTTCCTTCCCTCCCTCCCTCCCTTCCATAACTATCGGCTGAGTGTTTGCTTGGGGCCAGGTGTGCACAGGTGTCAGTGCAGGGTCCCCGTGGTGCCCTCCCAGAGTCCACAGTCTAGGCGGGGAGACAAGTTAATAAGCAGCCATGCTGGACAGTGACGGTGCCTATCGGAGGGTCACTCCCCCGCTCCCCGGAAGGTGGGAGACTTCCCGCGGAGGTGCAGCCTGAAGCATGAAGAGCTGAGGAGGGAAGGCTGCCAGGGGACTGTGAATGTGCTGCAGGCAGGGGCGGCTGTGGTGGAATGCGGTCCAGCGACGGGTAGAGATGTGCTGGCAGCTGTAACGCAATCCCCCTGGGGTCAGCTGCAAACTCTGGAACAGTCACCAGTCTGTTCTAGAAACCTGAAGCTCCCCATACGCAGTCTTTCCATAAGAAACAGAAGAACATGTACCAGTGAAGTCAGCTCTTCTTCCAAAATAGGTGCTGGTGGCAGGGGTTGGCCTCGAGGTGGGCTGCTGGCCCTCCTAGCATGGACCCTGGTCATTAAGGTAGGAAGAGCCTGCTCAGGGGCCGGGATCTAGGTTCCTCCTCCCACCAGCCAGAGTGTGAAGTCACCGGTGTAATTGTGAGCAGGGCAGCTTCACAGGCCTGGGGCCAGTGCGGTGACCCGGGGCCCCATGCTTGGCTTCATGCCCTTGGGGACAGAGTGGCCAATCCACTTTTTGTTGGTCCTCCCTTCCCCCGCTCCACTCTGTCGTAATGAGCCTGTTTCATGCCTTGAAGCACTGAGTCCATTCCCTGCTCAAGACCCCTGGGATCTTGGGCCATGGCAAAGGAAAAGCACTCCCCACGAATTGCCCCCAGAGACGCTTGATGCGCTAAGAAGCACTTGCTTATAGCCAGAGGGATTGCGTTGTCCTCACCCTGAGTCACTTAAGGGAGTGGGAGATTTTCTTCTGAATTCAGTTTTTAAAAATAGGATTTCCTTATTTTTGTAGTATAAAAACTCTTTGGGCGCGACATTGTTTTAGGTTGTGTATCTAATTTCCAGAAACTTAAAATCTTAGCAGCTAGGTTTTGTCTTCATAAAAGCCTTTTCCCTCTCATTGTCTCTTTGCTCACACACTCATCACTCACTCACTCTTCATGTAGTGCAGATGACGTCATCTTTCTAGCCCTAACCTCCAGGGTCACTTCTCCTCTTTTTCCTGATTCTCATAGTGAAGATCCAGCTTCTTCAGCTTCATCGATGCCTTGACATTATCTCTGAATTCTTTCTCGCTTTGTCATTCCTTCTGCCTCCCTGATTCCCTTCGTTCCCCATCTCAGCAATTCAGCTGTTTGTTTGTGCTTTGTCTGTCTGTCTATTCACCACCCCCATCCGTCTGTCCATCGTGTGACCCCTTTGTGTCAGGCACAGGACTAGGCACTGGGGACACATAGAGATGAAATGGTGAGTTCTTGCCCTCAAGAACATAACCGTGTAGCCAGGGGGGCAGAATATATGCATAGCGATTAGATAGACACACGGTGCAGAGGTGAGAAAGTGGGGAGCTCTGGAGGATGAATAAGGAGTTGAGAAGGATGTGGTGGCAGGAGAGGTGGGCAATCTCGAAGCAGAAGGAACACCGTGCATTGGCGTGGGAGCATGTAAGAGCGTGATATATGCCAGCAGTTCCCAGCATTATTGGCCTATTATTGGAGCCTAAAGTTGGAGAGTCTGGAAATAGGGCAGGGATTGGTGGGAATTTAGTCTGGTGAGGTAGGCAGGGGCTAGATCTTGGGAAGCTTTTATTTTGAAACTGAAGTATAGTTGATTTACAATGTTGTGTTAATCACTGCTGTACAGCAAAGTGATTCAGTTATACACAAACATATATATATGTATTACATTCATTTTTTAAATATTCTTTTCTGTTATGGTTTATGATGGGATATTGAATCCAGTTCTCTGTGCTATACAGTAGGACCTTGTTGTTTATCCCTTCTCTATATAAAAGCTTACATCTGCTAACCCCAGCTTCCCACTCCCTCCCTCCCTCTCTCCCTTCCCCCTTGGCAACAGCCAGTCTGTTGAGAAGCTTTACATGTTGTCCTAAGACACCCAGGGTTATCCTAAGTGTCCTGGGGCTCCACTGAATGGTTTTATGGAAGAGAGTGACATGGTCAGATTTTATGTTGGATGGACAACTCTGGCAACACTGCTGAGAATGAATTTCATGGGTGACCCTCTGAGGCAGGGATGCAAGGCAAGAGGTGATGAGGACCTCAACCAGGCTGTGTTACCAGGGAAGGAGACGACACATTCGGGAGGCGTTTTGGAGGTGAAATTGATAGGACTGGATGATAGAGAGAGTAGGGGAAGGACATCCAGGTTTCTGGCTTCAGAAGGTGGGTCCATGGGGTATGTGGAGTGCTGTGGTCACACTCAGGCATTGCCTGAAGTAGTGTCCATTCTGCCTCAGGCTGGCCTCAGCTGCCCCCTGTCCTCTTTGTTAACACTACATAAATCAAGCCTTTATTTCTTGCCTAGATCCTTGAGGAATCCTCTTAATCTCTTCCAATCCATCCTGCACATTGCCGCCAAAGTAACCTCCCAGGGACAGCCAAATGAGAATCTTCAATGGTTTCCCATTGCATAGTGAATAACCTCCAAGTTCTGTAGCCTGACTACCAATATTTGTCGCTGGGGGCAGGGGACATGGAGACATGCTCCTTATTCTTAAAGAGTCTAATTTTCCAGAGAAGGTGAGGCATGTTGCATGTGACGTAGTTAAATGTCAAATGGTCTTTGGAAGGGGGAAGAAGGCAGAAGGCAGAGTGTCTCCCAGAGATGACCCAAGGTGACCCTGGTCTTTTCCCATCATGTTTTTCCAGATGTATCTTCCATTCTCTCCTGCACCTGTGTTCCCTGGTCTGTCCATAGTGGTCTCATAGCTGCCTGGAATGACTCCCCTTTCCCACCTCTGTGTCTTTCCCGACTCCATCGCCTCTGCCTGGAATATATTTCCCCACATATCTGCCCATTGAAATCCTACCCATCTGTCAATATCCAGCCCCAGTGCAAGGGCTCTGTTGAGTCCCCTACCCAGATGGGACCCTCCAGAAGCACTTCACCTTTCTAAGCGCACTTGGTACATTTTACTGTGTACAGAACTTACCATGCCTTATATTTTATTGCTCCCACTAGACTGGGAACAGAGAAGGAAAACTGGAAGCCTTAGGTGTCAGTCCAGCCTGCAGATGTGTTTTGTTAGTTTGAACTCCTTTTTTTAAATCAAAATCAATGTCTTAAAAAAATTATAGCCTATACCAAATATACAGAAAAGTACAGACTATAATATCATGTGTACTTGGGACCTATCACCAAGAATGAACAGATTGCCTCAGATAACTTGCCACCCATTTTTTAAGAAGTAAACTATTACACATGCAATCTGAGTGCTAGCCCACACCATCCCATTCCTGGAGCTGGTTTTCACACTTTTTAGAATTTAGAATTAGTTGACAGTATTTAGAAATCAAAAGATTTCACATAAAAATTAGGAAGCTTTGCTTTCCTCCAAGAGTCAGAAGATCTGGTAACTTGGGGTATATTCCCACATGAGTCAGCAGGGACTCTGCAGCTGCCATCTCCCTGACGCAAAGTATGTGCTCTCCAGCACACCACACTCCCCACCACTCCCTAAAGCCTCTTAGCTTAGGCTGCCTCACTTATACATGGCACCTGGCTCCTGCAGGCATGTGCGTTTGCCATCTTCATGTAAAATCTTTGAAGTCAAAAAGCTTTTTTATTACTGGAACTGAGCCACTAACTCGCTGGATGACCTTGAGCAGGTTATAGACCTCTCTGTGCCTCCATTCGCTCATATGTCAGACTGGGATAAGAAGCGTACCTACTTTTGAGTGTGGATTGAGCATTATTATATAAAGTATTTAGAGCAATACCTGGCTCATAATTCTGCTGCTAAAAGTCCACAGTCTTTTATCCAAAACCCTTGGGGCTAGATGTCTTTTGGAATTCAGATTTCTTTTGGATTTTAATAAGGTAATAAGTGTATATATCATATATTACAGTCCATCCCGGCAGGATCCAGGCTAGCACCTTGGAATTAAACACACTGAAATTTCTGCAGGAGAAAAAGCAAGAACACACGTGAAGTGTGATACAGACTTAAACTGCTTCATCCATTTTGGGGTGGGTCAGGCTGCCTAGAAGCATTCAGGTCCTCGGGGAGAAGGCAGGTCCCAATCCCAGAGCTCCCAGACTTTGTCTCTTTCTTGGATATTTGGGTTTTCTTATGAGAGGAGAAATCGTGAGGTTGGTTTTTGTCATTGGTCTCGATCTGTTTGTTAATAAAGTAACTGAGAATTTTGTAGCCGCCCCGGGGTTTCTACCACAGCTGGCTCTGTCTGGCCTTCCTCCCGCTGCTTCAGGCCCCCTGCAGCTTTTCTGCGGGTCCTTCCCCAGGCCAGCCACCCAGCTGCGAGCTCCACCTCGGCCCTCTGAGGCCTGCTTCCTCAAGTCGGTTGAAGTCTAAGTTAAGTCTGGCGGCCTCAGCTGCCTAATCTCCCCTGGGCAAACCCTTCTCACCTGGCAGGCCCGCCCCCTCTCTTCCCTCCTCTGTCCTCCCCTGTCCCGGCTTCACACTACTCCCCCCTCCCCCGGCCCCCCCCCGCCCCCCCACTGCTCAGCCTCTTCCCTCTGCCTGGACCACCTCCTCTCCTACCCAAGGCCCACCCCCCCTCCAAGGCCGAGCTGAGGTCCCACCTGCTCCTTGAGGTTTTTCCCAGTAACTTCAGCTCAGCTCCTTTTTCCAGAGTCAGTATACACAGTCCTTAACCTGGTGGCTGAGCACTGACCTGCGCTTTCCTTCACTCATTCACCTGTACTCTCAGCAGTCACCCAGGTGTGTGTGGCGGGGGGGTGGGGGTGGGGGTGGCGGGGGGTGGTGGGGGGTGGGGGTGGGGGTGGCGGGGGTGGCGGGTGCGGGGGCGGGGGCTTCCTTCTTCCCTCCGGGCCTCTGCTGCCTCCGTGCGGTGCTTCCCTGCATTGCACCTCGGGCCGCTGTGCACGAGCTCGGACCGCCCCGCGCGGTCCATCCTGAGCCCGGTGCCAGTAAGGATGGGGCTTCGGTGGCCAAAAGCTTCCCAGGTCTTTATGCTTATTCAGCTGAGACCAACAGCCGGCCAGATCCCCTCTCCTCTTTCTCCGCTCACACCAACCCCCGGTTGTCCTCTGGTGACAATGCCACTTCCCTTCCCTGGGAGAACAGCCCTGGCGGTATAGCTGTGGGATTTCCCTGGGCTAAAAAACGGACGGAGGGGACTTTGTCCCAGACTCCACCACCGTCCTTTCCTTCCTTCCCTGTCGGTATAAACATGCGGGTGTGCACACCTTACCGGGCTGGCAGATGCTGCCTTTCGTGTTTTGTGCGCTGGAGGAAGGCAGGAAAGGAGTGTTTCTTCTCTCACCTTGTCTCACCCACTGCGGCCACTCCACCCTGATCCCTGGGGGCCAGATCCTCTGTCTCTTGGGGTTTTGAAGGTGATGGAAACCTGTTCGTTTGGGCCAGAGTGTTTTTCCCCTTTCTCCTTAAGACTGAATGCTTACACTAGCTCCTTTGTGGTAATCAAATTCAACCGAATTCATAATCCGTAAATTCCCTGGGTAAGAAAGAGGCCATCTGGGTGTTGGTCGTGACTCTTGTTGTGTCCATGGTTCATAAAGATAGGCAACACCCTGGTCTAGAAGGAGAGAGCTCCCCACTCCTGGCACTGAGCCCCACGCCACCCCCTCACCTGCTTCAGGTCACGTGGTCCTTGTTGGCCTGGCAGTGTTTCTTTTGACTGTTGGTCCTCCAGTCAGTTAACGAATGTGTCATCATTTAAGTCCCCAAACATGTCTCGATTGGCCTCCCTTTCTTAGGGGCATTGAGAAGGATGAGAAGGCCAGTGATTAGGGGAAGATGGAGGGAGGAGAAAGAGGCTAAGAAGGTGAGGGAAGAGAGCATGCAGTATGAGGGAGAGTTTGCATCTGTCCCCTTGACTTTCCTAGGAAGCCGTGGTGCGGCTTCATTGTGTGATTTGAAAGGTTGGAATATAGGCTTATGAGTTGCCAGAGTCGCCAACACACATATATCCAAGTGTGTTCTAGGGACCTTCAAGGACACTGGCATTGGCAGTGGAGGCTGGCTGCACCTCTGCTTCTCCCTCTCCTCCCAGCTGACAAGGGTATGAAAACCCCCCAGATTCCCCCAAGGGGCTGTCCTTGGTCCTAGGGTGTCTCCTGCACAGGACCGGGCAAGAAGCAGGGGACCCAAGGGAGCTGGGCTCTCCCAAGGATCAGTACCCCATGTCCAGTGCTCTGCTGCACCCCCGACAAACCATCCACCACCCCGTCCCCGTTTTGCTATAAATTTTGAGCAGTTCAGGCTACACAATTCAGCGGACGGATAAGGGCTTTCAAGTCAGTCCATCTGGGTTAAACGTCCCGGTCTCATAGCAGTTAGTGTGACTGTGAACGAGTTTCCTTATTCATCAAAGGGAATAGTCATCCCTACCTCGTAGGTTTCTGGTGAGGGTTAAATAAGTGATATATGTCAGTCATCTAATACATGATGCCTGAAACGTAGTAAGTGCTTAGTCAATCCTAGGTTCCCCTTCCCGACACTTCTGCCCACCCCAGTCCCGAGCTACTTTTCTAAATAGGAGATGGTGATTGGGCGGGGTGGGGAATAAAAAGGCATGCAATCACGTAAACCACAACTTCCTCCAGATTAGTCATTAAAACGTTTATTACGTTCATTGAGCTGTGTGAAGGAATATGAACTTTTGAAAGAAAAGAAAGGCTTTTGCATTTAACAAAGGAAATGGAACTAACAGGCAAAACTCTAAGTTAAAAGAAGCCCGAATAGCTCAGAATCGGCAACTGAGACGGTGGCACAGCAGCAGCAGCAAATCACCTTGTCTGGCCGTCCCCTGGAGGGAGGGTAGGGCAGAAAGCTTCCCGTTGGGCCAGTGACAGGGAAAGGTTTCTGGTGGAGGGAGGAAGACAGTAACATGATCATCTTATAAAACGGAAGCAGGAGGACCCGGGCTCGTGTCTATGTTGTTTGCCGTATGAAGCCGGAAGGGGAGAGCGTGACAGACATCTCCTAACTGTACCCACATCCACATCGTTGTCACCCCCCAGATCAGTGAGTCTTTGTTTTCAGGGTCTCCTTGTGCTGCTTCACCAGGGAGCCGACCCACTCCTTGGTTTTCTGCTTGGCTTCCTCCCAGGTGAAGAGGGGCTCATACCCCAGCTCTCGCTGAGCTTTCTTATAGGAGAAGGTGAACACACTGTTTGACAGGGTTACCAGGTGGCAGTTGAAGGGGGGTCGATATTTGTAAATTGGACTGAGCAAGAAGCTCACTATCTCCAGCAGGAAGGCAAGCCAATACTTCAGAGAAACGGGGAGGCTCATCCCGGAATCCAGGCAGAGGCCCCATTCTTTGCCCAAAGTGTAATTGAGGTCGTCATAGCTTTGGTGAGGTGTGCCGTCTGAGATGTAGTAGAACTGTCCTTGGATGCTTGGGGCCTTCTGGGGGTCCCGCAGGGCCCTCGAGGCCAGAATGTGGGCCCAGGCCACGTTGCCAACATAGACTGGGTTGACTCTGGAGAACTTGCAGTGATGGGACAGGATTCCATTGTTCTTCAGGGCACTGTCCACGTGGGCCAAAAGTAATGGGCTCCCCTCCCCATAGATGTACATGGGCCTCAAGGCACAAGTGTACAAGGTGCCGCCATTTTTAAGAGCCCACCCATTAGCTCCCAGCACAGCCTTCTCGGCAAGCTTTTTGCTGTATGGGTATGGAGAGGACCATGCCGTTTCAAGATGCTCTTCTTCGTGGCCGTCCTGGATGATCTCCCTGTAGGAGTTGGGCCCAGCCACCTCTATGGTGCTGGTATGGATGAAGACTGGCACGCTGGCCTGGACACAGGTCTCCAACAGGAGCTGGGTACCTGCCCACGGGGAGCACACCGTCAGTGTCGGGAAATAGTCCAGAGCCAGCCGTGCCATGGACCGCGTCTGCCCCTAACCCTCAAGGGAGGGGGCTGTTGCACATGAGGAGTGCGTTCTTGTGTGTCTCTGGCTGAGATCAGCTTATGCTAAAGCCACAGGACGAAAGCAGGAATGAAAAGAGGCCAAGATTTGGAATCTGGAGATCCAGCATTTCTAGGCTTTTGGATTTCATGGACCAGGGTACGTACTTCTAATTTCAGAGAAGGACAACGAGTTGCCACTTTATATTTTGCGGAGTAAAGAGATTTTAAAATGATCATTTGTCATGTCTACCACCTCATTAAAGATAGGCTATTTTAACTTAAAACATTAGGAGGTCATACTCTCAGAATAAGGACAGCTCTGGTCCTTAGGCAAAAGAGGACAGCTGAAGGATTCACATCACACACACACACACACACACACACAGAGTTGTATATAGGTAATATATACTCTTAAGTGCACATTGAATTGTTCCTATTTTTCTCCTTTTTTTTTTTTTTTGAAGACCAATAAAAACTTGTCACAAGGACTTTCTTTTGAGTCACTGAGCAAATGATTGGTGGGCTCTGGGGAGAAGCTGGAGATCCAGACTCTGTTTCTGATTGTGTGTTTCCTACAAAGGCCACTGCTAATTGTAGCTGTGGCTTCTTAACCCAGGTATGAAAAGTCGGGGTGGCAAAGCTTCCTTTCGCTTAGCTTTCTGGAGCTAGCACTGGCCTTGTGTGTCGAGCCGGAGGACGAAGCAGAAAGGAGTGCACCCTCTGCTGGTAATATCTATCATGGGAGGATCTTGCAGAATCCCTTTATGTGGGTAGGATTTTAGCTCACGGAGGTCACCCAGAGCGCCTTCCTTACAAGAAGGAAGCAATTTCCTGGGCAAAGCATCATTTTTGGGTGGTATTTTAAAAAATCCTTTTTAAGGTCTTTGTGCAATTTGCTTTTCAGGAGAGACAGCCTCCTTTTTAAAAAATTAAATCTAGAAGCAGAGAAAATTCGGAGCTAATTTACCTGCAGAGGGAGAAATGGCCATGATGGTGAAGTATTTTCTAAACCTGTCAGTGATGCTAGTTTTAGTCAATGGAGGCCTCTAACGTTTCTCAGGGATTTCAAATCCCCTGTTGTTGGGAGCCGTGGAGAGTAGAAATTATGAGAGGGGGGCCGAAAACTCAAGACTGGTTAATCTTAGCACCCTCCTGGCAATATGGGGGTGACCGGGGGTGTGGCTAAGTTGAAACTAGAAATGGTCTTTTTTGAAACAGTGCAATTTTAGGCTGGAGATGCAAAAGCAATGAGTTGCTTTAGAAAAGGAGTCTCTGAGTAGACTAACTCTGGCGGGCAGGGCGTGGAAGGCAGATGTTCTGGGGTGCTGTGGTCCTAGAGAGATTGGCCTCCAGGGGTCAGAGGGAGGATACTACACAGCAAGCTAATAAGGGATTTAAGCTAATCCCTTGAGTGACTGTGTCTAGATTTAAAGTAAACTGGAAAGCCACAGTTCAGAGAGGGCCACCAAGCACTTATGGGATGAGGATCTAAAGAGGGTGTACTTTGGGCACCTGGCTAGGAGCTACTCTTCAATAATAGATCTGGTAGTGAGCTGAAGAGATGGTATTATGGATAACGGGAAATTATTCTTGTTAAGAAAATATTACAGGAAGACAAGTGCTGGCTAATTCTGTACTGCCAGACCACTGTGAACCAGCTTTGCCAGTTCTCTTATGAGGAATCCTTCTGGGGGGTGGCATTCTCTTTACCCTTATTATCCTTCCTTTGCAGGAAGTCCTGCCTGAAGGAAACCAGCCCAGAGCTGTGGCCCGTCACTCCTAACTGACTTGGGGGTACCTCATACCACAGAGCTCTTAGTTCTTGGCTGTATGGTGACCCTCAACTTAGAGCCACACAGAAAAGCTAGCATGATGACCAAGGAAGAATTTGTAAGGTCTGGTTCCAGCCCAGTGGAGACAGGAGGTGGTTGGATAGCAAGAGTTTGAGGTTGGAGCTGAGTCAACACTTGATTGGACCAGCAGAAGGGTTTTCGTGGCCTTTGGACTCACACAGGCGTGGGTTTAAATTCTAGCCCTTTCACTCCTCCCCAGAGGGCCTTGGACAAGTCCCTTAGCCTGTCTCAGCCCTAGTTCCCTCATCAGAAATACGGAGGATGATGGCCTTGAATCTCTGTTGGTGGTGATGAGGAAAAATACTTGGTGCCCACCCAGCAGGTGTCTACCAGCCTCCTCTTCACTTATCCCACCTTCTGACCCTCACTTGCCCACTTCCCTTCAGCTCCTCCCCAGGATCCTGTACCTCTCACATTGACATTCATGATGGTCTCTCGCTGAACGGCGTTCATGACGTCGATGACAGAGGCGGTGTGGATGACCACCGAGGCACCCTGACAGGCTTCCTTCAGGCACTGCTCATCCAGGATGTCTCCTTCCAGCAAGGTCAGCCTGATCTTGCTCTGGAGCTCTGTGTGAACAGGAGTCAGGTCACTGGAAGGCTTTCTGGATCTGGAAGATTCCTGGTAACCCAGGTCTTTAAGGACAGGTAGATTGGGGGGAATGAGGAGTGGGGAGGGGTGAACATCCCATGGAAGGACCAATTAAACAAGGCCACAGAAATCAGAATGTGTAGCATTTCTTGGGAAAGAGCAAACATCTCTTTCCGTCCCATCTCATCCTAAAAAAGAGAGTTTGAGCAGTGAGGGGTCAAGAGTGCCTGGAACCAAAATTGTTAAAGAGACTCATGGGGAGTTTATAAAATTCATTAAGGAGAGAATTTGCATTTAATTCGGTAGGGAATGGGGAATCCAGTATAGGTTTGGAATTAAAGGAGAAATGTAAACAGTTGTGCTGTAAGAAGCGAACCCTGGCTGCGGTATTATAACGTGGATCAGTCTAGTGGATATAAGAGAAAGCAAGGTGATTGAGGGATTAATTACACCGTCTGAACCACAGTTCACATGGGGAAGACTGGAACCAGGGATCCAGGAGTGGGAGACGAGAAGGGGAGAGGTACAAAAGGTTCAACTTTCAGACCTTACCTTGCCAGGTCCTGGTTCTTACTGGTGATGGGCTGGGAGGAAGAGTCAAAGGCAGCCTGAGTTTTTCCCACTTGAGTGATCAGAAGGATAGTGGCGCTTATTAACAGGAATTTAGGGTGGGCCCGAAGGATGGATTTAACTGAAAGAGCTCTTATTAGATATCATCAAAAGCAGATATCAATGCTGAAAATGAGCCAGCCACCGAGGGACTAACATTCCGGCCATCTAGCCAAGGGTTGCAGAGACAACATCAGGGTCTCTGGCTCCTCTGAAGCCCGCGGGAAGTGGAGCTACTGTGCACTACTGGTAACATCATCACCTCAGATGAGCCCACGACATAAACGCCACGCTACATACAGTTTGGATAAATACCCCGCACTTATTTTGTGCTTTTTATTTTGCACACTACCTTCAGCTTTCTGATTTCCTTTCACAGCTGTCTCATGAGATAGAGATTCTGATTTCCACTTTACAGGCGAGGCTCAGAGAGGGTGAGGTAACATCCAAGTCACACTTCTAATGAAGACTCTAGCCTGCCCCCCGCCCCGCCTCCCGCCCCCCCCCACCCCGCCCAGGCTTCAAGCCTTGCTTGCAGGACGTCAATTTAAATGAAATTGGCAATGGACGGCAGAGAACAGTGAGAGAGAAATTCAGAGTGAAAAATTCAGGGCTGCAGAATTTCCTCCTTGGGTTACAACTTGGAAGAACCTTAAGCCTGCTCTCCTTAAGCCTCTGCAAAATTAGCTCCGCCCCAATGCTTCCACTCCAAAAAGGCCACGAAGTGAGAGAAAGGCAGAGGAATTAGCCGCAGAGTGGAATTTTCTGATTGTGTCCCCACGTCTGCCCTGCCCCTCCCTTACTCTGCCTCTCTTTCAAGGCTAACTTCAGCAGACCGGCTCAAAGGAATTGCTATGCCCTGAAGCCCAAGGCCAAGGGAGGAAAGACCTCTTACCCATTAGTATGCAGGGCCGCAGAGAGAACAGCAGAGGGCGCTGTGTATGCCTCGGCGGTGGAGCCCTAGCTTCCTCCTCCAAGGCTCTGTGGGACTTGGCCAGTGTTTTGCATAGACTGAATATGCAGTTGCTTACGTGGTGTGAACTGGATTGGAGGGAGGCCCAGAGAGAAGCTACTAGACAAACTAGTGATTAAGAGTACAGACGCTGCAGCCAGACCGCCTGGGTTCAAATCCAGCTTTGCCATTTTCCAGGTGGGGGACCTTGAACAAGTTAATTAACCTCTGCAACGTCTGCATATTTGTGTCCCCTCAAATCCATTTGTTGAAATCCTAATGCCAATGTGATGGTGTTAGGAGTTGGGGGGATCTCTGGGTGGTGATTAGGTCATGAGGGTAGAGCCCTCACGAATGGGATTAGTGTTCTTATAGAAGAGACCCCAGAGACATCCCTCGCCCCTTCCACCATGTGAGAAGGTGTAGGCTATGAACCCTGGAAGAGAGCTCTCACCAGGACTTGACCCTGCCTTGATTTTGGACTTCCAGACTCCAGAACTGTGAGCGGTACATTTCTGATTATAAGCTACCCAGCCTGTGGTATTTTGTTGCAGCAGCCTGAATGGACTGGATTCTTCTGTGCTTGTATTCTCATCTTTAAAGAAAGGAGGACACTGTTACCCATCCCAGACGATTGTGATGAGGAACAAATGCGTTGACACACGTAAAACACTTAGCGCAGTGCCTGGCACAGAAAGAACACCGTGAGCGGTCTCTGTTATTATCCTGACAGAGGCCCCTGCCCCACCCATGACAGCGCATGACGTATTCACACTGGGGAGATGTTCCTCTTAGGTTGAGCATCGCCCTCTCTGGGCATAAGTTGTCAGACTGCCAACATTGCTGAGATGTAGGGATTACAAACGGTTGATGTTGATCAGTTGTGAATTTTTTTAAAAAAAGCAGAGACGCTGTTGAAGCAGAGGATAGAGGAAATAGGATGTTTGCAGAGGTCAGGGGAGAGGAAAGGAGAACAGAGCGATGGGCAGGGTCCAGGAGAGCGGGCTGGGGAGGGGGGGGGCTTTGTGTGGGGAGAGGGGTCCTCTGGGCAGCCAGGGCCTGCATGTAGACGGCCAGTCCACTGGGGCTGGGGAGGAGGACAGCGAATTGGTTTGGGGGCGCATAAGGGGGAAATGGCAGAAATTGAAGATTCACTTTGCCAAGAGTCAGCCCTAGGGCCGTGTGATTGGAGTTCTAGTCTAAGCTCTGCTACCCATTAATCCGGGTAGCAAGTCACTTTACCTTTGTGGACCTCAATTTCCTCATTGTCCGGATGGGTGTTACCCCTCTCCTACCTTCCTCACAGGGTTATTTTGAGGATCTGGGGGGCAAAACAGGTTGGAAAATACACTATAAATCAAGCTTTTGCATTGGCACCACGGGCAGCAATCTGGAAAGAGACGTGAGGTGCTTCAGCAGATTCTGCAGTCACTTCCTTGTGGTGATGAGAAGAGAGGCGAATGATAAAAAGAGATGTACGGGGAATCCACGCGAGGTGTGTCTGCACTCATGCTGCCTCTTGTTAGGTTTCTGGCTCCCTTGCTGCAAGCCTGTGCACGTTCTGCACTCCCCTCTCTCCTGCTCCGTCTCTAATTCTCTCTTTCTCTCTCTCTCTCTCTCACACACACACTCACACACACTCGCTTCACCTTCTCTTCCTTCTATTTCACCTTCACTGGAGATGCTCAGTGAAGCCACAGAAAGACCAGAGCAATCAAGAGGGGCGGGGACCCGCTGGTGGGGTCTCCAGGTTAATGGCAATAGCTCGCCCTTTGCAGATGGTACATAGCAAGTGACAAGTCAAAAATCATCAGAACATTGAAGACTTGTTGACAAGGGAGAAAACTGAAACATGATTTTCTGGATGAGAAGAACAGAGGCTGAAGTGGCTGGTCTACAGCCACCCTCTCTAATCCTGGGTCAGGACCAGAATCATCTCCTGACACCATCTGTGATTACACCATGGTATTACTCCATCTGTAATCTCCTTTCTGATAACATGGGATTAGCCTTGATTTGACTACAACTTTCCTTAAATTGCTAGACAAGAACCCTCTCCCCACACCTGTGCAGGGTTTAAAATGGAACTACACGCCCACGACTCAAGTTCACTTACTAGAAAATTCCTCCCGAACTTCTGGTCTGAAGACTTTGTCCAGCACCCGGATCTCCTGCAGCTCCTTCTCCTCTACCAACAAGTGGACGATCCTCTGACCCAGAAACCCTCCTCCACCTGTCACAAGGCAGCTCCACCCTGCCATGGCCAAACCTGGGCGCCGAGAAACACTTGCCAGGAACCAGAAAACCCTGGGGAGCAGTTTGGATGAGAGGTTGACACAGGAGAGAGCCTAAAAGAAATGTCAAGTGATTACATGCTCATAAAAACCCACTGTGTTCCTTCGACTCCATTTTTGCAAAAATCCCATGCACCCCCTCCCAGGAGTAGCTGAAAGAAAATGAAAAAGCTCTAACCTGTTAGATTGTTGCAAGCCAGATGAGAGAGTGGGGTTCTGGTCTCCTTATGTCCCAAAGACAGGACTGGAGGGAGCTTTATGTGCTGTTGCCTCTGACTCAGCCCACTTCACCTTGAACTCTTACTCCATACTCATTGCTCACCCCTGGTCACTTCATCAAAAAGTGGTGAGCTTTTAACTTGTATCTCTCATTCCTCCAAAGCACAAGAAGAGAAAGCAAGCTTCAAGGCCACAGTGTGATAAAGATTCTTGGTTCTGCCCTCAGCAGGACTCGTGGAGGTCAGTGTCCGCTGTCTGGGATCCGCAGTCTGTAAACTTAAGCTAGACCGGGAGAAATCTCCCAGCACAGTGTGAATTGCTGCCTTGTGCAGTAAATACATCTGGGCGGGGCGGGGCGGGGCGGGGCGGTGGAGGGTGCCTTCACTATGGAAGGCAATTTTCTTTCCCACCCAATATATCTGGAGCCTCAATTTCGACTTCCCCCTGGAGAGCTCTGGGTTTCTGGAGGAAGAGCACCATTGAAGGGAAGCTATCTGGTGATAACCACCTAGTTCTAAGATCTGTACAACGAGAGTAGGTGTATGGCTGTTAGCTTAACTAACACCATCTTGGTCCCTTACAGTTTTTCCTGTCCTTTCACTGACCCTACTCAGAACTGTGCAGTGAATTACTTCTCTGTTGTCAAGGGCTTTGTAATAGATATTAATAGATTTTGTTTAATAACTGTTAGAGCCAGGTGGCCTCTATGATCTGTTAGTCCCCAAACAATGATGAAAACCTTTGCTGACATATTCTCGGTGCCCATGAGACTAGTCACCCCTTCATAAATATTAATGTAGGAATGCGCGTCCTGCTTCCAAGCGCTGACCCTCATGCCCTAGGTTAGTTATAAAGTTGTCCTGATAGCCCTCGGCAGTGCTCAGTGCAGCTGTGAATGCCTCTTGGTCATTGTTTACCAAACCCTATTCTGTAAGTTACAATCTAATAAACTGATCCATTGATTACGTGGAGCTGCCTGCCTCACTTTTCCTTCTCAAGATGTCTTCTCAGTTGGATGGGCACTTTTTCTTCCCTCTGTCCTCCAACAGTAGAGATCTGTAGCTGTGGGCCACCGTAGCTTTTATTATGAATGTTTGCACTCACCCCAGATTTTGGCTGCAAAACCACTCTCAGTAGATTCTTGAACTGAAGATGCCCGTATGCTTCGGAAGCCTGTGCCCAGAGATGCCCAAATACCACTGCCATAAGCTTTGCAAGATACTGTCAAAAAATTGAGGTGTAATTTACGTGTGTTAAAATATCGAGATCTTAAGTGTTAGTTCAATGAACTGTTACAATTATGTACACCGATGTAATAAACCACCCAAAACAAAATATACAACATTTTCTTCCCTGCAGAAAACTCTTTCCTACCCCTTTCCAGCCAATTCCCATCCTTCCAGTCTACCCCAGAAACAACGACACTCTGATATTTAGTGGATAGATACTCTCCTAAGTTTTCTTCTAAATTTATGGTTCTGGGTATATATTTAAATATAGAATCCATTTAAAATTAACTTTTGTACACTGAATACAGAAAAATTCACTATTGTGTTCCTTTACTTTCTATCCATTTGCTTTCACCAGTTTTTTTTTTTTTTGGTTTTAATTATTTGCTTGTTTATATTTACTCTGGGTTTAATTTACACTTCTTTTTCAAGTTTCTTATGGTCAAAGATTGGATACTTGATTTCTTCTTTTTGACAGTGTGCATTTGCATTTAGAGCTGCAAATTTCCCTCTAAACATTGTGTTAGCTGCACCCAACAGTTTTGATGTATTAGAATTTTGTCATCATTCAGGTAAATATATTTTTCTAATTTACCTGTGATTTCTTCTTTGATGTGTGAGTTACTCAGAGCATGTTGTTTAATTTCTAAAATTGGGGATTTTTCAGGTATCTTGTTGTTATCAATTTCTAATATAATACTATTGTGGCCAGAGCATATACTCTGTTTGACTTTGATTTTTAGATATTTATTGAAACTTGTTTCGTGGTCCGGCAAAAATGGTCTATCTTGGTGAAATGCCGCATGCTCTTGAAAAGAATTTTTCACGTTTCCATAGTTGTTGGGAGTAATGCTTTACAAAGAGTGGGTTTGACCCCCTACTCCAGGTCTCTCCCTCTCCCCATGTTATAGACATTCTCCTCTTCCCACTAGGGACCTGACTCCCAATGCCTCAAACACACTTGCTTAGGAAAGGTTGACCCTAGTCACTGAGTTATAGCATCTTGTTCCCTGAAGCTATCAGCACTAACTGAAGGCCCTTGTCTTGCTGAGACGCGTAGAGCCTATCTGAGGCCACTAAAGTGCATCATACAGCTTTGCCTGCTCTAGCGATGCTGTAAGTGAACCATATACATCCCCTGTCCTCTTCGAGGCTGGCGTTTGTATTCATTCCCCCAGCTGCTGGGAATGCTGGAGGCTGGTAGATTTCAGCTAGTATCTCTCTGGGAATTGCCTTCAGCCAAAGAGCCAACAGAACAAGAGTTCAGCATCTCTGAGTGGAACCAATAAACTCTACAGACAGTGAGAAATAAAATAAAGGGGAAGGCAGATGGGGACCACAACATCACCTTTCTTTTACTTCCAAACATCTTTACTGAGATATAATTTACATGCCATAAAATTAACTTGTTTTAAGTATACAATTCAACTATTTTAAGTAAAATTATGGACTTGTATAACCATAACCATTGTCCTGTTTTGGAACATTTCTATCTCCCCCAAAAGATCTCTTGTGCCCATTAGCAGCCACTCCTCATTCCCACTCCCCCGCTCTGGGCAACTTTTATTTATTTTTTATTTATTTATTTATTTTTTACGGTACGCGGGCCTCTCACTGTTGTGGCCTCTCCCGTTGCGGAGCACAGGCTCCGAACGCGCAGGCTCAACAGCCATGGCTCACGGGCCCAGCCGCTCCGCGGCATGCGGGATCTTCCCGGACCGGAGCAAGAACCCGCGTCCCCTGCATCGGCAGGCGGACTCTCAACCACTGTGCCACCAGGGAAGCCCTCCAGCTTTATTTTGATTTCCATTTGCATGGAATATCTTTTTCCATCCCCTCACTTTCAGTCTGTATGTGTCCCTAGGTCTGAAGTGAGTCTCTTGTAGACAGCGATATGCATCTTGTTTTTGTATCCATTCAGCCAGTCTATGTCTTTTTGTTGGAGCATTTAATCCTTCTACATTTAAGGTAATTATTGATATGTGTGTTCCTATTACCATTTTCTTAATTGTTATGGGTTTGTTTTTGTAGGTCCTTTTCTTCTCTTGTGTTTCACACTTAGAGAAGTTCCTTTAGCATTTGTTGTAGACCTGGTTTGGTGGTGCTGAACTCTCTTGGCTTTTGCTTGTCTGTAAAGCTTTTGATTTCTCCATCGAATCTGAATGAGATCCTTGCTGGGTAGAGTAATCTTGGTTGTAGGTTCTTCCCTTTCATCGTGCCACTCCCTTCTGGCTTGTAGAGTTTCTGCTGAGAAATCAGCTGTTAACCTCATGGGAGTTCCCTTGTATGTTATTTGTCCTTTTGCCCTTATTGCTTTCAATAATTTTTCTTTGTCTTTAATTTTTGTCAATTTGATTACTATGTGTCTCAGCGTGTTTCTCCTTGGGTTTACCCTGCCTTGGACTCTCTGTGCTTCCTGGACTTGGGTGGCTATTTCCTTTCCCATGTTAGGGAAATTTTCGACTATTATCTCTTCAAATATTTTCTCAGGTCCTCTCTCTCTCTCTCTCCTCCTTCTGGGACCCCTATAATGCGGATGTTGTTGTGTATAATGTTGTCCCAGAGGTCTCTTAGACTGTCTTCATTTCTTTTCATTCTTTTTTCTTTATTTTTTATTCTTTTTTCTTTATTTTCTTTCTTTCTTTATTCATTATTTTTTCTTTATTATTTTCATTCTTTTTCTTTATTTTCTTTATTCTTTATCCACGACAGTGAATTCCACCATTCTGTCTTCCAGGTCACTTATCTGTTCTTCTGTCTCAATTATTCTGCTATTGATTCCTTCTAGTGTATTTTTCATTTCAGTTATTGTATTGTTCATCTCTGTTGGTTTGTTCTTTAATTCTTCTAGGTGTTTGTGCTTTAATTCTTCTAGGTCTTTGTTAAACATTTCTTGCATCTTCTCAATCTTTGCCTCCATTCTTTTTCCGAGGTCCTGGATCATCTTCACTAACATACTGAATTCTTTTTCTGGAAGGTTGCCTATCTCCACTTTATTTAGTTGTTTTTCTGGGGTTTTATCTTGTTCCTTCATGTGGTACAAAGTCCTCTGCCTTTTCATTTTGTCTCTCTTTCTGTGAACGTCTCTCTCCTTTCTTAGGATGTCAATTATCCTTCTTTTTTAAGTGGTTGCCCTAGAGTTTGCAATATACATTTACAATGAATCCAGGTTCACTTTCAAATAACACTATACCACTTCACGGGTAGTGTGAGTATCTTATAATAACAAAATATTCCTAGTTCCTCCCTCCTGTCTCTTTTATCATTGTTGTCATTCATTTCACTTATACACAGGCATATACATAAAATATACATATATAATTGTTACTTTATTATTTTGAACAGGCTCTTATCTGTTAGATCAACTGAGAATAAGAAAAATAAGAGTTTTTAACTTCACATCTTCCTTCTCTAATGCTCTTTCTTTGTGTAGATCTAAGTTTCTGACCTATACAATTTTCTCTTTCTCTGAGGAGCTTTTTTCAACATTTCTTGCAGCGTAGCGTTACTGGTAACAAATGCTCTCAATTTTTGTTTGTCTAAGAAAGTCTTTATTTCTCTTCAGCTTAAAAAGGCAATTTCACAGAATACAGAATTCTATGTTGGTGTTCTTTTTTTCTCTCAACACCTTGAATATTTCAGTCCACTCTCTTCTTGCTTACGTGGTTTCTGAGAAGGATGTAATTCTTATCTTTGCTCCTCTATAGGTAGTGTGCTTTTTTTCTCTCTGGCTTTGGTCAAGACTTTTTTTTTAATCTTTGATTTTCTGTAATTTGAAGATAATATGCCTGCTTGGTGTTCTCTGACCTTCCTGGAACTGAGGTTTGGTGTCTGACATTAATTTGAGGGAAATCCTTCGTCATTATTGCTTCAAATATTTCTTCTCTTCCTTTCTCTCTTCCTTCTCTCTCTCATATTTGCATTACTCATATAGTACACCTTTTATAGTTGTACCACAATTCAGGGATATTCTGTCCTGGGTTTTTTCCCAATATTTTTTCTCTTTGCTTTTTAGTTTTGGAAGTTACTATTGACGTATCTTCAAACTCAGAGATTCTCTCCTCAGCCATGTCCACTCTGCTAAAGAGCCCATTAAAGGCATTCTTTATTTCCGTTACAGTGTTTTTGATCTCCAGCATTTCTTTTTGATTCTTTCTTAGAATTTCCATCTCTCTGTTTACATAACCCATCTGCTTTTGCATGTTGTCTACTTGGCGCATTCGATCGTTTAGTGTATGAATCAGAGCTGTTTTAGATTCCTGGCTTGATAAATCCAACATCCCTGCCATATCTGAGTCTGGTTCTGAGGCTTGTTCTGTCTTTTCAAACTGTATTTTTTTGCCTTGTAATTTTTTGTTTAAAGCCAGACATGATGTACTGGGTTAGAAGAACTCTGGTCCATAGGCCTGTAGTGATGTGGTGGAAGGGTGTGTGTTGGGGAAGTGTTCTACAGTCCTATGATTAGTCTTGGTCTTTTGGTGAGCCTGTGCCCCTGGACTGTGAACTTTACTTCTCAATCCCCCCTTCCCCGCTAAAGTGGGACAGGATTGCTAGAGGGGGCAGGAGTTGGGTATTTCTGGTCTCCCAAGTTGGTTGGGCTCTGATAAAACCCTAGTAGGTGAGGGTCTGGTAAAGTGGTTTCTTTTGAGGGCAGGCCTTGTTAAGAACAGCATGCACTGGCGTATATCAACATGGTTATTTTCCCCCTCCCCCTGCTAGAAGCTCTAGGGACTTTTTTCTCTGATATTCACTGTGAGAACCTAGTAGAGTTCCTGTAAGTAAAACAAAAGTATTGGGTGGGGGGGGGTCCTCCTCTGACTGGGTGCCCCCAGAGTTTTTTAACTCTCAGACGTGTCCACACCTAGCCTCCAGCAATTCATCAGTTACAGTTCAGGTTTTCTGATGCCAGGGCTGGTTTTCACTGAGGCTTCTGCTCATAGATTTCTGCTCAGATAAATTGTGATTCTCTGTACCTGCCAGTCTCTCCAGTTTGGGGGGTGGTGGTGGTGGTGTGCCCTGTGACCTCACTTTTCTGAAGGATCTAGAGAAGTTGCTGATTTTTCAGTTTGTTCAACTTTTTACTTGTTGTTGGAATGGACCGGCAACTTCCAAGATCCTTACCTCCTGGATTGGGAAACAGAAGTCCCCCATATTGTTTAATTTTCATGATGAGAATCCAAGGAGATTGGTATTATTATTTAGTAGAGGAAACAAAAGACGTTTTGAGTCTTGCCAAACATCTTGAGGACAGTGGAGTCAGAATCTGAATCAACACAACCTGACACTGGGGTGACTCCAAAGCCAATCCTCTTTATCAGAAAACAATGCTTATCTTTTAGATACCCAGTGTTCTGTTCAATTGTTGAAACTTTCCAATGGGGAAGATTTCTCTGCCTTCTTTATCCATGCATTCTAATGGAGGACATTTTTAGGGGCTGAGAAGTCCCTTCTGAGGTTTCATATGTATCTCTTCATGTGACTGTGGACATTCCGCTGTCCACACTTCTGATGCAATGAGAACAGCCTTTGGCACTATCTTTATAACATCCCTGCTCATCTCCCTTGGGATCCTGGATCTTAGGTCTAGCCCTCTGAGTTCAGAAGGAAAAGCCAACTTAAAAAATGACACAAATGTGTCTAGGACCAAAAAAAGAGTACAGTTATCACCCAGGTAGATGTATACAGGGAGAACTTACACTAGATTCTCTTGTAAAGTAAGCTAACTCCATTATCTACATCCCCAATTGCCTTCTTGCCATATGCTATTGTGATTTGTTTCTCTTACCCCAAACCCATCTGGAATGACTCAGTCAGGCTGCCACCTGCTGATTTCAGGGCTGAAGAGACTTCCTGGCCATCATGCCTACTTAGAAGTCCCTATAATAAGTACAGTTATTACAGAGAAACTTGGGGAATTTTACTGCATGTTCATCAGCCAGCAAGATAGTCTGAGCATGCAAAAAAAAATCTGATTTATGAGATGGTGGTGGGGTGGTTAGGAGAGTGGATGTTATCTTACCAACGATTCCTCGGGTTTCAAACCTTATTTTCAAGGCTGCTTATTTATTCTTTTGCACCACAAGAGACAATGAGGTTTTGAGATATTCTTATCTGATCTCTGACGTAAGAGAATAACAAGACCAAAGTCATGGACTTAACACAAATTGGAAGAGCCTTCAACAAGTGGTATCTGAGGCATAGTTTTGTGATCTAGAAGTGGAATTCCAGAGAGTGAATTTCTAGGAAGTTCACCAAGCCCCCGTGGATGTGATGCTGAGTCCCAGCTGGCGACAGGGGTATGAGGGCTGAGGAACAGGGAAGAGAAGAGCAAAGTCTATCTAGGTGCCGTCCCATGCTACATGAGGTGGCTGGGTTGTCCAGTTCTCTCAGGAGTCTGCCCGAAGCCTGCCCACTCTCAGAGTCCATGTTCTTGGAGACCCCTGGGTAAGAGAATATTTCTCAGACTTTAATTTCTTCAGTTGGTTGAGCTCTTTAGTACTTTATTGAGAAAGCCTACATCTATCTAGTAAAACTACCCAATGTGACTGAAATAAAGATGTCTCCTTTCTCATTTATTGGTCAAGGACTGGTATAGTCTAATTTGTTTCCAGAGTTCCTGAATCTCTTGTCTCTTTTCACTACCTCTCCTGGAGGTCAGTACACTACACAGAATAGACCTTATTTAACAGGATGCTGTGGCATCCTAGGTCACAGACACAAATGTTTTAGGTTTTCATTTGTTTTTCTGTTCTCTCACGTCTCTGGCATTGGCTCTGTGAACTAACGTTAGTTTCCCAAGATCCCTTGCAGTGGTGCATGAGTCAGGCTATACCAGGACCACCCCCGCCCCATAACCCTTTTTGATCCTGTGAAGCTGCCATCTTTTCCAAGGCACATTGTTGCTACTCCAATCAGTGTGTTGAGGGCCTTCTTCACACCCCTGCTCACTTAGGCCTCCTGTCCCACAGTGCAACTGTGACTGTTGTGTCAGCCAGGCAGTTGCCCTTAGACACAGCACCTCCTTAGCCTGTCCCTAAGTTTTAGCATAAGCACCCCATCCTTGCTGCCAAATTAAGACCCCTTCTTGGCCTCAAAATGACCATCAGCCCAACAATGCAGGAGCCAATTTTAACTTTTAACTGAATAAAAGGTTAGGATCTAACACAAGGGTCATGGTCAATTATCTTTTTCCTTTTATCAACCCATTAACAATGACATCTAACTTAGTCTCCCAGGCCTCTTTTCAAAGACCACAATCCTATCAACAGTCTACTACTCTTTAAGCGTTCTAACTACACTAGCTTCACTTTCCTTCTTTTATCTGGTTCGTCTGTTCTGCCCTGTCTCATAGATAGGGAATATGATTTTTGTTGGGGAATATTTTATATGGATAGCTCTTCTGTCCAGAGTGCAAATTTCCATAGTTATCTCATAGAGATATAGAGGATATAGATAGATACAGAGGATGTAAAAAAATATAGCTATTTAAGTCACTACTGATCTTCCCTTTAAAGATCATTTATTTAGAGAAGAATCAAAGGAGTTGATTATTTGGAAGTCTGGGTGTTCACTTCCCCTGTATTCTGGGTTCTGAATACACCCCAGTATAGGCAAACAGGACTGTCTAATACCACCATAGTTTATTTTCTCTTTATAAATATGTAGGTGGCACATAGTCCATTCATTTGGGTTAGGCAGATGGCTATAGCATTAAGTGTTATGCCCAGAGAGGCTGCTGCAGGACGGTGTTCTCTTTCTGTGTTTCCCATGCTATCTAATGTTCTCTTGACCTTGGTTATGTGGGATAAGCTGGGCAAAAGTGGAACTGGACTATGGCGTGAGTTCACGCAGCAAAGTGTCGACCCAGGAATGATAGGAGACTTCTCATGTCTTTTGGCTTAGGTAGTGACCAGTTCAGCTTGGTTCTGTCCTAACTCACCATTTTCCCTCTGGGACTTCTATACTTCTCCATGTGTGGCAGTGCAGTTTGATCCAGCTTTGTCTTTTTGGATTCATTCATTTAACAAATATTTACTGAAAGCCTTCCATGGTGTTGGGCATGGTTCCATGTGCTGGGAATGAAGAGGTGACCACAACTGATAAATGTGGCTGTGCAGCTGAAGATTAGCAATAAACAAACAAAGGATAAGTTAACTGCCGATTGTAGTAAGTGTTGGGAGGGGAAAAAAAACAGGGTAATGCGATGAGTAAAGTAGAGCCTATTCTAGATAGGACAGTCAGGGAACTCTCACTTGATTGGGGCAGTGGCTTTTAAACTGAGATCTAAGTTTCTAGAAAGAGCCAATCATGGAAAGAGATTGGGGAAGGACATTTTATGTAGAGGGGATAGTAAAGGTGACAGTCTAGAGGCAAAAAAGAGTTTGGCTTGTTTAAGGAATAGAAAGGAGGCATTATGGCTGGGGCATAGTGAATGAAGGGGAGAGTGATAAAGGATTTGCAAGAACATGATCCTACAGTGCCCCGAAGAGCTGACGATCAGTGTAGAACTGACACTGAGTGGAATGGGAAGCTGCAGAAAGGCCTTAAACAGGTGAGGTATAGGATTTGCTTGTACTTAATAAATCTATCAGATTGTTGTATAGAGAACAGAATGTAACAAGGAGTGAGAGAACATGGGGAAACCAGTTATGAAGTTACTTATTTAGGGCACTGGAAATTCATCCTTAACTTTCTTGTTGACTTCAAGCGTCAGATCTTATCCAGCTGGATGCCCCTGCTCTAGAAGTCTATTTTTGCTGACTACTAGTCTGGGGAATTTTTACTCTGGTAGGGCATCTATTCATTTTTCCATCTCTCCTTTCACCCACGTATCTTCAGTCCATCCACCCATCCATCTATCCATCCATTCATCTATCCATCCATCCATCTGTCCATCCCACAAACGTTTATTGAGATGCTGCTATATGCCAAGCCTGGTACCAAGTATATAGTTTCTTGCTCAGAGCCATGTACAGTCTATTAGTGGTGAGAGACAAATAAATAAACATAACACATTATAATAAGGATTGTAATCGTATAATGTGCAATACACAATAGGAAACACTTAACAAGTAGCCAGGTAAGAATAGGTGACGTTTGAACAAGGTCTTGAAAGATGAATAGGAATTTGCCAAATAATAATAATAAAAGCTACTATTTTTTTTAAAGGAACATTTATTTATTTATTGGCTGTGATGGGTCTTCGTTGCTTCACGCAGGCTTTCTCTAATTGCAGCGAGCGGGGGCTACTCTTCGTTGCCATGCGCAGGCTTCTTATTGTGGTGGCTTCCCTTGCTGTGGAGCATGGGCTCTAGGCTTGCGGGCTTCAGTAGTTGTGGCACGCGGGCTCAGTAGTTGTGGCTCGCGGGCTCTAGAGAGCAGGCTCAGTAATTGTGGCACATGGGCTTAGTTGCTCTGCAGCATGTGGGATCTTTCAGGACCAGGGATCAAACCTGTGTCCCCTGTGTTGGCAGGTGGATTCTTAACCACTGTGCCACCAGGGAAGTCCCAAAGCTGCTATTTCTTAAACACACTAGAACTCTGAACTTTACATACATTATCTCAATCTTTCTCCCATCCTAGCGAGCTAGGTAGTATAATCCCCATTTTATAGACAAGGACATGGAAGAACAGAGAGATCAAAAAACTTTCCCAAGTCACAGTCCTGTCAATCCTATGTCTGTATGACTCCAAAGCCTATGCTTTTAACTCTATTATTTCCCTATTATCTACAGATAGGAGTATAATTTTTGTTGGGGAATATTTTATATGTATATCTCTTCTGTCTAGAGTGCAGATTTACATAGCTGTTTCATAGAAACGTAGTATATTCAAAAATTTTAATCCACTAGCTACTTCAGTCATTATTGATCTGCCCTTTTAAGATGTCTTCTTTCAGAGGAGGATTTTAGGCAAGAGAACAGCATATACAAGGCAGTGAGGCAAAGAAGAGCATCGGCACATTTGAGGAATATGAGGGATTTGGGGTGGAGTGGTTGAGGATGCAGGGGATGAGCCTGTGGACAGGATGGGACCGAGGCAGGATGGCATCACACACCCTATTAAGATTTTGTCTTCTTCCTGTGGGCGAACTCAGCAGTCAGTCCCTTCACTCTCTTTCTCTACATCCTGGAGAACTGGATCAGGTCCCGACTGATCTCAGCAACCGACCGGCAGCCTAAAAGAACCATGTAGTTAAAAAGCTCATTTCTCTAAAACCCCAGTCACCTACCCCACTGTGGGGAAGAGATGGTCTAGTGGGAACAAGCTTGACTTGACCCTTGTGCTCACCCTGATTAAATGTTATGTATACAGAACGAATCATCTAATTCTGATTGCACTGGGAATTATTTCGTTAGCCTGTGCCTGTGTCTTCTTTTAAAACAGCCATGTCAAAACGGCATGGTAAAAACGTAAAAACCACATTTCGGCCTTTTGAAAAATCACTTTGTGTGCAGTGGATACACTTGACCTTTATCTCCGTCGTGATAAGGCTTCAGGACACAGGAAGTATCTGTCAGGGAGGCATATGACGCAGGGAAAGCAGACAAGATAGGGCGAGTGTTTCATACAACTGCCTTCTAAGAAAAAGTTTTGTAAAACGCAACACCCGTCTTTGGTGGAGGTGCGTCATTAAAATGCAAAACTGGGACTGTCGCTGAGATGAGACACAGGGACTGGAGACAGTGACTCCAGACAAATGTCAAGAGAGAAGGGAGAAAGTGAGAACACGAGCTGGAGAACTGTAGGCGCAGAAGACAGTGAGAAATCACTGGTGATAAGAGGATGTATAACGTTTCACTTGAAGTTCTTTCCCCATCTGTGGTGTATGCACCGTCACCTCCCAAAACCTAACTAGCAAATTGTATTACTCACAGAAGTATAACTAGTGAGAGGGTCTTTCCCAAAAATGGAAGCTGAGGAAATGGTTGAGCTTCATGCCCGCGTGGATTATAAGGGACAGAAACGGCAGGTGTGGAATACATAAATAACCCGTAAAATGAATTAAGTCAGCAGAAGCAGGAATTCAGAGCCAGAGGTGCTCTCATCAGAACTGACAATGAGTTTGAGAGCTCTGGGTTTCCACAGGGCAGACAGAATAGTGCAGCTTCAGGGCAGGCAGACCTCCTCAAGGAGCACAGAGATACCAAAATATAATCTCTGCTTGTATATTGTAGTAGAAATAAATATTTAAACTATGGAAAAATGTCTCAGTAGTTGCATCAAAGTGTTGTGATTCCATTTTGAGATGTGAAGTATCTGTTCACATTTAAGCCCTGGTGATATCTGTGTACTTGTTATACTTACCAGTATAAACTCATCAGAATGGGTCAGGGTCCCACAAGGTACCAGGGACATTGCCTTACTCTTGGTAGAGGTTCAGTAAAAGTTTAAGAGTGAATGCATAATTACAATGTATTCCTGCTTTTTCATTACTGTAAATTATGTGGATATTCACACGAAAAAGCGTTGGCTAAATTAAAGCAAAGTGGTTAATTCCCAGCAAGAAATCTGAAGAAGATTCATATACTCTTCTGACTTAGCCCCCTCGCCTTACGAGGGATGAGAACTGAGTAAGGTGTGTGCAGGCTTGTGCTGATAATGATTTATATGTGCACATTTTTGTTTTTTAAGACAAATCACAGTTTTACCCTTTCTATAAATATAATTTCAGCAACTGGTCTCACAGTTAGAAAAACGTTCATTTTAAACTTCTTTTGCTTTCAACCGTAGTGCAAATAGTGTTCTCCTCCCAGGTCTGTGATGTCTCAGGGTTATAAGGGGAAAATATCACACATTTCTAGGGGAATTAAGGAAGAGAAGTCATATGGACTGATCACCTCCTGGGTGCCAGGTTTGTGTCAAGGCGTCTGAGATGCAGTGTGCAGGGAAAAGCTAAGGGGTGACAGAATCTCTGGGGTTTCACATTATGATTTCGCACTTTAGTGAGTTCCACCAAAAACACAGCGCCCCCTCCAGCTGAGACCGCCCCTCTCCCCGGGGACTAGACCGTGGGGCGTCTTTCCTGAGGGAGCGACACACACAGAGGATGCCGAGGGATGGCCGTCGGCCTAGGTTTTCTATTCTTCCTCTTCCTCCCCAAACCCTCCTCTCCACCCCACATTTGGTTGTTGATTCGTAATTTTTCTATACATTTAAAACAATACATTCTCACTGTAGAACCATTAGAAGGAAAGAAATATAAAAAGTCAGGCATAAAAGTGTTCATAATCCTGTTTTTTCTTTCTTTTTTTCCTGCCCCCTTTAAAAAAGGGTGCTCTCCATGCTCTATTTCAGAAAAAGATTTTCCAGCCGCTACTTCCACCCCCAATGGTTGTTAAGTATAAACTTTTGGTGGAATAAAAAAGCTTTGTTATTGTGAATTCCCCCAACAGGCTTCTGTTAAAGAAGTTCAGATATCATTTCACAAGGACAGGAGAAAATATTGGGGGGAGCAGGAGAAGTCACCTCAATCTCCTGGAATCTGCAGAAACCATAGGTCTTCCCATCCCTCTCCCCATAAACCCCCCCACCCCCGAGGGGCAAAACACACCAATACGATATTTGTTCACACTTGTGTTCTCCCCTCCCTCATGGGAGCGACTTGGGTCATTTATTGCCTTATCTTCATAGGCTTTGGCCCAGAATGGACAGTCCCGGTCCTTGACGCCGTAATCCAGGTCCCTTTTTTTTCTTTTAAACTGCTAAGTGGAAAGGGGCTGCTGCTGGCATTAATGCCGATCTAAGGTTTCTAGCTTGTACTACTCAAGCCCAAAAGGGTGAGTCTGCAGCCCCAGTGGACACTATGCAACTTGGACACTGAGTACAAGATACTTGTCTAAATATCAGATCAAAACCAGACTTGAAAAGACCTGGACGTCTTGCCTTGTGCCCAGCACACGTCAGATGCTCAGTCCCATCATCTACAGAAATAAGTTCATGGCGTAGAAGGAGTCTTGACTCCACTTCAGAGCTCTTGATTCATTATTTCCTTACTTCTGGAGGAGGTTTCTGTTATTACCATATTTTAGAATTGAGGCGTGGGTGGAGGTCTTATTGGGGTTCGTCTTGTCTGTCTCTCACATTGCAATTGATTACCATCTATAGCAGACAGTCAAAGACAGAGCTACTGGCCACTGGCATTTGGGCAGGACGATTCTTTTCTGTGAGACAGCTCCAAGCATTTTAGGATAGTTAGCATTTCCGGTCCTTGAGCCCTAAATACCTCCAGTACCCACCCTGCCTCACTGTGCCGATGAGAAAAAAATCAACTGACCCCCCGAACAAAACGCCCCTGAAGAGAGAAGTTACCATCATTAGTTGAGAGCCACTATTTTACTCTCTGGGATTCCAGGCTTTGCTAAACACGTATGTTATTTTGTTTTGTTTTTGTGGTACGCGGGCCTCTCACTGTTGTGGCCTCTCCCATTGCGGAGCACAGGCTCCGGACGCGCAGGCTCAGCAGCCATGGCTCACGGGCCCAGCCGCTCTGCGGCATGTGGGATCTTCCCGGACCGGAGCATGAACCCGCGCGCCCTGCATCGGCAGGCGGACTCTCAACCACTGCGCCACCAGGGAAGCCCAACACGTATGTTTTTATGAGCACTGCTTTACAGTCATCTCATTTTTGACTGAAATAGCCTGGCTGTAACTTCGAGACATTCATGCTTGTCTTGCTGTCTGTGGTTACGCAGGATGATGCGTCTCCTTCTCCCAGTTCTGTCCTCCTGTTTGTTTCTATCTCCCCGGCTCCTCCATGCTTCCCCTATGACATAATTTCTCTACTCTTCACAGTCCATGAATATTACTTAAAAGGTGACACACAGAACCACATCTGACAAGCCCGATAGGATCTGAGCAGGCCAGAGTAAAACGGGACCCTCTTTCCCCAAAACTGAAATTGCATTTGCTTTTGTAGTAGATGTATCACATTTTGAGTTCGTGCTTAATCTTTGGCCCATTTCCTCCCTGTTCTTTCCTTTGGGCAGCCACTGGGTCTGGGAAAGGCGAGCTAGAAGGGCCACTGCTCCCGTTCTTTAGACGGCCTGTTTTCAGTTCTGAATCAGGAAAAGAATTGTAAAAACTTACCTGTCAGGGTCATGGAAGTGTGGAATTCGTTTTTTAAAATGTTCAAAACTTCCTCAACACCATGTTCACCCTGCTCCCAAGACAGAGAGAGAGAGAGAGAGAGAAAAGGAGAGACAAAAAGAGGCATGAAGGAACATTCTGACCATGTGCTGAGTATAAATTCTAGGTGAGCTCAGAGCTGTGCTGGGGAGGATGGGGCTACCTGTGAAATTAGAACTATGTTGGGAATAATGGAAAGCAAAGAGGAAAATGTAGGGTGACAGCTCTTGAAAGTGGGCAACATGCTGCCGAGGAAGCATGGTGGAGCTGGAGAGGGGTCACCGTCCTTCAGGATCTGTGGCACCTTCCAACAAACGGCCAAGCTTGGGGGTTAAACCACAGAAATGCGTGGAAACGAATGAGAAGCGTGGTGCCTTCCGGCTGGTTTTCCCTTTGCCACTCTCACCTTGTAGGCAAGACCCCATAGGATGGGTCTCCCCAGGAAAACGCATTTAGCCCCGAGGGCCAGAGCTTTCAGCACATCATTGCCGGTTCGGATGCCACCATCCAGGTACACTTCAATTTTCCCTTTCACAGAAGCCACCACTTCTGTCAAGGCATCGATCTGAAAAGGACAGACAAGTGTGGGTCGAGGGATTTCCCTTTTGACTCTCAGGGTGTCAGGGGACAGCAGTGCCCCCTCAGCATGGGCTGGCACCAGGAGGTCCAAGCGGGGGCGATGCCTAACTCTTCCTCCCCTTCTGTGCTTGAGGCTGCAGGTGCCTATCAAAGCAGTGCAGCCACATTCCCAAGGTCCAGGGACTTTCTGCAGGCTCCCCGTTCTGCCATTTTCTGCTCCGACAGAGATGGAGCAGAAACCTTTTTGTTCCTCTTCACATCCCCTAGGGGACATTTTCCATTTGTGGTGTTCACCTTAATGCTCTTCTTTTTAAAGAACATTTTGACTTTTGATTTTCTTCCACTTTTTCTGTGTCTAAGGTGGCACAGCTAGAAATGCTTTCCATTGCTAAGGCCCTAAGTCTTTTTGGCAAAACAAGTGTGATCGGCCATGACCCTAGCGTCTGGACCACAGCCTGTTCAGTGTAACTGCGCTGTACATCATTCCTAATACACCACATTTGAGCAACTTGTTCCTGACTCCTTTGGGGGTTAACTGAGACATGGGATAGGTATGCAGCAGCAACATTGTAAAACTAGGGTTGAAGACTTCGAAAGACAAAATAGAAACAGCTGATCACTCTGGCCTGGTTGCTCCGCTGGACCTTTTCTCTCACCTTGTCTCTTTCATTCCAGGATCTTTGGTCAACAGGCCTTGTGCACCTAAGGTGCCCCAGACCAAGCTGTGTTCCTCCAGGTCTATAAGGAAGAGTGACTGCAGAGTCTAGGAGGAGGGTCCTGGAGGAAAAGGTTCTGGAACTGCCGCGGGGGCTCCTGTTCTGTGCCTCACTGAGGAATGACCAGAGAGGAGAAGTAGAAACTGGGCCCCTAAGAGGACTTGTGCTGCCGAAGGCGTCAATTGGAATTCTACCTGAACAAGATCCTTTGCTGAGACTGAGCAGAGTATGAAATCAGGGAGGAAAGAACTTTGTACTTTAATTTACAAGTGGAGGAGAATTGAATACGTCGTGACTTACATGTAAAGACTGGAGGGAATTCACATCCAAATAAGGGGTATTTTTACAGTCCCACCATGGTATTATTTGGAATATTTCTACAAACTATTTCTACAAATATTGCGAGAAATGAATAAATATATTTGTGCAAGGACTCTTCTAGTGAGCCATAGTGCACAACGGAGCTGACAGTAATTTGAGAAACAGAATAGGGGGTGAATTTCAGCCTAGGGTTCAGTGTGGTTTGAGAGTTAATTTTTGATAATCCACAACAGGGCATTCATTAGAGCCTTCTGGCGATAAAAGCTGGCTGATCCTTTTCCCTGGTTCCAGGAGGACGTACAGGGGTGTTAGATATGGAATCTTATAGAGATGGAACTTCGCTCAGAGAGTCACATCCCTCACAAGGAGGGGGCTGGGTTGAGAAGACTGAGGAAATTAACCCCAGCACAAAATTTAAGGGGTGCCAAAAATATAAATAATATTTGAAGACAAAATTTTAAAAAATCAAAGGGCAAACTTTGACCTGTGCGCTGGGGGCTTGTTTTGATAAATAAAGTTTTATTGGAACCAGGGCCAGGATTACAGTGAGATGAGTGAGGCAGTGTTATGCAAGTGCAGGGACAGATCCTGTCTTTATTAAAAATGTTGATATTTTGTTCACCACGGATTTTTTTGCATTAAATTTCATTTTTTCAAAGAGTGTATGAAACTATTATATACCTTACTCAGTTTTTCTGGCACCTTCTAAAATTTTGAGCCAAGGGTGGGTTTCCCACTAGCCTCACACTAATCTTGGTGCTGTCCCTGGATGACCTTGGGTTTGGTTGTTAGGTCAAGTGGCTAGGGAGAACAACATGTTGATCAACGTGATGGGGCAGGAGAAATTCTTCTTGTTCTGGCGACTGCCTTTGCCAACACTCATTCTCTATTGAGGAAGTGCAGTGGGAAAATTAGTCGGCCACTTTTTCCCACTCCTTACTCAGTCCTCCCCAAGGGGGCAAGACTAGCTAAATTGATTAGTGAGGGAAAGCCGATTGTATTATATTTTATTAGCATTTTCTCAAAAGTCAGTACTCTACCCTGTTTGCTGCTAGTTGGTGAGGGCCTCTTTGCTTTCTCCTCCTATTGTCAGCACAGTTGGGACGGCTCAGGACCTGCTAAGCTCTTTTGCATCCTCTATTCTGTCAGTTACGAGGTATGTGAGAGATAGCTTTGTGGGCATCCTTGCAGGAGTTGGGTGAGAGGGCTCAGCATGTGTTCTGAAGACCTGTGTTCTTCTAAGGTCTTAGGTCAAGAGTTGGGATGGGAAGTAGGAGGCCTGACCGTTCCCTGCAGTTCAGCTCTTACGGAGAGTCATAGTCAAGTGTGCCCCTTGCTCTCCATCATTCCATGCCTGTTTGCTATCAGGTAGAGCCTGGTGGAAAGGAGGAGGCCAGTGATTGGCACTTGAAACCCCCAAGCTTCACAAGCCTTGAAATGTACAAGCTGGCTGATGCAGCTTTTCTATTTCCTGGAATTTTTTTTAAAGAAGTAATTGAGAATGTGCTAAAGATTTAAGGACGGTCACTGATGTGTTGTTTAAAATAGTGAATGCTTGGAAGCAATCCAGATGTTCAACAATAGGAAGCTGGTCATATAAGTTGTCTATTCATACTACACACCATTAAAAACACGAAAGCATATCTACTGAAATAAAATGAGCTCGATATATTAATACATGGAAAGAAGAAAATTACATAATACCATGTATAGTTTTCAAACCTAAAATGTTATGGTCGCATTAAGTTGATTACCAAACTATTGTCAGTATGATAGTTTTATCTTTTTATCTTATTCTTTTTGCTTATGTATATTTTATAGTTTACTTGCAGTGAACATGTCTTACTTATATAATAAAAAGGCCAAAAAAGACCTTAGAGGAAAAAAACCCACTTCCCTTTCTCAAAATGAGTCAAGTGGCAATAGAAGATTCTCTTGAAAAATATAAGCTGTAAATCTCCATGAAAATAAATTAACAGTTGGACTTCCCTGGTGGCACAGTGGTTAAGAATCCGCCTGCCCATGCAAGGAACACAGGTTCAATCCCTGGTCCGGGAAGATCCTACATGCTGAGAAGCAACTAAGCCTGTGTGCCACAACTACTGAGCCTGTGCTCTATAGCCTGCAAGCCACGACTACTGAGCCTGCGTGCCTAGTGCCTGTGCTCCGCAACAAGAGAAGTCACAGCAATGAGAAGCCTGTGCACCGCAGTGAAGGGTAGCCCTCACTTGCTACAACTAGAGAAAGCCTGCGTGCAGCAACAAAGACCCAAAACAGCCAAAAAAAAAAAAGAATTAAAAAAAACTTTTTTAAAATAATTTTTAAAAAAAGAAAATAGGGCTTCCCTGGTGGCGCAGTGGTTGAGAGTCTGCCTGCCGATGCAGGGGACACGGGTTCGCGCCCCGGTTCGGGCAGATCCCACGTGCCGTGGAGCGGCAGGGCCCGTGAGCCATGGCCGCTGAGCCTGCGCATCCGGAGCCTGTGCTCCGCAACGGGAGAGGCCACAACAGTGAGAGGCCTGCATACCGCAAAAAAAAATAAAATTAATTAATTAATTAACTCCCTTAAAAAGTCCTTTCCCTTCCTCCCTCCTTTTCTTTTCTTTCCTCAAACTCTATCTATAAGGGACAAATTCATAAGTTAGGGGGAAAATTAGACTATCCCAGATTTTTAGCAAAGGATTCATAGGGCATTTTTAAGTTTCACTATGAAAGACAGTTATTTACTAGCTTCAGTGAGGCACTGTTTCTTCCTGGGATGTGTCATATGAGAAAAGATGAGGTTCCAATCCATGCAGACAGGCAAGCTACCAGCTGAATGCTTCTTCCAGAAGGCAGGAGACCTCCATGCCTTGGGAACAACTCTTCTATCAGATTTCACCTTAAACACTTACTGTGTGAATTCAGACAAGTTACTTAACATCTCTAAACTCTAGTATCCTCATCTGTAAAATACGGATACTAATGCCCATCTTGCAGGACTGTTTTGAGACTTAGAGATGACATACGTTGAGTTTGTAAAAATAGCCTGGCACACACTAGGCTATTATTAATGATTCAAAGTCCTTAACAATTCGCAGGTAGATATGAACACAGGTGGTTAGGGAGAGGGGAATGTGCACCAAATTGCACAGAGTACCTTGCTGTGGACACACACATACACACCCACAACAGAGCACTCACAAACACACCCAGGCTGAAGTCATCCTACTTACAGAAGCAGGAACCTCATCAAGCTGCCTCCCACCATGGTTGGAAACAATGATGCCATGGACATTGTGCTTCACAGCTAACTCTGCATCCTCTTTGGTCAAGATCCCCTTAAGGATGATGGGCAATCGAGTCATGCTCTGAAACCAGGAGAGATCATCCCAGCAGATGGATGAGTCGATGGGGGACATCTGGAGATAAGGCATTAAATTTCCCTGTGGGGGAATAAAAGAGAACTTTAGTCTTGAACTCCTTCAAGACTCCCATTCCAAAGATGGGACACATTTGGAGACCACCAAAAGCTTGAAAAGAGGGCCCACAAAACCCAACACTACTTCTAGCTCCTTTTCCTGACAAAATTTGTGTAAAAAACTTTTACTTCCATTGCTTATTCATTAACCATTACTTGTGTCCCTGCTCAATAATTATGCCAAGATCTGGGCACATAAAGACAAACAAGACACAGTCCTTACTTAAAAAAAAAAAAAACAAACCTCAGAGTTTAGTAAGTGAGATAGATAAGCAAAAACATTTATAGGCCATTGCGATGTGTTATGATTGAGATATGCACAGGGTAACAAGAACTAAGCAATACTTCAATAACCTTAAGTCAGATATTATCCAATATTTATCTTGGCTCACCATGTGAGTCAAATATCTATAGATCCCAATGTGTCCCTGGAATCTAAGATTCCAGAAAACCTCAAGGCCAATTTGTGGTTACTGAGTAGAACTGTTGAGTCACTTGGCTGGGTATCAGAGCTGCCCGTTGGCTGAAAAGGCTGATATCACTACCTCTAATGTAGCCAAGGGATTCCAACTTTACCACGGCTTTCTCTCTCTGGGGAACTCCATCCCATCAGACTACAGGATTTTAATGGGAGAAGTGCCCTTTGTAGTCCCCTTGTCTAAACAAGTGTGTAGCACTCTGGTGCCCCATGGATGAGTTCTAGGTGTGCAGAGATATTTCCTCCCCAGTTTTCAAGGGAGGAGGGTGGGGCTTGGGCTGACTACACACCATGGGCCATTCACCTTGGGTATGAGCATCCTCTTCAGATAGTCAATTTATCTAAGTGTGCCATCCAGACTGAGCATTTTCTAAATGTGGCATAAAGTAGAAAATGTTGGAAGAACTTTTTAGTTTGCTCTCCTATTTCATGAAAAAATCCTCTCCCTAGCTCTCCTATTTCCCAGAACCCAGCCCTTCCCAGAACATTTCTGGGCTGCCAGGGATGGGAAAGAACATTTTGTCTTATATTCTGCTTGTCTGGAAGTTCCGGGCAGCAGGAACCACATCTGCTTCTTGAACCGCTGCATCCCTAGTGCCTGGCACAGAACAGGTACCCAATGACTTCTTGAGGAAAGAAAGAAAAGAGGAAAGAGGGATGGAAATCTACCTCCTGTAACGCCTGCCCGCTTGGCTCTGGTATCTTTCCTACCTTCTCAGGTGAGCCGAGATCTTTTAGCAGTAAGTTCTTCATCAAGTCCACTTGGTTTGTAATGTTGTGTCGTCTGTTGCCAATTTTGGGTACATCCACAGTGATTACCAGAGCTTTGAAACCCAGGGATTCTACCTTTTGGATCAGCTGTTTGTTTAGCTGCCTGTTTGGGTGCACATACAGTTGGAACCATCGCAGGCCCCCGGGGGCAGTGGCAACAATGTCTTCAAGGCTACAGCTGGCATACGTGCTGGTGATGTAACAGATACCGGCTGCTTGCGCAGCTGCAAAGCAAAGGACACAACTCAGGTTGGAGGGCAGAGGCATTCTGAACCGGGCTGAGATGCCCTAGGAGTCTGTGTTTCCTCTGGCCAGCTTGCCCTTTGAGTGAAGATAAAGCTTGACTTCATTCTGCTTCCCTGTCAGGCAGGCAGGCATTGCACGTGTTTGATCAGATTGTCTGGGTCCTCCTCTGTATAACCTGTCTTACAAACTCTGTGTTGCCTATTAAAATATTTCAGGCTAGAGATGACCTTGAGTCCCCAGAACGATTTGAAGATGTTGCAGCTTTCAGATAGGAAATGGGCTTCTTGTGAACTCATCAATGAAGCAGAAGGGAATTAAAGAAGGCAAAGGATGAGAAAACGTAATTCCAATGGAGAGGGATTGCAGCAGAAAAAAACATGCTATCTGGAGTTAGAAGAACGCGAGTTCTACCACTTCTTAGCTGTGTGGCCTTGAGTCTCATTTTCTTTATCTGTAAAAGGGCGGGGTGGGGGGATAATAATACCTCTCTTATAGGGTTGTTGCAAGATTAAATAAGATACTAGCTATGGAAGCATTTTTTTAAATTATGAAGTGAGGTACTATACAAATACTAGGGATAATGAGGATGATGACGACGGTGACAATGATGTGCTGATCGCATCTTTCTCATTTCCCACTTTAATCATTTTCAGGGGATTCCCCAACAGGTTAATGTCACTACCATCCTACAACCCATGGGCAGAGAATTTGACCTAATCACAATGAATATTTTCAATTCCTAATGTCAACAGGAGGTACCCCATTCTCCTGCTCCACCCCCAACACAACACAGCACACTCAACCATGAAGATTTTGTAAAGCAGTCATATTCATACAGGGTATTCATATCTCAACTTAGCCAAATTTGGTTCCTAACCTGATGGATGTCACTTTCAGCTCTAGAATCCATGGATTCATTGCTTCCTATATCACAGAGTCAAAGGAAAAGACCCCAGGGAAGCCGTGGGCAACTTGAGCAAAAACAGATTTGGCTTCAGGTGAAGATTACAAATGAGGCACAGGAATATTTTTACCCCCTGCCCTTCCTTTCTCCTCTCCTCTCCTCTCCTTCTCTTCTCTTCTTATTTTTTAGTGGTGGCAGATGAGGGAAGAGAACTCAGGGGTACTAGGAAGGAAACAAAACCCAGTGAAAAACTTTTTGTCAAATAAGATGATCAAGTCAACGGAGGAGAAGGGAAATGGAACATTTGGACAAGAGCACCTGCCAGGGCCTTGTGTTAGGGCTTAACGTCATGACTTTCTCCTCATCCTAAACTCAGAGGCACACCGTTCAGTCCCAGCCCTGACCCATGAGGGTTCAAAGAGAGCCCTACCCTTGGGGCCACACTGAGCAGCCCTTTCCCCCCAGATGCTGTGTCAGAGGGGCCAGTCAGTGCCCCTCTTCCTTGGGATGGCTTGGTGGGATTTTCACCTCCTATTCACCTGTAGCTCCCTCCCACCCTAACCATTCTTTATAATGGAAAATTGGTATTTTCTCAATCTTAGGTGAAATGTTACGCAAATGTAGCTTTAAGCATTCCTTTTCCTACCCTTAATTCCAACCAGATTGCTGTCCCTAAGCCCCTTCTCTAGAGAAATTCTGGAGCTGTTTGCCCCTGCTCTGAAGGACACCTCTGTACACTTTAAGGCCCTTGGGAAGGGAGCCTCAAGGTGGGCTGGGTTCACACCTCTGGCTGTGCTCATTTCTCCATCAGGCCAGGCAAGGCAGTGGAAACCCATGGGTGCGATGCAAATGGGGGTGCTGATCTCCTCCCCTTGGATTGTTGTCCGCGTGTCCACCTTTGACACATCTTTCAGGTACCGGGGACGGAGGCGGATTCTGTGCTGGACAACAAAGAGATTTTCTATCGGTGGGATGACTCACCAGCATGGAGGTGCTGCTTACCGCTGGGACCTCCAGATTCCTGACACAGATCTAGACCACACTGGGTCCCGAGAAACCATTGGCGGAGTCAGTTGGCTGGTAGCTGATTAGGCAGCATAGACAAGCTAGAGGCTCTGCTCCTCCGGAAGCCTCTCCCAACCCCCTATTCCACATTAACCCCGCCTTCTCTGAACTCCCGATACACGTATGGTCCACGCTGTTCCCTGCCTTTTTCCATCAGAGGACTGTGTCTTGGAGCTGTGCCTCCCTGACCAGACTGTCGGCACTTGGATGCTTTGATTGATCCATCTTAACAAGGACTAGAAAGGGAAGGAATAAGCAGGACGGAGTTCCAGTCTCTTCCCTCTTAGGTTGGAAACAAATCTCTATAAAGCAAGAAAAGGTCATTGAAAGAGAACAAATCCCAGAGAATGACCACGACTTTTTTTTTTTTTTTTTTGCTAGAGGCTAATTCATTTGAAGATTTGACTTAAACACTACTTTAGAAGGTAGGGAAATTAACAAATAATAATGATATGAAACGAACTTTTAAGTCGAACAGATACTTAGCTTCAGGGTCCAAAAGTGCTTATTTTCCACAACATATTATTATTACTATACGTAAACTGAGGAAGATTTTTCTGGAAATGCTGATTGTGCAAATTTGGGTAGGAGCCTCAGTTACTTCATCTGTGAAATGGGAATAATAATCCAACTTTCCTAATAGTCTTGTGAAGACACAATGAGATAAAGCAATTGAAGTGCCTAGTATAGTGTTAAACAAGTATGAAAATACAGATAGTGTTCACCATGCATCCCATTTTCCAGTTTTCTCCTGATCTCTGTTATCACAGAGGTCAGCAAACATTCTCTGTAAAGGGCCAGATGGTAAATGTTTTAAGCTTTGTGCCATGCAGTCTTTGTCACAATTACTCAGCTCCGCTGTCGTAATGCCAAAGCAGCCAGGGACAATATGTAGATGACTGAGCATGGCTGTGCTCTAAAATAACTTACTTGTGGACACTGAAATTCTGATTTCATATAATTCGACATATTGCAATTCTTCTTCTTTTGATTTTTTTCAAGCAGTTAAAAATTTTTAAAAAAGCCCATCCTCAGTTTGTGCACCATCCAAAAACAGGCAATGGGCCCGACCTGGCCTGTGGGCTGCTCTTTACTGACCCCTGCTCTACCTGCTGCTGTGCCGCCCAACTCTTCTCCCTTGAATCAATCTTCTTTCATCCCCAAGACTCCTTAGGTCTCCATATTTCCTCCAGCCTTGAGCCCTCTCTCCTGTTCTGCCTCCAAGTCGGAAGTTCAGGAGCTCAGGAGACTTAGGTTTACCCAGCCAGCTTCTCCTCCCTGCCCAGGGGGCTGGAGACCTTGGGCCTCTTGTCCTGTCTTGTCCGGGGCAAAGTCGCCGTGATCAGCACGCAGGCAACTCACTTATGGTAGTTCTGCAGAGGCACTGAGACAGATTGTCTCTCCATCCATGCTCTCCCCAGTCACCTGTCTCCTGCCAAGAAAATCCCCCCAAATCCCAAACAACAACAGAAACCCATTATTATGTCTTGAGTACTCTATCTTCTTTGGAGGCAGAAACCAGGACGGCTACCTTCCAAAGAGCTCTCAACCAGTACACCTTAGCTTAGCAATAGAAAGGATACAGAAGACCAGACTTTTTAAATGCTGCGATGTTGTCATCCCGCGTGAGGCACTCATCAGCTCCTCCTTCAATAAAATCCCAAGTTGACTTAGACAGCTGCTCCCGTGCATGGGCCTCAAAGTCTCTCAAACACACCAAGGGCATTTCTGGACCTTTAAAGGAAGAGCCAAAACTGACCAAACAAAACCCAATAAGAATACTTCCGACATAGAGGAGAGGGTGGCGGCAGGGTGGACTACAGCATGAAGCTGTTTGGATTCAACCTGAACCCCCTGTAACCTTTATCTCAAAGGAGGTGCTGCCAAAGATGCTGATTCCAAGCCCCAAAGCAGGTAGTCCTGCTGCACCCCTCCACTGCCCCAAGCCCCTCTCCCAATCCTGGTTATGGGGTCTTCTGAATATCCCTCAGGTCTGTCCCCTCATCTCTAGGCCCACCGCCTCAGATCTAGGTGAGGCCCCACCACCTCGTATAAGATTATTACAAAAATTTCTTATCTTTGTCTCTTAGCCTTCAGATTCACTCTCCATCTTGTTTCCCTCCAGCTGCCCAGGATCTTTCTAAAAATGCAAGTCTGATCATGGCTCATGTCTTTCAAGTGCCCATGGCATGGCATTCACAGCCTTCCAGGACCTGGTTTCTGCTCACCATCTTCATTTCTTTGTGGATTTTCTTTGTCTTTTGGGTCACGATGAGCATTTCCTGAGCATACCGGAGATTTATTTCATATTTTTGTGCTCTTTTGGAAGGATATCCATCAGGGTGAGAAAACTGGGTCTGAACAGATACGAATGCCTGGAAGTTCTCAGGAGTCTCCGGATGTGTGAATACGGGGCTGTAGCTGAGTATCAGGGATGAGGCTGACTTTTGCGACTCCCTGGTTGGGTCATTCAACATGGCTAATTTTGAGACCAAGAACACAACCTGTGCTCCCTCCATTCATTGCCCTCCCAGTCTGAATCCCGTAAACCTGGAGCTTCTGCTACCACCGCCCCTGAAAGAGGGAAGAGGGCAGTGTCGTGGGGTACATCCTTCCAGTAGGGGCAAGGGCAGAGGGAACACAGCAGCTACAGAGATGCTGAAGGCACTGGTAACAGTCAGTCTCAGCTTGTAGAGCTTCTGTGTAAGAGGATTCCTCTAGGAAGGGTGAGGAAATCTGTAGTTCACAGTGCTGCGTGTCTTCCCAGCAGTTGGCAATGGGGTAAGAATTAGCCAAAGGCTCTGAGTAGAAACTGAGTGATTTCCAGGTTATTGTCTGAGGAATAGGGATAAGCCCCAGGGACTAGACTAGGGCTTCCAACACGAATGGGGCAGCTCCTCTAATGAACAAGGGGGCCAAGGAGGCCAGATGAAATGTGGGGTGCTGGGAATCCTGGTAGGGGTATGGCTGTGTCAGAATCTAGTTAAGTCATACAGGAAAGTAGTCCCAGACACCCACCTAAAGGGCTAAGCAGAAAGAAGTTATATGACAGACGAGAAACAGCCCCCGGGATGAGCCATGGACTCTGAGAGGAGGCTGGGAGGCGGACTTTGGAGCACAGCCACAGAGCTTTTTATAGCAGCACACCTTGTCCGTGGGTGGGCAGGGAGCAGTTGAGGTGCTGAGTTGAGTTTGACAAAATACAGCAACAATGTCTAACTTATCTCATTCCTATCTGACCCCTCAAAGGCTCAGTAACTTTAATCGAACGAATTAATCATTGTAATTATCCAACTGTATTGCAATCAGTTATTGAAACCACTGTGTGCATAAAAGAGTTAATCTAGCAGGCCTGAGAATTCTAGTCTTCAAAAGGCCTGCATACAAGGTTGGCCCTTGGTTGGAGTCTGGGACCTTGGATTTCAGGAGGGTTCCCACCATCTTCTGATAAGAATGTCTCTCTGTGTTTAAACTATTTGTACAAACAATGTGCTCTGTGCTGAACATCTGCTTTCCCTCTGAGAGTCTAGAATTTTGGTAGGGGTTAGGCAGAGCATGTCCATATGACCAACCCCCAACAAAAAACCTTGGGCACCCAGGCTCTGAAACGAGCTTCCCTGGTAGACACCATTTCACACGTGTTGTCACAACTCATTGCTGGAGGCATTAAGTACATCCTGTGTAGTTCTACTGGGAGAGGACTCTTGGGAGCTTATACTTGGTTTCCTCTAGATTTTGCCCCATGAGCATTTTCCCTTTGCTGATTTTGCTTTGCATTCTTTCACTGTAATAACTCATAGCCTCAACTATCTGCTGTGTCCTGTAGGTCTTCCTCGTGAATCACTGAACCTGAGACCCTCCCCGCCCCAGCACACCTCGGATCTCCAGGCAGTAGAACAGTGTGTGACACTGAGTTGCTGTTCATAAATATTCATTACTTGAATTTAACATTCCCCTGTGTGTCATCCCTCTGCCTTGTGCGATGAGAATACTCCATCAAGTTTCAACTCCCGATGTCTCAACAAATCCCCACATCCTAAACATCACACACTCACAGAAATGTTCTTCTGCAGATTTCTAGCATAAAAACTCAACAATGGGGGCTTCCCTGGTGGCGCAGTGGTTGAGAGTCCGCCTGCCGATGCAAGGGACACGGGTTCGCGCCCCGGTCCGGGAAGATCCCACATGCTGCGGAGCGCCTGGGCCCATGAGCCGTGGCCGCTGAGCCTGTGCTTCCGGAGCCTGTGCTCCGCAACGGGAGAGGCCACAACAGTGAGAGGCCTGGGTATCGCAAAGAAAAAAAAAAAAAAAACCAAAACCCCCCACAAAACTCAACAATGTTTATTTCTAATCCAAGGGAAATGATACAGCTTCTCTCAGAATTACTTGCCTGGAATAGTGTGAATTATATCATCTGAAAGCTGCTTGGAAATAAATAACTAACCCAGCATATTTATTTATATACCAAACACAGTTTTATCAATTTCTATCTACTATTTCCTCTTCCACCTACTATTTCCTTTTCGATTCCCTGTGAAGTAGACAGAGAAGGTATTAGTCTTTCCATTTTGCATTTGAAGAGAATGGGGCCTAGGAAGCAAGATAACTTGTGAAAGATCAGGCAGTAAATTATTACAGAGGAAGGCTCAGAATCATATCTTCTGGTAGCTTCTAAAGGTAAACATTCTCCATTTTCAATTTCATGGTGCAGACCAAAGTAGTTGGTTCACCTAAATTCCTTGTTATATTGAATTTAAAAGAATTTTGTAGGGACTTCCCTGGTGGTCCAGTGGTTAGGACTCCATGCTTTCAATGCAGAGGCCGTGGGTTCAATCCCTGGTCAGGTAACTAAGATCCCACATGCCACGTGGTGAGGCCAAAAAAAAAAAAAAGTTAGCATTAAAAAAAAAAAGGGATTTCCCTGGTGGTCCAGTGATCAGGACTCCACCTTTTCCCTTCAAGGGGCACGGGTTCGATCCCTGGTCGGGGAACTAAGACCCCACATGTGGCGTGGCCAAAGCGTAAAAAAAAAAAGAATTTTGTAGGGTGAAAATACAATTATGTCGCATTTTTCCTTTTCATAAAGAAAAATGCAACATCATTGTTGCATGAATATTTGTATTAATATCTATTAATATTTCATAGCATATTTAAAGCCTAGTAGAGTCCTGAGCCCATTATTTTTACTAGCAGTCCAATACAAGGCTTATAACTGTAGGGAAGGACAACTGTGTGGTTCAAAGTTTTTCCTGTTTGGGAGTGAAACTAAGCACTATATGTTTTTATGTATTTCAGTTTGATCCATACAGGCTTTAAAGCCACCAGAAATTAAAGGGAGGGTGCACGTTGTCTAACGCGTAAGTGTTTTTTGTATTCCCCTTTTATTTGATCTCCATTCCAGTATTTTTTCTTCTTTTATCTTCTACTCCAACTGGGACAGAGGAAGAGAAAGGGGAGAAAAGGATGAAAATCTCGTGCTTACTGACCAGGAACTTAGCTCACTTAATCTGTTTAGCCTTTTTGTCTAGGGTAAAAAATGATGAGGTGCAACCTGTGTACCAGTGATAAGGAAGCTAAAATCTAAGAGCAAGGGCACTCAGTGGTACCTGTGGCTAACGATCTGAAGTTCAAATTGTTTTCCTGGAGTGAGGGAAGGGGGAGGGACACAGACGGGCGCTGGCTGGAACTTCAAGGCAGATTTTGCTTTCTTCAGTATTACTGTTTGATCAAACGCGGTTCGTCTAGATAACAACCTGTCTTCCTTTGAAGTTTCATGTGGCGCATATGATTCATGGCGATGTCACTTTAGGAACACTTCCGCTTGTATGAAAAACACCTAGGCATTCTGTAAGAAATCTCAGGGGGGACATCACGGGGCGGGTCACTGAGATTCAAGGGGGAATCTCAGGGGCAGGTGGTTGGTCTAATTTAGGACCCTTTGGCCTGGTCCCCTGGGAACTTAGGTCAAGTTTCCCAATGGAGCAGTAGAGATAATGCCAAGGCTACACTTTGGGGGCCTTGTTTGAGAGATTACCCTGTTCAAGGTTGTCTGAAAGTGCTTTAATCTCTTTGTGGGTGACAGTCTCAAGGAGAGAGGCTGCAAAGCCTGGAGCCATCGCCATAGCAACGGTGGCATTGGCCCAGGAGAAGCTACTGCAGGAGGAGGCCCTGGTAGTGGAAGGCATGGGGGCAGGGCAAGGAGGGGGGCTGGGGCTACTGGAGCCATAGGCAGTGCCGGGACCAGGAAGACGGGAATCTACAACACCCGTGACTGCGGCAGATGAGGCCCCAGGGAGTCCCCGAGCAAGGTCAAAGTCAAGGGCTTGGATTCCCAGAAACATCAGGTCAGATATCAGAGTAAAGATGAGACCGGAATGTCCCTAACACTGGAGCGCTCTGAGGAACCAAGGGTGACATTTGTATAGGAATGAGGGGCTGGAGGGCCCAGTGTCGGTCTGACAGGAATGAGGGGATGGAGGGCTCAGCGTCGGTCTGACAGGCGCGAGTAGTCAAATGCCGCAAGCACGGACCCAGGGTCCTATCAGCCCAGGATCAGTTCTGGCCTTTTCCCTGAGCCCTCCCACACTGAACTGAGGACTCGGGGCCCCTTCCAGGACATGATGGCCATGTTTTCAATTTATTCTGTTTTGTGAACTAATAATCTGTCCTCTCCAGCCACTGCCTCACCACCCACTCTCATTAGCCCGTTTTCCTTCCCAGGCATTAAAACTCCCCTGGTGACCTGTAGGCACGTTCTACTACAAAGAGTAGTACACGTGGGTTCTTCAGAACCAATTCTGCAGTAGCTATGGGGAATGTCTTTGTTTTACTCTAGTTTTTAAACTCCTTAAATGTGAGGGGGGCACATTTATATTAATGCTCATTCTGGAGCTGTCGTGACCTAAGTAGGTCATTAGTGACCCACTGTGCCACCTCCACAAGCCGTAATGACTGCCAATCCTGCCTGGCGAGGATGAGAAGACAGAACGGTTGTGCTTGATGGAGCTGAGAGCGACTTTAGAGAGATGGATAGACGTGCACAAGTGTACACTGAAGCGGAATTTTTAAACGAACCCGGGTTTCCTGTCTCCACGTTCAGTGTCTTTCTGACATAGTATGTGACTCTCAGAATTTCCCTGACTAGCCTGGCAAAATAACCTGGAATTGGATTCTCCTTATTCGGGAATTAGCTTCTCAGCATAGACCTAAGGTTTCTAGAGACTTATCTACACTGGATTTCATCACTCTAACGCCTCCTCTATTCTTTCTGACCCTGCTTGGTTAGCCAATATCGGCGAAAAGGGCCAAAGATGGAGGAACAGAATAAGCTCTTGCTTGTGTAGTCAGTGGACCAGTGCTTGTGAGGGTCTGAGAGGCAGCCTGCTTCAGGGGAGGTTACTGACATTTAGCTCTATGAGCAGAGGCAAGTGACCTCCTCTCTAAGGACCTCAGCTCCTCACTGGAAAAATTAAAAGTTTTATATATTTTGGAATAATCTCTACCAGATTTTTTTTTTTTTTTGCAGTACGCGGGCCTCTCACTGTCGTGGCCTCTCCCGTTGCGGAGCCCAGGCTCCGGACACGCAGGCCCAGCGGCCATGGCCCACAGGCCCAGCTGCTCCGCGGCACGTGGGATCCTCCTGGACCGGGACACGAACACACGTCCCCTGCATCGGCAGGTGGACTCCCAACCACTGTGCCACCAGGGAAGCCCCTCTACCAGATTTGAAGCTACCAGAAATGAAAGGTTGGGCTGTTGTCCATCAGGCCCTCATATTCTGTGTTTCCCCTGCCCATATAAACGCAAAGACCTCTCTTTAGACGGATCACGTTAGCATTCTCGTTCAGCACTTTGTGGTGATAAAGTACAGAACAGGGAACTAGCCCATCATTTGGGCTGGTTCCTAACACCAAATAGCTGGGAGCTCACAGCCTTTCTTCTTTCACCGACCTCGAGGCTCCCTTTTTAACCAGCTGTTCTGGCCCTGTGACGTCACCTGATGGCTTCAGCGGAGCTTCTCTGACCTGTCAGGGCGCCATTCCCCTTTTGGAGGAGGGCTCTCACCCAACCTGGGTTCCCTGCTGGCCGAGCACGTACTCCCTCACCCTACATATGTATGCCTCTTCCTCTTTCGCTGATTTCTCCACACTACTGGTTGATTTTTTCAGGAAGTCTTTCTCACTCTTCTTCCCTTTCCCTAGTCTCTCCTGTCTCCTTCCCTTTTCCATCTGCAAACCCAAAATAACCCCCTCGCGCGTGGATGAGATTAGTGCTGTAGAGTCCCTTGGATTAAGAACAAAAAAGGAAACAAGTTTTGAAGTCACGTTAGATTTGGGTAAAGAACCTCCAAAACCTTTGAAAATATCCTCAGAGGCACCTTGAGATTCCATTTACTTCCGTTGCCACTGAACTCTTTCTTCCTCTAATTAAGCCTCTCTTCCTCATCATCAGCGTTTATGAACGCAAAAGAAACTATTTATTACACAATTTTCTTAGTTTTCAGTTTTAGCCTAAGACTAACAATACATGACTTTACGCTCATTTTCATTGCAAATATGCCAACTTTCTGCTACTTGGCAAATCAAGCAGGTATTTTCAGTCACCTAGGACTCCAACCACTATTTTATCAGCCTTCTTTCTATGGGAAAATATGGGCTGAGTTCCAAACAAATGGCTTCCAAGGTTTGGAGTTTGGGAGTTTGGGAGCACAGCCGCGTTGTGAATGGCGTGCTTTCCGTGGGGTGTTGGCGATCGTTTAGGGCAAACTGGGAGACACTGACCCAAGGGCTCATAGGGTGTTTGGAAAGATTGGGAATTTTCTTCTTCCACTGAGCAGTGGAATAATTTGATTACACAAAGACCCTTGGAGACAGCGTGATGGCTCCTAAATAATAATAATAATGACAATAAAATTGCAACCATTTATGGAGTGCTTCACGATGCATCATGCACTGTGTAAATTGTTTCATGTGCATTAACGTGTAATCCCCAAACAAAAATATTATTATCCCCATTTCAGATGAAAAACCTGACGTTCAGAGAGATTAAAATACTTTGCCCAACATCACACATCTAGTCAGACATGCTGACTACCAAAGCTTGTCTCTTAAGCATCATGAAAAGAAGCAAATATATGTAGCCAAGTGTGGTTTGCAGGGTGAGAGCTGGCATTGAAAACGCCCTGGGCAGATGCAGCTTCGCTTCCTTCCCTTGACAAAATCATAACTTGATCAGAAAGTAAGAAAACTTCGTCATTTAGCTGGTCATAAAAAATACCCTGGCAAGTTTAAATGAATCTTAATGGTCTCCAAAGCATTCTTCCATATTTTATTCCATTTGATGCTTATAATAACCCAGTGAGATAAAGGGCGATCACAGAGTAGAGGTACAAGAGTCCCATTTTATAGATGAAAAAATTAAAACTCAGACAGTTCAAGTGAATTATCTCTAGTCACATGATGAGACTGGCAGGGCCTGACCGGGAATCCCTCTGACTTGCTCTAGATATTCTTTACTTGGCCGGTACGGGTTGTTAGTGGTTTCGCTAGGATACATTCAGGTCTCTGTTCTGTAGGGTCAGAAGAGGTGCATAAAGTGAGCTTGGTCAGTTCCCACAAAATCTAGGCCACTGGGAAAGGTGTCCCGTGTGGAGATCATTGCCCTGCATCTTCCTTTGCTCAGAAAGGGCAGAGTGTCAGAAACTACACAAAGGGTCAGAACGAGCTCTGAACTCTACTCTTTTCACTTCTGACTTGAGGTCTCATAGGCATAGCTATGTGTAGGAGTGGCAGCCACTGGGAGGCAGCAGGAGAGGGATGAGAAGGCAGAGCAGTGGGGATGGACCACACCAGGTCGGAGATGGAGCAGACGTCTCTCTGCCTTCCTCTGGCATCTCTCACCACGGTGTCTATCCAGATTGCATTTCTGAAGGCCACTGCGTTCAGCTGTTAACGTTACTCCATGAAACGTTAGTAGCTGAGGTAGTCCATTCAGTCAGGATGACAGAGTCTCATAAGCTTTGTAACTTGGCAAACATGGGCTCAAACTCAGCTCTGCTACTTGCTCACCATGAACAAGCTATTTGTGGAAGAAGACAGTTAATGCCTATCCCATAGGGCCTTCGTGAGGACTAAACACTATAACCCGTGCAACGTTTCTAGAGCAGTGCCTTATATAGACTAGACCATCCATAAATGGTAGAACCGTTTGCATTATTTCTCTTGTTGATGGCATTCTCCTGGGAGGCTCTGGAGGTTGACAGTGGCTTCCAGATTTGAGTAATTCCGTGATGGTATCATTTAAACCCTGCATTGGATTTATTCATTAGTTCATCACCCAAGGCTTATTGAGTACATGCTCTCAGGCAGGAAGGCAGAGGCAGCCACTGCTCAGCACGTGCTCCTTGATGTTTCCTGGTTGCTTACAGGTAGGCAGGGTTTATATGACTAGTTCTGGTCAATGGGCTATGAGTGGAAGTGACATGTGTTCATTCTGGGTCAAGAATTTAAGTGCTGATATGTGACCCTCTATCTTTCTTTTCTTCTGTTACAACATTCTGGAGGCCATACCCACCCGAGGCATAGCTGTAGGATAAAGACAGCCTGGATCCCTGAATCACCACTTGGAAAAGAGTAGCCTTGGAGATCAGCTGACTTTGCGTGAGCAACAAATAAATACTTGCCTGTTAAACCACTAAGAATTCAGAGTTTATTCTCTACTACAGCATAGCCAAACCTAACCTCACTAATATATCTAGGCATCACGCTAAACACTAGAAATTTAAAACAACTTAGACGATATCAACATCTGCTTTCAAGAAGCTTACAGTCGAAGGAGAAGACAGATTTCAGTAGCTGATTCTCTGTGAGTTGATATGATATAGAGTATAACAGAATTCCTTTTCTAGGGAGAGTTACCCAGGAATTTGGGAATATTCCCATTGTTTCTCAAAGGGTACCCCATAAATGATGTTCCGCTCCATCTATTCTAGACAACTCCAATTCCCATCTATCTATAAAATTAGAATACGGCTGTCTATCTCACAGAGATCTTGTGAGAATCAAAGGATCTTGTAAAATGCAGAATAGCCTAATGATTAAGAGTAAATACTTTGGGAGTTTTGTTTCCTGTTATTAGGCAGAAAATCACAAAAAGCAATTTCTCCCTTGATCCTGTTTCCAGACTCTCTATTACAATCCATTGATCTGTCTGTCTTTCTTTCTACCAATACCACACTGTCTTGATCACTGTTTGGGGAAAGTTCTTCCCAGATTGATCTATAGATTCAACTTGACTCAATCACAGTCTCGGGAGGCTCTACCAATTCCGATATTGGTACCTCGTTCCAAGCAAGCTTATTCCCCAGAGAAACTACACCAGCCCGATTGTTTGAGAAACATTAACTTCTTTGCCTTTTAGAAGCAGTCCCAGTGTCACTGTTTTCCTCTGCCCATGGCCAGGAAGCAGTGATCAAGTTACAAAGCATATCTTGAGGGCAGGAACTGTGCCTTTTAGATTTTCCAGAACTTTTGCAAGTGGACATCTTTTGAGCTATTTTCCTTCCTGAGGACACCAATAAATACTCCTCCAGGTGGTTCTGAGACTTAACTTCTCTAGACATAGCCTTCTCTAGCTGTAGTGTCTTTGAAGCAAAGCCTCCCTTTACCAGGTCCCTCAGTGTCCTACTACCTGCCTCCGCGTTACCCTTTTCTGCCACGACTCTCCCTTACAGGCTCACAGGGAGCACCTCCGATGCCTCCCGAAATCTTTGGCCTTTCTTCTCGCCCCACCTGCCAGCTCATCTCCCTCCCCAGTTCCAAGCACACAGAAGACACGCAGCAACACACCTGGTATTAGCCTCTTCCAGTACTTGGGGAAAGCTGTGTCCAGGGGCCGCCACGCCACTCCTGGCTCACGGCTGGCTGTGGCGGGAATAACAGTTCCCGACCCACAGCCCCCTGAGGACAGAGAAGTGTCAAGGCTACAAGTTAATCTTTAATGGGAACAACATCACTGGCTTGGAAGCCAGTGAGCAAGTGGGCCAGAGCAAGGTTAACCATGAAACGAACTTGGCGAGCTTTGCCAAGTTACCTCACATTTAAGGGATGTTCATTGCCAAATTCAACCTCAAAATAAAAGACTTGCTTTTTTTCTCCCAGACCATATATTTTCCCAATTCTTCCAAGATGGTTAGAGGAAGGGAGTGGGTGATTTCAGGTGGAGAATTACAAAAGCCCCGTGTTGTAAAGGAAAGGCTTGTCTGGGGAGGTGGTGAGGGGATGGGTGAAGAGCGGTCACAGCCTGGGAGCCGGGAGCAAGGAGCAGTGGGGACCCAGCCAGGATGGACTGAGGGCCGCGCTGTGTGGAGCCCTCCAGGCCTGACCAGAGAGGAATATGAGAGGCAGGGAGAACCACTAATATTTTTGAGTGGAAAAATGACTCCGTAATCAGGCAGAAGCCAACACAAGAGTACATGTGAAAAAAAAGAATTCCCTAAAGGCAGTCCTGTGGGGTTCGCTAAAGGTCACTAATTAATGTCCAATTCGTCTGGGTCCTCCCCTCTGTGCTTCTGTGCCAGCCTTGCCACGTCCTCATACTGCAATAACAAATGGCTATTAAGTGCTGACAATAGGCCTGACACGTTGCATGCATTATTTCACTTGATCTTCACAGCAACCATATGGGTAGATATTATTTTCCCCATTTTTCAGAAGAGAAAATGAAAATTATCTTGCCCAAGATTTCATCAGTAATGAGCAGAGTTGGGGTTTTTTTTTTTTTTTTTTTCCGTCACTGGTATGGCAACTTGCCCTTTCATTGGCTTAGTGTCCTGAGGTGCCCAAGGAGGAAAGGAACACAAGACTTCATCCAGAGCCCAGCTCCCTCTGTGAGCACATCTAACATACTCCACGAGAGCAAGCTGACCTTACTTTTTTTTTTTTTTTTGCGGTACGCGGGCCTCTCACTGTCGTGGCCTCTCCCGTTGCGCAGCACAGGCTCCGGATGCGCAGGCTCAGCGGCCATGGCTCACGCGCCCAGCTGCTCCGTGGCATGTGGGATCTTCCCGGACCGGGGCACGAACCCGCGTCCCCTGCATCGGCAGGCGGACTCTCAACCACTGCGCCACCAGGGAAGCCCTGACCTTACTTTTTAAAGGAGCTACGGCTCAGCAACGCCCAGCCCACGGGACGCGTACTGCCTTTTCAACCCATTAGCTTTCCACTGGTCCTCAGTGAAGACAAGCATAGACAGAACCCTCCCTCCTCCACTGTGAAAGCCCAGACTATTGAGCTCAATTCAACTCTTGAGCGTGGCTATTGGTTTTTCTCTTGGTATAGACAAATAATTGCTCACTAGCGTGTCCCAGCGCCTGAAATGATTGACAGAGGATGACTTTTAAAGTACAAGTTCACATCAACAAAGCCGGGCTTGGATCACCCTCCAAGGACTTTGCCCCACAGGGAACTTCTTTCAGGACCTCAGGAGGAAGAAACCTGTAATTATTTACAGGAAAGAAGATGGGAGGAGCACTGTTTGGAATGTCATCTCACAGGCTTTCCTGAGTTAGGAGTCATCTCCGGGCGCACAGAGTTGGGATTTGAATCTATCTTGTAGCCACCATTCAGCGATGTGAAAACTCTAGGCTATTTCAAGGATCATGGCAGTGGGATTTGACCGTCTTTTAGAATCTGTAGTTGGAGTGAAAAATAACTTTTCCTAGTGATTTTTCATACCTTCCCTGCTCAAGGCTCATTCTGCGTTTGCTTGGAGGGTAATTGCTACCTGTCGTCTTACCACTAGATGGCAGTATGACCCCAGAAATGCCTTGCAAAGTGGCCAGACTCTGGGATCTGGAAATTCCTTTTCCGCAGTGGTTTTCAGGCCCACACCATCAGCCTCCAGGCCATGCCCACAGTCAGCTTTCACATCACCTGGCCTTCTCACTGTCCTCTGATCCAGACTTTCCATTGCCATTTTCCAATCCTGGACAGCGTCCCTTCCTTCCAGGAGACATTACAGTGTTGCGGGCAGGAACGCAGACGCTGGAGCTTCGCGCCTGAGCGCCAGCCTGCAGCCGCTTACTAACATCCACAAGTTACTTAATTTCTCCGTGCCTCAGTTTCCTCACAACATCCCCTACACTTTAATGAGACGTAAATGAGTTAATATTTATAAGGTTCTGGTAGTAGGTAGAACAATGGAGGTTCTCCTATAGCTCTCATACCTAGATTCATACTTTGAATCAAGTTCAAACTAGGTTCTCAAGTTTGAATCTAATATGAAGTCCTGGGGACCTTTTGAGCTAAGCTAAGGAACTCACTGGGCTAAGGAACATTTTGTCTTCTTTAATGTCAGCCTTCACTGCTGTAGCCTAAGTGAGTTAATCCCCACGGGGGCACAGAGGAGCACAAGCAGAGCTATTTGAGGTGCTTTTGTAACATCCCTCGAATTCCAGACCATGTGTTCATGACGGGCCCAACCTCGGATCTGACACTGGGTTCGACAGGGCAGTGCCAGTGGGTTTGGAGCACATTTCAAGATGAAGTTGTAAAGAGATGTTGGGGGGTTTTTTTGTTTTGTTTTCTTTTAGGTGGCCACAGGGTACCTATTGAACAATATGCCTGCTTAACTGGGATGAAGAGCAATGACGGGTCATTCATGAGCAGTCATGGCCCAGTTTCTTAGAGAGCAAACGTAGTTCGGCGAGCAGAAAGGCATCCCCCGCAATTCATCATGATGGGAGGCATCCAGGCCCTCCTGGTCCCTGCTGAGCCATTCAGCCATCTGTCATGCTTGAGCTGATTCCAGAAGTCGGACAAACCTGGGACTTTGAGGTCTGGGCTCAAGCCCACCAGGGTGCCTGACCCTTTGGAGCTGCAGTCAGGTTAATATTAACCTTGAATTGTTGATGCCTGAAGCCAACCAGTCGTGGGCGACGCTAAGGCAAACTGAGGGGCAGTTTGCATCTTTCTGCAGCGTCGGAGCCTCTTATAGGCTATGAGCCCAGCGGTGTGGCTGCCCCCCTCGGTGGGAGCCCTTGTGCAGTGAGACACAGGGAGGGACGGGGACAAGACCCGAAGAAGGGCTTGCTGGAGAGTGTGGTTATAGGCCAATGACTTTTGTCGTGGGGCTGTATTGTTTGTCCTTGTTTTATAGGGTCTGAAGTAAGAAGGAAAATTCTCTCTCCCGCTGCTGAGTTTGCTACATAGATCAGATCTGATTGGAAGCAGATGGAGCTTCTGGGTATGGAGGTGAGCTAGGTAGCAAGAGCTGGGATTATGAACCTTACCAAGATCATGGAGAAAGTCGGGCACTGGGTACAGACAAGAGTTCAGGATCCCAGAATCTGCTGGGTGTCTGGGGTCACCGGCATGGCTGTCCACATGGGAGATGATGTGGGATCCAACAGCCCATTGATATGAGAGCCACTGGCATCTTGGGGACAATTTGTATTCTTCAGAAGGTTTATGTTGATCCAGGATCAAACATAGCTTATATATGAGTTAGGTGACAAGGGAGGGACGGTTGGCACAGGAGAGAAATCAGTAATGTCCTCCCTAAAGACACCTCATTCATGACATGGCTTTGCTCAGACACCAGGGTGCGTTACAGCTGCCCTGTGATAAGGTGTGTAAAGGGCCTCTCACTGTGCTCGGTAGCAGTAAGTGCTCAATAAATGGTAGTCAGTATTATCCTCAACAATAAACAATAACATTTAGAGGACATTTACTATATGCCAAACAGTGTTCTAAGGGCTTTGCATATATTAACTCATGAGGCAGCGATCATCTTTATCCCCGTTTTACAGATAAGGAAACTGAGGCACACAGAGGAAAAGCAACTTGTCCAAGATCACACAGATGGCTACCAGCAGAGCCAGGATTCAAAGGCAGGCAATCTGGCCCCAGAGTCTACACTGTTAACTATTACACTATTAATTCATACTTCAGAGAGCAGCTTATAGGAGACCAGAGGAGGAAGAGATTGGGGTGACCAAGGAAGTGGGGGACCTGAATATATAGCTGTTTCAGCTGGCCCTTCAGCATAAATTCAACTCTATTTTCTGCCCTCAAACCCAGTCCTTGGGTCTGAAATTCAGCCCACAGGTCCTGCTCCTACATGGACGGGGGTAGGGTATTCAGCTGAGGCCCCAGACTTGCTGAACCCAGAGCCAGTGGGCCAGCTAATGAGGGACTCCTAGGGAGTGTCTGTGCCTTCACAGCTCACTGGCTGACCTTTGCCCCTGCTTGCACCAAAACACGATGTTTTCATGCCTCTGCCTGTACTTGCTGTTCCTTCTTCCTGGAATAATCTTATCACTCCTGACTTGTCCTTACGATTCAGTTGCTTTGTCTTCCCAACCCTGAAGCCTCCCCCAGTGCTGTCAGGCAGAGCCGGCAGTGAGTGTGTGTGTGTGTGTGTGAGAAACACGTCCCACTGTATTCCTGTTGGTCCATTATGGTGGTGGCTTTTGCAGGACTTTCAGTTCCTTGAGGCCAGGAACCGTGTTGTATCCACTCTTGAAACCCACTGCCCAGCAGAGCCTGGCGCCCAGTAGGCACATGACTAGTATTTGTTGTAGAATTAGAGAACAGATATTGATATTAAAACCTGCAATCTCAGATGGAGAAGCAGGTATAGAATGCAGTCAGCATCATCCCTTCCCATCTCTACCCAGTGTCTCCCTCCTCTCTCCTTTCCATCATCTGTCTTACCGGAAGAGCACGGCCAATTTAATGCAAAGGTCAGGACAACTTTGGTTCCTGGACTGTTGACTGACGTTCACATTTCTGAAGCTGCAATGACCTCAGTAGCTCTAGGGCCAAACTCCACGTGAACACCCTGGGTTATGTTGGGACAACCGGCTTCACGAGGTGGTAGCTTTATTTGGTCCTAAGATTCTGATCAGCCCTCCAGCCCCTTGCCCACAGACAGTACCGCTGACTCCCGTTAGAGCCCGACGTTTTGGTTGCCGAATGAGCTGCACCAGGTCCAAATGGACTAACTAGCCTGCTATGTCACTATGGGTAAGAGGAGTCCCTAGAGCCTCTGAAAGCAGCAGCCTGAATCTGCCCTTCTCCTTCCCCCTTCGTACGCTGAGTTTGTAGGTTCTCCTTCCCTGAAAGTCTTCAGCACGTGCTCAGGACTCATTCCTTGAACAAGGCATATTCAGGACAGGCATATTCAGGTTCCCTGAATGGGCTGCCTGGTTGTTCTTATATTTTGCTGCGAGGTGGCAGCAATCACTTGCTGTGCTTCAAAAATATCTGATCTTTGAATGGATAAAGACGATGTGGTACATATATACAATGGACTATGACTCAGCCATAAAAAAGAATGAAATAATGCCATTTGCAGCAACATGGATGGACCTTGAGATTATCATACTAAGTGAAGTAAGCCAGACAAATATCATGATATCCCTTATATGTAAAGCCAAAAAAAAATGATACAAATGAACTTATTTACAAAACAGAAAGAGACTCACAGACATAGAAAACAAACTTATGGTTATCAAAGGGGAAAGTCAGGGCAGGGATAAAGTAGGAGTTTGGGACTAACATATACACACTACTACGTATAAAGTAGATAACCAACAAGGACCTACTGTATAGCACTATACTTAATATTTTGTAATAACTTATAAGGGAAAAGAATCTGAAAAAGAATATATACATGCGTGTGTGTGTGTGTGTATATATATGTATATATATAACTGAATCACTTTGTTGCACACCTGAAACCAACACAACATTATAAATTAACTCTACTCCAGTAAAACAAATCAGACCCACAAGCTGCTGAACCTACTTCCTAGAACCATGGGTTGACTATCACTTTAACCACTAGACTACAGCTGACCCCATTGTCCCAGCCCCCCCCAATTATTTCTACTAAGGATTGACTGTATGATTCTTGATGATTTAAGACCTAAGGCATAAAAAAAAAGAAGTGGAAGAGAAGGCAGGAGTGGAAACAGAACACAGTTATGGTCTCCCAGTAGCTGAAATAATCTTAGGTTTCATTTTTTAAAAAATCAGAATATAATTTACACACAATAAAACAAACTCGTTTTAAGTGTACAGTGTGATGGGTTTTGACACAACTGGTGTAACCCCTGCCAGTGTCAAGATATTGAACATTTTCATCACCACAGAAAATGTCCTTGTTTCTTTCCAGTCAATGCCCTCTCACCCACAGCAGAGATCACTGCTCTTATTTCTATCACTGTAGCTTAGTTTTGCCTGTTCTAGAACTTTAAATTATTGGAATCAATTAAATGATTGTTTATGGATGGATAGCTTCTTTTACTCAACAAAGTGCTGTTGAGATACATTTATGTTGTTGCTTGTATGAGTAGCTTATTCTTTTTTTTTTACTGCCAAGCATTGCTCTTTTGTATTAATATAATACAAATTTGCTTATCCATTCACCTGTTGGTGGGCATTCGAGCTGCTCCCAGTTTGTGGGATTATTATGAATAGAATTGCTGAGAATGTTCTTTTACAATCCTTTTTGTGAACATGTTTTCATTTCTCTTGGAAAGATGCCCAGGAGTAAAACTGCTGAATAACAGAGTGGGTGCATTTTTAACTTTGTAAGAAAAAGTTCTCCAGAGTGGTCATGCCCTTTCACACTCCCACCGCCAGATATGAGAGTTTTGGTTCCCACCTAGTCTTCATTCTATTAGCTTGTAGTCACTACTCAGAGAAACAGGTCAAAGAACCATAACACTGGTTCTTACAAACAGATTTCAGAGAGTGTTCTGTTCCCAAGAACTTGAATACCCTCGATAAGAAAAAGGTCTTCCACTCATTGGGACCTTAGACCCAGCACGCAAACTTAGGAAGGATGCTCAAGGAGCAGTGAAAGGGGAAGGTAATAGAGCTCAGCCCACCATGCAGGATCAACCCAGCAATCAATCTGATGACAGATGTTCAAGCCAGATCACCCTCATCTCCAAGAGTGATCTTTGTAACAAGTTACTCTCCCATCCCTGAGTAATCAGAGAATTTATTTGTAATCTGTTAGCTAATTGTTCCCATACTGAGCACAGATCTTAACTAAATGCCAAAGTGACGTTTAAATTTCTGGTCTCCATTATGAAACAGCTGATAAATTACCATGCTTATATCCTGCCAGTAGAGTTTAATTTGATTTGCTTAAGATTGCAACTGATTTCTAAGATCCCTAAACAAGATATGAAGTAAATATCCCAAGATACGATGTAAAAGCTATAGGAGATATGGATTTGCAGCAAGGACAGGGAGCATTGCACTCCAGATGCAGAGTATTTAGCAAGTCACATCACTTCTGTTGGCTTCAGTTCCCTCAAAAGCAAAGTGGAAACAATTCCTATTTCTACCCACCTACCTGGTAGGTGTGGGTTTGAGATTCAAATGAGATACAGCTGCATCCCTGTAAAGTGAATCTGATCAATCCCTTACAGAGTTGTTATAAGAATTAGGTCATGTACATAAAGCACCTATGGGTAATGAGAGCCCCAATATTAAGCAGACTACTTGTTTGAGTTGTCCATCAACCAGATGGTAGTTTTCTCAAATGGCAGATTTACTCATTTGCCAATCAACCCTTGTTGAACTAGGCACCACGTCCTGCTGATAAAGCTCACACAGTGACAGCAACAGTACCTGGGCTGTGATTTGTAACCCAGTTTCAGCTGTTTCCCTTTTTGTTTATTCTTCATTGACCCAAATGTAAAACACATCTTTTCTCTTTCATTAAGGTCATTTCCTCTTATCTTGTATCATATACAAATAATCAGGGTGGTCTGTTATTACTTATCTGAATAAAAGGGTTTATTCTAGTCTCTACCTGTACTTTTATATTTCTGCACTACTTGGTCAGAGTGGCTTCTGATAGTTTTACTTTTCTTAAATTCACACAATCATTTTGTGTAAGTGCAAACATGTGACCCAATTACCTGTTCTACTTTGTTCATGTGCGAATATATACATATTGAAACACATTAAAAAAATCACTATTTTAAATATAGATCAATGGAACAGGAAAGAAAGCCCAGAGGTAAACCCATGCACATATGGTCACCTTATTTTTGATAAAGGAGGCAAGAATATACAATGGAGAAAAGACAGCCTCTTCAATAAGTGGTGCTGGGAAAACTGGACAGCTACATGTAAAAGAATGAAATGAGGGCTTCCCTGGTGGTGCAGTGGTTGAGAGTCCGCCTGCCAATGCAGGGGACATGGGTTCGTGCCCCGGTCTGGGAAGATCCCACATGCCGCGGAGAGGCTAGGCCCGTGAGCCATGGCCGCTGAGCCTGCGCATCCGGAGCCTGTGCTCCGCAACGGGAGAGGCCACAACAGTGCGAGGCCCACGTACTAAAAAAAAAAAAAAAAAAGCCAAAAAGGATTGAAATGAGAACACTCCCTAACATCATACACAAAAATAAACTCAAAATGGATTAAAGACCTAAATGTAAGGCCAGATACTATCAAACTCTTAGAGGAAAACATAGGCAGAACACTCTATGACATAAATCACAGCAAGATCCTTTTTGACCCACCTCCTAGAGAAATGGAAATAAAGACAAAAATAAACAAATGGGACCTGATGAAATTTAAAAACTTTTGCACAGCAAAGGAAACCATAAACAAAACGAAAAGACAACCCTCAGAATGGGAGAAAATATTTGCAAATGAAGCAACTGACAAAGGATTAATCTCCAAAATTTACAAGCAGCTCATGCAGCTCAATATCAAAAAAACAAACAACCTAATCCAAAAATGGGCAGAAGACCTAAACAGATATTTCTCCAAAGAAGATATACAGATTGCCAACAGACACATGAAAGGATGCTCAACATCACTAACCATTAGAGAAATGCAAATCAAAACTACAATGAAGTATCACCTCACACCAGTCAGAATGACCATCATCAAATAGTTTACAGACAGTAAATGCTGGAGAGGGTGTGGAGAAAAGGGAACCCTCTTGCTCTGTTGGTGGGAATGTAAATTGATAGAGCCACTATGGAGAACAGTATGGAGGTTCCTTAAAAATCTAAAAATAGAACTACTATATGACCGAGCAATCCCACTACAGGGCATATATCCTGAGAAAACCATAATTCAAAAAGAGTCATGTACCACAATGTTCACTGCAGCTCTATTTATAATAGCCAGGACATGGAAGCAACCTGAGTGTCCATTGACAGATGAATGGATAAAGAAGATGTGGCACATATATACAATAGAATATTACTCAGCCATAAAAAGAAATGAAATTGAGTTATTTGTAGTGAGGTGGATGGACCTAGGGTCTGTCATACAGAGTGAAGTAAGTCAGAAGGAGAAAAACAAATATTGTATGCTAACACATATATGTGGAATCTAAAAAAAAAAAAAACAGGTTCTGAAGAACCTAGGGGCAGGACAGGAATAAAGACACAGACATAGAGAATGACTTGAGGACATGGGGAGGGGGAATGGTAAGCTGGGACAAAGTGAAAGAGTGGCATTGACATATATACACTACCAAACGTAAAATAGATAGTTAGTGGGAAGCAGCCACATAGCACAGGGAGATCAGCTCGGTGCTTTGTGACCACCTAGAGGGGTGGGATAGGGAGGGTGGGAGGGAGACGCAAGAGGGAGGAGATATGGGGATATATGTATACATATAGCTGATTCACTTTGTTATACAGCAGAAACTAGCACACCATTGTAAAGCAATTATACTCCAATAAAGATGTTTAATAAAAAATAATAAATTAATGAAAAATCAATGGAGATAAAAATAAAAAGTAAACAATCACCGTTTTCACCTTTATATTACAGTTAGGACATTATATTGATTCTCATAATAATGTGCATAACTGATTTTCTTGTCAATGAATTTAAGTTTAGAGTAGTAAAGGGGGCAAAAACTAATGTAATACAAAGAGGGCGTTGGGTCTGGCGGTGCTGAGAACCTATGTTGTGGGTGAATTGGAGCGTCGTCTTTTCATTCCCATGGCTTCTCTTTTTGCAGGCACCACTCTCTTTAGAGCAGGGGCTATTGGATGCAAACCCTGCAGTACAGAGTGGGGTCTGCTTGGGACCCTCCCTCTGTCGGTGAGACCCATACAGTATTTGTATGCCAGCCACTGCCCTGTCTTTCCACTAGATGCCAGCAGTGTCCCAGGAGACTGGCTGGCTGTGCTGTGCCTCCATGGGAGTTTACAAAACAGCACAAAGTGGCTCCAAGTGCACTGCAGCCCTCCTGGAGTCGGAGGGCTGCCGAGGGCATCTTGATCACTTGGTTCCCTACCTGCTCTGATTTCAGAACAACAACAAGTCAAGTGTAGGCACATAACGACGTACCAGGTGAGATCCACAGCGTAACCACGGATGAGATCCCAGCTCCTGTGCTAAGGGCCTCTCTGACCCACCCACTCACCCACCCACCCACAGAGTACATCTGCTGGAGACTGACCGTAAATATTGACCTTTCATTAAACATGTCATCACTGCCATTCACTTAGTCTCAAGAGCACCAGCACAGAAGCCAGGGGGGCTGGAGCTCAAGATGGGAAAGAGCGAACCTGTGATTTTCCAACCCCTGGAAAACAGTGCTCTGCACTCTGCCCTGAGAGCCCAGGATAAGGCTCTGTCTGTGCTGAGAACTATCTTGGTCTTGGGTTTTGCTGAACAGACTTGAAAACAAATGAGCACTCTCTCGAAGGAAAACTATGTCTCCTCTGAATTCGCAAGGATCTGATGATAACATGTAGAGACACAGAAAGACACTGGCAAGTGATATAGGGGAGCGCCGCCCTGTGGCGCTTTAGTGATCTTCCTACAGAATACAGTAGCCACCAGTCACATGCGGCTACTGAGCAACTGAAATGTGCGATTAGGAAGTGAATTTTAAGTCTTACCTGATATTAATTAGTTAACATTTAAATTTAAATAGACATATAGGACTAGTGGCTACTGTACTGAACCGGTAGATAGAGAATACGAGACAAAGGCATTAATCAAAGGCCTCCGGAGTGTCAAGCCCTGCACTAGATGTGTTTATGTGTATGATACATAGATAACTCACACAGATGCGTAATACAGGTGTGATTACATGTAATTTAAATATATGTAAATGAGTAACAATCTCAGAGAGGTAGTTGAGGTTGGACGTGGAACTAGAGGCTGTTGTTTTTGGGAAAGGATGAGTGGACAAAGGGGAGAACTTGCCATAAGAGAATAAGATGAGCCAACTGATTGGGGCCAGAGGTTTTCTAAGACAAAGACATGAAAAGGAGTCGCTTTCCACCAAGACGAGGAAGTCAAGGTGTAAGTGCCGAAGTAGTAATGAAAGGGGGGGTGACCAAGGAAAGACTATGGAGGTTATCAAGGCCCTTTCTCTCCATCAGGAAGGGGAGGGGCAAGCACCCTGCAAAAGACCTGGTGGTGGTCAGTCCAGGAAAGGAAGAGGAACTTCTTCAGCCTGGTGGGAGGCGGGTGCGGTGCGAGAGGCTGGGAGCCAGGATCGCTGGCACAGACACGCGTGGGAGCTGCAGCATGAAGGTGTCCACTCCTCTGGCCCATGAGCGAGGAGAAAGCCATGCAGCTTGGAAGCCGGTGAGCAAGCTGACACCTGGATAGCGAGAGGAATTTTCAAAGACCATTGGAATCTGCTGGTTTAATACTTTTCCCATGCAATTTCCTTTTAATTTTTACTTACTTAAATAATTTTTATTAAGAGGGTAAGCAAGGCATTTGGGTCGCACCTCTTCCAAATTGTATCTAAGGTGCTCTGGGAGAGAATCCTTCAGTGTGGTCAGAGGAGGACAGCTCATTCAAATGTCACATGCATTGTGTTACTTGATCTCCAGATCAACATTTTGTGGTTGGTATTATGGGTTTTACAGCCGAGGAAACCGAGGTTCTGAAAAGATAAGGGGCTTACTTGCGTCATCCGTTAGGAAGAGAGAGGCAGACCTCACTGTTACAGCAGTGTTCAAATTCAATGGAATTAAACACATTCTGAACACGTTCATACTCTTGTTTGTAATAACCGAATAGACAGATGATGGGCAAAGAATATTGTGAAGACATTGTTTTTTTAATAATCCCTTGAATACCTTACCTTTTAGGTACTAAATAGCCCCAGGTTTCAAGTGTTTGTAGCAGAGGGTAGTTTTGAGCCATCAATCTGAGTGGAAGGCCCGCACCTTCCATGCTCCATTCCGCAGCATGGCTACTTATCAAATACTAATAATGATGATATTTAACTAATAATAACATAACCTTCGACAGGCCTACATCCTGATTAGACAGGTGCAGCTGCGGCCTCTACCGAACCAAAGCAGAAATGCTGTTGTGTGTACTTGGCTTTTGCTTTAACGAGGAAGTTGCTTACAGCCTTATCGCTGACGGTGAAGCAAAGAAACAAGGAGAATGGTAAGGTGAGCTCTTCATCCGACAGGTATCTAGTGAATGCCTCATGTGTGCCAGGCACTGTTGCGGGTGTCATCCATACTCTGGTCACTCCAGGGCTCAGTGGTTCCTCAGGGCGTGCTGGGAATTTCAGAATTTCAGACTCACTAACTTGACATTTAAGGTTCTTCTATATCTAGCCTCATTCTGCCTGTGAGGGCAGCCACGTCTGTCCCTGTACACACGATCCTGGCTGAGCTGGTGTTGCTAGCTGGCTACGCGGCCGTCCCTCCAAACCTGTGCAAACATCCCAGAGAGCAGGAGACCACTCTTGCATCCAGGGTGTACACGTACAAGGGTCTCACACGCAGAATTCTTTTATGACACCAAGTGGCTCTGCCTGTGGCAAAGCCTCCGGGAAACGAAACTGAGGGACATTCCATGAAGTCTGTTGGAACTATCACAAGCAACATGAATGGCTATAAATCCTATCAGTAGCTAACAGAAATGAGAATTTGGTACCTGCTTTTTGGCAAATTGATCACTTAACAAATCAATGATTTTATAAAGCTGCATTTTTGGTTGATATGTTTTCAGCGATTGGTTTTTGTGAATTGCTTTTTGGCAAGCTGGTTTTGCTTCCAAGTTCCTAACATTCTCCAGTCTTCCTATCCCCTTAAATCTCCCTGCTTCCCCTCAGCCTAACCATCCTGCCACCACCAGACATGGATTATGTATCTAGGAATATACATTCCCTCTTCCTCTCCAGGGAAGCCCCTTCAGGCCTAAGGAGGAAGCATTTCATTGTCAGACTAACTGCCTGGGACGGTGACAGTGATGGGCTGTTCCTGGTTTCATCATGGTGAGCCTGGACACACCTGAAGATTTGGCTTCAATCTGATTGGTTGAGGTTTGTACCTTAATGGTTATGAAAGATTTTGAGTATCATCTCTGGTGACCACCATGGTGATAGCACATCCTCTTAAAGAGATAATCCCTGTTGTTGGTAAACGGATACTGTTTGCAGAAGCTTCCTACACTCTGCTCCCTTCTGACTGTGAGTGCCTTAGGGCAAACCCCATTTGCCCTAAGGGCAACATTTTCACTGTTGCATCTCTAGTGACTGGCCCAGTGTCAGACACCCAGAGGTCTAGTGGTTAAAAGTGAACTACGGCAGGTATAAAAAGAAACGAAATTGTGCTATTTGTAATGAGGTGGATGGACCTAGAGTCTGTCCTACAGAGTGAAGTAAGTCAGAAAGAGAAAGACAAATACCGTATGCTAACACATATATATGGAATTTAAGAAAAAAAAATGTCATGAAGAACCTAGGGGTAAGACAGGAATAAAGACACAGACCTACTAGAGAATGGACTTGAGGATATGGGGAGGGGGAAGGGTAAGCTGTGACAAAGCGAGAGAGAGGCACGGACATATACACGCTACCAAAACGTAAGGTAGATAGCTAGTGGGAAGCAGCCGCATAGCACAGGGAGATCAGCTCGGTGCTTTGTGACCACCTAGAGGGGTGGGATAGGGAGGGTGGGAGGGAGGGAGACGCAAGAGGGAAGAGATATGGGAACATATGTAAATGTATAACTGATTCACTTTGTTATAAAGCAGAAACTAACACACCATTGTAAATCAATTATACTCCAATAAAGATGTAAAAAAAAAAGTGAACTAGGACAGGTCTGGATACAAAGCCCACTAGATATGTGACATTGCTGAGTCCTTCCACCTCTCTGAGGTGTCTATCAACTGGGGAAAATGACAACAACCATCTACCTCATCAGGATGCTGGGGGAAGGCATGTCAAGTGATTTGAAAAGAGTGTGACACAGAGTGAGCACTCAGTAAGTGTTAACTATCACGGCTGAATGCATGAATGAGAGAATGAGTGAATGCATGAATGAGAGAATGAGTGAATGCATGCATGAATGAATGAGTGAATGAGTGAATGAGAGCTGATTTGATCCTCACCACTATCCTGCCAGGTCAGCATGATTTATTTTTATTATTTTTTTAAATTATTATTATGTTTTGGCTGTGCTGCGCAGCACGGGGGATCCCAGTTCCCCAACCAGGGATTGAACCTGTGCCCCCTGCAGTGAAAGTGCACAGTCTCAACTGCTGGACCACCAGGGAATTCCCCAGGTCGGCATTATTATATGCAGATAACCCATGCGTCACTTGAGCCTCCATGCCCTTTGGAGATTTAAGTAAACTGTGACTTATACCTCAATTCCAGAACTGAGTAAGCTTGATCTCTCCATAGAATTTCCTTGCTTCCTGTTCTTATATTCTTACTGTTTTCTTTTCCTGACCCCCTCCAAGAACCCCATATCAGATGCATATTTCCATAAGAAATCCAACCATACTTAGCCTTTTCAGAAGTGGGTCATTTTACTGAAATTTTACATCAAGTCAATAGCACCCACTCACCTCCCCTGCCCGCCCCCCAAGTCTACACCACATTCCCTGGACTTTTTGGACTCCAACACTTTTTCCACTTGACCCTCCTCCCAACACCACAACCCTGGAAAGTGCCGTCCAGTTCCCGCTCTCTGGCTGCATCATTTCTCATGGGGAGAGGTCTTGCTGGGACAGTCTGCTACTCCTCAGCCTTTCTCTCCCTCTGTCTTAGCTTCCACCCAGAATTCTGGTGAAAAATGTCCTCAATCTCAAGTCCATCTTGTTTTGAGAAAAAGATTTCTAGCTTGTTTCAGATCACATAAACAAATCCCCTTGTGCAGAGCTTAGTGAGAAGACAGTATCTGTTTTTTTTTCATTTTGTTTTAAATTTTTATTGGAGTAGAATTGATTTACAATGTTGTGTTAGTTTCTGCTGTACAGCAAAGTGAATCAGTTTTAAATATACATATATCCACTCTTTATTAGATTCTTCTCTCATATAGGTCACTACAGAGTATTGAGTAGAGTTCCCTGTGCTATACAGTAGGTCCTTATTAGTTATTTACTTTATATATAGTGGTGTGTATGTGTCAATCCCAATCTCCCAGTTTATACCCCCCCGCCTCCGCTTTCCCCGCTGGTAACTGTAAGTTTGTTTACTACATCTGTGACTCTATTTCTGTTTTGTAAATAAGTTCATTTGTACCATTTTTTAAGATTCCACATATAAGTGATATCATGTGGTATTTGTCTTTCTCTGACAGCATCTGTTTACTTGCGGCATCCAGGTTGTCAACTCACTCCTCAAGAGGTTGCTGACATGGAGAGGGTCCCTTTCACTGCCGGCTGAGACCCTAGTTCCCCACACTGGCTTCATCCAATCCCAGTCAGGCAGCAGTCCCGGGAGAATCCTGGATGGTCAGGGAACTGATCAAACATGGTGGCATGGAGGGTGAAAGGTGACCTGGATGATGGGCAGAATTCTCAGCTGCATCTGCTGCTGCTCTTCCTATATCCCAACGGGGAACCCAATTAGGTGGTGGTAGGGGGATACCCCTAAAAGTCTCTGTATTTTGTAGAGAAGAGAAATGGTGCACTTTCAAGCTTTTTTGCTCTAGAGTCAGATAGCTCCTCACTCTGGCTTCTCTATTTTCCATCTGTAACTTCAGGAGGGCTCATGGATAACGTCAGTCACAAGAAGCCCATCTTACTGCAACTAAAACAATGGGTAGGCATTTCCATCTCAGAGTTTTGAGCAATTGTTTGTCTTTCTGGAATCTACCCACCTCTACTGGGGCCTGCTAGGTACTGAGGCTGGGCAGCAGGTGGTCCTACCTGAGTGGTCACATGCAACCTGTGGGTCCTCCTGACCACAGCTGGGCAACCTGGATAGGACCCAGGTCAGATAGGCTTTGATGAGGAGAGGGAAGAAAACATGTAGGAAGGCCCACCAGAACCACCAGAACTCTAGTCTCTGCAGGCTGAGCCCCGCGTGCAACTGGCCCTCCAGCCTGCACTGGCTTCTCTTGTCTCCACACAGCCGATGGGTCTTGTTCCTATACCGACAACTTCTCCTTTCTCCCAGTCTCTGGGGAAGACTGAACCACTTCCGGAAGCTCATGTCCCACCAGACCTTGCTCCAGGAGGCCCAATTTTCCAAGGTGGCCTCTTGAACCATGTCATGTGGCTTACTCTTTGATCTTATTTATGAAAATCCTTTCTTCTTTCTAGTATTGCTTATGCTCTGCATTTTCTCCTTTTCTGAAGCTGGGTCTGGTTGAGGAGCCTTCTCTCACTCTTTTTCCCAGAAAGTCATGGCCCAGTTAGTGGGGAGGTGGAGGAGAGCTTCCCCTACCATCACTCCCAGCTTGGCTGACTTGCGGATGCACTCTCTGTTATCAGTTCATTTCCCAGGTCTCTTGAGATCACAACCCTAACTTGAGTCTCCCCCTCCTCTGCCATTGGACATACTTCAGTAGAAACATCTGAAAAGGACTGGCCCAGGAGAAAGGGGCTCACCTGGCCTGCTTTGCTCCTAAGTCTTAGGCCAGAAGCACGAACAAGACTTTGGTGCTCACACATGTTCTACCTCACCAGGAAACTTCACAGAGATGTGCGGCCCAAAGCCTCAGATCATAACAAAGTACTTTTTCAGCTGAGGCTCTGTCCCTAAATATCCCTTAGAGACTTGGACCTTGTGGGAAGGTTACAGCCATAATCTGCAGTCAACAGAATTCTCCCTCTGCTACTCACTAGCCATGGAACCCATGGCAAGTTACCCAACTTCTCTGAGCCTTGATTGCTTTATCTGTAAAAGGAGAATTATAGTTTGTATTTCAGAAGGACTCTTATGAGGATTAAATAGGACAATGTGTGTGGATAACCTAATACAGCACCCGCTATGTAGTAGGTCTTCTGCATTGGCTTCCTGTTTGTCTCTCGTTAGATATCACACTGCATTGTGGGCAGCAGGGCAATGCCTCATGCTCCCAGCCTCTCCTACATGTTCTCTTCCCTCCCTCGTCAAAGCCTATCTGACCTGGGACCTGTCCCCTCACAGCTCTGTTCCCAGAACTGATGAAATAATTCAAGCTAGGGTGAGATGAAATTCAATGGACATCACTTTCCTGTGTTATTTTATCAGACACTGTAGGCTGCACACAACAAATTCATCTTCCCACCGCCCCCACCCCCAACTTCTTTCTTGCTAATGGAGCCCTGATTTTTTTCAGGTGTCCGCGCTCTTTCACATCGCAGTGTGTCCAGATCCCATGCCCAGCTCAAGGGTAAAAGCTGATTAGTCTAATCAGGGGAATTCCATTCTCTAAGCCAGTGCTTAGTTTGGAGGTGGACATATAATCCTGTTCCAATCAATGAGTGTGAGGTGATGTTTGCTGGGGGAGCTTTTTTTTTTTTACAATTTTATTTATTTTTGAATTTTATTTTATTTTTTTATACAGCAAGTTCTTATTAATCTATTTTATATACATCAGTGTATACATGTCAATCCCAGTCTCCCAATTCATCCCACCACTGCCACCCCCCCCCCAGCCACTTTCCCCCCTTGGTGTCCATACATTTGTTCTCTACATCTGTGTCTCTATTTCTGCCCTGCAAACCAGTTCATCTGTACCACTTTTTTAGATTCCACATATATGCATTAATATACGGTATTTGTTTTTCTCTTTCTGACTTACTTCACTCTGTATGACAGTCCCTAGGTCCATCCACGTCTCTACAAATGACCCAATTTTGTTCCTTCTTATGGCTGGGTAATATTCCATTGTATATATGTAGCACATCGTTTTATCCAGTCGTCTGTCAACGGGCATTTAGGTTGCTTCCATGACCTGGCTATTGTAAATAGTGCTGCAATGAACCTCTCTGTGCTTCCGTTTCCTCTTCTGTGTGAGGTCTTTAATGATAGCAGTTACTTTAAAGAGCTAGAAGGATCCAATAAATGAAAAAATGTGTGTACAAGATTACAAGGGTGCCTGGCTCTGAGTTGGAGTGCAATCAACGTTAGCCACTGTTGTTCTAGGAAACTGCAAACCTACTGGACTGGAAGGAGGCGATTATTCTGTAGCATCAAAATGATCAGGTAATTGAGAACTTAACCTTTCAAACACTGGAAGCCTTCTTTATGTTCAAGGATTTCTTTTCAAAAGAGATGTCTATAATCATTGTCTCTACTTTTCCTTCTTTTCCAATCAGGCTCTCGTTTCTCCTCCTGCAGTTCAAATCCAAGGTTGAATTCTCAGGTCTCCTCTTGAGCTGTCAGCGGCCTTGAGGTAGGAGGTCACTAATTTCTTTAAACTCCTTCTTCCTTCTTCCTTTAGAACATAATTCACTCGCAGGTTTCTTCTTACCTCTCTGGCTACTCTTTCTCAGTCCCCTTTGCTGGTCTGTCCTCATCTTCCTGATGTTTCCATGTTGGAGCATCCCAGGAATCAACCCCGCAAATTTCTTCATCCCAGAGATGGAAATTCCATGTTTCCAGTTTCTCAGGCCACTTTCATCAGGGCTATTCCAACAATCAGTCCAAACAAGAGGAACTGACCACTGACCCATGCCCACACGTCCTCTGGATGCATGGGGCCTTTTTGTGGCTGTTCACTCTGCCTGGGCTTCATCGGGCTGCAGTGCTAGAGAAGTGGGTAGCAATTGTGATGGTGTGTGGAGAAAGAGGCAACTAAACCAAGGACAGTGAGAAACACCACAAGGAGGCATGTTTAATCTCCCCTCCGCTTCCTCCTTTTCTACTTCTTTTTCTGTCCCGTATCCATCCTCTTCTGTCCTGTGGATGGACTCCTTACATACATGCTGTGAGTTCATCTCTGAATCCCTACAACACTCACACCACTGCCTTGAGCAGAACGGTATCTGCTGAATAAATAGATGGAGATTTTTCTTCAAGGATCCATTCTTACCTAAGGCATCCAGCCTGAAAGTTTTATTTTGGTGGAAACGACAAAAGGGGCTTGGGTGAAATGACTAAACCACATCAGTCTTCTTTCAAGAAGGCATAAATGTGAAGAGGAAAAGAGATTTGAGAAGGCAGACATATGGCTTCTCTTCCTGACTCTAATCTGGTTCCACATTCTGGAAAATAACCCCAAAGTTCCCTGCCTTTATTTTTGTTTATCATGAAGAATGAAACTGAGTTTAAGTGGGTCAGGACCTCACATACCAAGTAAACAGGGAATTGGAATTAGAATGCTTGGTATTTGGGCAGGGAGACGGGGGAGGGGGGTTGTAGAGTGAGAGATCTAATGCTTACCTTTTTTTCTTTTTAATTATGAATATCACAAAGTCAGATAAAAACCCTTGCTTCTGTCCTCTTCCCAATGAAGATTTATGAGATTATCCTAGTGGTTGCTTGCTGGAGCTCTGCAGAGAGAAATATTAGTTTTATAAACAGATACGATGCCCACAATTCCATATGAAAATGAATTTAAGGACCAAGCGGGACAGGCCCCAAAGCTGCACAGAGCCTGATGAGTGAACAGAACCACATAATAAGGTTCTCCAGAGAGTGGGGCAAAAGGAACCGATTGTCTTCCTAAAATATACCAGCAAGAATGCAAGCCTTAATTAACAAAGCCCAAGGTTGATTTTTCTTGCTGCCTTTTTCTCCAAGAGACAAATAATAAGAAATGAATGAGGTTGAAAGCAAATGAGAACCATATTTGGAAAGCAAAGCATAGTCTAACTTTTGGCTGAGCTGGTTGCAAAGACCTAAAGTTCTTTAATCATCTCAGTGGAGATGAAGCCAAAAAATGCGATTTGACACACACACATACACACACACACATATTTCCACACCATGCCCTCCTCCTTTTTCACTGTAGATGAATCAAGATGGTGGAGACAGGATATGATGAGAACCATTCCTGCTCTCCACCTACTTTATAAAAGGCTTTGGCAATCGGTAATCTTTGCTGCCATGGTCTGGGGAATCCATCTATCAATTCTTATTCTTTAAATGTTCATTGTGCACCATGCGTTGGCTGCAAGGAGCAAACAAGCAGCTGGAATAGGTAATGTACTGTGAATATGCCAAGATGGCAAACTACTTAAGATCCAGATTCTTCTAACATGATTCTTCTAGAAGAAGATGAACCAGTTTGGCCTAAAAGAACATTACTACAATCGAAGGTGGGGACAGAATGGGAGGGGAAATGACAACTTTATGAGAATTAAAATAGTCTCTTATTAGCTAACAAGCTGAGGAAACACAGAGGGTTTTCCTTGTGTCTGGGTTAGCCAGTCCACCTTCACACAGATGCAGAACTCGTGGTTGAATATAGTGGTGTGATTTCAAGATGGTTCAGTACACAGTCCATTTCACTTCACCTCACAGTACCTCAGAGTCTGCTTTAAGGCTTGAAAAATTACTCTCATCTTTGTTAACACAGAGACAGAAGACATACCTATCTGGCTTTCTGGAAGTGGGCTAAATGAGATATGGGCTTTTCTAATGAAGCCTTAGGTAAATATTAAATAAATCTGGCATATTGTAGGACCATTTTTACCCAATTCATGATGTTTCTGTTTGTTAAAGGGAGCTCATTTAGTGTAACTTTTGGCCCCGTCCTCTCAATTACTCATATTTCCCCAGGGGAGGATGCAGTATCTTAACTGACTGAAACATCTGGGCGTGCTCAGCTCAGCTCCACCCTTCTTCCTCTCAGGAGTGAGTGGCTCACATAGAGGAAGGAATCTCTTCCAATCTTCTAGGGGAGGGATCTTTTTCCTCACTGGGGTACAGGGTTGGCAGGTCTACTTGGCTAACGGGGAGCCACATCCTCCACCCTGGCCTCTATTAGAAATGAAGGATATTTTTGTCTCCATTTGCCAGGCTTTCATTTTATTTGTCAATTTGTACAGAACATGGGCAGGAAAGAGGGGTGTTATATATTGGGCTCCCTCAGACACTCCAACATGTTTTAAATATAAAGAGATCTGAATGGAGAACTTAAAAATGTTAGTTCTGATCCTGGCTTTGTCTTTCCTCAGGTGTTTAAAATTAGGAAGAAAAATAACTTCTTTATACTTCAGTTTTCTTGAATGTCAAACCAGTCCATAAAATCATTACCTTATAATTATATGTGTAATATAGGATGTCACCCCAAGACTTATGTCTATATAACACAGTGTACTGTTAGAGACTTTTTTTCAGCCAGAGAAGATTTCAGGGCTCTGCAAAGGCACATCCTGAGGAATCTCTCTTAGTTACATAAGAGTTTGCTGATCAGGTTATAATTTTCCAGAGAAGGATATAATTGGACCTCCTGGCTTTTCAGCCTTTATAAAACTGCCCATCTCCTTGAGAAGGGGAACTCTGGCAAGGGGTTATGAATTATTTGCAAAAGGATCCCCAGGGCCTTCTGGGAAAACATGGTCTGAGATCTCAACCTTGTGTCCCAAGAATCAAAGTTATGGTGATCCATTGGAGGTGGATCAGGCTAATCCTAACCTAGGCCAGGGATAGGGAAGATCCATGAAGTCCCTGAAAATGAAATTATCTTGAGGAAAGCGGGAATTGAAGTTGATGGCCTGAGCTCAACACAGAGCTGATGGTCCATGGGTCAGCTAACAACAACAACACTAATGCTGCATAACAACCAACCACACACATGAGTGGCAAAACCAATAAGCACTATTTAGGTCAGGAGTCTGCTAGTCGACTACGGGTTAGTGATCTCTGCTGGGCTCAGCTGCATGGCTGTGCTGATCTCCAACAGGCTTGTTCAAGTATATATGGGTCTGTTGGAGCTCAGCTATTCTAGTCTGGCCTTGGCTGAGGTAGCCCAACTCAGTCCACAAGTGAAAATGCATGAGGCTTCTTAAGGCCTAGTCTTAGAATTGACACCGAGATTTCCCTGGTGGTCCAGTGGTCAAGACTCTGCCCTCCCAATGTAGGGGGCCTGGGTTTGATCCCTGGTCAGGGAACTAGATGCCGCATGCCTCAACTAAGAGTTCGCATGCTGCAACGAAGATCCTGCACGTGGCAACTAAGACCTGGCACAGCCTAAACAAACAAATAAACAAGTAAATAAATAAATATTAACAAAAAAGAATTGACACACTGTCACCTCCTCCTTTTTCTGTCAGTCACGGCAAGTCACATGGACAAATCCAAATTTAAGAAGGAGGGAAATATACTCTGCCCCTTTAGTGGGGCAATGACAAAGACATATGGCAAAGGATCCGGATGTAGGGAGGAGTGAAGAATTGAGACCAATGATGTGATCTGTCAGAGTCGGGTAGGAGTGCGTTTAGGCATAGTTTCATGCTGGGAGCTCCTCCAGACACAAGCACTTAGCCACCAATGTTTGCGCCCTGGAGGTTAGCGGCTGAGCTGGGAAATGTGAGCTCAAAAGAGTTGTGATGGGCTTCCCTGGTGGCACAGTGGTTGAGAGTCCACCTGCCGATGCAGGGGACATGGGTTCGTGCCCCGGTCCGGGAAGACCCCACATGCCACGGAGTGGCTGGGCCCGTGAGCCATGGCCGCTGAGCCTGCACGTCCAGAGCCTGTGCTCCACAATGGGAGAGGCCACAACAGTGAGAGGCCTGCGTACCACAAAAAAAAAACCAAAAAAACAAAACAACAACAACAAAAAAGAGTTGTGATCTTTGCATGGAGGACTATAGTGACCTAGGCAAGGCCATCACAACAACAGAAGTCAAGAGTAGCCATCAAGTCGTGAAGGACCAACAGTGATTGAGGGGGATGCTCAGTTCTTTCTCTAGAAGATAATCATAAACCTTCTTACAGCCACGTAACCTCCTGGAACTCATGGACAACCTGAGGGTGTAGGCAAGATGCTGGGGAGAGGATTAAAAAAATGAAATTCTGGACCCCCCAATAATACAACTTGCATGAGCTGCTGGAAACTTAATAGAGATATAGCCATAAATGTACCCTGAATTGATGACACAAATAATTTCATGTACAAATGAAAACCACTCACACATGGATTTCTCTCTCTGCCACTCTCTTCTTCTTCCCTTCATTTTCCTTTTTATTTTCTTCTTAATTTTCCAAAGTTTATAGTTACAGATACTGAGGAAAGGGAAATCATGATTCCTATTTGGAAAATGGTCAGTGGTGTGGATCAGAGGAATTACAAGTATCGTTCTTTTTCTTCTCTTCCTAAAATCTGTTTTGGAATAATCCTTTCACCCCCACTTCCAACAGTTAGGTGTGTGATGAAAATCTAACCTACAAGGTTTCATTCAACCAGGGCAATGATTTCATGTTTCCCGTCTCTTGTTCAGATGAAGTATCCTTTCTTCCTACAAGGCCATAAACAATCTGACAGGAGACCCTGGTGCTGGCTGGCTATGTGTTTGGAAAAGAGCAGAGATTTGAGAGCAGAGGATACTCTTCTGCCTGCGCTGCCCCCCCGCTTCCCCTAGTACATGGGGTCTTCCAGTACATACCTCTCCCATGTCACCACATTGTCCAAAGTCTGGAGTCACAAAGGTTAATGAGCAAACATTTTTAATGAACAAAGAAAGAATTACAGGTCTTGTTTGCTGACCAGGGCACAAGGCCATCTCAGCCTACACTGCCTGCTCATCTCTATTAAAGGAAAGGACAGCTCTGCTGCCCAGCTGAAGACTGGTTCTCAGGGGTCAGTGCTTTATTGACACTCGTAAAGAAGAGATGGAAAAGGAATTCAATGGTTTGTGAACATCAATGTGCTTTCATACAGGGAGGATACGAAGACTGGGATAAGGTATTGTAGAAAAAATATTTGCTTTACATGGACATAGAGAACAGACTTGTGATTGCCAAGGGGGAAGGGGTTGGGGAGAGGAATGGAGTGGGAGGTTGGGGTCAGCAGATGTAAGCTATCATATATAGAATGGATACACAACAAGGTCCTATTGTATAACACAGGGAATTAATAGCCTATGATAAACCATAATGGAAAAAAATATAAAAAAAGAATGTATATATGTATAACTGAACCACTTTGATATATAGCAGAAATTAACACAACATTGTAAATAACTATACTTCAATAAACAATCATTAACAAACATTAACTTTAGTTTTGTTGTTTTAATTGTATTTATTATTACATAGGTAACAATATCATTACATGGTTTAAAATTCAAAGGTACAAATGTTAGCCTTGATAAATTCTTCCCTCTAATCCCAAGAATGTATGTTTTAAAGTCATATAAATACAGATACAAATCCTGGCTTTACTGATGATTAGTAGGGTGAACAGGGTAGGGAACTTAATCTCTCTGGCCTTATGTAGTGGGAATAGAAACACATACATCATAGAGTTGTTATGATCAAATGAGATGACATGAATAAAGTACTTGGCATGATGTTGACACTGGATAACCATAAACAATAGCTAATGTAACAACTATTCACTTCACAAAACACAGACTCGGGTGGGCAAAAAAAAAGGACTTTTATTTTTCCTATTTCTAGGCTTACTTTCTATCTTGAGTCCTCAATCAAACTGTTACAGAAATGTTAGTGTAATTATTTTTGTGTAAAACCAGTTAAATTCAGTGATTTCCAAGCCATCCTGCGTTACAACTGAGTCACAGGTGAGATTTCCTTCTCCCTCTTTCACCTTCTCCCTGCTTGGTCTTTGTGCCAGTAGGGAGAGGGCTACCCAACCACTGCGTGGCTGCTGTCATACTTGCCAACATGGTGTTGAAGGCTGGGGAGGTGTGGAGTCTGGGCACCTACTTCTCAGCCTTGATTTGCCTTGGTGCTCTGATGGCTGGCTGCTTCAGATGGACCCTGTCCTGTAACCATCCAAGATACACTCGCACACATCAATCGTCCTCTGAGATGCAACTGCACCCTCCCAGAACTTCACAGCAGTCCTGTTCATGGGTTGCATGCTCCTGATGTGGCGTTCCCTTGTGCTGGTCCCAAGGACCCATGGGCTTCCTCTCTCCCAGATATCTTTTGTATCTCCCTCAGGAGCCTTGGGTATTTTCAGATGGTCATCCACAGCCCTTCAGGGATACAGAAAACTCAGAGTAGCCTCTCACTCCATTATGTTATGCCACCATTTCTACCTCACTGTTGATACTTAACAATGGGTCATGCTTGCAGTCTCTCTCTGGACTTCATGCAGGTTGTAAGACATAGGTCCTCTCCATTCTCAGACCCCCAGTAGAGAGCATGCTGTCCAGTAATCCTGGTGAGAAGGAGTTTTTTTTTTTGTTCTAACAAGGCATCTGTGGGTTAAGGAGAAGAGAATTGGCCTTGACACGAGATGACCTGGGTGAAGTCCGGACACTGCCTCTTCATTGCCTGGTCACTGAATCCCTTTGAGTCAGGGTTTTTTCATTTCAAATTAGGAACAAGGCTCATAAAAATACCTTTCTCTTAAGTTTGCTACAAAAATTGTCAGGTAATGTTTCTGAAAGTGGTTTAGTATCTGTAAAGTTGACTAAAATCTCAACTATAGTTTTCCCCAATCGTCCACCCAACTAAACTACCTTACTGTTGAAGGTCATGCAAATAAAATGGGATGAGAAAAGTTACCAGACATTCTGATAAGATTACTCAAGCAATTATAGATGTTGAAACAAAAGCTGATCATGAAGCCAACATAAACAGGTAATTTACAAGGAGAAGAGTCTGTGAACTTCTGGTGTTTAAAGCTAAATTAAATAGGATTTCAATAATAATAGCAATCGCTTAAAGAAACTTAGAGACACTTAGCTGTGATCTGATATTTGACAAAATAATTTTATATACCTGCTACGGACTTAACTGCATCCTCCTGAAATTCGTGTGTTGAAGTCCTAAGCCCCATGTGATGATCTTTGGAGATGGGGCCTTTGGGAGATAATTAGGTTTAGATGAGGTCATGAGGGTGGGAATTAGTGCCCTTATAAGAAGAGACATTAGAGGGCCAATACTGTTATTTCTAGAAAGAATGTAGGTAAGCTTCTGCCAGTTTTCAAATATGCATATGGTAAAGAGGTGACTTTCTTCGATCTTTCTGAGAAATTCAACCAGTTCTTTTCTCATCCTCTCTAGTAAGTCATCCATTTTTTGAAAACAGCAACAATATCATCCTTCTTTTTGAACGATATGCAGACCCTAGATGAGACCTATCTAGGTTTCCATTGTTGTCTTTCAGCTATTGTTCTGTCACTCCGTATCTGCGTGACTTGGGTTTTTACCTAACTCCCCTGAGCCACCCAGTTTTCTCATCCATAAAGTAGGGAATGTGCCTGCAGGGTTGCTGTGAGTATTAAAGAGAATGTGGGAACATCTTTACCACATTGCTTGATTCTCAGTACATGCAGAAGGTATTGTTAATTTACGCAAAAGAAAATGGAGCCTCAAAGAGGTTAATCATCTGTGGCTGGTGAGAGGGAGCTGGGTTCTCCCAGGGTCTGGGAGGATCTGAACCTGTGCAGACACAGACCTGAGACTTCCAGGAACACAGCCACTTCCAGGGAAGCTCAGGGCAGTTCAGAGACGCTCAAGGACTAGCGGGACCTTGAGTCAGGGAGATAAGCAGGAAGTTGCCCTGAAGCTGTGAGCCAGTTCTCTTCTAAGACCTCTCGAGTAAAAAGGAAGGTGGTCTCATATCAGGACTCTGACTCCAGAGCCTAGGGGTCCCTCTCCTGTCCCGTACATGCCCCGAGCCCTGGTTCTGCGCACCCAGACAAGAGGCTCAGTGCTGGGACATGGCCACAAAGGAGGAAAATGAAGGCACAGATTCCTAGGAGTGTGTATGTGTGTGTTAGAGGGTGATTTCAAACCTAAGACCTTGAGAACAAAAAGAGGAGGAGGGAAACCCCAGCACAAACACCAATACCAAGGCCAAGGGCAGGAGAAGCAGCCTGAAACGAGGAGCAGTTTGCAACTGGAGGGGAGTAGGAACAGCTCTAGAATGAGGATGGGAAGGTCCCTGGCAGCTGCTGAAGGTACCACTATAGCCTTCAGGTTCCTGAGAGGTCAGCTGGAGCACAGGACACGCATATGCAGGGCTGGTTCATGCACAGGCTGAAGCCAAAATTTCATCTCTTTAGCTATCCTCATGCTGTTCCTTCTCATCTTGGCTCCTCTGTAAAACATCCAGCAGAGCAGTGCCCTGCACTTCGAAGGGATTAAGCCTTTGCTGACATGAATTGAAAGTCGTTGTTCATGGGGCTGGGGTGGGGAGGGGGGCTGGGCTTCACCTGGAGCCTCCATGGAAGGTCTGCTTTACCTTAAATTATATTCAGAACAGTACATAATTCTTAGAATGTGTTTCACAGGAGCAGGACACTCATTTTAGTGTCCTGGACATGGTCCAAGGGATTGTAGTCCAAATCTCCACTTCATGTGTTCATGTTTCTAACATTGCTCGGAAAGGTCATTCCCGGGTTGCAATGGATTGTGAGGTAGGAAATAAGAACTCATTCTCAGCTCCACCACTGACTCCTCCTGTGGTTCTTGGTCTCTGAGCAAGTGATCTCCTGATGCTGCTCTCAGTCACTCCATCTGGGAAATGGGAAAAATAAACTCCCTCTTGAAAACATGAAGATGGATTAGAGAGAATATTTTCAAAGTGATTTCCCAGATAGGAAAAAGAATGCTGTATATTTCATAGATGCTCCCAGGGACAAAAACACACACATGTAAAAGCCATCTTCTTTCCTCTGGAACTGAGAAGAATCATAGAACTTGAACTGGGCAATTTATTTCTAATGTTTGAGAGGGTGTGGCTGAGTAATCTAAACAGTTGGTCATTCCCAGTTAATATCCATAGGGGGTAAATACTAGTGGAATCAGTTGGCTTTAGAAGAAGGCAGTAAATCCCCCGATGAAATAGTTCACTCACCCCTAGTCTTGACTCTGGCTCAAGTCCCTCCGCTAGGACTTTAAAGTCTGATGGGAAGCTTTTGGTGTTATACCTGGCACCAACACCACCTTGGGGTCCAACAGACCTCATAAAACTCTCTCACCTATGCACAAGCCTGCTTCTGCTCACCATGCAGGGAAAGCACCCACTGTGTGCTCTTCTGGTGAGCCCAGGGCTCAGTCGAGCTGGAGGTTCCATGTAACATGGTCTCCCCAAAGCCTAGCTCGAGGATTGGTACATTGTGGGTACCCAGTGATAACTGTTAAATGAATGAATGAATGTGCCCGCTTTGTGTAGCTGAAGGTTGGGTGAGCTCCACTTACCCTCCCCTGAGCAAAGAGACGACGGAGGGCATACTAAAGGGACACTTGGTGGGTGCCCAAGGCTGAGGAGGGGCCCTTGATAATAATGCTAACACATGTTTAGCACTTGCCGAATGTGCCATTTTTTATGTTTTAGCTCCCTTAATATTCACAACAATCCTAAGAGGTATGTACTATGAGTATGATTCCCACTTTACAGATGAGGTCAATGAGGCCCAAAGGAGGCTTGTAACTTGCCTAATGGTTCAGATAGTGGGAGAGTTTATCTGAATGTAGACATTCTCACTCCAGACCCCACCCCCTTAACCACTCAGTTCCGGTGAACATGGACCCACAGCTCTTACTGGGGAGCAGACTCCTGGAGATGACATGGTCCTGCACCGTGTCACTGCCCTCTGCGACCAGCTAGCACAAGAACAGAACTGAGCGCCACCACTCAGCTTTACGACAGCCCAGGGTAAGTTGGACCTGGTGTTTCTGTTTTCAAATAGGGACCTGAGGCTGCAGAGCAATCAGATGTCTCATTCAGAGTCACCGGGTTTGGTGCGGCAGAGCCGTGATCAGAAAACAAATCTTCTGGCCTCTGACATGCAGCTCCGATCTCTGCAGTCAACCACTGGCCCCAGAGATGCCCACCTGGGGCACCTCTCAGCCCCGCCATCAGCAGGCTGCTTGGCCCATAGGTGACAACCACTGCCACACTTGGTAATCGATCGATAAACACCTGCTATGAGGGAAGGACCTCAGGCACCAGCATAAAAAGTCAGACGTGGAAGAGACTTGCAGCAACGTTTAATCCAACCCTCCATTTTACCAAAAACTGCAGAAATGGAGGCAGCTTGCTCAAAGTCCCAAACTACTCGGTAGTGTGGAGAGTGGAGCCCAGGTCTCCTGACGAGATGCCTCACGTGCCTTTGCTACTCTGCCGTGCTGTGCCGGGCAGTAGCAACGGACTCTGCCAAGGGCCTCTCCTTGCTGCCTGGGGAGCCGCTCTGGTCTGGGAGCAACTCCTCACCACACCCTGTGGCTGTCAGCGCACAGATCGTAAGCCCTGCCTTGTGGAGTAAGGCAACCAGCCTTAGAGAGTCTCCCCAGGCCTGTGTATAAAAATGCTCCTCGGGCTTCCCTGGTGGCGCAGTGGTTGAGAGTCTGCCTGCCGATGCAGGGGACACGGGTTCGTGCCCCGGTCCGAGAAGATCCCACATGCCGCGGAGCGGCTGGGCCCGTGAGCCATAGCCGCTGAGCCTGCGCGTCCGGAGCCTGTGCTCCGTAACGGGAGAGACCACAACAGTGAGAGGCCTGCGTACCGCAAAAAAAAAAAAAAAAAAAGATCCTCAGTAAGCCATCCGTCCCGACCATCCCCCTCCCACTCCTCACATGAAACTTAATTAATCATGTTTGCATCTGGATCCAGACAAGACAATAGCAGGGATGTGTTTTTGGTTAGGAACTGAAGCTGCATTCACAAAGGAATGTTGATTAGTTAGTGGTCGGTATCATTTTTCATGCCTTTTTAACTCACAGAAAATTTTAATATCAAAGCATTTCTCCCTGCACCGCACATATCTATTTCTCATAAGTGCATTCTGCTGGCATAATTTTCTTTTTCTTCCTGCGGGCTCTGTTTATGAGATGATCCATCAGGTTGTCTCAGAGTCTCCATCCAGCCCTTCATCAACGGGAGGCGTGCCAGGTGAGCCATGAGCTACAGCCCACAGCCTTCCCCCATGTGGAAGGGGGAGGAGAAAGCCGGGCTTAGGCCGGGGTTGCTCAGGGAGATGACCGCCATCCACGGCAGGGACAGCAAGCTCTCCTTCTGGCCTGTCTTGGGCCAGACTGAGGCCTTATTGTAAATGCTGCTGCTCTTTAGAACAGGGATGGACCCCTAAAGGGAAGAAGATGTTCCGGACTTACTCTAGACCCCCAGACGTTGAGATCAATCTGAATACCTCAATCCAGTCTTCACTGCAGCAGGAAAATATCCTCAATCCGGGAGAATCTCCTAATGCAGGAAGCGTGTCTTAGTGTGTACAACATGCCCACATGTGTGGGGCATGTCAAGTCGCAGATGATAAGTCATGGCAGCAAGTAATGTTGGAAATATGTGGCAGAGTGGGAAATCTGTCTGTCCCAGCAGCCCTCAAGCTAGATGTGCCTTTCAGGCAAAGGTGATGGAGGAGTCATGGGAGATGGTGAGGCACCTCTTCCTTTTGTTAAGTGGCCTTTTCTGCTCAGTTCCAAACCTGGCTCAGGCGCCAAGAGTACAGTTGTGACAGGACTGACCAGTGCGGGCAAAAAGAATAAGATGTTCTAAGATGCTCAGATGCAGACAGACCCTCCATCTGTTTTAGAAACCATCAGCGTCATATGGTCACTGATTCCCCAAATGCCATTGGCCCCAGGGGATGGGAGAGGGCTTGTCCCAGGGAAGGTTCATGGCAAGAAGATCAGGAAACTCAGTATGTGTCTGGAGCACATTGGTCCCCGAAGCAGCTGGGTTTGCTATTTGAATCGATCAGATAATAGCCCCCAGTAGTAATTGCTCTTACTACTGACTTTGGCAAAGAAGGTTGATTGTGAGGTCGGACAGTGAAGCTGGTGACTGACCTGGAGACTGAGAGTACTCTTGGATAAACAAACGGCAAACTCACATTCCCAGAAATCAACCAATTAATTAAATTACTGTTTATTCAGAAAATAAATCAAGTGCCAATTGTGTGCCAGGCATCGTGCTAGAGGTGGACCACACTGGTCCCATCTACCCCAAGGCATCTTCCTAAGGCATAACCCTGGGGTTGGACAGGGACAAGGGTGGGTGTGGAGTTGGAGCCAGCCTCAGCCATAGGAAATATTTCAGTACGTCTGTTTTTATACTAAGAGGCGCAGATGGTATGAAGCAGAGGTCTGCAAACTATAGCCCTTGAGCCAAATCTGGCCTGCTGCCTATTTTGGTAACTCGTTTTATTGGAACAAGGCCACATCCATTTGCTGTAATATCGTCGGGGCTGCTTTCACGCTACCCCAACTGAGTTGAGTAGTTGAGACAGAGACTGTGTGGCCTACGAGCCCTAAAATATTTATGATCTGGCCCTTTACAGAAAAAGATCTGCTGTTTCCATGCAGAGAATCAGTGGTTCAAGAGGAAGTATGCTCGGCTTTCCTGAGCTCCAGATCCAAACCACAGACTGGCCTCCTCATTAGAAAGTCCTTTCGTCTTTGATATTTTAAATCTCCATGATTCCAGCCCCCTGGTGGAAAATGCCTAAAATATCAAGTGGCTGTGATAGGAAGCAAAGAAGGATAAATGTCTTAAAGTTTCTGACCCCACAATATAGTTTAGAAGCCAGGGGAAGAGGGCAGGCTCTCAAACTGCATGGGGCCTGATCTGAATTCAGAACTGTGACCCTCCTCCGTTACTGACTTAAAGACAAAGGGTAGACACTGGGGGAGGTTTGCATGGAGTCTAGACTGCATCTGTGGAACACACCAACATCAGGTAACCTATACTCATTTATTTTAGAATTTGTAAGTATTTATGTATTTGTTGATTGATATTGACCACAGATAGAGGTAAAGTCTGCAAAAACAAAACACACATTTGGGATATTGTGAAAATCTAAACATGTCCTTGTGGGAAAATTAAGCATTATGTGAATACTCAGTTTTATTAGCATCTGGGTAAAAAAGTAAATACTTTTTTGTGGTACTTTTGGGCCCCTGGGGCAGGTGAATGGATGAAGAATGAAGGTCAGAGGTGTTAATTTTCTTGCACAGGGTCACACCACCGTGAGTCTGGTTACCCCAAGTAAGCCTCACTTAAAAGGCCACGTCTCAAACGTTCTACTCTCAGCTTTGCTTTTCAGGAGGAAGTTTGGTGTGCTGGAAGGCTGGGTTCAGAAGGTGGCCCCGGGACGCTGCTTGGAGCTGGGCTCATGAAGACTCTCCCAGGCCACCCTCCCAGATGCCTGTGTCCTCAAATCACATATGAGGCCATTCCTGGGACTCTTCTCTGACCCCCAGATCTTTTTCCATTCTTGCTGGGATGCTAAGTCAGAGTTTCAGAGTATCCAAGAACTTGCCAGTACTGAGTGTGCCGCGGCACCTTCTCTTGGATCTCTGCTTTCTTGGACTGTACATGCCATGGTCCAGGAGGGATGGGCTGGACAAAGATGAGGAAGGTTGTGGTGTTCACACAACTCATGAAAGTCAAAGAAGAGGCAGCATCTACATTTTCTGGGAAGATTTCCACGCTGCCAGTGGGGTCTGCAGTAGAGTGGAGGACCGTGAGGGAACACTGACATCCCCCAAGGCTACAGTGCCACTCAGCCCAGCCCAGCACAGGTTACTGAGGGCCTGCTTGGTGACAAGCCCATGTGAGTGCTGACTGATGGGGAATTTGGGAGGAACAAGACACCGCCTTGCCTTGGAGGCTCTCAGTGGGGACCGCTGGCCTGGCCAGCGGAGGGGCGGATGTTGCAGTGAAGCCTGTAGTAGGGGGATTTGAGGCGACACCAGAGCTCCGGTGGGCACCCACGGAGAAGTCCTGCCATTGGCAAGGCCTGACCACCTGGTATCCAGTCATCCCTTCCTCACTCTTAAAGCCCCTTCCAACTCAAAGTCTTGGAATTATCTCCTAATCCTCAATCTTATAAAATGGGATTATCAATAGAAACATGAGGGGGTGGGCCTAGAATACCCAGATTATCTCTCAGAGTTATCTCTCAGAGTCAGAGTTCCCTCACAAAAGCCTTGGGAGAGAGGCAACCCTATGCCCATTTTACAAAAGGGGAAAGTAACTCAGGAAGATGAACTGATGGGCCCCAAATCACACAGATTAGAAATGGTGGAGCTGGGAATCCCCTGGCTCTGGACCCTAGGTGTCCACAAGGAGCCCCAGGGAGGCCTGGAAGGGGAAGGCTGATCACAGAAGAGCAGCTTGGGGGCTGGGTCTCCCTCACAGTTGACCAGGATGACCCCTGTAGACAGGATCCCTCCAGCAGAGGGAACTGGTAGGGGCTGAAATTCAGACTGTGTTCTAATCCCTAAACCATGGGTCCCAGCATCCCGGGCCCTCTGGGGAAGGGCCTCTTCTCTAACATGCACAAGAGGGACACCGGGGGCTGGTGATCGTCCCTGCTTGTGGGTGGACACATAGTGAGGTCAGGTGTGGGGAGGGATAGCAGATCCACCCCAGCGTGTAATGCAGGGAGGACTGTGGACTGATCTCGTGCAAACCTATTTCGTTTTAGATCTTTTCTTGTTGTGGCTTTACCTGCTTCAGTCACTTCCTCTCTTCATCACACGCCTAGATGAAGTCATCCAGCGGAACATTTACCCATAAAATATTTTTTCCAAAACCAAGGCAGGAGATGAAAAAGAGGGAAGATGAGTGACAAGCATAAAGCAGGTTGTCAATTTAGACATGTAACAAGATTGTCGCAAACACAATTTAGAATTATTCCCTTTCTACAGTTGAGGGCAGGATGAAGTTCTAGGGAAGAAGCACCCACAAGTATTTCTTGAGCATTGCGGGCTGAGTATTCATTAAGCCTGTACTCTTAAGTGACGACAGAACAATTAGTGATGAAACCACTGGAATTCATCAAAATCATAAATTTGTTTTCACCAACCTGAGGTCCCAATGAAGTTTAATATCTTTTCTTTTTCAAGTCCCTCCCACCTACTCTGTGAACAGTGAAATCCAATGTCCTCTTCTTTGTCCCCATCCTCATCCTCAATTGTCTGAGAATGCTGAGGACTCATAGTTTAAAGACAGAAGACCTGATCACTTGACTACTGCTGTTCATCTTGTTGCTTTTGACGATTCTCCAAGCTTAGGAGCTAACTTGGGTTAGGCTGGTGGTGTTCCCCCACGTGCCTGTCCTGATTATAGAGATTTTAGGTTCACATTCTCGTGTTCAGCCATCTTTCCCTTAAACGCGGCTGCTGTGTCAAGAAGTTGATTCTGGAGAAGCTTCTAGCATCAATCACACCATGCCATGTCAACACCAGACCTCCGCTGTAATTCTTTTGGCTCTTATATTGAGCAGGCTTCCCTTTTTCTTAAGTTAATTTTATTTCTGGGGCCCAAGTGTGTCTCTCTGTCCCTGGACCTTAGTTGGGGGCACCCCAGTCCCCCTCTCAGGTCTTCCTGTTTTCAAATCTTGGGAAGCAGGAGTTGGCAGCCTTAGTATCTTCTCCCCCAGAAGGTTCTTGAGCTCCTTTTACAAATGGATACAGCTCCCCTTCAGGGTTGGATTTGCATGCCAGAGGGTGAAGGGACTTGCAACCTTGCCCTAGTAACAGAAAGTTCTCTTATCTCCCAAAGTCAGAACATGGTAGGCCTCCAGGTTTACATAACTGAGGAAGACCTTCGAATTCCTTTTTTTCCCAGAAAAACTAAATCCCCTAGATGACCCGGAGTCTCTACTCCTAGAAATGAGAAAGTCAATTTTACCTCTGTTTTCAGAGAAGCCCTGCTACGTATACTAATAGAATACTGTGGCAAATTGGGGGACAGGACAATTGGGGGACAGTAAAATCCATACCCTGGGCTCCCCGCCTCAACTTCACTTCCTAGCCACACCCACACTGTTCTTTTTGCCCCTTTTCCTGGCCTCTTCCTAGTAACATCATCCTTCAGAGCGGGGTTGGAACTTTACCTCCTAAATAAATCATTGCCCCACCACATTCAGTGGGTGTTATCATCATTCCCATTTTACAGATGAGGGCGCAGATCCAGGGCAATTAAGTCACTTGCTTAGCATGCCTCCATCTAACGTGTACTAGGTCCAGGACTCCCACGCAGCTCTGAGCTCTGAAGTCCCCAGCGCCAGATGTGATTGTGAGAGACTTCAGACTGGTGTAAGGACCAGAGCGCCCAGTGGCCGCCACCAGCCCCCATCCCGGCGTCGCGCTGGGGGAGGCGGGGGTGCGGGGGTGTTGCAGAGGGACCGCTGGGTCCTCAGGATCTCAGGGCACCCGGCGAAATAAAGCCCGGGCTAAGACGGCTGGGGACACCCTCGCCCGGCTCGGGCTGCCAGCCACGGGAGAGAAGGCGCTGGCAATGGCCCAGAGAGGATCCCCCGCAAGAAATATATCGCGTGCTGACATTTTTATGACCTGGGCCCGCTTACAAAACACAGCCCGGTGCACAGCTCCGCTTTCCCTGCCCAGCTTGAGATCACATGCTCGGCCCGCGGCTGCCACTTGGAGTCAGGAAAGCCCATATATTTCCCTCCTCAGATAGGCCTAGTGGTTCTCGTCAGGTGCAGAAAGCCAATAAATCACCAGCGAGGTCTCCGTGTATCTATCAGTCAGGAGGCTTGTCATCTTCCCGACCTTGATCCACAGGAAAGCCGCCAGCAGGCGGGGCGGGGCCGGGGTGCAGTGGGGGCGGAGCGAGCAGGGCCGCGGATACCTGGTGGGAGCGGGCGGGGCCCCACGAATGTTCTCAGCTCCCAGGGGCGGCGGAGATTTACACCTCCTCCCCCTCCGCACGCGCTTCCTTTGGCTTTGAAGTTCCACGGCTCCGGGTGGCGGGTAGGGAGGCCAGTCCCCCAGGCGGGGGCTTTAATATTCCCATCACGTCCTCAGTGCAGCTCCTTTGGGAGGAATGGAAGCTGTAAGGGAAGTTCTGGGCGACCTCCCCTCAAGGCTGGGGGCGTCTCACACCCACTGCCCTGTCCTGACATCCCTGCCGGACCCAGTGCGGACTGGCCAAAAACACAATGAAACAGGAGCAAAGGGCTGGAGTGCCGGGACCTCTAGCAGAGGGCCCCCTTGGGGAAGTCCCTTTCCTGTGTTCAGGTTCTTCCAGAAAGCTGTAGAGTGGATGTGGAATCTGAGGGACCTTGATTCAGATCCCACCTCTGCCACTTCCCTCTTTGGGACTTTAGCAAATGTACTTATGTGCTGTACTTTCACTTTCCTCGGTGTGTGAGTGGGAATACAAACACCTACCTCACACGGTTGCCGGCAGTTAAATGGGGCAATACATGCAAATTGCTTAGTCTGTGACCACACGCAGTAGAGGCACAAAAAGGTGAGAGTTGCCTTTTTATTATTTTCTTTGCCTGTAAGATGTTGATTTTGGACTACATGCACTTTAAGACCGCTTCTAGCTGTAAGTTGCACACCTGGTACTGCTCAAGCAAAGGGGGCGTTGGGCAGGGCTGCTGACCAATCCCACCCAGCCAGGAGCCGGCTCAGGCCCCCGGGATCCCCAGTTCTCACGCTGACATTTACCGTGAGGATCCCAGAGCCATAGGTCTGGGAAGTCTGACTACGTTTGATGAAGGCCTTACTTGGGAGGCATTTGGAAGGCTCCTTGTACGTCCTCATCACCTCTGGGTGAGGGGCACCACCCAGTGCTGGATGGGAGACCCTGAGTTTTGGAGGTGAACAGGGAACTGCTCTTGGCCACATGGTCAGCTGGGCATCACAGACTGGAACCCAGTGGTGTTTTTCCTCCCAAGGCCAAGCCCACATGTTCAGGGACCACATTCACCAGGTAGAGGAGTAAAAGCAGTTTTTGATCATCTCCCATGTGAAAGCCATGGAGAACCAGTCATTGAACCATTCTAGGTCTCAGTTTTTTCAACTGCAAATTGAAGAGGTAGGAATATCAGTGTTTTTCAACAGGAAGCTGTTGGCATCTGGGGCCAGGACTGTCCTGCACTTAGAGAATGTTTAGTGCCCCAGGCTGGCCATTAGATGCCAGCAGAACCTCCAGGCACCCAGGGACAATCAAAATGCCCTCATGTTTCCAGATGCCCTGCATTGAGAACCACTGGGTGATCCCATTTCCCCTCTAGTCCTAATATTGTATCAGTTTAGGAGTTCTGCTTCAGGTACTAACCAGTTACGCCACTGTGACTTTGGCCAAACTAGTCAATTTTTTATGAAATCAGTATTATAGGAACAATCAAACTTGTCCTGTACCGTCTATGTCACAGAGCTATGGTGAGGATATGATTTAAAAAAAAAAGGGGGTGTGAAAACACTGAAGTGGTCTCTGAAGGTAAGGAACTATTATTATTATGAGAAAATAATGATAATAGTACCTTATCAATAGGTTCTAGACACTGCATGTGTATCTATTTAATTCTAAAAGGAGTCTCTGAGGTAGGTTTTAGTATTTTCATTTTACATATGAAGAAAACAGATTAAAAGGGTAAGTGATTTGCCCAAGGCCATGCAGCTAGAATTTGAAGCCAGACTGTCTGAACACAAAACTCGTGCACTAAATAATGTCCTCTACCTCCTGTTCAGGTGGGTCAGAAAGAGCTTGTCCCAAGATCAGCAATGTTCTCTGTCCATGAGCAGTTACACAGGAGCTAGGTTGTTAGATTGTTGCTTCCAGGGATGGAATGAGAACAAGGGGAGCCAGTGATCTTAAGAAGGTCTCTCTTATAAGTCACTCTGCCCTCCTGCCTCCCTTTAGTGTGACCCTCCATTTTTTGTCTTTTGTGCCCTCCTTGCCTCCTCTGTGAGAATGAAGCTTCCTTAAAGTCACTTTAATCTTTTGTAGAGCCCATCACTTCCCCACAGCTCTGTTCCTGCTGTCTACTGTACACACACACACACACACACACACACACACACACCCCACAACTAGGGTTGCTAGATTTGCCAAAAAAAAATATAGGATGCCCAGTTAAATCTGCATTTCATATAAACAGTGATTTTTAAAAAATATGTGTCCCAAGTATTGCACAGGTCATACTTATACTAAAATATTATTCACTGTTTATAGGAAATTCAAACTGAATTTGGTGTCCTCAGTTTGTCTGACAACTCTAACCAGAATCCATCGTATTCCAATGCTCCCCAGCCTTCAAGTCTGTCAGCACAGACAGCCAGAGAGGAACAGGACTCTGCACAAGACAGGCAGAGAGACCCCAGAACACAGAAGTCTGTGTCCTAAGGGCCTTCTTGGTCTAGCTAAAAACAGAGAAATCACGAAAGTTGATCTCAGGTGGCCTCGGCCTGCAGCAGCTTGAAGCAGGATTTCGGTTCCCAGCCAGAGGCTGAGGTTGTGTCGTGGCAGTGACAGCACTGAATCCTAGCCACTAGATCACCAGGGACCCTTCGGCTTTGCAGAAAAGAATTCCCACAAAGACGGAGAGTAGTGAAACAAGTAAAGTGTTTATTAGGAGGAAAAAGAGTACCGTACATGTGGATAGACACATGGGTGGTCTTAGATAGACAGTTGCACCCTTGTGGTAGTTTGAATCACGTTTATGGGGCATTTCTTCCAGGTTTCCTTTGACCAATCACCTTGCTTTGCCTGGTTCTGAGTCCGTATTTGGTATATCTCAGGGTCCTCCCCTGTGTGCGTGCTCATCTCTTAGCCAAGATGGATTCTAGCAAAGAGGCCTATGGGTAGTTGACATCATTTACTATGAGGTGGCACCCCCTCCCTTCTTGACCTCCAGGGGCCTTTTCTGCACACGTGTAGTCGGGGAAGTCTCCTTGATTTCGAGAATGAGGAATATGTGGTCCTTTATCTCTTATCTGGTCAGGGCCCAGCCTCCTCCATCATCCTGCTTTTATGGAATTTCTGCTATTATGGAGTTTCTGTCCACAGGGGAGAAACTGTTCAGCCTGGGGCCCGTATATCTCCTGCCTCAGAATCAGCTGTTAGACACTTGTCTTGAGTCTCAAGCCAGCACCCTCTGGAGAGTCATGCTGGACCCCTTCCTCTCTGGCCACCTGATATCCACTCATTTCCCTCCCCAGTCCGTCCTTTTCACGTTCTCTCAGGTACCTTCACTTGCCTCCATCTCCAACGCTGATCCACTTTCTCAACAATTTGCGTCTGAAGGACGGCAACAACCTCCTACCTGGGCTTTCCGTTTCCATTCTTGATTTTGACTGTCCATCCTCCACACTGATACCAGAGTGAAACTGCTTTCTTTTGAAATGACATGTTTCCTCTGATGAGCATAGTAACCCACGTTCATTGCAGAAATATTAGAAAATTCCCACAGGAATAAAGGAAAAAATTCTAATCTTCCCTGGTTATTCTTCCACTCAAAATTTGTGCCAGGTTCTCATTTTCTACGCAATACGATCCGAACTCCAATACTGAGTAATCAGGTAAGACCCTTGTGATTTAGCGTCACCTGCTTCTCCTGATTCTGCCTGACACAGTCTAGCTCATACCCCAAACTCCAGCCATACAACAGCCTTCCAGTCCCCTACACAGTGACCCATGCTCTTTGTCTAGGCCTTTGCAAAACCTTTTAATTCTTCTTCCTGTAAGTGGCTTCTTCTGCTATGAACTAGCGAACTCCTATTTGTACTTCAGAACCCAGCTCCAATGTTACTTCTTGGAGCTTCGCCTCCCAAGGCAGACCTAGCAATAATCTCCTTAGTGCTCCCATAGTCATCTATGCTTTCACAGTACTTGTCAACACCTTTCTTATGGGTTTTTAAAAAAAAATAGTAGGTTGAAATTATTTCTTTACACATATGTCATCCCATCTAAACTGTGAGGTTCTTAAGAGTAGAGACTGGACTTACCTGGTGGTGCAGTGGTTAAGAATCCGCCTGCCAGTGCAGGGACACAGGTTCCATCTCTGGTCAGGGAAGATCCCACATGCCATGGAGCAACTAAGCCCGTGTGCCACAACTACTGAGCTGGTGCTCTAGAGCCCATGAGCCACAACTACTGAGCCTGCGTGCCACAACTACTGAAGCCCTTGCGCCTAGAGCCTGTGCTCTGCAACAAGAGGAGCCACCGCAATGAAAAGCCCGCACACTGCAATGAAGAGTAGCCCCCGCTCGCCGCCACTAGAGAGAGCCCGCGTGCAGCAACAAAGACCCAACGCAGCCAAAAATAAACAAATGAATAAATTAATTAAAAAAAAAAAAGAAAGAAACCTTGTATCTCTGAAGCCTAGTAAAATGCCTGACCCAATTAGGAGCTCAATAAAATGCTTGTTAATCATTAAATTACTTAATTAGTGGTGCCCTTTCCTTTCTCACATCCTTCACGCATTCCACCAATGGACTCATACAAATTGTTCTACCAATTAAATAGCTGATTTAAATGCTGTTGTTGCTTAACACTTGCCAATCCAAATACAGTATAAACATTTGTAATTTTCCACAGTGGCTATTTCAGGGCTAGGCATAAATATTTGCTGAATGACTGAATAAGCTTCCCACAGACCTAGTAGGGGATGCAGCTCACAATAAATGGTAAAACATCCTGGTTAGGGATTCAGGGGTCTGGATTCCAGTCTCTGCTTTTCCAAGCTGTGCGAGTTACCATGGCTCACTGGGTCTTAGTGTCCTTGCCTATAAAATGTGGAGGTGGGTCCAGGGGTTCTCCTGGTCTTTTACATCTTTAAAGGGCAGTGAACTTATAAATAATCTTACCAGCTGGGATTGAACATGTTAGTGATGATGGCTAACATTCATTAACTAAGGGCTGTAAATGAATGCTTTCATTTGATCCCCCCAAAACCCTATTGGTTGACCACTATTATTAGCCCTGTTTTATAGGTGATACAATTAAAGCACATAGAATTTAAATACCTCTCAAGATTAATCAGTTAGCGATACAGCTGAGTATGAACTCAGTAGATCTGATTCCAGTCCTGGCTTCTTCAACAGATCATCTCAAAAGTCCCCGACATTCCCCAAGTCTCTAAACTCATTAACACAAAAGCATAAGTTGGGCTTCCCTGGTGGCGCAGGGGTTGAGAGTCCGCCTGCCGATGCAGGGGACACGGGTTCGTGCCCTGGTCCGGGAAGATCCCACATGCCGCGTAGCGGCTGGGCCTGTGAGCCACGGCCGCTGAGCCTGCACGTCCGGAGTCTGTGCTCAGCAACGGGAGAGGCCACAGCAGTGAGAGGCCCGCGTACCGCAAAAAAAAAAAAAAGCATAAGTTGCCAGCCTCCACTGCTCTGTATTAGGCATGTAGGGTGTCTAAGCCCCATACGGCTGCTAGCGGGTTTCAGAGGTTACATGAGCATGACAGAGTGGGAGGAGCTTGGACCAGGAACTACAAAACCTGAAAGTGAGCCGCAGGTCTGTGTCGGGCCAGCTGTGGGAAGCTGGGGCCCCAAACTCAGTGAGTCTCAGTATTCTCCTCTCTAAAATGGTAACAATCCTAATCATGTCTGTACCTCCCACCCCACAGCACTGGTCTGAGGATCAAAAGAACAAGAGTATGTGAGAGTGCTTTGTAAATTGCAAAGTGCCACACAAATAGGAGTTATTATTATTTCCAGCTGGGGTTGTCTGGGACTACTTCAATAAGGGCATTATGAATGATTGATAAGACCTTATGTGGTATTTGTGCTTTAAGAGAGAACAAGTCTGAAGTCAAATGACTGAAACTCTGGTATGGAATGTTGGTTGCAGCATCTAGACAGCGGGATTTGGGCAAGTGAATAGGGGGTTTGGGCCCAAATCCAAAAGACCAGTCGGCTTAACTTGGATTCCAAGGTTAGGAATTGCTATTAAATGTTGATGACTATTTAGTTATTCATTGAACAGGTCAAAGAAAGTAATAATACTAGCAAATATTTATTTGAATGCTTACCTTGTATCAGGCATTATTGTAAATATTTTATATCTCTATATATTTAATTCTTAATCCAGTGAGATGAATATCTCTATGGGGAATATGACTATCCCATTTTTCCATATGAGAAAAATAAGGCTCAGAGAAGTTATGAAGCTTTTCTAGGGTCATACAGCTAATAAGTGGTGGAACTTGGATCTGAACCCAGGCTTTCTGACCCCTAAGCCAGAAGGAACAAGGAAGGGATGGAAAGAGGGAAGGAAAAAGGAAAGGAAAGAAGGAAGAAAGGAAGGATGGAAAGAAGGACGTCTATATACTGAGTACTCCTCGGGTGTATTTTTCTGAGACCCTACTAGACAGAGATCTAGAACCCAGTAATGTCCAAATGAAACATGTCCTGACGGAGTCAAAGAAAGATCTTTGGGCCTATCCTTGCCATAAGGTAGAGCGTGTTCATCTTCACATCTATGGACTGCAGTGGAACCACTACCACCGTGATGAAAATACAAACTGAACGCTGTGGAAACGCGGGGGCGGGGGCAGGCAAGGGTTGGGGACTTGGCAGAGGTGATGTCTGGGTGAGTCTTCGAGAATTCATAGGATCCAGCCAGGCAGAGCTGGGGGAGGAGGCGGGAGACCACCTAACGTGGGTGGCGCTACAAGTAATCCAGTAGTATTACATGGAAAAGACAGTGGGGGAGAGGCAAGGTATGAGGCTAAAAGTGCAAGTAAGATCCAGGTCATGTGTGCCAGGAAGACTCCCTGACAAGTCAAGAAGCTTGCGCTCCATCCTGTAAATGACAGAGAGCCATAAATGTCTTAAGCAGAGTTAGGTTTATAATTTTGATATTCACTCTGCCTAGAGTAGGGAGGCTGGATATGACGGGTAGAGGGCAGGGCAGGAGATAGCAAGAGTGTTCAAGATTCGATTCCACTACTCCAGAAAAGAGATTATGAGCTCTATAACTAGGGAAGTCACAATACAGCTGACGAAGGGACTTCCCTGGTGGTCCAGTGGGTAAGACTCCATGCTCCCAATGCAGAGGGCTTGGGTTCGATCCCTGGCTGGGGAACTAGATCTCACATGCATGCCTCAACTAAGAGTTCACATGCCACAACTAAGAAGTCCACATGCTGCAACTAAGACCTGGCACAGCCAAAATCAATCAATAAATTATAAAATAAATATTTAAATAAATAGAGCTGATGAAGAGACTGAAGAGATATTTAGGAGGTAATTTTAGACGCATTTAGTGATTGGATTGGAGTGGCTGGCGCTGGAAATGTCTCGGTTGATACCTGTGTTTCTTGATTCAATGACTGGAGAAACCATGGCACTGCCAGCAGGGGTTTGGAGTGCTGGAAGAGGGGCAATTCAGAGAAGTGGATTTGTCCAGTAGCAGACTGGAAAGAATAAACGTGAAACAGTGGGAAGCAGTCTGGGCTAGAGAAATTCATTTGATTTGTTAAAAAATTATTTATTAACTACAGTGTGTCAACATTTGGCTAGGTGTTAGACTTGGAAGTCAGGCTAGAACAGGTTATGTCGCAGTGACAAACAATCCCCACATCTCAGTGGCTCAAGAAAAAAAACAAAAGTTTATTTCTCAGTCATACTACATGTCAAACATGTGTTGTTCAGGGGCTGTGTTCTGCATCCTCACCCAGCGACCCAAGCTGACAAAGCTGTAGCATCTTGTAACTTCAGCTTCTAGAACACGAGTCCTCCTCAGTCACCCTGGCAAGAGAAGAGAGAGACTAAAGAATCCCACATGGCCTTCTACCCCCTGAGCTGGAAGCGACATACATCACATCTGCTCACATATCACTGCCAGAGATGGTTTCACGGCCCCACCTAAATGCAGGGGCTGGGAAGTGTAAAGGAACAAATATTATTTGTGGTGAGCATGACTGTCTCTGCCACGACAGTGAGAGGCCCGCGTACCGCAAAAAAAAAAAGATACGAGCTAGGAGCCGATAGCCTCACTCAAACCAAAGGTCTGCAAGGAGGTCCAGGGTGACACATGTGCAGAGCAGCCGTGGGATAAAGACTGACGCTTCCTCTACATTTGGTGATCAAGAGGGGTCTGGAGAACATTTCAATAGACATGTTTCTGTGGAGTGAATATTTAACCAGATTATTGTTGTAGAAAACATGGCGACTCTAGAACTATGTGGGAAAGGGCTGTGTTCCCATAGCCCCTAGATGTATTCTAAAAGTAATGGTGGCAACTCAGGGAGTCCATCTGTATCTTGCAATATTATTTAACATGCTTGATAAATTTTTAATTGATGACTATCTAACTGGCTAAGATAAGACCTGTAAAAGTACAAGCCATGATCACTGAAACGGCCCTCAAGCTTTGTAAACTGTCAAACGAAAAGATATGTTTACCTATTATTCATTAATATCCTTGTGGAGTAGCAATATCAGCACTTGAGAAGTTTATCCAAAGTACAGTTATTGCTAACTAATAATCCCTTGGATCTAATTGGGAGCTCACATTTGTGGTTTCTTATTGTCCCAGGAGAAGAGGGTCTCATTACTTCCTTTCCTCTTAAGAAAACTGACCTAAGGAATAAATGACTAGTCCATGATTTTTTGTTGTTGTTGTACGCGGGCCTCTCACTGCTGTGGCCTCTCCCGTTGTGGAGCACAGGCTCCGGACGGGCAGGCTCAGTGGCCATGGCTCACGGGCCCAGCCGCTCCGCGGCATGTGGCATCTTCCCGGACCGGGGCACGAACCCGTGTCCTCTGCATCGGCAGGCGGACTCTCAACTACTGTGCCACCAGGGAAGCCCCATGATATTTTGACCATACAGCTGTTGTGAACTTCTGGGAAAGAGGAGCATTGAAGGGACATTTGTTGAGTACCTGTTACATGCCAGGCAATTCCCATACATAATTTCCCTCAATCTTCACAACCACTCAGGAAAAGAGATCTCTTTTATCCTTATTTTATATAAGTGGCAAAATTGAATAGAAGGCCCCAGTTTGCAGACTCCAGGGGCTCTGCCCCATTTGCTATCAGCTGAGTGGAGCCTGAAAGTGGGCCCCCATTTCTATTTCTCGCAGGATTTCTCAGTTCCCATCAGTACAAAGCCAAGAGGAGGCAGATGAAAGGCATCCCGGACCTGTGGACAGCTGCTATGCCTTCCGAGGGATGGACTTCCAGCTTCTAGCCACATGCACGAAAGGGGCTGTTTCCATCTGCCCACCTGTCAGGCTTCCCCTTTGTTGGGCTTCTTTCCTCCTTCCTTGGAGTTTCTTCAATAAAACATTTCACTCCCTTGAAAAGTATCTCTCCTGGGCTTCCCTGGTGGCACAGTGGTTGAGAGTCCGCCTGCCGATTCAGGGGACACGGGTTCGTGCCCTGGCCCAGGAAGATCCCACATGCCACGGAGCGGCTGGGCCCGTGAGCCATGGCCGCTGGGCCTGCGCGTCTGGAGCCTGTGCTCCGCAACAGGAGAGGCCACAACAGAGAGGGGCCCGCGTAACGAAAAAAAAAGAAAAGAAAAGAAAAAAAGAAAAGTATCTCTCCTGTGTGGCATGAGGAGGGCCCAGTATGGTTCCATTTAGCTCACCGGGGATGAGGAGGCATCCTCCCTTCACATAACTCTCACAGCAAGTGGTATCTGTTTCCTCTACCTCAAAACTATGAAAAAAAAAAAAAAAAAAAACAAGTTCTGGTTAACCTAGTCTTCCAACCCACAGATCTCTTGAGTCCCACTCCCACAGTCTCTGCATCACCCTGGATCCTTAGACTCCTGACTCCCAGAAAGGCTGAAGGGAGGGACCGAGTGTGGAGCCACCTTCTGGCCATGCATTAAATCGCACGTTTCTTAGTAGATGCTTCAGGGAGGCAAGAGGCTCTGGCCTTTCTCTCCAGCGGGCTGCTGTCACCTCCCCACAAATACTCCTGGAAGAAGCAGAATCAACTCTGCCCAAGAACCTCTGGGGTGAACGGACACATCAGTAAATCCACACGTGGGGAGGGACAGATCAAACTTTCCAAACTGTACAGAAGTTTGGCTTTTGTCAGGCTCCCCTTTCAGCATCTTCCCTTCCCCATCCAGTGCCCAAGGCTGGATCCTCTCCCTGTGCCTGTTTTAGTCTTTCTTCTTTAAACTCCACCAAAGGACTGACCAGAGTCATCTGGGAGGCTTGAGAAAGCACAGATTGTTGGGGCCCATGCCCAGAGTCTCTGATTTGCATTTCACTGAGAATTTACATCTTACTGAATTTCCATTGGTTCTTAACACCGGTTGCAAATTTGAATCACTGTTTAAAACTATATATATATATGGCATATATCTGTGTGTTAGGGGGGATTTCGCAGACCAATCAACACCCCCACCCCAACCCAGGGCAATTCTAAAATGCAGTCAGGCTGAGAACCTCTGTAAATTCACACCAGATCTTCAACTCCCAGGGGTTTTTCATCCTGAATAAAGAGATTTAAGAAAACTTTCATCATAAACCAGCTAGACCATAAGAAATACATCTCTAAAATTAAAATTTCAGGCACTTGTGCAGATTGGGGGAAAGGGTGGAAATTTATCAAAAGAAGTCAACCTCCTTGTTATCCCTCATATTACATTGCCTGCTTAAGCTGCCAGAATAATGGAGTGGTAACCAGCATGGAACTCTGAAGACAGGTTCCAGCTCCAATCCTTCACTCACTATGTGACCTGGGCCAGCTATTTAACTTCTCTACACCTCAGTTTTCACATCTGTGAAATGGAGACAATAAGCACACTATTATATAAGGTTGTTACGAGGAATAAATGAAACAATTCAGGCTCTCACACATAATTAGAATTTCATCAAAGACAACTACTATATTACAGTTACTATTGTTATCACTATTGTTCTTTTTATAACTCTTTGGAGCAGCCATGCAAGAGCTAGTAGATTCTTATCCTGACTCCAAGCTTGAGGACCTTGCTCTGTGAGTTGTAAGATGTGTGGATTTGGTGCCTGAGAACCTTTCCACTTCCAATTTCAACTCCATAACTTGTTACTGGTCTGTGATCCAACCCAACTACCATCCTTGTCAGAATGTCCACCATAATCCTTAAACGCTACCTGTCCAGACCTAACACATGACCTCGTTCCCTCACCTGCCCTCACATCCTGTGGGACCTGTCTCTAGGAATGGTACCTCCATCTACCACCTACTCAACTGCCCAAGCTAAAAACCTGGGAGTCATTTTCGGCTCCTCCCTCTTGTTCACTGCCTACCACCCACTACCAAAGCACCAACTAACCAAACAAACAATTACTTACCAGGTCCTGCCAGTTCTTCTCATTCTTAAACCAATCTTTTGTGCATGTCCTCTGCTGCTTCCCCTGTTCAGGCTCTCACACCTGGACTATTCTAACAGTCCCTTACTGGTCTCTATCACTAATTCTTAGTTCTCCTATCTCATGTACCATGTTACCACTAGGGAGAAACAAATATAATCATGCTATGCCCCTGCTCAAAACTCTCCAGTGGTTTTCTATCATCCATCAGGTTGAACTGGGCTTTCAACACAGACACCTACAGGCAACACAAACTCAGGGTATGGACCATTGGTAAAACAATATACACTCAGCTGTTTGCACTGTGACCTGCCTAGGTGTGTGGCTTTTCAAACCTCTGTGCAAACCAAACAAAACATCTCTTAGCTGCGAAGCCCTTAGGCCACCAGTCTGAACCACTCCTGGTCTACCATACAAATTCTAATTTCTTTGGTATGTCCTGCAAGGCCTTTCCTGGTGTGGGTCTTGTTACCTTTCTAGCCTTTTCCCAACTTCTCTCCCCTTGCACCTTATGCAAGTGTAATCCTGAATTACTAGTAGTTCCCTGAATAGGTCATGTGCTCTTGCACCTCATGTTTTTGCTCATACTGTGCCTTCTAATAGAATTCCCTTCTTCTTGGTATCCTGGGCAAATCTAGTTTATATAAGATAGTTCAGTTCAAAGGTTAGCCATGCATGATTCCCCAGACTAACTTAGTCCTCCCTCCCCTACTCCTATCTGCTAATCTGACAATGACCACATGCGTTGAAATTATTTATTTCATTTCATATTGATTCCCTCCACTAGTCTCATAAACGCCTTAAAGCCAGGGGCTGTCTTTTAATTTAAGTATCCCCAGCTCTCAGTATGGTGCTTGGCATAGAGTCTAGTGAGTACACAAATGGAGGAATGGCATCAGCTAACATTTCAAGTGCTTCCTGAATTCCAGGTGCTGACCTAAGCACCTTACATACATTATTTTATAATCCCTGTATTGAGTATACCTAAACTGAGAGAAAAGAGGCAGGTCTAGGATGGGTTTATCTGTGTAATGTACACATGGGCTGTTCCTAAGAGCTTCATGCTCAGATGAAAGTGATTAAAAATGTCTGCAAGGGTAGTGTTTGAGCATTTGGGATGCTCCAGAGTGATATATGATTACCCTCTCCTACTATATTGAAATTATTAATTTTATTCCCTATAAGGGAGTAAAGTCCATGAGGGCAAGTACTGCAGTTTCTGTCTCAAAATTCTCAGCACCTCATATCATACCTGGACACAGTGGGGCCTGTGTAAATGTTAGATAAATGAATGAATGGAAGTTCTGGTAGATCTCTTACTACATATGTTCGGGAAGCTCTGAAATCCTGGATACAGGACTCTGGCAGGCTCAGTGTTTTCTCTGACTTTTCCCTTCAGAAATGTGCTGGGTACCTTGGGTATGTATATAGGTTATGTATTATTGATCATAAATAAATGCTGAATCTGAGAAAAAGGGAAAAAGAGAAAGATGGGCTAGAGAAAATGATATTAAATATGGCAAAGAAAGTAATAAATAGAAGAATAAGGAAATTAGAAAGCAATTGCAAACATGATTTGAAGATCAATCTTCACATTTCACTTGCCACACCAAAAAATATTCCTGCAATTAAGCTACATGGCCACGAGATGTCAGTAAAGTAATAACGTGTCTCATCAAGATTTACCAATCTCTGGAATTCCAGACTACAACATTAGGCTCAACCTCCTACAGAGGTTTGTAATTACAAAGTCCCTTTGTTATAGTGATGGGGAAAAAAGTTTATTAAAACAGATAACATTAAGTAAACAAAGTAAGAATCAAACATATTATACTTTTCAAGGAAAATATAAAAGTACACAAATTCTACAAATATCTAAATGTATTTCTTGATTATGGTATAATAGCTAAAATTCCTAGCTCGAACTTCAACTGTTGTAGTCCTTTTAGCAATTTCCTAAGATTAAATAGAGATATTAAAGTTGGTTCACTCACCTATTCAAACTATTATCAATTCCTTCCTTCCCACTTGTCATCCTGGCCCCCTTACCCCCAACCTCCATCCTACCCCTCACTATACACACACAGCTGCATGACACTCAGAGTTTGCTGTAGAACCTTCTGTGTAGAACATAATAAATTAATGCTTACTTCCATAGCTAATTCTCATGCAATTCCCTGAGTGAATCTCTTTTAAGTATGTCTAATTTACATCTTCTTCACATGAGGAAAATAAGATAATCCAGGTAAAGTGTTACAATTTCATTCCCCAACTGTCTGATCAATCATATTAGGCTCCCTCTCTGTCCTCCCCCAACCCCATTATGTTTTATCAACATCTTCATGCTTTAATTTTTTGGAAGCTATACAGTGCTGAATTTTACTCATCAGCCCTAGTTCAAGGTTTGGCTTTAGTAATCCCCTTGCAGCTGACAGTGAGGTAGTGGCCGAGCTTTGACCTCTGAGCCAGACAGAACTGAATTTACATCTTAGTTCCATCGCTTCTTTCTGCCTTTGTGAAAGGTAAGTGTATCCTTCAGAATAGGAAAGGTTATGTTGCATAACAAGCAGCTCTAAAATTTCAGTGGCTTGAAATAAAAGGGTATTTCTCACTCACACTGCATGTCCAGATCAGGTTGGCAGAAAACCTCTGCTCATTCTAGGCACTCAGGGACCCAGGTTTTTGCAGCCTCCTTCCTCTACATGGCATAAGATGTCTCAAGTTATCCACAGTCATCTCAGTTGGCAAGGAGCTGAGTCAGAGGGTTTTGTACTGTCATCTAAATACTCTGGCTCATGGTTGTTCTGGACACAATTCATTGGTCAGGGCTTATCATATGGCCATGTCTAGCTTCGAGGGTGTGAGGAAGTACAATGTTCTATGTCTCCAAAGGAAAGGTGAGCTGAGTATTGGCCAGCAGTAGAAATACCTGCTAGTGTCTGGCTTCAGTCTCCAAAATTAGTGCTGCCTTCTTAATATGGCAGAACATACTCATCCCCTCCCCAAGGAGACAGCTGAAATATCCCAGGTCAGGTATTAAATTCAAAGTCTAGGATCTCTGAATGAAGCATACAAGTCCCTTCCTCATGGTATCTTACATTTTAATTTTTATGTCAGGTCTGGATGTGGCATCTTTTTATCTCAAGAGGTATGAACTAAAAATCCAAGTGATCTGTCCCCACTCCTCAATTCATAGTGATAGACTAGGGGCGTGGTAACCTCAATAAACACCTCATTCAGAAAAAAAGGAAGAATGGAGACACACAGCAAATACTGGCCTGCAAAAATTCTGAACCCTACTGGGTTAACCTTTTGAGGCTCCCTGCTTGGAGTGGAAATGTACTTTGATTAATCTTTGATTCATCAGGTTGAAAGAGCTCCCCCATCCATTTTTCTCTATCCCTTCTGTATCCACCCTATGGGATGTTCTTCTTGTTCTTTTATCCCTCTGACTACATCTAAAATAGGTATTAGGGAATATGATTTCTTAGGGAACTGAGAATTTATCCCAGTCTACTTCCTACCCTAGATGACTAGAAGCCCAGGTCTTAACAGTCACCATCTTTTTAGTCAAAGCCCATGATTCCTTGATGTATAACTCTCAAAACCTCACTGGCCTGAAACTCCCCATTTATTGGATTTCAGTTAGCTTTATGTGCTGCTAACCATACCCTCAGTCCTTTCTGAAAGATGGCTTCCATATTTGCTCTTTCTTTTCTTTCTAACTCCCATGTCTATCTCTAGACTTAAGTGTCACATCTTTATTTTTTATTTACTGGGTACCCCACCCTTCACTGAATATTTAAGACACTCTACTCCATTCAGAGGTTTTAACAACTGTGTATAATGACTATACCTTCTATTTGATCCTTCCCATAAGGCTGAATTTTAATTAGCCTTTGTTGATCACAGACTTTCTTATCCTTATCTTTTATGGTTAAGAATTGAGAAGCAGTTGATTTTGCAACCCTTCTAGTCCCTGAAGTTTTAAGTTTTCTCTAGCACCTTGCTACATATTGCCAACTAAAACCAGCACACACTACAATATTCTGTTTTCCAACCTCTCCTCATGGATCTGAAATTAATTAGGTGCATGATATGCCTCCAAAATGACTGAAGGTGACAGTTTTATCAAATGCTTTCCCATTAAATAACATGGATTGTCAACTTCCCAGCCTCCAACATCAGTTTTCTTACCACCTACCACCTGGTCTATAAATTAGCCAATGCCACACATTTTGGGTGTCACATTGGAGGGTTTTTTTTATTGTTGTTGTTACAATATCACCCTTCTTCCAGCTCTAACATCTATATCAGTCATAATAGTCTAGGCTATGCTTTGGTAAACAACAACCCTAGAATTTTAGTGGTTTGAAACAACAAGGTTGTGGTTACTCATATACGTTCAATGCAGATTGGCAGGGAAGCTCTGCTCATTGTAATCCCATAGAAAACCAGCTGATGGAGGCTCTGTCACCACTCCCGAAACATGGGAGGCCCTTGCCCTGGGTCATAAATGCTCCAGCCTAGAAGTAACTCACATGACTCCCCCCTGCAACTCAATGGACAGAAGTAGGCACGTAACCAAACTACACTCAAAGGGTCATATCCTTAATCCATTCAGTGGTTTTTGCTTTTTACTTTCTTACCATATACACAAAGCAGGGCACTGGTGACAGTGTCTGCTGTACTACATGGCTCCTCTATGCACTTCAGTTTATTCATTTATGAAAAAAGCAAGGTGATATTGCATTTGTGTTTTGGAGAGGTTCCTGCTGACTTTAGTAAGGGGAAGGGATTGGGTGTGGAATGGGGAGTGGAGCACAGGATGGAAGTAAGGAGCCCAGCTAGCTGGGAAGCTGCTGTGGTAGTCCAGACGAGAGAGGATAATACACATGAATCAATGGATTTGAAGATTATGAAGATCAGTCAAGATCGACAGTGACTAGAATAGGATAAGCTCCAACTCATAAAACAATTCCAACTGCAGGTCAACAGAAGAAGCTTATATTTTTCAGCAACGGTAAGGATATCATACTCTGAATGACACCCAGGCTAAAACTGAACCACCAACCCAGAAAAAAGCGGCTTGACACACTCTAAGACCAAAGAGTGAATATTTCAGAATGTGGAGAACAGCTAAAATTTTTTGTCAACTGCTCCCATTTAGTCTTGCTCATTGGGTTCTCGTTTAAACCATAGTTTGTAACCTCAGACTCCAAACCTTGCAGCTAGCTACTCATGGCTGTAATTTTTACCCTAAATTTACAGGAACAGATGCTGGATATATTTTTCTATCTCTCTATCCTTACACTGTGCTTCTTTCATTTTCCCCTCAAGGTCTCCTTTTGGGATTAATGAAAACTCTGTGTGCTGGGAAAGGAGGCCCTTTCCATTTTCTTACCCGAATTCCTCCCCGGTCAAGTTCTCTAGTTTCCTGTGAAAGAGTTATTGCCACAGAATCTTCAGATTTCATTATTAGGTTTGGTTTTGGTTAATGTCTGTTAATGGTCTTGAGAGAGGTGATAACTGCATATTAATGAGATTCACAAAGGAGCCAAATTGAAAGCTGTTGCAAACTCCAGTGGTGACAGCAATAAACTGGAGAGAACTGACAACCAGGGACAACAAAATGTGGTGAAACACACATTGTGGTACAGATACTTCAGGGGAAAGAAGTGGGAGTTCAGACATTTTTTTTTTCTTTAAAGGGAAGAAGCAATGTAGAAAGCAGCAGTCAATAGAAGGTCTTAAGGATGAAATGAAAAAAACAAATGCCAAAGTTGCAAAAACTTGTCACTGAGAGGGGAAGTTGAGAAGGTTGTGGTAATTCCACTGACATCCATCTCTGTCCTCCACCTTACATTTCTCCCCCATCGACGATGGTCACATGACCCAGGTCTAGCAAGTCAGTGTATCCTAGAACACAGTTTCTGGTTCTGGTGTAGATATGTAACTTCACTTAGTCTAACGAGACTCACTTCTGGGATAGTTTTTGTTTTACTGTAAGTTATACAGGTAATATAAACCTGTAGCTGTCAGGGTATACCTAATGGAGAAGCCCTGGCTGTGACTGAAACCACAAAGAAAAAAAGCAGGGATGACAGTGGGTGTGGTGTGGGGGGAAGAAAGTGAATGAGCTTTCTGGAACCAGTCATGCCTGAAGCTGTAAACCTTGTTCAGTTATTTGTATTAACAAAGTCCTTTCTATACGGAAGCCAGTAGCCAGTTTCAATTCGTTTCTTCATCTGCAAATGAAAGGGTACTAACCCAAGATATGTTTTCAAACATATTGCCTTTCTTCCTTTATATCATTTACTCTCTAGCCATACTGGATAACTCCAATTTCCAGAGTATTTTGGAGAAGTTATTCTTTTGAGGGCTTGCTTCAAGCAGTTTCCTTCTCTTGAAATGGAATAACACCCATCTTACTAGGTTTATTTGTCGAAAACCTCCCAACTTTATGATCCAAGTAAGACCATTTCTTTTTGGACATCCCTCCTGAACACTCAGCAGAATGTCACCTTTTCTTTCTTTGCTTTACTATATGAACAGACTAAGAGACTTTGAAAAAGAAGAACAAAGTTGGAGAATTAAAATTATTTGATTGAAAGATTTACTATAAAGCTACAGTAATCGTTTCGGTCAGGGTTCTCTAGGGAAACAAAACCAATAGGGGGACATACCTATAGATAGACAGACAGATAGATTTATACAGGAGAGAACCCTGACTGATACATATATTTTAAGGAATTAGCTCACATGATTGTGGGGGCTGCAAGTATGAAATCTAAAGGGCAGGCTGGCAATTTGGGCAGGAGTTAATATTAAGTCTTGAGGCAGAATTTCCTATCCAGGAAACCTTCAGGCCTTTCAAATGATTGGATGAGATCCAGTTTTTGCTCTTCAGGCCTTTCAAATGATTGGATGAGATCCACCCACATTACTGAGGGTGGTCTCCTTTACTTAAAGTCAACTGATTGTAGATGTTAACCACATCTACAAAATACCTTCACAAAAAAAAATCTAAAAAAAAAACCCAAGAAAACAAAAAACCTTCACAGCGACATCTAGATTAGGGTTTGTTTATATAACTGAGTACTATAGTCTAGCCAAACTGGCATGTAAAAGTAACCATCACAGTAATCAAGACAATGTGGTATTGACATGAAAACAAACAAATGGATTAATGGAATAGAACAGAGAGTCTGGAAATAGAAGTATACACATATGGATAATTGATTTTGATAGAGTTGAAGGGCAAACACAGTAGACCAATACACAAGAAATGAACCTCTCACCACATAAAAATTTAACTCAAAATGGATCATGGACCTAAATGTAAATCCTAAAACTATAAAATCATAGGAGAAATCCTTTCTTACCTTGGGTTAGGTAAATATTTCTCAGATATAATACCAAAAGAACAATCCATAAAAGGATAAGTTGATAAATTAGAGTTAATATAAAAATTTTAGACCCTATTAAGAGAATGAAAAGCTAAGTCACAGACTGCAACTGTCTGCAAAGCACAAATCTGAAAATGACTTGTGTCTAGTATTTAGAGAGAACTCTCAAAATTTAACAATAAGAAAACAACCAACACAATTAAAAAATGGGCAAAAGGTGTTAATAGATACTTTGCCAAAGAAGATATTTAGATGACAAATAAGCACATGAAAAGATGTTCAACGTTGTTAGTCCTTAAGGAAATACAAATTAAACCCCAAACGAGATATTACCACATACCTATCAGATTGAGGAAATAAAAAGACTGATCCTACCAGTGCTGGAAAGGATGGGGAGGAACTTGAACTCTCCTACACTGCTGGCGGGATGTAATATGGCCCATCCTCTTTGGAAACAAATTTGGGAGTTTCACAGATGGTTAAACATACACCTAGCATATAATGTAAACATTCTACTCTTACATACTGGCCCAGGAGAAATGAAGTCATTTGTCTAGATAAAGAGTTGTACATGAATGTTCATAGGAGCTTTATTTGTAGTAGCCCAACACTGCTGCAAACAACCCGAATATTTATCAGCAGGTGAATGGATAAACAAACTGTGGTGTAACCATAGAACAGAATCCTTTGCAGGAAAAAAAAAAAAAAAGAAAAAAATATACTACAACATGAATGAATCTTATGCCAAATAAAAGAAGCCAAATTTTAAAAAAAAGTGCATTCTGTATGATCCTATTTATATAAAATTTCTAACAAATGCAAACTAATGGATTGTGACAGAAAAGCAGATCAGTGGTTGCCTGGGAGTGGTAGGGAGGAACGAAAAGGAACGGTTACAATGAAGCCCAAGGAAACTTTTGGGGGGCGATGAATAAGCTCATTATCTCAATTATAGCGCTGATTTCATGGGTATACACATATGTCAAAACGTATCAAGTTGTACACTTTAAATATGTGCAGTTTATTGTGTGTCAATTATACCTCAATAAAGATGTTAAATAAAAAGTCAATGCAGGCTAATGACAGAGAATTTCAAACAAAGTAACTAAAGAACTCTTGGAGCTGAAGTCACATATTTTTCAGCCTGCAAATTCTTTAGTGGAATTTGCAATCTCAGGTTCTGACTGTGCCACTTTTAACTCTTCTGAGTCCCATATCTATCATTTGTAAACTGGGAGTAATAATGCTTTTTACTCTGCTGCCTACCGCAAGGGGGTCATTGTGAGGGCCAAAAGCGATAACGCACGTGAAAGTGCTTTGCAAACGACAGCACACTACACAAGTGTTAGCTATTCATTTAGTTCTTATGTAGCATCTGCATGCTATTCTTGCCCAATATATACGCTTCATGCCAACTCAAGTCCTAATTGCCCGTATATAAAGTGTAATTAATTGTACAAGTTACTCCAATAGCACTGAAACCCAGTATTCAGGGCATGACACACCCTAAATACATAACAGATTTTGGAAAAATTCAGTTTCAGCCTAAACTAGGATGAAGGAAACAGACAGATGCCTTCACATGTATGCCAATCAAGGGAGGCCCACCCAAACAGGATGGAGTCCAGGGCAAGGGAACACAGCCAGTATACAAGCGTTTTTTGTTTCCTGCCAGAGGCTGTTACAGGGAGCAGTGACCCCATAACACAGATGGCCCTGATGTGCTGAGAGGCTCTCTTGTATTTAGAGCCAAGCTGACAGGGAGATTAACTGCTTTATCCTTGGCTCCTCACAGTAACCAGCCAGGATAATGGGGCCACAAATCACAGTCATTTAGCTAAAGTTAAAGGATGACCATAGAAATAGGTAAATAGGGCTTCCCTGGTGGCGCAGTGGTTAAGAATCCGCCTGCCAATGCAGGGGACACGGGTTTGAGCCCTGGTCCAGGAAGATCGCATATGCTGAGGAGCAACTAAGCCCGTGCGTCACAACTACTGAGCCTGCGCTCTAGAGCCCGTGAGCCACAACTACTGAGCCCGTGTGCCGCAACTACTGAAGACCCAGCGCCTAGAGCCCGTGCTCCACAAGAGAAGTCACCGCAATGAGAAGCCCACATGCATCGCAAAGAAGAGTAGCCCCCGCTCGCCGCAACTAGAGGAAGCCCGCGTGCAGCCACGAAGACCCAACACAGCCAAAATAAATAAATAAATAAAATTTAAAAATAAAAATAAATAGGTAAATATTCTCAGTGTCACCCTCTTATTCTCCCCCTTGGCATTGTTGTTTATCTGATCTGAAATCACAGCTGGTGCTTTCCCCATAATTTGAATTCATTTGCAATTATTGAAATTTTCTCCCTAATCCTCTGCAGGGAGGATTGAACATGCTCGACCCACTATTTGAGCCCAGCTTTCCACTGCCGACCGAGGGAGGGGGAAACGCTGTGGGGCTGGACTACTTGTGGGCAGGGCTGTGTAGGATCCCGCACAAAAGCAGGGTGAGCATTTCCCAAGTGAGCTAGGCCTGAAAGGAGCACCTGGGAAATAAAGCAGGAAGTTTGAGACATGACTGGACGGGAGGAAGGACGGTATGGTGGAGGTATTGTGTGTATAGAGGGGACGAGAACAGAATTAGAGAAAAAAGTGGGAAGAAATCAGAGAATTAAGTGGCCTCGAAAGCTGGGTGGCCAGTACTAAGTCAAGGAATAGATGGATGAGAAATCTTACCAACAAATGTCTCAGACTGGCATGGCCTTTTGTTTTTTGGGGGGACTCCATGCAGCTCACTGGCTGGGGCTGGTTTACTAGGAGATCAAGGGCATCCATCACCAAGGACCCCAGAGGTCCTTCAGCAGAGGCTTCTCTGGCTGGGGATTTCCTCATCCAGCCCTGAGGCTAGGAGGTTTGGGCAGGCAGTGTGTGGAAATTCATGGGTATCTTTACAAGCTCTAGTCATTGCAGCAATGACTGCATCTTGAAAGAGTAGAACTTGGCCCAAGGGATCCCTTCTGGGATTTGGAAATACATTTCTCCATCTCCTGAAATATGAATCCTGATTCAACTGAGCAATGCTGGGAGCTTGGAATGCCCGAGCAGATTTTGCTGTCAGGAAGTCCTAAAGCCCACTGAAGGGGTTCCTGGTAGGACTTGCCTTTTCCATAGGGAGAATGATGATTTGAGGGGTGCTGGGAAGGCCCCCTGTAAAACAAAACAAAACAAACTCCTCTGTAGGTGCTTCAGAGTTTATCATTAAAGATTTATTTATTAGTGTTAAGTCTGCCATCTTTCTGTAATCTTCTTCTGGCAAATTTCTAAGAGGACGAAGCCACCAAGTCTGAGACCCTCAGTGTACATTCACTGTTGTTGGAAGGGGTGACTGTAGGTCTGAATCACCAAAGCCCTGTGTCCAGGGAACTCCTGTGGGGGACAAAGACGTAGCTAGTGGAGGGGACAGGGAAGTAGTCAAAGACCAAGCCCACTTAGGGTACCTTTTTGCTCAGTGTCAGGAGTCCATTGCCTGCCTTCATTAACTGGAAGTTATAATTGTTTAGTAAATGTGATATCATTAAGCTTCAGACAAAGGAGCACAGAGAATAAGGATACTCATAACCAGATGGGAGGCTCTTTCTGTGATGATTGGTAAAGGCATGGATTCCAGGCTTTGGCAATGAGGAGCGCTTTCCTGGCTAAGGCAGCCCCTACAGGGCCCCAAAAGGGTGAGCTCAGCTCAGCCAAGCCAGGCGCACCTCCACTGGCAACAAACACCCTTTCTCGTGTTTCTCCAGTGCCTCTCACAAAGCCAGCCTGGGGATGCTGGCCCTGCCAGATGTCAGTGCACTGTTCGGGGACTGGCTAAGAAGCCCAGCCTTGAAGGAATGCAATTGGAGACATAAAATGCATGAAACCCTTCCAGATACTGGAGATTCCTTTTTGTCCCATGCCGTGAGGAGGCCTTCCTTTGAGCCAAAGCCGCTCCCGCGAGCTCCACGATAAATGAGTGAAAGTGGGCTTCTCCAGCTGGGGTACGTGTACCGTGGGTCCATGTGACAGCTGGCTAAGTGGTATGGGGACCTCAGGATAATCATCTGCATCCTCCTATGGGGACAATTTTACTCCATAGGAAATAGTTGAAAACATTCTTCTGTGTGCAATATAATCAAAACTGTATATGAGATCTCAAAAAACTAATTTCAAGCTTTCTTCCTGCTGCTCCAAGCCTCTCAGACTCCCAGGAGTCAACCCTCACAGAGTGACAGCCTAACCCTCAAGCCCACCACGGTTTAAAGGGGCTTCTCAGAGATCCTCTGGGTCCCTACTAGCCATTTCTGAAATGAATTCTACTGATAGAATATAATTCTTTAACTTTAAGGATTTGAATCCCAGTAACAGGAAGACAGTGACCTCCATCCCCAAATACCTTGGGTCAATAATCAGCCACGTCTACTTCAGCGTGAACATAATCCACCAGGCTCTAAAACCAAAGGCAAGACTTGGTGAAGGGGAGGGAGAGGAAGACTGCATGAGAAGCTCACCGTCAGAAAGGCTGGTGGTATCAGAATGTATTTCCTTAATTTCATGACTTTGCTGAAGACCCATCTTAGAGTCACATGATGCACTAGCTCTGCCTGCACAGCCCAACCCAGTATTTGCCCACAGCCTTGCCCAGAGAGGTGGCCTGAAAGGGTTTGAGCCTAACTTCATTATATACAGCTTGAAGGGATTATTCCAACAGTTACAAGAGCTAGGAAGAGAGGTTCTTATTTAGCAGAACGACCACCAATATTGTCACGGATTTGCCATCGGACATTTCAGCCTGCCCAAGGGAAGATGTGGGTTTTGTGCAGCATGAAGCTCGTACATTTGGGGGGCGGCATCCTACTTAAGAAAAAGGATGCAAGAGTAGCTTACCTTTGCAAATTTACAAAAACATATGAAGAACACATTGTTAGGCTCTCCCAAGGCCTTGGAAGGGTTCTGCACAATTGAGGGACTGAAGTTTGAGCCTTGCTTGTTTGACAATAATCTACCCCTGCTCCTAGGCTTGCATATATTTATGTATTTGCTGGGGTTGGGTGGGGTGGTGGTGGTGCAGGGATCACTGGTGATATATTATTCTCTCTCCCAGATGTAACAATCTGTATTTTTCCAAGCTGCATCTCATTTTATAGCTTCCTGCCCAAATTTTCCAGTCTCTTTGGATCTGTATCTATTTCTCCTTCTGCCCAGGCTTGAGAGCAGCTCCTCGGGAGATGTTCAGGGGCATTCAAACAATGGGCTTGGCCCAGGAGCATGGAATTTCCTGAAAGACAGCAGGCGTCTCTGGTGGGTTGTTGGGACAGACTGATCAACAATGTTTAATGCTGGAGATGGAGTTGTACCAGTCCATGCCAAGAGGCTTTCAGCTCATATGGAAACCATCAGTTCTAGTCCCACCCATTAGCTCACTTGAAGGCAGCCAAGCCTGGGGACCAGAGCTGCCATGGCCAAGAACAAAAGTACCACATGCCCTAAACCAGCCAAGAGTGCTGATGGGAGTTTCACACTCCCAAAGACTCTCCATTCTCCCATCCAGTTACCAAAAAAATGGGTATAATAAAAGTGGCTGGATTGGTTAGTACTCACACACATTACACTGCAGTCATGATGGAACTTATCACAAATTAGTTTATGTTGCTTCAGGTTTACAATCCTTCAAAGGCCTTCCTTCTGATAATTTCCAAATTCTAAATACTATTGTCTTCCTCTCTTCTTAGTCCTCTGCCAAGATCAGATTGCATGAAAATTATGTCGGCTTCTTAGATGTGCCCTGCACTCTTTCTTTCTCACCTTCACACATGCCTTTGCCGCTCTCTGGAATACTCAAATCTCCTTTTCAGTTAGTTAACTCTTACTCTTCCTAAGCTCTCAACTTGGGGATATACTCTATACTCCCATAGTACCCTGCGTACTCATCACTTTTTACTATTGTCTCCTATTTAATGCTTACCTTCTCCACTCAACTAGAAGCTTTATGTTTCAGCTACCTACTCCGGCATAACAAACCACCCAAACCTCAGTGGCTGAAAACAGCAATGATTTTATTAACTCTTACGATGCTGCAGGATGGTTGGCCTCAGCTGGATGATGCTTCTGCTCTAAATGGTGTCAACGGGAGTTTCAGTCACCTGGGGCCTGGACCAGGTGGACATATCTAAGGGAGCTTATCCACACAGCTATAGTTGGTGCAGGATGTCAGCTAGACTCTCAACTGGAGCTGTTGATGGGAGTGCCTACATGTGGCCTCTCTATGGGACTTGGACTTCTCACAGCACAGTTGCTAGATTCTACGAGGAAGAAAGTAGAAATGGCAAGCCTTCTCAAAGCCTGAGCTCAAAAGCTCCAGGATATTGATTCTTCTGCATTCTATTGGTCTATGCAGACATAAATTCAAGGGGAGGAAAAATAAACACTCATCAATAAAGGAGTGGTATGTACATATAGAAAGTGGGAAAAATTGGTGGTAGCCATCTTTGGAAATTCTCTAGCACACTCTGAGAGCAGTGACTAGGTCTGTCTTGGTCCCCAGCATTTAGCCCAGAGCCTAATCACTAAGAGTCGGCACCTCGTCCATTTGGTCAAAGCCTCTCTTCTTTGCTAATGCTTACACTTAGTCTCTGTGTTTGATGTATGCCTTACTCTCCAGACCATGTGGGTTGACTTTCCCTCTTGATGGTTTGTCAAAAGTCAAAGTAACAACCTCAGTGATCTATTACTTAAATAAGAGATTTATTACTCATAACCGAAAGGGTACCTGATGCAAAGGAAAGGAACACATATGCATTAACTCAAAGTAAGGTTCTGATTGCTGTTCAGCAGATTATTACAGCCTCCAGGAACAAATCCTCTTCCACCATCATCCCCATTTGTCTTGCTATTACCTCTGACCACCAGAGTATAGCCAAGAATGAGGAACCAGAAATTGAGGTTCTGCACCCAGATGACATACACCTAGAACCTGGCCACTACAGGTTTCCTTGGGCCAACTTCATGGTTTCTACAGAACTTGGTGAGTGTGATTAGAAATGTGTCCTGGCCTCTCTCTCATTGGTTACAAGGACATGAGATGCCTTTCATCACTAGGAAGGAAGAGGAAGTGGTGAAGTCAGTTATTGGTGGAACTACAGGCAGCAGATTAAGTATGGGGTTGGCTGCCACCATAACAAACCTAGCTGGTCTCACAGCTGGTACAGGGGTAACAAGGAATTGAGACCACATATATCATCCTAGGAACAGAGTGTTTGGGGGAGCAAAGACTTTGCTTTTCCTCATACCTTCTGCTGCAATACCGACTCAGGCTTAAACTTTTCATGCTTCCTCTCACCCAACTCAAGATACACAAATGAGGTGAACATACTCCTCAGTTCAGGACACCCTCTTCAGGTCATCACAGACCATAAAATTTTGGGTTTAAAGTTCTCTCCCTTCCATGTTTTAAAGATGTTAATTACCCCTTTGGCTTCTTATTTTCAGTGTTGAGAAGTCTGATGTCAAGTAGGTACTAATTCTTTCATTGACAATCTTCCTTTCTCCCTAGAAGCTGAGTTTGGTATTGTTAATTTGCATTATACTGTGTTTTAGAGACAGTTTTCTTTTTCCTTATCAATCCTGTTCAGAGTTCAAGCCTGAGGATCAAGGCATTTACCAATACATGAAGTTCCACTAACTGGTACAGAGGGCAGATGGACAAGAACATCCTGTGTATTCAAAATTGCAAATGCTAAACTTTTTGGAATGTATGGATACATACATATGGTAAGCATTTTAAAACAGGCTTTACAGACTACTATAGGTACTCAGTAAACACTGGTGAGTGAGCAAATGATTGAATGAATAAGGAGCACACCGCCTAGCATGCAGTAAATTCAACCAAAAGCTAATTACTATTAACAGAAGTGCCGTATAAGAAAAGCAAGACACAAAAGACTTGATCCCTGCCTTGAGGAGTGCTTAGTCTAGTTGAAACAGGTAGATAAATGTGCAGTACTTATCACGTCATAATATATATTTGAAATTCTGGAGCATCACAGAAGAGGGAGCTACTAACTCTCAGAGAAGCCCTCCAACCAAAAATAGAGCTGAGTTTTGAGGATAGGATAGGATAGGATTGGATAGGAAGGAAGTCCGGTAAGTGCATTCCAGCTAAAGAGAAAAGCTTAATCCAAGGCCCAAATGGGTATGTCATCTTTAGTTTGTTGTGAGTAGAGAGAAAATGAGAGAGAGAGAGAGAGGAAAAAGTGGAAGAGGAGTGAGAGGTTATCTTCAGTAGGGAAGTGAAGGCTACCTTGGTCGCCCCAATCCCCAAACAGTGCTCTGAGTAGGTTTTATAGGTGAGGAGTCTGGGCTGAGATTGTTTAAGAGAGACACCAAGGTCACCTGGATGTGAGAGACAGAGACAGGGTATAAGCCTGACACCCACCGAATGGTGTTAAGGACCAGTCTCCCATTTTGCAGAGGATGAGTTTAGTCATGAGGCGAGACGAATCCAGGGATTTGCCCAAGTCCTCAATCTGGCCTGGGAAGTGAGCAGATCTAACTCGTGAAAGTCTTGGTTTTTCCATTAAAAGGGTTTCCCATAGCAAATTCTGAATGCAGTCTGAAATCAAGCAGTGCTAAGAAACATGCTCCTTTGGGGCATAAGTGCAGCTTGTGCAGTTTAAACCATTTGTCTTATGAACAGGAGAAAACTTATGGTTAAATATTTTCTCTGGAGAGAAGCTAATTGGAGTTTGTACTCTGGTTCTTCCAATAGCACTAGCAAATCTAGGGCCATTAGCCAGAGCTCACCTAACTTGGCCCAAGGAAAATCCAGGGCTTGCCATCAGCTGAGGTTGCAAAAGCTGTTTTAGAGAGAGGGCTCTCTCATCTGAAAACGATGTGTTTCAAACCCAAACTTGCCCCTTTTCATACCTGCTTGAAGCTCCAAAATTTGACATTAGGAAGGCATATGAAGTCACAATGCAGAATCACGCCTGTTTTGACAGAAAAGTGATCTTCAAGAGAAGCCTCAAAACGCAAAGCAGTTTAGGGCAAGAAAAAATATTTACACTCCAATTTCTTTATCTGTATAATTTTCTAATGTGTCTTAAGGGAGCTGAGGATCACTGCAATTTCCAGCCGAACGAAGTTGGTTTTAGCCAGGTTAAAACGGCTTGGTCGCCCTGACCTCTAGGAAGCTTAATATCAGGTCTAATGAAATGCAACACGCCTCTGACATCAGAGCCTGTCTGACCACACATCAAAGGGGAGGAAGTAACTGCTTTGATCCTCTCAGTCACTGCTCTCTACAGAATGTTCTAACAAAAGGAGGAGGGGGCTGCGGGTGGGTGTTGGGCTCGGGGATTTTGTTTTTAATTTCTGCTGTTAAAGTTCTTCCTGTTATGGAGAACTGGGCAGACAGGGCGTAGGGAATGTGGAAATCAAGCTTTGAGGGATTCTCCGAGTGTGATTTCTACGGACCGAGGTCTCAATCTATCTTCTCCAAATGCCTCTCCTTCCAGTACTATGACTCCTGAATTCTAATATTAATGAGTTTCATTTATGTAGCTTGAGTCCTAACTTTCATTAGAATATAAACCTCTCCTGGGAAAGGCAATAATGTAAGCCATATTATCCTACTAAAAAGTGTCATTTTTACAAGCCATTTCAGATCTTGTCACTGTACTAGTTACAACTGTTTTGGCTCCTGGTGACCACAGGGTGAAGACTGAATGCCTTATAGTGGGACACACGTTCCCTCCATGACCTGGCCCTGGTCCAGCCCCTGGTCTGTGTGTCTGCCTCTCCTTGCCTGACACATTAATCTCCAGCAGTCCCAAACTGCCTTATGGCATTTCACTCACATCTGTACGATTGCTGGCCCCTGCCTTAGGACAGGCTGTTCCGCATCCCTGTGGATTCAAGCAACCAGGGATGGGGTACAGTTGACCCTTGAACAACACGGGTTTGAACGGCGGGGATGGGGGTCGGTGGGGGGCTGTGGAGGGAGACCTTCTGCAGTTCAAACCCGTGTTGTTCAAGCTTCAACTGTATAAATGAATGAATTTTTAAAAGTCTCATCATTGTGTATCTGCTTTCTTTCTGTTCTGCAGGTTTTTAGGGAAGGGGGAATGTGAAGAAAAGAGAAGAGAGGGGCTAGGGCCTCTCCACCGGGGAGGGCAGCTGGAAGAGGCAAGTCGTGATATTTTCCGGCACGCTGGCTGGAGTTTGGCTACGTTGGGATGATTCCGATTCTGAGGTAGCAGGGATATGACTCAGGGCTGATGTTCTAATGTTCTGAGGGACAGGCCTGGCACTTTACTGGGGTGAGGAGGAGAGAAAGAGGAGGCAGGAGCCACAAGAGGGTGTTAGAGCTGAGGAGGGAGAATACAGCTTAGGAAACCCAGCCTAGGGGTGGGGGAGAAGGGGCTGGAAGGGTGCTGCCCACCTGCAGTAGTATCAAAGGCAGACAGCAGTTGCCTGTGAACTTTTTAGAATCCAAGATGCTGAGTATGTTTCTCCTCAGTAACTAAAGAGTCCACATAAAATGGGAGGAAGTAATCTGCTAAAAACTTGAAACATGAGGAGGTGGAAGGTTAAATTCTGGTTGAAGGTGTGTGTGCTGGGGAATGAGGCTAGTTACAGGGTGGGGAGAGGATAACTAGTGTTGAGCAGGTAGCGCTCCCCTTCTCTCCCCTGAGCTTTCCAGGATCCATTAAGGGAAGGAAATGCTCCCCAGGTGCCCCTCCTTCCCACCGGTTTCTGAGGGAGGATGTGTTAGTGGCCAAGGTTTCTCCAGGACCTAGACTTTGAGCATCTGCCACAGAGGGATATAAGTATGGTAGCTGGATGGATAGGAGTGGAAAACTGAGACAAGGGACCTGAGGGCAGGGTGGGGTTTCCTCTGCTTCTTCTGTTCCTGTAGCATGGGCTGTTTTCACCACTCACCCTGGGAGCACCTATGTCCCTTATCCACAGACTGAGAATGGCAGCTATCCAGCACCCTGAATGAAACATCTGGATGGGGAGGCGTTCTGTGCAGTGGGCAGAGAGCAAGCACTTTGTGATCAGGCAAACGTGGCTTTGCTTCTTCCACAGGCCTTGTGACTGTGGATGTACCTAAGCAATCTGAACTTGGATTCCCACCCGGAAAGTGGGAGTAGCAATAATATCTATGTCTCGGATCACTGTAAGAAGTAATTAAAGGAAGGCATATAAAGCACACAGAACAGTGCCTGGCACAAGTCTGTGTGTAACATGTTGTACAGCAGGGAGCTGGACCTCCTTCCAAGGCTCTGAGAGGCTTTGCGTGGACACCTTGGATTTTGTCTTCTCTGTATTGCCCATAGTAATGAAGACTGAATGCATGTTTTCACCATAAAAAAAGTACAGAGAAATATTTCAAATGTACCAAAAGCCTATTTCCGAAAAAATAAAGCATCCCATATATCTGTCTTTCTCTGTGCTTTTTTTAGTTCAGCATTGCAGCGGCCATCAAAAAGGGATCAGAACCTTGATTTTATTCTATTGAAGACCTAATCATGCTCATTGAAGTCTATACAGATAAGAATTCCTCAGAGGTAATATTCTCCCTTCTCAGACTGGGATGTATTAGTACCATTTAAAATGCATATGTGTTTACCCTTTAAAGTGAACTCTCTAGGAAGGGGAATAGTTCACCGTCAGAAAGAAGTGGTGGGGGGTAGGGGGAGAGAGAGGAGAGAGAGAGAGAGAGAAAGAGAGATACTGATTTTTAGAAAATAGGGCTCAAGGCAAGCTTTGAGTACTAACACTTTATTGGATGGTGTAATCCCAGATCCCAGAGCAATAAGAGCGAGGGAAAAAGGGAAGTGAGGATGGAAAAGTTGGCAATTGGAACGCTGGCATTAAAATCATCAATTTCTTTTTAAACTTGAAGGTTTCAAGCATTATCTTAGGTATTTTTAGCTTCATATTTGTTGTTGCTGTACTTCTAACTGGGAGAGCTTCTGTGTGGTTGGTTTTAGCAGTAGAAGCTTTAATAGAGAACTGCGTCCTGATCCTGTTTGGGTCAAGATGTCACCTTGCCTTTCTCTTGGACTAGAAGAGTGGTTCTTAATTTGGAGGGGATTTTAGGTAAACTAGGAGTTCTGACAGCACACCTGAAGGAATGAGAAGCCTCCAAATCCCACTAATGACACCATAATCATATCACTACAACAACGTCTCAAAATGCCTATAATGCTGTCCTGTGGGGGCTCTAAGCACACAGTCTCCCTTTAGTTCTGGGTGGCTGTTAATAGAAGCAATTACTGCCCTGGTCTTGACTTCTCCTACCTACCCCCAACACTCTGTGTGTTCTGGTAAAGGTCACAGTCTTAGCTCTTGCTCTCAGTGATCACTTCTTACAAGATCACATGCCCTGTTCAGTTCAGTATTCTGTTGACAGCATTGCCATAAAACCCACTCACGTATAGCAGAAATAGAATTCACATCTTAGTGAACACTGGCAGCTCATCTCTGAAGGGTGTGCATAACCCTGTTGAGCTGTGACACACGGTTGAAAAATACCAGACTAAACGGTAGACCAACTCCCTTCTAGACCTAACATCTATTTTTATAATTGCAATAGCAGAGAGTATGACAAAGCAAGTTCATGAAGAACAACCCTAAAATCCAGAAGTCTCCTAGTCAAGGTTTAATCTGGTGGAAACCCTGTCTCCTATTTAAGGAGCACATGTTTCAATGAACAGTTGAGTTTCAATTCCTACATGTCCTTGTCTGAGAACCACATCCTTCGACATTAACCATTCTTGACATGCCCAAGTTATCTTTTTCAGGGAAAAAAAAAGTGGGATAATTAGTAGACTATTATTTAGTTTGGATCCTGTTTCCCATAATCTCTCTGCTACCAACAACTAGCCACGTGATTTTGAGCAAGTCATTCAAATTCCTTCCCCTTCAAGCCTTCAATCACACAATGTGACAGTTATGGTAGCTGCTCTAGCTTCCTTTCTGGTCCATTCTGAAGCTATGATTCATCACTATCATAGTCTTGGACTTGGCCCTCATCATCTCACACTTAATTAATCCTACTCTCCCAACCACAGGCTCCCCCAATGCCAAGTGTGTCCCTGGTCCAGCCTCCCCCACCTGCTGCCAAGGTCTCTTTCTAACCATAGATCTAAGCATGTCTTTTACTGCAAAAACTTTATGATAATACCCCTTCAATAGCTTCCAGTTGATCATGGGGTAAAGATTAAACTGCTAGTTTGGCCTTCCAGGACCCCTAATCTTGCCCCTCCCCAGCTTCATTTCTCATCACTCTTACCCTCACCCCTGTCCTCCAGGCACCTCAGCGTTCTTTCAGTTTCTCTACCTCAGGACCTCTGTACATGCTTTTCCCTCCATCTGTAAAGCTCTCCTCCACTCAACCCCACCCAATTCCTCTTTACCTGGTCTTTAACTTCTTTTCCTTTAGATATCATTTGAAATGGTCCTTTCTCCAATGAAGGCTTCTCTGACCATCCTTCCTCAGACTTGATCAGACCTCTTGTTATGCTACTTACATTCCTGTATAGGTGCCTACACTTATTTCCTATAACTCACTGCCACTTGTCTTTATATGATTTTATTGATTAATGCCTAGAATGCATGTTGCTTAAGGGCAAGGACTACATCTGTTTTGCTCACTATATTCTTCCCAGGGCTTAGTACAGTGCCAATTGCTCAGGAGATATTTGTTGGTTGAATAAGGCAAAGATGGATGGGTGACAGACAGATGATGACCTTTCCCAACCTGGCCTGGTCCACCTTTCCCAGCTCTATTTCCCATACTCTCTGCCTGTACTTTTCTTGGTGTCTCCATGTCTTTTGCATTCCAGTCACTTCAAACTACTCATATTATTATAAGACGATGCTGTGTTAATGACCTCTACAGCTGTTTATCTAAGATCAAAATCCCTTTCTATGTTACATCAATCAGTTGCTAGAAAGATGATTCTAGTGTTACAATGAAAAGATTACAGTCTGTTTCAGGGAATGAGCAATAAGGAAGAGATTTTGGTTTGGAAAACTGAAGACACTTAAGAAGCATGTTAGCTCTTTACAAATACTTGAAGGACTCTCATGATGATTAGGCTCATTGCCCACAACTTTAGAGAACAGAATCAGAAATAAAAGGTGGAATCTACAGGGGAACAAATTTTGGCTCAATATAAAAGAAGAATTTTATGATAAATATATGTGGCAGAAAGGAAATAGGCTACCTCAAGTGTTCATGAGCTCTTTATCACTAGAAGGGTATAGACCAAGGTTAGAAGACCACTTTGAGATGGCTGGATTTAATGACCTCCAAGGCTGCCCACCCTTGGTTCACACATTCTTCCTGTGGAGTAATGTTCCTGTTAAACCAGCATCTGAATGGGACCTCCAGGAACTCTATGGGTGTAATGGAGACCCATCAGTGACTTAAATGCATAAGTCTTTTATTTTAAATTTTGACAAAGGGCTTAGGTGGAATGGAGAAATGATCTCTCAATTCAATTCAAGTGATCTCTCTGCAGGCAGAGACCAATATAGACAATGTTATCTCCCACAATGCCACTCCATCCTTTTTTTTCCTTTTTAATCTCCCAGGGAACCCAGTTCTCATGCAAGGTGTGCACAGGCTTCTGGAGCCCTCGACACTCTTCCTTCTGCTAAAATCTTGGCTGCACCTAGTGGTAAGGCTTGATGTTTTGTACACAATGGGTGCAGGGTTGGGGTTGGAATGAGTGACTGATGGGGATGTTCTTGTCGCTTGAATGGCTTTCCTTGCTCTTTGACTTGATGTCGCTCCCCAGTCTTGCTCTGTTGACTAGGAGCTATTGGCTTGAGTTGGTGATGGCATCATTCCACTTTGCACCTTTAAGAGGTCTGCCTATACCAACCCACATGGTATTAGCAAGGAAGGGATTTACTGCTTCTCAAACTGTGCATCATGGAGGCCAAGGGCTTCCAAAGAGGTGTTCTGGGAGTCGCTACAGGCAGCGAAGTAAGACAGGCTGAGTTGTCAAGGATCCGACTCCCTCTGCCCACTCACTTATCCCCATTTTCCTATAAACTCTTCAACACTGTATCTACACAACTTTTTCTTTCTTATAGATTTTGTGTAAAGTTTACAAAAGAAAAATTTATGTTACTAAAAATAATAGGAAATCTCTTCTACTTCCCCTCATTTTACAGCAAATCAAGACTGGATAGTGCAAGTTGCCCCCAAGTTTACAGAGCCGGCTCTGTTAGAACCATAACCCACACCTCCTGATGGTCACACTGGGGCTCTGTCATCCCAAAGGAGTGTAGTCTTCACCCATGGGTACCTTAGTGGTCAGGCCAGAGTTTCCTGCCCCATTCCCTCTTTACTTATGGAGAAATAGGATTGCAGTGATTCCAGAAATCATATTGTGTATTGTTGCCTCATTCTTGTAAAAGAGTTAGTTTTATAAACAGGACAACTGAATCCTGGAGAAAGCAAGTAATTTATTAAAAGTACCTGAATTGTCCAGTGATGACCAACAAAAAGAAACACCAGTCACTCTCTTCCCTCTTTTCCCATGCTAAATTTAGTGTTCTGTGCTTAAGACATTAATGTTACAGGAATACGTGATGAGTGAACACTTGAAGAGAAGTAAACATTTGACCATCGTCTGAGTGATGTCTGCAGTGTAATGCTCAAAGATGACAATCTTGGAATTCTGATTCAAGTGAAATGAAAGCACAGACACCTATTACCCTAACTGTATTAATTAAATAATTATGTTATTTATTTGGTTGCTTAACTTTTCACTAAAATGTAAGTGCCTTGAAGGCAGTGACTATGTCTGTTTTGTTTATTACTGTATTCCAACATCCAGTTCACTGATGGCACAAAGCACACACTCAATAAATAATTGCTATATGAATAAAAATATATTTCTCTACCAGCAGCCTTGAATCTTAAAAGTGCCTAATTATATCAGTTAATTATATCAGTTAATAATATCCCATATGCTGTGCGAGGTTTTGCTTCTCAACAACAGAGGGTGTTATTATTATTATTAGTGCATAACCATATAAGCTATAAATAGACAACAGAAAAAAAGAAGTAGTTGTTCTAGGCCCGTATTCACTCTACAGTTGCTTTATTGGTGATTGCTAACTTCAGTAATGAAATGTTTTTTCTATTTAATAATAAACTGTTAACAATTCTCTTAGTTTCTGTCCTGCTACCCAGGAGACTCCTAGTCTAAGTATATTTAGTCAAATGTAACCCAGATTTCCTGAACTAGTGTCCAAATCTGCAGCTCAACCTGTCATTTATCACAGAAAAACAAGTCTACAGAAGGTGATAACAGTTACTGAAATGAATAGTGTAGTGGAAATGTGCACTCCAGTTACTCATTTATTGAATGTTAATAGTGAACTAGTAACTGCAAGAAGGTATGGAACACAAAGTTCCTGCCTAGTGTATGATAATTCTCTGATGACATAAGAAATAAGCAGATTTCATGGTTCTCTGGGGAGACTGGGAGAACATAGTTTAAGGAGACCACACAGAAACATCGTCCAGTCATCAACATAGCTCCTCAGAAGGAGATATTATTATTCCCACACTATGACCATATGAGGTTAGGAATTAGAAAGCCATTCCTAGGATTTGCAGGAGGATTTCAGAGAAGTAGATCCTCAAGTCCAATTTCCACCATTACTGGATAAATGTAGCCCCCAAGTTATCTACAAAAAATTGAGAACCCTAATTATATAGGTTACATACAGGTCAAATACCATTGGGTTGTGGCTCAGCTTGATCTATGTAGAGCTAGCCTACTTCAAAATTTAAGCTCCTGATGAAAAAGTCCAATTATGTACTTTCAGTGTGTATTTTTTTAAGGATTATGATGTCTTGACAACTGTATTTGCCTGGAGTGTTATTTGGTCTGGTGGTGGAAAACCACTGAAACCTCAGGAAACCTGTACTGATAGGGTGTGGAGGTACCCCATCTCAAACGCCTGGGCAAAAAATGGATGGTCTCTTTAAGGGTTGGTGCCTTTTCAAAATTAGTTATACTGAAGAGACAGAGATGGGGAGAGATGCAGGGAGAGATAGAGAGAGATATCCTCTAATGCTCATGTCAGTTCTTAGAGTGATGTGTTTCAATGTAACATGTGTGCCAATTTTGTGCCCTTCTCAGCCACTTCTCTTAGGCACTCTGGGTGGGTACTCTGGAGTCGGGAGCCCCTTAAATTCTATCTTATTCTGTAGTACACATAGAGGCAGGGTCAAGTGTGGCTGGGAAATATCTACCTGCCAAGTTGTTCCTACAATTGGAGATGAGTCTTCTGGCTAGTTTCAAGCTGATCATTCTACCTGATTCTTCTTTGGAAACCAGAAGACAAATCTGCCCAGTTGCTCACATTGTATGTGGATCCTTCTGACTAAAAGTTCCAAAGGCACAGACCTCTTTGGATATGGACTATTGGCTTGGACAGTTTTAACCAGGGTGAGGGCTGAACTGTCCTCCCCAGAGAGTGCTGAATGCTGGTGGTTTGGGCTGGGTAAGGGCTCTTCTTCTACACTGGTGTTGGAAATTCTTGTCCTGTCCTGTAATCTGTAGAGATATAGAGCTTTATGGAAAGAAGAGAAATTTAAAAAGAGGCATAATGGTTAAGTGGAAAGACAAAAAGAAAGAGAGAGAGTTTCCAAAAATCAGAGAGATTGGGAAGAGAGAATAAAGGGTTAGTTTGATCAAGGAAATTCTGCCGTGTAAATCTTAGTATAGCCTAGCAATTTAGAGTTCTGACAATATAATTGGCGCTAAGACCAGAGAACTTACTAGCAGGAAAATATCGATCTTTCTTTAATATCATCATTCATAGGAGCCAACTCTAAGTATCCTTATCCTAAAATAAGAATTATAATATCTTCCTTGCAGGGATGTTAGGTGAATTAAGCTGTATAATGCATGTGAATTGTGAAATAATCTATAGGTACTATGCGAGTATTATACGATCTAAAACGTCATCAAAAATATTCTTTTTGGGCTTCCCTGGTGGCACAGTGGTTGAGAGTCTGCCTGCCGGTGCAGGGGACACGGGTTCATGCCCTGGTCCGGGAAGATCCCACATGCTGCGGAGCAGCTGAGCCTGTGAGCCATGGCCGCTGAGCCTGCGCGTCCGGAGCCTGTGCTCCGCAACGGGAGAGGCCACAACAGTGAGAGGCCCCCCAAAATTGTTTTTGTTGAGATCTAGATTATGATGTAATGGTCATGGTAGGGGTGAGTGACAACATGTGTATTTCCTACAGATGACAAAATGTCTAACATGAAAATTCAAATGCCTCTGGAATTGAAAATTTCAATTTATAGCGAACATATAATATATATATGTTAAGTTAATATAATTATATACATATATAACTTCAATTTTTTCCAACAGGTCCCAGATCTTAAAGATCATGACTATTGAAGATATCTTTCTATCACGCTCCTGAAATAAGTATTTCTATATGAACTGTATACCATAAGTTGCTAATCTGTTCCTTTCAGTGTTTTTTTTCTGATGATGCCTACCATGATTTGATCATAGTTCAAGCTTATCTTTGATGAGTCTATCTCAGTGTTAACATAATTCAAGTACTAGCCAATGTTCATGAAAGAAAACTTGTTAGGCATAGATTTACTTTCTTTTAGCCATGTTTTAGTCCTATGTTTTAGTCCTATGTTTTAGTCCTATAATTCTGGTCAACTACCTTCTCCTCCCTGCAACCCTCATAATCACATTCCTCTGCCTCTCTGGAGCAATGTCCTATGAGCAAAGGTTCCCGATATTATTCCCATCGGAATGACAAATGGTGGTTACATCAAAAAGGCTTTTTGGAAAGGGAATTCCAAGCACTGAACATAGACCGCACACAAGAGGAATTTCCTTTCACAAGGACTGGGTGGGCTATGCTACCCAACACATATTCCACTATCTGCAGCAATAGGTCCACGGAAGCATTCTACTGTTAGATAACTTTGCACAACTTTTTCATTGCAGCTCATGAAGACAAGATCATTTTTCTGCTTTGCATTTCACATTGTATACATTTAATGTTTTAGCCTTCTGCCCATGCTATCTCATTATCATCATTATCAAAACTTGTGATAATTCCACCCATTGTCATGGTATCTATGATGCATCTATTTTTATTCTGCTAGGCTTCCCACAGAGTGGGCTGGAGCTCATGGCTTTCCACACTATCTGGCCTCCCACCCACAGCAATCAAGCCATTATCTTAGAAATTAATATGGTTCACTCACTGGCAGATTTGGAGAGATAAAAATGGGAGTCCAGAGGATGAGTCCTCTAATGCAAAGGGGAGACAAAGGGTGTGGTTAAAAAAAAAATAAGTGAGTATTGTGCCCCAATCCTACCCAACTTATAAAGCCCTGTGCCAGTATGTTCTCCTCTGAGAAGCTCACCTTAGAATTTGCTCCATGAAAATCACATTTTTTTTAACCTCCTGAAATCTCTACCTTTCATGCATATCTTATTTCCTATTTCCATATTTCCTACTCTCTGAGCTCATCAAGTTCATTAAGGGACATGGTAAATCATCATCTGCCAGGAAAAACGTGTTGAGCATCTAGGCGCTGTGCAAAGCACTGGGAGTATAACAGTGAACAAGGCAGCTGAGATCCCTGCCCTCAGGGAGCTCACAGTCTAATGGGGAAGGAAACCCAACAACTCGACAGGCAACTGCTGTAACATGGTGTACACTTTGATGTGATGAAATGACTGTAGAACAGAAGAAAATCATGCACAAAGCCCCGACAAGTCTCTTGGGATTCAAGATTAAATTTCCCTCCCTTCATTTAAAGCAAGAATGGCAAACCCAAATGTCTGCAGGAGCCAGGTAGATAACATTAATAAGACAGGAGAGGGGAGTGGACTATACAGACCTGGAGAGTCCACACTCCATCTCCAGGGCTTGGGAGCTACTCAGCTCTAGCCAATTGTCATGCAGGCCTGGATACTGGCCCAGCGTTGCCATATCTAATTTTTTTCCTAGGAAGCAAGCAATTTGGACTTTTTATGTGAAATCTCCTAGTTTTTAAATGTTGACAACTAATTTTCTGTTTTGTAGGCTCAGATCGGGCCTGGGATCTACCAGTTTGCACCTCTGATTCAGGGCTTCCATTGAAGCCGTGCCTCTCAGGAGGACCCTGTGTGCCATGCCTCCTGTGCTTGAATCCCAGAGCCCAGGCTACCATCTCTCCCTCTCTCAGCCCCCTCTCCTCTCTCCATCTCCCTTTCACACCCTATTCCAGTAAGTGCCAAAGGCTCTCAATCAAAACTATTTGGGGCAGAGTTGACACCTACAGCTCATGGGAAAATGGGTTAACCTTTGAGAAAAGTCAGAGATACAGGGTCCCTGGGAGGTGAGGATGTAAGTGGAGTGGAAGAGACCGGTAGGGAAGTCTCTTGAGTTTTGCATCATGGGCAATGCTTTCCTTTAAAAAGCATTAACCAAGGTCAGATTAACAAGTCAACACTGAAACTGTAGCCAAACAAGTCTCCCTAATTGTGGGGAGAAAGCAGAGAAGGGGCCAGAGGAAAGAGACCAGCGGACGAGACTGACTCCAAAGCCTTCCCTTCTCCGTCCCCTGGCAGGCTTGGGGCATATTTGATAAGGTGAAGGGAAATTGCAAAATTAGAACTGGCAACTTATACAGAGAGGCCCAGTGCAAGGCCGTGGGCCTCAGGCGGGCTGAGAAAGTTGAGGAATTGGGGGGGAAAGAGGATTTGGCAGCCTGACTTCCTGTGGCTATATCCAAGGCTAATTAGTTTGCAGTGTTCTGTGTGTGCCTGAATGGAAATGATCCCAGTACTGAGAGGCACGGGGGTGAGGAAATCAAAACCACATGCACCAAGAAAGAAAGGGGAAGGGATTGGTGGGAGAGGAAGGCAAAGGGGGAAAACCTGTCCTTTCGGCTACATTTTCTTTTTTTCAGGAGAGGGCTCTCATCATTCTGTTTCATGATCAGTAAATCACCACCACAGCCCTGTCTATCACATCGCCCATCTGCTGCAGAACTCATTAAACATCAAAAGATGGCCTATCATTTCTGCTTAGTTAGAAGTCTGACTTACTAGAGGTCTAACCAGGTAGGGGTTTGCATGTTTTTAATAATAGCTTAAGGAACTTCTTAACACCCCATAAATTACTTAATGCAACAAACTCTTCCTGTAGTCCAGCCGGCATTTGAAAGTTGCTGAACCAACCCAGACCAACCCCATGGCAATGGCTTTTTGGCAGACACATTCCAGGAGACAGCAGAGTTAATGCTTTAATTTACAATTCTGAGCCCGTTATTAAAGACGAGTTACCTTGCTGTGTATGTCCTCCCCGGAAAGTGCAACTCAGAATTCCATTGTCTTTGTATTTCTGACTCACCGTCTAAAACGATACCTTGGCTGGGCTCCTACATGTATGTGCTGTGGAGTCACATTGCCAGGCACCTCACAGCAACAGGAAATGGTCGAGTTGAGAGATGGATTCAGAACTAGGGGCAATAAAAGCAGAACCCTACCCCGACTTTCAGGGTACAGGCTCGGCAGATACTTAAATCAATAAATGTTTATTGAGTGCCTACACTGGGTTAGATCTGAGACATACAAAAAATGAATTTGGACATTTTGACTTCCCTTAAAGAGTCCACAGCATTACAGAGAGGCATAAACATTTTGAGGTTTAAAAAAAAAATGGGAGGATGACATTTCCTCCACCAGCACCCCTTAGAAGTTCCTTGGGCGCTGGGCGCATCTTGCTGTCACTGCTTGAGGCCACCTAGCCTCCTATGTGCTCAGCCCTGTGAGGAACACAGCCTGAGTAATACAACAGCATCTGCACACGAGAAACTTCAAAGAGGTGGAACTCTGGGTATCATGTCTTCTCTAAGAAAATACAGGGTCAGGAACTCAGCCCATACCTTCTGACTCCGTTGTATTTTCTACCCACTTGACGAGGACACAGAAGAAATTTCAACACAGGTCTAAGCATTATTCCCTCTACAGAGCAGTCTGTCTGGCATGAGGCTAATATTGAAACAAGTATCAATAGGGATGGATACCATGCTATTATTCTACTGTTTATGGCATGCCTGCATTGTGCCAAGAACTGAGCCATGCTGGCAAAGATTATTAGGACACAATCCCTCACCTCAGAGAACTCCCCTACCTGCGGTGAGACAAATCCCACCCCGGTAAGAGAAATGACCGAAGTATTAAGAGGATTCTACGGTAACAGGAGAAGGTGCTCAACTCAGACACGTGTGTGAGCAGGAAAGGCCTTCTTAGCAAAGATGACGCATCAGCTGCGTCCTAAGGAACCAACTTGCCTGAGGTAGGGAAATGGACCACTGTAGCACCAATGGTGTGGCTGTTTGCAATTATCTGTCTCCCAACGCCTCAGATGACTTCAGTATCATTGTCTTTACCAGACAATTAATGAACAATTACTGTATGCAGAAAACTGTGCTAAGGTACCCTAGATTCTAAGATGACCTCTATTCCTAAGTGACACACAATTTAGGGGTGATTAATGGATAAATAGATAGGTAGATAGATAGATACAGATTATAGATAGATAGATGATAGATAATGGATATATAGATGACAAAGACAGAGACATGACGGTGATACCTAGCCTGCACTTTACTTTCATGTGGCAGTACCAGTTTCAAGGGGCTTTAAACGGTGCCTCATTTTACCCTCACTTTCTCGAGAGGGAGCTAGGGAAGACATTACTTTATCCACTTAGAAAATGGAGAGACTCGTGGTAATGCATACTGCAGATGACGAGTGCACAGGACTCATTGCTTGAAGGAAGAAGGAAAGGGAGGATACATGTGGATAAAGTGATGGAGAAACAGGCCAGGATAGTGATGTTTCCAGGGGAAGCAGATGAACTGGTCAAGCTGAGGTGGGGAGAGAAAGCCGTCGTTCTGAGCACCTGGACCAAGTGCAGCTGTCAGTCTTGGAGCAAACTCTCACGTCTGGCAGAGACAGTCCCTCTTGTGAAAGCTTGGAGGCCTGGGTAAGGGGCCAGGGACACACCATTAACAGTTACGTTGAGAGACACAGAGGTGGAAACACTGTAAGTAGAAATGGTCTGTGAGAGGCTGCCCCGGGCTGGCCCCTTACACTGCGACTGACAAGGTCAGAAGCTGCTCCAGGTGAGGTCAGCATGGGCCAGGGGCCAGGACATCACTGCAATGACTTTCCTGCCATCTCTCCTCTTCACCCTTACATGCCAAGTCCCACTAGGTTTAACTCTAGACCCTGCTTCATCCTCCTCCTCCAGCAAGCCTTCCTTGACTTCAACAGCTGGGTCAGAGGCCCATCTGACAGTCACCACAGGGTCCTGAAGCTCTCGGTGTCTCTGTCTCTCCCTCTGGACTGTGGACCTCCTGAGGGCAAGGATTATGTTCTTATAGTCCCAGTACTTTCTACAGTGACTGGCAAAGGGTAAGTACTCGAAATCTGTTGAATGACTAAATGAATGAATGAGTTTGTGTACCTAAGAAGAATATCACCAGATCTTCCAGACAATGACATCTGTGCCTTCTACATAAATCGTCTAGTTCCTGGAGTCTACGGGATACCTTTTTTTTTTTTTTTTTTGGAACCCAAAAGCTCTTCTCTTTAGAGATAGGCTAGGTTCCAGAACACGATTTGTGATGGTCTTTTTGATATGTCAGCTTGGCTAGACCCTGGTACTTAGTGATTTAATGAAACACTAATCTAGGTGTTGCTGTGAAGGTATTTTGTAAATGGAATTGAAGTTCATAATGGGTAGATTTTTAAATAAGGGAGATTCTTTCAGATACTCTCAGTGGGCCCGATTTAGTCAGTTAAAAGTCCTTAAAAGCAGAGCTGAGGCTTCTCTGAAGAAGAAATTGCACCTGTGGACAGCAGCTTCAGCCTGGCAGCTGCCCTCCTGACAGCCTGCTCTATGGACTTGGGACTTGCCTAGCGTACCCCCCCAATCACGTAAGCTAATTCCTTACAGTAAATCTCTTAATATTTATGTCCTACTTGTTCTGCTTCTCTGATTGAATCCTGACTGATACACTATAAATTCAAAAGGTCTGAAAGGGTTTGAGCTTGAATTTCCCCAACGTGTTTTCAGTAAATAAGAAGATGTCAGGCTTTCACAGCTTTAAATCATTCTTGCTGATACAAGAATGTATCAGCACTCTCCTTTTCCTTCTTACTGATACATTCTATCAAGTATCTTTGCCTAACAGGGACCTGGTTTGATCTACGGTAAATCCATTGATCTAACCCATCCTCTCAATCATTTCTGCAGGTGTGGTGAGAAACAGATCTCCTTAGCATCAGACCGGGCTGCTTTGCCACCTTGAAGTAGTACAGATTTGAACTGGTTTTAAGGCTACAGAACTGTCCATGACTCTTGAGTTTTCAGACCCAATTCCAATGTGTGTATGTGGAGGGTTCCCCGTACAAACAAGCAAGTCTGGGACACCAGCAGGGTGTCCAAGAATTCATCTCAATCCTGACAACTATCTACCCAGAGATAGAATCAGATTCCACAGGTGAGAGCTCAATCCCACAAGACCGCCCTCCATTTCAGATGCCAGCCACAAGCCCAGGTTTTTACCTGTACTTTGGACCAAGTAACTATAAATCAGAAGTTCTCACAACCTCCTCCCCAGCTTCGGTTACTGTGCTAGAGTGGCTCACAGAACTCAGGGAAACAGTTTATTTACTGGATTACTTGTTTATTATAAAAGGATATGATAATGGATACTGATAAACATTGGAAGATATGCATACGGCAAGGCATGGGGAAAGTGCGTGGAGCTTCCATGCCTTCTCTGAGTGCCACTCTCCCCAAATCTCCACATGTTCACTAACCTGGAAGCTCCCTGAACCCTGTCCTTTTCGATTTTTATGAAGGTTTCATTACATAGGCATGATTGATCAAATCACTGGCCACTGACAGTTGATTCGATCTCCAGACCCTCTCCCCTCCGCGGAGATCAGGGGTGTGGGGCTGAAAGTTCTAACCCTCTAATGACATGGCTGGTTCTTCTGACAACCTGCCCCTACCCTTGGGTGGGATCCCCAAATCCCCTTCCCTGAGGCATTTTCAGAAACTGAGGACCAGAGACCAAATATTATGCCATTGTTCTTATCGCTCGGGAAATTCCAAGGGTTTGGGGAGCTGTGAGCCAGGAACATCTGAATGACTAAATATATATTTTTCCTATAAATCACAATATCACAATGACCTACTCCAGGAGTTTAAGTAGCAGAACTTTTACCATGCTTAGTTCCAAGTTCTGGAAAAGCACGCCCAGACTTCCCCAGAATTAAAAACAACCTAATTGACACTGTTTGGTTTGGGCCAGCTGAATGATACTGGAAGGAAAGAAAGAGCTTGGATGGCTGGTAGCAGATAAAGCACCACGTTCTGTAATTCTCTAGCTGCACGCTGTAAGTTTTCCATTTCATCCGTCTCTGCACCTCTTGCTTATTATTGTCAATTGCGTAGGCACAGCCCCTTTCTCAAGCTTCATGATTCACTCTGCCCTTTGGGATTGTCTCTACTATCTAAAAAACTAATTCCATACGCATGTATAACCTTCTGTTTATTTTCTTACCACCTTCTACTTTTTAAAATTATCTCTACTTGCATTTTGTCGTATTTGTACTCCTCTTCTCAGTAGACATTTTAATAGTCTCATCACTTTCGCACTTCTGAGTTATATGGAGTCAAAAATGTTTATAAAACATCTCCAAATCATGCACAAATGCAGCAACTCTACTAAATATTAAAGAATGAATGGTTGGCAGAGACCTAAATGGCAGGGCATTGGCCAATAGCGCCATCTGTTGGTCCTGGGTAGAGTTGGCGTCTATTCAGCTTTGTTCTTCTTTATAAAGCATTACAGTTGACCCTTGAACAATGCGGGGGGTTAGGGGTGCTAATTGCCCCCCTTGCTGTCAAGAATCCACGTAGAACCTCACAGTGGGCCCTCCATATCCTCGGTTCTGCATCCATGCATCCAGCTAACCATGGATTGTATAGTACTGGGGTATATAATTATTGAACAATCTGGACTCTCGCAGTTCAAACCGGTGTTGTTCAAGGGTCAACTGTATTCCAGCTCATAGGAGGGGGAACTTCTGTTCTGATTTCACAAACCCTAGAAATACCTGCTTCCTGTGAATGTTCAAGTTCTTATGGTAAGCTCCACAATGGTCACCAAGCGATGAGAGCTGGGCCTTTTCGGAGGCCAGGGGAGCTACACAAGGCAGAGCTGCATGAGCTACTCACTGCCCCCCAATGCTGAGGCTCTTTTCAAGTGACCTCATGGTGACCGGGATGAGGGCCACCACCCAGACCGGAGGTTCTCTACTCTGGCTGCACATCAGAACTTCTGGGGTGAGGCACAGATTTTGGTATTGTTTCTAAGCTCCTGCAGTTGATGTTGGTGCATAGTTGAGACTGAAAACCACTTACCTAAAGGCTGAAGAGAAAGACATGGAAGAGTTGATGTTCCACACATTTGTCCACATTCCTCACCCCAGAGTCCAATCTTTTTAGCCACACTGCCATTTCCCAAATCCACTCCCAGGAGGTATTAGAGACCAAAATTGTAAACATATTATAAATTTAGCTATGTAAAACAAAATTTATATATAAATATATAAAAAAGACAAGAAAGTTCACCAAAGGATTTAGTTAGATACGAATAATTGTGTTTTGTATTTGTCCGTGTTACTTATTTACTAAAAGGATCATTATTACCTTTATTATCAGAAAAAATATATGTAAGTTCAAAAAAGTATAAACCAATCATTCTGTTACTAAAATATAGGCAAATTAAAGAAAAAGAGATAGAATAGCTCAGGGAGAAAGGGGTGAATGAAGCAAACTGTCTCTACTGAATATACTCATTTCTACTTTCCATTCTTTGCTTTATCTCTGCACCACGCATGACTGTGTTTTCTTTTAGTTATTGATTACTTATCATGCTGAAAGAATGCTGTATACTCAGACCAGGCCTCTGCATGACTGCACCTGGGATGAAAGCTATTCCCTAGAATAACAAATTGGAGCTAAAATTTGGTGAGTAGACCTCTTAGAACACATTGGAAAGGGGCAGTGGAATAGGCACATTGTTTGATATTAAGATGGTCACTTATTTGCTGCACCTTTTATGTCTAAAAATTAGGCCTAAAGAGTAGTGATTATGGCTTCATCTGTTGCTTTAGACCTGCATTTTCTCTGCCTCAAAAAAAATAAGTACACCACAGGTGAACTTCATATCCCTTTTAGAGAAAGGAGAAACCAGGGATGGCTTTTGCACCCTGGCATGACAAGGTAGCTTCCCACAATCTCAGGAAGGACCGTGGGTCTTGGCCACAGCAGCATGCCAGCTCAAGGTCGAGACAGGAAGCTGAATGCAAGTTGTTCAGTTCTTAGAAACTTCCTGAGAATTTCATTAAGGGCTTTTTTCATGAGATGTTCAAGTTTAATGTTTAGCAATGTTTTAGTATGTATAAACACAAAGCTTCACTCAATGGAAGAAAATATTGCATTGACAAATCTATCTACCAAACATTTCTGTGCCCATAGATTGCACCCTACGTTGATTGATATGCCATCTCCTGACACATTCCTCCAGACTTTTGTGACCATTAGAATCTTGAGTTGAATGGACCTAGGATTGGATCCAGCTCAGCAATTCCTTAAACCAGGAAAATAACCTCAGATGTTAAATGGCTCTGAGCAAGTGCCTTAATCTTCCTGAACCTGGGTCTCTTTCTGCAAGAAATGGAGTTGCTGTGATCATCAAATAAGATAGAGTATGAGAAAGAGCTTTGTAAACTATAAGGTGAGGCGATATTATGAGAACTGTTCCTCACTCTCCAAAAGGAAAGTTTTCCCCCAAGCAAGACCCTTCTTTTTCAACACAGCATGCTCATGCCCACCCTTACTCAGACTGCCCCTCTGCCTTGCCCTCTCTTCCTGTCCAAATTCTACCATTATTCAACACCCAAATAAATCTCTACCTAGTCCAAGAAAACACTTTCTGACCAGTCTAGTTGTCAGTGATTTCTCTCTTTTCTAAATTTCCCTAGCACTTGCCACTGATGCCAAAGAATGTATCAATTCAGATAATTTGTCTTGCCTCCTGTTCTTTCATGTCTTTCCATCCTGTCTAATTTTAACCCAATTTTTAAAAAATAAGGTGTTTTATAGATATAAAACATACATACAGAAAAGTGCCCATGTAGCACAAAGTAATCCATGTAAACACCACCCAAATCACTCATGGGACCACCACAAAGATTCATAAACAGAACCTTACCAGACACGGCCCCTACTCTTCTCTCCTGACTTCTAGTGCCAGAGATTAATTTCACCTGTTTTTGAATTTTCTATGATGTATGTATTCTTTGATGTCCGGCTTCTTTTGCTCAACATTGTGTTTTGATAATTATCCATGCTGCTGTATGTGGCAGTAGTTTCTCCATTTTCATGGCTGTATATTTCTCATTGCAATGGATATACCACGATTTACTTCTCCATTCTACTGTTTGAAGACATTTGAGTGGTTTCCTAATTTGGCTATTTGAAAAAACACTGCTATGGACTTTCTAAGATTTGGTTTTTTGTAAACACTTGCATGAATTTGCTTGGAGTGTATGTATATAGGAATGGGATGACTAGGTCATAGGATATGTGTATGTTCAAGGTTAGTATATGTGAACAGTTTCTCAATGTGGTTGCACCAATTTACACTCTCAATAGCAACAACATGTGTCCAATTACTCTACAGTCTCACCAACTGGTATTATCTATCATTCTTTTAAATGGTAGACAACCTGTTGGTATATCATATATTTCATTGTCATTTCGATTTGCATTATCCTGATAACTAATGAGGCTGAGTAATTTTTCATGTGTTTATTTGCCATGTGGACATTCTCTTTTGTGAAAAAAAATAATGTCCAGTTTTTACTAGGTTTTCTGACTTTTTCTCATTAAACTGTAGGGAATTTTTATGATATATATATAATACAAGTATGTCCCCCCATTCCATGGCTTTCCTTTTCATTCTCATAAAGGTGTCCTTTGATAACAGAAGTTACCAATATTTCAGTATTTTCCTTTATGGATAGTGCTTTTTGTGTCTTGTTTAAAAAAATCCTTCCCTATTCTAGGATCATGAAAATATTCTTCTATGTTATTTTTTAGAAGTGTTATTGCTTTATATTTCACATCTAGATTTAAAATCACCTGGAATTGATTTTTAATAATGTGTGAGGTAGGGGTCAAGACAGTTTTTTCTCATATGAATAATCTAATTGTGCATCATTGATTAAAAGGAGCACAGTTTCCCACTGATTTGCCAGTGATGCCCATGTATGTGTGTGTCTGATTCCAGACTCCCTGTTCTGTTCCATTCGTCCACTTGTCTATCCATGTGCCACCATTCACACTAAACTAATTACTATAGCTTTATAATAATTCTTACATGTGGTAGAATAAGTGTTCCAACCCTAATCTTAAAGATTTTCTTAGCTATTCCTGTCCCTCCACATTTCCATATAAAATTCCCTATAAATTTTGTCTACTCCTAAAAAGAAAATCTGTTGGAATTTCAGTTGAGATTGCATTGAATCTATAGATGAATTTTGGGGGAGAACTGGTATCTTTACAATATTAAGTCTTCCAATCCTCGAGTCCGTTTTAGCTCTTCTTTAATTTCTTTCAATATTGCTTTATAGTTTTCTGTGTAAGGTAATATACATGTTTCACTATATTTATTCCAAGGTAGTTGATGTTCTTCTCTTCTAAGAATTTTGTTTAAATTTCATTTTCTATTTGTTTGTTGCTACCATACATACACTTACTTTTTGTTTATTGTCCTTGAATCCAGTAAGTTTGCTAAATTAACTTATTAACTCTAAAAGTTTATCTATAGATTCCTTTGGGATTTTCTAGGTACACAATTATGTTATCTGCAAATAATAAATTTTACTTCTTTCTTCCCTGTGCTTATATGTTTTCCTTTTCTTATTGCACAGTTGCATCATTGGACTTGTAGTACCATGATAATTAGGAGTGATTGAGAGCAGGGTTCCTTGTCTCATTCTAGGCTTGAGGAAATCCACAATATTTCACCATTTGGTATGATATTCGTTGTAGATTTCTGATAGATGCCCTTTATCAGGTTAAGGACAGTCCCGTTCATTTCTATTCCTAGTTTTCAAGGAGGTATGTTTGTTTTCTTTTTGCTTTTTTTCATGTATTTTTAATCATGAATGGGTTTCAATTTTACCACATAATTTGTGTCTACTGAATACACAGGAAATTATCTCTATCCTGTATTATGTTAACAGAGTAAATTCAAGTTTTATTCATATTTTGTTGTTAGCAATATGGACTGGAAGGGATGGAATACCTTTGTCAGGTTTTAGTATATACATGGGTTATACCGTTCTCATAAAAATGAGTTGGGAATTGATTCCACCAACTCTATTGGTATAATTTCTTCCTTAAATATTTGATATAATTCACTAGTGAAACCATGTGGGCCTGGAGTTTACTTTGTGAGAAGATTTTTTTAACTAACAAATTCAATTTATTTAAAAGATAGAGGGCTATTTGGGTTTTTAAATTTTATTTAGTGCTCAGATTGGTTAATTGTGCTTTTCAAGGAATTTGTCCATTTCATTTAAGTTGTCAAATTTATTTACATAAAGTTGTTCGTAATATTCCCTTATTATATTTGAATGACTGTAGGATTTGTAGTGACATCTTCTCTTTTATTCTTGATATTAATTTGTGTGTATTTTTTTCTACCAGTGGTGTCAGGGGTTTATAAATTTTGTGATTCTTTTCAAAGAAGCAGATTTGATCTTTGTTAAGTTTCTCTATTATCTGTTTTGTATTTTACGGTTTTACCTCTTTTTTTTTCTTATGTCTACTTACTTTGGGTTTAACTTATGTTTTTCTAGCTTCTTAGAGTAGAAATATAGATCATTGAATTTAATCTTTTCTTCTTTTCTCACATAAGCATTTAATGCTCTAGATTTCCTTCTACATTCTGCTAAGTTCAGTTACATCTCTCCAATTTTGATATGTTGTATTTTTATTATCATTCAAATAAAAATAAGTTTAGTTCCTCTTGTGAGTACTTCTTTAATTTTGGGCTATTTAGAAATATGTTTTTAAATTTCAGAGTATTTGGACTTTTTTAGAAATTTTATTGTTGATTTCTAATTTAATATTCTTTTACTAGGTAATATATTCTGTAAAATTTCAGTTTTTAAAAAATTTGCTGAGCTTGTTTAATGGTCTATTTTGTGTGTGTGTGCGAACATTCCATTTATACTTGCATATGTATTGTGTAGTTGAATATAGTGTTTTATAAATATCAATTATGTCAAGATGGTTGATAATGGTTTTCAAATCTCTATTACTACGAATCTTTTTGTCTAGTTGTTCTACCAATTACTGAGAGAGGAGTATTAAAATCTTGAATTATGATTGTGGGCTTCTCTATTTCTTTCTTTTGTTCTGTCCATTTTTGCTTCATGAATTGCAGAGCTCTCTGGTTAGGTGCATACACATGTATGATTGAATGTTTTCCTCAACATGACACTTTTTATCAGATTGATAAAATGCTCTTTTTTATCTCTGGTAACACTCCTGGTCTTGAGGTATATTTTATTTGATATTAATATAGCCAATCCAGCTTTATTAGGCTTAATGTCTGAATAAACATCATTTTCCTTCTACTTTGAACCTATCTGTGTTTTTATGTTTAAAGTGCATTTCTTGTAGACAGCATATAGTCCGGTCTTACCTTTTTACAGAGTCTGACAATCTATGTTTTTAAATGGAGTGCTTAGCTCACTAATATTTAGTGTAATTAGTGATAGGGTAGGATTTAGGTCTATCTTTTTTTGTCCTGTCTGTTTTTGTTTCTTTTTTGTCCCTTTTTTTTTTTTTTCAGGAGTAGGGGTTAATTCAATATTTTTAGCACTTCTTTATAATCTCTTTGTTGGCTTTTTAGCTGCACCTCTCTGAATTGCTTTTATTTATTTATTTTTATTGAACTATAGTTGAACTATAGCTGATTTACAATATTGTGTTACTTTCTGGTGTACCACAAAGTGATATATGTGTATGTGTGTGTATATATATATTTTTTTCAGACTCTTTTCCATTACAGGTTATTACAAGATATTGAATATAGTTCCCTGTGCTATACAGTAAATCCTCACTGCTTATCTATTTTATATATAGTAGTGTTTGTTAATTCTATACTCCTAATTTATCCCTCCCCCCACCCCTTTCCCCTTTGGTTAAGTTTGTTTTCTATGTCTGTGGGTCTGTTTCTGTCTTGTAAATAAGTTCATTTGTATTATATTTTAGATTCCACATATAAGTGAAATCATATAATATTTGTCTTTCTCTAACTTACTTCACTTGGTATGAGATATATATATATATATATATATATGTATATCTCACATCTTCTTTATCCATTCATCTATTGATGGACACTTAGGTTGCTTCCATGTCTTGGCTGTTGTAAGTAGTGCTGCTATGAACATTGGGGTGCATGTATCCTTTTGAATTAGGGTTCTTGTCTTTTCCAGATATATGCCCAGGACTGAGACTGCTGGATCATATGGCAACTCTATTTTTAGTTTTTAAAGGAACCTCCATACTTTTTTCCATAGTGGCTGCACCAATTTACATTCCCACCAACAGAGTAGGAGGGTTCCCTTTTCTCCACACCCTCTCCAGCATTTACTGTTTGTAGACATTTTGATGATGGCTCTTCTGGCCAGTGTGAGGTGATACCTCATTGTAGTTCTGATTAGCATTTCTCTAATAATTAGCAATGTTGAGCATCTTTTCATGTGTCTATTGGCCACCTGTATGTCTTCTTTGGAGAAATGTCTATTTAGGTCTTCTGACCATATTTTGATTGGGTTGTTTGTTTTTTTGATAATGAGTTGTGTGAGCTGTTTGTACATTTAGGAAAGTAAGCTTTTGTCATTTGCACAGTTTGCAAATATTTTCTCCCAGTTTGCAGATATTTTCTTTTCGTTTTGTTTATGGTTGCCTTCGGTGTCTACATTGTTTTTATTGATTGCTTTAGGAATTACTATATTCCTCTATAACTTACAGAGTTTTTTTTAAAATTTAATTTTATTTTTTTATACAGCAGGTTCTTATTAGTTATCCATTTTATACATATTAGTGTATATGTGTCAATCCCAATCTCCCAATTCATCCCACCATCACCACCACCCCCACCCCTGCCACTTTCCCCGCTTGGTGTCCATACATTTGTTCTCTACATCTGTGTCTCTATTTCTGCCTTGCAAACCAGTTCATCTGGACCATTTCTCTAGATTCCACATATATGCATTAATATACGATATTTGTTTTCCTCCTTCTGACTTACTTCACTCTGTATGAGAGTCTCCAGGTCCACCCACGTCTCTACAAATGACCTGATTTTGTTCCTTTTTATGGCTGAGTAATGTTCCATTGTATATATGTACCACATCTTCTTTAACCATTCGTCTGTTGATGGGCATTTAGGTTGCTTCCATGACCTGGCTATTGTAAATAGTACTACAGTGAACATTGGGGTGCATGTGTCTTTTTGAATTATGGTTTTCTCTGGGTATATGCCTAGTAGTGGGATTGCTGGGGCATATGATAGTTCTATGTTTAGTTTTTTAAGGAAACTCCATACTGTTCTTGATAGTGGCTGTATCAATTTATATTCCCACCAATAGTGCAAGAGGGTTCCCTTTTCTCCACACCCTCTCCAGCGTTTGTTGTTTGTGGATTTTCTGCATATTCATTTCTGATGTTTTTCTTTTCAGGTCTAGAATTTCCATTTAGCACTTTTTAAATAGTTACCGTCTCTCTGCTGAGATTCCACATTTCTTCATTAATTATACTCATGCTTTAAGTCTTTGGAAATATTTATAGAGCTACTTTAAAGTCTTTGTTAATGGCAATATCTGGATCATGTTAGTGTAAGTTTCTATTGATTACTTTTTCTCTTAATCACATTTTCCTGTGTGTCTAACAGTCTTTCATCACACTGTAGAGAATGGATATTGTTATCTTCCTCTGAAGAGTTTTTATTGTTGTTTGGTTTTGGTTTTTTCCTATCAAGGAATTAACTTGGCTGGACTCAAACTCCAAACTCTCTCCCTTATGATGTGTAGTAGCTAAAGTCTCTGCTAAATTCTTTCAGACTTCCATTGTTGCTTTTCACTGGGCTCCTTGGAGTCTGCCCCACACATGGAAAATTCAGGGGTCATCCAGGGATTTGAGCAGAGTTTAAATGCACATTTTGGGGCTCCTCTCTTTGCTATCACTTTTTTGAGATGTCCTTTCTCCCTAGCTGCTCTAGTAGTCCCGAACTCCATTTAATGACTCTTCAGACTAGTAAGACTGATGTTCCCTTATTGGACTCTTGTTGCCCTATACTGGATGGACTGAAGAGTACCCTCAGGCAAAAAGCATATAAAGGCAAATCTCCTCCAGAAAAAAATGTTATCTGGAAAGGACTGTTTCCATTCCAGTTTTTGTCTGCTTTTGGTCACTATCCAGTGCCTTCAAGTAGGGGTTTTTTTCCTCCATAATTTATCATTGTTTTCTACAGAAAGATTTATTTAATATAAGTTACTCCAAAATTATTGGAGTAGAACTAAGGGAAAGGTTTCAAATTATGGACTATATTTCTTTTTTGGGTACAGGACTATCTAGATTTCTTATTTTTTCTTATCTCACATTTGATAAATCATGTTACTCAAAGAATTTAAATTGAAAATTTCAAATTTATTGGCATAAAGTTGTTTGTAATATCTCTTATTACAAATAAGAGATAAAATAGATTTTATCTATTAGATTAAATATTTTGAATTAGATTAAATATTAGATTAAATAATAAATATTTTGAATTTGTATGTAACTGAGATTAAATATTAAATATTTAGATTAAAATTAGATTAAATATTTTGAATTTATATGTAACTGAGTAGGAAACTAGAGAAAATTGCATAATACTGCCCAAATCTAAATCTAAAAGCTCTTTTAAAAATAGTGTCTGTGACGTTTATTTATATTTTTATATTATCCATTTCACTTCAACTTGATAAAATTTAAATGACAAAGAATGTTAATTATATATTTTTCAAATTGTAAAAGTTTTGGCTATTTAAAATTTCTAATATTTAAAAATATTATTATCTATAAGTCAAAATATGGTTGGATTGCCCTCTTCATAAATTATATATCCTGAAAATTACCTAAGCCTTGTACTTTTCTCTTTAGTAATAAAGTCCTTTGAAAATGGTACTATAGTTCAATTATAAATGAACTAGAGTATATTACCTAAAAAGTAGTTTTCTTGTAAAATCTAGATTCCAGTTTTTCTAGCCAAAAGGAAAAATAGCAAAAAGATGTTGATTTAAAATCAAATAAAAGTTTAAAAGGCTAGTTCTGTGAATTTTAATTCTCAAGTTACAATCCGTGGTAACCTCATCTGGGAGGTAAACTTTACTTGATACTCAATAAGAGAAAGTTTTCATACACTTCTCAAGTATCTTTTGTTCATTCCCTTGTCATTATCCATAATTCAGTTATCACAATGAATCCTTAATTCATTATTTGAAACTTATACTTAGTTTTCTACACTTAAAATAACTTCATGTTTTCTTTTCCATTCAGCAAATATCAATTTCACCATTCCTGTTTTCTATCAAGGGGTGAGGTCAAATAGGAAGAATGAGGTTAGGTCTGTGTCTTCTTCAGTCTAATGAAAAAATTGCTTTACTTTATCACAAAGGACATTACTCTATTTTCTTTTTTTGTAAGTCAGGTTTATTGAAGAGTAATTTGCATTACTCTTCAATAAAGGTAGTAAAATCCACCTTTCTTAGGTACAATAAATTTTAACAAACTCAGACAGTCCAGTAGCCACACTACAATCAAGATACAGAACATTTGTCTCAACCTAAAAGTTCCCTTATGCTCCTTTGTTGTCAAATCCCTCCCTACATTTCCAGTCCACAAATAACCACTAATCTGGTTTTTATCCCTATAATAGTTTGCCTCTTCCAGAATGTCATGAAAATGCAATCATGTAATTTGTAGCATTCTGAGCCTAGCTTCTTTCACTTATAATGCATTTGAGATTGATTCATGTTGTTGCATATATCAGTAGTTCATTCTATGTTACTGTTGAGTAATATTCCACTGTATGGATGTACCACATTTTGTTTATTCATTCACTAGTTAATGGACATTTGAATAATTTCCAGTTTTGGGCAATGATGGATAAAGCCCCTATAAACACCTATGCATATGTTTGTGTATGGACATACAGTTTCATTTCTCTTAGGTAAATACCTAGGATTGGGATTGCTGAGTCATATGGTAATTGCATATTTTGTTTTATAAAAACTGCTAGCCTGTCTGCCAAAGTAGCTGTACAATTTGCAGCGATGTATGAGAGTTCCATTGTTCTGCATTCTTGCCAGCCCCTTTTCTAATAGGTGCTTATCTGATTGTTGTTCAAGTTTGCATTTCCCTTATTACTAATGTTGTTGAGTACATTTTTCTGTGCTTTTTTTGCCATCCTTATATTGTCTTTATTGAAATGTTTGTTCAAATGTTCTGCTCAGTTTTGTGTTGTTTGTTTTCTTATTACTGAGTTGTAAGGGTCCTTCATATATTTTAAATATGTGTTTTGAAAGTATTTTCTCCTAGTCTATATTTTATAGTTAAAATTTTTAAAAGTATTCAAATATGATATATTTTTAATTTTGATAAAGTCCATTTTATCAGTTTTTTCATTTATGGGTTGTGCTTTTTGTATCCTAACTAATAAATATTATCTGACCCAAGGTCATAGAGATTTTCTCCTATGTTTTCTTCTGGAGTTTTTCAACTTTTAGGTTTTACATTTCAGTCTGTGATCCATTTTCCAGTTAAGTTTTGTATATAGTTTAATGTATGGGTCAACATACATTTTATTTCATAGGGGTGTCCAACTGTTCCAGCATCCTTTGCTGAAAAGACAATTCTTTCACCACTGAATTGCCTTGGCCTACTTCTGAATTCTTCACTGATTTTTATGTATTTCATTTCACTAATACCCCACTGTCTTGATTAATGTAGTTTCCTAGTAAGTCTTGAAAACGTGTAATGTGAGTCCTCTAAATTTTTCTTTTTCAAAATTGCTTTGACAATTTTAGTTCCTTTGATTTTTCTCATAAATTTCAGAGTCAGCTTATGGAGTTCTACAAAAGACCTGCTGGAATTTTGACTAGAATTGCATTGACTCTGTAGATCAATTTGGAGAAAATCTGACATCTTAACAATATTGAGTCTTCCAATCAATGAACACAATATATCTTTCCATTAAAAAAAAATTTTTAACATCTTTATTGGAGTATAATTGCTTTACAATGTTGTGTTAGTTTCTGCTATTTAACAAAGTGAATCAGCTATATGTATATATTCCCATATCCCCTCCCTCTTGCATCTCCCTCCCACCCTCCCTATCCCACCCCTCTACGTGGTCGCAAAGCACAAAGCTGATCTCCCTGTGCTATGCAGCTGCTTCCCACTACCTATTTTACATCTGGTAGTGTATATATGTCAATGCTACTCTCTCACTTCGTCCCAGCTTACCCTTCCATTTATTTTAAGTATTTTGTTTCTCTCATAATACTTTTAGGCTTTGAGCATACAAATCCTGCACATATTTTGTTAGATTTTTCCCAATTTCAAGTTTCTATGCAGGCTCTGCATAAGCAATCATGTTATCTGTGATTAGAGATAGTTTTTTTTTCTTATTTGTATGCCTTTTATTTCATTTTCTTGCCTTAATGCACTGATAAGGACTTTCAGTATGATGTTGCATCAAAGTGATGAGAGTGGGCATATTTACCTTGTTCCTGATATTAGTATCGGCATTCAGTCTTTCACCATTAAGTATGATTTTAGCTGTAGGTTTTCCATAGATGCCCTTTATCAACTTGAGGAAATTACCTGTAATTCCTGGTTTACGTAGAGTTTTCATCATGAATGGTTGTTAAATTTTGTCAAATGATCTTTGCATCTAGTGAATGATCATATGGTTTTTTTCCCTTTAATCTGCTGATATGGTAAATTATATTTGCGTGACTTTCAAATATTGAACAATTTTGCATTCCAATGACAAACCCCACTTGGTCACAGTGTATTATCATTTTAATATATTGCTGGATTTGATTTGCTAATATTTTGTAGAAGTTTCTTACATCTGTATTCATGAGGAATATTAGTTTGTAGTTTTATTTTCTTATAATGTCTTTGTCTGATTTTGATATCAGGGTAATGCTGGCCTCATAAAATGAGTTGGGAAGTTTTTCTTCCCACTATGTTTATTTTTCTTTTTAGAACTTATATGACATCTTGCTTAAACACAGAATTCACCAGTGAGGTATCTGGGCCAGGAGTTGTCTTTTGGGAAGGTTTTTAACTATGAATTCAAAATTTTTAAGTAAGTATAGGACTGTACAGTTTATCTTGAGTAAGTTTTGCTGATTTGCATCTTTCAAGGAATTAGTTCATTTATCTAATTTGTCAAATTTATTGGTGTAAAAGTGTGCATCATATTTCCTTACTATCCTTTTAATGTTTCCCACGTTGAGGGTAACCGCTCAAATCTCAGTTCAGCTCTTCTAGCTTTGCTAGGTGGCCTGGTGTCTGCCCTATGTAAGTGTGGTTCAAAGTTCAGTCAGAGTTGTAGGCAGTTGGGGTTCCCCCTCTTGGTCTCTGCCCTTTTGGGGATTCCCCTTAACTTCCTACTGCTGTGCTTGCCCCATATTCTGGTTCTTCTCCAGTAAGACTGTGGGTTTCATACTGGAGTTTTAGCCACTCTGCCTGGAGCAGACTAAAGTCTGAAAACTATAAAATCTGGAAACTCTTCTTCCATGTATTAACTCTCTCCAGTAGCTTCTTGCTTATACTAGCTCTCCAGTGCCTTTAGATAGCATTTTTTAAAACACATTTTGACATGTTGTGTGTGTGTGCGTGCATGTGCACATAGGTTGGTCTGTTAATAAATACTCAGATATTACTGGAGGTGGAGCCTGTACTCTTTTTTTAAAAATCACTGGTACTATAACCCCAATTATTAAGTCTGTTCCATATGAAGTATAATCCTTTTCTAAAGGATCAAGACGGTGAGAGAAGTCTTCCCTAGATTCTATAAATCAAAGATAAATCATCCCAATAATTTCAGATTCTGCAGCATTTTCTTGAGTCATTAAAAAACTGTGGGCCTCAAGTAATGATCCAGGAACCTCTCTTTCTAGCTTTAAAGGGAATAAAGTTTGAGTTCTCACTTTATTGCTCTTTGCATCATGCTTTCATAGGAAACAGTACGAGAAATACTCCAGTCACATGGAAACTTATTCCAGAGAGAGGCTTTTACCCTGAATCCTGCCTCCTTTCCTGTCCTTCCCTGCTGGGCTAAGCTGGGAAACCTAAAAGGATATTTGAAGATCCCTTTGTTCACTTTTCCTTAAGCCCAGAAGGAATTCTACACAATCAGAGACTCGTTTCTTTACTCCAGGTCCATCTGGTTTGCTCTACCTTCCCGGCCACCAAAAGGTCCCAGAACGTTTAGATTTCTAAATATCTCCAAATAAGATAAGGAGGAGAATGGTAAATTGATTAACAGTGGGGCTTCACTCTACATCTGTAATACCCGTCTATTCTTCCTTCCTTCATCAATAAACAAAATGCTTATTCATGCACCAGACATCTTGATAGGCAAAGAAGGGTCAATGACAGTTAAGACATAGTCCTTGCCCCCAGGTGCCTTTTGTTTAGCCATGTAAACAAAATGTACAGCAACATGTTACAAGCTTTGTGCTGGAGGGGTGGGCAGTATTGGGAGTCACAAAGGAAAGAGTGGACAATTCCATTTGGGGGGTTCGGGTGAGACTCTGTTTGAGTACGCATTGGCAAGGGGAACAGAGATGAGGATGGGAAAACTAGCCATTTAGGTATAGAGATCACATGCCTGAACCCATCTGGTGTTTTCAGAAAAACTGCAGAGATGTTGGTGCCATTGCACCATGAGTGAGAGGTGTGGCAGGGGAGGAGGCTGGGGAGGTAGGAAAGAGTCCCAACAAGGAGGGCTTTGTTGCATGATTAAAGAGTTTGGACTTCATCTTGCAGAGTGTACTAAGCCATTAAAGTGTCTTAATCAAGAGGATAGCAGGACCATATATGTGTTCTAGGAAAATCCGATGTTCATTCCTGTATGTTCTTGATGCCTGTCAGGGTCCCTCCCTGAGGAGGTGGTCTGATGGGGATAAGAAGCGGGGTCAACAGAGAAGAAACATGGTCTTGAGAACCATCTGGTCTAAAATTAGACTACAGTCATCTATTGTGCACTGCACTGAACCTCTTTTCATGCCAGATACGGTCTGGGGACCAGACCTGTTTGGACATGGCTTGGGTGAGAAACCGGTTGTCTTTTCCAAAGACAATTTGGATTTCAGGAGGAAAATCACAGCATCAGAGTTCCAAGCAAAGGGGCATTACAGGCCAGTCAGATTGCACAAAAATTACTGCTGCGAAATAACCATAATTAAGTCTTTCTGCCAGCATAACTGGGAAGGGAGTTGAGGCCATAGGTTGCTGGGAGTAAAATTTGGAAGTGTTATCAAATACTATTACTGTTTGGAAATTAGAAAGAAAAGAATGAAGATAGAATTCATTTTTCTTTTGGGAAGCAGGACTAAGAGGTTCAGGCAAGTTCTCTGGAGCTCTGAAATGAACAAAAAAAAAAAAAAAAGGAAAACAGGGAGCTGCATGTAATGGCACAGGAAAAGTGTCTCTCCACAAGCTTTGCTTTTCTTCCCAGAATCAGAAGGTGCCCAGTCAGAGTTGGCGCAGCTGACATGACATTTATAATGTGGCAGTGTCTGCCTAAACCATTTGACCTATATTAAATGTAACATGATAGTGAAGTAAAACTAAGAGGTACCTCCCTGGAGTCTTCAGAAGCAACCCCACCTGTTCCACATTGTGCTGAGGTTCCCTGCAGGAATGGCAATACCTGGTGCATTGGGAAACAGGAGACTTAAACAACACCTGGTTTCAAGTCCTAGCTCGACTACTTACTAGCTTGAAATTAAGACTGCTTCTTCAACTATAAAGTGGAAATAATGGCACTTATCAACATGCTCATTACTAATTAGTTAATAAAAGTAAGGATTCTTTGTTAAGCGTTGCTCAGATGTTAATTAATAATAATATTGACTAGATATTGATAGTATCTCGAGCTAAACTGTTGAACACAGTAGCTATGTGAAATGTGGTGAGTCTGAATTGAGATATGTTGCTAGAGTTGGCACCAAAAAAAAAAACCTCAATGATTTTTACATAACTTATATGTAAAATCATAATATTTTAGATATATAGTGTTACATGAAATATAATTAAAATTAATCTCTTATGTCTCTTTTTACTTATTTTAATGTAGCTACTAGAAAATTTAAAAGTATGACTGTGGCTTGCATTGGGGATTTGTGTTACATTTCCAATAGGCAGTATTGAACTAGGGTGTTTCCTGTCTATGAAACAAGTGATATGGAATGTGAGGATTCTGAGAACCATCTTTCAAAGTCAAGTCAGGATATATACGACACATTTATCTATCTCACGAATTCATCCACTTTTAAAATTCATTTCACTTCCACGCTTTGAGCATCTACCTTATGCCAAGGACTGGATACAGCCTAGTTGTGCCCTTTGGGAGCTCACACTGTGACTATGAATGAGGCTGGGGAATTCCTATGCAGCCTACAGCATTCCACAGTCATCAGTTTGTTTTGTTCTCCTCCTACACTGTTGGTGGGAATGTAAGTTGGTGCAGCCACTGTGGAAAACAGTATGAAGGTTCCTCAAAAAACTAAAGATAAATTACTATCCAACCCAGCAATTCCACTCCTGGGTATATATACCGAAAAAAACCCGGAAATACTAAGTTGAAAAGATATATGCACCCCAATGTTCATAGCAGCACTATTTACAATTGCCAAGACATGGAAACAACCTAAGTGTCTATCAACAGATGAATGCATAAAGAAAATATGGTGTATATATATATATATATATATATATATATAATGGAATACTACTCAGCCATAAAAAAGAACGAAATTTTGCCATTTGCAGCAACATGGATGGACTTGGAGGGCATTATGTTTAGTGAAATATGTCAGATAGAGACAAATACTGTATGGTGTCACTTATATGTGGAATCTAAAAAATACAACAAACTAGTGAATAAAACAAAAATAAGCAGACTCACAGATATAGAGAACTAGTTGTTACCAGTGGGGAGAGGGAATGAGGGAGGGGTGACATAGGAGTAGGGGAGTAAGAGGTACAAACTATTGGGTGTAAGACAGGCTCAAGGATGTATTGTACAACATGGGGATTATAGACAATATTTTGTAATAACTGTAAATGTAAAGTAACCTTTAAAATTGTATAAAAATTAAAAAAAAAGAATGTGTTTGGTTCTGACAGGGTAGCACCCCAATATATCCTCAAGGTAAGAGGACACAACGTGATGCTAGGAAATCTATCTTGGTCTGAATGTTCTCCTTCTTGCTGCAGCCAGCGGCCTTTGAGCGTTTCAACGTTGCATATGGACCTGAGTGAAGGGTGGGCTTTCAGGAGGCACTGTTAGCTGAGTCTGTAAGGATACTGTGCTTGAGAGGCCAAGGTCATAGGTTTGTTCCCTATACGGGTCACTTCACTTTGCTCTGATCCAGCCTCAGACTTGCCCCTGCAAACCCCATCCAGCTGCCTTGTAAATATCTTTGAATCACTTGGGGGACAGGATGAGAGCACGTAAAGGGAGCAGGGCAAATCTCTCACCATGGCTGGAGCAACAGCTGAAAACATTCTTGACCAACAGTGAGGACTCTTGGGAGGAGGGCCCATGTAACTTAGTGTATCACTGCACAGTGGACCCAATTTAAACCATTTTTCCCCTTCACATCTCTACGTGAAATCATTGACCAGGGTGGAGCTAGTAGGACAAGGCTCCTGGAGATCACAGCTCCTGGACAGAGCAGAACACATGCAGCATTCACTGGGAATTCAGATTTTTTCCTAAAGATGATATTGCCAACAAGCACATGGGGTCTTCGTGTCTGACTGACAGAGATCGTTTAGACTTGGAAATATGGACACCTATCTCTTGAGTGACCTGCTGGTAATATTTACATCCACATTCACACAGAAAGGTGGTGTGTTTTAATTCCAGGCTAAGGTTCAGCCCTGCACACCTCACTGAAGCATCGCTGACAGAAAGGCTGTTCTGGGAACTCCAGCTACACAAATAAATACTGGAGCAGGGCCTAACAGGAAGACCCTCACTACCCAATTTTTTCCAGATGGCAGTGATGGATGGCTGTATGTTTATGTTTCCTTGGTTTCCCAGGTGACTGGTGTCCTGGTTTCTGCTGGTCACTGCTTGATGAGCTTTTCTTCGAAGATGTGAGCCACCTACCCCAACAGCCCAGCTCTTGGCCTGCAGGTCTACACCGCACTCAACATCGTCAAGAGGTCATTGTGTTTCTTGGATGGCTAGTTAACTCTTTTCTCACCACTGCTTCCCTGAGCCTCTCCTTGTAAATTTTCAGAACTAGTACAGCAAGATTCAAATCTAAAATCATGTAAAGAAACTTGGGGTAGGCAGAATAATGGTCCTTCAAAGATGTCTACATCCTAATCCTCAGATTACATCCTACATCCTAATCCTGTGAATGTGTTCTGTTTCATGGCCAAGGGGAATTAAGGTGGCAGATTAAATTAAGGTTGCTAATCACTTGACCTTAAAATGGGGAGACTAGCCTGGATTAACCAGGTGGGCTCAGTGTAATCAGAAGGCCTCTTAAAAGTGGAACAGAGAGGCAGGAGGAAAGATCAGAACCATGTGATATGAAGACTGGACTTGTCACTGCTGGAGGAGGGGGGCCACGAACAAAGTGGTGGCTTCTAAGAAACTGGAAAAAGCAAGGAAAGAATTAATCCCTAAAGGCTCCAGAAAAAAACTCAGCCCTGCTGACACCTTGATCTTAGCCCAGTGAGACCCTTGTTGAACTTCTAACCTACAGAACTGTAAGATGAAAAGTTCAAACTGTTTTAAGCCACTACGTTTATGACAATTTGTTACAGCAGCAATAATAGAAAACTAATACAGACCTAGACAGGGTGAATACTGGCTGGGCCTCCAAATTCCACTTGATATAAGAAGTCCTCCCTCCTTCAGCATGATGTAATCTAACAGAATACATTCTTCCCTGGGCATGCTAGAGGCTGGTGCACACACACTGCTTCCCAAAAAGTTTTGTAAAGTGAGGGATGATGGAACCCTAATCACCAAGTCCTTTTGATTCCTTGTGAGTAGGGAGAATGAGCATGGGCTTTGGGATCCAGCAGACCTTGGTTCAGGTCCTGGCTCTGCTATTTAATGCCTCTGTGACCTTGAGTGAGACAGCCTCTCTGTTGTTCAGTTTCTTGAGGGGGACTTTACACTTTCACAGGGTTGCTGTAAAGAGTAAATGAAATAGTGTGTAAAGTATCTCGTTTCCTCTTCTATCCTCTTTGTAATTCTTTCTCAGATCTCTCCTGTCCTCTCTAATCCTGTGGCCCTGGACTGCATTTACTTTCTTGATATCTCTTACTAGGACTATTTTGACAGCTCCCAAAGGGCTAATGGCAGACTTCACTCCTTCTCGACAGCCCTCTAGAATCTTTTTTCTAGAACACAGATTTTCTAGAACATGACACCTCTCCTGCTGCCAATCAGTAGCTCCCTGTTGCCTATGGATTGAGAACTTTGAAGTCGTTTGAATGGCTTGTGTGCATCCTTCACAATTTCATCTCTGCTCCCTTCTGCGTGACAGCCCTCTAGCCTAGCTTCTCTCCTTGTCATGCTTTTACTTACTTCTGTCCCTGTGTGGCTTAGTTGTTGTTTTCTATCTCTGGAATGCCAGCCTCCTCTCCTTCACCTAGAGAGCTCCTTTTATCTTTTGAGGTCTGGTTCAAATGTCCCACTTTTGCAGAGACTTTTCTGATTCCTCTAAGAATTTAGCATGGCCTCCACTGTTTCCATCATACGATGTACGCTATGGAATTTATCAGAGCACATTTTGATTAGTTAATACACCTGCCTTTCCCTCTACCTTTGATGACAGAGACAGTGCATTGCGCACCTTTGTTCTCAGAACTTTGCATATAACATATATTCAGTAAAATATATACTCTGTTTTTATGGGTATGGATGAATTAGTGAATGAAAAAATATGTGAACAGCCCACATCTTTAAAGCCGTTGCCATAGAATTCAATGTTACCGTTCACATCCCAGGTTAGGTGGCCCCAGGATGGCCTTTCTGTGATGTTACACACACAGTGAGTCATCTAAAACAATAAGATGATTGAACAACTTTGCATTTGTTCCTTTTGCTTTGGCTCCCCAAAGGATGTTACTCTTAAATTCATAGGAAATATGTTTTTGAGTGCCAATGAAACAGTAAGCCAGTAATTCCAATATAATGGTTGTGGAAAGATATGAAATGTTTTTGTCTACCTGGTCAACTAACTCCCTCTTTTCTGGGAAAGTACCTTCTTTCTCTTAGGAATTGCTTCCCCCGCCCGCCACACCGACTATCACCATGGAACTTGAGTGAGGACTGCCTGTCACACTGGAGAGGTAGGGACAGAACTCAAAGCTATCCAATCAGAACCTTCTCTGCAATTTAAAAAAATTGAAGCTGGAAGGCCTCTTTTCCCCTTCCAAAATGCACTTTAATAAGAATATCATATTATATATTGTTCATTATCTGACTCCCCTGCCATAAGGCAGAGTTTCTGTGTTTGTACAGAAGGTCTTGACGAATATTTGTTAAATGAATAAACAAATGCTGGGAATGTATGAGCTAAGGACTTCCAGGAGCCGTGAAACCTGCCATCTCAAAGAAACTGGTAGAGAACACGCAGAAGGAAGCAAAGAAGTAAGACAGGGTCCCAGTAGGTTCAAGTGTCCTAGTTCTGGTCCTTGAGGTTCTTGGAGCTTCTGTGGCTCATACCTTCCATTCATCCCTTTCTTTTGGCTTATGTTAGTTTAACTTGGGGTCCTGTCACTTGCAACTAAGAGAGTCCCGACTGATCTAAAAGTTTTATTGTAATAAACTGAACTGGGACAGCCCAGGAAAGTGACCTGTGGAGCTGACTTGGGGTAGGAAATGAATGCATAGCAGTCAAACTCCTGGGTGTCTGAGTAAAGGGACATTTGAGGAAGATTCATGCTGCCCAGGAAGAGAGAAAAAAACTACAGTCAATGAAGATTTACTGGGTGAGATCACATACGTGTTTCCCTTTCCCTGTTAATTCTATCTACCCCATCCTCTGACACCCTATCAGGGTCAAACCAGAGAAACAGAACCAGCAGGAGATACATATTAAGAGACTTATTGCAAGGAATTGGCTTCTGCAATTGTGGGACCTGGCTAGGCAAGTCCGAAATCCATGGTGCAGGTCATCAGCAATTTCAACTGATTGAATCAGGCCCACCCAGATTATCTAGGGTGATAGCCCTTACTTAAAGTCGGCTGACTGTAGACTTAAATTACATTTACAAACTATATTCACAGCAATATATATATATACTATATTCAAAAAGATAATATATATTATCTTTTTCTGAGAACTCCCTGTTTATAAATACACACACACACACACACGCATTTATTTATCTTTTTCTGAGAACTCCCTGTTTATAACTTAATTAATAATTGTCTCTTTGAAGTAAGAAAATTAACAATTCATCTGTCATGTTTGTTTTGAATATTTTTACCGATGTATTATTTGTCCTTGGACTTTGGCTATGAATTATATATAAATGTTTTAAAGTTCTCAAGTGTAATATACTAGTTTCCTTTATGGCTTCTGGGTACACTGTGTGCTGCATGTCTATTTTCTTGGCAGGAAAAGCAGACCTGGGATTCAAAAGGTAAAATCAGGGGCTTCCCTGGTGGCGCAGTGGTTGAGAATCTGCCTGCTAATGCAGGGGACACGGGTTCGAGCCCTGGTCTGGAAGGATCCCACATGCCGTGGAGCAACTAGGCCCGTGAGCCACAACTACTGAGCCTGCGCGTCTGGAGCCTGTGCTCCGCAACAAGAGAGGCCGTGACAGTGAGAGGCCAGCGCACCGCGATGAAGAGTGGCCCCCGCTTGCCACAACTAGAGAAAAGCCCTCGCACAGAAACGAAGACCCAACACAGCAAAAATTCATTAATTAATTAATAAACTCCTACCCCTAACATTAAAAAAAAAAGAAGGTAAAATCACCCTTCATGCTCAAGGATTATTTTAAGAACCATGGAGAAATGAAAATGTATAAGGAATTTTATTACAAAATGCTTCTGTTCTGGGTCCTAAGGAGATCCTGTCTCAGCTCCTAAAAGCTGGCAGGGTGAAGGGGGCCAGGCAGTCTTAATTGAGGATTTCTTAACTTAATTGAGGTTGGGTTTCAATACCAGCCTTGGGAGAAGCCGTATCTCTCTAACCATCTCCCTTGTCAATGCACAGATCTCACCCAGCCTGCTTGCTGAGAAGTCTGAGAAGAGGAAAGGGCCCTAGCTATGTGCAGCCACAATTCTGACTCACACTGGATGGTTCAAAAGAAAGTTAAGTTCACTCCTGGAATCTTCCCACATGTTCTGTGTCATGAAATGAAAAATAAATAAGGATCATCATTTGGAGAAGACAGTGTCCAGGCAAGTTAAAAGGGACAGACTGGCTCAAGCTGCTGGCCTTCCATCTCCCTCTATACAGTCATAACTTACAAAACACACACCACCTTAGGCACATTGCTCCCAAAGTGTTGGGGGCTGTTAGAAACAACAGCACTGTGACTCCAGCATGATCATTCCCACTGATTTCCTATCATCTCATTAAGAACCACATGTGAAGTTAAGGCCAGCTTCTTCCCAGACAGCAGGTGTCCCAAGTGCCCCATATGTACAGTTATCGTGAGTTATCATGTCTTGTAGTTATCATGTCTGTAGTTCTGTTTGGGCCCATGCTGGCCTCTTTGCTGGTGACATCAGTGTTGAGACAGGATGACAGAGTCAAAAGTAGGGTTAGAAGAGGATTAGGTGCTGGAAGCAAGCGTGAAGAAATTGCCCAAATCCAGCCCCTGAAGAAAACCCGAGTCATGGAATTGGCCAGAATTGGACAGTAGGTTACCATAAGAGAAGACACAAGATTGGAGCAGAGGCAGAATCAGAATCTGTGGTCAAATCCAAGGTCAAAGCCACAAGGAGTTAATACAAAAACAAAGTGCAGAAGTCAAGGAGCAGGGATAGTCCAGTTAAATTCTCAGGAACAGAACAGTCTCTCTTAGAAGCCCCAGTGCTTTGCCCCATGGGCACGACTCTTAATTTCGAAGGCATTTGCTGCAACCTTCAATTTCAGAAATAGGAAAACTGCTGGCAGCACTGCAGTAGGAGCGGCAACTATGCAGACACAGACCGACTCTGCCAGCAGAGCACCACAAGTCCAGGAGGGCAGGCGTGGTCCTGAAACATCAGTGGTCAGGTGTGTGTGGGAACAGCTACTGGGGAGACCCCAGGCATGTGGTTCTCTGGGCTCTGTGCCCCTGCTTCTGTTCCTTGGCCTTACTCCTACCTTTGGCTAGAGCCCTTTAATTATATTTTATTCTATTTTCCCTAGCTTAAATATTGGTTTAACTTTTCTTTTTTGATTTCTAGTTGTGTTTTTAAAATTGCAAAAGTAATGCCTGGTCATTATAAAATATTCAAGTAACATAAAAGTATGTAAAGCAAAAAGTGAAGTCTCTTCCTTACATTCTACTCACTCTCTCCAGTGGAAATCAATGTTAAAAGTTAGATTTGTATATGTTTAGACTCTTTCTAGGTACATATATATACCTAGGTTATTTTAAAAACATATGGTCACACTGTTTATACTGTACTGCAGCTTGCTTTTTGTAACTCAATCATACCTTGCAGACAGCCATTCCATTTCAGTATATATATATATATATATATATACACACACACACACACACACACATATATATGTATATACACACATCTACTTCATTTTTGTTAATGCTGCATAGCCGTCATAACAAGAATATGCACTAATTTTATATTGTATTTTATAGTGTAAGTAATGTTGCCTTGAACATTCTTTTAGTTTTTTTTTTTAGGCCACACCAAGTGGCATGTGGGATCTTAGTTTCCCGACCAGGGATTGAACTTGTGCCCCCTGCAGTGGAAGCGCAGAGTCTTAACCACTGGACCACCAGGGAAGTCCGCCTTGAACATTCTTGTACAGGTATTCTTGCTCACTATAGAGTGTTTCCATCGGATAAATTCCTAGAAGGGAATTGCTGAGTGCATATTTAAAACTTTGATAGGTACTGCTGACGTGACTTCTTTGTTCCAATTTATACTTTCACCAACAACGTGTGTGAGACTCTTTCCCCCCACCCTAATTATCACTGGATATTATTATTTTATTTCCCAAACCAGAGTCTAATTTGATGTGCACTCCAGGCTTCGATGTACACTCCAGGTTATGGATGTTCTGAACCTGGCACTGATCTTTAGGTTGTGAATGCTGCTTTGGCAGGCTAGAAGCTCCAGGTTTGGGCCTCTTGCGTTCTTCTACTACTACTTCTACTCTTTTTTTTTTTTTTTTTTTTTTTTTTTTTGTGGTACGCAGGCCTCTCACTGCTGTGGCCTCTCCCGTTGCGGAGCACAGGCTCCGGACACGCAGGCTCAGCGGCCATGGCTCACGGGCCCAGCCGCTCCGCGGCATGTGGGATCCTCCCGGACTGGGGCACAAACCCGTGTCCCCTGCATCGGCAGGCGGACTCTCAACCACTGCACCACCAGGGAAGCCCCTACTTCTACTCTAATGTTCACTGGGGTGTATAAAAATTTGATATTAACAATTCCATACATTTTACAGTTTACCTAGTATCTTCCCCACCTTACTTTATATAATCCGCACAAAGTTTCAATGGGGTATGTAGGGAGAGAATTTTTATTTTGGGGACTCAGAGCTGTTAATGACTTTTTTAAGTTCACACAGTTAATAAAGGAAAGAACTAGGACTTGAATACAAGTCTCTTAAGTTCAAAATCCATGTTCTAGCCACCATTTCCCCTTCCGGCTCTCTAGGACAGACAGCCATCAGAGTCTGTGTTTCCGATCAGTAGCTTTCTATCCTTTTGTTATGTGTACTATCGCTAGAGAAACTTAAGTTTGTTTGTTGGTTGGTTAGATGTGGGGTTGCTGTCATTTGTGACTTAGGGGTATCAATTTTGCTCATAAAATGTTTTTTCAATTTGAATATTCTGGTATGTGGCCCAAGGTGACCCAGGGTGACATCTCCAGGAGAAGATAACTGGCGGGGTGCCAAGAGGCCTCGTGGTGACCTTACCTAGCAAGTGTCAGTGCCAGAATTGGAAGCAGGCCTGTCTGACTCCAAAGCCGAAACCTTTTAAAATTTACTCTAGCCACTGCCTCATATAGAGCAAGATGCTCAGGGCAGAAGATCAATGCATTCTTTCTTTATAGGCAAATTACATGGGAAGCCAGATTCTCACAAGGTTGCATGCTGAGCATGGAATCAGAACAAGGAGGGTTCAGGGTCTTAAGAAGCTAATTTCAGCTCAAGTAGCTGAAGGCCAACTTACCCACTAGGCGGGTCACACACTCAAAACCCAAGAGGCTCAAAAGACTGAAACATAGATGAGTCGAGCAGGTCAGGGAGCAGGTATGATAGGGAATAGTGGAGACTGTGGCAATCTGGAGAGTGAACCCTCTTCTAAAGGGAGCAGCTGCTGCTTTATAGCTCCAGCCCATCGTGGACAGTTTAGCTAAGCCAGGTCTTCCCAATTTTTCAATAAAAGCTACAATCCTATATTTTCCTATGTGAAATTAATTGACAACTTTAAAAAATACTGTAACTCAATACAGTGTAGACAAAGCAAAATTTGTATGTGGGCCAGACTTGGCCTATCAGGCGCCAGTCTGCGAGCTTTCACTATAGGAAAATGAAAGATTTTCTTTTACCAAGAAAATCATAAAGCTCAGAGCCATTTAGAAAGGCTTCTTTGCCTCTAAAAGATTAAGATCGGCACTCTTTAGATTTTCCTTTTTATCCTCTGGGATCAATCTCTGTTTATAGTCGATCCCCAGATAGGATAGAGTATATTCCATTCCCTTTCCTCTTACTAAATTACACCTACATTTCAGCCATGTCTCCTTGGGAGGATTCTTGGCTCAACTTTTGGTTGGATTGACACGTATATAGTCAGTCCCTTGCATTCTTATTACTGCCATTATTTTTTTGGGAGTTGTCATTATTCTTATATGACACAGCTAATCACTGCGACTGAGTATGAATTTTACTAATTCAACTCTCAGAGGACAACCCAATTTTCAAATTCTTAAAGGGTCCTTTACTGCTGCCAAATTATAGGGACAAAAAAGCTGTTTTCACATTTTTCAGACATTAAAAATTGTTTTTAAGTACATAAATATACCTTCATAGGCTTACAGACATTTTTTAGTGAGTGATTTATTCTTCTAAGAAGATTTGGGGGAGTTGCAGCTTATAGGAGATGGAGGAAGAAATAGAGACACTCTTCTAGATACCAAAATAAGCAAGAGGAATTGATTGGATTTTAATTCAAAATGAAGACTGAACTTTGCTTCTAGATCTCAGTGATGTTAGCATTGACCCTCCTTCCCTTCAACTGAAGAGACAACTACTCCTGCCTCATGACACACAGCAGCTTCAAGACCAGTTAAACTATCACTGGAAAGCGGAGGAGGAGAAAAACCTCCCAGAAATGGAAGGCAGCTCCGCCCTTTAGGCATAGCATGCCAATCAGAAAGACATTGTAATGCATTAAGCACATTTCCAGCAGAAAAGAACATGTGAATTTAATGGCATTCGGGTACAGGGGATTCTATCAGCATCTTTCCTTCATAACAGAACTATTAACAAGACACTAATTCAGGATTTACTAATCAGACTTCCCCGCTATACATTATGTTGCCTTTAGTGTTGAGACATGACATGTGGTGACACATTACAAAATAAATGACATTTAGCCAGAATCTAAATAGCTAGGAATCTAAAATAACCAGATCTCATCTCCCACCCCATAGTCTTGTAAAATGATAATGATGCCAACCCAAAAAAGCCTGACATTTTGAAAGTTTCTAAAGTTTCTCCAAATCATCATAAACATTTATTTCTTCTCTTGTGAAATGCGTTCATTGTGTTCATTGTTTTTATGGTAAGCGGATTCTTCGAAAATTAATAATCTGAAATATGAGACTTCCAAGGCAGCTTTAGCAAGAAAATTTCCCATATTTGCTTCTTGACTATCCCACCAGATTACCAAAGGATTTTGTGGGTTTCCACTTCTTAAACTTGGGTGGTGAAGAGCATAGTTAAACAGACATGGGCTTGAATCCTGTGCACTTAACCCTAGGATCTTGGGCAAGTTCATTAACACTCTGAGCTCAGTTTCCTCAAGAATAACAATATTTACATCACGAGGTATTTGTGTGGGGACTGAATGAAATAACGTATAATGATAACATACCATAGAGTAATTCTTTAATAAATGGGACTGCTAATGTCTTCAACTCAACCACCTGTTTAGAGGGCAATCCATGGCAATGAGGCATAGAAAAATGCATGCTGCTCTGAAGGAACCCTCTCTGCTGGAGACAAACTGCAACCACCCAGGAAACCCTGAGAGATCAGTCTAAGACCACTTATAGAAAAGGGCTAAGTGACCACCATACGACATCAGTTTGGAAATTGAGAGACATTGTAAACGCAAGAGGGAGGAGATATGGGGATGTATGTACATGTATAGCTGATTCACTTTGTTATACAGCAGAAACTGACACACCATTGTAAAGCAATTATACTCCAATAAAGATGTTAAAACAAAGAAACAAACAAAAAAGCACACACATGGCAGGGCATTCTTACTTCCCCATTCTCACCTGGTCCCAATACTGAGGAGCAGAGCTGGGCAGAGGGAAACCAAGACCAAGCTCCCCACCTTCCTGCCCAATGCGCTTTACAACCTGCGAGCTGCAGGCTGAGGCATCACAGCCAGGCTGAGGATGGTGGATGCAATTATCTCCCAGCCCTTTGAAGCTTCAGTCAGGAATATTTGTTGTCACTATCACATGTGATTATGACAGCAACGTCCTCCTGCAGAAGACAGAACTCTTTGTCCACCACCCTCCCTCTGTCACTGCCAGAGAGCAGGAAGTGGGGAGAGGGGCTGGCGCCCCTCTCCTCTTGGTCCAATTTCACACATTGGTTTTTCGGCATTAATAAATTGGTTACATTTGCCCCACATTTGGCAGGCGAGGTTTCTAATAACACTCTGATCCCTTCAGAGAACATGAATCACTGGCATGCGGGGGGCTCTGGTTACCTTCCCCCACTCTCTGCTGCTAAAGGTCCCACACATTAGCAGGGGTCAGGCGCTCGCCTGGGCCGGGGCAGAGTCTAGGACAAGGGCCATGGCTTCGAGGCACTGTCACGGAGCTCAAAGATTTTCCCTCAGAGGGAGAACAGATAACTTTGAGCCCAGGCAATGTGCAGCTTTCTTCAGCTGTCAATCCTACCTGGTTTGCATATAGATTGAGAAAACGTGTGAGATTTTACCACAAGAATCAGTCCAGAGAATTCGAGGCGGGGAGTGGGGGGTGGGTAGTGGGTGGAGAGGGGATGGGAGAGAAAAAAATGTGGGATGCAGATGTCTGAGAGTTACGTGCTGCCCCAGCACCACTTCCTTTGTGAAGCCGGGAATCTTGAGGGATGGATAGCCTTGAAAGAGGACAGTGTACGTTTCTCAGAGGCAGCTTTTCTTCTTGAAGAGCAAGTAGGTGTGCAAAAGTTCCATGACCAAGGGGAAGTCGTGAGAAGAGGTCCAGAATTAGGAGGCAGCCACAACTGCAGCCTTGGCAGGACAAATAAAGGGATAAAAGAAGGGGAAAGAAAGAAGCTAAACAGAGCATGGGCAGGCCTGGGACAAACACAGGGAACAAACTAGGGGGAACCGAAGGAGAGAACAATGGAAAAAGAGAAAAAGAGAATCGAGAAGAGATGGAGAGGGAAGCAACTCAATTGAATCTGATAGATATTTTACGCTAACCTCCAGCTGGGGGAAAGAAGTGTTTTTACATAACAAGTATACATCAAATCCAGTTCCTGCCCCCCAAAGAGCTTACAGATCAGTTAAAAATATCGGCCACAAAACTCATCCTGGAACAGAATATGTCAGGATGTAAAACAGGCATCAGTGCCATGAGAAAGAAGGGCAGAGGTTATCGTGGGGACGCTTAGTAGACGAGGTGGGTCTTGAGAGTCTTCTAGAAGGCAGGTGAGTTAGGCACAGGTGTGGGGTGGGGATTCCTGGAAGTACAGAGAGAGGAGAGGATGAGAGGGAGGAGGGGAACAGCGGGTAATGAAAAGACAAATAGAAAGGAAAGGAAAATGAAGTCTGCCACCCATAGCTGCCTTAGTTACCACACAAGCCACAACTACCTTAACACTTTTATTCAAAGGAATTAGAATTAGAAACTTCCTATGGGATCCAGTAAACTCACCCCCAGCAGCTCAGCTCCAGGCCTGGAGGGAAGGAAGGGAAGCAGCTCAGTGCACCCTGAGCAAAAACAGGCAACTATTCTCTCCTGAAGGCACCAGGCTGGCCTCAGACAGAGGTTCCCAGTCAACCCACCTAAGGTCACGGACACATCCCAGTCTCACCTGGTAGATTCCCAAGCGCCCTCTCTCTGTGCCATATCCTTCACTCTGTGATTTTCACATTCCCAGGAAGGAAGATCTTTTCCTTTTCTGTTTTTCCCAACTTTTTATTTTGAAAATTTTAAAATCTTCACGAAGGTTGAAAGAATACCATACTGAACACAAGGGACACTTGAATTGTTTCACCAGTTATTAAAATTTGATTCCATATTCAGTGGTGTGCTGATAAACCTGGTCTCTGGGGGCAGGGGAGGAAGCCCGAGTTGTAGCATGTGCCAGTTTCTGTGGTGTAAAAAACTCTCACCATGACTGATTTCAAGCTAATTTTAAACCATTAGTTTAGCAAATGGCTTGCAAAACTCCTGAATATTTATCTGCTCTCAGGAGCTGGTAAGAGCCGGTTCCAGTATACCATATTTTTCCTGAACTATTTTAAATAACTTGCAGATATCATGGCACTGAACCAAATAATTTCAGCATGTGTCTCCTAAGAATAAGGACATTCTCAAACATAATCACAACATCATTATCACACTTAAGGGAAAAATTAGCAACATATTTCATAGTATTATCTAATATGCATTTCCTACTAAAATTTTCCAAATTGTTTCCCAAATGTCTTTCATAGCATTTTTTAAAAAAATCAAGAATCCAATGAAGCCTCCATATTGCGTATGGTGTTTGTTTGTTTGTTTTAATCTAATCCGACTGCTTTTTCAGCTACAGTTTTTTTATGACCTTGACTTTTTTGAAGAGTCCAAACCAGCGGTCTATAGAATGTGCCACAGTCTGGGTTTATAAGGTTGTTTCTTATGGTTAGATTTAAGTTAAATATTTTTTAGTAAAAATAATCCAAAGGTGGGCTTCATATCAAAAGGCTCGAATAACGTCAGATTGTTCCACTATTGGCGATGCGCAGTTTGATCACTTAAAGTAATAACCACCAAATCTCTCCAAACCAAACTTTCTCCCCTTTGTAATTAATAATCTGTGAGGAAATATACTGATTCTGTGTGAACATCTTGTTACTCAAGAACTTTTTACTCAGTGGTTAGCATCTGCTGATGATACTTGCCTGAACCTATTATCACAGTAGGGGTTGAAATATAATGATTCTCTAATTCTATCACTCTTTCTGCATTTATTAGGTAGAATCCTTTTTTTTTCTTAATTTCTTTGTTTTTCAGTATGACTGTGGACCCATGGGTTTTTGCAAAAAAATTCAATGGATTTTAATCCATTACTGTCATTTTCTTTTTGGTGTTCAAATTATTCCAAAGCTGGCCAGTGGGAACCACTTCAAGCAAGATCCTGTGTCCTTTTGACATGACCTCATTAATCTTTAAGTATTTCCTTTCTTTCTGGCACACCAAGATTCCCCAGGCTCACTTGTGTTTGCCCTGCACCAGAATCAGAAGCAGTTAGTTCTTCAAAGAGCCCTGATTTCTTTAGCGGGAAATGATATTTAGAAATCAAGATCTGGGTGCAAGGTGTGCTCATTGCTGCAGTGGTGTTACTGCTTTTAGATCCTTTTGGTTGACATGGTCGGGGGAAATACATACAGATATATATATATGTATCTGTGTGTAATTTATAAACAAAATATAATTTGTATATACATAATTTACAAATATATATATATATATATACACACACACATACATATACACATATACACACATATTGAGTTCCCTAACCCCCAGTATCTCAGAATGTGATCTTATTTGGAGATAGGGTCTTTACAGAGGTAATGAAGCTGAAATGAAGTCATTAAGGTGGGCTCTAATGCACTATGACTGGTGCCCTTATGAAAAGGTGAAACTTGGATACAAAGGCACATACAGAGGGAACATGATGTGAACACATAGGGAGAAGACGGTCATCTACAGGCCCAGGAGAGAGACCTAGAACAGATCCTTCCCTCATAGCCCCCAGAAGGCACCAAGCCTGCGACACCTTGATTTTGGACACGGCTGCCAGATTTTCTGTTGTTCAAGTCACCCAGTTTGTGGTACACTGTTATGGCAGCCCAAGCAAACCAATACACTACCATAAAAACTACCACAAATTTAGCAGCTTAAAACAACACATATTTGTTCTCTCACACTTCTGTCAAAGGCTGGTTATGAATCTCACCAGCGTAAAATCAAGGTATCAGCAGGGCTTTCTGGAATCTCTATGGAAGAATCTGTTTTCTTGCTCATTCAGGTTGTGAGCAGTATTCAGTTCCTTGTGGCTGGAGCATTAAGGTCCCTATTTCCTTACTGACTGTCAACTGAGGGCTGTTCCCAGCTTCTGGAGGCCGACTGCATGCCTTTGCCCATGACCCCTTTTCTCCAACTTCAAGACCAGCAGTGGCAGGTTGAGTCCTTCTCATAACTTGACTCTCTCCTGCCTCTCCCCCCCTTACCTGCTCTTCTGCCTTTCTCTTTTACGTTTAAGGGCCCCTGCAATTTCACTGAGCCCACTCAAGATAATCTGGAATGATCTCCCTAAATTAAGAATTAATTTTAATTCTATCTGCAAAGTTTCTTTTACCATGCAAACACAGGTTCCAGATGTGGACAACTTGGGAAGGGGGGCGTTATTTTGCCTACTACATGACGACATCAATACATTTAGTTATTTGCTTTGTCCAACAATATGCATAGAATAGTTTTAGGATTCCAATCGCATTATAATTATTAACAAATAACCAACGAAGTAAAATTAAAATTTCTTTGAAGTCCTTTTTATCCCTACACTGAGAAACTGCACATAGAGCACTATGTTCAGAATTTTACTTGAATCCTTTTCTCTGTGTGGTTAGATTGTCAATTTTTTTTTTTTTTTTTTTTTTTTTTTTTTGCGGTATGTGGGCCTCTCACTGTTGTGGCCTCTCCCGTTGCGGAGCACAGGCTCCGGACGCGCAGGCTCAGCGGCCATGGCTCACGGGCCCAGCCGCTCTGCGGCATGTGGGATCTTCCCGGACTGGGGCATGAACCCGTGTCCCCTGCATCGGCAGGCGGACTCTCAACCACTGCGCCACCAGGGAAGCCCTAGATTGTCAATTTGATAAACAATTTGATGCATTTGTTTCTGTTTGTATTAAAATGTAAAGTTTATTTTATTTTTTATCTTTTCACACAATTTTGTTTTGTGAATAAGTAAAACATTTATACCACTTAGAAGCCAAAACTATTCGGAAAGATATACCTAGAGAAGGCTCATTTGCATCCCTAATCCAACTCCTAAATTCCAAGGACTGGTGTGCTGGGAGCCGGCTTCTCTGATTGCTGTCACTGATGCTATGTAAGTCAAATCTTTGACATATTGATAGCAAATATCCAAGTACAAATCCATCATCATTTTCATCAATTACAACCACTTATTGCAGATCAATTACTGAGAACAAAAAAGAACAGAGCAGTCCCTGTCCCAAGGTATGAGAGTCTCCTTGAATAAACCTGGAATGCTGCAGAACAGGTGAGGGAGGCTCAGTACCTGACGAAAGGTTTAACTACATGGGGGTTAGGGCCTCAGGATGATCCCCCATTGATTAGGGTCCTGGAGAAAGGCTTCATGGAGGACGTAAGACTTGATTCAGAGCACTTTAAGAAAGGAAAATGGCATGAGCAAAGGCAAGGAGGTATGTTCCAGACTGGGGAACAATTAGCCAACCAGCTTGGAGGAGTGGAACAAACACTTGAGCTGCAACTTGGTAAAAGGCATCCAGGTTCAAATGCTGCCATGTGACCATAGGCAAGTCATCACTCAACCTTTACATTTCTCAGTTTCCTCAACTAAAAATGGAAATAAGGCTAAGTAGTAAGCCATTCTCAGAATAATTTGATAGTAACAGAGTTTCTTTATGGATATACTGGGGGTGGGGAGCATGGAGCTGGAGAATCAGGTCTGAAGCAGATAACGAAGGACCTTCATTACCAGGCTAAGAAACTTTAATTCTATATTATAGGAGCCAGTGGGAGGATATTCTTTTCATAAGTAATAAATGAATTTATTGTTTTTAAACAATATAAACTGTGGTTAATAATATGATAGATATTTATTTCTGCAAATTATTGGGTTGGCTAAAAAATTCATTCAGGTTTTTCTGTAAGATCTTATGGAAAAACCCGAATGAGCTTTTTGTCCAACCCAATACTTTTTTAAAAAATTAAGCCATATGTACTAATGATCTTTCCATGCTAATACATTTTCTCCTTAACCAATGCATAGGTATTTCACAGGATAAATTAATAAAACCTATTTAGCAATTTCCCTACTGAATACATAGGGGTTTTTTTGTTTGCTTTTTAAAGATTTTTTTGATGTGGACCATTTTTAAAGTCTTTATTGAATTTGTTACAATATTGTTTCTGTTCTATGTTTTGGTTTTTTGGCTGCGAGGCATATGGGATCTTAGCTCCCCGACCAGAGATCAAACCTGCACCCCCTGCATTTGAAGGTGAAGTCTTAACCACTGGACCACCAGGGAAGTCCCCATAGGTTGTTTTTAATTTTACAACATTACAAATAAGGTAGTAATGTATATCATTGTACAGTAACCCTTGTGCCTCTGTTCACACAAAGGTACCTCCTTAGGAAGGGTATTTCTTGTAGTGGCTCTAAAATCCCAACATGCATCAGAATCACCTCTCCAGGTGATTTGTTGAACCACAGATCCTGGATGCCACTCCCATAGTTTCTGATTTAGTAGCTTAGGGGTTGCACCTGAAAATTGCTCAGGTGATGCTACTGTTGTTGGCCTAGCTCAAACTTTGAGAACTGTCTTTCTATACGATTGATTCCCAAAATTAGAGTTGTTGGGTAAAAGCATATGCAAATTTTTCACTTTAATGAATTCTGCACATTATCGTCCACAAAAATTGTATCAGTTTACTTCCCCACCTACAGTGCATGAGCATGCCCTTTCTCACACCCCTGGAAACACAGGCTATTGTAACTCTTTTACTTTTTTTGCTAATTGAATGGTAAAAAAAAATGGAATCTTGGGAGATAAGATTGATGTTGTTTAAGGGTACAAACTTACAATGAGTAGCAAATAAGCCATAGTGATCAAATGCAAGTATAATGAATATAGACAACAATATTGTACTATAATTATGTAATGATAAATATAGCTACAAAGGCAATCATACTACAATATATAAATGTATCAAAGTAACCTATTTTAAATTTACACAATGTTATGTCAAATATATTCAATTTAAAAAAATGGAATAGAATCTCATTATTGTTCTCTTTTACACTATCCTGAATACCTTTTCATTATTTTTTACTGTAACTTCTAGTTTTTTATCTTATAAGAATAATGGTTATTGCCAAAAATTTAAAAGCTCTGAATAAGCAAAAAGAAAATAAAGTCATCCATGATTCCACCACACATAGATCACCCATAGTAACACTGGGTGTATGTTGTAACTTTTTTTTTCATTTAATAACATACTGTGATCATTTTTTCCATATCATGTCATTAACTGTTCTTCTCCAACATCAGCCTAAATGGAGGCATCATACCAATGGAATGTTTCTGAATGGGAACTGACACTTACAAAATGACTCTGGGAAGACTGATCTAGGAGCAAGAGTTAGAATGGGAAAAGCCTGGAGGCAAGGAGAAGTTAGGAAGTTATTGAAATAATACAGGAGAGTGGTGACAGTGCCATTAGACGACAAGGAATGAATACAGGAAACATTAGGAAGAAAGAGTCAACAATCTTGTGAGCATCCACGGTGGAGTGTGAGGAACAATTCAAAGCTAAGTCCAGCGGGAGTACCCTGGCTTCAGAATCATAAACGTGAGAGATGCCTTGAAAGGGACAGAGATCATCTTTCCTATCTTTGATCCATTAATTTATCTCAGTGTAAAGGTTTAGGGGATGGAAGTTAACTTTATAGAGGACGAAATTCATTTAGGAGTGCAGCAGTCTTGAAATCCCAGAGCCCAGTCTTCACGCCTCATTTCAATGTAGAGAATAATTATTTGAGAGACTATGGTGAGGTGGAAAGACCACATTCTTGAGTATTAAAAAGAGGGCATAGGGCTTCCCTGGTGGCGCAGTGGTTGACAGTCCGCCTGCCGATGCGGGGACACGGGTTCGTGCCCCGGTCCGGGAAGATCCCACATGCCGCGGAGCGGCTGGGCCCGTGAGCCATGGCCGCTGAGCCTGCGCGTCCGGAGCCTGTGCTCCGCAACGGGAGAGGCCACAACAGTGAGAGGCCCGCGTACCGCAAAAAAAAAAAAAAAAAAAAAGAGGGCATTGTGCAGCCTCTTAACCTCCTTGAATTTTTTTGTCTATAAAATGAGAATGATAATATTTACTTCATTGAGTTGTCAGAATTAAAAGAGAGGATATATGTGAAATGCTGGTCCACAGCCAGCAAATGTTTAAGAAGTGGTGGTTTCTTTCATCACTGTAAGAATAGCAATAATGTTAAGTAACAACATCCCTATAAATCACCCCACAACTTGGCTCCTAAATGAAGGAGTGTTCGTGGACAACCTAGGCAAGTCTGTTTGACAATGAAATGAAACTCATCAATGAAATGAAGTTAACTCTGAAACAGTCCCTTTTGTAAGTAGCCCTCTGCAGTGGCATGCAGAGTGGGCTGCGGCTTACCTCTTGAGCTGAAGCTCTGGGGATGTGCTGTGGGGTGGCTGGAGATATTCCGTGTGTGCTGGATTCCTCCAGAGGTTGCCTGAGAACACTGCAGAGATGTGCACAACAGAAGCAATGAGGAGTTTAAATCAATACTGACAGACTTGGTCCTTTTTCCTCTCTCCTTCCCCTTCTACCAGCTCACAAGGAACTCAGGCTCAATATTTAGCTCTAGCCTCAGGGTACGGGTGCTGATTGCAATAAGTCTTCAGGCAAATCAACCTCTCTCAGCTGTGATCTCCCTTCCTTAAAGTGGGGATGTTACTTCCTAGGGTAAGTCTGAGAAGCAAATGGGGTATTGCATTTGAAAGTGCTTAGCAGGGTATCTAAGACGAGTGGACACTTACTGTTGAGTTTCTTCTGGGAACCTCTCTAAGGCTACCTCTCTATAGGCCAGCAGTAAGTAAACCATGCCAGAAAATGTAGCTGTTTCAGCTGCCTGGCAACCACTTAGTGTATGATTAACAGAGGCACCAGAAAAGCCATCACCCTCCCCGCTCCCCAACCGCCCCCCCCCCCCGCCCCCAGCAAACTCTCTGACATAGCAAGAAACACGAAATATCTACCCTCCTAACTTAACTCTTGTCCCTCGAGGTTGAGGAAAAGAAAACTTAAACTCAATCACCAACACCCCATTTGCCTTAGGTGACATGAAACGCATTTCTGCATGGCAGTCAACAAATGTTTCACCAGAGAACGTGGTGCTCTGCCAGAGAAAGTGAACCAACATTGATGCATCCACTATCTACTCCTATAGGTCAAGCCCTCTTATATGAGCTGTATAATCTTATTTACACAAGCCCACGGGCATTATTATCCTAATTTATCAGATGAGGAAACAAAGACTCAGAAAGATTGAGATGCACAGCATAATAGGTGGTAGCTACCTCCCCCTTTTCCATATTTCTTTTAATTTAGTTTCCCAACATATGTTCCTATCATCTTGGTTACTTTACAGACCAACAGTTTTCCAGCCCACGTGAAAGAAGAAGCAATAAAGACCATATTTCCATCTTTGGATCTGTCCAGTTTCATCCAATCCTAAACTAGTCACAAGTTAAATTCAACACATGCAGTGTTAAACTCTACTATCCACTATAGTATTAAACTCTGTAGGTTTACTATGTACTATCAAGCCTACATTGATGAGACAGTGAACAGGAGAGAATTATATTTTTTAAGTTAAAACCTGACTTGTTTACTCACTTGCTAAAGACAAATTTTCATACAGGATGAACCAGTTCCTGAATTTTTTTTTTAAAAGACCATTATGTTTTTAAGATGAAATGAATGGAAATGTGCTGTTTCCTGCTGCCCTGTCTCCCTGCTCCTTTTCTCTTTCTCACCGTGTGTGCGTCTGTCACGGGTTTCTTCTGTCCAGAGATGCTCACAGCTGTTTCCCTTCCTCTCTCTTAAGCTCTCTAGGGCAGCTTTCATTCTTCTACCTCAGCACGCCTGGGGCCACGTGGAAACTCCCCCACGGTATGATTGCTTCCACACTTTTCTAGGCTTTAAAGAGTATCAGCTGAGAACAGCTTATTGATCCCAAGTGGGGAATCCTCCCTGGCAGAGCAATTTGCAGTTGATGAAGGAATGTTGAGGCAGCCTTCTCTTCTTCTGGCCCCCACCTCCACACCCCACCTGCAGGCTGACACCCTCCAGCCCAGAGCTCATCCTAGCTAGTGCCTCCTTTTCTAAGTATTTCTGTGGAATCTGACTTTTCTTTCTCAAACACTGATCAATTTTTTTCTTATTGAAGTATAGTTGATTTAAAAGATTGTTAATTTTAGACATACAGCAAAGTGACTCATTTATTTTTTTCATATTATATTCCATTATAGGTTATCACAAGATATTGAATATAATTCCGTGTGCTATATATAGTAAATCCTTGTTGCTTATCTATTTTATGTATAGTAGTTTGTATCTATTAATCCCATACTCCCAATTTGTCCCTCCCTCTCTCCCTCCCTTCCTCTCCCCTTTGGTAACCATAAGTTTATTTTCTATGTCTGTGAGTCTGCTTCTGTCTTGTATAGAAATTCATTTGTACTATTTTTAGATTCTACATATAAGTGATATCATATAGTATTGCAATATTTATCTTTCTCTCTGACACTTCACTAAGTATAATATTCTCTAGGTCCATCCATGTTGCTGCAAATGGCAATATTTCATTCTTTTTTACAAATGAGTAATATTCCACACACACACACACACACACACACACACACACACACACACACATCTTCTTAAGCCAATTGTCTGTCGATGGGTATTTAGGTTGTTTCCATGTCTTGGCTACGGTAAGTAGCAGACACTGATCATTTGAACCACTTGATCATTCCAGTTTTAAATTAGACCTCTATCTAGTTTAGAAGTTTTATTTTGAAACCCAAATATGGAGAAGAATCAGTTGCTTCCCAAGTGCTTAAGTCCCAGGAGACATGGATTATACATGCTCAGGTAGCATCATACCTTCTGCTACCCACCAACAGAAAAGCGGTGGCGGGGCTAAGGCAGAGCAGCGGATGCTGTTGAACACGTTATTCTCGGTTAGCAGGGACCTGCTGTGGTCTTAGTGCTCAGCACCGGGTGAAGGAATGAGGAAGGTAGCAAGCAGTGTTGGAGTGCTCACCTTGCTCCAGGCACTATGCTAGTCGTGGTCAAACATGGGGTTTTATTAATCCTGTCCATATCCTCTCTAGAAGATTCAGCCTCACGCTCCTAGAAAATGAAGACTTTCCAAGGACCTTTCTCCTATCATCACTATTTTATCAATGAAAAAACTGAGCTCAGAGAAGTTAACTGGTTTGCACAAGCCCACGCAGCAAACAAGTGGCAGCAACACAGGCAACCCAGTCCTCTGCCTCCAGGTTCAACGCTCTTTCCGTTTCTCCACCACTGGCAAGGGTTCCACTGACTCAAAATTCACACTAGAAATAAAGTCAGTGTGTTGGATTTTCCATTTTGGTACTGCGATGTCTGCCATTATTTTATTTGGTCAACATTCCAAAGGTGACGCTCCTTTTCAGCCCAGGTACCGACTATGAATGCAGCTGCCTGGTTTGCAGCCTCAATATTCAAACCCTCTGGATCCCCTTAGCCCACTTTCATAATGACAGGCTTTCCCTTCACAAAATAGAACTTTCATTAAGCAGCAAAACTACAGATTTACTTATATTAGCATAAGTTCACATTTTAAAAGGCTAATAAAATTTGGAGCAAGATTTTAAAAAAATGAGTTAAAAACAAAGATGAGTTAACCTCAAACTTAAGCCTTTCCCTCTTTCCATACTCTGCTTCAAAAAGGAATGGTTAACTGTTCTTTTCAGCTACAGTATTAAGGTCATAAATTATTCTTCTTCCTGACACTCAAAGTCTGCTGCAGGATTTTTCCTCTAAGGAAATATGTCACTGCTAGTCAACAAGAAAGACTGTTCTTTGCTTTTCAGTGTGTGCCCTTTCTACTTTATATAAAAGGCTTTTTGTTATTATTAAAAGTGGAACCCAAAATCCTAACCTATAACAGAATTAAATTTTACAATACATTGAAATAAATCATCATACAGATTTTAGAGACATTATATAATTCATTCACAAGTATACAGACCATCTAAAATAGCCTCCCTCCCATGAATGTTTTATCAATACCTCTGTTCCAGTATCTTTTCATCTCTTTGGTGAGTAATTTCTAAAGCATTGTTTATTCACTCTTCCAGAACAATGGCCCCAGAACCAAATGGCAGACCAAAGAATACAGTGAAATCAATAGTGTAGTAGGTGGTGCTCAGGGTGAAAACATCTAGAGAAGTGATAAAAGATACACCAATTGGCCAGTCATTCTCCAAGAATTTACTGTGTGCTTGTTTGATCTAGGCTATTTGATTGCAGGACCAGCTAGTTTAAATAAAGAAGGAGATAGTTGTAAGGATATCAAGATCTCAGGTGAATTGGAGCTGGAAATTGGAAGGCCACTGGGGGCTAAGACAGCCCTTCGCCCACCTTGCTCTCTGTGGGACAGCACAGAGAGGCGCAACAAGCATGACAGCATAGATAAGACTTTCAAGTCCACGGTCTGCCACTTCCTAATTCATCTGGACAAGTTAACTCTCAATGTTGATTTCCTAATCTGTAGAATGGGGATAATAACTACCTCAAAGGGTGACAGTGAAGATTAAACGAGACGATGTTTGCCAAGTGTTTGGCACAGGACCGTACTCAGAAAATGCTAGTTTCCTATTGCCCTCGTTTGTGCGAGGCTGTACACCAAGTTTAGAAGCATCACATCTAAAAACAGTTTTCATGGCACGTGGAAAGCAAACCATTAGCATTTACACTGCTGAAAATCCAAGAATTCTCTACAACACAGAGAGACGATATTAAACAAACAGACACTTTCCCAGCATCTCCCTTTTTTCTGGCACCAAATAACAATATTATTAATTAACATTTACACAGTGCTTAACAGTATAGAAACCATTTTTATCTAATGTCTCCTTCTGTTCTCATAATGACCTTGTAAGGCTGATATACTTATTAGCCTCCTCTTACAGCTGAGGTTAAATAAGCTGGTCAAGGCCACATGGCTTATAATCAACACATTGGGATTCAAGCCTGGCCCTTCAACTCTAAAATCTGTTATGCTTTTCAGTGCAGTCACCAGAATCTAATTAAGTTCAGTATTGACTATTTCAGGAACTGATCGCCCAATTTATTACCTGATTCCCCACCCCCTTCCCACCACTGCACAAGGTAAAGTCCAAACAATGTACTATGGCTATTAAAAGTCCTTCACAGCTTGTTTCCAGCTTCTCTTTCCAGCCTGGTAGAGCGTATTAACCAAGCACACTGTACTCTTCTGTGCCTCTGCGGGTTTGCTCACCTTTTCCTGTCCTAAAAGTGTCCCTTCTAGTCCAGTGATGTCCCACAAAACTTGCAAGGTCCAGTTCAACTGCTGCTCCCTCTAGAAAGCCTTCCTCTTAGCCCCACACCAGGCAGAATTATTCCTTCCCTCCTCTGGCTTCCCTAGAAGCCCACACAGCTTCAAACTAGAGTAACTATAGATGGTGACAGGAACAAAAGTTTTTTCACCTTTGCATCCTCAGAATCTATCACAGCACCTGGCACATAGTAGATATTCAATAAATGTTTATTGAATTGAATTTGTTGAACGTTCCAAAAATTGTGTAACCACAACAGAATTGGTCCTGGAAGACCGTATTTTGGTCATGACGATTATTTGCATACACTCTGCCTACCTCAGAGCACTGTAAATGAGGTCAGAGTCCTTTTCTTATTCATCACTGTACCCCTGACAGCACTCACCATGCTTTGTTCTTAATAAACACACAATAACATTCAAGAAATGGGAATTCTTTAATATAATATAAAGATATGCAATAATTACATGAAGAGAATTGTGAAGTATAATAATTAAATTTCATGTCTTCTGGTCAAAGGGCATACGTACTTTGAAGGCTTACCTTGTAGAGTGTGCCCAGGTAAGAAACACCTGGGCACACAATCCCAATTGTGGAATGCAAAGCGCAGGGAGCTTGGTAGCTCTGCAGCTCACCATCCCAAATCCCCCACTATGCCAGGAAAGAAGCAATGCTCTGACCAGGCACTAGTTTCAAATAATTTCTCCAAGATGGCGCAAGGTACCTAAGAACAAGTGGTGACAATAATTAAAAGCAAAACCAAACAAAGTACGTGTGAGCTGGGCCCTGCTATTATATTACACAGTGATCATCCTACTGCTAATTTATAAGAGGCAGGGAAAGCAGTGGTTAAAGCAGGAACTGCCTCTGCTCCAGTTTCCTTACCTAAAAAAGGAGAATAATGCTTGTAACTACTTCATCAGGTTGACGTGAAAATTAAATGAGTTAATATACTGAAAGAGCTTAAAACAGTGTCTGCCACATAGAGTAAGAGTTTGCTTTTCATTATTATTATTGTTGCTGCTGCTGCTGTTATTAATGACAGAACAACAGGGCAATTTCAGGGGGAAGATGCAAAATGTTCGCCAATCTCAACCAAATTCTAGGCCAAAGTCACTTTGTTTTACTGACCTAGATTTCATTACCAGACCTGAATACTAAAGGAAATCATTAGGTATCCTTGACTTTGCCCTTGAGTGGATCTGAAGCCTCAGAAGTAGTTGGAGATCTTTCCACATCTCCAATGGGCTTTCTGGATTGGATAAAGTGAAAGATTAAAAATTGAGCCCTCCCCCTTTCTTTCCCATCCATCTCCACTTGACCCTCCCTCTGCTGTAGAAAGATTAAAAATTGAGCCCTCCCCCTTTCTTTCCCATCCATCTCCACTCTACCTCACCAGTGCCTGAGAGCACTCTGTGCCTCTCTGACCATTGTCACCCTCATTCTTCCCCTGCCAATTGTATCCCACTTGTCCTTGGGTCCTTTAGCCCTTTCCCTGTGACCATGAACCTCATTTATCACTCATGTGTCTGAGTCCATATGGCACTCATCATCTGGCTTATACAGGTCCCTGTACTTTCCTGTGTGTTAATCTTATTTCTCAGAGAGCAATGAACTCTGCAAAGGCAGGCCAAGCACCTGCCCGGTGCACCAAGTTAATCTGTGCTCTGAATTCCTGCTGCCTGTCTGTAAGGAGGTGCATGATTTTACTCTGATATTTCGCTCTCTTTAGAAAAAAATTTTAGTGCCTGTGATGGGTTGAGAGATTCTAGTCATGTTTTACAAAAGACCTTAAAAGAAAATGTAGAGTAACACGTACCAGGTATTGTCCAGATGTTTATTTTAAATAACTTTTTCCTAGGTGTTAATTTTAAACCCTCTTCTGTTTTCACAGAGGGTACTGCTCCTTTGACATATGTCTTAGAAAGGAAGAGTTCTTCCTTCCCAGGTAGCTGCACGGCCCAGTCCCACCCAGTTTTGAAACCAGTCTGACAAAGACCAATGTTTTCCCAGGGGCTCAGACCCTTACCTGGTAGGTCTGGAACCTGTCTTGTTGCTACCCATCTGCACCATATCTGGTGTACTCGATGCTGAGCCTGACAGGCCATAGCTATCCCTTTCTCCCATAAGAAGGCCCAATTTGTGTGACAGGGCTTCTCCCTCTGTCTCCTACAAAATACTTCCCTTGTGCGCTGGCATGTTTCCTGGTGCCCCAGCTCACTTAGTTAGCCAGCCTGACTCTGTTCATTTCCCCTCCATGGCAGGGGAGCAAGGCACTGCCAGACAAAAGGCTTCAACTTTCAGTGCTCTTATGGGACAAGTTAAGATTACCGAACATTAAGGCCAAGATCAAGGTTAATTCACTGCAGGGAAATGCTTATGATGGAAGAGTAACCCAGAACCAGGAACTCAGAACCAAGCTTAACTATGGGTTACTATGCTATACCGACTGCTGCCAGATTGATTCATTACACTGGACCTTCTCAGAAAGCAATGGCTTGAGTCAAGTATGAATTCACTGACCCCTGCAGTGGGTAGCTGGGCATCCTTCTGATGACCTCCTGAGCCAGAGCTGATTCTAGCTTCTCAACTTTCACCTCCAGCCCCTACCACAGAATCCTGCACAGCTTAATGCCAATCCCTCTGAGACAAGATTTTCTAAGGTTTTCCTTCACGGGAACTAGAGCTCAAAAATAAATCTAGGGGTAGGAGGATACACCAGTCCTCGCGTGCTACCTGGAGGCTCCCACCTTAGCACCATACCAAGTTAAGAGTCCTTTAACAGAGTTCCAGGAGCTGCCACCGGCTCATCAAAACAGGGTGCCCTGGTATGGTTCTCCAGCCCTCGTCCCCCTAATGCTGTCATTTCCAACTAAGAAAGTTTTTATTCGCTGGGCCTGTTTGCCAAAACTCATATAAATCAGAGTGCACCACTTTGCAAGACTTAGATTTGATTAATCTTAAAAAATTTAGAAGCTGCATGAGTGGGGTTTGAGATTAAGTGTGCAAAGATGTCTAGGAGCAGCCTCCCCACAGCCTTCGGATTGAGATGGATGAGGCGCAATACTGGGTTTGAGTTGCCCATAATTGGAAAAGCGTGTGCCCCAAATATCACATTTATCCTCCCTTTCTCCAAGAGCCATAACTCTAAGGCCTTCCGTTAGAACCTCAATAAAGTGAATGTCTTCAACTTTAAGGGTCCCAGATACTCTCGGCGTTTATGATACTTACAGAACAGGGTTAGGAATGCTGCGGATAAAAGGTATTGTGCAGGGAGAGGGGGGTCAATTTCCTAAAGGGATCTGGCCACTAGGCTTCCCTGAGAAAGCAGCACAAAACTGTCGATGAGCAGCATTTGTGAGTGAGTGAACAATAGGAGGGAGTGTGAACACACAAATCCAATTTGCTAACTCCGGGAGGGAGGCTGTGCCCATAGCGGTCACGGCATCCTCCCAGAAGGCGCCCAGGGCACAGTGAGAGTTGCTAGGGGCCAAATTCTAGGGCCTCCATTCACACTCTGTTCTACATAAGTGGACGTGGTTCCTGAAGCTTTGCCAACGTGGTGGCTTGCGAGCAGCAGAAGCCAAAGGAGAGACCAAAATGTGAGCCCCAGGGGCAGGTTCATACGTCTGCCCTCTCGAAGCCCTGAAACGGTGCCAGTGGCATCCGCATAAGAAGCTGAGGGATGACATTCATATAAGCATTCAGCAAATGCCAAGCACCTGCTCTGTGGCAAGTCTTGGGCACGGTGTTGTGAGGAATGCAAATATGTACAAGAAACATTCACCCATCTGAAGAAGCATGCAGGGTCTCTTACCTGGCCACGACTCCGCTGCCTGACTACGACTTCTGCGTGCCAACACCTAATCTGCTATTTGCTCCCTGACCACCTGTCCCCATCCTTTTCCATTTCACCCATCCCTGCTTCCTTAACTCTTCTTATTTTAAATGACATAATGCAGACAGCAAAACAGAAACAACTGTAGATTAGACCTTGGACTTCAAATCTCTCCAGAAAATTAACTTTGTTCTTTGCTCCCTTTGGAATACTTAAATGTTGACATTTAAAAGTTCTACTTGGGCTTCCCTGGTGGCGCAGTGGTTGAGACTCCACCTGCCGATGCAGGGGACACGGGTTCATGCCCCGGTCCGGGAGGATCCCACATGCCGCCGAGCGGCTGGGCCCGTGAGCCATGGCCGCTGAGCCTGCACGTCCGGACCCTGTGCTCCGCAACGGGAGAGGCCACAACAGTGAGAGGCCCGCGTACCAAAAAAAAAAATAGTAATAAATAAATAAATAAAAGTTCTACTAGTGTTTTGTGTGAGTGTGTCTGAATTCACACCCATCACCCATACACAAATAATTCATAGGGGATGTTTCTAGTTAAGCACAGGCCCAGGGCTATAAAACCAACTTTCAATGTGAATCATAAATTAAACTTAAGTATTAAAAAGTTGGCAAGAACCTTAACACGAGATTTTATTTTCATTACAAGTCTGTTGAGTTTGAATAAGGGTCATGCGTAGTAGCTAAGCGGAAGAGTGCCATGTCACAAAAGGAAAAGGGGCTGATTCCTCTTGTTTATATTTTCGAAGGTATAATGCAGGGTCTAAAGAGATGGTATCAATTAGTACAATATTCTGACCACTCATTGGAGCTGGTGGAGTTGGTAACACAAAGAATGAAGGGGCAGGGACTTCCCTGGTGGTGCAGTGGTTAAGAATCCGCCTGCCAATGGAGGGGACACGGGTTCGAGCCCTGGTCCGGGAAGATCCCACATGCCGTGGAGCAACTAAGCCCGTGCGCCACAACTCCTGAGCCTGCGCTCTAGAGCCCACGAGTCACAACTACTGAGCCCACACGCCACAGCTTTTGAAGCCCGCGCGCCTAGAGCCTGTGCTCCGCAACAAGAGAAGCCAAGCAATGAGAAGCCCGTGCACCGCAACGAAGAGTAGCCCCCGCTTGCTGCAACTAGAGAAAGCCCACGTGCGGCAACAAAGACCCAACGTAGACAAAAAAGAAAAAAGAATGAAGGGGCAAGTTAACAGACACCTGAGGATCACAACAGGGCAGTTCACAGGTACCAGCCTATCAACACTCCCTGGGGAACTGCGCAGACTGCAGCATCCCAGGCTGCCCTGAGGTCCTGAGTGAAGAGGCCTGGGGGTGATTCTGATGTAGGTGGTCAGGGGACCATAATGAGAAACTCACATGCTTAGTGAAAACCTGCTCACCAATCCTCCGTCTATATGAAGGGCACACAGGGGTTCATGTGATTATTCTTGCAATTTATTCTTAGGTTTAAATTTTTGTAAAATAAAAAGTAAAACAAAAAACCCATCCTCTCACTGTGTGCCTAATTCTCCAAACACTTCCACATCTCAGAAACATAAGCAAATAAGACAAAGGGGAGCTGGAATGTACCTCCAGCCCCTAGTTCTTGGCTCAGTCCAGATCTATGTGTGCCTTGAAATTCTTCTACACTTGTTGAAAAGCCACATAGGGGATGCTTAGTCAGAAGCCTGGCCACTTTAGATCAGACCAGATGACAGACTGACAGCGTATACTAAGGGGTACTTTTGTGCCGGACCCTCCAGAGGACAGAAGAGGGGCCCTGCCAGATCCACAGGTGTAGATGCCTTTTCCCCACTGGGTGAGGAGCCGCAGTCAGAAATTCTTTTCCTAGGGGCTAAGAACCCAACATATGTGACTGATTAGAGCTAATATCTCATTTCTAATTCCATTGATTCCTTGAAAAGAGCATGTCTCAAAGACCATGGCTATTCTTAGCAATTTCAACTCCTCCCCCACGGTGCTCACTGCCTCCGAGACAGGGAGAAGGTGGCCAGCAGGGACTCTTTTTTTTTTTTTTGCGGTACGCGAGCCTCTCACTGCTGTGGCCTCTCCCGTTGCGGAGCACAGGCTCCGGACGCGCAGGCTCACCGGTCATGGCTCACGGGCCTAGCCGCTCCCGCGGCATGTGGGATCTTCCCGGACCGGGGCATGAACCCGTGTCCCCTGCATCGGCAGGCGGACTCTCAACTACTGCGCCACCAGGGAAGCCCAGGGACTCTTGTCAGACGTGGGCAGCGAGGATTCCTGCCCCTTTCCAAGCGCCGGTGGGACACGATGTCCAAAGCACATGTCTGCAGTCAGAGACACAGACCCATACGGGGGTCTTTTCCACCTCCTGTCTTTCCCGTTTCCAAGCCACAGCTGTGGTAGAGCCACCATTAATAACGAGAAGGCTCCTTTCTGGGCTCAAGAACTCTCCGACTTCCTCATCCAAAATGCATTCCTTCTCCCTGGCCCTTTAATCTTCCTGTGGTTTGGTAGGAAATCCTCCCCATGGCCTTCCTTTTTGTTACTGCAGGGAATAAAGGAAAAGCTTGGGTCCCATCCATCCGAACAAAAGATTTTAGTCTTCAGAGTGAATTTCTCAATGTAGACATAGCAGCATTTCAGGAGGCCTGACCCTTGTACCCCTCGGACAGAACTGAGGAACAAATAGAGTTGGACTTGCCCAGTCAGCCCTTTCGAGCTGTGTGGGGTTCCACACAACACCTCGCTGGTTTTCCCTGTGGTGGCCTCAGTGAGTGTTTATTGAGCTGAGTTAATCACATGGGATCCCCCTCAGCATTCTTCATAGCCAGCCCTTGTTTTTGAGAGGTCCTGTGGTTTCACAGACAACACCTCAGACCCAGAACAAATGACCTGATACCTAGTTCCAGCACTGCCACCAAGCAGCTGTGTGATCTCAGGCAAGTCTCCTCCTGACTTCTCTGAGTCTCACTTTCTGCATCGGTGAGAACAAGAGCCTTGAATCAGAGCTACTCAATGTTTTCTATGACCTCTTCAAGGTCTAAAGAGGGACAAATAAAGATCTGAGTCAATGCCGTAAGTAGACATTTCCACCAAGTTGCCAAAGGCCACCATATATTTCTATGTTCTGGTCTCTATTCTTCTGGCTTTGAAATAGACCAAGTTGAATGCAACCTCATGGTTCACATTTGTACGGCAAAAATCAGAGCCCCCAAAGCCAGCACTGGGGATAAAATGATGATAAATGGAAACTAACTCTATCATCCAAAAGTACCCCCTCAAACTCTGAAGAAATATTGATAATAACTCTCCATCTGCTGAATAAATCAGAACAAGACTGGAGATCCTACCCGACATTGTTTGAGCATGGAGGACAGCCAGTAAAGTACTAGGGTTTCATGAAAACCGATCTCAGGAGGACTGACATAAATAAAACATGTCAAAGTTTTAAAGAGGAAAATGAAAATAAAAGGGATAGCAGAAGTGTTTTCTGTTTATTATTATCCTCATTGTAAAGAACTTTTGTAGAAACAGCACAGGTCTAGGAATCAAGACGCTTGCCTTCCAATATAGTCTGTACCACTGTTTCCCACCTAAACTTTAAGATCATCTCACCTCTTGCCAGGCTACTTCGCCTGGTGATTGTGAGGCGCGAATAAAAAATTAAATAAAACATATAAAAGTTCTTTGAGAAAAAAAGTGCCTAAAACCTAAGATACTATGTGAATAAACTGCATGGTTAATTACAAATAACAGTAGTGGAATAACTCCTCCAAGTACTAGAGTGAAAGAGCTGTGGAAGGCAGAGCCTGTAGGGCGCCCCCTGCAGGTTGTCCCACATGCTGGCACCAGGCTACAGCCCAAGATTTCCAGCCCTACGGGACCCTCAGGGGATCTGAGCTCAGCTTGTGCTAAGCAGCGAGACCTGTGGTGAGGATGAGTGGGGGGGGAGCTGAGCGAGAAAGCTCAGCTTAGTCTTTACTGCCAAGATTCCTACAATGCTATTAAGGCCCACCGGGGTCCCCTCCCCACCAAGTCCCAGATCTGTTGGAAAGGGCCCAGATTTTTAAAAGTGAGGCTGTTAGTTATCCTGGCCTCTTGCTCTCTTTGATCTAAATACTCTGGGGGAGAGCCCAGGTTCTCCCAAAGTCCTCTCAAAGCGCCAGATAGCCCTGGGTGACAGATGGTCAGTTACTACTTGGAGTGTGAGAGGGGTTAGGGAACCTCTACCACGTCTGCAGACCTGTTGGCTTATATAGAGATTTTTGGTGCCTCCAGTGAATATCTGTTATGCTCCCCACCCCCAAACAATGTAAATGCAGTCTACAGTCTAAATGACTAATCAGCCATATAATGGACCAAAATATCTTCTTAGGCTAAAGTAAGAACAGCTGTAATGATTGTAGTACATAGCTGGAAACTCAAACTGGGATAAGGCCAATAATTTATAGTTATCTCTGCATGTTTACATAAATGTGGTCAAATGCCAGGATTGCTAGCATGTACCATATGGAAAATAAACTCATTCTTTTGGGGGAAGAGAGGGGTGCTCTCTTAGATATTCTAGCTGAGAAAGAGCTTGAAAATACATGGCATAGAAAGTAGGGTGTGCAATCTGAGATACAGATAATAAACTTCGGGAGTTCAACACCACAAAAAAATTTCTCCTTTTTAAAAGTTGTGTTTTCCAAATTTCTCCTTTTCTTTCTCCTTCTTTCCCAGATCCTGAGCTTCTGATGCTGATAGAATGTCTGAAGCTGCTGCCTCAGGGGCACACACTATTCTTCTCAGGCTTCTTGGTTCGTGGGTGGGGTCACAGGAGTGTCAGAGATTGTGTTTGACTTTCTAATATTGACGCAGGGTAAAGTGATTCCCCAAAGAGAAAGAAAAGGGGATTGAATTATCACGTGCCTTGTCAGCCATGATATGGTCCATTTCCACAGCTTTTAGGGCAAGAAAGTTGTGTTACTTGAACAAAATAGGTATTCCAAAGAATCACAGAAGTTTAGCATTTGAGGGAAATTTAAGAATCGTTACATTTTACTGACAAAAACTGTTCCCCAAAGAGGTACAGTGGCTTCTTTGAAATGTATTAGTATCAGAGCCATGACTTCCACTTGAAAATACGTATAAAGAGGAAAAATAAGTGAAAGAGGAAGAGGCAAAGGAAGGAAGTTGTTGGTTTTGCAGAGAGAGAGAGTCAGAGACAGAAAGAGACAGAGACAGAGACAGAGAGAGAGACAGAGAGAGAGAGAGGGAGAATAAAGAAAAAACTAAGAGACTTGAGAGAAAGAAGAGGCAGTCTTGTAAGAGGGCAGAGGCAGAGCGGTTGTTGCACAAATAGGAGGAAAAGGCCATGGTGTATATTTAACAATATCCCACGCTTCCCCTCTTTGACTTCCTTTGTGTGCTAACCAACCCTCCAACTTGCCAGATGGCATATCTCAGAAGAATCCAGATTTCTGGGCAATCCCAAGCATTGGAAAGCCTGCCACCAGCTTTAACAAATAGATCTTAACAAATAGTCTAATTTGGACCGAGTCTAGAAGAGACCTGAGAAATCATCTTTTCATTTTTTGATTTTTGTGGGTTTTTTTCCCCCAGCCACACCTAAACCATTCCAGAGAGATGAAACTCTCTAGTGATTCTATTCCCAGAAGGAAGCGGACTGTCTTAAAGCATCTGGCCTGGTGCCCTCATGTTGTCACAGTTCATAGCTCATCTTTCTCTGTGCCCTGGGCAGATGATCTGAATATAGAGTTTACGTGAACTTCAAAGAAAGCTGGCAGGATGGAGTTGGGGGCTCACTGCTTTAATCAAGATGGATTCAAAACCTTTGCTTATCAAGTAGAAAACTAAAACCAGCAATGGAGAATTAATTGACACTGACTAGAAAGGAAATGGCAATTGAAAAGGTGCAGGGAGCTCAATTATATTTAAAGTGATAATACCCTCCTAGCAGTTGATGACGGATCAAGTTTACTTCTTGCCTCCATAAATAACATTAGCACATGGAATTAGATAGCCTCCTATAAGGCACGAGGAGTGTGGGAAAATGTGCAAAAGCTCAAAAACATTGTTTCCGCCTGCATGTCAGGATAATGATAGTCCTCCCTCCTTGACTTGAGTTTCCCTGTTCAAGCTTCCTTGGTTTATGGCGGGAGCTGCACCAACTGGCCACTCCCCCGTGACTCTGCATCTCAGCGGGACATCACTCAACCCTCCACCTGCTTCTTCTCTTCTCAGGCTCTTCTTCACATGGGGACCATCCACATGGAATGCATCAGACGTTGACTTGGGTTCTCAGTTGTTTTTCCCCAAGTTGGTCTCCTTTGGGAAAGCACCAAGTTGGGCACATAGTAGGCGCTCAAAGATGCTTCTTGAGTAAACGAGGGAAAAAGAAACTATCACTCCTGTAACCTCACCCCAGCGCCCAGCACCATGTTAAGCACACAGAGAATATCTGAGCCTTGTTCACAACATGGGGACAAGATGGAGCCCCTACCACTCTAGACTAAGAAGCTTACCGAGTCCCTGGCTGAGAAGACACTGAAAGCCACTTGGAAGTCTTTCAGTGCCAGAGCAGGAAGAAGAGTTGGGGAAGAAAGAAGGCAGACAGGGGAAGAGGCGCCTGGAGCCAGTCCTGGCCACGAATGTCTCACCAACTTCTTCACGGACTATTTTTTGTTGTTGTTGTTCTCTCCTTCGTCTAAAACAAAGAAACGATTTCTAAGACCTCTACTTCCCTCAGCATCTTACAGACATCAAAGGGGGACTTTGTTCAAACATAGGACCCCAAAAGAAAGATAAGCACTAACATATTGAATGTTTTTCACTCTCCCTTAGGGAGTTTTTTCAAATGACACAAAGAACATCACCCCCTTTCCCTAACCTACTCCCACTCCGAGTCTGCTGCTGCTTTTCCTGTTCAGTCCTCTCCAAGTAAAGATGCGATCAAGGGGAAGATATGCACAATATGCTAGGACTTTCCTCTCATGTTCTAAGGGGCAGCGGAGAGGCAAAAGAAGAAACTAGACAGAGCTAGTAAAGGCAAATCCCTCTAGGAACATGTACAGTATTTTAAAAAATATTTTTCAAAGAAGATAAGCGGTCAGTAAGCACATGAAGAGATGTTCAGAATCGTTAGTCATTAGAGAAATGCAAATCACAACCACAATGAGATATCACTTCCCACTCACCAGGATAGCTAAAGTAAAAATGACAGAAAATAACAAGTGTTGATGAGGATCCAGGGACACCGGAACCCTTCTATATGGCTAGTTGGAATATAAAATCGTGCAGCTTCTTTGGAAAACAGTTTCGCACTTTCTTAAAAAATTAAACACAGACTTATATGACCCAGCAATTCCATTAAGTTTATACCCAAGAGAACGGAAAACATATGTGCACACAGAAATTTGTATACAAATGCTCACAGAAGCCCTATTCATAATAACCCAAAGATGGAAACAACCAAAAGATGGACCAAATGTCCATCATCTGATGAATAGATAAGATGTTCTATATCAATACAATGAAATATTATTTAGCCGTAAAAGGAATGAAGTACTAATACATGCTACAACATGGATGAACCTTGAACAGATGATAAGTGAAAGAAGCCAGATACAGAAGTCCACATACTCTATGACCCATTTATATGAAATATCCAGATAGGAAAACACAGGGACAGAAAGTAAATTAGTGATTGCCAGGGGTTGGGGAGAGGTGATAATGCAGAATGACTGCTAAGGGGTCAGGGTTTCTTTCAGGAGTAATGAAAATTTCCTAGAATTAGATAGTAGCAATAGTTGCACAACCTTCTGAATATATTTTAAAAAAAACATTGAATTGTACACTTTAAAAGGGTAAATTGTATGGTATGTGAATTATATATCAATAAAAAAGATATTTTAAAAGATCCTGGTATTTTTTTTTTTGCGGTACATGGGCCTCTCACTGCTGTGGCCTCTCCCGTTGCGGAGCACAGGCTCCGGACACGCAGGCTCAGCGGCCATGGCTCACGGGCCCAGCCGCTCCGCGGCATGTGGGATCTTCCCAGACCGGGGCACGAACCCGTGTCCCCTGTATCGGCAGGCGGACTCTCAACCACTGTGCCACCAGGGAAGCCCGATTCTGGTATTTCTTAAAGGACATTAAGGACTCTGCTGGGAACTCTAATATCAACTTGAAAAGTCTTTCTAGTTCCAGTGAGCACCAGCCTCCTCACCCCTCATCTCCCAACTCCAATCCCAATGCAGCCCAGATCCATAATCCCTAGCTATCTACCCCTAAAGGAAAAAAACAGGAGGACAGATAGCAATCAGCAATTGGAGGTGAATTCAGACTCATCTGACTTTTGCAGACATTCCCTGTGCGGAGGTGGGGAGGAGGCTGGACAGAGGAAGAGGAATAATGGAAGGTGAACTGCCATATCCCTAGAAGTGGCCACACAATGAGTGTGAAAGGAAGGCAGTGTCTCCAGAGAGGCCTCTCTTGAATCCCTCTCCGAGTGTTGACTCTACATTAGTGCGGCCAGCATAATCCGCTTTAGACACAAAAGTAGTTGACGGAAGATGGGAGGTCAGCTCTGAGCAAATGTGAGGCTTGTCTGCCTGCTGGGCTCCTGCCCCAGCAGGAGCTCCAGCTCCAGCTCCCACTTTGCTGGCCTAACTTCTCCCTTTCTCTCTCCTAGGATGTGTGACATCCTCTGAAGGGATGCCAGTGTATCGCATGATTAGTTGCTTATTTAACTGTTTTTAAAGTTCAACTCTAAAAAACCAAAATGATATCTTTAGAAGAGGCTAGGGGACAAAGTGAGAGAGTGACATGGACATATATTCACTACCAAATGTAAGGTAGATAGCTAGTGTGAAGCAGCCGCATAGCACAGGGAGATCAGCTCCGTGCTTTGTGACCACCTAGAGGGTTGGGATAGCGAGGGTGGGAGGGAGGGAGACGCAAGAGGGAGGAGATATGGGGATATATGTATATGTATATCTGATTCACTTTGTTATAAAGCAGAAACTAACACACCTTGTAAAGCAATTATACGCCAATAAAGATGTTAAAAAAAAAAAAAGAAGAGTCTAGGGAACATTTTTACTTTTTTTTTTTTTAAATAGCTTTTATCTTGCTTTTCCTATGCAAATCATACCACTAAAGAAAACAAAACTATCTGGGTACTTAATTAGAATATTTTAACAAATTCACAAAGAAAGAATAATAGAATTGGAAAGTCAGTGTAATCTTAATGAACTAACAAATAGAGTGTTGGACATCAATGACTACTAATACCACAAGGATAGACATTGAGATGTATATGCCTCCTGATGAAGAACATATCACCCACGAGGTTGTCATGACCGAAAGGTTAGAAGAAAAAAAGAGAGAACCTGGATTGGATAAGTGGAAACATATAAGAGGAACAGACTAAGCTTTGCTCTGGGGAAGCAATCAGTAAAATTCAGACTGTAGGAAACTGCAGAAAAGTGATCCAATTTCTTCATTAAGTGAATTGTAAGGAAAAATAAGGTCATGGTGGGGAAAACCTATGCATTAAAAGATGTTTAAAAGATAATTTAGGGGAATTCCCTGGCGATCCAGTGGTTAAGACTTTGCCTTCCAATTCAGGGGTGTGCGGGTTCGACCCCTGGTCAGGGAGCTAAGATCTCACATGCCTCGCGGCCAAAAAATCAAAACATATAACAGAAGCAATATTGTACCAAATTCAATGAAGACTTTAAAAATGGTCCACATTAAAAAAAAATCTTAAAAAAAAAGATAATTTAAAAAACAGGTAAAATGAAACTAGTGTTTAGGAACATACACTTAGGTGATAAGACTAAAGAAAAGTGGTAAGTGGTTGCAGTGAAAGTTAGGTGGGCTGGTGGTTACTCTAGCAGGGAGAGAGGCCATGGTTGAGGGGGAGCATTTAGGGGGCTTCTGGGGTGACTGGAAAAATTCTCTTATCATGGGTAGTGTTTATAAGAGTCCCAGCCTTAAAGCAGTGATTTTAACCTGCACGTTTGCTTTTTATGGTTTTCTGATACTTATTATAACAGGAACAAAGAGTTTTAAATAAAATTTAAATGAATTAAAGTCAGCTATGATGGGAGAGATGGGAAAGAAAACCCAGAAAATGGAAAGAATGATACTAAGAGTCACATTTCTGTGACACCATTACTTTTTATGGCAAAAGCGAGAACTCATTTCTTTACTACAAAGGGGACTGTTGGTGGGGGCTTCCCTCTTTGAAATGCACACTTATTTAGCCACCTAGAATTCTTGCAATGGAGTTAAGGTGGAGATGGAAGGGTTAGTAGGGAAGAGACTGAAACAGAGACTGGCTAGGTGATTGTTTGTGTGGGCTGGGGGAACGGGAAACATCTTGAGACCACCATTTGGTAGAGGCCTGGGCAGCAGCATGGAAGGCATATGGCATAGTATCTGCAGTGACCCCCACCAGTGAGACACCAGCTTCCCCAGGAGCAGCTGGGGAAGTCAGGACCCGTGCGGGGAAATGTCAGCCGTGTCACAACCTTGGCAGCACAGAAGCGAGGCCTCTGTGTCTGCCTGTCCGCATGTCTGTCAGCATGATATTTTGGGTCAATAAATATTCACTAGGATGCACCATTTCAGCTGACCTATGCTACCCCCTCTGCTGCAGGAGAAAATAAACAGGGCTGGTAGGTGCAGAGGACTCCTGCCCCCTTCAGAGCTGCCATTGTGCTCTGTGTGTGAGCCAAGAGCTCAGGCAAATGTTTGCCTCCTTGAGTCCGTTGGGACTTGTGCATCTAATATCTGGCAAGAACCCAACTCCTTCCCTGTGTGTTAAATGGTAACATAGTGCCATCGACATGTCCACTCTGAGAGAATAACATTCAAGGGGAGGTTAGTTCGTCAGTGAGCAACTCTCTGTTACATGCCAGTGGGAGGATTACCCTGGCACAGTTTCTTTCTTCCTCCTCTGTGCCCTCAACATCTATGTCCATATATCTGTTTGCATTTTTCCTTTCATTGCTATTGTCTAGGCATCTGTGTTCACAGCCAGACTGGGAGCCATTCAGTAAACAATAAATGTTCAATAAACATTTACTGAGCATTCTTATGTGCAAAGCATGATGCTAGATAAAGTGGCAAACAAAATAGTACCTCACAGACCTAAGAGATATTAAACAAATATACAAACAAATGCATCATTACACATGTTGCGAATGCTGAGAAGGAAGAAAAAAAAGGTAAGATGAATGATTACGTAAGGAGATCTGTTTGATATTGCCACATCAGGGAAAACTTCAGTGAGAAAGAATTAAGTAGGGGTTGGTCAGCCTAGGGATGCAGAGTGTGCTGCTGGGCAGGGAGTGTGTCCAGAGCATGAGGGTGAGAGGGACAATGGTGCAAGCCAGGGATGGAGAGGGATGGTGCAGGGTCATGATATGAAGAGCCTGGTAGACCTCGATAAGGTCTTAGATTGTTTTCCTAAGGTCAAGGGGAAGGAGCACACGTTTAGAACTGGAGGACTGGTTAGGTAACTAGCACAGTGGACAAAAAGAGTGATGATGGAGGTATGGACCACAGTGGAGAAGGTAGTGATGGAGAAAAGTCAGCAGATCTGAGACGTATCTGGGAGGCAGATTTGTTCGGACTCTGGTGGATGTGAGTGGTAAGGGTTCATTTCACAACTTTTGGAAAAAGCACCCAGGTAGGTGAAGGTAGCATTTACTAGCAAAACACAATATCCAAACAATACAAGACTAGCACATAAACGCACAAATGCTAAAGCATGACTAAACGCATTTCTGAATATCAATACAAACGCTCCAAATAAAAAATTAGCAAATTGAATCCTAGTGTAATACGAGTAGCTAACATGTATTAAGCATATAAATTTACCATGGGCCAAACACTGTTCTAGCTATATTAACACATTTATCTCCACAACCACAACATAAGTACTATTATTGTCCTCATTTTACTGACGGGTAAATTGTGGTTCAGAATAATGAGCTACTTTACCTGTATCAACATGGATGACTCTCCCAGACATAATGGTAAGTAGAAGAAGCCAGAGACTTCTTTCTGTGTACTTGTTTCTACATATGATTCCATTTAGTATATGAAGTTCAAAAATGGGCAATACTTGAACGGGCAATCCTATGGTGTCAGGATAGGGGTTACTCTGTAGGGAAGTACTGACCGGAAAGGAACATGAGGGAGCCTTCCTGGGAGCTGGAAATGTTATTTTTATACATCTAGGTGATTGTTGTGTGATATACACAAACCAGTCTGTAACCTTAAGATCTGTGCACTTTACTATATATGTTTTACCACGATTTTAATAAAAGGCAATGACAACCTTGGAAAAGATATTTGGAGGACATGTAGAAGATAAAAATAATAATATCTTTATACAGAGCCCTAAAAATTAATAAAGTTAAAAAAATCAATCTATTTGTAGACAAAGGACATAAACACACAGTTTAAAAATAAAGAACTATAAGTGAAAATAAATATATATAAAATATGTTTTAGTAGTAAACTAAAAAATACAAGGTAAACATTGAGATATTTTTCTCCTAACAAATGATTAAAATAAAAACGGTTGATAGTATCAAGTATTGTGACAATGTGAGGAAATTCATACTCAATGCTGCACATGGAAGTACAAATTATTACTAATTTTTTGAAGCCAATTTCACTGCATGTATCAAAATTCTTTCCACTAAATATACTTGAAACAGAAATGTTATTTCCCTAAATTAGGTAGTTAGTGAAAAAATAGATAATTTGTGAATAGGTGATTAGTGAAAAAATTGCGTATTTATATAACGGTATGCAGCCTTTATTGTTTTTGTTTTTGATTTTTTGCGGTACGTGGGCCTCTCGCTGTTGTGGCCTCTCCCGTTGCGGAGCACAGGCTCCGCACGCGCAGACTCAGCGGCCATGGCTCACGGGCCCAGCCGCTCCGCGGCATATGGGATCTTCCCGGACCGGGGCACGAACCCATGTCCCCTGCATCGGCAGGCGGACTCTCAACCACTGCGCCACCAGGGAAGCCCGGTATGCAGCCTTTAAAAATAATAATGATCAGCATTTATTAGCATGAAAAGATACCCAAAACATATTGTTTAAAATTTTTAAATTGGGTACAACATCATATATAATTATTATGTGTATCTACATACAAATTTGTGTGTATATATATCTATATATGATAATACATGCACATGAATAATGTACATATTATATAATTATAGCTCTATTAGATGAATGGATGAATATGAACCAAAATGGTAAGAGTAGTTATCTGCTGGTAGAATTATTGGATGATTCTTATTTCTTCCCTAGATTTTGTCTGTATCTCATGAACTTTTTATAATGAGAATATATTTCGCAATCATATTTATGTGAATACATATATATATTCACAATAAAAAGGAAAGCACATCTGGCTAGATTTCCTTGCAATTTTCATTTCCGAGCTCCATCTGCCTTATTTTTCTTTCTATTCAGTAGGTAACAATTCATACAGTGCAGGGGTTCTTACCTGGGGCACTGATTTTTCTCCTAGGTAGTAGTTGGAGGCTTCCCAATATCTTCTGAACATAATTTCTGAGCTCTGGAGAGTTTCCCACATTGTAACCACCAAGACACAGCCAGAAGTCACTGTCCTAGGCTCCCTCGTTGCTGACACCAGACATGTGATAGGTGTTGCCAACCAGATGCACCCACGTGAGTCCTCAGCTTGGAAGCTAATGCTACAAGGAGGCTGACATGATTGTCATCTATCCCAGGTGAACAGGACCACAGGGGCTCAACGGTTGAGTTCCTGGCATTATCAATGCAAACGGAAATGTCTCTCTGAGAAGCAGAGCTGTTGCCAAGTGTTGGCAGCAATGGTGTTTTCACTGGAGCAAATTCTACAGCGTAATTTGGTGTGGTTTCTGGCCTCACTATTTCTAAGTCTGGCTCTCTTGGCCTCCAGAGGATTCTGTGAGTTGCTTAATATTTTGAACAAATTCTTTTTCTGCCTAGACTAGCAGAGTGGATTCTATTATTTGCAACAAAGAACTGTGTCTAACAGTATTACCTTCACCTCATTTTACAGATGAAGAAATTGAGTCTTTAAAAATGGAGAAAATTTCCCAAGATTACACAGCTAGTAAATAATGAGACAAGACAGAAGTCCAAGACTTTTGAGTCAACTTCTAGGCTCTTTAGGATTCTAAAATTAAGATATTCCAATATTCACCATGAAGGAAGCTCATCAATAAAAATAAATTTTACCATTTAATGAATGATTTCTAGGCCAAAATTGCAAATCAGCTGTGAGAGGGATCCTAAAGATCATCTAACCACCCTAATTTACAGATGAGGAGACCAGGGCTCAAAATATGATGGAATTTGCCCAGTGGCACTCAGGGAGGTAATGGCAGAGCAAGGAGAGACAACCAGGTTTGTTGATTCCCATTGCCCTTATATCAGTGAAGGGTGAAGCCATTTATTAACCTACAGAGAAATGCTTATATCACATAAGTCCAATGCTTAAATGAAAATCTTGTTTAAAGAAGATTAAATATGTAAAAGGAAGTAAATATTAAATTTATGATGAATAACCACATTGAAAATATTGCCAACCCGTTACATGGATACCCTGGACTATACCACCATCATCCCCTTTGGGGTGTGTAACTTAGAACCCTGAAGTAGCTTTTGAGAGAAACCTTATGAAACTGGGAAACTGAGATCCCATTTCCACTTGGTTATGAAATGAGAATTTAATCGATCAGGTTTGATGTAAGAAAATTGTCCTTCGTGAAGAAATCGGGAAAGCTGTTAGATCCCTTGTTGATTCAATATAAAATTGTAAGATTGAGTGTCTAAATATTTTAAAATAAAAATATTTGGGGACAGATATTACTATCTGCACATGCATAAATAATATTTTTTGTTTCAATAAAATCTAAGATTTTACCCTATGGGCTATTTCTATTGCCTCTGGGGGTGGGGGAAAGTCTTGCTGCATACAAGGAAAACTGAAACTTTAAACTTGTGATTCATTTCCCTTTAAATCATCCAAATATTACTTTTTATGGGCTATGTAATAGCGAAACAGTCTCTAAGGGGTATTAAAGTATTTCAAGCCTTGCTTCCCTTTAAATAAAACAATAAAATAAATGTTAAAATGGAGGAGGTAGGCTCCAAATGATTCTACTTTGTCTACAAAAATTCTCATCAGTCCAAGATCTAAAATGTCTAAGTGGTTCTGAATTTTCTAAATTCTCCTTTTCTTGTTAAGAATTGACCCTTGTTGTGGAGACTGCCTTGAGTGCTTAAAATCTCTTCTTATCAGAAGAATAAACTGTGTCCCTGAAAACAGAACACCCTGTTTTTCTCCATCAGAAATTACCTTGAGGTGTTTTAAGGTGAAAGTATTATACCAATCTAAACCATATGCTTGTTTACATCCAATCTAAGAGATTGGATATAAACAATCCAAGAGACAATTATTAAAAAATTGTACCTAAGAGAGTCTACTTTTACAAAGCCATCAACTGGTTCAAATAGTGAAGTGTGCAGTTTATTAAAGGCCAAATTAAGTAAAATCACACGTTAATACAATGCGGACTCCTTCCCTTCTTTATCACTATTTTTGAGATGAAAGAAATCAGGTCACTTTTGCCTTAAACCCTCCTTTATCTTAGCTCTCCCATAACTTGGGTAATTCGGAAAGAAGTCTAAGAAGTCTAAGATTGAAGAAGCCTTTTTTCAAACAACAGTTTAAGACATTGTGCCAGTTTCTATAGCAGAAGAAATCACCATAGGGACGTCCCTGGTGGTGCAGTGGTTAAGAATCCGCCTGTCAATGTAGGGGACACTGGTTCGATCCTTGGTCCGGGAAGATCCCACATGCCGTGGAACAACTAAGCCCATGCACCACAACTACCGAGCCTGCGCACTACAGCCCGCAAGCCACAACTACTGAACCCATGCACCACAACTACTGAAGTCTGCGCACCTAGAGCCTCTGCACCGCAACAAGAGAAGCCACTGCAATGAGAAGCCCGCGCACCGTGACAAAGAGTAGCCCCCGCTTGCCACAACTAGAGAAAGCCCATGCACAGCAAGGAAGACCCAACGCAGCCAAAAAATAAATTAAAAAAAAAATTACGAAGACAATAACATTTACTTATATATATATATATATATATAAAGAAATCACCGTAAGTTCTCCATTTCTAGGCTATTGGAGAACTGATCATTAGGATTTTGGGCTGGATTTTGAATCTGAAGACAGACTGGCAGAGGTAACAACACAGCATCTTAAGCAGAAGTCAGAGGAAACCACTCAGAAATTAACTAGTTCATTCCATTAATATTTATTCAGTGCCAAATATGGACAGGCAATATATTTGGCACTGATGATACGACAGCAAACCAGAGAGACATGTATTTTCAAAGAAATTGGATGACTAGAGATTTGTTCGATTTGGTAGTAACAAACACTGATTCTGGGACCTTTTAGTGGCATGTTTTATATTTTCAGAGAAAGGAAACATGGAAGTACAAATAGCCATTGATGAACCTTCACTCTTAGTCCTGAGATATTCAGTCAATGTTTTATATACCCATAGTGCTTTCCTTATCTGGGATCCAATAACCTCATTTATAGTAAATATGATTCACTCAAATTTCCACTGCCCTACTCACTCCCAACTTGTCTTTGCCCCGTACTTCACCATGAAAATTAAAGTCATTGAACTTGTACTCTCCTGACTCTGCACTTTGCTACCTTCGAATTTGTCTAGATCATACATTTTTAATGCAATCCCAATAAATAACATATATAATATATCAGAAGAAACTTGAAAATGATATTAAAGTTCAAGTATAAAAATAACATGTGTGGATACTCAAGGAAATCTTGAAAATAAAAAGAAATAAGAAATAATTAGCTCTACTAGATAATGCAATATATTTTGAAACTTCAACAAGTAAAAAGGTTTGCTATTCAATAAAATGGAAAATCAAAGGGACAGAATAAAGAGTTCAGAAACGGACTCAAGTATCTATGAAAGTTTGGCTTATGATAAAGGTGACATTTCCAACTGGGTAAGGAGGGAAGGGAAGAATTCAAAAAATGATTTTGGGCAACTGGCTAACCATTGGAAAAAATATTAAAACTATATTTCTCTCAATAAAAAAATAAATTCCAGATGGATTAAAGATATAAATGCATAAAACAAAAGATTTGGAAGAAAGCATGAGGAATAACAGAGACTTTACCTTATCTCCTGAAACACTGAAAAAAAAAAAGACAAATATAGGAAACAATGATTTTAAAACACTGGCTATCAGGCAACAAAAGACAGCAGTCTCTGAGATGGAAACAAATGAGTCCCAAGACTGCCCCAGCTCACTGCATTAAGAGAGTTTCAAGGCTGCAGAATAAGGAAGGGGAAGCCAGTTATAGTCCAGTGATCTCTCTGAATTGAAAAGATGCAGCTGGGAGTCCAGGGAGGCCAAGGTAGTTAGAGTTTAAGGGTGGAGTACTACAGAGAAAAGAGCTGCACAGCGAGAGCTCTGGAGATCTTCAGAGGGTCCCCTTGCAGGTAGAGACCTAGTAAAAAGACACAAATCAAATTTCTGGGGTGAAAACTACTACACACATCACATCTTCTTTATCCATTCATCTGTTGAAGGACACTCAGCTTGCTTCCATTACCTTGGCTATTGTAAATAATGCTGCTATGAACATTGGGATGCATATATCTTTTCTAATCAGTGTTTTCACTTTCTTTGGCTATATACCCAGGAGTGTAATTGCTGGATCACGTGGTAGTTCTATACTTAATTTATTGAGAAACCTCCATACTGTTTTCCATAATAGCTGCACCAGTTTACATTCCCACCAACAGTGTTCTAGGGTTCCCTTGTCATGTGCCAGTTGGCCATCTGTATGTCTTCTTTGGAAACATGTCTATTCAGGAATATTGTAAATCAACTATACTGCAATCCAAAAAAAAAAAAAGTAAAAAAACCCCAAAGAACAAAACAAAAATGTCTATTCAGGCCTTTTGCCCATTTTTAATCAGGTTATTTGTTTTTTTATGTTAAGTTATATGAGCTGTTTATATATTTGGGATATTAACCCCTTATCAGACATATCATTTGCAAATATTTTCTCTCATTTAGTAGGTTGTCATTTTGTTTTGTCAATGTTTTTCTCCTTTGCTGTGCCAGGGTTTTTAAGTTTAATTAGGTCCCATTTGTTTATTTTTGCTTTTTTTCCCTTTGCCTAAGGAGACAGATCCAAAAAAAAAAAAACCCGCTATGACTTATGTCAGAATGTTTTGCTTATGTTTTATTCTAGGAGTTTTATCACTTCTGGTCTAACATTTAGGTCTTTAGTCCATTTTGAGTTATTTTTGTATTTAGTGTGGGAAATGTTCTAATTTCATTCTTTTACAGAGAGCTGTTCAGTTTTCCAAGCACCACTTATTGAAAAGACTATCTTTCCCCCATTGTATATTTTTGTCTCCTTTGTCCTAGATTAATTGATCATATGTGTGTGGGTTTATGTCTGGGCTCTCTACCCTGTTCCATTGATCTATGGGTTAGTTTCTGTACCAGTACCATGCTGTTTTGACTGCTGTAGGTTTGTAGTATAGTCTGAAGTGAGGCAAGGTGATACCTCCAGCTTTGTTCTTTTTTATCAAGATTGCTATGGCTACGCGGGGTCTTCTGTGGTTCCATATAAATTTTAGGATTGTTTGTTCTAGTGAAAAGTGTCATGGGTATTTTGATAGGGATTGCATTAAACCTGTTGATTTTTTTGGGTAGTATGGATATTTTAACAATATTAATTCTTCCAATCCATGAACATGGGATATCTTTCCATTTATTTGTATCACCTTCAACTGCCTTCTAGTTTTCATAGTATAGGTCTTTCACCTCCTTGGTTAAGTTTATTACTAGGTATTTTATTCTTTTTGATACAATTTTAAACAGGATTATTTTCTTGCCTTCTCTTTCTGAGAGTTCATTATTGGTGTACAGAAAAGCTGGTGTTTCCCCCTTTCTCTTCTGTGTCCCCTGCTAGGGGTGCAATCCCAACCTGACTGCTCTCCTCTTTTCCCATTTGACTCCATGTGAATCTTTCTTTACAGCCTTGGTTACAGAAGAGCCTTTCTGCCAGTCTTCAGTTTGTTTTCAGCAAGTGTTGCTCCACATGTAGATGTATTTTTGATGTGTTTGTGGGGGGAGGTGAGTTCAGCATCCTCCTACTGCATCATCTTGATTTCTCCTCTGAAGAAAAAATTTTAAAAACACATAACAAAATGTGTTGAAAATACACACAATGTATTTAAGAATTAAAGGGTTAGCCTAAAATGATAAAGTTTCTTAATATCAGTAAGGAAAAAAAAATGAGCAATTTATGGAAAAATTGGGGGAAAATGTTATATTAGTCATACATTGCTGTATTATGGATTACCCCAAAATTTAGCAGCTTAAAACAACCTACAAACATCTACTATCTCACAACTTCTCTGGGTTGAGGACCTGGAGTGCCTTATCTGGGAGGTTCCAGCTCTGTGTTTCTTGTGAAGTTGCAGTCAGGCTGTCAGCAGGACCATAGTCTCTGTAGGCCTGACTGGGGGAGGATCTGTTTCAAGCTCACTCATAGAATTGTTGTCAGGCCTTAGTTCCTTGGTGGCTGCTGGCCAGAAACTTCTTCCCATATGGGCCTCTCTCTAAGCTGCCTGGGTGTCCTCATGACATGGAAGCTTCTCCCAACGTGAGTGATGAGGGAGAGACAGACAGAAAGAGAGAGAGAGATCTCAAGACAAAAGCCACAATGTGTTTTTAACCTAATCTTGGAAGTGACACACCATTACTTCCACCATATTCTTTCTTTTAGTCACACAGACCTATTCTGGTACATTGTGGGAAGTACTATACAAGGGTCTGAATACTAGGAGTTGAGGATCTTAAGGCCATTTTAGAAGCTGCATAGCACAAATATGAACACATAGTTCATAGATCAAGAAATACAACCAGCCAATAAACATATTAAAAGCTGCCTAGGGGGCTTCCCTGGTGGCGCAGTGGTTGAGAGTCTGCCTGCCGATGCGGGGGACGCGGGCTCGTGCCCCAGTCCGAGAGGATCCCACATGCCGCGGAGCGGCTGGGCCCGTGAGCCATGGCTGCTGAGCCTGCGCGTCCGGAGCCTGTGCCCCGCAGCGAGAGAGGCCACAACAGTGAGAGGCCCGCGTACCGCAAAAAAAAAAAAAAAAAAGCTGCCTAATCTCACACATCATTAAAGAAGTATGAATTAAAACAACAATAAAGATATTTTTCATATATTAGACTGACAAAGATTAAAAAGTCTGGTTTTAACAGTGTTCAAAGGATGTGAAGAAAGAGGCATATAGATACACTCACTCTAAGATAGGAGTATAAACTTTGGAGGGGTAATTACTGATAACTTTCACCTAGATATTCAACCTCTAAAATTTTATCCTATGCATATATTTGTACAAGTACACATACACACAGTACTGTTCATTACAGTATTATTTGTAAAAGCAAATAACTGGACACAGCTTCAATGCCTCTTCCTTGAGTACTAGACTCAAATGAATTATGATAACCCATTCATTGACACATTAGCCAGCTATTAAAAGAGAATTCTAAGATATATTATTAGGTTAGAAAAACAAGGTATAAATTGTAAGAATGGCATGCTGCCATATATACTATATATGCACACATACATATATATACACATTCAGCTCTGCTTTCTTCTGTCTTTACAGGGTCAACTTCTCCACCTTTTCTCCTCATTCCACAAACTCACTCCCCCTTTGGACTCTAATCCCTAATTACCCACTCTATTGTGTCATTTCTTTTTCTCTTCTGGCCATTTTCATCTACCTACAAATGTGCTCATCCAAAAGTACTGCCCTCCTTTCTGTCCCCACCCTGTCATCCCAAGCTGTTGACTTACTGCTTTCTTTTTCACCACTTCACTTCTTGATGGAATGATAATAGCTACAGCCAACTGAACACCCACTGTGTGCCAGGCAGTAAATTCTTAATGTATAAGTCACTTAACCCTCAAAACAACTCGATGAGATAGGTACTATATTTTATAGATATGGAGACTGAGGAAAAGGGAGGTTAAGTCCCTTTTAACTCTAAGATCACAGAGTTAGTAAACAATGGAGCTGGGATGCTAATGCTAGCAGTCTTATTCTAGGGTCTGTGCTTTTAACTACTGCTTCCCCTAAATAGGTTTTTATTTGTCCCCCACTTCTTCCCATTAATTTCTCAGACCTTGCAATCTGGCTTCTACTCTCTAGCTCAATCAACGAAATAGTACAAAAGTTTGTTTTCAAACTTTAGCCTACTAAATCTCTTTGTGGCATTAATTCTGATAACTCCCTCCCTCTTAAACTGCTTTCGTTTATTTTTATAAGACACTCTTTTGTTTCTCTTCCCACTTCGTTTACTAGCCTTTTATCATTTCCTTTGCAGATTCTTCTTTCTTCAGTCACCCTTTCCAAAGGGTGAAGATTTGGAAAGGGTGACTGAAGATTCCATCAGTGATCCTCTTCTCCATCTCCATGCCCCTCCTGAAGTGAGGTCCCATTCCATGCCACTCATCTCTAACCCTGCTTATTCTGTGAACTCTAGGTTTATACTCTCTTCAGTGGATATCTACAAAGGGGTGTTTCCTGGTCACCAAACCAGTAACTCCAAAAATCTCAAACCATATCCATCTTCCAGCTCCTGTTTTTGTCTTCCTTATACTTGTATTTTTATCAATTAGGTCGCTCAAATAGAAACTGCAGAGTCATCTTTTAATATCATTCTCCTCCTTCTTATCCACTTGCTTTAGTTCAGGTTGTCTGACTATACAACTATACTATGACAGTACCTTCATGATTATCTTCCAGTCTGTCTCACTTCCAAGATATACTTCACACTGGTGCTAGAATATTCTTAAAAAAAATCTGTTCCCTCTACTTCCATATTTAAAGTCCCTTGATGTCTATTCATAGTTAACAATGACAATAAAAACCCAACCTCCCTAGCTTATCATTCAAAGAATTAAATTATCTGCTTCTACATACCTTTCCAGCCTCATCTCCCATCAGTCCCTCTCACCTGCCCTAAGCTGCAGGTTCCTAGAACTACTTCCTTGTCGCCAAGCACATGTCCCCATGTTTTCACACCACTAGGCTCTTGCACTTGTTATTCCCTCTGCCATGAGTTGCTTCCATTCTTTTCATGGTTGGAAAATTCCTGATAATATTTTAAGACTGGGTCAAATGGTGCTTCCCTCATGAAGACTTCTTTAGATTTATTCATCATTTTATTCTTTCATATCAACCTGACATTATATACATTTATCTATTATAACATTTGTTATAGTTTACTTAAATTACCTGTTTACATGTCCATCTCCCCACTAAACTCTGGACCCATTGTTGCTAGGCCCATATCTTATTTAATTTTATATTCTCAGAACCAGGCACACAAACTTCTTTCTGTGATTTTGCAGAAATGGTAAATATCTTTGGAAAATATTCTAATTGCATCTTAGGTATGTTTGCTAAAATATGGGCTCAAGTCATACTCTATCCAATTTGTAAAAACACACAGCCAAAACCTATTCATCCCCTAGAAGTGAGAGATCCATAAGTTCATTGGATTTTGAGTGAGATTTTTCCTCAGTTCCTATTTTATCTGGATCATTTTACTCAATAACCCACACTAACAAGCAAGTAATAAGCAATAAACTTGGCTTTGTCTATCAACAGGTTATTTTAGGTAGTCTTTGCAGGGAGGTAAAATTGGCAAAGGTTTAACGATAGATTAAACACAGCTGAAGAGAGTATTACAATGAAATAGAATCAGGGTCAGCAAATCTTTTTAATAAAAGGCCAGATAGTAAATATTTTAGGTTATGCAGGTTCAGGCTTCTTCATAAGTAGTATTCAACTCTGCTGATGTAGCACAAAAAGAGCCATGGACAATACAAACACAAGTGAGTGTGGCTATGTACTAATAAAATCTTTATTTATAGGTGCTAAAATTTGAATTCTATGTATTTTTCATGCATCACAAAACATTATCTTCTTAAAAGTTTTTTCAATCATTTAAAAATATAAAAGTCAGTCTTCATTCATGGGCTGTAAAGAGGCAGTGATTCAGATTTGGCCATTGGGCCATAGTTCACTGACTCCTGAACTAGAAAAAAAAAATGGTTCTGTGCACAATTATCTAGAAATACAAATGGAGAGACAAAATGAAAAAATACACAAGAGATGGTAAGATACATAGAGAATATAGTGAGAAGGTCCAAAAGACGTTAATTGTGAGGCCCATAAGGAAAGGAACGAGATGACTAAGATTTTTCTAGAACTGATAAAAACACCATCCACAGGTTCAAAATGTCCAATGCTTCCTTAATGAAATAAGCTTTAAGTTTATATATAATGTTGATATATCATACTGGAACTCCGGACCATCAAAAAATAATGAAAGAAATCATTAAAGCACCAGAGAAAGACTTAGACTTACAGCTGATATTGCAACAGCAATAACAGAAACCAGAAACCAGTGAAATGATAACTTTAATAGGAGAAAACCAAATAACTGCCCACCTAAAATTATTTAGCCCCCAAATCCATCCTTTGAGAATGAAAAATAAATGAATTTTTAGACAAAACCAGAGTCTATCACAAGTTTTATATTTATATAAAACTATAAAGAAAAACAAGGAGGGGGAGGATTGTGATGAGAAAGGTATACACTGATCTGCAGGCTGGTAATGTGCTATTTCTTAATCTGAGCAGAGGTTACCCATTATGTGCTTATTTTTATACAATACATTTAAGTTTTGTACATGGTTCTATATGTGTGTGGCATCCCAAAACTTGAAAAGGACTTTAACAAAAAATAAGCCAGTCCAGCTAAATAACACTATCACTGAATTCTGCTTCACTTCATAAAAACATGATTCAGAACAAATTTTGCCCCTTTGCGTCATATATTATTCTATAGTCAACACTGAATTCCATACACAGGAATCACCCACAAAGCTGACTGATAAGGCCCAGACTATTTAGATTCTCAAAGAGTCTACATCCAATACATAAGAAATGATGGGAACGGATGTTTCCTACAAAAATATCTGACTTTCAATAGTATCAAGCCAGTCTTTTCAACCTGTTTTCCAGTATTTCAATCAATACTTTAAATTTTGTAATAGATGATTTAGATTAATTTTAGTCTTAATTTTTCAGATAAAGAACTTGTATTCACATAATAATAATGAAGATAATAGCTATCACATACTGAGTGCCTGAGTTTTTAATGAGAGTTTAAAATGCATTGTGTTCTTGCTATGTTCTCGTTGCATCGTATATGTGATCTCATCTAATCACCACTGCAACCCTACAATGTAATATTCGTAACTGTTTTGCGAATGACATTTACAGAGATTAGGTAACTTGTGTATATATAGCTAATAATCTAATGACTATTAACTAGGATTTGAATACAGATCTTTTATATTTCAAACACTCTGTCACGAACCCAGCACAATTGTACATATTGTAGAAAATGTAAAAATGGCACAACACAGTTGAGAGTGTTAAGAGGGTTACAGACATGATGCCATGCCTTGAGAAACATGTCGATATCCCTTCAAGCCTGAGATGCTATTACTCAAGCCAGTGGAGAAGATGGTGATCACACCACTGAACAGCTAGAGAACATGCCAGACACCATACAATGAAAATCGAAGGTGTGTGATACAGAAGCAATAGATTCCGCCTCCTTCTCTTTATTACTTTTATTTTTTTTTTTCTGGCTGCACCACGCAGCTAGTGGAACTTTAGTTCCTCGACCAGGGACTGAACCCGGGCCCTCGGCAGTGAGAGCACAGAGTCCTAACCACAGGACTGCAAGGAATTCCCTACTTTTAACTTTTAAATTCATGAGATTTCTATCTGTGACTGACTTCCACATGTAGCTTGGCCATGAACTATGAATAATCATCACTTCCATGGCTACCTCTAGGCATTGTTTGTTCCTGTAACAACTAACAGAACATTGGGCTTTAGCTATTTCCATTGTTGTGATTAGACCCAATAGTGTCTAACAGAGCAGTGGGTTGGGAGCAGGTGGAAATAATGAAGACCTTCCTTGGATTATGGACGAAAACAATGCTTCTTAATCAGAGGCAACCAGGAGAGGTAAAGAATGCTGCTAAACATCCTACAATGCACACGACAAGACCTCCATCCCCACCTCCCCACCTCCCCACCACCCCAGCAATGAGAATTATCGGGCTCAAAATGCCAATAATGCAGAGTGGAGAAACCCTGGCCAAGAAGAACCTCTGGGAGAAACTCAGACAGAAGAGAATTTGGGAATGTGCCTAGTGATTACAAAATTAATCAGGAGAAAGCAAAAGCACATACACACACAATTGGTTAGAAGAGATGATAAAAGATCTCAATTTATAGTGGCAACCAGAAAGATAAAAAATTACCAAGAAATGGGCACAATTTTTTTTTTTTTTTTTTTTTTTTGCGGTACACGGGCCTCTCACTGCTGCAGCCTCTCCCGTTGCGGAGCACAGGCTCCGGACGCGCAGGCTCAGCGGCCATGGCTCACGGGCCCAGCCGCTCCGCGGCATGTGGGATCCTCCCGGACCGGGGCACGAACCCGCATCCCCCGCATCGGCAGGTGGACTCTCAACCACGGCGCCACCAGGGAAGCCCAAAATGGGCACAATTTATAAAAATAAAACTTTAAAGTCCTACTGAGAGACACACACACAATGAAAAAGTATATCATGTTCTTGGAAAGTAGCAAGCAATATCGTAAACATGCCTACTTTACCTAAATTAATCTATAAATTTAACATGCCCCTGATTTTTTAAATGCCAAAATGATTTGTTTAACAACTCTATTGGAGTATAATTGCTTTACAATGGTGTGCTAGTTTCTGCTTTATAACAAAGTCAATCAGCTATACATATACATATATCCCCATATCTCCTCCCTCTTGCGTCTCCCTCCCACCCTCCCTATCTCACCCCTCTAGGTGGTCACAAAGCAACAAGCTGATTTCCCTATGCTATGCGGCTGCTTCCCACTAGCTATCTATTTTACATTTGGTAGCATATATAACTCCATGCCACTCTCTCACTTCGTCTCGGCTTACCCTTCCCCCTCCCCTGTCCTCAAGTCCATTCTCTACGTCTGCGTCTTTATTGCTGGCCTGCCCCTAGGTTCTTCACAACCATTTTTTTTTTCAGATTCCATATACGTGTGTTAGCATACGGTATTTATTTTTCTCTTTCTGACTTACTTCACACTGTATGACAGTCTCTAGGTCCATCCACCTCACTACAAATAACTCAATTTCGTTTCTTTTTATGGCTGAGTAATATGCCATTGTATATATGTGCCACATTTTCTTTATCCATTCATCTGTCGATGGACACTTAAGTTGCTTCCATGTCATGGCTATTGTAAATAGAGCTGCAGTGAACATTGTGGTACATGACTCTTTTTGAATTATGGACTTCTCAGGGTGTATGCCAGGTAGTGGGATTGCTGGGTCGTATGGTAGTTCTATTTTTAGTTTTTTAAGGAACCTCCTGTTCTCCATAGTGGCTCTATCAATTTACATTCTCACCAACAGTGCAAGAGGGTTCCCTTTTCTTCACACCCTCTCCAGCATTTATTGTTCATAGATTTTTTGATGGCCATTCTGACTGGTGTGAGGTGATACCTCATTGTAGTTTTGATTTGCATTTCTCTAATGATTAGTGATGTTGAGCATCCTTTCATTTGTTTGTTGGCAATCTGTATATCTTCTCTGCAGAAATGTCTATTTAGGTCTTCTGCCATTTTTGCATTGGGTTGTTTGCTTTTTAATATTGAGCTGCATGAGCTGCTTATAAGCTGCATGAGGTGCTTGTAACTTTTGGAAATTAATCCTTTGTCAGTTGCTTCATTTGCAAATATTTTCTCCCATTCTGAGGATTTTCTTTTTGTCTTCTTTATGGTTTCCTTTGATGTGCAAAAGCTTTTAAGTTTCATTAGGTCCCATTTGTTTATTTTTGTTTTTATTTTCTTTTCTCTAGGAGGTGGGTCAAAAAGGATCTTGCTGTGATATATGTCATAGTGTTCTGCCTATGTTTTCCACTAAGAATTTGAGAGGGTCTGGCCTTAAATTTAGGTCTTTAATCCATTTTTAGTTTATTTTTGTGTATGGTGTTAGGGAGTGTTCTAACTTCAATCTTTTACATGTAGCTGTCCACTTTTCCCAGCACTTATTGAAGAGGCTGTCCTTTCTCCATTGTATATTCTTGCCTCCTTTATCAAAAGTAAGGTGACCATATGTGTGTGGGTATATCCCTGGGCTTTCTATCCTGTTCTATTCATCTATATTTCTGTTTTGGGGCCAGTACCATACTGTCTTGATTACTGTAGCTTTGTAGTATAGTCAGATGTCCAGGAGCCCAATTCCTCCAGCTCCGTTTTTCTTTCTCAAGACTGCTTTTGCTATTCGGGGTCTTTTGTGTTTCCATACAAATTGTGAAATTTTTTGTTCTAGTTCTGTGAAAAATGCCATTGGTAGTTTGACAGGGATTGCATTGAATCTGTAGATTGCTTTGGGTAGTAGAGTCATTTTCACAATGTTGATTCTTCCAATCCAAGAATATGGTATATCCCTCCATCTGTTGGCATCATCTTTAATTTCTTTCATCAGTGTCTTATAATTTTCTCCATACAGGTCTTTTGTCTCCTTAGGTAGGTTTATTCCTAGGTATTTTATTCTTTTTGTTGCAGTGGTAAATGGGAGTATTTCCTTAATTTCTCTTTCAGATTTTTCATCATTAGTGTATAGGAATGCAAGAGATTTCCGTGCATTAATTTTGTATCCGGCTACTTAACCAAATTCATTGATTAGCTCTAATAGCTTTCTGGTGGCATCTTAGGATTCTCTATGTATACTATCATGTCATCTGCAAACAATGACAGCTTTACTTCTTCTTTTTCGATTTGGATTCATTTTATTTCTTTTTCTTCTCTGATTGCTGGGGCTAAAACTTCCAAAACTATGTTGAATAATAGTGGTGAGAGTGGACAACCTTGTATTGTTCCTGATCTTAAAGGAAATGGTTTCAGTTCTTCACCATTGAGAACGATGTTGGCTGTGGGTTTGTCATATGTGGCCTTTATTATGTTGAGGTAAGTTCCTCTATGCCTACTTTCTGGAGGGTTTTTGTCATAAATGGGTGTTGAATTTCGTTGAAAGCTTTTTCTGCAACTATTGAGATGATCATATGGTTTTTCTCCTTCAATTTGTTAATACAGTTTATCACATTGATTGATTTGTGTATATTGAAGAATCCTTGCATTCCTGGGATAAACTCCAATTGATCATGGTGTATGACCCTTCTAATGTGCTGTTGGATTCTGTTTGCTAGTATTTTGTTGAGGGTTTTTGCATCTATGTTCATCAGTGATATTGGCCTGCAGTTCTCTTTCTTTGTGACATCTTTGTCTGGTTTTGGTATCAGGGTGATGGTGGTCTTGTAGAATGAGTTTGGGAGTGTTCCTCCCTGTGCTATATTTTGGAAGAGTTTGAGAAGGATAGGTGTTAGCTCTTCTCTAAATGTTTGATAGAATTCTCCTGTGAAGCCATCTGGTCCTGGGCTTTTGTTTTGTTGGAAGATTTTTGGAAGATTTTGTTTTGTTGGAAGATTTGTTGGAAGATTTTTAAGCACAGTCTCAATTTCAGTGCTTGTGATTGGCTTGTTTATATTTTCTATTGGCTTCTATTTTTATTTTCTTCTTCTACTTGTATTTTCTTTCTCTTGGTTTATATTTTCTATTGGCAGGTTGTGCATTTCTAAGAATTTGTCCATTTCTTCCAGGTTTTCCATTTTATTGGCATATAGTTGCTTGTAGTAATCTCTCATGATCCTTTGTCCTTCTGCAGAGTCAGTTGTTACTTCCCCTTTTTCATTTCTAATTCTGTTGATTTGAGTCTTCTCCCTTTTTTTCATGATGAATCTGGCTAATGGTTTATCAATTTTGTTTATCTTCTCAAAGAACCAGCTTTTAGTTTTATTGATCTTTGCTATTGTTTCCTTCACTTTTTCATTTATTTCTGATCTGATCTTTATGATTTCTTTCCTTCTGCTAACTTTGTGGGGTTTTTTGTTCTTCTTTCTCTAATTGCTTTAGGTGTAAGGTTAGGTTGTTTATTTGAGATGTTTTTTGTTTCTTGAGGCAGGACTGTATTGCTATAAACTTCCCTCTTAGAACTGCTTGTGCTGCATCCCATAGGTTTTGGGTCATCATGTTTTGTCATTTGTTTCTAGGTATTTTTTAACTTCCTCTTTGATTTCTTCAGTGATCTCTTGATCTCTTAAGTAGTATATTGTTTAGCCTCCATGTGTTTCTATTTTCTACAGATTTTTTCCTGTAATTGATATGTAGTCTCATAGCATTGTGGTCGGAAAAGATACTTGATATGATTTCAATTTTCTTAAATCTACCAAGGCTTGATTTGTGACCCAAGATATGATCTATTCTGGAGAATGTTCCATGAGCACTTGAGAAGAATGTATATTCTGTTGTTTTTGGATGCAGTGTCCTATAAATATCAATTAAGTCCATCTTGTTTAATGTATCTTTTAAAGCTTGTGTTTCCTTATTTATTTTCATTTTGGATGATCTGTCTACTGGTGAAAGTGGGGTGTTAAAGTCCCCTACTATGATTGTGTTACTGTCGATTTCCCCATTTATGGCTGTTAGCATTTGCCTTATGTACTGACGTGCTCCTATGTTCGGTGCATAAATATTTACAATTGTTATATCTTCTTCTTGGATTGATCCCTTGATCATTATGTAGTGTCCTTCTTTGTCTCTTGTAATAGTCTTTATTTTAAAGTCTATTTTGTTTGATATGAGAATTGCTACTCCAGCTTTCTTTTGATTTCCATTTGCATGGAATATCTTTTTCCATCTCCTCCCTTTCAGTCTGTATGTGTCCCTAGGTCTGAAGTGGGTCTCTTGTAGACAGCATATATATGGGTCTTGTTTTTGTATCCATTCAGCCAGTCTATGTCTTTTGGTGGGAGCATTTAATCCATTTACATTTAAGGTAATTATCAATATGTATGTTCCTATTACCATTTTATTAATTGTTTTGGGTTTGTTATTGTAGGTCTTTTCCTTCTCTTGTTGTCTCCTGCCTAGAGAAGTTCCTTTAGCATTTGTTGTAAAGCTGGTTTGGTGGTGCTGAATTCTCTTAGCTTTTGCTTATCTTTAAAGGTTTTAATTTCTCCATCAAATCTGAGTGAGATCCTTGCTGGGTGGAGTAATATTTGTTTTAGATTTTTCCCTTTCATCATTTTAGTTTTATTTTATTTTTTTAATATAAATTTATTTATTTATTTTTAACATCTTTATTGGAGTATAATTGCTTTACAATGGTGTGTTAGTTTCTGTTTTACAACAAAATGCCTTTCATCATTTTAAATATGTCTTGCCACTCCCTTCTGGCTTACAGAGTTTCTGCTGAAAGATCAGCTGTTAACCTTATGCAGATTTCCTTGTATGTTATTTGTTGTTTTTCCCTTGATGCTTTTAATATTTTCTCTTTGTATTTAATTTTTCATAGTTTGATTAATATGTCTTGGCATGTTTCTCCTTGGATTTATCCTGTATGGGAATCTCTGAGCTTCCTGGACTTGATTATTTCCATTCCCATATTAAGGAAGTTTTTAACTATAATCTCTTCAAATATTTTCTCAGTTCCTTTCTTTTTCTCTTCTTCTTCTGGGACCCCTATAATTTGAATGTTGCTGTATTTAAAGTTGTCCCAGAGGTCTCTAAAACTGTCCTCTGTTCTTTGCATTCTGCTGTCTTTATTCTGCTCTGCTGTAGTTATTTCCACTATTTTATTTTCCAGGTCACTTATCTGTTATTCTGCCTCAGTTATTCTGCTATTGATTCCTTCTAGTGAATTTTTAATTTCATTTATTGTGTTGTTCATCATTGTTTGTTTGCTCTTTAGTTTTTCTAGGTCCTTGTTAAACGTTTCTTGTATTATCTCCCTTCTATTGCCAAGATTTTGGATCATTTTTAGTATCATAACTCTGAATTCTTTTTCAGGTAGACTGCCTATTTCCTCTTCATTTGTTTGGTCTGGTGGGTTTTTACCTTGTGCCTTCATCTGCTGTGTGTTTCTCTGTCTTCTCATTTTGCTTAACTTACTGTGTTTGGGGTCTCCTTTTCAAAGTCTGCAGGTTTGTAGTTCCCGTTGTTTTTGGTGTCTGCCCCCAGTGGCTAAGGTTGGTTCAGTGCTGTGTGTAGGCTTCCTGGTGCAGGGGACTAGTGCCGGTGTTCTGGTGGATGAGGCTGGATTTTGTCTTTCTCATGGGCAGGACCGTGTCCGGTGGTGTGTTTTGGGGTGTCTGTGACCTTATTATGATTTTAGGCAGCCTCTCTGTTAATGGGTGGGGTTGTGTTCCTGTCTTCCTAGTTGTTTGGCATAGGGTGTCCAGCACTGTAGCTTGCTGGTTGTTGAGTGGAGGTGGGTCTTAGCATTGAGATGGAGATCTCTGGGAGAGCTTTCGCTGTTTGATAATACGTGGAGCTGGGAGGTCTCGGGTGGACCAATGTCCTGAACTCGGTTCTCCCACCTCAGAGGGACAGGCTTGACACCCGCCCAGAGCACCAAGACCCTGTCAGCCACACAGCTTTTGGGAAGTCTGAGGTCTTCTGCCAGCATTCAGTACGTGTTCCGTGGGAGTTGCTCCACATGCAGATGTATTTCTGATGTATTTGTGGGGAGAAAGGTGATCTGCACGTCTTACTCCTCTGCCATCTTGAAGGTTTCCTCCAGATTTTTTTTGAAATAGACAACCTGATTCTAAAATTCATTTTAAAAAACAACAAGGAAAACAGGAAAATTCTGAAAGAGAAGACTAATGAAGAAGAACTATTTCTATTAGATAATAAAACAATTTTTAAAAGCTACGGACAATTAAAATAATGTGATACTGGCATGACATAAATGGTACGGACTAGGAATATCAAAAAGGACACAAATGTCATGGAGATTTATATAATGTAAAAGTAACATTCAAACCTGTGAATAAAAGATATCTATTAGGGCTTCCCTGGTGGCGCAGTGGTTGAGAGTCCGCCTGTCGATGCAGGGGACACAGGTTCGTGCCCCGGTCCGGAAAGATCCCACATGCCATGGAGCGGCTAGGCCCATGAGCCATGGCCGCTGAGCCTGCATGTCCGGAGCCTGTGCTCCACAACGGGAGAGACCACAACAGTGAGAGGCCCGCATAACACACACACACACACACACAAAAAGATATCTATTCGTATTGGTAAATTTTCTATGTGCCCTTGAAAATAATGGTATATGTAGTTTGGAATACAGTGTTTTATATATGTCAGTTAGCTAAAGTGTGCTACATAAGTTTAAATACTCTCTTTTTCTGGATTTTTTCTACTTACTCTTTCAGTTATAAGGAGATGTATATTAAAATTTTTCACACTAAACAAAAAAAAGATATGCATTCAATAAACAACATTGGGACAACTGGGTAGCCATCTGGAAAAACAGAGCTTGATTTACTTGTCATTTATATGAGTACCAGAAGAAACCATGGAATTTCTTAAAAACAATATCAAAGCGGGAAAAACTTATGTAAGTATGTCACAAAACCAAAACCCAGAAATCATGAAATAAAAGGTGAATATATTAATATATGTAAATAGAAAAGAATGACAAATAGGAAAATATATTTGCAAATTATGTCACATGGATCTAATCTCCCTAATTTATAAAGGAAATTCAAATGGCTCTTAAATTTGTGAAAAGAAACCAACCTCACTTGCAATAAGGGAAATATACAAAAATGATTTACCTTTCCTGCCATCAGATTGTCAAAGTTCTAAAATTTCTGTATTTATGTGGGTATGGAAAAACGGGATTCATGTGGGTATGGAGAAACACCCATTTATAGTGATGGGTGTATAAACTGACAAATCGGCCAGCTTTGAGCTAGACAGCCTGATGCACGTACCTTTTAACCAGGGAAGTTCACTCTACGTATCTACTCCCACATGTGTAAAACGTTTTAAGTTATTCAGTGAGTCACTGTTGGCAATTTAAAAGAATGGTAAGATCTCTAAATGTTCATTGATAGTAACCATAAAAAATCAGAGAGAATATAAATGTTCATTAATTGTGGTCTACAAAATTAGAGCACATTAGAGTAAAGATACTTTGTAGCCATAAAAAGTACTTAAGGAGCTATTTATGTGTGAATATGGACCAATCTCCAAATCTCCAACATATACTGTTAAGAAAACGCACAGAGGAGAGCAATGTGTGTAGTATATCACCATTTGTCTAAAAATGGAGGTGGAGAGATACATGGACACACAGATATATATTTGATCGTGTGCATACAATATCTCTGGAATTATACGTATAGAAACAAATAACTTTGGTTGTTTCTTCAGGGTTGGTGACTAGGTAACAGGAATAGGAGCAATACTTTCCGTTCATTTTATATACTTTTATACCTTCTAGATTCTGAACCAAATGTGACTATCACCTATAAACAATCAACCAACTAATCAGTCAGTCAATAAGAAAATTTAAAAACAAATCCAGCACAATCAGCATGGTCTTCCACTGTGGCCAGCAAAGTTTCTTGCCCCTTTTTCCTACCTCCCCTGGCCTTTTCCAGGCTGTCACTGCTGAGGAAAACTGGGAATAGAGAGTTTAAAACATGGGCTTATCTTTCCTCTGTACGCACCAAACCCAGGCTAGAACTCTGCATGGGTTTGCAACAGCCTGCTTTTAAATCCACAGGGGTGGAGAATTTAGCTTATTTTTAAATTGGGTGGAATTCAGAAAAGAACTGCCAAAATGATTAAATAGACTGGAGAGACTGGTTCATAAAGAAAGATGAAAAGACCTAAATGTGTGTAATTTGGCTAAAGGACAGCAGGGCCAGGCCGTGGTTAGAGCATACAAGTATCCAAAGCGTTCAATCACCAGGAAACGAGAGGAATAGTTGAGGATGTTAATAGGAGAAGGACGAAAATATGAAAAGAAAAACAAAGTGTCTCCGTCTTTCTGTCTATCTCCAGAGCAGCCTCTCCAGGAAAGCCATGGATGTTCCTTGGATAACATCCTAGGAAAGCTTTTCCTTTGCAGAGTTACAGGCCCACACCAGCTCCCAGACCAGAGGTTGAGATGTCACCGCAGAAGCGTTTTATCTCTACCTAAGCTCCCCTTCCCCACTACCCATCTCCTTGAACCGCTGCTGTCCTGGATCCAAGTGGGCACTTTGCTTGCTTTTACTCTCCTCCCCATGCATACTCAATGAGGGTCAGTCTTTGGGGTGGGGTGGGGGGTCTGTGCAAAGTATATTAATCATTCATTCATATTTCAAAATCTTGCTGGGTGCCTATAATTAGGCTGGAGAACAAGATTGCCGTTCCTTGCTACTCTCAGGGAGTTCACGACAGCTTATGAGAATTCTGCCAACAAGAACTGACCAGTGAGATAACCAAGTTGACACAGACCAACTTAGCAACAGCACTGGGCTGTGCATTAAGCCCATCTCCTTAATCAGCCTCTTACTAAGCCTATCGCTGGAGCATATACAAAATTTACTTTACTGCAATGCCATTAAAAATAAGTACCATGGGGGTTGCTTTGCTCTTTTGTCACCTCCCTGCCTACCCTTTTTAGCTGCTATATCTACTGCATTCCTTACCTTTCCTATTAACTAAACTTCAATCCATATTCCTTTGAGCTTGTGTATCAATGTGTCAGGTGTATGTTTAAGGGTGTATATATTGATGAGGGAGTATATACAAGCATCTATGTGTGCATGTATACTCATGCACCAGTCTGTGTGTGCATTTCTGGGCTCATATTCATGTATGGCTGTGTATCTAAGAAAATGCACGTATGGGTAGGAAGAGCCAAAAATAAGATGAGTCAAAAATAAAATTTAAGAAGCACTCTGGTAGGGATCCCGAAACTAATACCTAAGAGGATATTTTAAAACCACTTGTGGTTTATATTTATTTTAAATGTTCCCCATTTATCAGATGAAGGAATTGAGCTGTGGCTGAAATGTGAGCCTGATGTGCTTATTACTGGCAGAAGCAGGCGAGGCCACACCCCTGTGGGCAGAAAGTAGGGTCTGGGGGAATAATCATTATAACTCAATTATCCTAGGAAAGAGGCAGCTTCTGCATCAGGAGATGAAAAATTGGCATTTGGGCCCTTCACTGTGGGTAAGGAGCTCTCTCTGGGCTCTGGTTCTCTTGGGAAGAGGCTCTGAAAAGTCTAGAAGTGCTGAAGCGTGTTCCTAAACAATGGAGAGAAACTGGACTCTGCCACATGCAACCAGGTCAGCAGCTAAGCAGCTTCATAGCAAAGGAGGAAGCAGGCTCATCACTGCTGTGCCATGATTAGGGTTGCCTGTAGATTACAGAAAACCCACACACACACGAAGAAGTACAGAACTAATTATTCTGAGGATTCTGTGGTGACTTCACCAAGTAACTGGTGACTCCACCTCCTTCTCTCTGCTCTACCATCCTCAGCATTTGCTTCCAGCCTCAAGACCACCTCATGTTCCAAAATGACTGCTATCAATTCTGTCCTCACATACTCAATTTCAGGTATTAGGAAAGGCAAAAAGGAAGCATCTCCTAGTTGTATCAGCTCCAGCAGGAAGCCTTTCCAGAATTCCACCTCTGTTGCATTAGCTAGAACTTAGTCTTGTGACCATACCTAGCTGCAAGAGAGGCTGAGAAAGGTATCCTTTTAGTCTGGTTCATCATCATCTCAAATGAAGTTGCTTTTCTACAGTGAAAGAAGAGGAGAGAATGGATATTGGATGGAGTTTTTCTGCAGTAGCTGGGCAGAAATGTGGCCTGTAGCAAACTGCATGAGGATGTATAGTTGCCAGCTAAAGGATGCTTTTGGTGTATGCTTCCTTTTGGTTATACCTGAGCCTGTACAAAAAAAAGTAATATTCAGTTCTGTTCTTGGCTGCTCTGTGGGGTGTTAAAGAGAGTTTCTGTGTCCACTCTTGGGCAGAGGGGAGAGCAGCACTCAGATGCTTTGGTGGTGGCTGCAGTGGCCACAGAGAGCTTTCTGGAGCAGCAGAGCCACTTCACACTCAGAGACAATGTGTCTACGCTGTTACTACTGATGGCAGTGGGGGGGCGGGGACACAAGCTAGACATCTCCTGGAGACTCCCTGAGACATACCAGAGGGTACACCAGCTCAGAAGTCAGCTGGGGTCCTACTGTCCCACAGGTGAGGGTTACCTGGTCAATGAACTTTGTGCTGAACCACATATGTGACCTCATTTATAACCATGAGCAGGTGAGACCTGGAGGATATTTGAGTGACTTGAAGTAAAAGACATACTCCAAAATCATGTTTTGTAAAGAAGGAATTGGTTAACAAAATGTGGAGGCATGCATTTTAGACTAAGTTCTGCCTTTTTTAAGTGAGTGCTAGTTGGTGCTCACTTTGGTGATTGGTAAACTTGGTGATTTTCAAAGCACATTTCATGGAACCCTTGTTTCATGGAATACCTCAGAGGCCTGAGTGAGGCCAAATGAGCTAGGTATTGGTCCCCAGCTCCTACCGCTTACATGATATTCATGTTTTTGCATTCCACATAACTTTGTATTTGAAAAACAATTTCCACTGCTCAAAAAATTAGAAACTACTGGCTTAAGTATTAAACTTATTAATAGTGATCATCAGTAAATCTGGTCTAATGATATTAAACGCCGCAGTATTGCAGAAAAACTGAATAAAAGGACATGAGTATACCTACTCTTCTAAGAAAAAAACCCCAGCCTATAGCAACATTAACTGAGATAAGCAATACCAGTCACCATGATTTAAGTACTAAAATAGGTTCTGAACATCATGAACTAAACTATTTAGAAGGAGAAAAAGGGATTCTCCATGAATTCAAGTTTTGAAAATTCCTGTTTATCCATCTGAGAAGATGAAAGTGGTGGTGGGGGGAATGGACAAATGAGTGGAATATATAATAAAAATCTGATTAAAATTTTCCAAGTCATGAAGGATACAGAAATGGGGAACCATAGATTCTTTAACCAAATCCTGGAATATGAGAAGCTGATGAAACTCCTTGAGTTTGAAAGAAGCAGATACACCACAAAGAAGAAGAAGTACTACCCTATGAAGCAGGTGGAGAATTTGTGAATCCTATTATTTCAAGTGAGCATACAAGGTGAAAGTAGAAATTGGATACAGAAAAGATTTAGATATACGATGGGCCACATCAGTTCTTCAGGTCCTGACTTCAGTGAATTGCTCTTGGAAACCTGAAATAGGAATTTGAGATAAGCTAGAAATGTCTTGAAGTCTATTTTAACCTTTTGGGGCCAGTATTTTGTAAGGTAATCATTACTTTCCGCACACAATCCCATAATTCTACCTTCAGACTCAGATACTGGTCGGGGTGGACCACAGACTGACATGGATTCTTATGAGTGTTTATATAATGGGAAGTACTGGCATTTCCTCCATAGCCAGGTTTTGCTAAAGCAGTGGGGTATAACATCAATCAAAAACACAATTTATAATATACTGCTGTTACTCTCAGTGTAAGAATATATGCCTGATTTGTTTGATTGGCTTTGTGCTTTGTTTATCATAACATGGATGATAATTACGACAAGCAAGTGTTTATGTCACACTATGTTAATAAGAGCGCTTTTAGTAATCACCATAGGCAGGTCATTCCTCCTGATTAAAAGTGAAATGTCACTGAACGCTGGCTTTGTACAATGAATTAAAATATTATAGCTGTATACATATAGTTTTTATTAAAACTACTTTTGTTACTGAAATTCCAGCAGGAAAAAGATTAATTTTGTTACTGCAAATCCAAGCCTCTATCTTCTAGCACTGCATTTCCTTCTGAAACAATGGTATCTGGGACACACGAGGTTACTTAAGAATATAATTATTGCATGACAACAGAGCTGCCTGCAATTGGGACTTCGAGTAGGTAGCGTATCATAATCAGCAGCAAGAGATAATGATTCATGAAAGAGAAGAGCAGGCTGTGATTCAGGATCCTCTGGAGAGACAAGAGTAAATCCCCTTAAGACGGACTTTGCTCCAACACTGGGAGAAGTGTGGCCCTTCACAGAAAACAAGGGGATGGCTGCTGAATTTAAAAGCTGCAAGTGACCTTCCAAGGTCATCTAGTTCATCCCCTTCAGGCAGAAACCCTTAGATGCCATAGTAATTCGAGGATAAGGCAGCCTGAGAGAGAGAGGGCGCCTGCATTCCAGAATCACTCCAACATTAAGAACTTCACTGCCAAGAAATTCTTCTTGGATTTAAACATAATTCTTCATTTCTATGGCTAATTTGCTTTTGTTTTCTCTTTTCTTCTCCTGAGAGACAAATAAGCTGGTCAAGTAAGAGTAAAGAACCAAAGAAGGACAACCTGCCTAGAGATGGTGAATTCAAAACTAGAGAACTCGTTATGTATCCATTCGTTCCCTCAGGTCTGAAGAACAGCAGATGCTTTTCTTGGCAGGCAGAGGGCACTGGCAGGGGGCAGCTGGTCTACCTGTTTCTAGATAACTAAAATTCTTTAAGGCTCAGGGTACAACACACCAGGAAATCATTTGCTAGTGCCTACCAAAAAGAAAAAGAAAGAAAAGTAGACAGAAGGAGGAGAGCAGCAATGTAAAATTCTATAAAAATACTGAGCTCCATGGGTCTGAGCCTGGTGCTCGAGCATGGGGGTGAGCAGGAGGTCTCTTTTTCACCCAGGTAATGACTGTATAGGCCCCATAAGGAGATGGTTAAATCAAACACTGAGATGACTGCTCTTAAGAGGGGAAAAATATGTCAATCACACTTTGCCTTTGACACAAGGAAATTCCTTGAAACTGAGAATGGAGAGTGGAAGGGAGGGAGAATGTCTCCTGATGTGGGTGGCCAGGAAACCAGGGGCCAGGAAAGCATGAGAGGAGAGAGGGAGAGAGAGAGACAGAGAGGGGAAAAAAACACAAGATTGAATTCTAATCAAAATGCTATGAGGCGTTCACACCAGGCCTTGAGAGAATATTAACAAGGTTACCCGAGGGGGGGCCTTTAGCCCCAGGAATTATTAGTGAATATGGAATTATATTTGCACAAACATTACCAGATGCAAGGAGCTAAATGTCCTGCAGATGTGGAAGGAGCCAGCGTATGTTCCAAATAGGCAGCAACTTTATTTGCTTTACCCTTCTTATGAGAGCCTGGGCAGCACATTTCTGAGGGGTTACATTTCTGGAATGACCACCACGCCACTAGGCCCTGTTTTCGAATGGCTGCTTGCACCAGCCTTGAAAATACCTCTGCCCGGGACCACGTGGAGTGGCCCTGAGGTACAGCATGCCTCCACCACCTCCACGTATCACAGGGCTCCAAGGGGGTCATGGGGCTCTAAGAACGGATTTTCTGAAAGAGGGCAGAGTTCAGAGTCAGGTAAATCACAGCAATTTCAAAGAGGAGCTTTGAAATCAAATGTAACCAGCTGACATTGGGGTGAAAAAACAGCAAAATTCAAGAGAAACAAAGAGCTCCTTCTGAGGTGCTGCCATCAGATCCTCAGGACTCTGTTTAATTTCGATTCCCCACTGCTGAAGGGGACACATCCCACATCTGTGGGTGGACAAGCTGCTGCCTTCAGCGAGTCTCCTGAATTTGTTACCCCAAATCCCCACCACCATATTGCTCACTTCGAGGAAGACTTGCCAGTAGGGGGGACAGAATTGTTCTGCACGTTGCTATCACACGTAGGGGCAGTTGACCACGAAGCTAATGGCACGAGACCCTTCCAAGGCCCTGCTGGGGGATCTATCAGTGTGTGGGCATGGTTATATGTTTTTATAAAGTTTACAAAATTAAGGTATTTAACGCCAACTAGTTAATACTGCTCTGACGTCCCCTCTGTCACACTTGCTTTTGTGTAAGTTGGCTTCAGAGTTGAGTTGAAGATACATTCAGCTTGAGTAGAGTGGGATGTATTATGTGTGATACACATTGCTTCTGTGTATAATGGACCCTAGCCACCCAGTTATAGGAGTGGAGTCCAGAAACACTCCTACCATTGTCTGTTCACTCAAGGAGCTGAGACCAAGGTATGTCATGCTGAGGTGTGAAGGCATCCTATAATGACCAGCCTCCAAATTAGGAGGATAATGGAGGAGAAACAAGATTTGACATGTATAGTCAGAAGCTAGTCCGGGAAGACTAAATCTTACAACACTTTCATGAAAAACCTTTGCAGAAGTTTCCCAAATTTGACAACAACCGTAAAATTTTGCAGGACAGTAGAAGCAACAAGTTGTGCTGAAAAGACTTTTCCTAAACTATCAGTAGTTAAAAACAAATTTTGATGAATCATAATAGAGGTAAGTTGAAATGTTTCCATTCTCTCTATACAACGTATTACAAAATTTTGGTCATATGAAGAGGCCATCAAAATATATACACAGACATATACACACACATAGCAAATAGAGATATTTCAGGTAGTTAATAAGTTAAAACATCATGATGTAATGTTTGTGGATTCTGTGATATTTGTGGTATTTATTGGTTTGTTGGGGTTTTTAAAAGTGTGATTTCTTTTCTCATTCTAAATAAATATTTGCTTTAATTTGATAACCAGAATTGTGTATTCTTTTTCTTAAAGAAGGCCTCCAATATTGTAAAAGCTTCAGACTCAGTATAACACAGATTTGCCTCTGGTGCCATGTAACATGTAAACATACTTTCTTTTATTTCACTCATCAACTTATAAGGTAGTCCTTGTTTGTACCATTTTAAAAAGGAGGAACCGGAGACTTTTAGTCATGCAGCTTCTAAATAGATTTGAATCCAAGGTCTGTCTTATGCCAAAGGAAGTAATGAATGCTAGTCCTAACCATATTCCCCACCCGGGGGCACACTGCTTCCTGAAGTCACCATTCTGGGCTTTATCTAGTCTGGTTTAAATGGGCTCTACTGACGCCTCCCCTGCCACCCTAACCATCTGCCCCTGAACTACCTCATTGTTAATAGATCTGAAAGATCTCACTGTCAGAAAACGTTTCTTCATTTCCTTTCCATTACTCTGAAACGTGCCCTTGTGGACCCCTCAGTCGATTCCTCCTTCTTGTGATATCTGACAATTTTTTGGTAGTGTTTATGCTCCTTGGAAAGAGACAAGAAAGATATTTCAAAGCTTCTGGGCTGAAGGGCATATTGTCTTTGAAATCTTTTTTTTTAATTGAAATTCAAAACATCACCCCCCCTCCAGGAAGCCCACCAGATTAATTCCAGGCAGCAAAATTCCCCTGCTAACCTCTCACAGTCCCTTTATAACTTGCTATTGGCTAAACGCAACCACACTGGACGTGTTTGCTTATATTTTTTCTTATTAGAAAACTCAAGATTAGCAATGCCTTACAATCTTTACAACTTAAACGTAAATGCATATTTGGTTTCCAAATTTTTTGTAGGAACTCAGTAAAATGTTTACACTATATTAGGTAAGGAAGTAAAGCCTGTATTTTCTTCAGCACACCTCAGTATCCATCATGTTGCTTTCAAAATGAAAACTATGCAAATTCGTTTTGTGTAAAAACAGAAAACCTCACTTCTATGGTGGAACAAAAGTTCATCAAACTCCCAGTCTGGTTTTCCCAAATTCTAATGTATGGCTTTAGCTCTTTCAGTGTGTACTAGTGGCACTAGTGCTTCAGTATCTCTCTCTGTAAAATAAGAATTGTGTTATTTCTTTCCCATTTACTTCACAAAAGTCTCATGGGAAACAAGAGTTAAATGATTAATGACCGAAAGCTCTTGGACAAACACAAAATGCTTAATAAAAATAATCCCTCATTGCCACAGTGATAGGCACCCAAGACCTGATGCTAAGCCTTGACCGCGATTGAAGGCAATTCAGATAAACTGTGGGCCCTGTCCATGAATCCAGGTTCCTTTTCCCCTTGTGAGGACACTCTGGGGTCATGTTCTTTGATCTCCTCCACGAACAGGCCCCTGTTCATGACCCTCCCAAGCTCAAACCCAACCCCCAAGTAACATGAAATCTGGCTTCCTGGTCGTGGAGAAGTAACATGTGGGGAACTGTAAAATGCACCATTGTGAGGGCAATATAATTTTATCCTCCCTTTCTCGGGGAACGCGCCTGCTCAGTCCACACCACAATATTATTAGGAAAACGATTTGCGATCAGAACTCAATTTTTTGTCTAGTTTAGGCCCTTCCTGAGAGAAGCCTTTGCGTAGCTACGGAGTCTCTAGGTGAAACAATGTTCCCTGTCGTGACTGAAAGAACTGGGGTGTGCTTGAAGAGTAAATACATCTCTATGGGTAGAAACTGCAAGGGTTATTTTACAAGGGAACAAGGGATTCTGGCATATTCTTAGTTTATTGTCTTGAATGAACGTAATCTATTCCTGGTCTGCAGGTGTAATACAGCCATGTGAAATCGCCCTGGACTCAAATCTGATCCCTGAGAAATTCAGAAAACTCAAGATGCATACTTACTCAACTGCCTTGTCCTAAAACAACTTTCTTTTTATTCCCTTCCGTAAGAGAATGAAAGAAAAATAAGAGAGTTCCTGTTAGAGAAATGAACCACTAAGCTTCGTTATGCGTTGTGAAACAGCATAAGTAATATGAAGTAATACAAGGAGCTTTGGCTTTGGAATCAGATAGAACTGAGTTTGGAATCTCAATAGTGTCAGTTACTAGCCGTGGGATCCTGAACAAGTTATTTACACTCCCCTGAATCCATTTCCTTGTCTATAAAGAGAGACTAAAAATCTCTCTATCACAGAGCAATAGTGAAGACTGGATTAGATATTATATAAAGTGCCTGGCAGAGAGCCTAACGTAGAGTAGACAGTTAATACACAATAGCTAGTCATAATCGTAACAGTGAAAATAATACTATATTCCTGTACTACCAACAAATCTATTATAACAATTCAACAAATAATTTGGAAGATCTATGTGCCGGGCACTACAGGGGAGGAAATAAAATGACTCACACAAAATGAAACCTACCCTCAAAGATCTGACCAGTTAGTTTCAGTTTTGAAAATGTTAGTAAAAACATATCTTTTTGTATTTTCTGCTTTTGCTTAAGGTATATGCCAACCATAGCATATGTCCTTAAATTGTATAGGTTAGAACTGTTATACTACAATATACTCATTCCTCAGAAACACTGTATACCATAAAATTGCAGGTTAAAATAGAAGGGAAATAGAGAAATAACATTCAACTTTGTAACTAACAAAAACAGTAATAGTCATGTGGGAGATAACTTGAACAGCTCAGGAAAAGCCGATCAGCTGGAGGTTGCCTCAGGGGAAATTTTAAAATGCATACAATGCATACAAATTTCTCCTGCTTCTGCCAAGATGGAGTGTCAGGGACTAGGTTTGCTCTGCTGTGTAAAAAACAACAACAACAACAATAACAACAAAAGGCTTGGACAAATATACGAATCAAACAATAGCTCTCAAGATATTGGAAATAAGCAATGAAGGTCAGTGATCTCTGAGAAAGCCCTATGATTGCCTAGCTTACTGTCTGAACAGAGTTTCCAGTCTGCGATGCAGAGAGAAGAGTTGAGGAGATAGAGCTGGGAGTTCAGGTAAGCCAATGTGGCTAGAATTCTCAGAGCAGAGAACTAGAGAGGACAGAACTGCACAGAGAACTGAGAACTACACTGTCCCTTTCGAGGTTTCAGTAGGTAACTGCTTAAACATGTCAGTGAGTAAACTACCTGAGACTAGGCAATGAACCGCCTTATGAAATAAGAGCAAACTATTCAGGGGTTCATACAGGGTCAGGAGAGTGGCCATTCCCATCATCCAGAGTGGAAAATGTCATAATTCGTGAAGCTGAGGTTAGTAATAAGATTCTTGACTCAGGAATGGGCAAGAATTAACCCTAGGCTAAATATTGTTCTGGTCCCACCAAACAAAGCCTAGAAACAAGACCCAAAAGTATCAACTGTTTCCAAATAACTTAACCATATCCCAGAACAAAGAAGGACAAATACCGTACGCTAACACATATATATGGAATCTAAGAAAAACAAACAAAAAAATGTCATGAAGAACCTAGGGGTAAAACGGGAATAAAGACACAGACCTACTAGAGAATGGATTTGAGGATATGGGGAGGGGGAAGGCTAAGCTGTGACAAAGTGAGAGAGTGGCACAGACACAGATACACTACCAAACGTAAAACAGATAGCTAGTGGGAAGCAGCCGCATAGCACAGGGAGATCAGCTCGGTGCTTTGTGACCACCTAGAGGGGTGGGATAGGGAGGGTGGGAGGGAGGGAGACACAAGAGGGAAGAGATATGGGAACATATGTATATGTATAAGTGATTCACTTTGTTATAAAGCAGAAACTAACACACCATTGTAAAGCAATTATACTCCAATAAATATGTAAAAAAAAAAAAGAATATAAAAATGTCCAACATCACGCAAGATAAAATTCATAATGTTCATTATCTAATCAAGAATGTCCGGACATGCAAAAAATCAGAAAAATAAAATCCATAATTAAGAGGAAAAACCAATTAATCAAAATATACTACAAAATGACATAGATGATAGCACTAAATAAATAAGGACAGTAAAACAGTTATAACTGTATTCCATATGTTCAAAAAATCTAAAAGAAAGATTGAACATATTAAAGACGTGGAAGTTTTTTTTTAATTGAATTTCTACAGATAAAAACTAAAATGTCTAAAATGAAAAATACCCTGGATGGGATTAACAGCAGATTAGACTTCATGGAAGGAAAGTAAGTGGACTTGGAAACATAGCAATAGAGACTATCTAAAATGAAGCATAGAATTTTTTTTTTTAAAGAAGAAAAAAATAAACCATGGGACAACTTCAAAATGCCTACTATGTGTGAAATTGGAGTTATTAAAGGAAAGAAGGCAAGGAGGAAATACAAAATATCTGAAAAAGTAATGTCTCACGTATTTTTAACTTCGATGAAAAATATAAACCCATAGTTCCAGGAAACTCAATGGACTTCAAACATAAGAAACATGAAGAAAACTACACCAAGGCACATAATCAAATTGTTAAAACTAGTGATAAAGGGAAAATGTGAAAAGAATCCTGAGAAAAATGATTCTTTACATTCAGAGAAACAGCAATAAGGATGACATAGATTTTTAGATAATGTAGAGCATCTTTAAAGTATTCAAAGGAAAAAAAAACCTGTTAAACTGGAATTCTGTAGTCCATAAAAATTCCTTTAAAAATTAAAGTAAAATACTTTTTCAGACTTATAGAGGCAAAAAAAAAAAAAAGACTAAAAAATGATCTATCGGCGCTTCCCTGGTGGCGCAGTGGTTGAGAATCCGCCTGCCAATGCAGGGGACACGGGTTCGAGCCCTGGTCTGGGAAGATCCCACATGCCGCGGAGCAACTGGGCCCGTGAGCCACAACTGCTGATCCTGCACGTCTGGAGCCTGTGCTCCTCAACAAGAGAGGCCGTGATAGTGAGAGGCCCGCGCACCGCCATGAAGAGTGGTCCCTACTCGCCGCAACTAGAGAAAGCCCACGCACAGAAACGAAGACCCAACACAGCCAAAAATAAATAAATAAATAAATTTATTTTAAAAAAAAAATTAGGAATCTGAGCTAATGTTTTAAAAAAAATGATCTATCTATGATTACCTCAAAAGATAGAAGGAAAAAACATTTCACAAAATCCGATGTCCATCACTGATCAAAAAAAAAAAGTTTCAGCAAATTAGAAGAAAAGAAAACTTTCTCAACTTGCTAAATAGCATCCACAAAAACCTACAGCTAATATCATACTTAATGGTGAAAGACTAAATACTGCTCCTCTAAAATCAGTAAAAAGGTCAAAGATGTATGGGCCATCACTTCTGTTCAGCATCATACTGGAGGTTCTAACTAGTACCATAGGAAGGGAGGGAGGGAGGAAGGGAAGGAGGGAGGGAGGAAGGGAAGGAGGGAGGGAGGAAGGGAAGGAGGGAGGGAGGAAGGGAAGGAGGGAGGGAGGGAGGGAGGAAGGAAGGAAGGAAGGCGGGAGGGAGGGGCACTCCCTTGGGAAGAAGTAAAACTGCCTTTATTCACAGATGACATGATCATCTACGTAGAAAATCCTAGGGAAGCTACAAGAAAGCTACTAGAACAAATGAGTTTAGTAAACTTGCAAGATACAAGATCAATACACAAAAATCAATTGTACTTCTATGTACTAGCAACAATTAGAAATTTTAAAATACCATTTAATATAAATACAAAATAGTAATAAACCTGACAAACGATGTTTAATATTTATATACTGCAAACTACAAAATATTGCTGAGAGAAGTTTTTAAAGACCTAAATAAATGGAGCAATACACAGAATTCATGGTCACAAGATTCAATATTGTCAAGATGTCAAACAACAAGGTCCTACTATATAACACAGAGAACTATACTTGATATCCTGTGATAAACCATAATGGAAAATAATATTTTTTAAAAAAAGAATGTATAACTGAATCACTGAATGTATAACTGAATCACTGTGCTACTGCACAGCAGTAATTAACACAACACTGTAAATTAACTATACTTCAATTTTAAAAATGTAGGAAAAAATGTCATTTCTCTGCAAATTGATCTATAGATTCAATGCTCTCCCAATCAAAATACCCACAGGCTTTTTTGTAGAAATTGATAAGCTGATTACAAAATTTATGTGAAGTTGTACACCTGAAACTAACATAATATTGTAAGTCAACTATACTTAAATAAAAAATATAATAAAAGTTAGGTGAAATGACAAGGCCCTAGAATACTTAAAACACTTGGAAAGGCAGAACAAAGTTGGAGAACTTATGCTACCTGACTTTAAGACATCTTGCAAAGCTGTAGTAATCAAGACAGCGTGGTACTGGTGTCAAGGAAGATAGATAGGTCTATGCAACAAAATAGAAAGGCCAGAAATAGACCTACACGCATATGGTCCACTGATTTTTAAAGGTACAAAGGCAATTAAGCATAGAAAGACAGTCTTTCCATAAAAGCTGCTGAAACACTTTTATAGTCACATGCAAAAAAGTGAACCTCAATCCATAACTCACACCATATACTAAAAAATAACTCAGTATGGATTATACATCTAAATGTAAAACATAAAATTATAAAACTGCAAGAGGTTATTTATTCGCTGAACCATTTAAGTTACAGACACAAATCATGACAATCCAACCCTAAGTACTTCAGCAGGTATCAGAGAAATTAGGTGATTATTCTATGGGTTGGCCAAAAGTTCGTGCGGGTTTTCTATGTTAAAGAAAAACCCGAACAACCTTTTTGGCCAACCCAATATCTTTCCATGTTGTTATCACACCAATAAAATTAACCCTGACACAATAATATTATCTAATATACATCCCATATTTAAATGTCCTTAATTGACCTAATAATGTCTTTATCTTGCTATTTTTTTTCAATCTAGGGTTTCAAATCAAGTCTTATGCACTGCATTTAGTTTTCATTTAGTTTTCATCTCCTATGATCTGAAAGAGTCCCCCTCCCCCAAGTCTTTAAAAATTTTTATGGCATTGACCTTTTTCAACAATCCATGCCAGTATCTTGAAGGATATTCAACAGTCTGGATTTGTCTGACGGGTTCCTCAAGTTTGCATACAGGTTGGATATTTTTGGCATGTATCCTACATAGGTGATATACACTTCCCACTATAGCATGGTAGATATACCTAATGTCATTTGTCCCATTGGGCATGGTAAGTTTAATCATTTGGTTAAGAGGCATTTGCTGAATTTCTTCATTGTAAAGATCTCTTTTTCCCTTTGTAATTAATAAGCAATCTGTGATGTAATATTTTGAGTTGAATGGATACTCTGCTCTCCAATAACAGTTTACCATTGGTGATCTTTTTTTGCCTATTTTTAAAATTGAGATATAACTGACATACAACATCGTATTAGTTTCTGAGGTACAAAACAATGATTTGATGTATGTATATATACCGAAATCATCCTCACAATAAGTCTAGTTAATGTCCACCATTGATGAGCTTCACCTGATTCAATTATTGCACTGATGGTGGCAAAATGATAAATCTGTACTTTTATCATCCCTTCTGTATAACTTTCCTCCCACTTCCTGCCTTGCTTTTTTGTAGTATCACTATGGACATAAGGATTTAAAAAAATTCAATGTGTTACATTATTATATTAATGTGTTGTATGTTATTCTTTGGGATGCTCAAATTGTCTCAACTGTGGCCATTAGCAGTCCCTTCAAGACCTCGTCTGTGTCCTTCAGACATGGAATTTTTAGTCTTTGAGCACTCCCTTGATTTCTGGTACTATATATTCTGGGGTTATCTTATGCTTTCCCTGCTCCAAACCTAGACCTGACCATCTGCCCAAGAAGCCTTGTTGTTTTTTGACAAATGGTATTTAGAAACTAAGACCTAATTTCTAGGTGTGCTAGACACAGAGTTCATAACGGTGTCCTCCAATTTCAGGGTTCTTTCTTATCTTTCTTCACTGCATATTTCGAGTTCCCAAGTATCTCTACACTTTTTTCTTGCTCTGTCCTACAATGCAAATAAAATTATTTCAGTACTCCAATACCAATGCTAACAACAAACCTACTAAGTTCCAGATTTTGTTAAAGATCTTTAAACTGCATCCCATTCAGGTTACTGTGTTCAAAAGTTACCTTAATTCTTTTTAGCTGCGTGGTTATGTTTATCAACTTGATAAACAGGTTTATTTTTTTCTGATGGTATTCAATTTTAGGGTTAACTTCTTTCAGGCTTTTCTTTTTTTATTAATTTTTATTGGAGTACAGTTGTTTTACAATCTTGTGTTAGCCTCCACTGCACAACAAAATGAATCAGCCATACACATACAGATGTCCCCTCCATTTTGGACTTCCCTCCCACTTAGGTTAGTACAGTGCATTAGGTAGAGTTCCCTGTGCTACACAGTATGTTCCCATCAGTTGTCTATTTTATACATAGTATCAATAATGTATAGGTGTCAATCCCAGTCTCCCAATTCTTCCCACCCCTCCCCCTTTCCCCCCTGGTATCCATACATCTATTCTCTACATTTGTGTCTCTATTTCTGCCTTGCAAATAAGACTTTCAATCTTTTCAAATTATTTTTGAATTTGTAAAACACCTATGTAATTTAAAAATTCAAACTACATGAAATATATACTCAGGGATATCACACTCCCCATCCCTATCTTATTGAGCTCATTACCTACCCCTTACCCTATATCAAGTACCACTGCCATTTTTTAAACTCTTTCCTCCATGTCTGTTTTGTGCAAAAATAAGCAAATACACATATTTTTATTTCTCCTTCCTTCTAACACAAAACGTAGTATACTACATATACTCAGATACACCTTGATTTTTTTGTTCGTTTCAATTAAGAGTATATCCTGGAAATCACTTCATACCAGTTCACAGAGGTCTTCCTCACTGTCCTTTATGGCTGCATCATACTCCATTGTATGGATATACCATAGCTTACCAGTCTCTTGTGGAAGGAAATTATGATGTTTCCATGTTTTTTTGCTATCATAAATATTATCACAATGAAGAATTTTAATTATATATTGTTTCTTTTTTTGTGGCAGTATATCTCCAGAGTATACATCCAAGAGTGTATTAGTTTGCTAGGGCTGCCATAAAAAAATACTACAGACTAGGTAGCTTAAACAACAGAAATTAATTTTTTCACAGTTCTGGAGGCTAGAAATCCAACATCAAGGTTTCCATAAGTTTGGTTTCTTCTGAGGCCTCTCTCCTTGGCTTGCAGATAGCCACTTTCTTGCTGTGTGCTCACATGGTCTTTCCTCTTTCTGTTTGTTGTCTGTGTCCTAATCTCCTCTTCTTACAAAGATACCAGTTGTATCGGATTGGGGTGCACCTATAGAACCTCATTTTGCCTTAATTACCTCTTTAAAGGTCCTTTCTGCAAATACAGTCACATTCTGAAGTCCTGGGGGTAAGAACGTTAATATATGAATTTGGGAGGGGACACTATTTGGCCTAAAATCAAGACTAAATGCTAGGTGCTGTTAAATTCCACTTCATTGGTTTATACAATTTTGTACTACCACCAGCAATCAAGCACTTATTTTTAAATTTCTTAAAATACAGCTGAAAGAACTATTGCTTAGCAGTAGCCACACTAAAATTTTTTTCTTTCATACTGAAGGTTATAATTTTATTCCAGCTATTCTAGCTCTCCTTCCCTAGGAAAATCAAGTTTGAGTTCTACAAATTCCACGTTATTTTCTTATTTATCAATTGCATATGAGATACTTGACGTTGTAGAAACATCTTTGGTAGCAGACCAGATTGGGCTTTAAATTGTTATGACTCAGATATTTTACCCTGAATCTGGATACTGTTTTACAAAGAAGTCTTGCCCTGGAAAAAAAAAAAAAAAAAACTCTTCTACTACAGTAATGATTCTGAGAGTGGGACATGTGGATTTTCTAAACTAAAGAAAATTTGTAAAGCTGGGGATAGAGCCAAGTTTTCCAGTCTATGTGAGGAAAAGAGGAACTGAGCAGACTCTAGTCCCAAAAAACTTAAAATGAGAAGCATAGATTGTATTGTCCTTAGACTTGTCCTTTGCATTATAGGTGTAGCTTGTAAAAATAAGCCCTCATTCCAGGGATTATGACCTCATGGGAAAGATAGTAACATTGCAAGAGATTTACAGCTATCTCTGGGCTCCTACATCTAGATACCACAGAGTTACGTCCTCTAGTTCTCACAGGTGAGTAGCCTATAAGGTGTATTCCCTTCCCCTCCATCAGTCTGCTCGTATCAAACAGAACTCTGCCTCTGACTGCTCCCTCCCATGGTCTTCTTTTGAGAATGGTCTCATATTCTGGGCTTTACTTTACAAGTGAAATTTTATCGCCAAACAGTTACAACCAAGTGTTCTGAATCTTTAATCTTTTTTAATTACAAAAGAAAACATCATCACTGTATCAAATTTACATAGTTCAGATGTCTATGAAAGCAAAAAGTAAAAGTCCTTTCTTGAACCCCAGATGTAACCTATGATAGTGTTTATATAGTTATTTCTAAAAACAAATTTCTAGTGATGAGAGCAGGTGGGAAACGCACTCTCATGCACTGTTGCTGTGTGTACATACAGGTTAACATCTTTGGAGATAAATGAGGAGATAGTTTTCAAGATGCAAATACACATAACCTCAGAATTCACTTTTGGAAATTAACCCTGTAGATATTAGATTTATTTTGTCACGTGTACAAATACTTACTTACAAAAGTGTTCACTGAAGTGATGTTTGAAATAGTAACGATCTAAAAGCAATCCAAAATGTCTACCAAAAAGAGATCGTATAAACAAATAACGATACTCTCATTTAATGGAATACTATGAAGCATATCATTTTCTTTAAAACTGAGTTATACACGTTTGCTGATACGTTAAGATGCTCATGACACAATAAGGGAAAAAATGAAGTTGTAGAGTTTGTAGGGAAGAAAAGCATGCGGGTTTTGTGACATCTTTGTCATATGCACAGAATACTTCCGGAAGGATGCATAACAAATGACTAACAGTTCTTCTTTGGGCAGCAGGATTCAGGATCTGGGATAGGATATTGGAGAAGAGAATTTTTACTTTTTGTTTTGTATTTTCCTTACAATTTGAATTATTTTTGTTTACCATGTGCATGCATTCCTTTTAAAATTGAAAAAATATATATATTTTCAAGAAGCCATTTCCATGTTCTTGTGCATGACTCTTCCCCACAGTTCTCTGTTAAGTAGATCATGATGCATTTGTTTCTCACTGTTTCCTGAAAGTTTTCTTTTTTCTACATCTTTCCTTTTCAGTAGCCATTCTACATAATGGAAGAAAATGGCTGAGTTTTGTCTAAATTATAGTAGGACTGGAAGGGAAAAGAAAAGCAAGTTGGGCTTTGTCTCATGTAATTTTTTTGTGTTATAATAAAACATCTAAACTCTCAGGCAACACACCAAGATAAGCTTAAGCAAAAAGTAAAAAAGAGCAAGAAATCTGAGGTGGAGAGCTTGGGATGGAGATGCACAGAATGTCTGCCTCCCCGACCATGATGCTAACATTCCTAATTGTTTGTTATATGTTTACTTTCTATACCCTGGAGACCAGGAAATAGTTTTCTCATACCAAAAATTACATTACAATTGTAAAATGTGCTTAGTTATTTTGTTATTGGAGAAGAGTTGATGATTATTTGAGAAAGATTAAGAATTACTAGAACTCACTAGAACAAGGCTTTATGAAATAATATCTGACCATCTTGGACCTATAAAATTTTTTACAGCCACACGGAAAGATAAATATTGGTTAACCCGCACACTAGCCAAGGTGAAAATCGGACAGCACTGGACACAGGGCCATCAGCATCTTATTCCGAGAACTCACAGCTGTGTTTCAGAGCTGAAACATATGACGGTTGGCCATGTCATTCCACAGTACTGACATCTTCTAAAAGTACTGGATGGCATATGTAAATTAAAATAAAATGAATATTTAATTTCATTTTTAGAATATTTAAAAGTATTTTGCAATTCCCCTGGAGAAACTGCAGGCTCTCTGGACTGTTGCAAAGCCAGGGCTAGCGATCCCTGCCAGGGAAGACGACTGACGCCAGCTGCTTCTGAGAAGTCAGGGATGGTATGAAATGGCACCAAGACGCGTCACTGTCACTTGTTTGATTGGAATTTTAAAAAAACGATCAAGCAGTTGACTTCTCCAAGTAGGTACCCGAGCAGTGTTATTGTTCAAAGATTTCTTGAAGGCCTACATTGCCAATTCAGTGAAAGCCATGCCTAAGCGCTTCCCCCACCATCCCTGACCAATTCCAGCAATGGAAAACCATCTGCATCCTGGCTAAGCCCAGAACAATTGAATTCTCTGTGCAAAAAGTAACCATTCCTCCCACCATTCCTGTACCCCATCCAAACACTGATGTCTGCTTCAGTCTGCAAGGGACTGAGGGCATAGGCGGTTTCTGCTTTAGTTGTGTGAAAACATAAACTAACATCTGCAACTCACTTCAGAGTTTTCAAAGCATTTTTCCCTCATATATCCTATGTTTCTTCTTTATACACAGCCAAAAGTTAGAGGGCAATTAAAATATAATTTTTATATGTACGCAACCTACATTCCCTCCTCAGCCTCTCAAATCAAGTTGAAAATGTCACTGGTGAATATTAATTTGAGAATTGTGGGAACATTTTTGTTTTCTTAGAAATAATAAATTAAAATTGAAAATGATTTTTCAGCCTTCCAAAATGACAGCTTGACTTCAGATGTTTCAAAATTTTCCCAAACTAGTACCTACACTGTTTTATAGTATTCAGTGCAATTAAGCAAGTATTTATTGAGCACCCCCTGTGTGCAGGGCATGTGCCATACAACCTCAAGCAAGGCTGGTAGATGCTCTAGAAGGATCTTAGGAGTCCTTAGGAGAACACAGACAGTCATGGGATTGGGGTAGGGTATGAGAGACTCTATAAAATATGGGCACGCATGGCGCTGAAGGAAGCACCAGGAGGGGTGCTAACCCCATCTTGGGAGAAAAACATGTCTCATGTGGCTTTACAATAGATAGCCACCACATCTTCACAGTACGTTAAGGAGAAACATACTGTTTGAATTATGGAAAGTGGTGTGAAAGCATCTTGTTTGGGGAAAGCAAATGAAAACATGCATATTTCCCCCTTGGCTTTGTCCACGTTCATCATGTTTTCTTCCAAGTCCCTCCCTTATCTCACCATGAGCTGTGACTCCTCTTGAGCTGTACAGGGTGCTGGCTCTAAACAGATTCATGGGAAAGGGCCTGAAAATGCCTGTGTCATGCCAGGGCATGGGAGGCAGTGAGTGAAGGGACCAGGCAGGGACAGCAGGACAGTGGGGAGAAGGCATCCACAAAACAGCTGGCTCTGGTTAGCAAAACACCCGATGCCAGGGATAGGCAAACCTTGATAAGGATCAGACTACTCAACTGAGATATTACTTTTGGGATTCTCTACTCACCACCCCTCCACTGCAACGCTGTCCTCCAGGCAGGGTTAGATTCCCCCCTCTGGGCCTCCACCGAAACCCTGCTTCCCTCCCTGGTGACATTTGCTTGAGGTGGGGCAATCTGATTCTCTGTTCACTTGTCATCCCTATAAAACTTTGTGTGTGTGTAGTTCAAGACTTTTCTTTCTTTTTTTTTTTTTTCGGTACGCGGGCCTCTCCCTGCTGTGGCCTCTCCCGTTGCGGAGCACCGGCTCCGGACGCGCAAGCTCAGCGGCCATGGCTCACGGGCCCAGCCGCTCCGCGGCATGTGGGATCTTCCCGGACCAGGGCACGAACCCGTGTCCCCTGCATCGGCAGGCTGACTCCCAACCACTGCGCCACCAGGGAAGCCCCGCAAGACTTTTCTTTTATCTCCAGTATCTACCACAGTGTGTGGCTCAGAGTATCTCTCAGAAAATATCTTTTTTCTATCTTTTAAATTAAAAAACACTAGAAATCCCCAAAGTAAAATTCCATGGCTTAAAAAACACTACATAGAGATGTAAAAGTTACCCTTTCATATCCTCATCTTTCTTCTGCTAAAACAGATCTATCAATATATATAGTAAATATTGGTTGAGTGAATAAATGAGTGAATAAATAAATCTAAGAGTTGAAGAGGCTGAAGGAAGGAATGTCAGAAGTTAAGCCAACAATCCGAAGGATCTCCCCATCTCAAGATCCTTAACTTCATCACATCTGCAAAGTCCCTTTTGCCATATGTTTCTGGGCTTTAGGATGTAGACATCTCTGGAGCCCATTATTCTGTCTACCATAGAGTCTGTGGAACAGAGAGACAGAAGATCTAAGTCTTCCTAAGTCCAGACTCTCCTTCTAAGGAGCACTTTGACCTCATTCACTTTCTTTCTTTGGATCTTAGTTTCCTAAGCCACAAACTGGAGAAATTCATTTAGCAAGTATGTTATTAGTCATGCACTTTCTAAGTTTTAGATACAGGATAAAACAGACAAAAGTCCCTGTTTTTATGATGCTTACATTCTAGAGAAGGAGAAAGTAAATTAAGTAAAATATGTTAGATGGTGATAAGCATTGAGGGCTGGTGAGGAGACCAGAGTGTCCAGAGCAGAGCAAGGTAAAAGGAAGGCAATAGGCAAAGGAGTCAGAAAGGGAGGCTGGGATGGAGAATACAGATCATCTGGGCCTTATAGGTCTTGGGAAGGACTTGGGAAGGCACTGGAGGGTTTGAGCAGAGGAGTGACCATGATTTACAATAACACACTTTTTTTTTTTTTTTTTTTTTTTTTGCGGTACGCAGGCCTCTCACTGTTGTGGCCTCTCCCATTGCGGAGCACAGCCTCTGGACGCACAGGCTCAGTGGGCCCAGCCGCTCCGCGGCATGTGGGATCCTCCCAGACCGGGGCACGAACCTGTGTCCCCTGCATCGGCAGGCGGACTCTCAACCACTGCACCACCAGGGAAGCCCAATAACACACATTTTAATGGGTTGCTCTGGCTGCTGGTTGAGAATAAACTGAAGGGGACAAGAACAGATGCAGGGAGACGTGTTAATACCTTATTCCCCTATCTTCACTCCTCTGTACGCCTTTCTATTTGCATATCCATGCTTCCTTCACGCATGTAGTTATCCCTCTTAAGAGCATCCTGCTCCTCTTTCCAATTTGAAATTCCATTCACCAGTCAGCTCAGTGCTCCTCTCAGAGCTGTCGGGGCACTTGGGGAACTTGGCATCTTTGGGTGAGGAAAGTGGGGCAAATACCCTTCAGAAGCCTGTCCAAGGTCATCCAAATAGTAAATAGTGGACCCAGGGCTGTCCCTAAAGTGTGATTTGAAGGAAATTAAAAGACCTTCTTGCTATAAAGACATTTTCCCTGGAATAGTTTGTGTTTGCAGTTTCCCTCATTAAATTGTGATCTGGAAGAGCACAGATAGTATCTTATCCGGCTTTGTGTACTTAGTGCTTAGCGTGGTGGCTGGCATGGGATAGACACCCAGTAAGTTTCTGCCAGATGAGTAAATAACAGAATGTCAGGCCCTGAAGAGTGTGTGTTATTAGCATCATGTTGTCAAACTTCACCCCACCGCCTCCTGGTGTTGAGTGTCAGACAAACGGAAATGTCTAAGATCTATGAGACCTAGGCTGAGTGTTCTAGGAAGAGAGACTTATTAACAAACGGAGCCACAGCAGGATTGGAGAGGGATCCTCCTAACCCAGTAAAGATCAGAGCCAGAGGCCCCCTTCCTTACCTTCCCTCCTTGATTCCCTAGTGGATCTAAGACAAGAGGGATAAAATAAGTTCTAAAGGGGTGTTATTCTTTGAGGAGGAACCACAGTCCTATTTTGTGTGACCTGTGCCCTAGGCATGTGGATTTTGTTTTTATTTAGGTGACTACAGTGACAATAGAATTGACAGGTGTAGCCGGGGCTGGTGTGGGAGCTGTGCATGTCGACCAGAAGGGATGTCCCAAGAAGTGCATCCTTGTTCTGTCAGGGGCTTTGTGGACTCATATTGAGTGAGCTGGTTGCCACTTTTTAGAAATTGGGGGACCTGAGTTTACACTACCATGTCCATGCTCTAGAATGGCACCTATACTATTGTATTTTAGCAAGTTTATAAGAAATCTTCCCTGCAATACTCAAGCTTCTCCATGGTGGAATCCATGTCTTTATCCTCCATGGTCCCCCAGTAACTTAGACAGTCTCAGGTTAACAGTTGGTGGTCAATAAGTGTGGGAAGAAGGTAGGAAGGAAGGGTGGGAGAGAGGCAGGGAAAAATGCTGGCTTTCCAAGTCCTTTGTCTCTGAGGTTTCAGAGTGGGAACTAAGAAACTAGAGCCAAGAAAAGAAGGCGGTACATGTGATAACATAGAAGAAGCATTGCATGGTACCTGTAGTGACACAAAGATTACATTTTTAGTCCTTCAGTTTCATGGGCATGCAGTAAGCATACGTTAAATGATTTTTGAATGAGTGAATAGTATGAATCAATAAAAGTAACAGCACATTTGCTGGACAACCTTTACAGTTAAATGATCTCCCATCTCCTCCAGTTCTTACTCTGCCTCTAGGTTCTCTCCCTGGCACCAGCTTCCAAACGCCATCTCCCCCTACTCCAATGCATGTGATAATATCAGAAGACTCGTTTTTCCACCTTTGTTTTGGATTTATCATCTAATGATTTTCTCACTAACAACACCCTTCAAGTTAGTCAGTTTGGTTCGATTCCTCCAACACGCTACTCAAGACACAGTTTCTGGATCTTTCACAGATTTAGAATGAAATGATTAAATAGTCACCTAGGTCCCAGTGGGACCATCTGTCAAAATGTGAAGATAGTTCAGCCTATCAGCCTGTAGATGTATTTCCAAATCACTGGGAGATCTTTGGGTTAAACATGTAACACCTGCTTGAGTGTAAGCTTATATAGTTAAGGGCAGGAAGGACCCTTGAACATCATCTGCTTCAACCACTCCCATTTTTTCAGATAAAAAGCAAGCTGAGAGGTTAAGGACTTTTCAGTGTCACTTTCCAAGTTATGGCAGAGCTGGGACTGGGAATAAAGTTCAGTACAGCCATTGCCTCTTGGGACACAATCTCTTCTCACATAATCTTTCCTCTCTTGCTTCCGGTTGCTTCAACCCTCCTGACGGAAGTTTATCCCCTGAGATGCAAAACTGATATCGACAAATCCTTAAAAAGAGATGCCAGCAAACAGAGAACTTGATGATAAATAGGGAGATGACGCAAGCACAAGGACTGAATCCAGAAATAAATCATATCTACACATAGTGTTTACTGAAGTTGCATTTTGAATAATTTCCATAGAAATTATTTTACCCACCACAGGAATGTTACTCCCTCCCACAGGGATTTGACCAGACAGAAAGAGAAGCAGAAGGGAAGAAGAGCGGTAATTTAGATTTATATATAAAACATTAGCTGGAACCTAAGTAATAAGCCTCAACTAATCAGAATATTTTATGCATTCTGCCTGTTAGTGGAAAAAGCAAACCACAAGAAAGCAAGCATATATCAGAGATTTAAAAAATGCTTCTAGGGCTTATTTTAGGCTTTACATTTTTTTCCTAATTCCCTGCACTATCTTTAAAATATCCCACTGCACACCTCCCTCCTTCTCCTCACGTGTTCATTTGTTCATTTAATCAATCTGCCAATATTTATTGAGCCCTTTTCTGATGTCCCAAGTACTCTGCTAAGTTAGAGATGAAAACATGGTTTTCCAACAAGTTTAATGCCTCCTTAAAAGTTATCCTAAAAAAAAAGTTATCCTAAGAAGACTGGGAGTTTTTTCACTTTTTTTGTTTTACAGTTATATTTCTAGTTCTATAAATGGATAGTTCTGTACTGAATATTTCCATTTGGCCGTCCAGGTGCACTGTGTACCATTTTGCAACCTGTCGTGTACTTCTTGGGGCGTAGGGGTATGGACTGACCCTTATGAAGCAGATAAATCATGTTCCTTTGCCCTGGAGTTCAGCAAATGAGAGGAACCGACAGGTCAGAAGATCAGAGTGTGGGAGGAGAGACAGGCAGGGCTCTTCCCATTCCCCACACCTGCCAAGCTGTGGATGGACAGTGGCTACATTCCTCTCCTAGAGATCACAGCATCTGTTAGGTAACCCTTCCTAAAACTCTTGGATTAGCAACTGTCCTATAAATCATTGTGATTGACAATTACAAAATAATGAGTATATTTCTGAGAAACAACAAAAAGCAGTGTAGTTGGGAGGTAAGCCAACTGCTACCTAAAGTAGCTACAGAGGATGAAAACAGGTCAAGATACTCTTCCCACCTACCCTTTGAAAAGTGATCTTCGAAAAGCCACTTCATGTTCACAGTTGGGTGAGAAAAGGTTCATATTCTCTGTTTTTCGTAAACCTAACCCTGCCGTGCCAGGATGACAAGTAGGCCCAATTTTATTCGGTTGAGAGTGGCTGCCTGGGGCACAGCCTTGAAAAAATTGTGAGGCCTGTTCTCAATATCTGTATGTCAGTATCTGCCAGGGACACGGGTCAGGGCGTATGCTTGAAATACGGATCCTGACTCTAATACCCATCTCTATACTTCTAAATGAGTCTGATTTGGGACAGTTAGATTCTGGGACAAAAACTAGTTTCTAGAATCACAAGAGTTACAATTTATGTCATTTAGCCCTCCTACTTTTTACTCATTTTACACAAGGAAAAGAGGCATACAAAGATTAAACGGTTCACTGAGATCAGTAATGGAACCACCATACAAATTTTCTCCAAATTCATGCTCGGTTCTACTTATTAAGGACAAAAAGTGAAAAAAAAAAATCACTGATTGCAACTGTCAGTTGAGTTTTGGAACGTCCAACAGAATCTAACTGGTTAGAGATGGGATTTGACAGAGACAGTGACAGTAACACCCTCCCTGTTTTTAGAGAGATTAAGCTATCTTTTGGTGGTGTTTTTAGAAAGATCAAGACCTAAGGATTATGTCTGACTTTGAGTGGTCACAGCTAGGATCCTAGAATCACACCAGACAGGTACAGAGTGGGCAGGAATCTGATGTAGTTTGATTACATAGACAAAATAGAAAAGAGCTTATCTAAAGACACTCCAGGAAGCTTTTTGGAGACCTTGCTATAGTTCTTTTTGTAAAACATAAATCCAGAAGAGGGAAGCCTACTCACCCTAGTTTTGAAGTAGCTGAGAGCAAAGGGTGGTAATTTAAAAATAGCATGAGTGTGCAGATAACATATGGATCTTGTCTTTAGGGCCATACCACCTGGAAAAGATATGGCATGCAAAGAGAGATAACAAAATAAGATGTTCCTTCAAAACTTTAATTTGCTCATTGCTAAGCTCCATTTCCTCCACGGAACATATGTCCTAAGACTGCGGGTGGACAGTGGGGATGGGGGACATTGAAAAAAACCTCTTACATTCCTCCAAAATTATGCTCTCCATTCTAGATCCATACTTAAATAAGGCAGCAATTCTCTGTCTTCTTTGAAGATCTGTATTCTAATGTTGAAAAGCAGTTTGAAAAAGAGTATGGAGAGAAAACATGAAAAATGAACAGGAATCCCAGGGCCTGCAACACCCCCATATAATCAGTCTTCTTCCTCGTACTGCACACGAAGGATTCTACAAGTAATGGAGTCAGTTGTCTGAATATCAATAACTGTAAATTATTCACTTATGTCTGCTCTGGCTCTCCCCATCCTCACCACCTTCTCCCAACCCTGATCAAAATGTCTTCATTGTTGTGGAGTAGGAAAGAGTCCTTAAGGTAAGAAGGCGAATCTAGAAAAGACTATGGCATTGGCCCTTAATTTTAAGAAAAAGGTACTCCGAGAAAAATTCTACTTTGCTATCCACATCACCCAGCCTCTCCCTTGATTTTATTTTTTTACCTTCCAGGAAAAAAGTGATAGTAATGCCACCCTTCAAGCACCTAAGCAGCCTTCCCAAAGACCAGATAAGCCTCCTGATTACTACCCTCATACAAAGAAGACGCTACAATTTGCGCTTCCCCAAAAATTACTAGGGAAAAACAGCATCTTTCAATGTTAGGGGTGGAGAGATGAGAGCATCAACCCTTTAAAACTCAGCCATTTAGTTGCTGTGACTTTGAAGCATGACAAGGATGTGCCCTCAGGTCAAACCGTTCCTTGCTTGGACCAGCCCCAGCCTTAGCTCCTCCAGCTTTACCGTGGTGTCACTTAAAGGAGAGCACTCATCTGGAGATCAAAGTCCTTCCTATTCCTGCTCTTATTTGTTGTGTGATTTTTCATTAAGGTACTTAATATCTCTGGACCAGTTTCATCAAATATAAAATGAGGGGTAGAACTAGAATTAAGCCAAAGGTGTAAAAGAACAATCTCCAAATCATTATTTTTGTTTCCCATGTATTTTAGTGACTCTTGGAAACTATCTCACTCTAAGGGAGACTCTGCCTCAGCTTGATTTAGGTCACAATGAGTCCAGCATAAGACAGTACGGCCAGAGAACTGTGGCTGTACCCCAGATTATGAAGCAAAAGGTTTGCCTTCATTGTGGAATCTCTCCCTCTGTATTTGAAAAACATATTCAATATAAATGAAAGGTCAGAGGTGAATGGATTGTGCTTCAAGTAAGTTTTGAACATAGATGCCATCTAGTCTTTGCATTCTGCAAAATTCTTCTTTAAGTGAATAAATGTGTAGGGTAACTCTCCATTACCTTGATCAGCATCTAATACCAACCTGACACTTAGAATTAAATTAGAGAAACAAAATTGGATACTTTGAGACTGGAGGGCTGATTATACTACCAGAGCTAAGAGTGGATTTAAACTCTTTCCTTATCCCATTTAAATCTAACTAGATATAAACTCTCCATTACTGAGGAACAGAGGTGTGTCTGCAGAGGTGGAGGTTCCCCTTGATGTTCTTGATCAAGGAAACCTAATCCTTTCTTCTGACACACATGGTTGCAATAGAAAGCGTTCCCCAACTGCCAGTCTGGTTTTAATCTATTGTTTCAAGTAAGATGGGATTTTCAGGGAATGTTAAGGAAAGAGCAAAATTACTAGAACTTACTATAAAATAAAACTGTTGATGAGAAATCAAATTTTAAACAAGTGTTCAAAATTCTAAGCATGAACATATGTAGACATACAGTGCATGCTACAAGTATACGAAAATAAAAGGTTTTAATTTTAAGTATATCTAAAGTCTGCTTTCAATACAACATTTACATCTCATTTTACTAAAGCTCTTTGGCTTACCAAATGAGAGCCATGGTAAATATTGCCAATAAATACAGTGGTGCTTCATTTAAACAACAATGTTGGACAATGAAATATTCCATAAGTGAACTTCCCATGTAATCAAACTAACCCTGCATTATACAAACCTTTAAAATGTTAACCATTTTATATGGAAACTTCTCAAAAGTTACAAATTTTTTCTTTAAAAGGTACACTGAAGAACATCTTTTCCTGAAGATTCAGGGTTAACATTTACAATACTCATTAAAATATGCTGAATATACTGCACTTCTTAGAAGAGCAGAAGATGGTGAGCTTAGATGATGGTGAGCTTTTTCGTGATACTTTTGCCAACACCAAAAGGTTTCAGACCGCCATTGTAAAAAAGTGCAAAAGCAGACAAAACTAGCTTGCTTTTAATAGGTCTAGTGTCTTTTCTGCTGTCAGCTGTCCCTTCTGGCTAAAAGCATACCAACCTGTCAATTAATTGCTTACTGTGTCAAAATAAAATTTAGATTTAAAAGATGTGCCTACTTTGTGCAAGGTACTATACTAGGTGCTAGGGAAATGTAAGAAACGCAAAAGAAATCATCATGCTGGCTGAGTGACACTCAAGAGTCACCAGGTCACCACCGTGGTGGGAAACACAATTTATTCTAAGTTTGAAAATAACTTTTTTTTTGAAGTACAGTTGATTTACAATGTTGTGTTAGTTCCAGGTGTGCAGCAAAGTGATTCAGTGTTATACATATGTATATACACACTTTTTCAGATTTTTTCCCTTATAGGTTATTTAAAAATATTGAGTATAGTTCCCTGTGCTATACAGTAGTTCCCTGTGAAAATAACTTACTTTAAAAAATATAGATATTGAAGTGATTACACACAGCTGTCCTGATATACATTCTTCAATGGGAGTGTCTTGGAAATATCTCCCATGAAAATATTATCAGTCATGTATGTGAGTCTTCGGAGATAAAAGACTAAACTTACTGCTTGAGTAAATAAAGTGCGCAGGCCCTGTGACAGCTTTCTGTCAAAACCCTCATATCATTGCTAGGCTTTATCTTATAATCCAGGTGGCTGAGGATGTCAGAAGTCTAATCTTGCTAATTCCTAGGGTCATCAAATCTAATTAATATATCTGTAAAAAACTGTATTTTAATGCTTTGCTGTATATATGAGTGCAAAACATTTAGGCATTTATAAAACTGCATGTTTACAAGAGATACCTTGTATCTTTATAAAGATCAATCATCACTTCCACTGGCAGGGTCTCTTTCCTGGATTTCAGTAATACCTCATTTTGGGGGCTTTTAAACATTATTTGGCTACTCCTTTCAATTTCCATCATCCGACTACTTTTATTCCACAAACTGTACCTTGTAGTCTCAAAAGATTTCCTTGGATTCAGTTATCATCTGTTTTGTAGCTCAGACCTCTCTCCTGAGGTCCAGACTTACCTAATTAGTGTCATATTTGGAAGTACTACAAGCACCTCAAATTTAAGAGACAAAACCAAACTGATTAGTTTTGTTGAAGAATGGCATTTGATTTCCTTAGTTTTATCCTTAGTTTTGTCCTCATTCCTACAATTCCTTCCCTGCTTATTTCTGTATTACATCACTTATGCTTGAACTTCACCAGTACTATGTGCCACTCTTAAGAGATTTTTACTGTATGTTTTTAATTGATAAATTGATAAGTTTTGTCTTACCTTGTTAGATTTCAATTCCATTAAGAGTAACAGCATCCTTACTGCATTTATCTCCTACCTCTTCCTAATGAATAAATACAACAAAACACATAAAGGAATTCTGATGAATCTCTCCCAATTATATTTTTACTGATAGATTTTTGGGTGCACTAACAGAAGTAGGAGTACCATGTTAACTCTTCTCATAATTTAAGGCAAAACTCTGAACAGTTTCTTCTATCAAGTGTCATCTTCTTTCTGAAGCCTTCCTTGGACCAGGCTGAAGCACCACAGTCATAACCACCCCACCTCCCCAATCTCGGCATTTGCTTCTTTTAACACCTCAAACAGTGCATCATTTATTTATCTGCTAACCCATTAGCCCGTGCACAACTTGAAGGCAAGATATATCTTTCTTTGCACCTTCAGTACCTAGCAGATGGCAGGGTTCAACAAACGTTTGCAGATAGAATGCATTAATGAGGCCACATAGGTCTCAAAAGACCACTTACTGCCCTCTAACAGGATTGGGGAGGCCCCACTCCTAGAGAAACTTCTTAAAAGCTTGCCTCAGGACGGCCAGGATACGAAAGGCAACTCACTTGACTTTCTTCCAGTTTAAAAAACACTGCTACAAATATCCTCGTAGGAGACTGTCCCTTCACGAAACCTGCGCAAATATTAGGTCTCCAGGGCAAATACTAAAGCCAAGCCCCACCCAGTTCCTGACCCCGCGACCCGCTCTGCGAAGAGCGGACGCCCCCAGGCACTGGCACAAAGGCCCGCCCCGAGGGCAAGTGCGCATGCGCAACAAGCAAAAACGCTGCGACTCTGGGACGTCCTCTCTGAGCAGATGTCACTCAAGACTAGACGGCTCCGCCCTTCTCAAGATGGCGCTGCACTCAATGCGGAAGGCGCGTGAGTGCTGGAACTTCATCCGGGCACTTCATCAAGGACCCGAAGCTGCTCCCGCTCCCCAGGTAACCGAAGCTGGCCCTTTTTCCACTAGTTTCCCATCTCGCTAGGTCCTTCTCATCCCTCTTTCCTCTCTCCGTTTGCTTCTCCCTTCGTTTCCTCTGGAGACCACCAAACCCTTCGGCTCCTAAGGTCGATTTGCCTAAGACTGCCTTCCTACTCGGAGCGTGGCGACGTTGCAAGGATTCGCGGTGACGTAACGCGCCCCTGGTGGGAGGAACGCGCCGCCGCTTACCCACTTAGTCTCAGCCCCTCCCCCTCTGAGCACCCTGAGAGCGCCGCACCTCCGCTCTTGCCCGGCAACGCGGGGAGCCCAGCAGTGTGTGAAGTTATACGATACCAGAGGTTCGGTCCCTCCGGCACTGCACACCTTGTCTTGATCCCGTTGCTGCTTTTACTCTCCTTTCCCTAATAGTCCAGCGGAGAAATTAGAGAAGATGTCTCGTTAGGAATCGACCCGTTTAAGTAGGTGCACCCTCTTGACGTCCTCCCTCAGGCAGTGCGGTACTTGAGCAAGTATCAGTGCATCTTCCACTCTGATTTCTCCTCATTACTGCGAAGTAGACCTGTATCTAGGAGGTTCTATGAAAGAATTTCAGCAAGCTGCCAAAGGCGTCGTCCTGTCCTGGCAGCACTCCTGTTACCATTACTCTGTAGTGTTGAGAGCATGAACACGGCCTTTAACCCGTCCCGTCAGTATTTAGAATTTTACCCTCACAGCAAAAGGGAAAAACAAACAAAACAAACAAATATATATATATATATATACACTCTTTCACTTATTCAGATTTTTACTTCACCCAGACATTTACTAAACGTCTTGCAAGTGCAATCTCAGTGGTAGGCACTTTGCCATACATCTCTTGGGAGATAGCTCTTGGGAACTAGGGAGATCTTAGGGATTCTGTGACTATTAGGTGATTTCCTGGATTTTGTATGGTAACTGGTGTATTAGAGCACTAGACTGAAAGGAAACTAGAAGTCAAGGGATTTGTCTGCCACTTGCTAGCTGTGTGGCATGACAAGTCATTTAATCTCGCTGGACTTATTTTCTTTAGCAAAATGGGTGGAGGAAGGGTTGGACTGATTGACAGTGTTCCTTCAAGCTTTGGAAAATCTATGGCTCCATGATTGTGAAGCCAAAGTAAAGCAGTGAGATTAATTATGAAAAACAAGATTTAAGTTCAACTTGTTATTTTAATCATCCCATAAATTACTTAACTTTCTGTACCTAAGTGTCCTTCACTGATATGGGCCTCACAAGATTCTTGTAAGGATAGAGGATATTACGCTGGAAAGTTATTTGTCAAAACAACTATTTAAATGTTGTTTGAAATTTCAGGCAGCATTGTTAGGTAAAAATTGATTTAAAATTAGATAAATACATCAAATACTCCTCTCTTTGAAGTTTGAGGTTGGATTCTACAGAACCAGAATTGGTTATTATATTTATGGCTAATAGTAGCATATTAGAACCTGTGGATCCAGAGTAACTAAGTCTTATTTTTTTTTAATTGGAGTATAATTGCTTTACAATGTTGTGTTAGTTTCTGCTGTAGAACAAAGTGAATCAACTCTATGTATATATATATATATATATATATATATATATACACATATATCCCCTCTGCCTTGAGTCCCCCCCCACACAAAGTAACTAAGTCTTAGACCCAAACTTCCTCTAGTAACAAACTCAAGAGTTGAGGATGTCATAAGTAGAGAATCAAAAAGAAAAGAAAAACAAACTACAGCCCACTAATGCTTGTCCTAGGAAGTTTAGGGCATTAAATCATTATAAATGCTAAAGAATAGAATTCTTAAATCTCTACTGTTGTTTCAGTGGCATTTATGAATACAGTTATCTTAATCAACTGTTAATCTAGATGGTATCAAGTTGTAGAATTTCCAGAACAGATTAGTGTTTCAAAACCTTTAATTTAGCTTTGAGTAGAATATGAATTAAATGTAAGCAAGAGCACTTCTTAAAGCATAGTTCTACATATAAATTAAATTTTTTTTTTATTGAAGTATAGTTGATTTACAATGTTGTGTTAGTTTCTGGTGTACAGCAAAGTGATTCAGTTATATATGTATATATATTATTTTCATGTTCTTTTCCCTTATAGATTATTGCAAAATATTGAGTATAGTGCCGTGTGCTACACAATAGGACCCTGTTGTTTATCTATTTTATATATAGTAGTTGGTATCTGCAATCCCAAACTCCTAATTTATCCCTCCCCCACCCCCTATAATTTTCAGTCATTAAAAATGATGGTTTGAAAGACTAGTGCAGTCTTTTGAAAGACCAACTGAGAAAAGATATAAAATTGCATTCATAGTGTAATTATAATATTATATTTGCAAATAAATATTTATATAAATATATGTACAAGAGAAAAAAAGACTGGAAGGAAACAACTATTCTTAATGTTTTTTGTTTCTCTTTGGTTTTCCTAAATAGTGGATTAAAAGTGATTTAAGTTTTCTTCTTTAAGCTTGCTGTATTTTTCACATGTTCTAAGTTGAAGATATATCACTTTCAGACCCAGAATAAAGTTCTAAAACATAAATCTTCAGATAAATGTATAGTCATTATATCATCTGTGATATTGTAGCTCTCTGAGAGAGATATTTACTTTCCCACAGTGCTATTATTAAAATGGCCTTAGAAAAGTTATTAAAATGGCTTTGGAAAACTAAAAATTTATGGCCATTTTTCCTGTATGTATCTTCTTTTTCTCTTGAAAAGCTTCCTTTGAAGTCAAAGAGATTTTGTGAACAGATGCAGAAATATGTGAAGGAAGAATTGGATCCTTAAACCAGATGCATTAGACATTTTTATGATATCTCATAACCTTTGTAGAAAACAAAAATTATTTTGCAGGGGTGGAAAGAAATGTATATTTATCACATGAGTGATTCTATCAAAAACTAACAAATAGCAATTTGCTTGTTATTAGTTCTGGCTGCACCAGTTACTCCCTGAGGTGAAAAGCAAAAGCGTATGAGCCACAGCAGTACTTTGCTAGAGTAATGCAATTCCTAGGTTGTTTTCATGTTTCCTTAAAAAAGCAAAATCTTGGGTAATAAGCTTGGCATTGGGGACCTTTAGTTATCTCAAGAGCAGGCTTTTGCCCCTCAAGGCTAAATGTAGAATCAAGTTTAAAATAAAAACTAGAGAGAAAACAGAAATAAAAGTGTATCAAGGCATACTCATTATGAGATGTCTACAATTTATATGAAAGTGATTTATTTTGCCAGGTGTTACCTCACAGAAAACCGCTGAGGTCTGACAAGACGAGAGTAGTCACAGAGTCAAAGGAATGAAGATCTGACATGTTATGTTTAAACGATAATGGCGTTAGGTAAATTTAAGCCTGTCATCATTGACCAAACACAGAATCCAGACTTCTTTAAGCACTAACTCATGATTGTATTGTGCAAAGAGTGAAATATTGACGATTAGAAGACTTTTGCAAGAATATTTGTAATCATTCAGGTGCAGTGTAAAGTGTCCACATTTTTATCACAGTTGGACAACACACTTCATTATTAGCTGTCCCAACCTGGGTTTGGCCAGTATTAACATACTGTTTCTACTGTTTATGGCCGCGAAATGTAGCCATTCAATGAAGGAATTGTGCCTGCAAAAAAATAGGCAATGTATTAAATTTTTTATCTTGTATTTAGTTCTCACAACAAGGCTTTTTAAAAAATTGCTCTCTTTTTTATAGCACTGTTTTAATTTTAAAATAATTTGAGATACACAAAATTGCAAAATTAGTACAGAGTATTCCTGTATACCCTTCACCAAGCAGCTTCTTCTTGCACAATATAATACAATTATCAAAGCCAAGAAATTAACTTGGGACAATTTCAAATTTCACCAGTTTTTCCACTAGTCTCCTCCTGGTTTATGATGAAATCTGGGATCCCATATTGCATTTAGTTGTCACGTCTCCTCCAATCTATGGCAATTCCTCAGTCTTTCATGACCTTGGCCTTTTTGAAGAGAATTGGTCAATTATTTTATAGCATGTCTCTCAATTTGGGTTTGTCTCATGTTTTCTCATGATTAGACTGAGGTTATGGATTTTGGCAAGAATGCTCCAGCAGAGATACTGTTCACAACAAGGCTTTAAGGCAGGTATTAAGGCCTATTTTAAACATACGGAAAAAAAGTCAAAGACCTTATTTTAAACATATGGAAAAAAAGTAAAAACATATTTTACCTTTTAGTTAAGTGAAAGCTAATTAATTATGGAATTAGGATGGGAAAATTTACTGTTGGCATTTCACTCCATATTTTGCAATTATAATGTGTTATTATAGGTTTCTGTGATCTTACTGGCATTAAACTGGGGTAATGTTCCCAGTGACTTTTCGCTTAGCTTTTCTCTGCCTTGTATTTTTCATCCAACGTGCAACATGAGCTACTCAGCCTGGAAAGCTATCAGGAGCTGCTATGGCCATCTGGGAATTTTGCTAGTTGCTAACTGTGCCAGTTTGATCAGGCTACCTCATCTCTGTGCTTTTCTTAAATAAGGTTGTTGCGTGGATCCACTCTAAAGCTCCTTTTAAGCTTTAGTCTATGAGTCCATTTGTTTAAAATGCTTTTTAGGTTGATTTTTCCTTGTGAACTGACTTAGCTCATTCAAAACAATGATTATTTCAATTTGGAAATCTCTTTGCGTAGCTGATGGAAACTACTGATGGTAACTGCTGAAAATATAGAGGAGGAACAGTCGATAAATGCTGAGCATTTATGCTAGCAAGTCTTACGGCAGCCACAGCCAGGAAATTAGGAAGAGGGTGAGGCTGCTGACCCCCAGATCCTTTCTCAGTATACCTGTTGCATGGCTGCAGGTTACAGAACAGTCCGCGGAGGCTTACGCATATATATAGGACATATATATTTGTATATTTAAGCCTGTATGCATACATATCCCTGTGTCTTTCGAGAAGGAGCTAACATTTAGCTAAGGCTTGTTATGTGCTAAGGCTTCTTGCTATGTACTATACACACTTTATCTTATTTACTTCTCACAAAAATCCTGTGAATATTATTCTATCCATTGTATAAAACAGGAAACAAAGGCTCTGAGAGATTATTTAGTAATTATAAATTATTCTGGTAATTTTCCCAAGTCAGAGAGCTAGTAAATGGCAGTGCCAGGATTCACACTCAGCCTTGCCTGTGCTTTTCCCACTCGACCAGTAGTAGTCTCTTATCAAATAAAATCTTATGTGAATCCCTCTTAGATAAAACAGATAAAAGTAGAGCTTTTCTGATTTAAGGAATAGAAAAGTAGCTACAGCCCTGCTTGCTTGGCCCCTCCCAGCCCCGCCTACCACCTTCCCTCCACATACAACCAGGGACCACCGAGATGGTGCCGCACAGTGTTGGCCTTCTTAAGATGAAGTTTGAAAAATACTTCAGCTTCCTTAACATCGTAGTGAGTTTGTTGGCTTAGGACCACGTATGATGGATGGATTATTTTTAAGGAGCTACTCTGTAAATGAGTAGTTTGGGAGTAATTACTTTGGTATGTATGTATTTTATCAATAAAATGCAACCTTTCTTCGTTTATCTTAAGCTATGAGAGAACTTGAGATAATAGCAATCAGTTTTCTTTCCTTCCTTCCTTCCTTCCTTTCTAACTTCTTTCTTTCATTCCAAACACAGCTTACTTCTGCATAATACGCTGATGTTTGTGCACAAAGATGATGCTATGGACCACTCCGTCACTATTGTGGCGAACCCGGCCTCAAGTCTCCTCCCAGAGAGCACTTACTCCAGTTCTGCTCTTGACTCTGTTTTACCACCACCAATCAGGGGTTCAGGAATTTCTCTTCTAGAGACTGCAGCATGAGGCCTGAGCCTTCTTCCTGAATTTCCACAGGAGAAATGTACTCGCTTAGGATAGAAGCTGCTCTGGCCACATGAGACACTAGAGGCAGAGAGTTAATTTATAGGCACAGAGATGATACACCGACTCCAGCTTGACTGAATTTAACTCTGCTCAGCCATTTACAGTTTTCTCTATATATCATTTCTTAGCAATACCCTATCTTTTATTCCCAGTCAAAGGCTTAACACTTTTTCTTAACTTCCCTGCTTACTGAACAAAGCAAGGTCATACCTAGGTTCGTACCGCCCCATCACCTGACTTCTAATGGTCCTGTAATCATTTATCAAAATTCGTCTACAACTCTCTTTTTTCTTGGCACTCAGCCTTCCTTGCGTTGAACCTACTTCTGGTTGGCTAAAAACTGCCTTTTTTGTTTGTTTTATTTTGTTTTTGTTTTATTGGAGTATAGTTGCTTTATAATGCTGTGTTAGTTTCTGCTGTATAGCAAAGTGAATCAGCTATACATATACATATATCCCCTCTTTTTTGGATTTCCTTCTCATTTAGGTCACCAAAGAGCACTGAGTAGAGTTCCCTGTGCTATACAGTAGGTTCTCATCAGTTATCTGTTTTATACATAGTGGTGTATATATGTCAATCCCAATCTCCCAATTCATCCCACCCCCCTTCCCCCCATAGTATACACACGTTTGTTCTCTACATCTGTGTCTCTATTTCTGCTTTGCAAATAGGTTCATCTGTACCATTTTTCTAGATTCCACATATATATGTTAATATATGACATTTGTTTTTCTTTTTCTGACTTACTTCACTCTGTATAACAGTCTCTGCATCCATCCATGTCTCTGCAAATGGCACAGTTTCGTTCCTTTTTATGGCTGAGTAATATTCCATTGTATGTATGTACCATATCTTCTTTATCTGTTCCTCTGCTGATGGGCATTTAGGAGAACTGCCTTTTTGATTGCCCTTTTGTCTCTTCAAAAGCACAGTCGAGCTACCCTGATTTCTAACCCACAGAGGTTCTCACAACTTCCACTTTTACATTCCCTGCCCTCTAGGCTGGGACACCAACCTGGGGACAGACAGAGATGTCAGTTTCTCCACCACATTCCTGTCCTGGTGTTCTGGCTGTGACTCTATAGTGCCAGGCAACTCCATCATGGATGGAGCCCTAAATGACCTTGTTTAAGGTTCTTGGGATAATAGTTGTAGATTTTTCATCAAGGCATTCAAAAACATAAAATAAAATAACAAATCTCACCTTGTAAAACATTTTCATGTGGAATCTATTATTTCCATTAATAATAATATTCTGTTCTAATACAACACTTTGTAGTTTTCAGAATGCTTCACATATTCTCATTTAATCCTGAGGACACAGTGTTTCACTGTTTAGCCGTCTAAAACTTTTACTCATTGATTAAGTTTTCATTATATCTTCCCATTTTTTTTACCAGTTTTATAGTGATGATGAATCTAAATAAGTAAATATCAGTATTCTTTAAAGTTTTAGTTCAGTGGATATTATTTTCTTATTTGTACTAAAATTGAACTAATGTTTAATTCATTTTGGGGCCCTGATCTGATAGGACTGTGATAATTTCAGTTATTACTAAATACGATGATGACGGGGCGAGATGGTACCAGCACATATTTGTAGGATGCTTACCATGTACCAAGCATGGTTTGAAGCACTTGACATGCATTAGCTTATTTAATCCTAACAGCCCAATGAGGTGAGTGTTAATATTAGCCCCATTTTAGGCTTCCCTGGTGGCGCAGTGGTTGAGAGTCTGCCTGCTGATGCAGGGGACACGGATTCGTGCCCTGGTCCGGGAGGATCCCACATGCCGCGGAGTGGCTGGGCCCTTGAGCCATGGCCGCTGAGCCTGGGTGTCCGGAGCCTGTGCTCCGCAACGGGAGAGGCCACAACAGTGAGAGGCCCGCATACTGCCAAAAAAACAAACAAACAAATATTAGCCCCATTTTATAGATGAGGATACTGAGAGGTTAAATAACTCACCCAAGGTCACATAGCAAGTATTAGAACCGAGATGTAACCCCAGGTAGTCTGATTCCAAACTCTGTGTATTAAGTGTAATAAAATACGTTAAATTCCGAAACAAATTACCCATGTTAATATGCTGATAACTGCCATGCAAACTTTCAAATCTGTTCCATGAAAGCCATTTATATATCTTGCCATGGTGACATGCAGGGTAGAAATTACAAATCATCCTTTGTTGTTGCTGTTCCTACAGTCTTGTTTGGCTCAATGAATTATGAGAAAGGAGCAAAGCTGCCTTGTAAATTTATCTCCGTGTCTCTATTTGGCTACTGCCACTAGGATTACCCTGTGTAAAATAAGGGCTTTTAACACATAAGTCCCAAGGTGCATGCAGGAAGTTGTATTTATACACCGTCTATAGCTAAAAGGTCAACCTGTGCACCGCTTTGCAGGCAGAGGGAAGGTGGTGAGTGCTGAAGCTTACGGATGGCCAGGGGACCACTATCTAGGGTCTAGTTGGGATTTATAGCTAGAGTACTTTCTTCAAAAGTAACAGAGGTGCAAAGTGAGAAGATGGGAGAGATTAAATTAATTAGTGTTGTGGGCCACTTCAACAAGGGATAAGTAAGAATTTTATTCTAAAAGATTCTCATTCCGAAAGTTCTTAGAGGAGTCTGTAATTAATTGAGTTAAAGTGAATTATTACCAATTAGTACATTAATTGGGATGCTGTTGAGCCTTTACAATTAGCAACAATGAACACTGAGTTTATTTTATACTCCAGACAAAGGGCTTCTCATGAACATTTCCTATACTCCCATGAACATTTCCTATACTCCCATGAACTTTGCATAGACCATGCTATTTTATATTCATTCAGCCTCACTCTTACTATATTACTTTGGGCCCCTTTTGGGAAAATAGGAGAATGTAATTGTGAAGGGAAATGGAGCTGTTTACTTAAATCCCTGATTTGAATTCCTGTCCTCCCATGGGGAGAATGGTCTGAGCAGCCAGTTAATAAATTTGCTGGAAGAGAGAAGAGCCTCTTGGGCTGGGGGTAAGTGTGTAGCATGAAAGTGGAGTCCCAAGGGAGATGTTAAGGACCAGACCACGTGGAACCCTTGCCAAATCCGGGGAGAGAGCCAGGTTGGCCCTCCGTGGTTACTGGGTACCTGGCCATCTTTGTTGTGAAGGGAAGTCCTTCTGTGCAGGCAACGTTGGCTTCTCCCATGGCTGGCATGTTTCCAGACACCCTCATGCCACCAAGCTGTGAAACTCAGTAAACCAGAGAAGCAAGTGTCTAGAGGATCAACAGTCACATCAACATCATACTTGTCTTTTTATTTATTTATTTATTTATTTTGGCTACGTTGGGTCTTCGTTGCTGCGCGCGGGCTTTTGCTAGTTGCAGTGAGCGGGGGCCACTGTTCGTTGCGGTGTGCGGGCTTCTCATTGCGGTGGCTTCTCTTGTTGTGGAGCATGAGCTCTAGGCACGCGGGCTTCAGTAGTTGTGGCATGCGGGCTCAGTAGTTGTGGCGCGTGGGCTAAATTGCTCTGCGGCATGTGGGATCTTCCCAGACCAGGGCTTGAACCCATGTCCCCTGCGTTGGCAGGTGGATTCTTAACCACTGTGCCACCAGGGAAGCCCTGTACTTGTCATCTTAAAGTTGACTGACTTCTTACTAAGAGAAAGTGTGGTAGAGCAGAAGGGGCATGGCTTTTGGGATCAGTCAGGCCTGGCTCCACTACATGCTAACTGTGTGATGCCGGGCAAGTTACTCAACCTCACTACGCCTCAGTTTTCTTGTCTGCACAGTATTAATAGTAATACTCGCATGGTAAGAACTTTATGTGGATTCGAGATTCTGCCATATGTATAAAGGCCCTTGGCCAGTGCACAGCACCTAGTGAGTCCTCTGTGCTTGATGATGATTATTTCTTCAATAATATATAATTCTCCTCAGCAGCCTTTCTCTCCTCTACCCTTATCAATCTTAATAACCTTTGATTCCTCCCATGCCCACACTATCCTCCCCCCAACCTGCAAAATAAAATCAGTCTGACCAGATGAACCTCCCAAAAGCAGTGTGCTAATTATGTTGTTCCCTTGCTCAGAACCTTTGGGGGCTTCTCATAAAGCTTAGACTCCTTACGCCCCCACCTTCAAGACCTTCCACAGCCCAGATCCAAAATACCTCTCTAGGCCATTGCTGTCCTACACGGATCCTATGCCCTGGAGTTAAGAGAATTTCCAAGTTTGCTCAGAGCTGTTTCCTTTTGCTTCTTTGTTAACGTCACTGTCTCTTCTTGGAAAGACCTTTCTTCCCATTCTAATTTGTCTGTATGCCACTATTCTTTAAAATAAAAAACAAGCAAACAACAAAAACAAAACTCATAGGTTCCAGAAAACTTTGTTCTTAAGCTGGAAATGATTGCTCCCATTTTGAAATTTTACAGGGCTTTGTACCTTTCTTATAGAAATTAACAAATCCTGCCTTATATTCTCTCTGTTTATAGACATTTGCTTTAGCACAGATGGAGAGCCTGGGTTTTTTTGGTTTTGTTTTGTTTTTTTGTTTTTTATTTAGACCTTTTGTGAACACTGCAGCAGGAAATAGTTTATGATACACACGTTGTTCCACAGGTGCAGCCTCAGGCTGCCACTCAGCAGGCCGACCTTACCAGGGGAATGTTCCTGGAGGCCACCCCCAGTTGTGAAAGACGGAACAGGAAGAATTCTTCCTGTTGAGCCCCGGCTATGATAACGAAATGTGAGAGAAAATGAGTTATCACTTAAACCTTTGGCATAATAATTCCTGTAACAGAAAGAGGTCAATAAGTATCTATTGAGTGAATGAATTCAGTGAAAAATAAATCTAATAAGGCATGAGAAAGTTCATACCATTGGCATTTAGCCTATTGTTAATTTAAACCACACACTTTTGTGTATATTTTTATGTATTCAAATACAGAAGATTTTCAATGTTCGCTGAAGTTAATAAGTGATCTTCTTATTGCCTAAAGTATCCAGATGTTTATAAGTGACTGGGAGATAATACTGGTTTCATTTCAATAATTTTCCAAGTAGGCTGTGAATTTCCAACTTGTTGCTATAACTGACTTTTACAGTCACTCTGGCCCTAATTGTATTTTTCATAGGTGTATCTAACTATACTGGGGTTTGCTACCTCTATATATTATACTAAAGTTTGTAGACTGAGGATTAAGATGAGTTTTTAGTTTGACCTTAGTTTTGCCTCAAGAGGCTGTCTGGTTCAATAAATGTGCATATTATCTATACAACAACCGACATCGTGCTTTATCCAGAGTGTGCTTTCAACGCATGAAGGAAGTAAAAGGCTCATTTATTGTGGCAACATTGCCTTTTTTCTTAGTTGTTCATTTTAAGTCCCTTTAAAGCAACCTGTGAAGGCATGCCTAGGACCTTTGCTCTATAGATTTTGGTATGCTCTGCAGAGATATAGAAAACAGCCCTAAGTCTCACTGCACTGTTCTACTGTGTAGACAGGCCATTTGTAAGCTTCCCATCTAGTGCTATTTCATTTTTCTTTGCACCATGATAAGAGAAGAGTAGTATGATTGAAGAATTTATGTCTACAGTACAAAGAACTTACATTTTCTTCTTTTAAAGTGGCCTAGTGGCATTTTAGCAGTTAGGGAAAGTTTATTGTCATGCTTGCTTACCAATTTATCATTTACATGTTTAATAAAACCCGAAATCAACCTAGCCTAATCATAGAACGGTTATAGAATGTCATGTCTGTTAGACGGGGTTTGATTGCAGCATCTTCCTGATAAGTCCGTGACTATAGTGGGCAAACATCTTGTTAAACCCAGAACCAGTTGTACCCATCAATCTTTAAAATGTCTTGGAAATTCCAATGTTTCAGCATCCACATGACATCTCCCACATTGTTTTTCACATTCTAAAATGGAACAGAAATTCTTTAGCAGACCATGTGTCCTTAATTTTGATTGAGAATATATTAACATATCTATGACTCAAAATAGAGACACAGCTTATCCCTTCATCTTATTTTTCTGTCTAAATAGCAGACTTTTGGTCAGTCTTCCATGACTCCTGTCTTCCTGAGAGTCAGATGCCTGCCTTTACACGGACTGTGGAGGTAGGGTCATCCAGCTTCCATGTGGACCACATGTTAGAAGGTATGGGGAGAGAGAGTAGAGGCTCTTCCAAAAAAAGTAACAAAGCCAAGACCACTGAGGGGATTACTGTCAGCTGAGTAGCACTTAAATTTATGTCTTTAGAGAGATCATCAAGAAAAGCCTGTAAAGTGGGAACATTTTTTAAAAATCAGGGAGTTTTAACCCTTTGTAGTCTCAAATTGAGAGAGAGACCAGAGTTGAAAAATCCAACAAAGAGAGAGACGAGAGAAGAATCATTAGAGTGTGGATCTAAGGATCAAAGGGCTAGAGAATTTCAAAGAGAAAATGAAGAGCAAGATAGTGCTATGGCGGGCGGCGGGGGAGGGGTGATGAATTGGGAGATTGGGATTGACATATATACACTAATATGTATAAAATGGATAACTAATAACCTGCTGTATAAAAAAAATAAAATTCAAAAATTCAAAAAAAAGATAGTGCTATAGTATGATAAAGACTAAAAATTATCCCTTAGAGTTTATAATTGGTGTATCACTAATGACATTAGCAACAACAACAGCTTTAGAAGAGTTATTGGTGCAGATTAATGATGGTGAGATGAGAGGTGAGGAAGTTTGAGGAGCCTGAATGAGAAGGAAGTGCCCAGAGAGGGAGAAGGGAGCTTTAAAGAATGGCCTGACCAAGAGAAGTTTTTGGAGGTAGGGTCTTTTAGGATGGATCAGACTTGAGCATGACTATAGGAGCCAGTGAAGATGGAGAGACTGAAGATACAGGAAGAGATGGAAAGAAATGCAATCCAGAGCAAATGATTGAACACTAGGTGAGACAGATCAACTCTGAGACTAGGAGAAATGGCTGTGGGTCTAGATGAGTTTGCTGGGAATGGGAGGGGAAGTTCAGGAACTCTAAAACTTGATGGATATAATTCTCTCAGGAGGCTTCAGTCCTGAGATGATGGAGTAAGTTAGTGCTTTAGTAGATGGGTACTAAAGTCAGACTGCCTGGGTTCAAAGTCAGGTTCTTCTACTTGGTTACTGGAAGTCGTTGGGCAAGTTACTGAACATCTCTACCTCATTTTCTTCATCTGTAAGATGAGTTAAAAGCTTGACCTCTGTAGGCAGACTGCCAGATTTGGAGCTAGTAAGCTCCCCCTCTAGCTAGCAATATGGCCTTGGCAAGTCACGTAACCTTTCTGTGCCTTAATTTCTTCATCTGTAAAACGGAGACAATGATAGTGTCTACCTCACAGAATTACTGTGAGCATTAAATGAGTTAATATTTATAAGTGTCTAGAACAGTACCAGGCACATTGTGAGTACTATAAGTTTTTAAAAATTGTTCAATAAGCAGTGTTGAGAGTTGAGGGCCTAAGGAACTATAACTTAAATTTATAGGTAGATTCTGCATTGTTTTAAGATTTTTCACCTAAAGTGCTCAGCTACCAAAGTATATAAGTGAAGAATGAGCTTTCTAGCCTTGATCCAGGACTGGAGTTTTTTCATGGCTGTCAGGACATTATTTATGACAAGGAGAGTTGAGGTTGCTAATGAGAGCATAGTCCATGTGATTGACCTTGGGGCCAGGCTGGGTAGGGAAGAAGAGAGATCAGATGGGAACTGCTGCACCAGGAGAGAATGGAAAAATCAAAGGCTCTGATTTCTAAGTGAGCTTGGAGAGCAAGTATAGTGGGAATAAAAGCATGAAAGAGTTGAACGGCGGAAGGTCGTAGACTGAGTAGAATATTGACATTTATGATTTCAAAAACAGAGGCATTCTGGGTGATGACAAGGTCCAGGGTGTGACCATGGGACCAGGTAGTTGAGGTTGAAGAGTTCAAACAAATGTTTTGAATGCTAGAATATTGGATGGGTAATCTCCCTGATAATTGAACTCTTTCAGATGATGGAAGTTAGGGTAGAAAGAGAGCCAGCTTGCTAAGCCTTTAATCAATTTAGGAGGTGGGGAGAATACAACAAAGTGCTGAGTAAGTATAAACATCTGTTCTTCTCCCATTTATATAGTCATGTCAGACATTTTGGACCATTTGTACCAATGTTTCCTGAACTATTAAAAGATTCCGTTCAGTATATTATTTGGATATGTCACCTGGTGAAGTATGTCCTCATTTCTAATTCATGGAAGTAATAAGGTCATGAATATTGTACATATATTGATATCTTAACAAATATTGAGCACTTACTATGTGCTAAGTGTTGGAGATAGACCAATGAAGAACACAGACAAAATCTTACATTCTGGAGAGAGAGACAAGTAATTAAAATATATAGTATGTTAGATGATAGTAGCCGATATGGAGAAAACTAAAGCAGGGGCAGGAGATGGTAACTGCCACAGGGTATTACAGTTTTAAATTGGGAAGTCAGCAAAGGTTTCTAAGAAGGTGAGATCTGAGAAAAGACCTGAAGGTGGTGAGAACATATACAAGGTAGATATCTGCGGGAAGATGGTGCCAGGCAGAGGAAACAAAAATGGAAAGGCAACGAGGTGGGAGACTTACCTGGCATGTTTGAAGACCAGCAAGGAGACCAGTGTGGCTTAAGAAAAATGAGCATTTTCTTTATTTTATGAATACTATATAGTACTTACTATGTTGGACACTTTTCTAATTACTTTGTACATATTAACTCATATAATGCTCAGAACAACCCTATAAAGCAGTGCTATTATTGGCCCCATTTTACAGATGACGATCTGTAAAACAGACGTTAAGTAACTTGTCACACTGACAACAAAATGCAGATAGTTAAAAGGGAAAGGAGCCAGGGTCCTAACCTCAGGTTGGTTTTGCATTATGCTGTCCATTATAGTAGTAGGACATGGAGTCACATGGCTAATAGGAAGGTGGAAGTAGAGAAGTCAACTGTATAGAATCTTAGAAGCAACTGGAAAGACTTTGTCTTTTACTAGGATTGAGTTGCAAAGCCATTGGAAGGCTTTGTTTGGAGAAAGAACGTGGGCTGACACAAGTTTTTAAACTTCACCCTGGCTGTTATGTTAAAAATAGAAGCGCACAATAGAAGCAACGTCTTGTAATTAGACGTTAGCACAAGATCCGAGAAAGGGATGATGGTGGCTTGGACAAGGATGAGTAGTAAAGATGGTTTCATCAAAGATGAGAAGTGGTCACATTCTTGATATTTATTTTAAAGAATATAGAGCCAATGAGATTTTTTTTTGTTACTGATTAGATGTAGGATGGGAGGAAAGAGTCAAGATTGATTCCAAGGTTTTTGGCTAGAGCAACTGGAAGAATGAATTTGCCACTTACAAAGATGGTAAAGACAGCAAGAGGAGTAAGACTTTGGGGGTGGGAGGGAAGATCAGGAGTTGAGTTTTAGACGTGTGGAGTTTAGATGCCTAGTGAGCATTTAAGTGGAGAAGTCAGGTAGGCAGTTGGATGTATGAGACCAAACCTCAAGAGATGTCTAGATAGAGTTATAAATTTGTAAGTCTTCAGACTGCTTAAAGCTATGAGATTGGGTGTGATCATTTAGGCAGTGTTTTTGGAAAGAGAAAGGATGTCCAAGTACTGAGCCTTGAGCATTTCAACATTAAGAGATTGGGATGATGAGAATAACCAGCCAAGATAGTAGTAGCCAGGTAGGTAGGAGTCCAATTCACATGCGTCTGTGCATATGTGCACATGTGCACACACACGTGCTTGCAGATGCATACATGCACACCATATATCATATATGAAGATAGAATGATCAGGAGTACCAGCTACTTTTCTTCACTGATTACTTGCAGGAAAATTTAATTTCTCTACGTGTAGGAAAATTTAATTGGGAAGCCACATTATTAAATAAGGTAGCTTGATGGGTGTGGAATCAGAACAAGGTGTGGGGGGGTGTTCATTGGATCACCTCATTGGCTAGTGTAAGTAAGCTATGATAACCCAAAGCTCCATCCCCATTTTGGAACATACATGCTCCTTGGGCAATATATTCCTGGCTGTTGTCATAGCACCATTTCCCTTGGACATCGCTTTAAAACACATGGCCAAAGTTTTCCCAAAAGAACTGCTTTTTCTAAGCTTCCACCCCTCCAGGAGGCATATTCTTTCTTTAGATATGTTAATGTACCTCATCTTGTTTCCATTAAGTCTTGTCCTCAGAGTTCTTCTGCTTTTGGGGGAGCGTCACTATTTCTTTTCATTAAAATATGGACCTTCTGGGCTTCCCTGGTGGCGAAGTGGTTGAGAATCCGCCTGCCGATGCAGGGGACACGGATTTGTGCCCCGGTCCGGGAAGATCCCACATGCCGCGGAGCGGCAGGGCCCGTGAGCCATGGCCGCTGGGCCTGCGCGTCCGGAGCCTGTGCTCCGTAACGGGAGAGGCCACAACAGTGAGAGGCCCGCGTACAGCAAAAAATATATATATATATGGACCTTCTACCTAGCAAAATATGTACATAAATTCTCAAAACTTTGTGTACAGTTTTACAAGGCCATGAACCCAGGTTAAGAACTCCTACTTTAAGTTGACCTATCTGTTTTGTTGACTCGTGGAAGGTAAACTTATTCTCTTCTTTCAAAGCCTGCTTCCAGATTGTCTCCTCTACCACTTACTAATTACAAAGCTGGTCTTATGATCTACACCATAGGACTTTTGTGTGAAATTGTTTCATAATGAAGTATTTCTGGTACTTCAGCAAGTGAAATCTCTTGTCTGAAGAGGGAGGTAGACTGTCATACCATATGCCTCCGTGTTTAAATGGCTTCATAGTGAGGTTCTAGTGTATGCTTATACAGTAACACAAATGTATAAGGCTCATGATAGCCAATTCTGAAATTCAGCCTTTAGTGGAGGGTGTGTGAATCTTACTATAAAATGCTGCTGCTTAAACATTTAAGTGTATATATATATATATATATATATATATATATATATATATAAAATTAAAGTTTGAAGGAAATAGAGGAAGATTGAAAATATTTGCTTGAAAGGTAAAAAAAAAAAACAAAAAACAACTGTCTAGAATATTAAGAGCAACACCCATCTGAACTTCACAGAAAGTGTCATGAGAGTGCCAGTGATTAGAACTGATCAGATATTTGGCTGTCCTTTTCAACCAGAAGATGGATTTAAACCAGATTACCACATCCACGGTTTAGTTTTGAAGAGAGGAAAAAAAAAAAAAAGCCAATTATTTGTCTCTTTTTTCAAAGGCCTTTTTTGTATTGTAGATCCCTGAAAAGCTGGTAGAGAAGCCAGCCTTTCACATCCATTAAGGTTAGCTCTGAAACTGTTGAATTTGATCTCTTCCATTTGCCATCTGGATACAGTAGAGAAAAAGCTGTTCTGCACTGGGTTGCTGGACACCATCCAGAAAATAATATGTCAGGGGCATCAAAGGCTTGAGGCACTTGGTCCAGTCTGTCTAATGATCACAGGCAGGATCTGCTCTCCAGTTTTGTAGTATGTTTTATTTTTGCAGTGACAATATATATCCCAGTAAGATAGATCACAAGGATTACTGCCAACTTGTCAAAGCCAGGATTCTTCCATCAGACACTTCAAAAAAAGGGCCAGTTTTAACTGGGCAAAGCTTGATCCCCAAAACTGAGGAAGCGCCATCTCATCACCACCTATACCCTTTCTTATGGAGAGCACTTAATGCAAGGAGGATTTTAATTCCTAGATTGTTTCATCTCACACCCAAATGCCAGATTTAAAGTCTCCTTAAAATTGACCTCATTTAAAGTTGTATTCCTTACCCTTTTTATATGTGGGCCCAGTATCTGGCCAGCTAATGACCATGCTGGCAGCTTTCCAGGATTCTGACAACCACATCTCATTATTCACACCAACTGGAGCCAATTGTGGCTGGATTTTTTTTTTCTTTTTATTCTGTTATTTAAAAATGTGGATAGGAAGCAACAGCAAGCAATGGCATGTCGTTTGGTCTCCTCTGGGATTGGGGAGGAGCCTTGCATAATAGAACCTGTAATATCAGGGAGCATATGGCTGTGTTTTAAGGTAGCTGCAGGCCATCTAACTCTAAGCTCTGATACAGCAAGCTTAGTTTGGGTCTTTGCAGGATGTACTTAGGGATGAATTTATAGCTTCTACAGTAGGTAAAATCGTAGGGCAATTGCCGTTTTGCCTCTTACGCCAGGAAGGGGTGGCAGGAGGAGTTTCAGAGCCCTAACCATGGACATTACTTTTCTTTGTGGACAGGAATGGTCGACAAGCTGACCCTAAATACTAGGGCCACTCCCAAGTCTCCCACGCTGACCTAGGAAGCTGGAGAATCCCTGTCTGGGTTCTGGCCAGCTACTGAAGGGGATGTCGTGGACAGCAACACTCTGGTTGTGTGCCTTGTGCCAAAGTTATTATTTATTCTGCTCCAAACTAGTACTGTCCGCAGGCTCATCTCATCATCCAGGGACTTTACTCTCAGAATCTTCCTGTTCTTCTTTGCTCTCTTCAGATATGGTATTGAGAACAACAAATAGTTCTCCTACGCTAAGAACCACAAACGCAATCTCCAAACCATACATCAAGCAAAGCAGTGTTGATGACTCTTAGCAGCATTATCCCTGCTAAGCTCTGTGCACGTGCTCACAACTTCTCGGCTTCCATGTGGTCACTCCCAGGCTGGACTGTCCCTTTCTGTAGTTGGCGACTTGTCTTTCCTATACTTTTTGCCTGCTCTCAGATCCCCTTCCTGGCTTAAAAACAAAATAAGGGAAAGGCTGTGATGTCAAGTCATTATTAGAGCCAGACTTCTGGCTCTAATAATGACTTGACATCACAGTTATTTACCCGCTCTGTGCCTTTGTCACCTTACCTGTAAAATGGGACTAGTCATAGCACCTACTATTTTGTTGTTATAGGTTTGTTGTGATAGTTAAGCAAGGAATGTGAAGAAAAGAGCCTGGCACAGCAGAGTGCTCAATATACATTTACTACTGTCGTTGTTATTGTTATTATTATTTGATGTACTTTAGTATGAATGGATTTCATCATTTTTACCTCAACCAAGTATTTAGCATTTTGAGCCCTTTGTTATTTATTGAACATGAAAAGATTTTTGAGTTCTGCCAAAAGAATTTCAGGGATTTGCAAGCAGGACAGATTGGAGCAAGGGAGGTCCTTCAGGTCACATTTATTGCCCTGGTGGCTTTAAAGCTGCAGCAGAGTATAGTGTGTTGGAGGAGCTGAGTGGCCCCATTCCCTGCTGGAAGGTAAGCTCCAGGGTGCAGGGATTACATCTTTTCCTTCACCGTTGTCTTACCAGCATCTAGAATAGTGCCTGATCTCAGCTCAGGCCCTCACAGACTCCGGTGATTTTTTTTTAAAGATATTTATTTATGTTTGTCCTTAAAAAAATTTTTTTTTACTACCATTATCTGTCTGAACCCCTTCTTAGTTTTAAAGAATCCCCTCTGAGTGAGCTTTGGTGGATATGATGGCCTATGAGAATTAAAATACTGTTTTATTATCAACTTAGCATGGGCCTGATACCCCAGTGTGTAGCTCTGGTAAACTTGATTAGGCCCGAGACTCTTTACCTAAATCCAAACCCAAAAGTTGGGATGTGAGTTACCAGCTGCCCGTGATAGAGGGTGCAAGAGATCAACTTGATCTACCGAATGAGGGAAGAGAGAGTCTGGGGAGCCAGACCTGGCCCCCAGGCAGGCTTATAGGGATGACAGAAAGGGCAGGATTCATCTGGTAACAAACATGACCCAGGCACAGTCCTTGAAGCTGATCAATTCAATGAGCCGTTCTTTGACCCAAGTAGGAAACAAGAACAGGGGAAGAAGGGAGGCTCTCCTTTCAGTGAGCATTACCTGTCATAGCAGAAATAAGTTGAAACCCGCTGCTATGTGGTAGGACCCCATTCAGCAGATAAGAATAGAAAATCAGGAACCAACAGAGACAAAATTGGAGATACCAGATAGGCTAAAACATAAGCAACACTGTAGTTTTGTGGAAATCAAGGAGTGTTTTTAAAGTATGATAATAAAGAGCGTCAGTTGGTAGATTCAGAGAGATCATTGAAGAACAACAAGATGGAAGGGGCTGTTGGAGTGAAAGATTAAGGGACCATTACTGGTTTTAGAAAAGCTTTAGTAACTTGGTGGGTGAGAAACCAGATTGTGGGGAGTTAAAGTGGTGGTGGCAACAGGGTTCTCATGGCAATATTGGGGAAGAGTAGGGAAGGGAGAAATAACTCCAGATAGGGCTAGACCTCTTTTTATATTTCTACACGATAGGAAAGAATGTGTAAAGAGATAAAGATTTAAGATGGAAGAAGCAAAAGAAAACTGGATGGAGAAATAGTCTTAAGAACACAAGAAGGGATAAAATCGGCACAGTGGGAAAAGGTTAATCTTAGAGGGATTTTCCTCTCTAAAACAAAAGAGGAGAGAAGATGGTTATCGACATGGAACTATTTGGCAGTACAGCGTAGAGAAGATGATGCCACATATTGAACTCAGCAAAGAACAGGAGTCATCTGATAAAAGGAAGGAAGCTCCTGGGGCTTAAGTAGACTAGAGGTTTAAAATCAGCTCTAAATAAAATGGACCAGTGAATTGCGAGGCATGGGATGATAGTCATTGTACTGCAGAATTCTCAAGGGCAGGGACTGTATTTTATTACTCTTGTATCCCCACCGCATAGCACAATGTTTGGTGTATGGTTAGTGCTCAGTAACTATTTGAATGGATGGGCGCAAGGATGGATGGATGGATGGTTGGCAGGAAGGAAGGAAGGAGAGATGGTTTGTTATCTAGATGTGCTTATTGAAAGTTTATTTTAATTGAATTTAAACTACTCTTGACCCCTAATGAGGGCCTAGATGAAATTAAATATAATCATTAGACTAAGCCCATAACAGTTTGCAGTTTGGAAACAGGACTGAATAGACGGAACCCTTTCTCTAAGCCCCCAGTTTTTTGTGTTGGTTTTCCTTAGGATGAGGGATGGCAGTGGTATTTTGTTTTGGCAATGCTGGCTGATAGGGTGAGTTGCTAGATGTAGCACACATTATTCTCCTGCTTGTAGCTTCTGGCCCAAGTTCAGAAATGTCATATTTGGGCCCATATTTGCAGTTTCAGTGGCCCCCAAGGAACCTGCACCTTCCTGCTTTTGCCTCCTTATCCAAGTTACTAAATTCTGGTAACTTAGATAGTTCAGATGTCCTTACTTAAAACTGAATGACTAGCATGTGTGTTAGGGAGGCTTGGAACCCATGTTAGGAATCCTGTATCAGATGTAATAAGGGAAGATCCAGATTTCACATTTAATGGCTTGTGCCTTTACTTCAGTAGAAGACTGAAGGGAAAGGAAGACAGGGACAGACAGCACTTGAAAAAGAAAAGAAAAAAAGACTTCCAGTCTTTTATTTTTCTAAGAGAATAAGAAAGAAACTGGTGATGACATTCTCATGTAGTCAGTAATTATATATGGAGCACCTGTGGTATGCAGAGGCCGTCTCCTTCAGATGGGGCTAGTAAAAGGTAACTTGTTCACTGGGAAAATTGTTTTATTATCCTTTATAAAAAGTAGCATGGGCTTGTTTTGATTTTAAATCAGTGAACTAATATTCCAAATTGATTATTTCCTAATAAAGGGAGGTTGAAATGATTCTGAAACATAACATTTCTCCTCCACTTGCCAGTTAACATTAGGAGTTTGCTATTTCATTACTACTGGGGACACTATTAGGACCAAAGCATTTTTCTCCACGTTGCTTTTGGTTGTTCGGAAGTGTCACAGTGGAAGCCCTGGCCCCTTGAACCATAGCAGCAGCAGGTCAGCAAAGGAGGAACTAGGTTTCAAAATATTTTGTTCTAAGAGGTTATTTGTCGTGTTGAAGTCATCAGACAACATCTGATGTTGATTTTGAGATTGTTAATTTATCCTTTTTAAGGATTCAGATTAAAAAACATAGCCACATTTCCCCTCAGTTTTCCCATAAACCCCATCCCCTAATTCAACTCAAAACATCCTGATCCTGCAGCGTTCTGCTGTGTTTGTGCCCCTGCTGGATTAGGTGTGCTCCTGGGTGCCTGGTGGGGTGCACACAGTGCTTGTCTTCCAGAAAAAGGAAATAGTGCTGTATTATAGGTTAGACACACTCTACCTAAGGGCAGAACTAGTCAAAAATCAAATTGAATTTACACTATGAGCTCCCTGTATACTTGTGAATGCCTTCTAACTGCACCTTGTTAAAATAAAATGTCAGGAAATTATCACATAAAATCTACTCTCAACCTTAAGGTAAGATTGCTCGCATTCTGAGGAGAGTTGAACAACTTTATAAGAGGTTCATAAAAATAGTTTTATCAGCACATTTTATTCTAATAGTATTTTATTATAGATTCAACTAAAATTACAATACGTTAAGAATTTGGAGAGGTGTTCTGACGGTTGTAGGTATTGTTGACTAAAAGATGCCTGGCATTTACCTAGGTAACCTGGGAGGGGATAATTTGAAAATGCCCTGCTAGTCTTGTAAACATCCTTTCCTCATCCTCTTCTTCCCTGGGGCTACTGAGTGCCAGGGAAGGTGAGACCAGACTTCCAGCTCCTGCATTCTATAAGTGGCATATAGTTAGTATTCATTTCTACCTCATTTATATACATGTATAAAACCTCCACCCTGTTGATGTTAAGAATGTTAGGAAACATGGATCTTGCCCTTGAGGATCTCACTGACTGGTGAGGGTAGTAGACTTGCAGGAAAAGTAAATTACAGTACAACCACATGCTGTAATAGAGGGAGAACAAAGCATTGTAGGTACTTATAGGAACAAGTAACTCAACTTACCGTGGGAAGATGGAGAAGACTTCATAAATGTGGTAACATCTGAACTGGGTCTTAAAAGATAAATTGAAATTTGGCAGGTGGAGAAAGGCACACCAGGCAGAGAGGAGTGAATGGGCAAAGGGTTAGAGGTTAGAAAGAATATGGCTTCTTCAGGTAACTAAAAGGAGTATACAATTCATGGAGTAGAGCGGTGGAAGAAAAAGGCTGAAAAAGTACACTTGGGTCTTATTAACTCAGCAGAGCTGGTGGGATAGGGACCAGCAAAAAAGGCAAAATTGCTCGAAACATGAGAGAACTTGCAAAATACTTTGTTATGTAAATCATCTGATAGGTCATTGGGCTATTTTTTCTGCAACAATACTTTTTTTTTTTTTTTTTTGCGGTACATGGGCCTCTCACTGTTGTGGCCTCTCCCATTGCGGAGCACAGGCTCCGGACGCGCAGGCTCAGCGGCCATGGCTCACGGGCCCAGCCGCTCCGCGGCATGTGGGATCCTCCCGGACCGGGGCAGGAACCCGTGTCCCCTGCATCGGCAGGCGGACTCTCAACCACTGTGCCACCAGGGAAGCCCCCCAACAGTACTTTAAAAAAAAAAAAATTGTTGGACTTCCCTGGCTGCGCAGTGGTTAAGAATGTGCCTGCCAATGTAGGGGACACGGGTTCGAGCCCTGGGCCAGGAAGATCCCACATGCCACAGAGCAACTAAGTCTGTGCGCCACGACTGCTGAGCCTGCATTCTAGAGCGTGCGAGCCACAACTACTGAGCCCATGTGCCACAATTACAGAGGCCCGCGCACCTGGAGCCCGTGCTCCGCAACAAGAGAGGCCACCGCAATGAGAAGCCCGTGCACCTCAAGGAGGAGTAGTCCCCGCTGTCCGCAACTAGAGAAAGCCCGCACGCAGCAATGAAGACCCATTGCAGCCCAAAATAAATAAATTAATAAATTTTTATTAAAAAATTGTCATCAAGATGGAAAATGAAAAAAAAAGAAAATCATATATATATATATATATATATATAAAAATAATAGTTTAGTATAACTCAACTGATGACATTTCAATAGCATCATTTTTACCCAGTTGGAGTTCTGCCTGTCTACACAAAACAGTTCCGTTTCACTTGGTACATAGATTTCTTGCTCTTCTTCATTATTTGATGGTTAAGACACAAGCATTTGCAATTACTTTCTCAGTAACTATGATTATTTAATAGTAATATCAAAAAATAAGTCAGTGTTATTTTTCACAAAAATGTACAAGGGTTGAGGCAAGCAATAATATCACTTGTGGTAGCAAGTATTTTATCATTAATCATTATTCAATGTATAGTAATTTGTCATCTAAGTAGTTGAAAAATAGTGTACTACTTTCAAGATGTACTTTCAAGCCATATGATTGAAATTGTTAAAGGTAAGAGCAATACTCTGTTATTTACACTAATTATCTTACCTACTAATATTTAGTCATAAAGGAGAATTATGTACAACATAAAAAATTTCCAGTTGGAGAGGAAAAAGCAGTCTCAAAAATGCAGAGGTAAAGTGCATTTAAAATCATTACAGTTTGAATGTAAGTGCTGATTTTGTGGTGAAGTTGTTGAAAATTTTTCATTTTTGATCAAGGCATGTTTATCAAAATAGAATATACCCATATAAAGAGATAAAATATATAAAAATAAAATCAGACTTGAAAGTTTATTGGAAAACAGTGTTTACTGTAAAAGGGACGTGATAAATATTCATTGGTAGATTAAGGCAGGTTTTTGGAATTGGAAATCGAACTAAAATATAAAAGAGAATAATTATTTTGGTTTATATATTCACAACTTGATCAACACAAAAAAGCACAAATTCCAAATGAAGCAATTGGAATTAGAGAAATGAAACTGTGATGCGGCTTTACCTTATAAATGAGATAACTGTTTCTTCAGCTTATTCAACAATAAATGATGAGACAATTTAAAGCAGAATCAAAAACTGTCATCAATTTGTATAAACAAATCAGAAAAAGCAAGGCTCCCTTAAATAAAGAAATATTCTTGAATTTTGTTATGCACAATGGGAAAACTGACTAAGGAATGTAGAATTATTTTGTACATGTATACACACACACACAGTGAGTGCAAATCAGAACTATGACGTTTCCATTAAACATGAATAGAAAATCGAATGTGGGGTGGTGAAGTTTTAGAGGAAGAGCTAAGTACTCGACTGTGCAAAATTCTAAGATTTATTAACAAGTGTGAGGAATTGGAAACTCTGAAATGACCCCCATACTGACACTTCTTTGACAACAATCTCTGCATCTACATAAGTTACCAGTTTTTTCAGAACTTATATAAGAGGCCCAAAGATGTGACAAGCAGAAAACTGTGTGTCATGTCAAAAATATGTTGGACTGTTTGTTCTCTGACATTGTGGGCTATCATCTATAACTTCTAGAGATCTTTCAAATATAAAGAGGGATGGTGAATTAATGATCAGCTGACACTGGTTTCCCAATGTGAATTATTCCCATTTTTTCCCCAAGCTTATTTCATACAAAGCATTATAAGAATTCTTTCTAGGGAATTCCCTGGCAGTCCAGTGGTTCGGACTCCGCGCTTTCACTGCCAAGTGCCTGGGTTCAATCCCTGGTCGGGGAACTGAGATCCCACAAGCCGTGCGGCACAGCCTGCCCCCCCAAAAAAAATTATTTCTAAAGAGCTTCAAAGAAAAATTATAGACACGTTTTCTTGGTTTTTAAAATAAATAGTTCACTGTTTATTATCTAAGAAAATCTGTATCTCAAAACCATTTGGACTGGGGTAATTATGCCAAAAAATAATCTCTTAAGGTTTCAAAGAAAAAAAAGTCCTTTCAGAGGAGAACAACAATAGATCACGGCAGTTCAAATAGTGTGTATCATACTACTTCATCAGAAAAATGGTGCACAATCAATATTTTTTTGACCAAAGGAAATGGTATTTGCTGAGTGTAAATTTACATTTTTTTGAGTGATTACAGCACAGGGAAAATTTCAGAGGTACTTTTTAAATGGAAGGAATATATGGAGCAAAGCTAACTATGTACAGTAATTTTATGGAATCAGTGCAAATATGATCCTAGAATTTTGTTTCTCCCAGAACAAAGTAACAGCATCTCATTTAGGATTACATTCCTGTAGTTGATCTTAGCTGTTTGTTTATTTGATGTGCTCTACCCAATAATGCTTCCTGCACCTCAGCACACTACCTATGTATTATATGTGCGGTTGTGGTTTGGCCAGTCATCATAGCCAATGCAAAATGCTCATGTTCTACTCTGCCTTGCCCCAGCATGGGCTTGTGCCGCTCTGGAGAAGATGCTCAATAACCTGGCAAGTTACCGATCCTGAAAGACTCACCGTATCAGTTTACCACATTAGCCAAGTGTATTCTCTAAGGCTGCCATAACTAAGTACCACAAACCAGATGGCTTAAAACAACAGAAATTTATTCTCTCACATTTCTGGTGGCTAGGAGTCTGAAATCAAGGTGTCAGCAAGTCCATGCTCTTCTGCAGGGGCTCTAAGGAAGAATCCTTCCTGGATTCTTCCTGGACTCCTTACAAACATTGGCATTCCTTGACTTGTAGCTACGTCCCTCCAACCTCTGCTTCCTTCGCCATGACCTTTTTTCCCTCTATGTCTCTATTGTGTCTTCTCCTCTCCTTATAAAGACACTTGTCATTGGATTTAGGGCCCACTCTGATCGAGTACGACCTCATCTTAACTGATTACATCTGCAAAGACCCCATTTCCAAGTAAGGTCGCATTCTGAGGTTCTAGATAGACATGAATTTGGGGGGCACATATTCAAGCCGCTATACCCAGCAATGGAAATGCTGTAAATTTAATCTGACCTAGAATAATATCAGTTGATACATAAATATTTTTTTACATTTTGGGTTTTAAATTATAGATCCTAAAGATAACTCTTGTGGTTTTAGTTGAATATGATATTGGCTCTAATGCTAGGATGATGAATGAAAAATAACATGTTATAAAATATTAAACATAAGGGGCAGTGGTTGAGAGTCTGCCTGCCGATGCAGGGGACACGGGTTCGTGCCCTGGCCCGGGAAGATCCCACATGCCGCGGAGCGGCTGGGCCCGTGAGCCATGGCCGCTGAGCCTGCGCATCCGGAGCCTGTGCTCCGCAACGGGAGAGACCACAACAGTGAGAGGCCCGCGTACCAAAAAAGAAAAAAAAAAACATAGTTCAGGTAGTGGTATGGAGGATATAGAAGCCAGATAGAAGCTACTGATACAGCACAGGTGAGGTGATTGGGGATTAGACTATGTTGATAGAGAGGGAGAAGTGAAATTTTGTTGGATAACATCCCTGAAGATTTAGCAATTGATTAATGTTAATAATAATAGCTAATTTTTTCCAGCTTAAGATATAATTGACATTTTGTACATTTAAAGTGAACAACCTAATGGTTTGTTACATGTGTGTATTGTGAAGTGGTTACCTCAATGAAGTTAGTTAACACACCCACCACCCCGTATAATTATATATATATATATATATGTATATATGTGTGTGTGTGTGTATATATACATGGTGAGCACATTTAAGATCAATCTTAGCTAATATTTACTGAGCACTTTCTATGTGCCAGGCACTACTCTAAGCACTTTTTATGTACTAATATACAGTAAGTCCCCTACATAGGAACGGATCCCGTTCTGAGAGCGTGCTAAGTCCAATTTGCTTTTAAGTCCAACAAAGTTAGCCTAGGTACCCAACTAACACAATCAGCTATGTAGTACTGTACTGTAGTAGGTTTATAATGCTTTTCACACAAATAATACATAAAAGACAGACACACAAAATAAAGAAAACATTTTAAATCTTACAGTACAATACCTTGAAAAGTACAGTAGTACCAGCTCTATCACAGCTGCTTTTACGCTTGCTTCCAGACATCCTGGGCTTGAAATAAAGATACTGTACGGTACTGTAACCTATACAGTACCGTACAGTAAAGTACACAAAAGCACAACCACTTGTAGAGGATGCACGCACGTGACTACTCCAGACACACAAACTAACTTACGTGATTGGACACGCAAACGCGTGTTCACATCTTTGAAAGTTCATGACTTGAAGGTTCGTATGTAGGGGACTTACTGTATTTCATTCTTATAATAATCCTATGAAATAGTACTATTAAAATGTTGATTTCAGATGAAGAAACTGAAGCACAAATACTTGCCAAAGATCACATATCTAGTGATTGAAGGAGGCAGGATTTTAACTCACAGAATCTGGTGAGGGTAAGGAAAGAATCTGGGGTGACTCCTACAGTTGGGAGACTGAGTGGATGGTTCTCTCATTAGCCAGGATTGAAAATACAGACCAGCAGGTTTGTGGGGAGCAGACTGGAAGGTTATGAGTCAATAGATTTGGTTTTGGATATAGTATTAAGTTTGAAGAGCTGCTGGTGGGAAATCCAAATGGATATGCCTTGTAAGTAGTTAATAATAAGTACTAGAAATAATATTTAGTGTTAAAATCTATCTTTTCTCAAAAAGAAAATACTGTGTTTTAATGTATACATTGTGCAGCTGCGGTAAAACATGAAAAATTGGTGATACGATCTCCGAGCTCTAAAAAACTAAATGAGTGCTTTTATCCGGGTGAAAAATCTTTTTGGGTGTATTCTCATGTCCTTTTTACACTGTTAGGTAAGTAAATAGCTATTTTACCTGGAATTTTATGGCATTTTTCAGCCAAGCAGAAAGAGGAGAGGAATTCATTTGTTATGATTTGTACCCACCGATCACAAGTGAATTTACTTCATTACAAACTCCCCTTACCCTCTCACCCTTTGCTCCACACATTCCACCAAATACACCCCTGCCTGCTCTAACCACGGGATATTCCAGTTCAAACCCAGCAGTTTATGGGAACTGCTTTTGTTGAAATCATTAAAGAAAGAAAGGCCTGTGAGTTCTCCTTCCGAAGCACTGCCTGTTTTCTGTGTCATTTCAGTCTCATTAATCAGCGTTGCAGCAAGGTAGACATTGTGCTGTGTATTTTACTGTCCCCAGCACAGCAGCTCCTGCGTCTCTGCCCCCAGGCCGACGCATTGGGGAAAAAGAGAGAGGGAAACCATCAATCTTCCCAGTTGCACATGTCAGCAGTGATTCTTTCCGCCTTCCTGTTGGCTGTCTCTCTCACCACCTGTGTTTAGAATTAGCACTGAAGCTGCTGCCCAGATGAATAAGAACCACTGTCCCTGTCACCTGCCCTGTACGGGCTACCACTTCTAAATGAAAATAAGAAGTACACAGGGCAATTATCTTTACTGTGAATGGTGCAAGAGAAAGAATCACATATCTCCTTAGAAGTTCATTATAACATAAAATTAAAGCAGATTTGAGGTCGTACATTCTAGGAGGTAGCATCATTTATTAGATCAGAGGGGTAAAAGCAAATAATTTCTTGAGTGCCTTGCTGTATTCTCATAGTCTCCCTCTGAAGTATCTACAGAGAGTCTGGCCTCGAGGGGAGGCTGCATGCTGGCTCCAGGCATCCACTCTGTCCTGCAGTGGATCCCTTGCCTTCACTCACCCACACCAGCTCTCTGGACCAAATGAAGTATATACAGCTGAATTTGATCTATTTATGTTCAAGTCCTGACCCCACTATTTATTAGCCATGCACTACTCAACCCCTCTGTGCCTCAGTTTCCTCATCTATAAAGCAGAGTTGATAATACTACCTACCTTATAAGGCTTTTTGTGAGGATTAAATGAGATAATGCATTCATAGCTCTTGCTAGAGTACTTTGTACATAGTAAGCACTCAATAAATATTAGCCATTACTATTGTTAACCTCATTGTTCAAATAATAAAACTGAGATTCAGAGAGATTAAATAATTTGTGGAAGGTGCTAGGAGATGTAGAAGGAATTTGAACCTAGCACTGTCTGATCCGCAAAACGGATGTCTTTTCTATTACACTATATTGTTTCCGTTCTAGTTCCATCTTACAAATAACTTCATGTGTGAGCTTAATAAATCACTTCACTTTTTCATGTCTTTATTTCCCATTATGTAAAATGAAAATGATAATAACTGACTGACATTCCTGCTGGTATGAGACTCTTGTAATTATATGTCAATTAATTATCATCAAGTCATATGCAGTAAAACTAGGCATATTTTTTAAGTTTGGCTGCAAAAAATGTTCATGCCCTTAAAAAAAAGTTAAATAGTGCAAAAGTGTTGAAAAGGTAGTCATTGTGTATTCCCAATCCTTGGGGTAAGTTAAATGTGTATCCTTCTTCCTTGTCAGCAGTCATCTGTTTAACAAATGTTTATATAGAACCACTGTGGGCTAAGCATTGTTCTCAGGCCTTGAGGAGGGTGCTATTATTATACCCATTTTACAGATAAGGAGGTTCTGTGACTTGCACAAGGAAACACAGCTAGTATGTGCAGAGCTGGTATTGGACTTGGTGCTCTGACTCCAGAGTTGGGACTCTTCACCTCCACTCTGCTCTCACTACTTACAGTCTTCTTATCTGCTGCATGGTATTCCATCATATAAAAAATAAAATTACTATTTATTTTATATGTTCCCTACTAATGGACATTTAGTTGCTTGTAGTTCTTTTGTTATTAAAGAGTCATATGGGGAATGCCATGTGTCCTTACATTCTAGTATGATTATTTCTGTAGGACAGATTTCTGTATGTTGGATGGTTGGGTCACAATATTTAAGCACTTAAAATTTTGACCCCCATAAATGATCAGATAATTTATGGAGAACATGCTAGGCACTAAGCACTTTACACGAATAAACTCATCACAATACCCCCCCATCTACCCTGTGAGATTGGTATATTATTATCCCCATTTTGTAGATGCTCAAGAACATATAAGTAATAGAGCCAGGACTTCAACCCAGGCAACCTGGTGCTAAATCCTGCTGCTTAACCATGGTAAATAACCAGACAAGTTATCACAGCCATATTTTACTGCTTTGTCATTTTTCTAACTTATTCTAAAGTTGACTTAACAATATGAGCTGACAGGAGGGTCTGAACAGAAGCAAATGCTTCAGTTGAAACAACCCTGAGGGTTGTGTCAGTCTACAGGTTGGATGATGAGAAAGAGAGCCATGGTTCACTGGAAAATGAGACTTCTTTCTCCTAGTAGTGGTCAGGATAGTCAACAAGATTTTTTTGGTGAAATATCTTTATGCCTGGAAAATAACTTCAGAATCTTTTTCTGTTTTTAGTATTAGTACCTTGTAAGAAATTCACACTGTCTCTCAAAGGTTCAGAACACTTGAGAAGTCATGGAGTTATTACATTTGTTGGATATAAACATTTCTGGCAGGGCTTCCCTGGTGGCGCAGTGGTTGAGAGTCCGCCTGCCGATGCAGGGGACACGGGTTCGTGCCCCGGTCCGGGAAGATCCCACATACCGCGGAGTGGCTGGCCCGTGAGCCATGGCCGCTGGGCCTGCGCGTCCGGAGCCTGTGCTCCGCAACGGGAGAGGCCGCAACAGTGAGAGGCCCGTGTACTGCAAAAAAAAAAAAAATTTCTGGCATCTCGGCTTTGCTTAGCCAAGGCCACCAGTTGTTAGTCCAGGTTTTCCTCAACCAGCTGAGCTGACCATGAGACCTGCCTACAGCTGCTTGAGTGTTGGATTCAGACTCTCTGTAGGGATTGGAGGGAGTTAGAGAGTTTGCCACACAGGGAGATGGGTAGAAAAGAGCATCCTATGCAGAGAGAATTTTGTATTTTATCCATGACAATTCTGATGTCAAAACCTTCTTAGTGGGATCATTTTCTTAGTGCTGTCTGGGCTACCCGTGCTTCTTAAATCCCTGAGCCATAAGGATTTATGGAACTGGGCATTGTTAAGTCAATTTATCTAACGGTGGAAGATGGTGTGCTTACTTGTCGCAGGTGTCTTTTCTCACCAGTGTAGACACATTAGCCACATCTTCATAAGCTGTTGACCATAATAATCTGCTGACCTTCATGTGATACTAGAACTGCCTGAAGTCAAAGGGGCCTCTGACCATGCATTAATACATAAATGCTCAGGGATTTTATTACCTTGAAATGTAAATTATAAGCAAGTGAACTTTTCAAATTTTTACACTCTATTTGTGTGTGTGTGTGTGTGTGTGTGTGTGTGTTTGTGTGTGTGTGTGTGTGTGTGTTCCCATGTTTCTAGTCAGATTGGCAGTTTTGGAGAATAATTATGTAGTAGTTGGCTTGGAACAGTGGTTTTTCAATCCTGGACACACAAAAAATCCCGATGCTCACGCCAAATCCCAAACTGATTAAATCAGAATTTCTGAGGATGGGACCCAGGCATCGGTATTTTTTTAAAGCTCCCAGGTGATCGCTGTACAGATAAGATTGAGAACTGGTGGCTTAGAAGGTATCTTCTATTTTTTATTCATAGTGTTTTCATCTGTACCTCATTTTATATAGTTGAAGTGAACTTTAAGACTAGATATTGGTGTCCCAAAGCCCGTCTCAAACTGGAGCAGGCATCAGAACCCCCTGGAAGGCTTGTCAAAGGACAGATTGCAAAACTCTTGTCATTTCTTTTCCTGGGATAAGTCCACCCATAGAATTTCTGAGTCAGTAGGTCTGGGTCGGGGCCCAGGAATCTGCATTCCTAACAAGGTCCTTGTTTGGGTGATGTTGCAGCTACGGAGACACACTGTGGGAACCCCTGCTCCAATGCCTTCCTTCCACCTTCCTTCTGCGCCTTTGTTGCCAACAATGGCGGCTGGGGCAGCCGCCTCCAGGACAGTCCATATACACACAATTCGGTGTTAGGAGTGCTAATCATGCTGAAGGACGTGCCCACGTGTTGCCCCACCTCCAGATTATCATACATCTAATTTTAAAAGTCTGTATGCAAATACAAGCTGCTCTTCCTACCAGATTGCTCCCCTTAAGCACTTTATGCTTTAAAATCAGAGCCACCACAGGGTAGGTAATTCTCTAGTATCCCAAAATAGAACTTGGATTTCACTTTCCCACAGAAACAATTTTATGAATGGTGTTTAGGTGCAGCTGAAATGGTGCTGTTAAAACCATTCTTCAGAAGTACTGTGGGTTCAATGAGGCTTCCACGGGCGGCCTTCCAGGACCGTAACTGCCATTTAAAGAATTGAGTGTCTGAGTTTCAGAAAACCAATTTTCAAACGAGCTCTCAGAACATAACTTGTTTAGGAACTGCCTATAACTGGAACATCTGGTTCATTTTGTGTATAGTTATTTCGCCCTTTACATGGAGCCAAAGTGGGGAGTAGGAGTGGGAGATTTGTCATTTATTCCACTAACATTTATTAGATCCTCACAATGTACCTGACACTGCTATATACTGGGGATATAAAGATGAAAAAGGCAGCCCCAGCCCTAGAGAGCTCATATTCTAGGTGGGAAAATATTTCCTAAGCAAATAAGAAAATATTTACCAAGTTACCCGTGTGATATGTGCAATAATGAAGAACCGATGAAAGAGGGATCTGTTCTGCTTGGAGAGAGAGACTGACTCAGTGTGTGTGTGTGTGTGTGTGTGTGTGTGTGTGTGTGTGTGTGTGTGTTTGGTAGGGAGAAGGTATGTTTAAGAGGTTTAGAATCAAGGAGAGATTGTTAGGCCTTGAAGACCACGGGGAGTTCTCCAGGCAGAGAAGGGGGCGAAGGACATCCAGGATGAGGGAACAGTCTGAGTGCAGAGGGGAATGAGCGATACAAGAATGGCAAGTAACTAGGTCAGCTTCTCGTGGAGGATGATGGAGGACAGCTGGGAAGGGGATTAACTGCCACATAAACTTTGAACCCTAACCCAGAGGAAGAAATGAGAAGACTTAGTGCATAGAGCTAAGTCTGTGTGTGTGGTATGTGCATTGTTGTCCCAGACTTTTTTTTTGAGAACTTTCTTCTGTATATTTCCCACTACCCTGAGGAAGAACATTTTTTTTTTCAACAAACTATTAATATTTTTTAAATGTCCTGAATCAAGTTGTTTTCAAACCTGTGCTCCAGGAAGCCCCTCAGAGGCTGGCAGGGGTGAGGGCGAACAAGCCCGCAGGGAGCTGCCTACTGGGGCTCCCTCACTGACTCCTGTTATCCATACACCAAGCATTTCTTTGGGCTCTTCTACATATTAGACATGTCTGGTAAGAATATTACATTTGAAAATGGGCATGTAACTAAAAAAGAGACATCTTAAAACCACACATTTAGTAACAGTCTGAGGACTTAGGTGTGGAGAGCCAAATCTCTCAGCGGCTGTAAAAGGAGGAATGTTCTCAGATAGTCAGCTGAAGACGGGACCACCAGACAGGCATGGATCTGTGACCAAAGATAATGGGTAGGATATACCTTTATTTGGCCGCAAAAGGCAATGATAAAATCATATCTTTCCAGCATGATCTCTCTAACACTTTAAGATCAATGTTCATATTTTCTTATGAGGAAAAACTAGTATTTTCATAAGCATTTCAGATCATTCTTTATACTTCAAAAATTTTAGTACTTCTTGATCTCTTGCCTGTATTTACTGTTCCATCCAATATAAAAATAAATTATGTAGTGGTGGTTAAGATGTTTATGTCAAGAATTTGACCCTGGAGTTTAGGAAGCAGTATTGTCATTAGAAATTAAAAGCGTTTCTCACTACATATCATATTATAATTATTTATGTTGTGTTTAGATAATATATTAATCTAGTTTTAGTTACTTTTCCAATAAAAACTAAAAGGACTTGCCAGTTTATTCTGTACCTACATATAAGCTTTGCATTTAAACATAACTTAGCTGCCCTGAGGTGACAATGCAGTCTTTCCTAGGAGGCAAAGTCCCCAGATTTTGTATTTCATCATCTCTGTGTGATGGGGAGACATTCACTGAGGTGCTATTTGACAAGTAAGAAAGAAAACCGGAAAAAAAGGCCTGAAGAAGATAAGCCCACAGAGATGCTGAGGTACAAAAGAAATAGCTGCAGAAGAAAAGAACGTGATGAATATGCAAAAGCGTCATGTGGTCTGGTGAGCAGAGCTCTGGAGGTCTGGATTCTGGCCCCAGGTGTGCCACCAGCTGTGTGCCTGGGCCTTTCAGGAAACGACTCTGTGGCACACCTTCCCTTTCTGAGAGCGTGTGTGTGGAGGGGAGGTGCGGGCGGGAGTGAGGATACTTAAAGGCCAGACCAACCATGAGGTCAAGAAGTTCTAAACTGGATGCAGCCCTGTGCACAGGAAAGGGACAGAGCTCGGTGTCCAGGGCTGAGAGCTGGGTTCCAAATCTAACCACCTGCCTGTGATCTTGTGAGGGTTACTTAACCTTGCAGTGTCCTTCCCTGGAAAGTAAGGCCAGTAATTCCTACCTCCTTCACATCCGATGAGGTCCATGCAAGTGCCAGGAAATGTTTCTGATAGCTAAAGTTCAGCACAAGAATGAAAATCCATCTGCAAAAGCATTCTACTGCATGATAGAAGGACAGCTCAGTGCACCGAGGGAAAATAGATGCACAGCTCTTAAAATCTGGAAGCGGCTTAAATAAGTCTGTAAAAAACATTTTTAAAAAACCAAGTTTATTCCTTTCAAATTATTTCACTGACCTAATAATACGTTGCTAAGTACTTCTCATCTATGCTTTTATGGAACTCACGGTCTAGTAGATTAGTCACTCCTTTCTCCTTTTTTCTTTTTAAAAATAATTTTTTCCTGCAGTTTTAATTGTTGGCCGACATATTGCTTCTTGTTTGAGGGTGACATAAGACTTGCTTTCTCTTACATTGAATTAATATTTACTATGTTGATTCCTAGGTCTGAGCATCTGGTTTCATTTCTAAGCAGAAATGAACCCAGTTTTTTTTTTTTTTTCTTGGTGCTGAGTCAGCTTTTTCTCTCCAGACCCAGAGCCCTCTGTACTTTCTGGAAGAAAGAGCTGACTGTAGCAGAACAATGCTGAGCTGTGGCCAAAGAAAGCTTCAGAGAAGCACCTGGATCCTCCCAGCCAGGACCGAAGTGCTAATTTTCTATGCCGGGTCTCCTATGTTTCAGCTCTTATATCACTAACTGGTGGTATAGACATTTTCAAGAAAGTGTTGAAGACAGATGCGAGGGGCCTAGGATTGAAATAGTAGGGTGACATACATGATAGAATTGAGAAGCACCAACAGAGAGCTTCTTAAGCTGTATTTTTTATTTAGAAGAATAAATAGACTTACAAAAAGAAATTTTCAACAAAATTAGTTGTTAATGTTGTTGATTCCTTTTTTATCGCAATCCATGATAACATGCCTTTCATGGAACCAATTAGACATAGTGCTTGCTCAGCCAAGTTTTTGGTCTGCCGTCGAGTATAGTTAAAACAGGTGTGATGAGTGCACAATTGATGCTACAGCTGGACACAAGCAGGACTTTGTAATAAGAATCTTGAAATCTTTAGTTGAAGTCTTTGGTTCCCACCACCATACCAAAGTTGAAAGTGTTTCAAAGCTAGTAGGCAGCCTTCTTTTGATGTATTTTATTCACTTGGGATTAAAATCAGAAGCTCTTTAGTTAATCACAAAAAATATCTTTTGCCATGATTAGCAGCTTGGGAGTTTTTAATTGCTTTTGGGTGCAATAATTGAAATTATGATAATTATGAACTTGGGATATGCTCAGTACCTTATGACAGGAGCGCTTTTAGCTACATCTGTCAGATTGATAAGTTCTCTCTTTGATACAAACTCCCACCCTGTCTTCTGGAATATATCAAATCCCAGGGCTGAAGCTGCCCACTGGTAATGCTGATTCTGTTACAAATTGAGCCAATGCATGTATTGATTGGAAGTGGCGTTTGCTAAGGAAATACACCTGAAATAAAAATGAAGACCTATTTTGTAAAATGCGCCTTTTTTTATTCTCTGTGCGTTGCGATGGGATTCAAGGTTGATGCTCTAGACTTCCCCATGAGCGAATGCCTGTGGGCTAGTCTTGAAGCTGTTTTCTTTGTGGTTTGCCTCCTGTCCACTGGGAAGCCCATGCTCCTTTCATTTTCATTCTTTTCCAACTCTAGTGCTTTTGAACACAGAACCCCCATCCTCCCACCACCCAAACTCCACATTCCAGCCCCATGATTTCATGGTACCAGGCATATCTCCCCTGCCATGCTGTCAGGCTGCCTGCTGACTCTTGCAGGGGGAACAGACGGGAACATAAACTCACCGCAGAAGTGCAAGACACTCTCTGTATATTTTTAAGACCAGGAATCCAGTTCTCATTTAGATCCTGTATTTTTTTAATAGCTCCTTGAAAATTGAACAAAACATTTCTTGTTGCTCTTACTTCTTGATAACATCATTCCCTCTGCCTGGATATATAGAATCACAGAAACTAGAGAACGAAAAAGATGTATTAGATCATGTCTAGTTCATTCCCACCGGTCACAATTCTTTTTTCTCATAGTCTGTCCTCTAGTGCTTTTCTCTTCTAGTTTTCCCAAGAATTAGTTTCTCCATTTCTCTCAGGGAATAATTCCTTAGTTTGAACATGGAGGAATTTGTGTGGAAATATTCATATTTTTTTCTCAGCTTGATACTATTGGCCCTTATAATCCTTTATATGACCATAAACAGTCCCCTTTCATCCTAGGTCAAGCATTTCTGGACGGCATTTTTTTTCCTCTTCATTTATTAAGTTCAGAGCTTGTTTTTCTGCTTTGCTTTCTCTCTTCATCAATCAGTCCCAAAAGCCCATTAATCATTTTTTACCTCACTGAAAGCTCCTTTGCTTATTCCCATATCAGGAACCCAGGGCTGGTTAAGGTCCTAAGGTACTGAAGGAAGCCTCACTGATATGTGCTTATTCTATGCTAACGCTTCTCTCTCCCTTTCTTTCTCTCTCTCTCTCTCTCTCTCTCTCTCCCTCAGCTTCAGTTCTCAGCTACAAACTATTTTTAAAGTAATGTCTCTAAATTATGATTTGGGGAGTTAGTCATTTGACAGCCTCATGTGTGTATGTACATGTGTATGATTTTAAGTGGTAATATTATATTTGTTCTCAGTTACTTAAAAGGTTTTTTCATATTCTCAGAGCCACAAACCTCTTAGGTCTCCTGAGTGCTTATATCAAGTACAATTCTAGATCATGGAACTATGATGTAGCATTCTATTTTAGGGCTGTTACCTCAGGAATAGAGAGGAAAATAAGCAGATATAGGAAAATAGACTGTAGGATTTGAAATTCTTGGGAAAAGGGAAGGGCAAAATATAAGTAGTCTTGGCACTCACACATCTAAAGTAGATTAGCTCTTAGGAGCTAATATTAGATATAAAGACAAAGACTTTTTTAAATGTTACATTCTTTTTTTAAAAAAAATTCAACTTTATTGATGTATAATCGACACATAAATTGTAAGATATTTAAAGTGTACATATACCATGGTGATTTGATATACATTGTGAAAAGATCCCCCCCACCTAGTTAATTATTAACACACCCAACACCTCACATATTTGTCTTTGTGTGTGTGAGAGAGCATTTGAGTTCTACTCTCTTAGCAAATTTCAATTATACAATGCAATGTTATCCTGTAGTCATCGTGTTTTACATTAGATCCTCATAAACTGTACGGTTTTCTAGATGAGAGGACCCAGTATTATAAAGATGTTGGTTCTCCCCAAAGCAATCTATGGACTCAATGTAATCCCAATCAAAAACCCCAACAGGTTGCTTTTTTTTTTTCTCTTGGAACTTGGCAAGATGACTGTAAAATGTATTGAGAAGTATAAAGGACCAAGGGTGGGTTAGATACTCTTGAAGAAGAAGAAGAAGGTAGAAAAACTTGTTCCACCAGGTCCCAAGACTTATCAAAAAGGCAGCTGCGGTACTGGTGCAGACATAGACAAATAGACCATGGACCAATGAGACAGAATAGAAAGACCAGATACAGACTCAGACATATAGAGATAATTGGTTTATGCTGAAGTGGCATTCCAGAGAGCAGTGGGGAAAGGATCTTTTCAATAAATTGCGATGGAAAAATTAGGTATCCATATAGGGGGAAAAAAAGGAGAGAAAATAAAGTAGATGTCTACCTCACACCATATGCAAAAAACTCCAAATGGATACAGACTTAAATGTGAAAGATAAAACTTTAAAGCATGCACATACATACGCTTTATATATGTATGTATGTATATACACACACGTATCTTCATGAACTCAGGATATTAAAAGATTTCTTCTATGACATAAAAATCTGGTCAAAAATTATATATTTGAAGAACATCTCTTCATCAAAAGGTAACATAAAGGCAAATAGCCACATAATGAGAGAATACATTGGCCACACATGTAACTGACAAAATATTAGGATCCAGAATATACAAAAATTCTTAAATCAATGGAAAGATAATCCAAGCTGAGAAAACTAGGCAAAATAACTTGAACAGCCTCTCCACAGAAGAGGAAATAAAAATACCAAAAGCCATGAGTTCTCAACTTCTCTAATAAATAATCAGAGAAATGCAGTTAAACCATAATGAGATTCTACCCTATATGGTCAGTTAGCTAAAAATAGAACTACTGGCAAGTGTTGGTGAGGATGTGGAACAATAGGAATTGGTGGTAGAAACTGCAAATTGTTACGTACTGATACTTAGGAATAGTTTAGCACGCTGTAGTACGATTGAAGGTACTACATATGCATACCTTATGATCCAGCAATTCAACTCCTAGCTACGTACACTGGAGAGACTTGGCACTTAATACACAAATATATGTGTAGAGAATATTCTTTTTTTTCCCCCATAACTTTTTTTTTGCAACAGAAACGTTGCAAAATAATGCAGTGAATGTAATGAAGTCTTAATAGATGGTGTTTAAGCAAAACATGGTAGCTAGTGGAAGGAGCATACATGAGCTTTGAAGTCAGTAATACCTGACTTGAAATTTCAGTTCCACCTATTAGTTGTGTGGCCAAAGGCAATCTATTAATATTTGTGAGCCTCAGTTTTCTCATCTGTAAATTAGAGGTAATCATATGCCTACCATATTATATATTATAAGGAATAAATACATTAATGCATTAAAGCACTGAGCATAAATGCCTGAAACATAGTAGCTGTCCAGTAAATTATGGTTGTTATTAGTAATTTTTTATTATTGTTAAAAATGATAATGATGTATTTTATCATTTATCTGTATTAAAGACAGAAAATATTTTTTAAAAATTTGTTGCACTGGGCTTCCCTGGTGGCGCAGTGGTTGAGAGTCCGCCTGCCGATGCACGGGACGCGGGTTCATGCCCCGGTCCGGGAGGATCCCACATGCCGCGGAGAGGCTGGGCCCGTGAGCCATGGCCGCTGAGCCTGCCCGTCTGGAGCCTGTGCTCCGCAAGGGGAGAGGCCCCAACAGTGAGAGGCCCGCGTACCACAAAAAAAAAAAAAAAAAAAAAAATTTGTTGTGCTCAAAAGCTTACAAATACAGAGGCACATTTTTTTTCTTCTCATTTTCTATTATAACTTCAATAATAGACAGTATAGACCAATGGGATAGTATGACCATGTCAAAATGATTTTATAATTTAAAAAATTATGCAGAATTAAAAACTTCGTTTGAAGAAATAAAAAACCAACTATGATTTTATCAAAAGTAAATGGATACTGAAGCGTGAAAAAGTTAAATAACTTTATCAAGAAGCAATATCAGAAATAGAGTATAGGTTTCCTAATTTTTAGCCCAGATCCTGCACATTAAATTATAATATCAGCAATTATTTTTATTTTTTTATTTTATATTGGAGTACAGTTGATTAACAATGTTGTGTTAATTTCAGGTGTACAGCGTAGTGATTCAGTTATACATATACATGTATCTATTCTTTTTCAAATTCTTTTATTTTTAAAGAAAACTGAATTAAGTAAGAGTAGCCTTTAGCCCTAATGCTAAGGCCTTCATTGCCTTAACTGCAAAATGAATGAAGTCATGTGAAAAACCCCTGGAGCCCCTTTAATCTCCAGTGAAATTTGATTCTATGTCTGAAGTCCCTGCAACTGACCACCAGAACCACAGTCATCTTTTCCTCTTGGGAACTCTTTTCTGTACCCCACTATTTACCTTGCCAAACCAGTCACAATTGTGTTGTAATACTGTACGGTTACTTTTATTTTCATAAGCATATCCTCTATCTCCAGTTAGATTGGAGATACAGACCTTTTCTTACGTGCCTTTGTGTTTATAAGCTTTTGAGGGCAAAAAAAGATTTTTTTAATATAATTTCTGTCTCCTAATAGCACCTAACATAGTGCTTTACAAAATAAATGCATTTAAGGATGATGACTGTCAGATTGCAGTTAAAAAAAATTGCGTAGCCATCAAACATGGGCATAGGATTCATGGATTGTGCTTCAAAAGCAATGTTGTTTGTTTTCCTTTGTTCCAGAAAGATTCCGTGAAGCGCATATTTTCTGGCATTCAGCCTACAGGAATCCCCCACCTTGGCAATTACCTGGGAGCCATTGAGAGCTGGGTGAGATTACAGGACGAGCATGACTCCGTGCTGTACAGCATTGTTGACCTACATTCCATCACTGTCCCCCAAGACCCAGCCGTCCTCCGGCAGAGCATCTTGGACATGACGGCTGCTCTTCTCGCCTGTGGCGTAAACCCAGAGAAGAGCATCCTTTTCCAGCAATCTCAGGTCAGCTTCTCAGATTAGAACCGAGAAAACATTTATTTTCAGATTGAGGAAAAAATCGAATGGTTTATATAACTCCTGTTTTTGATTTTTTTTTTTGACCCTTCAAGTGTGACTTCATCAAATGCGACTGTTTCATTTTCATGTTTTCCCTATATTCATATCATTGAGTATTATTATAATGCAATAGTATTTTCAACTTTCCCTCCACTGTACTAGGTAAGTTTATAATGCTTCATAAACCAAAAAGTTGTATCCCATTAGTACTTCTAACCCTGGAATTGTTTTTCTGTACTGGGTTGCATTCAAACAGATGAATTCATGCTGTTGACTAGTCTCCTGGTGATGAGGGATAGAATTTAGCGACTGATGGTTTTACGTAACTCCGATGTTGCTTTATTGGGTATTGCATTTGGAAGGTCTATTGGATAATTCCCATTGTTCATTCTTCGTATAATAACTTTTGAGAAGATTTGAGAGAACTAGCTGGGAAATTGGAAGACAATGTCCAGTGTCTTGAGTCCAAGCCAAGAAAGGCTTTAGAACAAAGCCAAAATATTTGACTCATATCTTTACTATGGATGAATCAGTTTACTCTTGGACAGGCAGATAACCTGGACTAGAGACAAGGCGCTTAAGAGACTCCCTAGCAAAGAAGGTGAAAATTTTAACTGGATCATGCCCTTATCACATGTCTGCTTTAACCTGGTGACAGAGCCCCAGCCAAGGAATGGTATGTTATACATGTTTTGGCACATATTAACATGTATGCACATATGGAACGTGTTATACATGTGATCCTTTCTTGATCATAAACTTCTGACAATCATTATTTTTGTATATATTTAATCACCCACAGAACTTAATGTAATGATTCACACAGAGCAACCATTTAAAAATATGTAATCAATGAAAAGAGTATCTTCAAAAAATAAATGCAGTTATCAACTTAAACTTGTTACCAGCTTAGAGATAATGTGATAGAATAATAGATTCTAATCATTAAAATGACCATAAAGGCAATTTACCTCAATTTCCTTTTTTACAGTTGGTCAGGAAGCATTTCCTTACGTATGGCTTTTCAGATTCAATCTTGGACAGATGTAATTGTTATCAAGTACTTGCTTATATTGAGCAAACACCCACCTCCCTGTAACTTCTAGCCACTCATTTAACTCCTCGCTAAAAATACATATAAATCAACTCTCTTCCACATGACTGCTCTTCCAAACTTGGAGACATTAATTGTGCACCATCCTTACCCTCCAGGTCCTTGTTCCATAGGCCTTACCTTCTTCAAATTAGCTTACCCTAGATCTCTCACCCTCTTGGTTGTCCTACCTCAGAAGCACTCATACCTTCTCTCTGAAAGGAAGGTGCCTCTCATATTTCATGAAGCAATGTTTATCTAAACTCTTCACATCCATCTCTGAAATTATAATGCTGGTCATCTTTAGAGCCAGTTTTGGAGTCACCTAATGCATTTTCCAAAGCATACCATCTTCACTCCATCTTAGCTGTTTTTGATACAAGCTCTCTTTTGATCCTTATGTGATATTCTTTTTAAAAATTGTATTCTCAGTACTTATTTCCATACTTCTTGTAGGTGAAAATGTCTAATCTCCACAAAGTAACCACTTGTCAGTTGCTTTTTAAAGTGACCTTTAAAATTAAAGGCTTATTTACAGTCACATCCAGTACTTGCACTTTGAGCTCATAGCCCCAGAAATGATTACCATATTCTAAAAATGTTCTCCTTTGTAAAGGATTTTTGGCAGTGACCTCCATAAATGTATAAAATTTGCAGTAATTGAGGTATCTTCTTCCACATGGTACATTGTTGTTCAAAATAGCAATTGAAAGAGTAACCCACAATATGGGAGACTTTGTAAGAACGTTCTCATAAGTGAGGGATAAAAAAATTCACCTTCCCTTTGGTTTTTTTATGTTACAAAATGAGCTCACTGGTTCCCAAACTAGTGAGCTCATTATGTGGGTCTAGGTCAGAGAGTGGAGGCAACTGGTGTTGCCTGTTTCCTCAGTGGCCTCTAAATTGGCTCCCAGTTGCCCCTCCTACCATCCCTGACTTCAGCTCCCTTGGGGGAATTTCGATAGTTTGCCAGTAAAATTTGAAGGAAGTACTCATCAGCCCACATTCCACAATTTGTCCCACAAAGACAGTATTAAAGACTTCCTCAGGTGTCTTTCTGTCCTCAAGACATGCTTGGTCTGGGCCATTTCCTTCTTTAACTCGGGCAACCAACCTTATTACAACTCAGTGGATGGACTGAATATTTTATCAGATCTTCTTTCCTTTTTAAAATATTTAATAAAGAAAACTTTAAATATATGCAGAAGAGTAGAGAGAAGAGTATACTCTACCCCATCATTTACTCACATTTTGTGATTTGTCTCGCCAATGTTGTTTTCTTTGTTGAAGTATTTTATAGCAGATACCACACATCATGACATTTCATGCCCTAAATATTTCAGCATGCCTCTCTATAAACTAAGGAAATTTTCTTACATAACCACAATACTGTCATCACACCTAACAAGTTAATGATAATTCCATATTATCTTCTAATACCCAGTCCATGTTCAAATTATGCTGATTCTTCCAAAATGTCTTCCAAAATGTTGTCTTGTTGGAATGATGATCCAACCAAGGTCTATGCATCACATTTGATTATGGATCTTAAAGTCTCTTTTTATTTCATGCCTTTTGATTTGTTGATCAAGTTTTATTTCCTGGAAAGTTAATCCTTCTGCACTTAAAAAAAAATTTTAAACTTTGGTTTTTATGCTCCCACTTTTTTCTTTTTTTTTTTCCTGATGTGGTATGTATTTTTTTAATTGAAGTATAGTTGATTTACAGTGTTGTGTTAATATCTGCTGTACAGCAAAGTGATTCAGTTATACATATATATACATTCTTTTTTATATTCTTTTCCATTATGGTTTATTACATAAATATTGAATATAGTTCCCTGTGCTGTACCATAGCACCTTGTTGTTTATGCATTCTATATATACTAGTTTGCATCTGCTAACCCCAAACTCTCACTCTATCCCTCCCCCACTCCCCTTCCCCATTGGCAACCACAAGTCTGTTCTCTGTGTCTGTGAGTTTGTCTCTGTTTTGTAGATAAGTTCATTTGTACGCTCCCACTTTTTTCATGCCTTTGATATGTTAATCAGGTTTTCATTTATTTGCTATAAAATTAGCTCTTTTGGACATAAAAATAAACCTTAATTTTTTGTGCTTCCTCTTTTCACTAATCTGTGTTAGCTGATGTTTAATGGCTATAAACTGCCATCCTACATAGTTGCTTGTCACCATTTATAATAGTTTGACTAGAAACGATGCTTACTTAGTGCCTACGGAGTGCCTAGAAAGGAGTGCCTAGATATCAGTTCCTCTAGAATGCTGTAAAGCTTTAAGAGGTTCATGGAGGATGATGGGAAGTTCTTCCTGATGCTTTATCTTGAAACTGTGAAGGCATGTATTGGCTTTTGCTTCTTAGGACCATTCTCAAGTAGAAGTATATTAACTAAGCTAGTTGTCTTGAAACAATGATTATTTTAAAGACCTGGCCCCATATTTGCCATGTTCTAGTAGGTGAAAGAATCATCATGGTGTTTGTATTTTATGTCTTACTATCCAAAAACCAATTAATTAACAACTGTCTTTATCAACCTGTGGAGTTTTCAGTACAGGGGGATTGAAAAGAAAATAGAGCATCTTTAAACATGGAAGATTTACCAGCCGTTTCATGTATATGACCTCTCTTTTAATCTTCAAAGCAGTGCATGAGTTAGGCATTACTGTTTTTTCACAGATGAATAAATTAAGGTATAAAGAGATTAAGTAGTCAGAAAATCTCTGAGAGGTCCCTGGTACTTAGTAAATGCTTAATAATATCTTCTTAATTAGCTACCTGAGGTCATAACAGCTTGTAGGTGGCAAATCCAGGACTCTTTTTTCTTCCTAAGGCACTACTTTTAGAAGCTATATAGACAGTTTCTGACTTACAGTGGTTCAACTTATGATGGTTTGAAAGCAATATGCATTCAGTAGAAGCTGTACTTTGAATTTTGGATGTTGATCTTTTTCCAGGCTGGCAATATGTAGTACGATATTCTCTTGTGGTACTGGGCAGCAGCAGGGAGCTGCAGCTCCAGGTCAGCCGCGAGATCACCAAGGTAAACAACCGAGACACTTACAACCATTCTGTTTTTCACTTTCAGTACAGTATCCAATAAATTACATGAGATATTCAACACTTTATTATAATATAGGCTTTGTGCTGGATGATTTTGCCCAACTATAGGGCTAATGTAAGTGTTCTGAGCACGGTGAAGCTATGATGTTCGGTAGGTTAGGTGTATTATATGCATTTTCAACTTAGAATATTTTCAGCTTAACCATGTGTTTATCAAGACGTAACCCCATTGTAAGTTGAGGAAGATCTGTACTCATGGGGAGAGAATATTTTTCGGTCTCCCACCATGCCTTTGCCTCAGGAGCTGTTGGCAGAGGGGCAGTGCAGAGCCAGAGCTGACCTGAAGACCCTGGACTACTAAATTACCCTCTCACTCCTGCTTCAGTCTCACAAATCGGGGGTCCATTCCCCACATTGTAGCCACGGTCATCTTTCTACTTAAAATACATCAGCACCTCTCTCCTACCCTCAAGGTAAAAATTTAAACTCCGTTTCTAGAAAGCCCTTCAAGCATGAGGCCGCTGAGAACATCAGGTCAGTGTTTCTTCCACGCCACCACTTTTTATCACAGGTTATTTTGTGTTCAAATGATCTGATTAACTTTTACCAATAATTCTTTAAAGCAGAAGTTAGAGTATTTTCTTCTGGGTTTTTTGTTTGTTTGTTTGTTTTTATATATTTATTTTATTTATTTATTTTTGGCTGCGTTGGGTCTTCGTTGCTGCGCGTGGGCTTTCTCTAGTTGCGGCAAGCAGGGGCTACTCTTTGTTGCGGTGCGTGGGCTTCTCATTGCAGTGGCTTCTCTTGTTGCGGAGCACGGGCTCTAGGTGCATGGGCTTAGTTGCTCCGTGGCATGTGGGATCTTCCCGGACCAGGGCTCAAACCTGTGTCCCCTGCATTGGCAAGCAGATTCCTAACCACTGTGCCACCAGGGAAGCCCCTCTTTTGGTTTTATTTTGAGAAAATTTGATAAATCAATTCTTAACTTATAAAACATAAATTAGAGGTTATTTGTGTAATTTTAACAAGGTTTTTTTTGTTAATTTCTTTATATTGGGAATTTTGCAGTACATTTAAGCATTTAGTTGATCACTGAATATGATAGGAATTTAGAAAATAATTAGAATTAAAGTGTTAGGAGACGATACCAGTTAAAATTAGTTATAACTACATCTCCTCACAGACAATTATTTCCAAGTAAAATGAAGAATTTTTGAAATTGTGAGTTAGAGAAAAATACTTTTTATATTATATAAGGGCTCTTTTCATGTATATCCATTGTGTTAAGCAAAGTACTTACAGATAAATATAAAGACTAGTTCCCCAGGTGCCATTGTTGGACACCAGAGTAAGTTATAGTAATTATTTGAAATAGGGAAAGAGTTTAGCTATGTTATAATGCTGATTTTACCAATAATTTTTATCTCCAGTCCTTTGCATTCTTTCTCAGCGGTCTGACTGGAACGATTTAGACTTACTGAAGATTTTTCTCATTATTTTCTTTTTCTTTCTTTCCCACCGGCCTCTAGTCATGGTGCTTCCCCTACAATATGTTTGCCATATGTGGGGAATTTTACAGAGCCTCTCCTCTGAAAGGTGTGTGTGTGCACGTGCGCATGTGTGTGTGTGTGAGTGAGAGAGAGTGGGAGGGAGAGGGAGAGGGATCGCCTGCTTATGTGTGTGCTTGGCAGAGGTTTCCATGCCAATGTCAAAGTCAGTGGTCTCTTATTTCTAGCAGGCCCGAGTGCAGATCCAGTCTGATTCCCACAGCTGCCTCTGAGGTGCATGTTTCCACATCTTTAGTTGTTACTTTGCTTGGGATTGAATCACCCTGCAGATGGAAGATAAAAGCTGGAGTTCATAGCTTTAGGCACTGGCTTTCTGCCAAGGCTGGGAGAAAAGGACAGTTTTCGACCATCAGACATCATGTTACAGAGGGTCCAAAACAGTCCAGGGAAGAGTCGAGGGAGAAGAATGGAATCTGCAGCTTTGGAATGTGGCCTCATTCTCTAATTAGAGGTAGGTTTTGTTTCCCAGGAAACTAAAATCAATAATAACAATAAAGGAAAGGGGGCTATGGAGGAACCAATTTCCGAATAAGGGCCAAAGGAACTGACTACATGAATCTTGGCTCACTGAATACAAACAAAAGTTGTACCTGACCCATTCATTGTCCCTTATCTTAGAGGTAAAAAGCCAAAGCCTAAAGTAGGACAGAGAATCTTTTGTGTTTTCACTTATACTAGTAATGGAAGCATATTTGAGTACATATTTGTATTTGTTAAACTCTCAAGTTGTTAGGCTACCAACAACAGGTGTACATTCAACTTGTAATAGGAAGGAAGCAAACAGACCTCTATATAGGTTAATGGTCTTGAGGAATCTATTTGTAAAATTGGTGTCACCTCCAAAGTTTCCAGGGAGAGACAAAAGTTCTAAATGGCCCATGGCATAAATAATAAAGAGAAGTTAGGAAAATTATTATATAACTCAAACTCCTCATGTTATATTTCCTTCTCTAAAAAGTTTCCACTAGTACCACTTCCTTGCCTAGATCTATACTCATGTGTGACTTGATGAGAAGCTGTAGTATTTGTGCTGCTTGCATCCTGGACTACAGAGTTAGGTCATATCTTAATGACACCTCCAAGAAGAGTTATTTTTTACTATCAGGGCAGTAGTGGAAAGAGTATGAGCTTTGAAGCCAGATACAGTTTGAATCTCACTGTGATCTCTTCTTGTAGTGACACAGTGGGCAAGTTACTGAAGCTCTCTGAACCCCCTTTTTAATGTCTATAATAGGGATATTTAAATAATATGATGTATAATTCCTGGAAGATGTTAACTTTCTCTCTCACCCTACATCACCACACACATATTGTCCCCACCCCAGGCTCCTTGATTTGTTTAAGGGTAAAGCGGATTTGGAAGGTGGAGATCAACTTAATGACAGTGCCTGTCTTTATACTCAATAACAAACTATTTTCACAGGCGTTTGTTATCAAAGGTTTTTCAGGACTTTTTAAGAAATATTTCAGACATTCAGAAAAGTATGAAGGCGAATGGCTGCTTTTTGAAATGCTAACCTTTTGGCATAGTTGCTGCATGTAGTTTCTGGGGTTTTTTAAAATTAATTTTTATTGGAGTACAGTTGCTTTACAATGTTGTGTTAGTTTCTACTGTATAGCAAAGTGAATCAGCTATACGTATACATATATCCCCTCTTTTTTGGATTTCCTTCCCATTTAGGTCACCACAGAGCACTGAGTAGAGTTCCCTGTGCTACACAGTAGGTTCTCATTAGTTATCTGTTTTATGCATAGTGTCAATAGTGTATATGTGTCTATCAAACGTTACAAGTACAGTCGAAAGTTTCTGTTTAGCTCTCTCTAACCCCATTATGTTTCCTGCCTCCCCAGAGGTAACCACTATACTGAATTTAATACTCATCATTCCCATGTACGTGTTTCTATTTGTATTGCATATAATTTGGCCATAACAATCCATATCATTTATTTTGTATGTTTTAAAACTTTATGTAGATAGCATCATGCTGCACAAATCTTCCTGCATCTATATTTTTGTGTGCAACATTAGTTATGTGTTCGAGATTTATTCATTTTGACTGCTCTACAATATTCCATTGTCTGGCTCTATCACAATTTATTTATCTATTTTCCTGACAAAGGGTATTTAGATTTTTTTCCAACTTTTTTGTTACTGCAAATAATACTACAGTGGGCATACTTCTATATGCTTTTCGTGTACATCTGAAAGGCTTTTCTAGGTGTACATAGGAATCATGAGGATATATGACATGTATATATATCATAAGTGTTAGTGGCTATTGCTAGATTGCTCTCCAAATTGGTATTCCAATTTACATTCCCAACAAGTGAAGAGTTTCTTTTGGTCTATGGCAATATTTGGTATAATTAGACATTTTACTTTTGCCATTATAAAGGATAGAATATGCTAGCTTGTTTTAATTTGCATTTTTGGTTTTGTGAGCCTCTCTATCATACCTTTCTTTTCTATTTCATTAGTTTCATTGTTTCCTCTCTTGCTTCTGTTTTCTTTGAAATTACTTTGTTGTTATTTTTCTAACTTCTTAAGTGGACCTCATTAATTTTTAGCCATTCTTCTTTTCTAATATAATTATAAATACTCATTTCCTTCTAAGTACTGTTTTATCAGCATCTACAAAGTTGTGATATGTAGTATTTTCACTATAACTCATTTGTAAATGATTTCTAATTTCTATTATTTCTTGTTTGATCTGTGATTTATTTAGAAATATGTGTTTTAATTTCCAAATACATGACTCTTTTTCTAAAACCCATTTTACCCACTTGAATGACTAAAATTAAAAATACTGATAGTGCTAAGTTTTGGTAAGGATGTGGAAGAACATGAACTCATACATTGCTGTTAAGAGTATAAAATGACAAGTTCTTATAAAATTAAACATATACTTACCAAGTGACACAGCAGTTTCACTCCTAGGTATTTACCAAAGAGAAATGCAAACATTGCCTGCAAAATGACTTATACGTAAGTGTTCATAGTGTTTTTGCTCACAATAGTTCCAAACTAAAAACAACCCAAACGTCCATCAATGAATGAATAAATAATTGTAGAATATTCAATCAATGGAATATTCTTAAACAGTGAAAAGGAGTCTGTAACAACATGAAGGAATAGCAGAAACATTATGCTGAAAGAAGCCAAGAACAGAAGAATTCATATTATATACTAACATTTATATGATATTCTAGAACAGGCAGAACTAATCCCTAATAACAAAAAACAAATCAGTGGTTTCCAGGAGCAGGGATGAGGGAAGGGTGAGGAATAAACTGCAAAACTGTGTGAGGGAACTTTTGGGGGACATTGAACTGTTCTATATCTTGACTGGTGTGATGGTTACACATGTATAGATTTGTCAGAACTCCGTGGACTGAGCAGCTAAAATGGGTCCATCTTATTGTTTGTACTTTATGCCTCACTAAAGTTGACTTAGTATTAAAAAAATTTTTTTAATGAGTAGGCACTTAGGATATATAAGTCAAAAGAAAAGAAGAACCCACAGAACTGTGTGAGAACACTACAGGTATTTAAATATAGTTGTCATTCAAACATTTAAAATAACAAAGGCAAAATAAATATGGCATAAAAATTTCATCTGAGCTTTGAGTCACCCATTCACAATGAAACCAAGAAACAACCTGCTCACAAGTTTAGTCAGTAAACTAATTATTTTGTTTGCTGTTGTAACATGTTCCCTAAACTTCTTGTAAAACCAGCAAAAAGCCCCATGAAACCAAGTGTTGCAACTGTTGACCCCACTCCAAGGAAAGTATAAAAAGAGAGTAGCTCTGGGACTTCCCTGGTGGCACAGTGGTTAAGAATCTGCCTGCCAATGCAGGGGACATGGGTTTGAGTCCGGGTCCGGGAAGATCCCACATACCACGGAGCAACTAAGCCCGTGTGCCACAACTACTGAGCCCGTGTGCCACAACTACTGAAGCCCACGCGCCTAGAGCCCATGCTCCACAACAAGAGAAGCCACCGCAATGAGAAGCCCGCGCACCACAATGAAGAGTAGCCCCCGCTTGCCGCAACTAGAGAAAGCCCGTGCACAACAACGAAGACACAACGCAGCCGAAAATAAAAATAAATTAATAAATTAATTTTTTAAATAAAGAGAGCAGCTTTGCCGAGGATAGTGCTTTGAATTAGACTGAAGGGATCTTTACTGCCAAGAATTTTAGGGAATTTTAGTCAAGAGTTGAAAAGAGTTTAAAATAAGAATATGAAAATCATCTTATGATTTAAGACTTTCATCATTTTTGTTTGTTTTTGGATGATTTTTTAATTCATGTTTTTCCTTGTTTAAACATTATTTATCCAAATCAAAACAATAACAAATATATGTAGGGAGAGACATCATTTACAAACATATTTTGTACTTATTTGTTATATACTACAGGATAAAGAACACAACCCAGGGTTGTGTTGTTTTTTTTTTTTTAATGAAGCACAATGTGACCTCTAATTTACCTGTGCTTAGTCTTTTCTTCTTATACTTCTTTACTACTCTGATTCATTGATATATTAACTGCTCATTCCTTTTAATCTCCAGAATTCTGTCCTGAGGCAGGTAGGTAGGTAGATAGATAGGTAGATAGACAGATACATAGATAGATACATAGATAGATCTATTCCATATTTTTTATTTTTTCTGCCCTCTTGAAGTCTCATCTACTTCTATAACTTTCAGCCATTTTCTCTCAAATCTTGTCTCTTTCCCTGAACTTTCTTCCTAGTTTTTTGTGTTTCTAGCAGTCTTCTAGACTTCTCTCTCTGGATATCTTTCCAAAATCTCAATTTCAACATATCTGAAACCAGATCTTTCCTTTTTACCTCTAACCAGCCCCTCCACTTGAATTTTTAAAATAATTTGGGATGAAATTCACATAACATAACATTAACTACTTTTTCCCAACCTTAGATATATGTTTATATTTTTTCTTTACACAGACTTTTTTTTAAAACTGAGGTAAAATACATGAATATAAAATGTACCATCTTAACCATTTTTTAAGTGTGCAATTCAGTAGTGTTAAATATATTCATGTTACTGTGCAACCGATCTCCAGAACTGTTTCATCTTGCAAAACTGAAATTCTGTACCCATTAAACAGCTATTTCCTCCCCTCCCCCCAACCTCCAGACCCTGGCAACCACCATTCTGCTTTCTGTCTCTAAGAGTCTGACTGTTCTAGATAATTCATATGAGTAAAATCATACAGTATTTGTCTTTTTGTGACTGGGCTCATTTCACCTAACATACTGTCCTCCAGGTTCATCTATGCTATAGCATGTGTCTTAATTGCCTTCCTTTTTAAAGCTGAATAATATTCCATTGTGTGTATATATCACGTTTTGTTTATCCATTCATTCATCTGTCAATGGCTATTCGGGTTGCTTCCCCCTTTTGGCTATGTTTAATAATGCTGTTGTGAACATGAGTATACAAATAGCTCTTTAAGATCCTGCTTTGTATTCTTTCTTTTTTTTTAATCAAAGTATAGTTGATTTACACTATTGTGTTAGTTTCAGGTGTACAGCAAAGTGATTCAGTTATATTAATTCTTTTCCATTATAGTTTATTACAAGATACTGAATATAGTTCCCTGTGCTATACAGTGAATTCTTGTTGTTTCTTTTGTGTATAAACCCAGAAGTGATATTGCTGGATCACATGGTAATTCTATTTTTAATTTTTTTAGGAATCACCATACTGTTTTCCATAGCAGTTGGACCATTTTACTTTCTGACCAACAGTGCACAAGGGTTCCAGTTTCTCCATCCTCATCAACAGTTGTTATTTTCTTTTTTGTATGCGTGGGTTTTCTTGGCTTTTGTGGGGTTTTTATAATAGTAGCCTTCCTAATGGATATGAGGCCATATCTCATATTATAGTTTTAATTTGCATTTCCCTAATCACTAGTGATGTTGAGCATCTTTTCATATGCTTGTTGGCCATTTGTATAACTTCCTTAGAGAAATGACTCTTCAAGTCCTTTGCCCATTTTTTAATCAGGTTGTTTTTGTTGTTGTTGTTGTTGAGTTGTGGTAGTTAGTCTTTATTTTCTCCCACTTCACAGGTTGCCTTTTCACTTTGTCATGCCCTTTGATGAACAAAAGTATTTAATTTAATGTAGTCCCCAAAATCTTCATTATTTTTTAGGACCTAAGTTTTGGGGTCTATCATATATACACACATGAAAATTTAACATAAAATTTACTCAAGAAATAAATTTTATAAAAACAACAATAAACTGTCTGCAGTCTTGTCCTCTACAGGATAGCTCTCTTATTCTTCCTCAAGGTAGGAATTGCTTGTGGGGGGGGGAGGGGCATGTTTATGGTAGATTGTTATCATTCCTAATTATTCATGTTCATTTCCTGTAAGGACAATGATCAGCAGACTTTTTCTGCAAGAGCATAGATAGTAAATAGTTTAGGCTTTGCAGGCCACATGTGCTGTCATCACCCTCTTCACCACCACCTCTCCTCCTCCTCCTATTCTTTTTCCTTCTCCTTCTTCTCTTTTTTTATATTTGACTACCCTTTAAAAATGTAAAAACCATTCTTAACCCATGGGCTGAATAAAAACAATCCACAGGTCAGATTTGGCCTGTGAGCAGCAGTTTGCTAACCCATATGTATGAGGATTATATGTCCTCATCCATTGCCGCATGACTGACAGTGCCTTCGATAGGAGAAGCATCTGTTCCTACTCCACTCGTGTTGGGCTTGTCCACATGACTTGCTTTAGCCAATGGAAAGTGAGTGAGCTTGTTATACACCATGCCCAAGCAGGATCTTTACAAGCCATTCCATGTTTGTTCTAACTCTCTTGCTCTTCCTTCCTTCTAACTCCTTCAGTTTGGGTCCTGGAATGAGAAGGTATGTAAAGCAGAGGAAAAGCCAGCCTACAGCTACTAATATATGATGTGAATGAGAAAGAAACCCATTGCTGTGGGCCGCTTATTTAGGGTTGTTACCCAGCATAGCCTAGAAAAAGCTGACTAATGTACTGCTCTAGGTAAAGAGGTACATATGTGTACACATACACACACATATACACACTAAGCAGTAGGACTTAGACGGAGGTGACTTTTAAGTCTGGAGCAGGCTTATAGAAGCTACTTATTTAGCTTTGTAAATATTGAACTAAGAAAAAAGCATAGAAGAATCCAAACGTGTACAGATAGATATTCATTGGCAAACATAAATACTGACAGGAGGCAGACCAGTTGAAGAGAGTGAGTGAGAGTTTATCATTGATAACAGAGTTCTTTTAATTTAAATTGATCCCCAAACAAGGTTCCTGTTAAGGGGATTTGTGATGAGGATGATAAGAGTCTAATAAAAATAACTCAGCATGAAATTGCTAGTTTCCAAGAGGAAATGATCAATGGGAATTTGTGAGTCTGAATAGTCTTCCAGGTGTCCTAACCAAAACTTATAGTACCTGATTCCTGGGAAGATAACATTTATATAGGAAGTAGTAAAATCCTAAGGGACACTTAGACATTTGATCTAAGATTTACTGAATCAGCTAATTGCTTGAATGGCTTCGATTGATACCTAGCAGCTGTATTTTTTTGGAATCATGCTATCCTGTACTCTCCTTGCTAATTAAATGTTTCTGAAAAAAGTTTAAATTCAGCAAAACACAGGGGCTACTATAACAGACATTCATGTTCCCAACACCAAGGATGAATATTGTTGACATTTTGTCATATTTGCTTGACTTCCTATATTAAACAAAGTTGAAGGACCCTTTAATTCTTTCCTTGCCCACTCCTTTCACCCCTCCTCCCTACATCCCTTTTCTCTATCCCCAGGCAACCAAATCTTGGACTTGACCTATATCAATCCAGCCAATTTTTCACACTTGTTTTCATGTGTAATCCCATGAATAAATATAATATTTTTAATTGTGTGGTTTAAAAACAAAATGATACAAGTGGTGCCATATTGTAGAACCTTTCTGCAATTTTCTTTTTTCACACAGCGGTATGTTTTTGTGATCTCATGTTCATACATCTAACTCTAGTTCATTTCTTCTATTTGTTGTATAGTGTGCCATTATATAAATAGGCCACACTTTATTTAGACATCACCCTATTAATAAACCTTTAATTTCATTCATGCATTCATTTAATAAATATTTATTGAGCACTTACCATGTCCTAGGTCCTGTGTTATGTACTCATGTTACATCAGTGAAGAAAACAGACAAAAATCTTTGCCACCATAGTACTTACATTCTGTTGGGGTAACACAACATAAATAATAACTATAATGAATAAACCAAACATAGAGTATATTAGAAGGTGATAGGTTATATAGAAAAAGATGAAGGGGAATTGGGAGTGGCACTGAGGGAAACATGTTGCTATTGTAAACAGCGTGGCTTGGTGAACCCCCTTGATAAGATAATATTAGAGCAAAGACTTAATGTGAGGGAGTTAGTGACGTGAATATCTGGGGGAAGAGAATTCCTATCAGAGAAAAGAGTCAGTGCAAAGCCCCTAAGGTGGGAGTATGCCTGGTGTATTCAGGGAACACAAGGAAGTCAGCATGTCTGGAGAAGAGGGAACAAAGCGGGTGAGGAGGAGGGTTGGAATCCAGACGTCACAGGGTTGAAAGGGAGGAGATGATCATGATAGGCCATTGTAAAGACTTCGGCTTCTACTCTGAGGAAATGGGAAGTGCAGGATTTGGAACAGAGAAGTGACACAGTCTATGTTTGTTTTTGTTTTTTTTTGTGGTACGCGGGCCTCTCACTGTTGTGGCCTCTCCCGTTGCGGAGCGCAGGCTCCAGACACGAAGGCTCAGCGGCCATGGCTCACAGGCCCAGCCGCTCCGCGGCATGTGGGATCTTCCCAGACCGGGGCATGAACCCGCGTCCCCTGCATCGGCAGGCGGACTCTCAACCACTGCACCACCAGGGAAGCCCACAGTCTATGTTTTAAAAGGGTCATTTTGGCTAGTGTTAAGAATAGACCGCATTGTAGCTAGGTTGGAATCAGGGAGACCAGTTAGCAATCCAGGTGAGAGTTGATCGTGCCTCAGACCAGAGTAGTAGCAGCAGAAGAGGTTAAAGTGCTAAGAGATTCTGAATATATTTTGAAGGTAGAAGCAACAAGATTTGCAGATGGATTAGGCATAGAGTATGAGAGAAATAGAGGAGTGAAGAATGACTCCAAGGTTTTTGCCTAAGTAACTGCAAGGGTAGAGTTGCCACCAACAGAAAGGACAGCTGTGGTAGAGCAGGTTTGGGAAGGAAGGGTCAGGAGCTCAGTTCTGGGTAGACTGAATTTGAGATGTCCATTGGATATCCACACAAATATGCTGAATGGAGAGTTGGATATATGAATCTGGAGTTCAGCAAAGAGGTCTGGCTAGAGTTATACATTTAGAAGTCATCAGTTACACAAATCGTAGTTAAAGCCATGAGATGAGATGAAATTGCAAAGAGAGTGAGTGTAAAAAAGAATGTAAATAAAGAAACAAGGACTAAAACCTGGGTGTCTGCAATATTAAGGTCAGGGAGAAGAGAAGGAACCACACAAAGAGACTGAGAGAAAAAGTATTGAAACTGGGAGAAAAACTACAATAATGCAGTGTCTGGGGAGCCAAGTGAAGAAAGTGAATCAAGGTGGAAGAAGTAACTAGTTGTGTCAAATGCTGTTTAATATGTCAGTAAGATAACAACTTTATCTTAACCATTAGCATTGCTGACTGGTGAGCGGTTGTAGTGGAGCAGTGGAGGTGAAACCTGATTGGAGTGGGCTTAAGTGAGAAGGGGAGGCTCGTCAAACACAGCAGCAGCTCTGGCATCTTTTTCTTCATTGATGAGAACCCATTCTCCCCACTCACGTTTTGAAAGGATCTGGAGTTGGCTTTGATTTGAGGGCCATCTATTCCTGTGGGGAGAAAAATTCCTGTCTGGAGGAAAGTGGAGATCATGCCAAAGATCAGAAAATCAAGACTACTCAAACTACATTATCTTTATTGCCACGGAATAAGTAATGGATGATGCATCAAAGCACAGTTGTGATGAATTCCACCTGCATAGTTTTTTAAATAGCCTTATTGAGATAAAATTCATATACCATACAGTTCACTCATTTAAAGTGTACAATTTAATGACTTTTGGTATATTCACACAGTTGTGTATCCATCGCCATAATCAAGTTTAGAGCATTTTCATCACTCCGTGATGAAACCCAGTACCCATTGCCCCTCTCCCCTCTCCACGGCAACCTCCGATCCACTTTGTCTCCTATGGGTTTGCCTTTTCTGAACATTTCATACAAGTGGATTTTGTGATTGGCTTCTTTCACTTAACATAACGTTTTCAGGGTTCGTCTATGTTGTAATATTTATCAGTACTTCATTTGTTTTTATTGTGGAGTAGTATTCCATTGTATGGCTATACCACATTTTGTTCATTCATTCAGGATGAGTCAGTGAACATTTGGGTTGTTTCCACTTTTCCAGATGTTTTCCACATGAAAATGCTACTCCGAACTTGTGTATAAAGTTTTTGTATAGTTAGATGTTTTTGGTTATCTTGGTATACATCTAGGAATGGGATTGCTGGGTTATATGGTGACTCTATATTTAACATTTTGAAGGACTGTTAAAGGGTTTTGAAAGTGGCTGCACTACTTTGTATGAGAGTTCTACCACCAATGTACAGAGGGTCCCTGACTTAGGATGGTTCAAACATACGATTTTTCAACTTTACAATGGTGCAAGAGCAATAAACATTCAGCAGAAACGGTAGTTCGAACTTTGAATTTTCCTTTTTATTTTCCTGGGCTAGCAATACGCAGTTTGATACTCTCTAATGATGCTGGGCGTCAGCGGCAAGCCACAGCTCCCAGTCAGCCACAAGATTACGAGGGCAGACAACTGACAGACACACTTATGACAGTTGTGTACCCATACAACCAGTCTGCTTTTCACTTTTAGTACAGTATTCAATAAATTACATGAGATGTTCAACACTTTATTATAAAACAGACTCTGTGCTAATTTTGCCCAACTGTAGCTAATGTAAGTGTTTTGAGCATGTTTAAGGTAGGCTAGGCTAAGCTATGATGTTGTGTATATTAGATGTATTAAATGCATTTTCAACTTAGGATATTTTCAACTCAATGATGGGTTTATCAGGAAGTAACCCTATTGTAAGTTGAGAAAGATCTGTATAAAAGTTCCAAGTTTTTCACTTCTTTCCCCAAATTTTTTTGTTGTCAGTCTTTTTTTAAGTATCCTAATGAGTATAAAGTGGTATCTCAATGTGTTGTTTTCTCAATGTGGTTTTGATTTGCAATTTCCTAGTGACTAATCATGTTGAGCATTTTTTCATGTGCTTATTAGTTATTTGTATATCTTCTTTGAAGAAGTGTCTTTTCAAATCCTTTGCCCATTTTAAATTGGTTTATCTGTCTTTTCATTGTTGAATTATGAGTTTTTTACGTAGTCTGGATACAGCTACCTTATCAGACATGATTTGCAAGTAACTTCTCCTACTTTGTGAACAGTCTTTCACTTTCTTGATGGTGTCCTTTGAAATGCAACATTTAAAAAAAAAATTTTTAACATCTTTATTGGAGTATAATTGCTTTACAATGGTGTGTTAGTTTCTGCATTATAACATAGTGAATCAGTTATACATATACATATGTTCCCATATCTCTTCCCTCTTGCATCTCCCTCCCTCCCACCCTCCCTATCCCACCCCTCTAGGTGGTCACAAAGCACCGAGCTGATCTCCCTGTGCTATGCGGCTGCTTCCCACTAGCTATCTATTTTATGTTTGGTAGTGTATATATGTCCATGCCACTCTCTCACTTTGTCACAGCTCACCCTTCCCCCTCCCCATATCCTCAAGTCCATTCTCTAGTAGGTCTGTTTCTTTATTGCCATCTTACCCCTACGTACTTCATGACCTTTTTTTTTTTTTCTTAGATTCCATATATATGTGTTAGCATACGGTATTTGTTTTTCTCTTTCTGACGTACTTCACTCTGTATGACAGACTCTAGGTCCATTCACATCACTACAAATAACTCAATTTCGTTTCTTTTTATGGCTGAGTAATAGTCCATTGTATATATGTGCCACATCTTCTTTATCCATTCATCTGATGATGGACACTTAGGTTGTTTCCATCTCCGGGCTATTGTAAATAGAGCTGCAATGAACATTTTGGTACATGACTCTCTTTGAATTATGGTTTTCTCAGGGTATATGCCCAGTAGTGGGATTGCTGGGTCATATGGTAGTTCTATTTGTAGTTTTTAAGGAACCTCCATACTGTTCTCCATAGTGGCTGTATCAATTTACATTCCCACCAACAGTGCAAGAGTGTTCCCTTTTCTCCACACCCTCCCCAGCATTTATTGTGAAACACAACATTTTAAAATTTTGATGAAGACCAGTTTATCTGTTTTTTCCTTTTGTTGCTTGTGCTATTGGTGTCATATGGACTAACAAATCACTGCTTAACCAAGGTCGTGAATACCTACTCCTATTTTTTTTCTAAGCAGTTTATAGTTTTGGCTGTTATACTGAGGTCTGTGATCCATCTTGAGTTAAGTTTTATGTATAGTGAGAGGTAGGGCTACAACATCATGCTTTTGCTTGTAGATATGTGCCTATAGATGTTCAGTTGCCCTAGCATTATTTGTTGAAGAGACTATTCTTTCCCCCAATGAATTGTCTTGGCATCTTTGTTGAAAACCAATTGACCATAAAGGTAAGAATGTAATTCTGAACTCTCACTTCTTTTCCATTGATCTATATGTTCTATCCTTATACCATACATTTTCTAAATTACTGTAGTACTGGATATTAAACCAAGCTTGCATTTCTGGAATAAATCCCACTTGATTATGTTGTGTAATACTTTATATATGTTGCTGGATTTAATTTGCTAGTATTTTGTTAAGGGTCTTTGCATCTATATTCATGTCATTGGCCTATAGTTATTTTTGTTGTGATGTCTTTGCCTGGTTTTGGTTTCAGTATAATACACGCCTCCTAGAATGAGTGAGAAAGTGTGCCCTCATCTTTTATTTTTCCGGAAGAGATTGTGAAGAATCCGTATTAATTTTTTCAATGTTTATGGGAATTCACTAGTGAAATCTGCCCTCCACCCACCACCTAGGGTTCATTTTTGTTGTTGCTATGTTTACTTAGTGACTTTTCTGCCGCAATTCTGTAAAGTCTGTCTTCATAGTCATGTGCGGCCACTGCAGTCTCTGCTGGGTTAGCTTAGTACTCAGATAATGATTGAGCAGAAATGTCTAAATGCTTTGGTCCTATATTTTCAACCCTTTGCTGAGGGGCTTACACAGGGCCTCAAGGTGAGCTAGAGGTAAGAGATTAGGGTCTTCTTAGATCTTTTCTGGACGTGTGCACAGCCCTGCACATACTTGTGGCCTGCTGGAGGCCCAGGAATGTGTCAGGTCTTTTAAAAGTACTCTATACGCATATCATTTCCCAGCTTTTCTCCTTAAGTTTTCTAGACAGCCTCTTGTTTTCTCCTACTGGTATCAGCACCTCAGGCAGCTGTAATATTAAATCATTGCTGATGATTATATTTGAAAAGCGTCTTGGGGCTGGGGCTTTTCCCACTGAGTGAGCGCTAATCAGGTCAAATAATAGCCGGCCCTGCAAATGGGGCTTTTCCCCATTTTCCAAATGGAGAGCTGTCAGACAGGTCGAGTAGTGATGATTCTCTGGGGCTGGATCTTTATGAGGAGCTCCAAACCCTCACATTCCCTTCCAGTGGCTGCTATGCTGCTGTTTTCATGGCTACCACAGATATGGGGAGAGGCTAATGGGAATCGGGCAAGTTAAAATGCCACAAAGCTATCTGTTTTTACTGGGATTTGGATGTTTTTCTTAAATAAATACTCTTCAGATTATTGCAAGCCTTTGGCTAATTTTCCAGAGTTTTGTAAAAGTTGACTTTGACAATTTTTGCTTGTGTTCTCATTGCTTTTATGGAAGAACAGATTTTCAGAGGTTGTTGCTCTGCTATTCCAGAAGTCCCTCCACCTCATTTTAAACACCAGAAATGTTTTAACTTTTATTCAAGGCCAAGTATAGTTAGATTTACAAGCCTTTTACCTATTTTCACAAACTGAACACACCCATGTACAAGTTCCATGGGTAACTTGCATTGCTCTTTATGCCCCTTTCCAATCACTAAACATCCCTTCCCTAAGATAACCTGGTTTTAAACTTAATATAATTTGAACCATTTAGTATACACTCTTTTATGTCTGTCTTCTTTCATTCAACATTAAGTTTGTGAGATTCTTTCCTGTTAAATGTAATTCAGTCTTCCTCATTGCCGTAGTATTCCGTTGAGTGAATATACCACAATTTATACATTCTCTGTAGGTGGACATTTGGATTACTTACAGTATGGTGCTGTTACAGCATACTCTTGCACAGGTATTTTTGTGAACGTATGTAAACATTTCTGTTAGGTATATACCTAGAAATGGAATACCTGGGTCATATGTTACATGAATGCTGAGCATTAGTGGATACAGTCCGTTTTCAAAGTTGGTGGACCAACTTACGTTCCCACAGCACTGTATAAGAGTTCTGTTTACTCAGTATCCTTGCCATACGTGGTAGTATTTTGGGTTTTTCATTTTAATCATTCTGGTGAGAGTGTAGTGGTATCACAGTATGACTTTAATTTGCATTTAATGCACTTGGCCAATTTGTATAAGGTTATCTGCTTTTTTCTTATTAATTTGTAGGTCTTCTTTTTTTTTTTTTTTTTTTTTTACGGTACGCGGGCCTCTCACAGTTGTGGCCTCTCCCGTTGTGGAGCACAGGCTCCGGACGCGCAGGGTCAGCGGCCATGACTCACGGGCCCAGCCACTCCGCAGCATGTGGGATCTTCCCGGACCGGGGCACGAACCCGCGTCCCCTGCATCGGCAGGCAGACTCTCAACCACTGCGCTACCAGGGTAATTCTTTACATAGTCTGTGTACCAGTATAATCTGTATAGGTTTGCAGATAGCTCCTCCCACTCTGACTTGCCTTTTTTCCCTCTTTTAATGGTGGTGTTTGATAAACAGACATCATTAATTTTAATGTAGTTTCATTTATCAAGATTTTTGCTTTATGTTTAGTACTTTTTAGATCGTATTAAAAATCCTTACTGACCAAAGGAAAGATGCAATCAACTGATTTAATTTTTTCTGCAAATTTTTAAAAATTTTAAAATATTTAGGCAGAACATTTTAGTCTACCCTGAAGAATACCAGTGTTTCCCCATGAGTGTATTTTACAGATGATTGTCCTATTTCATTCACAAAATCACCAGCAAAGCATCAAGTCTTAGACAGCTCTATTCCAAAATATCTTTTATTCCTTCCTTTCAAACCCAGCAATTCCACTGAGTATATTTCTTACCCCATTTATTTCTAATCACCCTGTCTTCTGTTTTCAGAGATAACAGAACTCATTAGAGTTGAAGTTCTCTCACTTTCTGCTCTCCACTCCTATCCCACAAGATAGATCCTCATCTATATTTATTTCTCCTCCTCCTATTTCAGTGGAAGATGTAGGTCTCTCCCACCTTAAAAAACAAAACAAGGGCTTCCCTGGTGGTGCAGTGGTTGAGAGTCCGCCTGCCGATGCAGGGGACACGGGTTCATGCCCCGGTCCGGGAGGATCCCACCTGCCGCGGAGCGGCTGGGCCCGTGAGCCATGGCCGCTGGGCCTGCGCGTCTGGAACCTGTATTCCGCAACGGGAGAGGCCACAACAGTGAGAGGCCTGCGTACCGCAAAACAAAACAAAACAAAATTTTTATTCTTAATCCCTACTAGTTACCTTCATTTCTATACTCCTTAAAAAAGAAATGTCTTACACATGTGATAAAATTGCATTGAACTAAATACACCCACACAATGAGTACATGTAAAACTGATGAAATCTAAATAGGGTGGATGGATTGTATCAAATTCAGTTTCCTGGTTGTGATATTGCACTATATTTATGCAAGGTGCTGCCACTGGGGGAACCTGGGTGAAGGGTGTACTGGATCTCTCAGTATTATTTCTTACAACTGTATGCAAATCTATAATTATCTCAGAATAAAAAGTTAAAAGAGTCTTTCTAAAAGTTATCTATAGTCATAATAACTACCATTTATTGAGTGCTTACTGTGTGCTAGGTACTGTACTAAGCACTGTCAGGTGGATACTGTTGTTAATCTCATTTTATAAATGATGAAACTGAGGCACAGAGAGGTTAAGTCATTTACACAGGGTTACCCAGCTACTGAGTGGCAGAACTAGCATTCAGATCTGGTAGCCTAAGCTCAGAGAGAGTTCTTATCCACTCTGCTATACTTCTTGTACATCTGCCTTCATATTCTGCCTCCTAGTCACGCTTCAACCCACCCCTCTATAATAGATTTAGCATTCATCCCAATCACTCCCCTGAACCTGCTTTTGCCTGGATCACCAACAAGTCTATTGCTAAATCTAATGGATTCTTTTTGGTCCTAACCATTCTTTCTGCAGCCTTTGTTATTGTTCATACATTCAACAGATATTTATTGAGCACCTACAGTGTGCCAGATTCTTGTTTTACAACAGTGAACAAGATGAGCAAAACTGCTGTTAACTGAAGAATACATATGTCTTTACTTGTTATAATTAGGAGGTCAGAAACCTTGAATCACTGCTGACTTATTTGTGGATGGTCAACAGACCACCTTATTGTTCCATGCTTTTGTTTCTCTGTGGCTAAACCAGATTATATTGTTATTTTGTTTGTGATTTCACAACAGAAGGCAGAATGTACTATATTTAATACCATTTTCACTTTTCTCCAGATAGAAATCTGACCTTTTCCAAGCAGTTGCCATGAATATGAATAAATTAAGAGAGCTAAATCCTAAAGTATACTACCTTCTTGTGTAATTATTAATGATATATTAATTTATGTTATAAATTATAATATTATAGATAAATTGTGAAAATTAATTGCCTTTGACCTTTTACTTACTTTTTCCAAATAGGGATAATTGAATTAATTAATGCCACATTATTTGGAAACACCAGGAAGATCTCTGCAGAATATTCAATAAGTTTCATTCCATATAGCCAAATAAAAAGCTACTGGAAAATACTTGACTTCATGGAGACATCATGGTAGCTGTTTGCATATCACCAAAGCTGAGCTCTTGAGCCCTAGTTGAAGGAAAGGAATCATCTTGTCTCTTTCCACATGTCCATGGTTATATTCTGTGTTTTTATTCCTTTCCCCAATTCAGTAAAGAAGCAAAAAAAAATCTCTCCTACTTCTTCATGTCAAAAAACAGCTCTTGTTTTATTAGTTCTAATGGGAATGTGTTTTGCTTGGTGATTGGAAGCAACTATAATCCTCTTGCTTCCATCCAGGGTTACTGTTTCTGTCTGATAGCTGTTTGTTTACAGCAGCAGTTAGCAATTTGCATGGACAGTGCTGTCAAAGTCACTGCCCTCAATGAATCCCAAATGCTTCTTGGAAGAAAGATGACAGATTCAACCCAGCGACTTGCAAAACTTTAAAAGCGATTCCTTGTCAAACATGTGAAAAACAGCTCTTCCCTCTCCATGACTTGAGGAAAAAAAACGAGAAATTATCTTATGCCAGATGGCGATTCCTTGCTAGTAAAATAGGCCTGGGCTGATTCAGCTTCATTCCTTTATGTTCCATTTGCAAAACCCACAAAGAACACATTTGGGGCCACTTTTCAGAGCTGGCAACAGACTCTGCTTTTTAAGGAAATCAGATGGGCACACACACAAAAAGCCACAATGGATGAAGGGCTCGGAATCCCCAGGGTCCAGAAACAGGATGCATAGGCCTTAAATTCTAGGTCACCAATTAGAACCTGGCCTGGACCCAAGAATCATCCCAATTGTTGCCAGATTTGGTGACTTGATTGAATTTGGTTAAAACAAAAACAAATTGGGAAAAAGGTTATATTTTCTTGTTGACTAAACCTCTTCTTAAAAGAAAAAAAAAAGGAAGAAATAGAAACTATCTAAAAACATGCTTTCAGATGATAAGTGATTCCTAAATTTCAAATTTCTCTGGGTCTAAAGGACTCAGTCTTTAAGTCCAGTACCTTTCTTTGCCATTTACGTGTAAGATATTACGGCTGCTTTCATATATTTAGAATTCGTTTAGAGAGGATTTGACCAGTGTGCATGCGTGCGTGTGTGTGTGTGTGCATGTGTGTGTGTCTTCTTAATTACATTGGCTTTTTAAATTGACATATAGTTGACTTATTATATTAGTTTCAGGTGTACAACATAGTGATTCAACATTTTTATAGATTACACATCATACAAAGTTATTATAAAATATTGACTAGATGCCCTGTGCTGAAATAGATGCCTCAGGACATAATGAAACCCTCTCACTGTCAGGTGCTTGCTAGGGATGTTGTGAAGAGAATTTAAACACTAGAATAGTAATGGTATTGGGTAGTTTTGAAGATGTCTTCTTCATCTAAAATTCTATGCATTATGAATTAGCCCCCTTAATTATTTTAATTACCCTCATTTGGGGTATTTTTAGCCAAGGTAATACCTGTTGTCTGTTTGGTTTTGCCTTATATGCAAGAAGATATTGACCACCTTTGTTAATGTTCTATTTTATTTCTTCAGGTGTCTGAACACACACAATTAAGTTGGATCCTTACCTGCATGGTCAGACTACCCCGATTACAACATTTACACCAGTGGAAGGTAAATGCCAGTGATCTGATTAATAAACAGACAGAAGTTCAGTTCCCAGTGCAGCTATTTTTCCTCTTTCTGTTTATTTTTGTGTTAGGCTCTGGGAATCCTGAGTTTGCTGGCCTCCCTGGTCTGTTACTCTAGCAGCTAGCTAGACCAGCATCTTTAACCTCACCGCCTCAGGGTATGAAACAGATAGTAAGAGGGTTCTCTAAGATTCTTTCCAACTGAAAAACTGGATGAAAATATCCAGCTTATTAATTATTTGATTTTATCTGTGCATGGTCGGTCCTGAGTGACCTTTACATAGACTTGGTAATGACTTTGAACGTGCCACATTCTAATTAACAAACAATCACCATTTCTGGATTACTGGACTCTGAAGTTGCCTCCACCGGAATTAACTGGCATTAAGGCCAGAATGTTTTCATTGTGGGGAGAAGAGACAGCATATTTTATTTAATATTTAAACAAGTTGAGTCCAACAACAGTTCAAACCCACAGAAAAATTAAGCCTGTTCTTTTTCTAAGAAGTTCAGCAGAGAAATATAAATTGGGTAATTCAAAGTACTTTACTCCCATGTATTTTTGCAATTGGATAACCTGAGGGTAGGTGGCCCGCCACTATGTCAACACTGATATCAGTATCAAGCGTCTTTCCAGCATATTTTCAGGGCCATTAATTTCCTCAAAAGGCTTTGATTTTCTATTTAGAAGGCTTCACATATGCTGCAGAGAGAAACAGACAGAGCTTTAATATGGCAGTGTCTAAATAGGAGGTACTGGTGATGCTGCAGAATCGTTACCTGCCAGGAGTTAAAAACAAAATTTTGTAATGTTCTCTACTGTATTTTGGTTTGGGGCAAGACTTTCCCATTTTATCGTAATATGGTAATGCTAAGCTGAACACTGAACACTGAAATCCTTTTATAAGAACTGATTTAATGGGAAATGCTCCCACTTTTTTTTTTTTTTTTATTGGCTGCGTTAGGTCTTCGTTGCTGCGCACAGCAGCACAGGCTTTCTCTAGTTGGGGCAAGCAGGGGCTACTCCTTGTTGTGGTGTGCGGGCTTCTCATTGCGGTGGCTTCTCTTGTGGAGCATGGGCTGTAGGCACCTAGGCTCAGTAATTGTGGCTCGCGGGCTCAGTAGTTGTGGCGCACGGGCTTAGCTGCTCCGCGGCATGTGGGATCTTCCTGGACCAGGGATCGAACCTGTATTCCCTGCATTGGCAGGTGGATTCCTAACCACTGCACCACCAGAGAAGTCCCTCCCACTTTAAAATAGTGTCTAAGGACCTCCTGGTAACACGTTACTAGTGAATGATTCTGAAGAAGACTTCTACTAGTCCGTGATTTCTTATCTTTGGGGAAAACATGGCTTTCAAAGCCAGTCTTAACTGTAGAGCATGGTATACTGCCTTCTATGGTCATTCCTTCATTAACAAATACTGGTGATGCCTTCTGCTAGTCTCATATCACACTAAGGCCTGGAGGTATTACAGTTACCAAGATGGATGGATGCAGCCCCTTTCATAAGGCTTATAGTTTATTTGGGAACAGACAGTTAAACAAACAATCAAAGTGTAAAAAGTTTTAGGAGGGAAAGGTTCCAGTTCTATGGGAAGAGCTAAGAACCCCTAAGTTGGTTTTGATTGGGGCAGTGAGGGACAAAACAGGGGGAAGGAAGGGTAGGGTCAGGGCTGGAGAGGTCAGGGTTATTTGGAGGATTGATGAGATAGCACAGATGTGAGGCATCTGGGGCCCATAATAGGCATCCAATAAGTAATAGAGCTCTCCACACCTCCCCACTTCCTTTGTAGTTTCAAGGTCCAGTATTCTAATATAAAAAGACTATAAATCTAATACAGTAGCAATTTTTTTTTTTTTTTGAGGTACGCAGGCCTCTCACTGTTGTGGCCTCTCCCGTTGCGGAGCACAGGCTCCGGGCGCACAGGCTCAGTGGCCATGGCTCATGGGCCTAGCTGCTCCACGGCATGTGGGATCTTCCCGGACCGGGACACGAACCCGTGTCCCCTGCATTGGCAGGCGGACTCTCAACCACTGCACCACCAGGGAAGCCCAACAGTAGCAGTTTTTAAAGACTGGGTTCTTTTCCCATTTGCTCATTTCCAAATTAAATTTTTTTAAGGGAATTCCTTTATTTTTATTTATTTATTTATTTATTTTTGGCTGTGTTGTGTCTTCGTTTCTGTGCAAGGGCTTTCTCTAGCTGCGGCAAGCGGTGGCCACTCTTCATCTCAGGCCTCTCACTATCACGACCTGTCCTGTTGCGCAGCACAGGCTCCAGATGCGCAGGCTCAGTAGTTGTGGCTCATGGGCCTAGTTGCTCCGCAGCATGTGGGATCTTCCAAGACCAGGGCTCAAACCCGTGTCCTCTGCATTGGCAGGCAGACTCTCAACCACTGCGCCACCAGGGAAGCCCCCCAAATTAAATTTTTATTATAATTACCCTATGATCATTGCAAACTGGCCTTTATCATGAACGTAGTAATAAGGTGTACTGAAGGAATTGTATGATCAAACTTTCAAATTTCCTATGAATGGCCTATAGCATTAGTAGTGCTGTAAGCCAGAAACTCCTTGAAGTAACTAGAAAAATTTGTAACTAAATTATGGAACATTAAGATGATTAAAGAGAGAAGCCGTTGTTTTCAGACCCAGTCTCAAAGGGTGTGTCTGCATTTTGGTTGGGGAACCCCCAGTTGTGAGCACGTGAGTTTGGTCCTCAGACTCATGCAAGTTTATAAATTGAGTTGTTCATTTCATTCAGGAATCTTTGGATTTCAGGGAAGTGATTCATATTAACTCAACAAATAAAACTTATCTACACACCAAAATATACCAAAATATCCATCTATCATTTTACAAGATATGATATACCTAGGCCTTAGAAGCAGTTACCAGTGAACTGCACACAATAGTCCCTGCTAATAAGTAGCTCTGCTCAGAAAGCCAGATTCCCTGCAGCAAGGGAGTTAGTATCACCAGGGCTCACATTCAGCACCCAGTGCTCGCCAGTTGTTAAATATTTCTAGTATCACCTCCAGTGTTTCCATCAGCTTCCCTGTTAAGGAAATATTTTTATTTATACCACCTGTACTGTTTATTGGATCACTTTACTCTCAGGACAGATAATTAGGATTGGTTAGATGAAATTTTCTCTTAGTTTCATTGTTTTTAATGCCATGATTTTCTGGTTTTTTGTTTTGTTTTAATGTGATTTTAAGGGAACATTACAGTTTTGTCAATAGCAGAGTGTGAGACTTTCTGGGAAGTTTCCACAAACAATTTGATGTTAACTAATGTTAATTTATAGAAATTTAATTTCATGGTATTTTCTGACCTTCCCTGTGAAATCTAGAATTTATCTGATTTGGAACCTAGAAAATCTTATGTCCTTACTTTAATAAAATGAAAAAGATATAGTGGCAGTGCAGGATCGTTTCAAGGGGCAGTGGGGAAGCGGATTCACCTTATTCCTGCCCAAGGCTGGAGCATGGAGACAAGCCAGCCAGAAGATGGCCAGAGTTACTAACAGGAACTGAGATAGAATGTTGTTACAGGTGGCTTCAAATCACCCCTTGCTTGCTTTAAAGATTTCCTAATTTAGCATTATAATTAGGTTCATGTCGGATTTGTTTCCCTCCTCTCTTTCCACCCCCGCAGGCAAAGACTGCCAAGGAGAAGCAGAATGGAACCATGGGCCTGCTCACCTACCCAGTACTCCAGGCAGCTGACGTTCTGCTGTACAAGTAAGGAGCAGAGTTCACCCCTCATCCTAGATGTAGTCATGCTGACAAGAGAATGTCTCACCTATCTCAAATAGATTCGGTTCACGGGGAAAGATGGGTACAGAAAGGATCAGACACATGAATCTATTTGTGTCTATTCCCTGGTAATAATACTAAATTATAGAACTATGTTTTAATGTGAAACTAATAATATTAAGGAGTAGCCCTTAGGGCTTCCCTGGTGGCGCAGTGGTTGAGAGTCCGCCTGCCGCTGCAGGGGACACAGGTTCGTGCCCCGGTCCGGGAAGATCCCACATGCCACGGAGCGGCTGGGCCCGTGAGCCATGGCCGCTGAGCCTGCGCGTCCGGAGCCTGTGCTCCGCAACGGGAGCGGCCACAACAGTGAGAGGCCCGCGTACCGCAAAAAAAAAAGAGAAGTAGCCCTTAAATAGCACTTGCCATGTGTTGGAAACAATTATAAGTGCTTTACATACATTAACCCATTTAATCCTCACAACAACCTTGTAAAACTATACCATCATCATCCTTAGTTTACAGATATGTAAACTTAGGCTCAGAGTGGTTAGTAACTTGCTCGAGGTCATGTGCTAGCGAGGCTTGGACCCAGGATTTGAGTCTAGAAAGTTTGGGTACAAAATCTGTGCTCTTAACCACTATAGAATATACCCTTCCCTAGTAATAATTACACTTCAAGAGTTTTAAATGTTGATTTCTCATATAATCTAGACTCTCAAGCAATGCTGTCCCATAGAACTTGCTGCAGTTATGGAAATGTTCTCTACCTGCGTGAAGACCATAGCCGGTAGTCACATGTGGCTATTGAGCACTTGAAATGTTGACAGAGGAACTGAATTTTAACTTTCATTAATTTCGATTTAAATAGCTGCCTGTTGTAGTGGCTACTATATTGGACCTGCAGGTTGAGATCAAGTTTTACAACATGGTATAGGGTGCCCTCACTTTTCTTGGACCCATAATCTATAAGTCAGCTACTACTGCTACTTACAGGTCTCAAAACTATACAACTAGAGGATACGTGCACTCTCTGGAGGGCTGGCCAGGGCTTCTGACCCCATTCCTCTCCCTATTCTTCCCTCCTATCCCCACATCACCTCCCTCGGCCCCCATTTGGCCTTCTAGAGATAAAGCCTCCCAGTCAGCATACAGTCATGGCCAAACCTTGCTACTGTGAAAGCTTCTGAGGAAGAAGAGAAACTATATGGGTCTTTTTACCCCTTTCCCCTAAAACCTTGACCCCATAAAAGTGATTCTTCTGGGCTTTCCTGGTGACGCAGTGGTTAAGAATCCGCCTGCCAATGCAAGGGACATGGGTTCGAGCCCTGGTCCGGGAAGATCCCACAGGCCGCGAAGCAACTAAGCCCGTATGCCACAACTACTGAGCCTGTGCTCTAGAGCCCGTGAGTCACAACTACTGAAGCCCACGTGCCTAGAGCCTGTGCTCTGCAACAAGAGAAGCCGCCACAATGAGAAGCCCATGTACTACAACGAAGAGTAGACCCCGCTCACCGCAGCTAGAGAAGGCCCGCGCGCAGCAACAAAGACCCAACACAGCCAAAAATAAATAAAAATAAAATAAATTTATAAAAACAAAATAGTGATTCTTCTGTGGTAAAACTAGAATTCTTTGCACGTAAATGTGATAATAGCATGGAGATGACAGTATATGTACCTTGTGACATGACCTCAGAGCCCTCGTGCAATTATGATGGAAACAGCTAGAAGAATAGCTGCTTAACTTTACATATAAGGAATGTCCATTAGTACATGCAATCTATCTTTAATTCTGATTCAAACTCATGTGTTAGGATTATGTGTCTGTTTGATATATTAACTTGAATGCTGGACCCCTGATAGCATTTATTATTTATAATAAGTAACTTTTGACTTATCCTGGGAAATCTAGAACACTTTTCTCCAGGAGCAGCAAATGAAAGTCTAATGAGGGTCTAATAATATATTTCCCAGTGAAGTAGCATATTTACTTAGAAAGGTTCTGTAAAGAGCTTTGATTTTGTCACCTGTAAAGATGAGAAAAATCATTATTAAAGGATTAAAATGAAATCTGTCACTTGGCTATGATTGATGATGATGTCTTTGACTATTACAAGCTTGTGTCTAGTTTCGTTTTCAAGGGCTACTTCTTCATAGAACCAAAGGCTGATTTTTCAGCACCAGGATTTGGAAGCACAGAAGAACAACAGATTTCTTCAACAGTTCAAGAGCTATAATGGGGGAGTCCTGTGAGTCCAGGGCTGTGAAGAAGAGTAAACTTGAACAAGAATGACTGCCCTCTGTGATACCATGGAGCACAGAGTGGGAAGGAACTTTAAAGGGCCTCTTCTTCGACTCCCTTGCTTTACAAATGCGGCCCAGGCAGGTTAAGCAATCTGCCTAAGCCATGCAGCCAGACAGTGGACAGAGGAGCCTCGGAGCGTGACTATGGTCTCCGGAGGCCAGTGCTCACCTTCCTTAAGGAGCCAGTCGTTGTGTCAGGAAACAAGGTCATCACATGAACAACCAGAGCAATATAGATAATATATAACAAAGTGATGATGAATTTATTTTTATCAGGTGCCCGAAAATACAATTGTCAGAATGATAAAAATCCTGCAGTTTCTTTCATTCATAAAGTGCATTAATGGGACATAGCTCAGGGGGTTATTAAACAGATTATGTATGAATTGATATCACCTAGTATATACTCAATACAAACATTTTAAGAGTGCAAGCAACATTTTAAAAGGCTGATATTGGCAGAAATATCTCCTTAACATCCCCAAATCGGTCATATCATCTACCTTTCTTTCAACCCAAGCCTGAAGTTGAGAATGTCCTCTTTTCTTACACAAAACAGTAATTATTTCAGAGGGGGCAGGTAAACACCAAGAGCTTTCCGATAGCTTCCTGTCTGTCTTACTCTGCCCAACATCAGCAGGTTCTCACAGTCGGTTAAGGGTTCCGAGGATAAGTACTTCTCCAGCCTCAGTAACCCCAGCCTACTCCCAGTAGCAAAAAAATTCCCATACTATAAATATTCCTTCTTTAACGCTTATTGATCTATTTGGTGGTTAGAATATGTACTAAGAATGCCATAAGATGCCTTTCTTTTTCCTATTTTCTGAAAAGAAAATTTTCATGGCATATGTTTTTCTATCCCCATCAGGCTTCTGATATTTTATATATAACTTGTTAAACAGACAAAAGTAGTTTTCTACAAAACTAGGTAATTATCAGTATTCAAGATGATTGTCTCCTACCTTAGCCTAGAAACTAGAAACTGTCTCCCTGTAATGCCACGATTAGATCAAAGATGCGGAGCTGGTACCTGCATGCTCCTTTTCTAAAGAGAGATAGCCCTACGTTTCTTTCCTGTCTGGTCTTAGGCTGGACATACTGCTCCCAGCCACCATGCTCCATCCCATAGACTCTGTTCCTTTGAGCTTTTTCCTCCTGCCATCTTCCTTCAGACTATTCCCCAGGGCGCCATTGCCACACCAGGGCATATGTGTCATTTGGACCACTGCAAAGTGTGCAGACAAGTACAATAAAATCAGCTCTGTCTACTACAACGTTTATTCTGCTAACATACAGTTCTCATCTGTATCACTGTGCTTCTTTCCAAGTTTAGAAATTTCCTAATTGCTTGATAATAAGTAGCAGAGGCAGGACTCAAACCCAGGTCTGATTTTTAGCCTGTACCATTGTTTTGCCTATAACAGAGCTCAAGCACTTGGGGTTACTTTTTGTTTGGTTCTGTTTCAGATATTTCTGGATTTTGAAAAATATCATAACTAGAATGTCTATGAATATATACATTATAAACATAGATAAATACAAAAAATAAAAATAGATACAAAAAACATTCATATTTTCTCTCACCAGAAAATGTGTATGTGGCCTCTTCATAAAATGTTGATGTGCAGGGCAGTTATAGATTTCATGTTTGCTTTCGTCAAAATCCGCATGAGAATTGAGTGGTACATGGTGGGGTGGAGAACAAACAAGGGGGAAGGGAATGGAAGAGGAGCCTTCCAGATAAGTGTATGAGAAATAAATGTAATTGTTTTGGCAGAACTTTGTAAGGAACCCAGGAATGGAGACCTGAGACCATCTTAAGCTTGAGAGCATAATAAAATAGCAGGTATTTGAAGAGAGACAAAATACTCAAAAATAACAAGTGTTTATAATTTTTTATTTTATATCTACATTATTATTCTGAATATCTAAGTTCCAATAGCTAGATATATATATTAAGTAAATATTTCTCTCTCTCTCTCTCTCTCTCTCTCTCTCTCTCTCTATATATATATATATATATATATACACACACACACACATATATATACACACATACATAGTTTTTATTAACATACAGCAAATACTTGTTAAGTAACTGTAAGGCCACTAATCTAGAAAAATGCACTGTGCATGGACTTGAGGGAAAGGGAAGAAGGAATTCACATGTGAGCATTATTTGCTAGGTGCCATACTGGCTGCTACACATACGTTATCTATTCAGATTCTCACAACAGCTCTGTAAGACAGTTAAGTGGTGTTATTCCCATTTTACAGATAAAAAAATGGAGTTTGGGCTTCCCTGGTGGCGCAGTGGTTGAGAGTCCGCCTGCCGATGCAGGGGACACGGGTTCGTGCCCCGGTCCGGGAGGATCCCACGTGCTGCGGAGCGGCTGGGCCCGTGAGCCATGGCCGCTGAGTCTGCGCGTCCGGAGCCTGTGCTCCGCAACGGGAGAGACCACAACAGTGAGAGGCCCGTGTACCGCAAAAAAAAAAAAAAAAAAAGGAAGTTTTAGAGAGGTACCACTAAGTCTGCTCAACTAGAGATGAGAGTGATTACCTGGGCTACTCAGTTTCTCTTTCTCAAGAACTAGAACAGAGAAATACAGGAAGAGGATAAGAAGATAGTGAAAGCAAAAGCTGAAATGACAAAGGAAAATGTGGAAACAGAGGCCTCAAGGAACTATGAGTAAGCAGAACCAAAACCAACCCCAAGCCAAGAGTACAGAGAGTAAGATGTTTGGTCGGAAACGTCAGACTTGGTAATTCCAGAGAGAAGCTGAGTTGCTGTAATGTCTGAGGATCAGACCACTGCCATTGAGAACAGTTGAGATAATTCATTCCTAAAACTGCTTTGGAGACATCTAGTTTTTGCATTACATTCTTTCTTTGTGAAGTCAGTGTGTCCTGAATTTTTATGAGATTCTGAAAGCTGCTGGCCAAATGTCATTTCAGTACTCTGCTGAGGTTCACATACTTACCCACAACAGCCAAAGCAATCATTTCTTCTCTTTCTCTTTCACTTTTGAGCTTTCAGACAAGCGCCTACAGTAAACCAGAACCCTACTGGAAAGCAGTCTGAGAAATGTAGCTTACAGGCTGCTAGCCCCTGAAAATCAAGAAATAACGTAGAAGGAAACAATGATGCTGAGAGGTCAAGAGACAATGCAGTACACTCTCCTAAAAGCAGGGGGAAGCTATTTGTGCGCTTTTAAGGACAGAGTGAAATGATTTGATTTGTACTTTTAAAAGAACTAATTAAAATACACAGAATGAGTTATAGGGGCACAAGAGCAGCCAGGGTAGTCTATTAAGAGGCTCTTTCATTAGCCTATTTAGACCATGATGGTGACAGTGAAGATGAAGAGAAGAGACAAATGTAAGAGATTTTAGGATGTAAAGTGGATAAGATTTCATATGGATTGGATGTGTATGAGAAAGAGCTATCAGGGATGTCCCCAGGTTCCTGACTTATGCAGCTAGATTGATGGTGTTGCCATTCATTGAGATAGGGAATACTGTAAGAGGACTAGCCAGAAGAATTTATAGCTTCAGTTGGTGTTCTCTCTCCTCTTGGAAGCTAACTCCCTAGAAGTTAAAACCTTCTTTATATCTCTCATAGTACTGGCACCAGGCCTTGCATAGCATAGGTCTTCAATAAATAATTGCTAAATTAAAGAGTCATTACAATATAGCCAACAAGCAACCAGTGCTGGTGAATTCATCCTTTACAAAAGGAAAAACGGCACCAAACTCCTATCGCAGCCAGGCTGGTTAAAGGCAGTAGCGCCGAAAATGCATAAACACAGCCAAAGAAGTAGGAAAAAAAATAAGAGAACAAATCTCTGTGAGCAGATATTTGTAGGCAATGATTATTCATCTGGACACTAATTCTGCCAGAGGGGTGGGGTGGATCCCAAGTAAACGTAGATGCCACAAGGAACTAAGCAAAAGAAAAATGGTTTAGTCATCAAGGAAGATGATCAGACGCATTATTGTGTGACAGAAGTTGTAACAATCAAAATTATGAAAGACTTTTGTTTTATGTTGTGTCTAAGAAAGTACAGTCAGGGTAAGTAAAAAAAAAAAAGAAAATGGGGAAAAAGAGAAGACATATTAATATGGAGATCATTATGTAGGGTATAAATTTTAAAAGAACAGCACTAAATTATTTGAAGTGAGAGGAAGAGTGTGAGTAGAGAGGTTGAAATGTGAAGAGAATCAGCCCCATAAGTGAGCAGAATCAAAGACAGACTGAATTAATGTAGAGTGTAAACTCAATGGATGAGAAGTAAGGGCCAAGATAAATTACAGGAGGTGAAAGGACCAGCTGGAGCAGAGGGAGGAAAGACTAGAAACAAACAAACTAAAATCAGATGAAAAAGCCAAGTGGAGCAATAGGTCCAGGTGAAAAAAATTAAAATTTTTTTAATCCTTTTTTGAAAAAGAAAAACCTCACAGAATTGTAAGAAAAGAGGCTAGGATCCGACATAAGGCAAAGACACATGCAGAGTCATTATGAAAACTAAATGTGTTTTCTGTTTAGTTTGGTTGCTTGGTGAATCTGGAACCATTTTGACATGTGGAAATATTCATTTTGATGTGCTTAAAGTGTATTGATTATGGTAATTGTTTTTTCTGTGTTAGTTGCAGTCCATTGTGATTTCCTATGGGCTACTGTAATTGCTTTTTAACCTGCCCTGTTGGCTAATTTGGTTTGGGGGAGTCAAGGTAACCTCTGCGTGTCAGCCTCACTATAATTACAAGACAGGAGTGCAAAGTCCAGTCAAAGGACAGGAATTTAGGAAGGTGGGCGTGTGCACGTACATCTCAGAGAGGAGCACGTACAGGGTTGTGGACAGGAGGGAAACATAAAAAGGAACATTTTTGTTTTCGCCACTTGTCAAGCCAGTGACTTTCTTCTCCAGGCTGTGTGGAAGAGAGCACTGGACATGGCCTAACAATCATTTTGTAGAATTTCCTAAATTCACTTACTGACCTTAGAAGAAACTACTTCCTGATCCTTTGTCATGGTCCCTGGATTTTCCCTTTGCCTTCATTATCCTGTCTCTGTTTTCCTTAAATTAAAAGACTCCTTAGAATTCCTATAACATACCATTTATATTTGGGTATAACCTAATCAGATATATAAACTATCAGTTTGAAATATTTCTTCTTCCCAAATCAGGATTGCTGCCCAGGTCTGTGACTGTCTCTGGGATTTTATGTTGATATTTATGTTCGTGGTATGAGTCAGCTATCAAAAAGGAAAATGGTCCTGGTTTGAAAAAGGCCACAAGGTACCTCACATCAAGGTCCCTAATATACCTTTCTTGTATCATTTTGTCGTTCATGGTATCAGATATTAATGACTATATGTTATAGCCAGTGTTGATTGAGCTCTTACTATCAAGTATCGTGCTATGCTTGGTTAGCTCATCTAATCTTTGAAACAACAGTAAGAGGTACACACCATTATGATCCTCATTTTGTAGAGGAAATGGAGGCTTAGGAACAGTAAGACACTTGGCTATGGTAACTCGCTAGTAGCTGTTGGAGCTATGATTTAGATTCAGTCTGATCATAAGCTGATTTTATTATAATTTTTCTCTTGGTATATAACTATATACATTATACTTACTTCCTCTTAAGATCATTCATTTATTGAAGAAATATTTGTTGAGCTTCTCCTACCTACCAGGCAAATCTAGTAGGCATTGGAAATAGATTGAAAAGCAAGACAAGTTCTCAAAAAGCTTATTTGATAGCAGGAGAGAAAATAACATACAATTAAATAAACAAACAAATGAAGTAAAATAATTAGACTAGGGTTAATACTATAAAGAAAATAAATAAGATACTGTGAAAAAGAATAAGAGGGGGAAGCCAACTGTGGAGGTGGTAGTTAGGGAAGTCTTCTCCAAAGAGGTGATATTTAAGCTTAGACCTGAAATCAAGGCAACAATAGGCAGGATTTAAGGGAGGAACATTCTGGTAGGATAGAAGAGCAATATGTTCAATAGATCCAGCTCCCTGCCTTAAACATTTGAATTGTAAACTTTCCAGGATACACCATTTTGTTTTCTGTCTTCTGTAGACCTATAGGGTCTAGTAGTAGGAGAGTCAACGGTCTCTCACAGGTTCATTTCAATGTTCTACTATAATTTAAGCATTCTCTATTCAACAGGAAAAAATTAAAAATCACTGCTACTATTTCTGTTCTTTTTAACATATTGGTGCATTTCCTCCAAACCAGTTTTTGAAGTTAACATTCCCTGTTTGCACACTGTCTACCAGGCACCAAACTGTGAGCTTTGCATGCATTATTTTACTCACTCATCAAGCAACCCCATGAGTAGGAACTTATTATTAGTCAGCTTTGAAAATGAAACAGATTTAGGTTGAATACCTCTCCCAGGAACACGCAACTGGTGAGTGGCAGAGCAGGAATCTGACCCCAGAACTGCCTGACAGCAGAGCGCCCCCTCTAACCGCTGTGGCCTCTCCTTTATCTGAATGTACATTATATGTATTTTCCAAAAAGCTTGCATCCTGGGTTTTTGTTTATTTTTTTGGCTTATATTTTCCCACATCATTAAATGTTTTCTGTTTTTATTGATTTTAATGTTTTCTTTGTTTTCTGCCTTTTGCTATATAGATTGTGGTTTTTTTGCTTTTATGTATTCCAATGGTTTGGAAGGTGTGCTTTCTGTTTTTAATTCTAGCAGTGACCATCTTTAAACAAAGACCACCCAAATGAGAAAACAGCCTTTCAGAACTTGTCACAGCAAGAGACTCAGCCACCATCACTTGTGTTCTGCAGGCAAGCAGGGGAGTACAGAGGCCTTATAGGAAAGAAAGTCTTCAGGGATGCTCTGTTTAGAGGTTGTTGCCACGGGGAAGCTGGAGGCTGACTAACTAGAAATGGGGCATCTTATGTGATTGGTTTGGGAAGCATATGTGACTTTCTCTGGTTGGTCCTGAGTTGGACAAAGCTAGGACAAAGAACTGGGACGTTGGCAGCCATTGACCAAGTCTTGACCATGCTGGGCCCATTGCTGCAGAGACTGTGGTTTGGCCTTCTGAGCTAGTTGCTCCAGAGGTTTTGGGTCAGTTTTTTGGCCATATAATATCTGGCCATTGTCCATTTATATGCCAGTTTCTCTCTTTTCAAAAATGTGTTTTTGAATCTTTTGCTAATCATTCCAAATAAAAATGTTATCATGATATCATGTGGTAAGATGGGTTATTAATCACACTTGTAGATCCTCAGTCAATACTCACACTTCGTTTTGATTTTGTAAACTAACCTGGGATTTTCAATAGATTGTTGTTATTTAAATGGCTTGATTTTAGACTACATCGTTTTCTATTCCAAATTGTAACCAAGATTTAGACTTTATGTTTTTAGTCTTTACAGCCAGTCCTTATACCTTGGCATCTCCATTTCTGAGTTCTTTAGTCTGTAGCTTTGCTTCAATTTTTTTTCCAGTCCTTTACATGCCTGAGAATTTCTTTCTGTTCAGCTTGCCTCATCAGTAAAATGGGATTAAGTACAATAACAATACATTAAAAGTGCTTAACAAAGTGTACAGCATATAGGAAGTGTTCAGTAGCTATTAGCTACTTTATTATCATCATCGTAATTATTATTATAGTTCACATATAAAACACAGCTTGGCTAGGTTTTCAATACTTTTTTCTCACAACCCTATAAACATTGTTCCATTGTATTATCAACCTGATTTCTCTTATTTTTGTCTTTATTTTCTGACTGTGGCCTATAGGATTTTTTTCTTTAACTTGTCATTTAAAATTTCTTCTGGGTTGTGTTTTGGTGTGATTCTCCAGTGTTTTTTTCCTGAAACTTGTCGAGTTCCTTCGATACTCAGTTTTGTTTGCTTACTTGTTTATTCTTAATTCAGTAAATCCTCCTTCTGTCTGAGGTTATTGCTTCGTTCAGATGATCTTGATGTCTTCCCGAGGAGGACCATAATCTTAGATCAGAGGATGGTCCTCCAACCTGTCATTTGCTCATTACACTTCTTTTTTTCCTCTTGCTCTGAGTTCCTGAAGAGCCTCAAGTTTCTTATCCATGTCACTGATATGACCTGTCCTTAGGATTCTGCTCCTACTTCTCCCATTTCTTCTATTATGTGTTTGGTTTTATTTCATCATTTCACTTTCCCTTCATTTTATTGTTTTCTGTCACCACCTACGTTTTTCTCCTTTTGTGATTTCTTGCTCATGTCTCATAACAGCCATGCATTTTTTAATCCTATTGAGGTTACCCAGCAATTTTCTTTAAAAAACAAGACAGAACTAGGGGCTTCCCTGGTGGCGCAGTGGTTGAGAGTCCGCCTGCCGATGCAGGGGACACGGGTTCGTGCCCCGGTCCGGGAGGACCCCACATGCCGCAGAGTGGCTGGGCCCGTGAGCCATGGCCGCTGGGCCTGCGCGTCCAGAGCCTGTGCTCCGCAACGGGAGAGGCCACAGCAGTGAGAGGCCCGCGTACCGCAAAAAAAAAAAAAAAAAACAAGACAGAACTGTTTCTTGTAAAAGTGTTTTTCAAATGTTTGCCCTTCCTCAGGGTCTGAAGGGTAAAGTTCCCCTTCCTTTGTTCCACGACATTTTTCATAGGCCCTGTTATTGGGGCCTTTTACTTGTCTGTTTGATCAATTGATCTTTATGTGTTGGGTTTTTAAAATCCATATTGGAACAAGAAAACTATATTCAAATAGTGTCTGCCCATAGACAAAATCTATGAAAGGCCCTTGTGTCCACCTTCTGTCTACCTGGACGCTAGTTGAATTCCCTGCTCAGAAGTCAACAGGAGAGCAGAATAGTGCACTGTGCACCTAGCGCAATTGTTTGTGTTGCTCAACTAAGCAACACAACAATACTAGCAACAATACTATCTAAGGTTAGTATTTCTGCCTTAGATTTTCTCCTACTCCTGTCTGCCTGGCTCTTTCATTCTCTGAGCAGATGTATCACATGAAAAAGAATAGTCACCAGGATACACTGCTACCAGGTCTCATCCTGCTTCATTCTCTCACCTTCAGCACTTTACTTTTTAATTCTTTCACAAAGAAGCCTTTTAGGGGGCTTCCCTGGTGGCGCAGTGGTTGAGAGTCCGCCTGCCGATGCAGGGAACACAGGTTCGTGCCCTGGTCCGGGAAGATCCCACATGCCACAGAGCGGCTGGGCCCGTGAGCCATGGCCGCTGAGCCTGCGCATCCGGAGATTGTGCTCCGCAGGGGAGAGGCCACAACAGTGAAAGGCCCGCGTACCGCAAAAAAACAAACAAAAAAAAGAAAGTCAATGAAAAAGAAGCCTTTTAGTTTGATGCAGTCCCATTTGTTTATTTTTGCTTTTGTTGTCCTTGCCTGTGGAATCAGATCCAAAATAAATATCCCTAAGACGAATGTAAAGAAGATCACCACCTATGTTTTCTTCTAGGAATTTTATGGTTTCAAGTCATACATTCAAGTCTTTAATCCCATTTTGAGTTAATTTTTGTATATGGTGTAAGTTACTGGTCCAGTTTCATTCTTTTGCATGTAGCCTTCCATTTTTCCCAACACCATTTATTGAGGGGAGTTTTTTTTCTCAGTTGTATATTCTTGCCTCCTTTGTCATAGATTAATTAACTGTACATGCATGTGTTTATTTCTGGGCTCTCTATTCTGTTCCATTGATCTGTGTGTCTGTTTTTCTGCCAGTATAATCTGCTTTGATGGTTGTAGCTTTGTAGTATAGCTTTAAATCAGGGATAAAGTAGCTAGTCTTTATGATAGTCAAAACTATCTTCACTTCCTCATGCTCTACACAACTATTTTCAATAAACCAGTAGCCTGTGGACAGTAATTCACAAGGAAAATAATATCCCTTCCAGTTTTTCAAGGACCACTAATTAACCACGAAGCTAGGAGGTTCTCTCTATAACAAAGTACCATAGTTTTCTAGCAGTTTTTCTTTTCTGTGGTTGTTTTGAAAAGTTGCTATTCTACTCATATGTACAATTGTCATTTAAATATTCAAGTTTACTTTAAGGCTGCTGCTTTCACAGGCAGAATATTAAACTTCCTTGATCAAGATGCTACAGCACTTTATTAACTATACTATCAAATGTCAACTCCCAGCCAAACATTAAATACTTAAAGTCACCTGCCTCCTTCCCCACTAATATTTCAGTATAACAGTTTCCCCATCAAGACTTCTCTATAATGGTTAATTCTTCCCTTGTTTGATGTACCTCGTCATGATCCAACACTGCAATCTTTATATATGGGACTAAACTAATTATAAATAAAGTCCTTATATGTTGATAATTTTCATTTTACATCTTCATTTTTTTTTTCTTTTTTTTTTGCAATACGCGGGCCTCTCACCGTTGGGGCCTCTCCCCTGCGGAGCACAATCTCCGGATGTGCAGGCTCAGCGGCCATGGCTCACGGGCCCAGCCGCTCTGTGGCATGTGGGATCCTCCCGGACCGGGGCACAAACCTGCGTCCCCTGCATCGGCAGGCAGACTCCCAACCACTGCGCCACCAGGGAAGCCCCATCTTCATTTTTTAATAAAATAAAATATTGCAGCTAAAATCAAGGTCTCCTTTGTTCCTTTCCCCAGACCCATTCTCTTTCCTTCTTTAGAGGCAGCTATGATCATGAATTTGTAGAGGAGCTTCCAGTATGTTTTTATACTTATGTATGCATCTATAAACAATATATAATATTGTCATATGTACTTTTCAGATAAATGTTCATGTACTCTACACGTCTTCTGCGACTTGCTTTTTTTCATTCAACATTGTTTTGGAGATCCATCAACATTGTACTAATAGATATTGTTCATTTAAGTTCCCTGCAGTATATTAATTGTTCTGTGATTACAATTTACTTGAAAACGAAAGAGCATATTCCGAAAAGATCTTGAGTTACTCGCTGTGTGACAGGGAAGGAAAACTCTTGCCCAAAGAGCTTTCTGCCATCTTTGATGTGAAGAGTGGGCTGGAGTGTCTTTCAAGTGTGAGTGCAAGCTCTGAAGTAAAAAGCATCTGGTCAAAGCTAGGATAATATGTGCTAACTGGGTGAGGGAAAGAGGAGTGGTTTAAAATACACTTATGCTTGGAACATATGCTATATAAGATACCATTCCTCCCTCCCAGCAAGATCCTGTCACCCTGCTGTTGAAGGCTGTATTCTTCTGCTATGGAAGAAACAGAACTAGAGTAGACAAATGTCTCCTTGCCATTTGTCTGATACACAGATAAAGACTTGGGTCTCAACACTCCCTCCGTAGCTGGTGAACATTTGTTGAACATGAGCAGTGAAATAGGCATGGGAAATGCAGCTGCTTGCAATATCATTTTAGTATAAGCAGGAGCCTTGCTGAGTTTCTCTGTCTTTTATTAAAGGTCCACACACGTTCCTGTTGGGGAGGATCAAGTCCAGCACATGGAGCTAGTTCAGGATCTAGCACAGGGGTTTAACAAGAAGTACGGGGAGTTCTTCCCAGTACCCAGGTCCATTCTGAGTAAGTAACAAACATACGATTTTTCAATCAGGATGCACTTTGAAGAGAGGATTGGATAACGGACTGAGAAGCTTGGAACTTCTTGGGACTAAACTTGGCTTCGTCGTGCACAGATTTCAGGATTTATAATGAGAATCCCATCTTTTTCTGTAATGTAGGACTAGTAGACCTCATTGGATTATTGACTAAAATAACCAAAAGTTTGAAAAGTATGGGAGAGACTAGAAACTACAAATAATCATTTTCATTATAGAGTATCATATATATATATATATATATATACACACACACATATATATATATGTATGTATATATATAAACATATCTCATTTGGTAGAGCAGGTATCTTTCCCTATTTCATAGATGAGTAAACTAAGGATTGGCAAGCCTGACTTTGTATCCAAGTCGCGTATCTAGCTGGTGGCAAAGCTGGGCCCTACATTGAGCTCTTCTGGTTCCAAAGCCAGCTGACCTTGCCTTCTCTATTCACAGTAAAACAAAAGTCATAAGAGTGAGAACTGCTGGATCATAATCTAGATGAAACAAGAGGGCATTGATCATCCTCGCACTTTGCCTTCTTAAATACACAACTGAGACAGAATGTACAATCTACCTACTGAATCCAAAACCTCATCTGCTTGCAAGGCTATGCTAGTCTGGAATCTTCTCAAGAAAAAAAGCTGTAAATCTCTATCAACATTTTGGTAGCAGTGTAAACTTGTGGCAGGGGCAGAGATCACTGAACCTAAGCTCTGCCCATCTTTATTAAGGTGGCTGCATTTTAAAGAGTATAACATGTGCCTAGTGTCAATTTAGAAGCATAAGGTGGATATAAATTACTAAGTTATTCCAACAGTTCACACAAATAAATTCAGGGCACCCCATGCATTGAAATCAACCTTCTTTTAGCAACGAGGACTATTTTAATGCTTTGGCTAATTGTTATTTTACCTAGTTCAACTTTATATGTTTCTGTAATAGCCATAAATTAGGCAATTATTAATAACACAGGTTTTATGAAGCACAGCTTAACATCTTGATTCTATCAGAGCAACAAACAAGTCACTTCTGTCACTCTTGTGTGTGTGTGTGTGTGTGTGTGTGTGTGTGTGTGTGTTGGTAGTTACTTATATAATCATGGGTAAAGAAATGGAAAGATGCCACAGGTTGTGAAAACTGGCATGGGGGTAGGAAGGGCAGTGGTTTGATTAGCCAATAAGGAAGAGCAGAGAAGAAGGAAATAGACAATACTTTTTTTAATAGGTATGCACAGCAAAAACAGTATGATTGATACAATTTCATTTGTGTAAGATTATATGTTTTTATGTTTATATATGCATTAACAGATGCATGAAAATATGATCAAAATATTAACATTTTATTACACATTTCAGACACCTTTACTTTCATGCTTATGGAAATTGCTAATTTATTACAATGAGTATAATCAGATAAAAATAATAAAGTTATTTGGTGTTCTTGGCACTTTTTAAGATCTAGACACTGACATTCCTATTGGTGTTTACTCTTTTGTTTTTTTGTTTGATTTTTGTTTCTCGTACGTGTGTGTTGGTGTTTTTACCTAGCATCAATGAAGAAGGTAAAATCCCTGCGTGATCCGTCTGCCAAGATGTCAAAATCAGACCCTGATAAACTGGCCACTGTCAGAATAACAGACAGCCCGGAGGAGATAGTGCAGAAGTTCCGCAAGGCTGTGACGGACTTCACCTCGGAGGTCACCTATGAGCCAGCCAGCCGAGGGGGCGTGTCCAACCTGGTGGCCATCCATGCAGCAGTGACAGGGCTCCCTGTGGAGGAGGTGGTCTGCCGCAGCGCTGGCATCGACACCGCTCGCTACAAGCTGGTGGTGGCAGATGCTGTGATTGAGAAATTTGCTCCAATTAAGAGTGAAATTGAAAAACTGAAGACAAACAAGGACCACTTAGAGAAGGTTTTACAAGCTGGGTCAGCAAAAGCCAAAGAATTAGCATATCCCGTGTGCCAGGAGGTGAAGAAATTGGTGGGGTTTCTATAGGAAGTTTCAACGAGTCACAAAAAGTCTTTTCTGTCTTGTGGTCCACGCACTCCTATTAAGGCAGCTTTCCTCACAAGTGAACGATTATAGTTGGGGGACACACAATTTGGTATACCTGATCATTGGCTTCATCTGATGAATAATGATTTGTAGCCTTCAAATAGAGCAATGTTCTAAATCCCATCAGCGAAATTCTGTGGGAAAAAAAAAGAGCAAACAAAGAAGGCATAGCTATCTGAATCCTCAATTATGTGAGGCACACTTGGCCTCATTTATTCACACAAATGTGATTGAGGTAAGTAGCAATTTGGCAAGTGGGTGTTTCATTTGTGTCTCTCTCTGAAGTCCTTACTGTCACAGGTGCTCACTTCATCTATCCCACCCCTTTTAAAAAGCAATATGTAGACGTTTTAGGCTTATAATCCTTGGGATGCCATTTGAACCAATTTGTGTTCAGATCTCATAAAAATAGGTTGATGATTATCATTCATTTGTCACTGAGATGGTACCTGCTTTATTGTATTTAATCTATTTATTTCCCAAGAGACCACACTGACTATTCTAGCAAGTATTATTTGGGTTTTTTGTTTGTTTTTTAAATTCAGAGATACATGGTATGACCTTCTGAGAAGGTTGCATTATTTCAGCTTGATTTATGTATTGTACAAAAGCCCGAGTCCATACATTATGTTCTTAATAAGTACTTCCTTGCATTTGTCTCTCAGTGTAATATCACCAACCCACTGTGAAATCTAGAGGAGAGGAATTGCCGTTTTACACCTGAGGAGCATGAAGCTTAGAGAGTACAATTAGCTTGTACAGTATCTCTCCGTGAGTAAGAAGCAAATCCAGGATCAAAACCATTACTCCTTATTCCTAAGAATAGTGCTTTTTTCGTCAGTACAGAAGTCAGAAGTCACAGAAGCCAGCATGTTTGAGACTACAAGCATTCTTGTTTTGAAAGTGGGTACTGGAAGTATAAGACCTGAACTACTGACACTGTTTATATCAGCAAGTCAACCACTAGCTGCCAGCTTTAAACCTGGATTCAGCCAACCTTGGTCACATTTGTTACTCAGAATCCCCAAGGCCGGTCCCAAGTCCTGTCTCCTATGCTTGTTTCAGAGACACTTCAAAGTATATTCTGCCCGACTGCAAGAGTAGTTGGCCTGACAAGTCAGATTTTCCCAGTGAGCGGGAGCTTCTCGTCTTACCTTTACCTCAGCCTAAGTAGTAGCAAGTCACTCTAAAAACTACCTTCTCCGCACATCCCTTTCCCACACCTGAAAGCGGAAATGATAATTGTGACTCAGCGCACCACGGCCTGATTGATTTTGTAACAGAAATTACTTGTAAGTTTTTTGCCAATTGTCACCATTTATATATGAGTGACGAGCATGTTGGGCAAAGAATTTTTACTCGTTTCCTAAGAGAAGAAAGCAGAGTGGTCCTTTTATCAGAACAGATGTAAATACACCTAACACTGCATCCCAGAATCCAAATTAAAAGACCCTTTTTGGATCTCTTCTTGGAATGGGTTGTCTAGAGTGGGCTCTGAGGAGCCTCTTTGGCATTATTTTCTGCAAGCCTCTTTTTTTGTTGTTGTTTGGTTGGTTTTTTCCTTTCAAAGAAACCCTAGTATGAATACTGGAAAATGACTAAATTAAAGGTGGATCTATCAAACTGTCCATGTGTTTTCTTTACCCCCCTTGCCACACCTTTCATCCAAAGAACTAAAGGCACCATGGAAAGAATCCCAGAGGAGGAAAACTAGATGACTTGTGGTAACTTCTAAGGAGCAAATCCCTGTACAGAAGAGGTTGGGCTTGTGAGAATCCTGTTGTTGTGTGAAAGTGACCTGAGGACTCATCAAGTCTAATATCCAAGTCCATAATGATGGAGAGAGGTGTCCTTTGATCTCAGGAAGCTGATAAAAGAGCCAAGGCTAGAACCTAGATTTGTTTTTACACCCCTTCCACTTGCCATTTACAGGACTCAGCACAATCTTCTTATCGAGATGAAAAACTGGAGAGAAATCCAACTTGTGACTTACCCTCTAGGTGATTTTAATTGTTTTTTTCTGTATGTTTTGTGGTGAGTTGAAATGAAAAACACTTAGATGGTGGTAATAATGCTCAGGTAACTTGGTGCTCTGTAGCTCCACCTACTGACAAACCATACTTCAAACCCACCTTGACAGACTGTCACTCAAAATACAATGGAGGTATCTTGCCCGTTGTAGGTGCCTCACAAACATCTATCAAAATAATGTCAGAACATGGGCTAGAGAGTCCTAATGAAGTATGGATTTTTTTGTAAGAAACCTTCTTGATGCAGACCGTAAAAATGCTAATCATAAAACAATAACTAACACCTGAGTCCTCACTATGTCGCAGGCACCATTACTCAGTATCTTATAACAGTGTTTTTCAAAGTGTGGTCTCCAGACCAGCAACATGAGCATCACCTGGGAACTCATTAAGGATGCAGATTCTCTGGCTCTACCCCAGACCTACTGAAGCAAAACTTTGCAGATGAACCCAGCAATCCATTTTAACAGCCGTCCAGGTAATTCTAATGCATGCTAAATTTGAAGAACCACTGCTTTTATATATATTCTCTCATTTAGTTCTCATAACACAAAAAAGTGAAACTCTTATCAATCTCATGTTATTAAGGATGAAACCAAAGCTGCGGGGGTGGTGAGTAATTTGCCTAAGATAGTTCAGCTTCCAAGAGCTAGTCAGGTCGTCTGATCCAGAGTCCCGCTAGGCCACAGTGACTCCTGCACAATGTCTCCTGCTGTATGTGGGGTAATACGCTCTGAAGCTGCACCGTCCAATAGGGTATATGCCCATTTAAATTTAAATTAATTAAGACTAAATTAAAAACCCATTTCCTCAGCAGCACTTTCAAGTGCCCAGTGGCCTCAATAGCTATTGACTAGCGTATTGGACAGTACAGATGAGAGTATTTCAATCATCACGAATGTCTCTTGGACACTGCTGCTTTAAGGCATTCAGCTTATTGATTTTTCTTATAATAGGTCAAGCACATAGAGTTGAGGAATCTCCCTGGAGAATTCTTTTTTTTTTTTTTTTTTTTTTGCGGTACGCGGGCCTCTCACTGTTGTGGCCTCTCCCGTTGCGGAGCACAGGCTCCGGACGCGCAGGCTCAGCGGCCACGGCTCACGGGCCCAGCCGCTCCACGGCATGTGGGATCTTCCCGGACCGGGGCACGAACCCGTGTCCCCTGCATAGGCAGGCGGACTCTCAACCACTGCGCCACCAGGGAAGCCCTCCCTGGAGAATTCTTCAACTGGAGAATTTATGAAGGCAGTAAAAGGATTAGTTGAGAATGACAGACCTTATAGTTTCCCAAATTTAGTATCTATAGTTTCTTAGATAATAAGAGCACATATTACATATTTGCTATATGCCAGGTACTTTGTGTGTTTATATGTGATATCTCATTTACTATTTATATCATAAGATAGAAACTATTAGTGCTATTTCTTCAAAAAAGTAAAGAAAGACTCAGTAACTTGCCTAAAGCCACACATTATTAGTCTGTAGTTTCTCCTAGTTAGGAACCCAGTGGTATCTCTTAACTATAAGTGTGCCCAAGGAAATGGTGTGCCCCTTGTTGACTAGTCTAAATTCTGTTCCTCTCCTTCATGTCCCATTGTCTTAGCCCTCACATCTCCCTCCCTGCCTTCTGTCTTCCTTCAATGCTCTTATAATTATTCCCCCAAAGGTCTTGTTTTGTGCACACAGCACAGTCTTTAGGCTGCTTTCTCCCAGGCTTTGTTTCCTGCGGTTCACTCTGTCCAGCACTGTGTGCCTGTGTTACTAGGTAATGGGACTGTGCCATGGGATAGCGCTTGGTCTCCTCTTTAACATGATGACTGTGTCTGTTCTCATCGACTCTGTGTTTTCCCTGTGTGACCAACATTCTCTTTTCACTCTGTCAGCTGGAGGGGACTTTTGAAATATTTTTGGCTGGGAAGAGTCAATTCCTCTCTAAAATTGAGCTGAAAACAGATTGCCTATTGCTAGCACGTAACATTTTCAAACACCCCCCCTAGACAGACAAGCTAGAGGCTTCACCGTTAATCATTTAAGCCCTCATATGTTAACTTTCAACAGTTCTGTTATATTGGCTAGGCTGGGATTATCTTATTTCTCTAGGAAGGAAACTGGGGCTCAGAGCATTAGTGACTTATCCTCAGATATGTAATTCAGCATTATGACAAAAGTTTATGTAGGGCCTGCTTTGTGAAAAGCACAGGGGAAATGCAATATGCCTGTAACTTAGAGGAGAACACACAAGAGATACTAGCTAGCACATGTTGGTTGAGCACAGGAATGAGCAATTAACCAAGATGTTTAGGGAAGAAATAAGACAGATATAGGATAGGAGAAAGGGCTTTCTCCTATCCTAGGACACAGAAACATGAAATTTGCATTTAGGGCGAAGCAAATCCATACAGTATGTGAGCAAATTGAGAATGGAAATACTAGATTGAACCATATGAAACTGTCAGTATTTGATTAGTACCTTTTTACCAACAAAGCTGGCAGTTCCATGTGGATCTACCTGATGTATCCAATGGACAAGAATTTGGGGAGTGCCTGTTTTGCAGGCACCATCTAAACACCAAGAATTAGAAATGAGACACAGTCCCCAGCCTCAGAATCCTCCCTGCCTGTGTGGAGATGAACATGGAAAGCCAGTGAGAGGTAGAGTAGCAACTGGAACCAAAGTCTTCTGAGTCTTGTACCTCCCCGGAATACATCAACTCAGGCATTCACTCTTAATTATTTGAAATACAGCTTCTAAATGTTGCACTCAGTGGCTCTCGAATAGAATACTTAGTATTGGGTATAACCATGTTGGCTCTGTGGAATGCAACTCGTTTGTTTTAAATGTTCCTTCCCCACTCCTACCCACGTACACACAGTAAAACAGGATGACAGTCATCATTTTCTAGAAGTGTTTCTGAAAAGCAGATGATGACGTGACTTTATGTGACTCTATAATAAAGTAATCTACTTTTACCTAGTCACTGTCTTACTCATCGTATCCACCTTAATCCCTTTTTCAGTTAAGATGTTCAGATACAGAGTCTTCCTGGGAAGAAAGCCACATCCCATGTCCTATCTGTGAGTGCAGGATGAAGAAACACGTGTGCCTGGCATTTACCACCACATCTCCCTGCACTTGCCTGGCCCACGGGGAAGCTCACTGACAGCAATGGTTAGTTCAAACACATAGTTTGAGGATCAGTAGGAATAAGGGTGAAATCTTTCCTTGAGTGCTTGATCTGAGAAGAAGCCAGGCCTGTTCAAGGACCAGAGAGAGGAAGGCCCTCATTTCTCCACTCTACCCCCACCTTCTGAGTTAGACCCTACTGTTGGAAGGTTTATTCCTGTGGCTATCAGAATGACCTTGTCGTTTTTGTGCATGGCTATTTGTCTATCTAGTACATTGGCAACAAATAAATGCTCAATAAATAGTTGAATGATTAAAAAAACCAGCAACATAGTTTGTCCAGAGAGTTGCTTGAGTTCTCAGCAGCCTCCACCACAAAAAGGAGCTCCTGTGATAATTTTTTTTTTTAAAAAACTGTGTGGCTTGTCCAGATATGACCATGGGAGCCAGATCTGGGGAGAGAAGTGTTCCCACCATGAACCAGCCAGCCAGTGAGCAAGAAAGGCGTTATTCCTACACTAGAAGGAGAGGTGAGTACTCATGGGAATTCAAGGCCAGAAATTGCTTTCTGATGGATTCCTCTCCTGAGATTAACAAATAGTGGAATTTCTGAGCTTGGTGTCTCCTCAATGACTATTATATTACATTGTTTCCATGCTTGCCTTTTCTACTCCCTATTTTCTAGTCATCTTTAAAACCCCTGCAAGCTCAGTACGAAGACAAAGGATGCCCTGGTGATTCGTGTGCACATCATGCAGAATGGGCATGTGCTTTTGCTCTGGGGTGTCTCTTCCCCACTCCCCATATCTAAATGGACGCCCAACCTAGCTACTGCTGCTGCTTCTCTTACCTATTGTTTCTACTTATTTTCTAGAGAAACAAATAAACAAGACACCTTTCAACTTTGGCATTCTTCTAGCTCAGTGCTTCACAACTCCCACCCCTGCTGTTTCAAGATCTTCCCTGATGCCTGTGTAGGTTTCATTCCTCTTCAAGTCTCCCTTCATGTCTCACACCACGACAGCCAACATAAGCTACCTCCGCCGGTTCATATTGTGTCTGGGCATCTGTGCATTCCTTCTTATTTCCTTCCCACCGTTCTGCAATAACTACCACTGTGTTATCACTCCTACCCACTCTCAGCCCCACTCTCCTTTCGGCACCAGCCACTATCATGACTTCGATGCCGTTCTCACACCTTCCAGAACTTCATATTCATCAAACCACCTGTTCCTCCGTATTCCTCCTTTGAGGAAAGAACATTCTTGTGTCCCTTTGATGTACTGGCATATTGACGTGTCAAGGTAAATGGAAGAGTTGTTGCCTTTTGATTCATCTTAATTTCGAAGTAACAACCTCTGTATTAAGCGTAAATGCTTCTCCACCCCACCCCGTCCCACCACCCCTCCCAGAAAACAATATGTGCAGATACACAAAGAACTCTTATTGTATTTATGGTTCAGATTTTTGTCACTTTATATGTGGGTTTGCCATAAAGTTGTGGCAGAGACTGCTAACTATGCCCCAGTATCCAATCTCTGCTTCTTCCCTTTTGGAATGGAACTCTCATCCTTAATTTTAGTAGAGCACATAGTCTCAAATGTAGAAACTACATTTCCCAGCCCACCCTGCAGCAAGCTATAAATTTGTTCTAGCCAGTGGTACGTGGGCAAAAGTGATATGTGCAATTTCCAAGTCACATCTTTTTTAAAGGAAATTGCTTCCCCCTCCCACTTCCTGGAACGGCCCATTGATGAAAGCCACAAGAGAAACATGGGGAGGGTCAAACCCCAGCTTGGGTCCCTGAACTTGGCAAGCAGCACTGCCTTTCTGTCCTGGATTGCCCACCTACCTCAGGACTGTTATGTGAGAAATAAACTTGTATCATATTTAAGCCACTTTAACTTGAGATCTCTTTGTAATAGTGCCTTAGCTATTATCCCAACTAATACGCTAATTCTTACTGGCCTGTTTGTCTGATGTCTTCCTCTGACTGGATTACTTCAGTTCAACCAGCATTTTGTGTGAGCCTTCTTTGTGGTGAGGCGGTGGTTTCCAAAGTATGGCTCCTAGACCAGCAGGGTCATCCTCGCCTGGGAACTTGTTGAATATGTGGACTTGTTAGATAGTCCACAGACTCCATTCCAGGTTTGCTGAATGAGAAACTCTGGGGGTGAGACTCAGCAATCGGTTGTAACAAGCCCTCCAGGTGACCTGGATGCACACTAATGTTTGAGAACCACTGTACTGTGGGGATAAAAAAGGAATAAAACCCGGCCTCAGTCAAGGAGTTTACATTGGAGTGAAAGGGGCGCAAGTAGATAGTCAGCCATAAAAACATAATTATTGTCTTGACTTTCTGCTATTTCCTGTCTGCTCACCTTTTTCATCAGATTAACTCAAGATAATTTAACTCAGATGATTTTTTTATATATGTGATTATTTATAGACAGCCTAAACATTTAGGTCATTTGGGTCTATGCAAATCCTAAAAGGGAAAATAACTGAAGTTACACTTGTAGATAAGTGTAGATAAGTTACTCTGTAGAGTAAACAGAGAATTGGTCATCAATATTAGAAGCAATGAGAATCTCCTGAAGGCAAGAGAGACATAAGAAAAGGGAGTTATTTTACACCGTGCATAGTAAAATCATACTACTTATTACCCTATAGAGGGTTATATGGCCTAGAAATAAAAACAGTTGAGTGTGGATTAAATTTATGAGTGAGAAAGTCATAAAATTACATGAAGCACAGGTTAGGAATGTTTACATTGTTTCTGAAAGTCTCAGACGTCAGTGTCATAAAAGAAAACTACCGTGTTTGCTGTCACCACTCTTATCATCCTATCATCCGTGTCCAGAACTCTAGACTAGACCAAACTACGCCATTGTGGTATCGGTGGTGGGCTGGAAAGGCGAGCGCCTGAGAGTAAGGAATCCTGTACTTAGCGCGTTTTGTATAAAACCCGTACACACTTCAGATCTGATGGGTGATAAAGGTGGAAGAGATAAGGGAGACAATTGATGTAGTTCCTAAAAGAATTTGTTATGATTTCAGATGAAAGCCAGTTTGACATTATTCTTATTAATAAGGGGCAATCCATGGGAATTCCCTGGCAGGCCAGTGGTTAGGACTCAGCGCTCTCACTGCCGAGGGCCTGGGTTCTCTATCTCTGGTCGGGGGCCTAAGATCCCACAAGACCAAGCCACGCAGCCAAAAACAAAAAGGGAGGGGGACAATCCAGATAAATCTGTAGATAATCCAAAAGCTAAATAAAGTATTATTACCACCATACACAGCAAACTGATCTTATGTTTTTGGTGCAGGAGCTAAACACTCGGGATAATGCACTGATATTGAAGAAGTGTGAGCACGTCCCCACACTAGCCAGTCTTGAGACTCAGGAACTCTAGACTCTTTGTGATAATGAAGAGGTGGCAGTTAGCGTTGCCCAGCTTCCCCAAAGTTATTTGAGTCTTTAGAAGAAAGGGTTTAATCTCCCCACCCACTATTAGGAACACAACATCATTTGCTGCTAGAAATTATGTTAGCCCTGACTGATACGTTTTCAAAATCTTGCAGTGTCTTTCAACGACCATCCAGTTTGGTAAAATACAGCCATTTTATTTCCTTCATTTCCTCCTTTTTCCCTTTAAGGATATTTCATCCATCTTCTTCCCCTAAATACTGTCAGTCAGGATTTCTATTTCAAATAATTTGGAGTCAAAAGCATTCAGCAGTGTGAAGGCAAGTGAGCTTTTTACTGCATTTTTATAGAGAGTGTATTGAACTGCATGGGGCAGGCTAGAGAGGGGCTCCTCTGTGAGGCTCCAGCATGCCCCACCGGTGCACCCCAGCAAGGACTCATGTTACAAGAATTACGTCACAGTAATCTGCTTATATTGGCTGACCAGACCCACCAGACTCCTGTGCACTGCCAGGCAGGTTAACTCCTTCTTCATCCAGAAGAGAGAGTTTATGTGACTCTAGAAGTCTCTTTTTTCTTGTGAGTTTTCAGTCTTTTCCAAATTTACCATATGAAGAAGTGTTTGATAAACTATAACCATATTTCATCTTCACAAACCTGTATCAAGCATAAGAACTGTTATCCCCATTTTACAAATTAGGGTGAAGGAGGACGTCTTGGAGGTTTGAGGAGAGAGAAGGGGGAGGTGTAAAATAGTCACATAGACAAAAGGAAAGGGAATGGACCAGAGAAACGTAATAGAATTGCCAGGCCATATGTAAGGGCTCTCTTGAGACTAGGGAACATGAATTCATTAGAGCAGCCAACATAGTTGATTGTTTTGCTCCAGCCTCATTCCACTGTGTGGGTATAGGTGGGGTGTAGGAAAACTTGGAATTAACCTAGAACTGGGCTTTGCTAGGTAATTGCAAAAATAGGGCAAAGTGGCAAAGGACCTAAGTATATATAACAATTAGCCATGGCACCCAAATTGGGCAAAGGTGAAAGAGAGAGTGTGAGGGATATGGAGACGGTGAAAAGAGGGCAAGATCAATTGATTGAAGGTCCCGGTGATGTCAAAGAACTGAGGGAGTGAGCTGGAAAGACAGGGGATGTTGGTCTGAGCTTGAATTCAAGATTATGGGCAAGCAATTCTTGATACTGACAAAGTTTGAGGAATGGCCTGAGGAATGATTGTTGATATAGGGAGGAAAATATTATCTCTGCATAAGAGAAGGTCAAAACTGCAATACTGCAAAGATCATTGACTTCACTGTGCAACCACAAAGACTATGCCCAGAGTAGCATGGAAATAGTGAGTGTAAGCCAGAAATTAAATCTTTAAGAAATGAAGCAGAGTGGTCTTAGGAGGCTATAAGCTAATGACATGAGTTCCAAAACCAGGGGGTTGGGGAAGACAGAGAGATAATGATCTTGAAGTATCTATGAGAAGCAAAGGGGATACTTATTCCACCTCCAGCTGCCAATATTGCATATAGGCTGTATCACAAGATTTCCTGTAACTCCAGCACCTCCTAGGTAAGAGGCCTGGGCTGGATAGTGAGCATGAAGTTTTTCCTCAGTCTGCGCTTTGGAAGATTATACTGGGCACATTCAGAAACATGTGGTTGGCCACTGGACAGTTATTTCTTAACCTGTAGATGATCCATTATCATTTAAGCCATCAGCAAACTTCTGTAATTCTGCTGTTTGGCCCTACTAGTCTGATTCCTAGTCTAAATGCTGTGTTTTTGTTGTTTTGTTTTGCTTGTTTTTGTTTAGAGGGATTGGTAAGGTGAAGGGCCTGACAGTCAATTAGTCCAGTTCCTCTGAGACCATCTTAGGATAATTCAAAATAGGGATGCTGTCCTGGAACAAGCTCTCTCTCAAATAAAGGGACCCTTGAAATATCTGGAATATCCAGGCACCCCCGTAGGAATCTGCTAATTTCCTGCAGCTGCTTTGTTCTGGAGGTCTAGAGCCACTGGATGTAGTTGGGACTGGCCCACAGTTGCTTTATGCCACCACTTTGCTTGCTGTGTATGTCACAAGGACACCATCGAAGTGACACACTCTCTCTAGGCAAAGATGCTGCTTTGCACTTGACGCTCCTAGCTTTTGTACTCATCTTAGCCAGCAAGGAGGAAAATAGTATCGGAGTAAGTGATGATGCCATCTTTCATGTGGCTGGTAAGCTATCCCTAAAGACATTTCCAAGAGAGGCATTCCAAAAATGTTTTGAACAATCATTTGAATACAGTGTAGAATCCCAGGGTACTTCTTTGAAGGACAACTCCAATTTGAATAAATAAATTCTGGTACTTAAAAGAATATATCAGTCTCATTGCTTTCTAGTCAGCTTTCAATCCTTTAGAAAAATTTTAACTGATCCAAGGAAAGAGCCCTGCCTAGTGACAGTTGCTATTCACCATTATAAGATAACAGGCAGGACCTGTGGCTGAGACAGAAAATACTTCTGACTTGGTAGATTTAGGATCGAACTCAACACTGTTTGGCCTCCAATCTAGCCAACATTCAATTCAAATATTTGAGACTTTTGAACATGCTAAAGCAGAAACACAGTGAGGAATCAAAGGATGAACTATTCATGGTTAGGAAGGCCAGCATTTTAAATGTTTGTGTACCGTGCTTTATGTCTAAGTGCAGGGTGATAATGAGATGGCTCCTCAAGAAAGCAGAAGGTCTTTCTATTTGGAAAGCCACAAGGAATGATGGACAACTTGACCTTGAGTGCCTATGCTTGCCATGGAGAAATTTTAAATGAAAAATATAAAAAGAAGTGAAAAACAGAAAGCTCCTTGAAAGTATGTTTTATATCTTTTTTTTTTTTTTTACATAGTGTTACACATGCAGATAAACCTGTGTGATACCTTGGCTCCTATGGGAAAATCCAGTTGATTGGCATACCTTTTCCAAACACAAAACCTCCTG